>NC_045623.1:52690791-54148916 GCF_009829155.1 Mustela erminea
TACTTGGACATTTTCATTGTTGTTTAATTCCTTGGTTTTTAAGGAGGGTTATTTGTTAACATGCATTTATTCCAAAAATTTTACTGTGTTTATTGAAAGTCCTCCCTTTCAGTGCTCTTCCCTGTACATTTAGAATATTTGTTATTATTTTATATTTTACATACATGTTACTTATATATGTTATAATATATATAATATATGTTTTGTACATATGGTATTCTAACATTTAATTACCAAAATATTTCTGTTGGTCATATAGGAAGAAATAAAGCACAATATTGTCTTCCCTTTATGAAAAAAAGAAACCAGTTTATTTGGTCTATCTGCTTAAATATGCTACAAGAAATATATATTAAAAAAACACCAGAAGACAAACATTTTATAGTAATATATTTAGTTCAGTAAATTCTCATCTTCTTTCGGCCCTACTGAATATTAAAGTATGCATACATGTATGCAGACTGTGAACAACTATAACTCTCAATCACTATATATTCTGCAGGGAGATATAATGAAGAAAGTGTGAGAGGAGACTGATTAGGAAAAAAATGTATGTTTTGCTTTTCTGTGCTCTTAGCACTACAACACTCGTCACACATATTTTAAATATAATGAGCAAACCCAAGATTCTTCACATTTCTCTTGCCTCCAGAAACTGGTTAAAGTTTCCACTATTAATAATACAGAAAATATTCTCTAGAGAATTCTAGTAGATTCTAATACTGTGAGAATGTCATTTATATTATGTAGTCTTTTGTAATATTTGAGGGCAGTGATTTTAGGGACAAAAATTAAAACCAAAAGTGCTACTAAAACAAAAGAAAAGAATCCTTTAAAAACTGCTTTTTGTTTACAATTGGCCATCATCAGATGGTGGTTCTTGCATCACAAGATGATTCACTGCAGTATAGAAATACTTCTTTTAAATCCTTAATTATATATATTTTTATCTTATACTTTAAAAATTTTTATAGTTGGTTTGTGTTCTTCACAAAAAGTTAATGTAGTAGAAAACACATTTAATTTATAAATAACTAAATGAGTCCACAAGTCTTAGAGGTACATGGTCAGACATTTTTACTAACAGAGTGCATAATGAGGAAGAAAATGGATATCCGTGGAAGCAGATCAGACTGCCCCTCCATCTTCCACTGAACTGTGTTTGCACCTTTGCCAAAAACAACTTACTGTACTTGTGTGGGATTCTTCTTAGATTTTCTATTATGTTCCATTGACACTGGAGTCTATCCTTTTATCAGTATCATACCGTCCTGTTCAATGGAGCCATGTAACAGGCCTTAATATCAGATTTTTTTCCACTTTATTTATATTTCAGCTATTCTAGAGATCATACCTCCTGATATCCATTTTAGAATAAGCTTGTTTATGTCTACAAAAGAACATTGAAGGATTTTGATAAAAATTGCTTTAAACCTATGGATCAACTAGGGGAGAATTGACATCCTTAATATGAATACTCCAATCCTAAACACAGTATTAATCTTTTTCCCTCAAATATTTTTTCTGTGAATATTATTGAAATAAAATACCAAATTAATATGCATATTATTCACACAATATGGTAACAAACAGAAACTTGGTCTTATTAATTTAGATTTCTATTTGTCTTTTCCCTACTACTTTCCCCATCATTTTCTCTATAAAGTTACATTCAGATTAGTTTTTTGGTTTTTTGTATAATTGACATTCAAAGTGCTGTGTATATTTCATGTATACAGTTTAATGAGTTTGGAGATAGGTATACACCCATGAAACAATCACCACAATCTATGAGCCTCTGTATACTTTGGCTATTACTCCTTATTCTTCCCTAACCCCAACCCCTGGCAACCACCATTATACTCTCTACTTTTTAGAGTCTATTTTACATTCTTCATATAGTGGTATCACATGTGTTTGCCTTTTTGTGTCTGGCTTATTTCACTCAGCAGAATATCCTTCAGTTTCCTTCACATTGCCATAAATGGCAGGATTTTCTTCTTTCTTAAGTATGTATAATATAACATTGTATGCATATACCACATTTTCTTTATCCATCATCTACCAGTGGACATTTAGGTTGCTTCCATGTCTTGATTATTGTAAATAATGCTGCAATGAAATGGGAATGCAGACATCTCTTTGAGATTCTGACTTCAGTTCTATTGGATATATACTCAGAAGTGAAATTGCTGGATCATATAGTAGTTCTATTTTTAATTTTTTGAAGAATCTCCATACTGCTTTCCATAGTGGTGGCACCAATTTACATTTTCACCAACAGTATACAAGGGTTCCTTTTCCTCCATATCCTTCTTAACAATTATCTATCTATCTATATTCTACATGTGTATGCATTGATAAATATTTAATTTATATATGTTGTATATATAAATGTATATGTACTATACATAATTAAATTACTATATATAACCATTCTAACATGTGTAAGGTGCTATCTCATTGTAGTTTTTTTTTTTAAGATTTTAAAAGATTTATTTATTTGACAGAGATCACAAGTAGGCCGAGAGGCAGGTAGAGAGAGAGAGGAAGGGAAGCAGGCTCCCTGCCAAACAGAGAGCCAATGAAGGGCTTGATCCCAGGACCCTGAGATCATGACCTGAGCCGAAGGCAGAGGCTTTAACACACTGAGCCACCTAGGCGCCCCTCTCATTGTAGTTTTGATTTGCATCTGCCTGATGATAAGTGATGTTGAGCACATTTTCATATACTTTTTGGCTGTTTGTATACCTTCTTTGGAGAAATGTCCATTAAGTTCCTTCATATGTTTTTAAATTGGATTTTTTTTTAACTATTCAGTTGTAGGAGTTCTTTGTATTTTTTGCATAGTAATTTTCAATTTTTTGGATAGTAACCCTTTATTGGATATATTTTGTAAATATTTTCTTTCTTTCTGTGGGTTGTCTTTTATTTTGTTGAAGGTTTACTTTGCTGTGTAGAAGCTTTTCAATTTCATGTAATCCTGTTAGTCTAATTTTGCTTTTGTTACCTGTACCTTTGGTGTTCTATCCAAAAAATCATTGCCAAGCTGTGTTAAGAAGATTTTTGCTTATGTTTTCTTCAAGAAAGTTTAATGGTTTTAGGTCTTACATTTAAAGTTTTTTTTTTTTTTTCATGTGGTATATATACACAATGGAATACTATGCAGCCATCAAAAGAAATGAAATCTTGCCATTTGCGACAACATGGATGGAACTAGAGCGTATCATGCTTAGCGAAATAAGTCAAACATTTAAAGTTTTAATCCATTTTGAGTTTATTTTTGTGTATGGTGTAATAAAGGTCAATTCTTTTGCATGTGGATATCTGGGTTTTCTTAGCATCACTTATTGAAGAGATTGCCTTTCCCCATTGTATATTCTTAGCACTCTTGTTGAAGATCAATTGACCATACCTGCATGACTTTATTTCTGGGCTCTCTATTTTGTTAAATTGGTCTGTATACCTCTTTCTATACCTGTACTTGTTCTGATTACTATAGCTTTGTAACGTATTTCAAATTAGAAAGTGTCTCACCTCCAGCTTAGTTTTTCTTGATCAGATTACTTTGGTTATGAGAGAGTTTTGGGTTACAAAATAATTTTAGGATTTCTTTTTTCCTGTAAAAAATCCCACTGTGGTTCTGATAGAGATTGTACTGCATCTCTAGATTGTCTGTTGAGTGGACATTTTAACAAATTTTAACAAATAATTCATCTAATCCATTAACATAGCAAGTTTTTCCATTATTTGTCTTTTACAATTTCTTTCACCAATGTTTTATAATTTTTGATGTATATATCTTTCACCTCCTTTGTTAAGTTTGTTCCTAAGTAATTTATTATTTTTTATGTGTAAATAAGGTTGCTGTCTTGATTTCCTTTTCCAGTTTGTTGTTGCTAGTGTGTATAAATGCTACTGATTTTTTAAGATATTGTTTTTCTATACTGTAACTTTTCTAAATTTATTTTTTTATGTGGAGTCTTTAGGGTTTTCTACATAAAAGACCCTGTCATCTGTAAACAGAGACAATTTTACTGCTTCCTTTCTGATTTGGATAACTTTTATTTATTTGTTTTGCCTAATTGCTCTGGCAAGGATTTCTAATACTGTGGGCATCCTTCCCCTTGTTTCAGATGTTAAGAAAAACAAGTTTTTTGCCACTGAGTAAGATCTTAACTGTGCCCCTTATTGTTGACATAAGCTTTTTTTTGTTTAATTTTTATCATGAAAGGGTGTTGAATTTTGTCAAATATTTTTCTGCATCTGTTGATATGACGTTATTTTATCCTTTGTTCTATTAATGTGGTATTATCACATCGATTAATTTTTCCATGTTGAGTGATACTAGTATCCCAGGATAAATCTCTCTGGATCATAGTATATGGTTCTTTTAACATGCCGTTCAATTTTATTTGCTAGGATTTTGTTGAATTTTTTGCTTCTATGCTTATCAGGAATTTCGACCTGTAGTTTTTCTTTTCTTTGTCTAGCTTTGGTATGAGGGTATGCTGGCTTCATAAAATGAGTTTAGCCCTCAGGTTCCATGGTGTAGTGTTTAGTACATCTGCCTTACATAAAATGAGTTTAGAGTTCAGACGTGTTTCCTCTTCCATTTTTTGGAAGAGTTTAAGAAGGATTGGAAATAATTATTTAAATGTTTGGGAAAACTCACCTGTGAAACTGCCTGAGATTTTCTTTGTTGAGAGATTTTTGGTTACTAGTCAATCTTTTTATTGCTTCCTGATCCCTTCAATTTTTTTATTTCCTCTTGATTCGGTCTTAGTATATTATATATTTCTAGGAACTAAGCATTTTTCCTATGTTGTCTAGTTTGCTGGCATATGATTATGCATAATGGTCTCATGATTTTTAAAAATTTCTGTGGCATCAGTTACAATGTTTTCTCTTTCATTTCTGATTTTATTTGAGTCTTTCTCCTTTTTATTTTTTTAAAGGTTTTATTTATTTATTTGTCAAAGAGAGCAAGCACTAGGGGAGCAGCAGGCAGAGGGAACAAGAAGCAAGGAGCAGAGCAAGGAGTTGAGCAAGGAGTCTGATGCAGGATTCTATACCAAGACCCTGGGATCATGACAGGAGCCAAAGGCAGATGCTAAACTGATTAAGCCACCCAGGCATCCCTAGTCTCTTTTTTCTTACTCTTCCTAAGGTTTTGTTGATTTTATTTATCTTTCAGAATAATCAACTCAGTTTCATTAATTTTTTGTATTGTTTTCTAATTTTCTATTTCATTTATTTCTTCTCTAATATTTATTATTGCCTCTCTTCTGCTGACCTTGGACTTAGCTGGTTCTTCTTTTTCTTGTTTCTTGTGGTGTAAGTTTGGGTTGTTTATTTGAGGTCTTTCTTCATTTTTAATGGAGGTGTTTATTACTGTGAACTTGCTTCTTAGTATGGTTTTTGCTATTATCACATATATTTTGGTATGTTGTGTTTTCATTTTCATTTGTTTTGATATTTTTGAATTTTCATTTTTATTTCTTCTTAGATCCAAAGGTTGTTTAAGAATGTGTTGTTTAATTATCGTATGATCTCTCTGATATAAGGAATTTGAGAGGCAGGGTCGGGGGTCACAGAGGGAAGGGATGGAAAAATAAAACAAGATGAAACCAGAGAGGGATACAAACCATAGGAAACTCTTAATCTCGGAAACAAATGGAGGGTTGCTGGAGAGGAGGTGGAAGAGGGATAGGGTGGCTGGGTGATGGACATTGGGGAGGATATGTGCTGTGGTGAGTGTTGTGAATTGTGTAAGCCTGATGGTTCTCAGACCTATATCCCTGGGACAAATAATACATTATATGTTAATAATAAAAAAAGAATGTGTTGTTTAATATTCATTTATTTTTAATTTTTATTTTTTCATTTATTTTCAGTTTTTCTTCTATTGATTCCTAGCTTCATTCCATTGTGTTTAGAAAAGATTCTTGGTATAAAATTAATATTCTTAAATTTATTAAGATTTGTTTTTTAACCTAGCATATGATCTATCCTGGAGAAAGTTCCATTATTGTTTGAGAAGTATGTGTATTCTGCTGCTGTGGGATAGAATGTTCTCTGTTTTTCTTAGGTACTTCTGGTCTTCAGCGTCATTCAATTTACTGTCTCTTTATGATTTTCTACCTGGATGTTCTATCCATTATTGAAAATGGGATATTAAAATCTCCAACTATCGTTATCTATTTCTCCCTTTAGATCTGTCAGTGTTGCTTTATATATTTAGTTGCTCCAATGAGAGAGACCACCTTTGTCTCTTATGACTGTTTCTACTTTTTTTTTTTAAGATTCATTTTTTTCTTTGAGAGAAAGAGAGAGAGTGAGCAAGGTGGGGGAAGGGGCACAGGGAGAGAATCCCCAAATAGACTCCCTGTTGAGTGTGGAGCCCAATCCTGGGCTTGATATGACCCATGAGATCACAACTTGGGCTAAAACCAAGAGCTGTATGTTCAACTGATTGAGCCACCCAGGTACCCTTCTTATGACTATTTTTTACTTAAATTCTATTTTGTCTCATTTAAGTATAGCCACCCCTGCTTTCTGTCAGTTATCATTTGCATGAGATATCTTTTCCCATTTTTTTCACTTTTAGACTCTATCTATATACTTAATTAAAGTGAGTCTCTTATTAGAAAGCATATTGCTGCATCCTGCTTTTTTTTTTCTTGATCTATTCAGTCACTCAATGTCTTTTGACTGTAGAGTTTAATCCATTTACACTAGGAGCAGTTATTGGGAGTGCCTGGGTGGTTCAGTCAGTCAAGTGTTCAACTCTTGATTTTGGCTCAGTTCATGATCTCATTTTGTTCCTCCTTTCCTCTCCTGCTGTCTTCCTTTGTGATTTGCTGATTGATTTGTATTGATATGATTTGATTCTTTCCTATTTTTCTTTTGTGTATCTTCTTTAGGTGTTTTCTTTTTGGTTACCATGATGCTTACATAAAACATTGTATAGTTAGAACGTTTTATTTTAAGTTTTTAACAGATTTAGATATGTAATTCTCTAAGTATTCTCAAAGCCACATGCACACCTTATTGTGCTTCCTATCATATTGTATTGCCAGTGTTTGTTTCCTTTATCATATCTTCATCTAGGCTGAGAGAGTCTTAAATGAAGGGCTTCTGTCTTACTTTCTTCATCTCTTGAGTGGTTGGCATATAATGTGTGTTTGGTGTTTGTTGATTGCAATTAAGAGGGCTTTACAGTTTTCTAAAATCCTTTACACTTTATCTTACTTGTTATCTCAATTACTATCCACTCCTGCACTAATTCTAAGAAGTAGATTGTTTTATTCTTATTTTCTAAGTAAGGAAAATGAAATTTAGAGAGTTTCAGTGCCTTATTCATTGTTATAAAACTTACAATGATGTACCATTTTCCTAATCTAAGATGATGTGTTCTGTGTTCATATTTATTTTGAGACTAGATAAATATTTTACAATTTTTGTTTTTTCAACAAGAGAAAGGAAAAAGGAGATGTAAATCAATTAGAAAATTCATATTATTGAAACGTTTCCAGCACATTAGTTCAGGGTCTCTATATGGAAAATGTGAACAACGGTAAAGAAAGTTATAATCACCATTGCTAAATTATTTTCTATTTCCAATCCACTATATTTAAAATGGAAAATCTTGTGGCAGAAAGAAAAAAAATGAGGTATTGATTTATATTGTGCTGCCTTGGTTAAAGTTGTGTCAATAAAATGCCACAGATAAAAGTAAAACACATATTTCATTTATATTCATAATTGAAATCTCTCATCTGAGTTTTGATAAACAGCTGGATGCTCTAGAACAACTGAATGGTTGGTATCCTGCAATATAGAAAGTCATAGGGAAATTCAATTTCTTTGAAGAAAAATCTGCTAACATTGAATTGTTGATTTGAGGTAGTATTTGCAATGTCCCTGGCTCATCCAAATTAACTGAACGTTTGACCTCAATATGGGTGCTGACACAGCCTAAGAGGAATGAATGCTGCTTGATTTTGATGAAATCAAAGCAATGAGCTGAAGGTTTTTTTAAATCCTTTTTAGACAACATTTTAACTAAAACAAATATAAACCATTATATAATATATGAAACTTGTGGTCTGCAAGTGTTCCAGCAATAAGAAAACTAAAATATCTTTCTATTGGGTCAGAGAACCTTACACTGAAACCAAACAAATCTTTGAATAAGCTTTAAAAAAATATAAAATCTATAACCAGGTTTAAAAGATAAAAGCTTTAAAGAGATATAAAATATTATGGCTCTAATATTTTCAGTTAAAAGCTTTCAAAATACTACATTTTTATCTGGGTTAAATTTCAACATAATAATAATAAAATCTTTAAATGAGCCATAAATAGAGCTAATATGAAGCACAGAGTATTTGTTTGCTATAATTTTTTAATGATTAAATAATTATCTTCATAAGATTTCTTAGAACTTTTGGTTACTGTGTATACTTAGCTTTCATCTGAATGGCTTTTATGATCTTATAACCCTAATTATTCTTAATTTTTAAAAAGATTTATTTATTTATTTGAGAGAGAAGGAGTGTGTGCCCCAGCTAGGGGCTGAGGTAGTTTGGGGGCTGGCAAAGACAGAGGGAAAGGGAGAGAAAGAACCCCAAGCAGACTCCACACTGAGCACAGAGCCCGACTTGGGGCTAGATCCCACAACTCTGAGATCATGACCTGAGCTGAAACCAAAAGTCATATACTCAATTGACTGAGCCACCCAGGCATCCTTGTTCGTGATTTTTTTTTTTAACCTTTCTTTTAAATCTGTTCACCTGTCAACACAGTGCAAATCTAAGCTTCATTCCAAGTGCCTTCCCTTTTCTCTGTATTCCTTCTTAACTTCCAAGTACTATTCTAGCCTGATACTTCCAGGTATTTTAACGTATCTTTTCTCTATCACCACATCTCCTCTTAGTTCAGTTCTTATCACTTGTTAGCTAAAACTTCCCAATTGTCCATTTCCTTGCTGCTAGTCCTGCTCGTACCAAAGCAACTTCCATCCATTGTTTCTGAAATTAGGATCTGTTCATCGGAGCATTGGACTCATATAGGAATTTTTTCACCTGGCTTCACAAAAAGATAAGTGTAGAAGTAGAACATGACTGCCAAAACACTGATGTGTCTTCAGATAAATACATTTCTTGTGAATTAACAAAGTGCCAACTCTTAGAAATAAATTTAATGATATATAATTATATATTAATATATATAATTTATAATATACAATATTTTATATATACAACTTATATATCACAAAGCATATATTTATATATGTGATTTTATGTATACAATATACATACATTATAATCTATATGTTACTCATATGAGTATCGTAATTGTGGCTGCATTGCAAATTACCCCCAAGGGACAAGATGGACAATTCACTGCAGCTTGGTGACTCAAAATTCTGATCCTTAAACCTGGTTTTTATGTTTTCTCTTTGCTGTCTGAATTTGATTTTTTCTTTGAACACTGCTTGACTCAGTATTTACAGCTCTTAAGTTCTTACTCAGCTTCTAAGAAAATAATAAATATTACTTCTTTCAAGGAAAAGTAGCAAAGCATAGTATAGTAAAAATTTTGGCTTATAAGTCAGACAAAAGTAATCCAAACTTTTCAGAACTGAGTGCAGAACTCCTTCACTGTTCACTGTCTGCACATTTAGTTTTAGGTCTGACAGATTAGGTTCCTTTTCCCACCTCTCACAAGAGAAGGGAGGAAGCTGGAATGCCATAATAAAAGTCACTCAATAAAAAACAAACAAACAAACAAACACAAAAAAACACTGGTCTATTTAACAATACCATGTGAAAAGCAACCAAAGCCAAAATGTATGAGAAAGCAATTACTACCTTCCTTTCCCAATCCACCCAGGATACAGAATATTCAACCAGCCCTTTTCCTAGAAGTGAGGTGCTGTTTCAATAATCATTCTTAAACAATAGTTATGCTTAGGTGCTGTGGGAAAGCAAGAGACAAACAAAGGAAGACAAGAACAAGAAGTGATAGGAAAGCATGACACATTTGGATTTCTAGACCGGGTTTTAAATTCTGAATCTTCAATTCCACTTAGATTTTTTAAGTTACCTATAATCTTTGAACTCTGGTTTGTTACTGATATGAATGGATTTAAAATACCTACAGCTTCAGAAGTAATTAGTCATAACAACAATAATAGCTAATATTTATTTACTGTTTCCTCCACATCAGCATAATCTAAGTGCTTACATACCTTATTTTATTTCATCGTTCATTAACATTGTTGAATAGGTTCTGTAATTATGAAAATGGAGAAATTTAGTATTATTTTGCCTATAATAAATTATACAAAAATTGGTAAGCAGGCAATTCAAATCTAGGACTGTTTGAATCTGGAACATAAGCGTCTACCATCATACAACACTGCACTGGAGTAAATGAAAATATGTGTGTGAATGTAACTGACACATACATGTGCTAATTATATGTTGGTGTATCTTATATTATATCTAATTATATATCTATAAAATAGAAATATTTTATATTTATAATATTCGTGACTCTGCAATGAAATCATAATGGTATTAATTTTGCAGACCCCAGTATCAACAAGTCTAAAAAGTTTTAAAATATTTTCAAAGCATAAAAAGTAGAACACAAGATTATAATAAATAATCAAGGAAGGCTTCTTTTTTTTTTTAAGATTTTATTTATTTTATTTGACAGACAGAGATCACAAGTAGGCAGAGAGGCAGGCAGAGAGAGAAGGGAGGAAGCAGGCTCCCTGCTGAGCAAAGAGCCCGATGCGGGGCTCGATCCCAGGACAGAGATCACAAGTAGGCAGAGAGGCAGGCAGAGAGAGAAGGGAGGAAGCAGGCTCCCTGCTGAGCAAAGAGCCCGATGCGGGGCTCGATCCCAGGACTCTGGGATCATGACCTGAGCCGAAGGCAGAGGCTTTAACCCACTGAGCCACCCAGGCGCCCCCAAGGAAGGCTTCTTAAAGAAGATAAAATGTAAGATGACTTTAAAGGAGATGGTACATATAGACCAAAAGGAAGGACGTGAGAAAGTAATTTGCCCTCCACATAGATCCATATGTAAAAATTTATTATTTTAGGCAGAACTAGTTTTATTATTGTTTTCATTGATTTTGCGGTCTCTGTTAAGTTCTTCATTTGCCATTAGAAGTAAAGTGCTTTATTTCCCCAATAAAATTGGCTTTGAGTTGTAATAACCTATTTGAGTTCTATGAGCCATATTCCTGTGAACTCTTTAAATTTGAGTGTTCAGTTCTTCATTAACATCCTGATTTACATGTCCCTAGCGCTGCAAAGGCAGCTTGACTCAGCATAGGCCCGTTAGTAGAAATGCTTTGATGGAATCAGAGGCAAATATTCTTTTGCTTCACTGGGCATATGTTGAACAACCAGGGGTATTCATAAGCAAAAATGCTTAGTAAGTAAAACACAGGTAACAAAACTAGACATTCGCAATTTTTTTTTTTTTTTGGCAGAAATGAAATATTGCTGTGAGACCATTTACCAGACTACAGAACTTGATTTATTGTCATTTTATTAACTTACTTATGAGTAGTTTGCTGTCTGAATTGGGCTGGATCCATGTGTATAAATTTGTCACTTTTGACTTATTTGACTTAAGTCAAATTATAGTTTCTTCTCTATCCATATCCAGACATAGTAAGTGTTTGAGTGTAGACTCCATATTAAAGTTCTATATATAATTAAATCACGAACTGTGCCACCATTTTGTTATGGCAATACATTCAGCAAAACACCAGGTTAAACGTTTGTACTTATAAAATGTTCCCGAAACGTTGATGTAGATATGTTGATAATCACCAAGGAATCCAATTTTACTATATATTTATGAATAAAAACCCAATATGTTTGCACTTCTTTTTTTTTTTTAAGATTTTATTTATTTTTTTGACAGACAGAGATCACAAGTAGGCGGAGAGGCAGGAAGCAGGCTCCCTGCTGAGCAGAGAGCCTGATGAGAGCCTTGATCCCAGGACCCTGGGATCATGACCTGAGCCAAAGGCAGAGATTTTAACCCACTGAGCCACCCAGGTGCCCCTATGTTTGCACTTCTAAGCCAATAAAGTCTATAAAGGATGAATAAAAGGAATTCCTGAAAAGCGTACTTAATGGACCTGAGATTAGCATTAATATGGACCACTTACTATGGTAGATGCTGTGATGGAGACTGAAAGTCTCTTGAGGCCCATTTTTTTCTCTTATTTCTTTTGACGTTAAACCCCAAAACTCCAAATAAGACTGAAAACCAGGCTACTGCTAGAGACTATAAGAACCATGTGATTAAATTTGGGTCAGCGGATGGGTGTTGAAATAATGTATACAACCTGTCTTAACTTCCTGAAGACAAGCGTTCTGACCTGGACTTCTATTCTCTCTTGTCCCCCAAAACATGAATGAAGACGCAAAGGTCAGCCACCTTGAACCATATAATTTTAGGAGTTTTGTTATAACACCTCAGCCTATACTGTGAATGATAAATGGGCTTTACGTATTGGTCCCTTGACTTGATCTTTAAGACAACTGGTTGGCATGGGAATTATTATTTTTATTATTATTATTATCTCTATATTAATGATCCAGTCTTCAGCTTATACATAATTTAAAAAAAAATTTGAGTACAAAACTTATGCCTTTTAAACAGTCATTTGTTTATTTGGGTTTTTTTCTGGATTCATATCCCCCTTCAATGCCCATGTAATTCGCAACTGAATGCCTTTCTCTCCTCTACTCCTAGGTGTCTGACTCCTCTGTGACTTCACTAATGCTGTCTTGCTACCTCAGCAGCTATTCTCAGTCATTTCTGGATTCAGCATTTCCCAGAACTGCAGTTGTGAGGGGTTTTGGTTTGTAATGTGTAAATTTTCATTCACATAATTGAAAAACTATATTGAAAAACTTCCATTTTTCATGAGTTCATGTTAACCAAAGAAAAATAAATCTGATTACATTAAAAAGATCAATTCAATGAAATAAATGTGCTCTGCATCTTGTAGGTGTAGCGACGGAAGTCTGGTTTAATGCACACATCTGAAAACTTCCATTCCTGGCTCACAGTCTTCTTCTTCCTCTCCTTTATCCTTAGTGACCTAAGGATATCAATGATCTCTATGGAAACTGGAATCTCATTGTTTTTGTTTTGTTTTGTTTTTCCCTCACCACTTCCCAATGACATTTCTTCCACTCCACCTCAGCCACCTAGTCTTCTGGGTGCACCTGGGTGCTGTTTTCAGAAACCCAGTCTTCTCTTACATCTGGGTTTCAGATACCCCAATATTTCATCATAACTTTCTATACTTCTAAGACGTTTGTTATAGAACCACAACATCTCTAATTCAACTTCCATGAGACCTAAAACAGGACTTCACATTTTCTTACTACCTCTGTGCCTTTTCCCTCTTGTCTTTACTACATTCCTTGTTCAGGTTAAATTCCCTGGTCTATAATTATAATCACACCTTGGCAAACATTCTTGGCTCACTTGCTCTTCTCTCCCTCTTTTGTTATAACATGATATATCCTCAACCCTAGAGAAACCAAATTATTTTCTCCTCTTTGCCTGTACTCAAGGAAGTGAATATTGTCAGAGAAAACCACAGAGCACTGGTTTCAGTTTAAATTCATAACCACAAACCTCAAACAGGTCCCTGGTTCTGCACATCAGTTCTGCTTTGTTTTTCTATAAAATTCATTTCTCACTCTCTGAAATAATTATTTCACACACTGTCCCATCTGTTCCTGCTTTCCCCGGTTATGGTAGATAAAGTCTCCCTCCTCTTTGTTTTCTCTACCCCACCCTTTCCGTCTTGAGCAACTGACTCCTTCCTTTCACCTTTAACTTTTCATTCATCACCTCGTTCCTTCTTTATATCTCTACTTCAGCCAGGTAGAAGGATGCTCTGACAATAACCCCACTTTTCTGAATCATCATTTCTCTCTTTCTTTTGTATATCATTCTAATCAGTATATATAAAGCTTCCAGAGCCCTTTTCATCTTACAAAACAAAACAAAACAAAAACTTCCCTTGATTCCACATGTGCTGCCTAGTTTCTCTACATTTCTTTGTTTCTGTTCATAATAAAATATTTTGAAAGTGTCATCTACAGTCTTCATTTCTTCACACCCTGTTATTTTGTTAACCTTTCTAATCAGTATTCTATACCCACCAAACCACTGAAAATTGCCATTTCCTAAGCTTATCATAACACACCTTGAAGAATCTTTCAACATAATTAGACCACCCTCTTTTCAAACAGAACTTTTTCTCAGTTTTTATAACACTGCTCCATTGGTTTTCTTACAAAGGTTTTAGTTGCTCTTTCTATATACAACTATTGAAATTCTGCATGGAGCTTGGATCTTGGTTCTTGTCTTTACATTTCCTTGCTATATGAGGTCATCCATTCCTATGACTTAGAAAATTATCTTCCATACATATATCTACAGTCCTGACATTTTCTTTTGATATCTTGACTTCTTTAACTGAAGAATATTTACTTTGCCACTTACCTATTTAACAAGCACCTTAGAGTTAACATATCCTCAACTAAAACTATTGCATTTTCCCCAAAACCTATTTTACCCCCAGGCCTTCCCCATCACACTAAAGGGCACTAAAATTGAATTAGTTGCTCAATTCAGAAACCTGAAAGTTCTTCCTGATATCTCCATCTTTTGTAGATTGCATAACCAATTCAACACTGTCCCACTGGTTCTCTACAATGTATTTCAAATACGTCTGTTCCATTCCATCATCATTGCTTCTCCCCTGGTTTACATCATCATGTCCAATTTGAGTGATCTCTTAACTTGTCTCCACAGTTTCACATTGTGCCCTTGCAATCTACCCACTAAACCTTCATATGAGCAAGGTATTTTCTAACTTAATACTCTTCTATATCTTCCCATTGTCCTTAGCAAGAAGGTTTTTATTCTTTCATCACGACACACGTTGCCTGCCTGTAGGTATGCGCTATTGCTTGCCTAGCCACCAAACCCTTGTTGTATCCTTCCTCTTCCTTCACTTCTGCATTTCAGCCACATTCAGTTTTTGATACTCTCTATACATGAAGCTCTTTCCTAGCTCAGACTCTACACTCCTCTTTTCCTATAACTAGAATCATCTTCCTTGGGTTCCATGAAATCTCATTGCTTATAATTTAGGTTTAGGTTTAAATATCTCTGAAAGCTACTACTTTTTCTATGTATTGATTTATGTAAAAAAATAGAAGATTTTGAGGTTGCTGCTGTTGCTAATGCACATCAGCCTGCCCAATTACCTTCAAGGTATATAGCATTTAATACAAGGGAAGTATTACAGAATTTGCCCTCTGTTCAAAATAATTTACTAGGAGAGTGCTAATGAAGAGAAGACTTTATGAACAAATTTTTTTTGAGAAATAAAAATTCTCCATAATTGTTCAAGGTGAAAATTAATGCAAGTTTATTTTTTTGATTATTCAGGTCACAGTCAAGTTGCTGCAGCTTGTGCTTTGCTGTGAAATAGCAACAAAACTCAGACTGTGTTATGGTTTGCATACTACTATTAGACACTGTACTGTGTTGTTTGTCTATTCTCACATGTTCTCACTCCAGATTTAATACTGGAAAGAACCCTAGAGAACAGAGCTAAAGCCAATATGGATTAAAGTCCTTAGAAAACTATTCATGACACAGAGTACATAATTGAGTGTGTATTCTCTACAAAACACTCTTAAAAATTCAAGTTGATTGATAATATGTGTTACTGAAGGTTATTTTGGAATGGCGCTGCTCTTGTGATAATAATTAAATGTCTGCCTTGGTTTTACAAAACCTTCATAATTTGGTTGGAAAGAATCGTCTAAAGGTAAAGTTGGACTCAGCAGGACAGTAATTTTATTTTACTACCTTTCAAAAAATATAGTTAGCTTTCTGTTTAAAGTATAAACAACATAGACAGCAATGCTTCAAATGCTGTCTTTAACTAAAGGAGTTTTGCTTAAACCAGTTTGGATGTATCTTTGCATAACAATGCCCCTCCTGCCCCATGCCTGAATATTTGGAATCATACACTCCTACTAAAATTGGTTGTGAATAAGCCATATGTTAAAAGTATCTAGATATTTCATGAACCTTTCTTTTCGTTTTCCTATGATTCTACCTTATAAGGATTTCATCTCTTTGAAAGAAATTCTATGAATTCCATTCCTTAATGGCTGTGATATTTACTATCTACTAATTCAACATTAAATAATAATGATGTTATGTCATCACAGCCTTTAATAGCCGCAGGTTCTACTCAAGACTTGTTTTTATAAAGCTGTTTTGAAAAAAAACAGTTTCTATAATTTGATTTTCTCTTTATGAAAGAGCAATGCTAAATGGGTAATCTTAAATAATATAATGTGTGTTTTAACTAGAACAGAAAAGCTTTTATTCCTTCTATTTGTGAATGTACTAATATATGCAAAAATCTCAATTCTAAAATGATTGTAGCATATACTTGTACCAATCATTTCTTAACAAAATAAACACAAAGTTAATTTGCTCTTTGAACCCATATTTATTCAATGCCCACTGAACATTGTGCTAAGTGTAGAATCACACACATGATGTTATTACATGATGTCAAACACAAAAACAATTATGTAAAAAATTATAGGTGACCACAAAACCTTTGACATTCCTCCTATTGCATATTCTGTGTAGGATCGATAATTGCTTTTATTGGTAGAGTAAAATGGAAATACTTCTGAGTATACACCCCAAAACTGACCCAACCATTGGGCCATTTCCTGCCTCCTGGTTTTCTTGCCTCTTATTTCTTTTGAGACTTAGTCATCATGCTGTGTGGAAGCCCAAACAGGCTTATCAAAACACACAGGTACCAATATGCCATCTGTGGTAGCCAGCCTCTAAAGTGACCCACACTGATCTTTGCTTTCCTGGTATTCATCACCTTATGTAACATCCTCCCACACTGAATAAAGTTGAACTGTGTTTAACTAATCAAATGTTACAGGAAAAACAGTGTGTGACTTCTTAAGCTAAACATTAAAAGCCATTGCAACTTCTGTTTTGTTCTTTCTCAGACCACACTGGGGAAAGCCAGCTGCCATGTCATAAGGTCATTCAAGCAACCCTATGGAGAGGTCCACAGAGTGAGGAACTAAGGTTTTCTGCCAATAGCCAGTACGAACTCGCAATCAATGCGAGTAAGCCACTTAAAAAAAGATTTTCCAGCTTCAATCAAGCCATCAGGTGACTGCAGCCCTCATCAATGTCTGGCTGTAACATCATAAGAGACCAGAAGAAAAACTCAACTAATTCTCTCTCAAATACCTGACCCACAAAAACTATGTGGAACAAACAAAAAGATCCACAAATATTTTTGTTTTTCTAAGCTGCTAAATTTGAGTTAAATTGTTATGCACTAATAAATAACAAATATATCAGACATTCATAAGACCATCTTGGAAATTTATTTTCCTGCCTTTGTTCAGCCACTCCACTGCCACTTTGTGAACAAAAACAAACCATCCTTGCTGAGTTCTGTCCAAATAGCAGATTTGTGAACAAAATAAAAGATTATTGTTTTAAGTTTTAGAGTCATTTGTGCAGCAATCAATAACTGGAACATATAAGGATGAAGTAATATATATTCCTACCATCTTACTTAATCTTACAGATGCAGGTAAATAAATTCACAAGTCTTATAATGGGGTAATAAATTGTGCCACTGGAGCATAGAGCACAGACTTAACCTAAGCATAGAGTAGGGATTTTGAGAAGGCTTCCCAGAGTAAATAAGTCTTGCAAGTTTGTCTGGTAAGATAAGAAACTTTTATTCTGATATTTGGAAATATGGCACACCCAGATGGATATTATTTACTTCTTCATTCCTCATTATCCTTGGAAAACCAAGTTTACGGTGTTCTATAAATATCAACAAATAATAACTACCTTAACAGATTACGATCTTCTATAAATATCAACAAATAATAACTACCTTAACAGAATACAACTCTATAAAATTGATCAGTATTATTCTCATACAAAAAATAAAGCCAATATTTGATAGGAATATTTAATATCTTTGATTAAATTATGATTTGTGTTCTAGCTGTAATTAATCATTACCATGTTTATAGAGAGGACAGTCCAGTCCCTTATCAAAACAAAACCTTTTTATGCTGATAACAGATCTGGATTCAGACTGTTTGGTTTTGGAATCTGTATTAAATCCTTACAATTTCCACAGAGTGTTGTCTCTTTGTCTTATTCCCACTGTCCTTCTGGGCCATTCTAATCCCCCTGGTTGATAGCGATCAGTTTGAGGAAAGCAATATAAGCAGCAAGATTCTACAATCAGTTTGCACAGGTTATCAAGAGAAAGAATTTATATCATTTCTCAGTTTTAAAGGATTTTTAAGACAATGAGACCAATATGTTGAATTGATGAGACTACATGAATATGCAAGTACGTATTTATTATATACCTTAACTTTTAGCAAAGTCATAAGGAAAAGTAGGTATGCATTCAAAAGATTTTTTCAAGCACAGATTCAAATTAAGCATTCTGTATATAGTTAAAGTTCTTTCACTCATGACCTTAGTTTTTGTTGACTATTCTGACATGGTGTTGATTAGACAACGTGTGGCTAGTTCTATCTCTAATTTACTTCGTTTGCATATAATATTATTCACCAGAATGGCATTAGTCTAGACAAGTCCTACTTTCAGGAGCAGTACAAGGGCAGCACAGCTTTAACTCATATTTTAAGATACTTCGTGAAACATCCACTGTATTATTTATTTACTTCATTGTTGTGGTATTAAGAGCACATAAAATTTGTGCAATTTTCCCCTTCCTGTCTTCTTTTCTTTTCCCAAACAGACTTTATTCCACTGAACTACATAGAGTATTAATCCAAATGTAGTATTTGGTTTTTTTTTTTAGGATAAAAAGACACAACTTTTATTATTTTAGTACAAGCCATAGGAGCATAATATAACACTAAGAAGTAATCATTTGCGATTTCAACATAGTTTAGTTGATTTCCTATATATCCAGAGGTGTAATTTTTTGCCCATTGCTGTCAACATTTTGCTGAAATATGCACTTGGTACTAAATTCCAAAACTAATCTTATATAACCTAATTACCTTTAATAGTTTTCCTTCCTCCTTTTAACAGAATCCCCTTTTCATCAAAACTGTCTATGTTTGTTAAGATATCTCTTTGGTTGTTATAAAAAAGGTAAAGTAACATGGCTTAGATAACATAGAAATTTCATGCAAGAAGTCAAGTATAAAGAGTCCAGATCTTAAATTGAAGATCCGTAATACCAGAGACTGTCATTATCATAGTGAAATTACCATGTAGCCCCAGATGATTGCTAATATGAAGGATACTTTCCAGCCAATGGAAAAGGGATAAGGAGGAATTGGGAGCATGCTCCCTTCTGTTAGAGAATCAGACTGGAATTTGCACAGATCACTTTAATTTACAATCCTAGCCTCACCTAGTTGCAAGGGAGATTGAGAGATACAGAACTTACCTGGAACATGTGACATAGCAAGATGTGGGAGTTCTAAGTGATGATGGATGCCATCCAATTCTGTAAAGAAATACAAAATGGGAATATTCTACTTCTATTTATGATTTATGGGGAGATTTTTATTTATAATATACACTGAATAAACATTATATTGACTAGTTATATAAAATATATGTTAAGGTGTAATACAAAAAAAATGTAAATATTCTTCCTTCTGAAGCAGAGACTTAAGAAACTCATAAGACTTTTCTTGTATTAAGGGACAGAAAGCCACTCAAGAATCTCATGCATCTTAGAGGTGAAAGTGGAACTAGGAATTTCAAACTAGAAAATTAGGAGCTTCCTCTGCGTCTCTCAAGCACTGTATCATCTGTCTGTACTCAGCTATGCCCCAGAGCTGGCTGCATTGTCTCCACACCAGTCCCCACCACATTCCGATTTGATCAATTAATACACATGCATATATTCAGTTAATGGCTAAAAACTTCAGCTTTATGTCATGGCCTTCTAGCTATCGCATATTTTATTAGCAAAGCCTTTCAGGTTCCAAATTCCTGAGACTGGAATCAGAATGAACCAAGTTCAATTTTCCAACAATTCCACAAGTCCCTGTCCAGCCTATATGTGTTTTCTCTGAGTCAGGTATTCAACCATGGCTTCATCAACAATATCAGTGTCATTCTGTTTGTTTGTCCGTGTTAGAATAAAAAGCAAAGTTCTAAAGTCCATGTTTTTCAAAGGGGAGCTATTATATCAAGATGAGAGAGGATAGGGTAGGTAGTGATAACTGACAGTAGTTCATTCCGCAAGTCATTTGCCATTATTATCATCATGACATCATCATCATCATCGACAACCATCATCATCTTTATATACCTGAGATTAACTTTACACTTGGTCAATAGACATTTACACTTCCTGAATAGACATTTAGATAGAACTCTAGAACTTTAGATAGAACTTTGAGACAGACACAAATGCAATTAGCAAGACAAATGAGTTTAAAATCACTGAAAAGCTTGAGAACTTCTTAATTTCAAGCGCTTGTAAGAAGATTAAATAATACAACAGGGTATTAGGAAAGGGTGATGTCAAGCTTAAACATGGCAAAGTTAAAAAACAGAAATGAGAACTATAAATAAGAAAGAATGGTAAGGAAAAAGAAGAAGATGAGTTAGAGAGAAGAAAGGAATACATTATAAAGAAAACAGAAGTGCCTAAAGTTGTGTTGAGAATCGGGTGGGCACAGGCATGTACTAAGAGACGAATTTCAAAAATTAAAAAAAAAAAAAGTTTAATATATCAAAGACACAAAATCCAGACTGATTAATTGATTGATTGATTGATTGATGTAAGGTATTCATATCAGTAACATCAAATTTTCAGTAGATTTGGCTTATGCTGTTTCAAGAAGCAAGAAAGAATGTATGCTATTCATAGCCATCTTCCATTCATGTATTCCTTGTGCATTGATTGCATGCATAGTACATGCCAAGCACTACTAGCCTTCAAGTTGGACTCCTCACTCAGCAGTTCTTTTGATAAACTGGCATAGCATGTATGTCAAATATTAGTAAATGCTCGAGGTGCTTTGAACATAAAGTTATATGGATAAAGATGAATTTTTTGGGAAATAATAATCTCTCATACTCACTTTTTATATTTGATAAGCAGAGACATAATTCTGTAGCAAATTTTTGACCTAACTTACTGACCATTTAGAAAATGCCAGAGGTATGTACATCTGAAGTACTGAAACTAATGGGGCTGTGACAAACTTATTATTTATTTAATAATTATAGGCAGTCAGTGAAATATTATGTATTTAGGAGGTCTGTTCTCACAACATGTTTATGATTTTGGAAAGAAAACCTGAATTTTAAAAATCAAAGGATTACCTTTCTCTGATTGACTTATGATATGTGGTGAGTGCTGTGAAATGTGTAAGCCTGGCGATTCACAGACCTGTACCCCTGGGGTAAATAATACATTGTATGTTAATAAAAATAATTAATAAAAAATTTTTAAAAATCAAAGGATTGTATCAATACTGTGATGGCTAATTTTATGTGTCAACTTGGCTGGACTGTGGTGTTCAGCTATGTGGTCAAATGTTATTCCAAATGGTTCTGTGAGAGTGTTTTTGGAGGAGATGAATATTTAAATCAGTAGACATTCAATATTTAAACATTCAGTAAAGTAAATAGTCCTCCTTAATTTGGATGGGCTTCATCTAATCAGTTGAAGATGTTAACATCTCCAAAGCAAGACAGAATTCTCCCAGAGATTGCAGCATTGGCTCTTTCTTGGTTCTCCTGTCTGATGCCCTTTCAACTTGAACTGCAACATCAGTTCTTCCTGAGTCTCAAGCCTGCATACCCACCCTGCAGATTTTAGACTTGCCAGTCTCCATACCATGTGAGCCAATCCTTCAAATAAATCTCTCTATAAATGTGTGTGTGTGTGTGTATCCTACTCGTTTGTTTCTCTGTAGGATCCTGATTAATATAGAATACAAATACACTTTCTATGGATATTTTTACTTCATTTACATGATATATATTTTTAAAAATAAGCATTTTAAGCTTGAAACTTGCATTTTATAAGTCTTCAGTTCTGAGGCATTTTTCAGTTTGTCTAAAGAATTTTTTTCTGACACCATCTCCAAAAGAAGATATTTTGTCTTCCCATTGAATATTACACAAAAACTTGCAGGATAACAAATGATGACTTATATATTCCCTAGGAGAAAACACTGAAGTATTCTTATAGTCCTTTCCAAAGAAGAGAGTCTTGGCAAATTTCCTGTGAAACTGAACTGATATGGACCAAAGATAGATCCACATGTTAGATCTAGTACTTAAACCTCAGTTTGGTTGATCTTTCGTTATCTTTTGCTGAATTAAGAAAATTAAGCATTAATTACTTAAAATTTTATTTAGAGTTAAGTAAAACAATGTGATGTTTATAAATTCATGAATCCTCACTGAAGAGATCTATGTATTTTCATATTCTTTTGCTTTTAGCCTTATGACTGTTGATTTCTTTCTTTAAGAAACATTACCCACCCACCCCCCAACATATCCATTTGATTGTTTTTAGGTGTATTTATTTTGTGTCTCTTGCATCTTTGGAGCATACCATTTATGAAGTATGTGAATAACAGGAATGGTTTGAAAAAGCACATTTGGGGGCACCTGGTGGCTCAGTGGGTTAAGCCTCTGCCTTCGGCTCAGGTCATGATCCCGGGGTCCTGGGATCAAGCCCTACATCGGGCTCTCTGCTCAGTGGGAAGCCTGCTTCCTCTCTCTCTCTCTGCCTGCTTCTCTGCCTACTTGTGATCTCTGTCTACTTGTGATCTCTGTCTGTCAAAAAATAAATAAATAAAATCTTAAAAAAAAAAAAGAAAAAAGAAAAAGCACATTTGGCTCCAAGTTCAACACAGTGAGAAAAATGAGACTCAAGTCTCTTTATCATCCACCAGTGTTTCTGGTAAAGTCTCCTTGTCCCCCATTTTTGCTACATTTATCATTCATATTGTTATCCATTCTATCTTAATGACCTAGAAGTGTCACTGTTATTCTTCTAGTTTCTACTGGTGACCTGAAGTGCTTAATGTCTTTTGTGAGGGTAATTTTCTAAAAATTCTACCTGTGGTCCCTTTCCTCCATATTAGGGTCTTCAAAAGATGACCTTGTTAATTTAATATTTTTGTCATATCATCATGTATTGTACTAAAGTTTCAGAAAGATCCACTTGAAACTTCCAGTTTCTTCTAAAACCCCTCACTCCAGGTACTTGGGGCAACTCCCAAGGAAACTAAAACAAAAGTGTATTTGTGTGATACTCATTTCCTGTCAATAAATGTCCTTCACCACCAAGCACACAAACTCTCAAGACGTGTTAGGATGTGCTTAAACGTCCTGAGCTTTAAAGAAATATTTACATATTTTGGGCCCTTCATGCCCATTTTATTAGAAAGTTTTAATCCAGGCATCCTGGAGCCCATTGTCTATATTCTGGAGCACCTTTTCCCAACAGTATGTCCCTTTTGGCAATTAGATTTCTGTTGAGATGGAAAATTTCTCTTAAGCAGCTTTATTTTTTAGGTACATGTATTGGTTTCACAAGATCTTTGTTCACTTCAAACCACTGAGCTTCTATAGGGCCTCTAAAACTCTCAAAACACTCATTAAGGGAAAACCAAACACTAGTTTTGTCGGTTTGCCTCCTATCCCTCTACATTAATACTATGATCCAGTAAGATTTTGATTGTATAATAACCCCTCATTATACTTGAATGTTAGTCCAAACTTTCTTTTTGTTTGATATGCTTGGTTGTCAAAAAAGATGTTGGACAAATAATAAACTGAGGCACAAAAAGGCTAAGTAGCTAGGCCTTACACAACATTAAGTATTAGAATTGGGAAATTATTTTCCCCTACAAAGGTACAAGGCACTATTGTTGAATAGAGTGAAACTATAATAACACACACACACACAAACACACATATACTCTCTTCTCTCTTTCTCTTTCTCTCTTTCTCAAAAACAATATGCTCCTTCACTTCTATGTATTATTTTAAGACTTCTAAAGCCTTACTGAGAGATTATCTCTAATCAGATAAACAGCAATGAACTGTCCATAACCAAAGAAAAATAAGCTGGCATATAAAGAATATTCTTTGGGGTGCCTGAGTGGCTCAGTGGGTTAAGCCTCTGTCTTCTGCTCAGGTCATGACCTCAGGGTCCTGGGATTGAGCCCCACATCGGGCTCTCTGCTCAATGGGGAGTCTGCTTCCCCCCTCTCTCTGCCTGCCTCTCTGCCTACTTGTGATCTCTCTCTCTCTCTCTGTCAAATAAATAAAATAAAATCTTAAAAGAAAAAAAGAATATTTTTCAATTTTATCAGTTCTGGTAAAAGTGGTGGATCATTCACTGAGAGTATGGCCTGCCAATTTAATGAAAAAAGTATAAATTGCTGAATTGTGGTTTATGAAAATAGTTCCCAATTGTCTGTCCTTTTTGGGAAGTAATATTATAATTGTTTCCCTAGTCAAAGTTATCATCAAGTGAAATAAGCAAACAACAGAGTAAGGTGGCTTAAAATCACTTTGGCCAGGTAAGACACAGATCTAAACAAATTCACGGTCAGTATATCAATGTGTTCCAAATTTTGAAAATTATGGGTTTTCTACATATTATTTTCACATTTACAGAATAATTTTGGTAAGTTAACATTACAGTACATGGTCTGTGCTTATTTTTTAAAAAGTTTCTTAAACTTTATTTTTTTTAGAATAGTCTTAGTTTCACAGGAAATGTGAGTGGAAAGTATGGAGTGTTCCCATATACTCCTTTGCACATGTGCGCAACCTCTCCCACTACTGACATCCTGCATTAGATTAGCACATTTGTTGCACTTGCTGAACCTACACTGATGGATCATTATCATCTCAATTCTGTAGCTTATATTGGGGTCACTTAGAGTGTTGGATGTTCTAAGTGTGTGGACCAATGTATGAAGACATGTATCTAGCATTTACAGAAGAGTTTCACTGTTTTAAAAACCTGTGCCCTGACTGTTTATCTTCTCTCCATTCCCTATCCCCTGACAACCACGGATCCTTTTACAGTCTTCACAGTTTTGTTTTTAACCACAGTGATAGAGAGAATTATATATGTCTATCTTTTTAAGAGCAGTGAGATCATGACCAGATACCTCTGGCACACCTTTGCTCCTATGTCATTGGGCAGAACTAAGTCACTTGGCGGACCCTAAACAAACACACTGGAGGTTATCCTGCTCAGTGTGGGCACGCACTACATGAAGATGAAATCACAAGTGAGGTGTCTTGTGTATAATACGACTCGACGAAATGAATAGGGGCTTTCAAGTTACTTTGACCTGGATTTTGCCCTGGATTGGCTATTTACTTGAGCCACATTTTTCTCCTTTGTAAAAAGCAGATATAGATACCTATAGGATCCTTGTAATGATTGGATAATCATGTAATGAAACTGACCCAATGTTTGGCAAAGACTTAGTGCTAAGTACATTTCTTTTGCAGGATACTCTGCCTCTGTACATGCTACATTCACAATACAATACATGTGATTGAATACAATTTAGAATGATGGAACTGATTCAACTAGTCATATCTATAGCAACAGATTTGCATAGACTTACAAAGGAAATTTATTTGGATTATTTTAATTGAAATGGGTGGTCTCTATAGATTGTTACTAATAGGTTATTTCTTTTTCTTTTTCTTTTTTTAAAGATTTTATTTATTAGTTGACAGAGAGAGACCACAAGTAGACAGAGAGGCAGGCAGAAAGAGAGAGAGAGAGGAGGAAGCAGGCTTCCTGTTGAACAGAGAGCCCGATGAGGGGCTTGATACCAGGACCTTGATATCATGACCTGAGCTGAAGGCAGAGGCTCAACCCATTGAGCCACCCAGATGCCCCACTAATAGATTATTTCTAAGTAAAACAAACAAACAAAAAACCCATGCGTTGTTTTTACAATTCTCATTGGCAGCATTTTTTTTTTTTATTTTGCTGCGTGAAAAAGAAATAATGCATGTAATTGTGGGTATAAAGTTGGGATGATCCTATGCAGAGAAATATCTTTTGTTTTTTCTCCTTAATCTAAGTGGCATATGCCCTAATGGAGACACTAATTTCTTTCATCCACGTTTTAATTTTTTTAATTTTCTGAACTTCATTAGATTTTGAACTAGATTTGTGAAGCTTTGCTGAATTTTCCTTGTGAGAAAATTATTTTGAGCTTGTCAATCCATCAGCACGATGACTGGGAAATATTTTAAAGAAAATATGAACTGTACTCACCAAGAAGCTGAAAATATAAAACAGTGGTTTTGACTTGTCACTGTAAAAGAGCATGACAAATTTATTGTTATCCTGACTTCACAGTCGTCAGCTCTTCTACATACAGTGGTCACACAGGTGCTATGGTTGTCACTAGAAGTAGAGCTCGATGTATCTTTACAAAAACATCAAACATTGCTGCACTAACACAAAGGGAAATACCCAGTACTCCTGGTCAGACAGGGGATAGCAAAAGGTCTGTGATTTAGTCACTACGTGATTAGACAATTTTAGCAATGCGGTTAACTGTGTTGTTTTGATAGGTATAGGGGGCAGGTAGGTTTGTTTCTCTCAATTTCCATGCCAGTTTCTTGTCAGTTTTCATACAAAGGTGTGCAGCTATTTGAAAAAAAGGATCCTATGAAAGTGCATTTATCAATTATCAAAGTAGAGGAGAAGAAAAATACATTTTCCAGGGAGACAACCATATGCTAGGCACTGTGCAAAATGCTGAGGATACACAGGTGGATACAATAAGATCCTCATTCTTAAAAACAATCTATGGGTGGGCAAAACTGAAGCTCTGATACAAGTGTGGTTTTTGCTGGCACCGAGCTTCACACAGAGCACTGTGGTAGCGCAGAAAGGCGCGGCAGTTAGGGGAAGCTTGTTTGATAATTACTGTTGTACATAATGCAGGAGAAGCATGGTAGGAGAGGGCATTTTAGGCAAGCACAAGGCCACAGAGGTAAGAATGAGGGGGGAACTTTGGGGAGCTGGTGGTTCAGTGCAATTGCAGTTTTCAGTTGCAGGGGTGGGGGTCATGGCAAAAGATCAGAGATCTTAAAGATAGGGCAGGGAGGAATCAGGTCAGGAAGTTTCTCTAGGCCACAAGGATCTTGTATTTTACCCTGAAAATTACAAGATGCCAGTAAAAAGGCAATGGACATATTTGTAGAGAAGTTTTGTAGCAGCATTGAAAATAAATAGGCTGGGAGTAATATTAGAACTAAATCCCTTGGTTAAGTGCTATAATACTGTTACTCAGCTCTTACTCCCCCCAGAGTGATTCCTACAAATGTTGCAGAAGGAGGATGTTAAATTACACACGAAAAGATCATCACTATTTCTGTAACCAAGGACAAATAATACAACTCACAAAAGCAAGCAAGATTCATGTCTGCCTCCAGGGACACTTCTCATTAGATAAGGGCTACGCTATTATGGTCCTCAACAGGATAGAAAACCAGGCTGCACATGAGAACTCATGGTGGAAAGGTATTTTCAGCAGTTAGAGAACAGAGTACACCGTTAGCTATTTGATCTGGGAATGCAGTCTCAGATGCTGCCAAGAAAAGCCTTCTGGCACTCTGTGGGTAAGGCCTCTGATTATTGCTTCTTGCTTCAAAGATGTTGGCCATTATCTTAAGCTCACCTATCTGCTTGAATTCAGACAAAATAAAAAAATGAAGGGGCCATTAAATTAAAGAAAGTTGCTTTCAATATATTCAAGCTTTGGGTTTCAGGAGTCCCTGAAAATGATAAAATGTGGCAGAAAGACATCTGGAAAATACTAATATTATTTTAACCTTTTAATTTCAATAATAATAATAAGTTTTCTGTGGCTGGAGGTATTTAGATTAGGTATATGTTAGTCTGGGAATTGACTCTAGCCTATGAAGTTTTTTTTCTTTTAAAGATAATTTTTGTATTCTGAGGCAAAGTGAAACCACCCTATAACCAATGCTCAGTTCTAGAAATAAAATATCATATGATAAAGATAAATGGAAAAAAATAAAATCTAAAAGCTATAATTACTTTTCTACAAAGTGAAACATATTCAATAAAAAGCCTTTTTTTTACTGAGACTGCATCTTTTTCTTTCTTTCTTTTTTTTGATATAAGATATTGTTTCTATTGAGAAATTATATTTGTAGACCTTAGGTTTTCTTAGTTGATGTTTTTATTGTCTTCAATTTGACAAAATGATAAGGTAGGAAAGTAACACTGACTTCCCTAGATACCTCTTGAAATGTGTGTCTTTCACCAGCCAGGAAATCCCAGAGTATAGATAACTACATAAAAGAAATGATGCAAAGAGTATATATTCATTGAATAGTGGAGGAATAAAACATATTTAAATTTTTTTCTAGTCTGAAAATAAAACCAAATAAATGCAATTTTATTTTAAGAGTTAAAGGACTTTTTTACTGTATTTTTTTGGCTCATTAAAAAAAGTTATTTTTTACCGGTCTGTTTCTCTGGAAAAGTGTATAGCTAAAGTACATATTCTTTTTTTTAAAATGTTTATTTTTATTTAAAAATATGGTTTCTTTTTTTCACAAATTTTAGCTTGCTTCTCAATACCTCAAGAGATTTTGAAATCTTAAATGTTAAGCAGCTTATGTTTTCAGATTTAAAAAAAAAAACAAGACTGCAGGAAAATTTAATCAGGACATTTGTAGTTATTGCTTAAATAAACTATACTTCTAAATTTAATATAGCAAATATAATGGTTTTATGAGAAAATCGAGATGCATGTATTTTATGCTTCCAAGTAACTTTAAACATATTAAGAATTTTTAAAGGGTATTGTATATTGTACATTTTAAAGTATTTTGTGAAAATGTTTTTTCCTTAAGATATCATTAATAACAATAAACTACTTTGCCATGAGTTCAGCTTGTCGAGAAATTTTACGATATAAGAAAAGATCATGGCAAATTGATTACTACTTCCAAAAAGGCAACTCAAAACCATATTACTGATGACAAGTTTTGCTTACAGAAAGATAGGAGTTTAGAGAATGATGGCCAAGCAGAGCTGACTGTTTTTCCAATCAAAAACTCAGGCTGACATGCTTTATCTAGCAGCTATGAATAATGTCCTCATTTTTCAAAACTGTTATTATGTGCCTGCTCAAGTCCAGGAATACAGTTGTGTTCCCTTTGCAGTTTGTTACAGATAAAAGAAAAACCTACCAATATAATTCTAGATAGATATTCTAGATCACAGATATACAACTAATGAATAATATTTCTCATGATGATAAAATACATCAGAATGAGGCATCCAGGAAAGAAAGATATTGGACACATGGTAAATGGTTTAAACCGATAAGACACAATTTTATACAATGTACAACTAAAGCCTCTGAAATGTTACTCAAAGGCTGTCTAAAATTATTTAAAAAGAAAAGTAAAGATGTATTCAGGTTAATAAATGTTGACTGGGTACATCTTATGTCTTAGATGTTGTACAAAATTCTGAGAAGAATACAATAGAAAACATACCACAAACAACTGGAGGAATAGATTGACCCATTGATATAATTAAGGATATTAACCTAACAGCTCTATTGACATGCATCCTTGAAATTACTCCTCATGCCCAAATATAACACAATTTTTAACTTTGTAAGTGATCAAAGAGAATTCAAATTTATTTATATTTTTAAGTAGGCTCCATACCCAATGTGGGGCTTGAAATTATGACCCTGATATCAAGAGACTCAGGCTCAAGAACTGAGCCAGCCAAGCACTTCCAGTGATAAAAGAGAATTCATATTGAAATAAGAAGTTATTTATAATTATTAAGTCATATAAAATTATTTATTATAAAAGTCTTTAATGCTGGGGAACTAGAAATAAAAATGCAACAATTACACTTGTAAGTGGTATTGCAGATGGCACAATATTTTTTAATTAATTCTGAAAAAATAATTCTTCAGTAAAAGCTATATAAATTTAGATGTCAACTGCAGAAAATTTTAAGGTACATCATTATTCATATCATAGAAGGATATTGAGAAAGTTATAGAACACCAGTTCGGGGTGCCTGGATGGCTCAGTGGGTTAAAGCCTCTGTATTCAGCTCAGGTCATGATCTCAGGGTCCTGAGATGGAGCCTTGCGTTGGGCTCCCTGCTCGGCAGGGACCCTACTTCCTCTTCTCTCTCTGCCTGACTCTCTGCCTACTTGTGGTCTCTCTCTGTGTCAAATAAATAAATAAAATCTTAAAAAAAAAAAAGAACACCAGTTCAATGAAATATGATGTGATCATAGACATCTGTTATAAAATTAAAGGTACACCTTGGAGATATTGTAGGTTCAGTTCCAGAACACTACAATAAAGCAAATATTGCAATAATGTAAGTGAAATGAATTATTTGGTTTCCAAGTGCATATAAAAGTTATATTTTCACTGTGCTGTAGTGTATTAAGTGTGTAAAAGCATTATGTCTAAAATCCAATGTACATACCTTAATTAAAAAATACTTTATTGCCAAAAGATGCTAAATATCATGAGCTTTCAATTAGTTGTAATCATTCATCACAGACTACCATAATAAAAAAACTTTTTGAAAGTTTGAAATATTGCAAGAATTACTAAAATGTGACACAGAGACACATATGAGAAAATGCTATTGAGAATTTGTGCTGATAGACTTGCTTGACATTGGGTTTCTGCAAACCTTCAGTTTGTAAAAAATACAATGTCTGTGAAACACAATAAAGAGAAGCTCAATAAAAAAAAAAGTATGCCTGTAATTAAGCGATTTCCTAGAAATATTCATTCTATGTAAGTCTCCTGGCTATGATGGTTAATGTGTAGCAGACCAATACTTTCACCTAGAATAATTAAAAAACAAAACAACAATGACAGAGTTCTAATGTACTGGTGTGTGAGGGGCCATATGAAACAGAGAAGGGAAATTTATTAAAGTGTGCCTAACTTTCTGCAGGAACATTTGTTCATATTCTGCATAGATCCAGAGACCAAAACACCAAAAAGCTTGCCAGAGTAGATACTGGCAGAGAAGCCAGTAGAATTTCAAATGATCTCTTCAGTCTGGGAAGATAAAAGTTGAGTTTAGGGAATCCAAAGCAGACTGAGTTTGAAAGTTTAAGATCTCAGTGAGAAGAAACGTGCAAATAAGTCATCCTGACACCAAGTACATGTTTACTGCCCAAAACATTTGCTATTTCAGCCCACATGACAAGAAGCTAAGAAATCAAGCAAAAAGTGATTGCAAAGCAGAGTAGAATTTTGGTAGTCTTCTGCTGTTGAGCAAAAAAATGGAGTTTAGAAGCCCCTAGGAATAAGGGCTTTAAAATATAGCCTAGACTGTCAGGGGGGCTCCCTGGAGGGCTATACTGTAGGAACATGGGCAAAAAAGAGAAAGTTTGAGCCTAACAGACACTGAAAACCAGCTTTAAGTCAGTTCAGTCCATGAATAGATTGAACTTATAGACCTTCTGTTGCTTATCAGAGAATAGGGTAAACCATCTCTAAAGGGAAATAATATTATCCAATCCCATAAATTTTCAGATGCAACATACGACATTAAAATACATGTATTTTTGACATATGAAGAAATAAGATCAAGAGAAAGAATAGGCAATACAAATAAATCCTAACCCTTTAAGAGAAATCAGAGTTACAAACACAGCAGTCACAATGTCCATAATGATATAAAAATGAAAAACAGGAAAATATGACCCAATTGCAAGAGAAAAGACAAAATGGAGTCTATCTGCAAAAAGACCTAGATGTTTGAGTTACCCTTCAAGGATTTTATAGCAAGTATAAAGCCATCCTCATTGATGAAAAAGAAATGCCACTGACGTGTGTGTATATGTGTGTGTGTGTGTGAAAGAGAGAGAGAGAGACAGACAGACAGACAGATAGACAGACAGACAGACACAGAGTTTATCCTGACTCCTCCTTTCTGGGTCCAGGTCCATGTACTGATAGGTAAGTGGGCTCACTCAGTGCTCAGGAAGATGCTTTTGTTGAGGTGTTAGTGTAAGAGTACAAGATAATTCCATGTTTGCTGTGGTCTCTTGCTCCACTGTACCCAGGTGGATCATATGCATGAAAGGAGAGGTAATTATATTGGTTTAAAATGGTGATGACCAGGTGTCTGTCATCTTTTGGCACAGGGAACAGGTACCAGAATATGTCAGGTATTCTCTTGCCCAGGTGGAGAGAGAAGCCACCTGTGATGAGATAAGGCTTGGCCTGACATGGTGTCCAGGCTGGGGACATCATGACACATGATCACATTCACAGTATGGAAGAAGCAGTGAGGCTGAAAGGCAAATAGCTGACAATGAACCCCACAGGTGGGTCTCCATGTTCATGAACAACTAGCATGTTGGTGACCTTGCTGGTTTTTCAGGCTTACACCAGTGCTTCCATCTCATGCCAGCCATAGTTCATAGACTGGGCATCCCAGAACACCAACTTCAGCTCCTTTGCAAACATCTTGAGGTGGGAATTGGGGAGATAGTAATCATGATCTCAGAATTCTTGACCCCTGACTATCATTAAAAACTATGGAGTCAAGAAGATAAAGGGTAAAATTTTCAAAGCGTTAAAAGAAAAATAAAATTCACCAAACAATTCTATAGGCAATGAAAATATTCTTCAACATAAAAGGCAAAATAAAGATATTTCAAAATAAAAGATAACTAAGAGAGTTTATCACTGGCAGATCTATATTATAAGAATTTTTAAAAGAAGTCTTTCCAGTTGAAGGGAAATTATACCAGATAGGAATTTGGTTCTGTAAGAGAAAATAAATAGCATCACAATTTGTTAACTATTTGGGAGATTGTGGTGCAAAATTAATGAATACTGTTATGCTGGAAATAAAAAAAAAATAATAATAATACTTAACATATAAAACAAAGTTATGACATTTTCTAGTGGAGGTTATAATATATGTTAGAAATATTATTATAGCATAAAGGATGAAGGTTGATAAGTGAATGTGGTTACAGTGTTTCTACATTTTTTTTGTATGAAATAGTACAATATTAATTCTAAGTACACTGCATAAAATTATGGATATATATTGAAATACTTTGAGAAGCAACCAGAAATAACAACACAAAAAAGTATAACTAAAATACCAAGAGAGAGATTAAAGTGGAATTCTAAATATATTCAAATAATCTAAACAAAGGCAAGAAAGGAGTAACAGAGACTAAAAACGCAGAGTGGGAAGCAGTGTCAAACAGCAAATGAAAAATAAAACATATGGTCTAAATTCAATCATATTAATAATTGCATTAAAGTTTAATGTAGTAAACACTCTAATTAAAAGTCAGAGATTATCAGAATGGATTAAAAAAAGCAAGACCAAACAATTTTTGTTATAAGAGAAGTACTTTAAATATATAGACAGAAAAAAGTTGAAAATAAATAGAAAATATATAGTATGTAAAGATATATTATGTACGCTCTAGTTCCATCCATGTTGTCGCAAATGGCAAGATTTCATTTCTTTTGATGGCTGCATAGTATTCCATTGTATATATATACCACATCTTCTTGATCCATTCATCTGTTGATGGACATCTAGGTTCTTTCCATAGTTTGGTTATTGTGGACATTGCTGCTATAAACATTCGGGTGCACGTGCCCCTTTGGATCACTACGTTTGTATCTTTAGGGTAAATACCCAGTAGTGCAATTGCTGGGTCATAGGGCAGTTCTATTTTCAACATTTGAGGAACCTCCATGCTGTTTTCCAGAGTGGCTGCACCAGCTTGCATTCCCACCAACAGTGTAGGAGGGTTCCCCTTTCTCCGCATCCTCGCCAGCATCTGTCATTTCCTGACTTGTTGATTTTAGCCATTCTGACTGGTGTGAGGTGATATCTCATTGTGGTTTTGATTTGTATTTCCCTGATGCCGAGTGATATGGAGCACTTTTTCATGTGTCTGTGGCCATCTGGATGTCTTCTTTGCAGAAATGTCTGTTCATGTCCTCTGCTCATTTCTTGATTGGATTATTTGTTCTTTGGGTGTTGAGCGTATCATGCTTAGCGAAATAAGTCAAGCGGAGAAAGACAACTATCATATGATCTCCCTGATATGAGGAAGTGGTGATGCAACATGGGGGCTTAAGTGGGTAGAAGAAGAATCAATGAAACAAGATGGAATTGGGAGGGAGACAAACCATAAGTGACTCTTAATCTCACAAAACAAACTGAGGGTTGCTGGGGGGAGGGAGGTTGGAGAAGGGGGTGGGATTATGGGACATTGGGGAGGGTATGTGCTTTGGTGAGTGCTGTGGAGTGTGTAAACCTGGTGATTCACAGACCTGTACCCCTGGGGATGAAAATATATGTTTATAAAAAATAAAAAATTTAAAAAAATAAAAAAATAAAAAAAATATATATTATATATATAAATATATATATATTTATTATAAAATAAAAAAAGATATATTATGTAAAAAGACATGTAAAATTATATTATGTAAAAGATATATTATGTAAGCATAAAAAGTCTACAACCACTGTATTAATATTAGATAAAATGGACTTCACAATAAAGCGTGTTATCTGAGATAAGGAAGAACACTTCACAATGATAAGAGTCAAGTCATAAGAAGAAGCTAACCATCATATATGTCTCTGCAGCTAATACCAAATCTCGAAATACTTGAAATAAAAATTGACAAAATTAAAGGGAAAAACGGACAATTCTGCATAATGCCTTTTGCTTTTTTCTTCTGTCAATTCATATATTTAGACAGAAAACTCAGTAAACCCATAGATGTTCTGAACAGCACCATTAGCAATCTTGACTTAATTGATATTTATAAAACCCTGTATCCAGCAATTGTACAATATACTTTCAAGTACATATAGTGTGTTCATCAATATAGATTTTATGTTAAAATAAGTCTCAATAAATTAAAACATAATTAAAATTATAGAGTGTACACTGTCTGACCACAATGGAATTAAAGAACATATTAAGAGGTATTAGATAACAGTAACATATCTAGGGAAAACTCAAATACTCAAAAATTAAATTACATACTACTAAATAATCCATGGGCCAAAGAATAAATCCAAGGTAAATTATAAAATATGTCCAACTAAGTGATAAGGAAAATCTAGTATATCAGAATATATGGGATGAAGCTAAAGCAGTGCTTAAAGAGAAATGTATAGCTTTAAAGAGAAATATTAAAAAAGAAAGATTTAAAATTAAGGACCTAAGTTTCCAACTTAAGAAGGTAGAAAAAAAAATTTAAAGCCAAGGAAAGTAACAGGAAAGAAAACAAAGAAAAGGGTAGCAATAAAGAAAAGTAACCAAACTAGACTTAGCACAAGAGATAGTACAGACTCTCAGTATCAAAAATTGAAAAAAAAAAAAAAGATCATCATCATAAATTCTACAGATTCTAAAAGTACAATAAGTGTACTTTATGGCCAAGTTTGTAGGAAGAAATTTGTTAACTTAGATGAAAAAAAATGAGTATCTGAAAAATTTAACTAGCCTAACTGACGCAAAATAACACACACACACACACACACACACACACACATCTTTACATACTTTATACTACATATTTTCTAAAGGTATAAAGGTATCAAAGATGTTTAATTTCTTTTTTTTTTAAGATTTTATTTATTTATTTGTCAGAAAGAGCACAAGCAGGCAGAGAGGCAGGCAGAGAGAGAGGGGGAAGCAGGCTCCCTGCCAAGCAGAAAGCCCAATGAGGGGCTGGATCCCAGGACCCTGAGACCATGACCGAGCCAAAGGCAAAGGCCCCACACAGGTGCCCCAATGTTTAATTTCTTATCCAAAATCTTCTACAGACACTCCAGAATCACAGGTTCTCACTGGAAAATTTTCTCTAGTATTTAATAAAGAAATATCAGTCTAAACATTTTTCAGGAAATAAAATAGTAGGGAACAGTTACCAACTTATTTTATAATATTAAAATCTTACAAGGAGAACTCAAAAAAGAAAATTCACCCCCAAATCTTTATTAATATTGGTAAAAGTACTACCAAAGTACTAGCAAATCAAATATAGCAATATATCAAAATCATGACTAAGTAGGTTTATCCCAGGAATGCAAGATTTATTTAAAATTTGAAACCAACCATTTTAATATTTTAATAAAAAAGAAAAAAAGAAAAATATATGGTATATTCAATGCTGTAGAAAAAACACTGAAAAAATTCAACACTAATTAAAAAAAATAACTGCCAAAAAGCTAAAAATAGAAAAGAATGCCCTCACTCTATAAAAATATCTTTGAAAAATTATTTGAAAAATATTATATTCAATAATACAACATTTAACACTTCCAAAATTGAGAACAAAGATTCACATTCTCATGACTTCTATTTAACATTGTAGTAGAGAAACTAGCCATAAGACAAAAAAGAAAAGTAACAGGCACAGATCAGCAAGGAAGAAAAAGGTGTTCTTACACATAACATGATTACTTATGTGGAAAATCCTATGAAATCTACAAAACAAATACAGAACTGAATATTGAATTTAGCAGTGTTGTAGGGACACAAGATAAATACAGAAAAATCAATTTTATTTTTATATGCCAGTAGCAAACAATCAGAAAATAGTATTTAAGAAACAATTCCCTTTACCATAGCAACAAGAAACTCAGCAGTTAATGTATTAAAAGATGTACAAGATTTCTACTCTGAACTAAAAAAGAAAAAAAAAAACAACTTTTGAGCAAATTTTAAGAAGACCCAACCTAAAAGACAACACGTCATTCATTGATTGGAAATGTGTAATTTTATGTGGGAATATAAAAGAAGGAATATCCAAGGTATATTGAAAAAGTACAAAGGTAGAGATCTTCTAGTACTTTCAAGTGTGGTGCTGGTATAAGGATTGATAAATACATCAGTGAAATAGGATAAGGAGCTAAGAAACAAATCCTCACTTTCATCAAAGGTATCAATTCCAGTGGAGAAAGGAAAAACTTTTCAGCAAACAGTTAACTAGATATATATGGCAAAAAAATAACATTTAACTCCTACCTTATATCATAAACACAAATTAGTTTGGGATGTATTGTAGACCTAATCATTAAAACTAAAATTTCAAAGGGGAAAAATATTTCAAAGAGAATATAAGAGAATATATTCTTAAACAATAGGTGGGTTGAAGTTCCTTAGGCAATCACAAAAAATTAATGACCACAAAAGAAAATTTAATAAATTAGACTTTATTATCACTAAACATTCCTGTTCATTGAAAGATACCATTAAGAAAATAAATAGGCAAACTAAAGACTAAGAGAAAAAAATTTTTTTAAAGATTGTATTTATTTATTTGACAGAGTGAGAGAGAAATCGCAAGTAAGCAAAGAGGCAGGCAGAGAGAAAGGGGGAAGCCGGCTCCCCAACCGAGCAGAGAGCCCCATGTAGGGCTGGATCCCAGGACCCTGGGATCATGACCCAAGCCAAAGGCAGAGACTTAACCCACTGAGCCACCCAGGTGCCCCTAAAAGAAAATATTTCTAAAACCGTATCTAACAAATAAGTGGTATTCAAGATACAGAAAGAACTTCTACAACTCAGTAATAGAATGGCAAACAATCCCTTTAAATATTTTGGTAAAGAAGGGCACCTGAGTGGCTCAGTGGGTTAAGCCTCTGCCTTCAGCTCAGGTCATGGTCTCAGGGTACTGGGATCAAGCCCCGCATCACGCTCTCTGCTCCGCGGGGAGCCTGCTTCCCCCATCTCTCTGCCTGCCTCTCTGCCTACTTGTGACCTCTGTCTGTCAAATGAATAAATAAAATCTTATAAAAAAATTTTGGGTAAAGAATTGAACACTTTGCAAAAGATATACAAATGGCCGGTAATTCCTATTCTCAGTATTTGCTCGAGACAGATATTTAAAAACATGTCTATGAAAATATCTGTACTAGAATATTTATAGAAATTTTATTCATAATACCCAATAAATGGAAATAAATCAAATGTCCTTCACTAGGAAAATGGATAAACAAACTGGTACTGGGCTCCTTGGTGGCTCAGGTCATGATCCCAGGGTCTGGGGATTGAGCCCCATGTCCTGGGACTGAGCCCCCCGTTGGGCTCCCTACTCAGCAGGGAGCCTGCTTCTCCCTTTCCTCCCTACTCATGTTCTCTATCACTCTCTTTCTCTCTCTCTCTTTCATATAAATAAATAAAATAAAATAAAATAAAATAAAATAAAATAAAATACTGCAGTTCATTCAACAACTGAATGTTACTCAGTCATAAAAAGAAATAAATTGATGATATCAACAATGATATGAATGAATCTCCAAACAACATACAATTTCATGGGTTATGTTTCAATATTATAAAAATATCAATTGTCTCTAAATTATTCATAGGTTTACTGAAATCTCAATCAAAGTCACACTAGGACTTTATTTTTGTGGAAACATCAAGTTATTCTAAAATACAATGAAAATGCAAAGATTAAATGATAGACAACACAGTCTTCTTCTTCTTTTTTTTTTTTTCTTTTCAGAGAGAGAGAAAGAGCAACAGAGGGAGAGAATCTTAAGCAGGTTCCGTGCTCAGTGCTGAGCCTGAGGCAGGGTGAGATCATAACCTGAGCCAATATCAAGAGTCGGTTGCTTAACTGACCAAACTCAGGTACTCCTAGGAAAGACAGTCTTAGGACAAAGCTTGAGGTCTACCACGAGTCGAGGTTTAATAGAAAGGCACAGTCATAAACAGAGTACCAAAAAGGTACTCTTGTATCTTGGACAAACAGACCCATGGAATAGAGTCCAAAAGCTGATTGATATAGACATGCTTATACAGATGACACCAGCAGCATGGAGAAAGAATGCTTTTTTTTTTTTTTTTTTTTTTTTTAAATAAATAGTGCTAGGTCATTTGTATAGAAAACAATGCAGCTTGAACTCATCCTCAAATCATATACAAAATTTCATTCAGAATGTACTGTTGAGGAGCACCTGGGTGGCTCAGTCGGTTAAAGCAGCTGCCTTCATCTAAGGTCACTATCCTGAAATCCTAGGATGGAGCCCCATGTGGAGCTCCCTGCTCAACGGAAAGCCTGCTTCTCCCTCTCCCTCCAGCTTCCACTCTGCCTACTTTCTCTCTGTCGAAATAATAAAATCTTAAAAAAAAAAATTACTGTTCATATAAAGCAAACTTTAAAACTTCAAGTTCTAGCCATGAGATATTTTAGGAATATCTTTATGTCTTTAAGATAAGCAAAAATTTCTTAAATAGAATTCAGATCTCTATCATCAAAGGAAACGCCAGATAAATTAGATGAGATTAAAATTAAGGCCTTTTTTTCTCCAAAGGACATCATTGAGAGAGAGAAAGCAAACTGTAGAGTGGGAAAAAAAAAAAACTAGTGGTGCATATATCTGGAAAAGATTTGGACCCAGAATTAAAACAAATCAAGAACACAATAAAAAATAAAAATATTTTTACAAGTGATTAATTAAAAGGGGCAAGAAGCCAGATAGAAAAATGAAAAATATTACACATACACCAGCACAATTAAAATGAAAGTGATCAGTAACAACAAGTGTTGGCAAGAATGTGAAGAAACACGAATTTATGTTCACTCACATACATTGCTTGTGGAAATGTAAACTATGTAAAACCACTTGGGAAAACTGTTTGATAAGATCAGCGGGTGAAAGCATGCATGCCTAGTAACCTAGCAATTCCTTTCCTAGATATATTAACAGAAACTCATTTATATTTGCTGCAGAGTCATGTACCAGAATATTCATAGGAGCTTTATTTTTAATAGCCCCAAGCTTGAAACAGCTAAAATATCCACCTATATTAAATGAAAAAAAATTTATATTCATGTAATATAATGTTATTCAGTAATATTAATGAACAAACTGTTCATATATGCAAGACATGTATGCATTTAATGTGCATAATGTTGAACAAAATAAACCCAATGCAAAATAGTATATTTACTCTATGATTCTGCTTACATATATTTCAAAAATAGAAGAATAGGAAAAGCTAATCAATGGTGATTATATATTGATTACCTTAGGATTAAGGACTGAGTATAAGGAAACTTTGATGTGTTTGATAATTAAATCTATGGAATAGAAAGATGTGTTTATATTACTCTATGAACAGTTTAGTGGCTAACAGCTCTCTGATGCTTTTAAACACTCTACTCATTCCCCCATCACCTATCTTATCACATCTTCTTCAGTGCAGATGATGTTGCTTCTGATTTTATAGAGATGACTTAAAATATTGAGAATAATCTTCTTTAGCTTCTTTTCCGACATGTAAGAGCACCTACATATGTACAAATATCAGTTTTCCTATTCAAAATAATCACACCACTTATGTTCTCTGATACCCTTTATATTCACCAGGATATGGAATTTGCACCAATCATTTTTCCTGTTCTTAATATGCATCATATTACATCCTATATAGTTCCTGGTGATCTTATTTTAATAAGCAAAGGAAAAACTGTAACATTCTTGACCCTCTATGCTCATCTGGCTTTAATTTCTTTTTCTCATGTAATTCTTTGATATTAACTACTTCCAAAGAATAATTTAAATTTATGGTTTCTTTCCCTTTATGTCTACACAATTTACTATGGCTGTGTAAAATATTATCCAAAAGTTAGTAGCCTAAAACATCTAGAACATTTCATCTACAATTTGAGATGGGCTCAATGGAGATAGCCCATCTCTGCTTCAAATGTATTAGCTGGAACAGCACAAAGCCCAGGGGCTAAAATCATTGAAAAGATTGCTTACTCAAGCAGTTGGTGCTGGGGTTAGCAGAGTGATGTTAGTGGGTCTGTTGGCCAGAATACCTATCAGGAGAATCTTCATTTGACCTATGCTTCCTCACAACATGGTTGGTGGGTTTTAAGAACTAAATATGAGAGAGATAGAGAGAGGGAGATAAAGACTGGGGGTGGGGTATGGGGGTCTTTATTTCCTTTATGATCTAAACTTGGAAATCATGCCCATCACCTCTAGTTCATCCTGTTTATTGAAACAGTCACAAAGTCCTACTCTGATTCAAGGGAATAAGAAATAAGCTCCACTTTTGATAGGGTATATCAAGATTCTGGAAGAAGATTTGGAATCAAAACTATGTCTGTGTCCAATTTTGGAAAAAAACATCTACCAGAGTGTTTCATTCATACTTCAACCTTCTTACAGTCTGATTACAATGCCCATTATTGCAATAAAACTCCTCTGCCAAATAACACGAGCAACCCAATAATTGTTCAGTCACATGGTATTTCTTCTCTTCTTATCTTACTTTACTTGCCCACAACATTTAGCAGGGTTGACCACTTCCTTCTTCTTGATAGACTTCCACCTTGTTCTGTTGGTCTCACTATCTCCTGATCTCTTGGTACTATATGACACTCAGTCATATAGTACCAGTCTCCATTTTAAGTCCCTTTTCTTCTGCCTTTTATATTTTGAGGTTTCCTAAAGTTCAACTCTTAGCTCTCTTCTCATCATTCTATCTAATCTCAATAAGCAGTTATTTATGGTCTTATAACTTCATTTACCTAGTATAAGTCTTGAACTCCAAGCTGAAACTAGTATAACAAATTATATGATAGATTTCTTTGCTTTTATGTCCTATAGGCAACTTGAACTCTACTTCTTCAAACCAGTTTTACCTTATGCATCTCGTTCTACTCTTTCCCCATTGCACCTTCCAACCTGGACTTTCTTTTGCATTTGCCATCCTGACCATCTTTTGGGAGGCTAGGTGTCATTCTTGGCTCCTCCCTTTTCCATGTGGCAAAGTTATGTTAGTAACAGTGCTCCATTATTTACAGATCCTTATAATCTCATACAGATTCTATTCTCTCCATTGTTTCTGTGGTTGACTTGTTTCAAGACTTTATTATTTTCTCAAGGACTATTGAAAAGGTCTTGTAACTGCTTTCCTTCCAATTCACCCTCCGTACTGTAAGCAAAATGATTTTTTAAAATGCAAAGTGTGTCACAGTGCTCTTCCAGGTAAAATTCTTCCGTAGCTTTCTTTTGTCTACCACAGTATGAAATCTAAAGTCCTTACATGGCAAAACACATTTTGGAACCCATAGCTCTGACTCCTCCAGTTTAAATCTGATTTTTAATCTAACCAAAGTAATAATAGTATCTACCACTTACAATGCACAATGTGGAGATAGAATTCATTATTTCATATTAGTTTTATAACATTCCTTTATATTGGAAACTAAGTAATATTTATAGATAGCAATATATAATTTTAATGTATATTTCCTAATTACTATTTATAATCACTATGATTTTATATAAATTTACATAAATTGAGATTAAGAAAAGTGAAGTTATTAGCCCATTGTTCCATAATGAGTTAGTGACATAGCTGAGTACAATTCAGATACAAGTTAGCCTACTGTTAGAGCCCAGGATCATATGTTCCACAAAGTGGCCACAACAAACTACTTGAAGTGCTCTAAATGTGCTGTTTTTAATTCAGGTATTGTTTACACTGTGTTGCTGTTTCCTTGCATTTATATAAATAAGCGAGAGCTGGATTGCATTTCTTTTTAGTTTGCATAGTTTGTATTCAAAGGAAATTTAATTGTCATGCAAGAATTTATCAAATTTTAGGCAGTAGATCTAAATCCTAGAACAAGTGAGAAGTGAACTAGAAGTTTTTCTTCACATTTTCATGATAATTAATGCTGGATACTTTGAATATAAACTTGGATTTTTCCTGACAATTAGTTGATGGGTTGTCAACCTTTACAATGAAATAAACAGTACCCGATGCGTTGTAAAGATTTTTTTCTCAAATAGATAAACTAAGATGTGGAAGATTTCAAGATGATAATTACAAAGTCATGACATTTATTTATTTTGCTCTGTGGAGACAGACTCTTTGCAAGCTTCTTACACAGAAACTGAAAAATAATGTGTTTTCTGTTAAAACTTGAATGTATTGGAGTGATTTCAAAACATGCACATGGATAGGAGGTATATATTTATGCTGTTTGGAGGTTGCTCCATGTCATTTTGATAGGGAGACCAGATGTAAGTAGATACAATAAGAAATCACTATAAATTTTACTCTGACAGTTCCTATAATTGCAGCAGTGGTTCAAAGACCTATGCTTAATTTAGAGATGTTCACATACCTGCATGGGAAATATCAAATTATGTAAATGTTCATTTCATAATTGTTTGTCCTATTTAGTACATACTAAAGCAACTTCCCCATGTTTTGTTCTTGAGATAAATGAATCCATAATTAGCCTTTGCACAGTTAAATGAGCATTAAGAAAAAATTCCCATTAGTTTTTTCTGAATTATGTTTTGTTTTTCTAGCTCAGCACTAGAGACCTTCCTATGTTTGATAGCTTCATATGTGTCTACCATTACTGCTAACATTTCTTTCTCTAGCCTCAGTGGCAAAGGTATGGGTATTTCATGTTCAGATGATATTTTGGCCCATTTTTAAAGAGATAAGTGGACCATTTTCAATGTGAACATGGATAAGTGAATTAACTTCACTGACCTTCAATTTGCTTCTGTAACACAGAATAATAAAAGCAACTTCATGGGGTTGGTGAGTATCAAAGAGATACCACTTTTCATGTATAAACTGACAAGTTGTGACTATTCATTATCTGTAATCTACGAATTATTCTTTCCAGCTGTCCCATTTTAGAAAGACTCTTTAAAGGACTATTTCTATGTTGAAAGAACTAAAATATTTCCAGTATTTTTTAAAAATATTTTAAAACTCTAAATTTGCTTAGTAGTAAGAATACATTTTTCATTATTTTTCCTTCTATAAAAAAGGTATAACAATACCCAACTTGAGGATTCTTGTAAGAATTCAGTGAAAAAATTACACTAAAATCAATAAGAAGAGCACAGGGCATATGGTAAGCACTCAGTAAATATGCTGTTATTATTAATATTGTGTAACCAAGTCCACAAGCAAACATTTGGAGGCAAAAGGGACCAAAATAGAAAATAATCTGTTATTCTCATTACATAAGGGTAGTTGGTTTTCTCCAGTGAACATGCCCCAAGATATTGGATATGAACACAAGCTGAAGATTGTATTAAGAAAATTTTCTCTTCTCCTTTTATTTATTCACTCCACAAACACATTTTGTTAATTTCCCAAACATGATACTTAATAAGTGTAAGCCCAGTGAGCTTGAATTTGTAAAAAAATTTAAAAATGGATCTCTTAATTGGAGGAAGGTAATCCATCAACTATGAGACCCAACAAAGACAAAGAATTGTGAGAATTATTTATTTATACACTTAAGTACTTTTTTCTTATGTGCTACACATTGTTCCAAGTACTTTAACAATACTAATTTAGTGATTATGATATGTGATTATGGGCGCCTCTATTACTATTTCCACCTACATATAGCAAAATTTAGGCACATAAGAGATTAAGCAAAATTTTCAAGGTCACACTTGTAGTAACTGGAGTTGATTGAAACACAAATAGTCTAGGTTCACAGCCTTTGTTGTTAACTACTACATAGGGTTTTTCTAGAAAAATTTGTTGCCCTCTCTATGACAGCTTCTTTCTTTGACTTACACAAAAAAGGTCAATATCCCACCTTTTGGTCTGTTGCCTTACTGGGCCATGGACCTAATCTTCATGTGAAAATAACTTTACATCCTTTCTATTACTTGGCCAGGCAAGTACAGTTAGTCAAGAACACTCAGATTTCAGAATAAAAACTTGGGTGTTATTTTTTTTGCTGTGTGAACTCTAACTTAGTCCACTGTTTTCCATAGTATATATTTGTGTGTGTGTGTGTGTGTGTGTGTGTGTGTGTGTGTGTATGTATGTATTTCACAAGGGAGGATCTATGGTTAAATAAGTGGGAAATGTTGGACTAAACAAACTTAAATAGAGTTTTTAAATCAAAGGCTCCTCAAAAGTTTTGATATTTCATGCATATTGGGATTATCAACAGAGGGAATTAAGGAATAAGAAAAAAATATTCACAAACTCATTTTGATTTAAACTTTTTTACAGAAAATCTAAAAATCTCACACTCCTAATGCTTTGAAAAAAATTTTTGGAAATGTTTTGTTACTTTGTCTGTGAGACATAGTTTTTGAATTTTTATTAAGAAAAATTTATTTTGGGGGGTGCCTGGGTGGCTCAGGGGGTTAAAGCCTCTGCTTTTGGCTTAGGTCATGATCCCAGAGTCCTGAGATCGAGCCCCCGCATCTCTGCTCTGCAGGGAGCCTGCTTCCCATAAACCCTTCTCTACCTACTTGTGATCTCTGTCTGTCAAATAAATAAAATCTTTAAAAAGAAAAAAAGAAGAAGAATTTATTTTTTGTATTTAAACTGGGCAAAAATCCTATAATTCTGAAGAAGAAAAATATTGTATATAGATTACTTTGATTCACTGCTATGATCTGATGTAAAATCTGTTAAAATATATAGAAAAATTCTTCCCTGGGAACCTGGAGATAAGTTAGAATACCAGGATGAAATTCATATTTAAACTAATACAGTGCATCCTCTTGCAAATTTATGTTTCATTTCTTAATGGCAGGAAATCTATATTACTCATCTTTGTATCCCTTGTGCCTAACAGAGTTCCTTGCACAGAACAGCTCTGGATGGAATGAAAATAACAAGGCAAATTTTAAAAGAAATTTCAAGTAGAAATGCCCACTGAGAGTGCCATAAGATTATTTTTTCCAAAAACACTGTAATCCTTTTGTAACACAAAAACACATACCTCTTAAATTCAACAAAAACTTGACTATTGACCAAATACAGAGAAGTAATTATCCTTATTGATAAATAGAAAAGAACTTTTGAAGACATGAATATATTAGTCAATATGAAGTATTTATGAAGTATTTTTAGTTTATCATTTTCTTATCTTTTCCTAGTCTTATAAAATAATTCTTATTCTAAAAATTAACTTTTTTAAAAAATAGGTTAATTTTCTCATGATAGTGTGATGATTTTTATACCTGAAATGCCTCTTGAAATGTAGGAACTTCAGTCTATAATGCTCAATGCTTTATATGTAATTTCTACAAGCAACATCAAAGATTTACTTAGATTATTGGGTGTCTATCTAGTAATCATTCACTCTCTTTTTTTCTTTTCACTCTTACCAAAGTTCAATATTTTTTAGAAATCCTAAAGTTAAACAATCAACACCTTGACACATAATCATGTTAAGTTTAGACCATCAGAAACATAACTTTGGGTTTTGGAAAAAAAACTGCTTAACTATTTTGTAGGACCTAGGATGACACAGAACATTAGTTTTATTCACATAAGTTATGTCATTGTGTAATTAACAGCACTGCTACTAAAAACAGTAAGATCCTGCAATATCCTAGTCCACTGTCCCTAAAGCCATATAGGTCAATGTCCACTGCCTAACCATTGAAACATTTGAGATACTCCAAAGGAGAGAGTAGGTGTTAAGATTATATTGCAGTAGTTTCAAGGTGAATTAACTCGGTCTGACAGTGCTGCTTATGAAAAGTGCTGCTTATCTACACCCACAGAAAGTATAGATATAGAACTAGAACATAGGAAGAAAATACCTTCTTCCTGACTCAAATCTGAAGACTGCCTCTGTTAACATTCAGGCCCAAACACTTCTACTTTAATACCTTGTCTTCAGCATACCGAATTGTTCTATTATATTTAGATATGACTGGTATAAATATAACTCTTTCCCAATGGTGTTCATTGAAATATTTATCTTTTGTTAAATAGCTTTTCTTTTTTCTCTCTCTTTCCCCATCTGTATTTCTCTTTCTCTCCACAGTTGTTTAAAGATTTTTTTTTCTCCACAAGTATTTTTTCAAGATATAATGCTCTAACTTTAAAACAGTAAGTGATGATGACAAAGACCCCAACATTAAATATCTATCAGTGACCTATGTGTTACTGACTTAATAAAGACTATAAAAATTTCAAATCCTTGGTAGATTTATATTCATTTTAATAGCAATTATTAGACTTAAAACATAATTATCTGCTCTATATTTATATCATGAATGCCTCAGGACAAAAACATATCTCTTCCAAATGTAACCTACTTCCTTAATAAAGATGATATTTATTTGAGATTCCTTTGGTCGAGCCTTTCAAAAAATGCATTTCATGAAGTCTTAGATAGAAAGGTATTAGAAGATGTCAAAATAACATAATAAAGCGAATAATGAATATATTGTGGTCTAAATAGTAACTCTAATTATATACTTTAATTCTAGAATTATACCTTATAATGAAGTACACATACCAAAAACAAATGTATACAAGTAAACTTTCCTTTCCTTTAGATATAGAATTTTTACTTTATTTTGAAGGCAATGCAAAAATAAAAAATAAAATAACAAAAAGCAAAACAAGGTGGGCACTATAATTATTTTATAAAATTTCTCATATTTAATCAAGAATGAATAGACATTTCAGAAAGAAGTACTAAATGTCCAAGAAAGTTTGAAACAGAAATAGACCCACACATGATCCAGATATTGAGGTAATGGGACTCAGACATAAAATAATTATTATTGATATATTCGTGGAAATAAAGGAAAATGTTGAGAGAGAGCTGGTTTGTGTAAATAAAGAGATTCTTATGGAAATGTTTCATGTGAGAAATATAATAATTGAAATAAAGAACTTGACAAATTTGTTTTAAAACAAATTAGACCAACAGAAGAAAGCAATAGTAAATTAGCAGACAGAGTAAAGAAAGTTTCCAATTGATACACAAGGACAAAGGGAAAGGATGAAAATACACAAAAGAGTGAAAGGATCAGAGTGAAAAAATTTAATGTAAATATAATTGGATTCATAAGTAGGAAAAAGGGGGATTTGAGAAAAGTAGTATTTGAAAATATTAGTGGTTAAGAATTTTCTAAAACCAATTAAAGATATCAGGCAATGCGATTCAGGGATTTCCATGAACCTAAGAAAAATGTCAAGCAGACCATTGTTAGGCACAAAGTAGTAGAATCCACTTCACACGCGCGCGCACACACACACACACACACACACTTTAAAACCTTAAGAATAACCAGAGAAAAGGGACATTGCTTTCAAGAAACATGAATGAGATGAACAGCTTACTCATAAATAGAAATGATAAAGCCAAAGATAACAAATTCCATTGTTAAAGTGCTGAAAGAAAGGTAGGTTCAACTCTCAGATTCTAACACAAGCAAAATTTATTCATTACTAAGTAATATAAAATAAAGCATTTTTAGACAAAGATTGAGATAATTTATTTTCAGCAGACATGCAGTTTGAAAAATACTGAAGGGTGCTCTTCAGACAAAGAAAATTATCTCAGATGAAATCACAGAAAGGAATAAAGAGCACCAGAAATGATAAACAATGGGAAACACTACTGGGAATTAGAGCATATTAATCAGGATCAAGCCAGAAGACAGAAACCAAACCAGTTATTAGAGCTGAGAAAATTTAATGTAAAAATTTGTTCACTAGTCAAAGATAGCTAACTATTAAAAGAAGTAAAATAGGTTCGTAAGTAGAATGTGCAAACAAAACAAAACAAACAAAAACAGCTGTTGCTTCTAGGCTGAGGGAGAATGAAAACTCAAAGAACAGAGGACTTAAGAGTCTCTCCCTACCAGCCCCTGTTTCAGCCCAAAGCTGAAATTCAGGCTTTTAAAAAAAGACCAGGGCTCCCATAGGAACGGGTTATATCACAGTGGTGAAGAAAATTTCCAGAGGGCACAGACCAGAACTGGTCTTTATAAATGACCACAAATGGTTAGAAAACATAAGCAGGTTAGAGCTCTTCTATGGAGCTTAGATCTCTATGATGGAAAAAGTTCCTTGAAAATGTAACCATTGCTGCTAAGCAAGCAGCCCACAGGAACTTCTCAGGAGCAGCCATGGGGTGGGGCAAAATGGATAGAGAGAGGGTTACCATAAAAGCACAAGGGAGCTCTGAGAAATAACCAGTAGGTGAGGAGAACAAGAAGGTGTGGTTGAAACTGGTCTGTGAGGTCTATAGGAAATCTAAATATAAACATGAAGGTCCTGACCCAGAAGAAAAGTGTCTTCTTTATGCTATTGCCTTCCGTTGTCACTAGGGGTTATGTCCTTGAAAATGATAAACAAAACTTAACACCGTTTCCCAAGGGGTGCCTGAGTGGCTCAGTGGGTTAAAGCCTCTGCCTTCGACTCAGGTCATGATCCCAGGGTCCTGGGATTGGTCCTGGGATCGAGTCCCGCATCAGGCTCTCTGCTCAGCAGAGAACCTGTTTCCTCCTCTCTCTCTGCCTGCCTCTCTGTCTACTTGTAATCTCTGCCTGTCAAATAAATAAATAAAATCTTAAAAAAAAAAAAAGTTTCCCAAAATTGATATGAGGTTACCACTAACCAATTCCTTACCATTTAAGAAAATTCTGATATTATAATCAAACAATGTGAAGAATAAATAGTAAAAAAAAAAAAATGGAATAAACAGTCACTGCCTCCACACTATAAGTTGTATTATAACAACATTTTATAATATACTTTATACTCCTGAGCTTCATTCTGTGTTTTGGTATGAGTGCTCCTGGTTTGCCAAGTGCCTTTTTGGTGGGTGCACAGTACACCTTTATGAATTACTACTTTGGTGATTCATTGGTTTTACTTCTGTTATTTCTGAACTTTTGATAGAACTTACTAAAAGGGTAACAAAAGTCATTATGGCTGATAAGCTTAATAAGGGAACAAATAGAATAATGAAACATGATTGATCCTTCAAATATTAGAAAATGAATAGAAAAAAAAGAGATTGGACAAGAGCAAGAAAGTAATATGGTAGATCAAAACCCAAATAGAGTATTATTTATATATGGGTATAAACCAAATGCCCAGTTTTAAAAAAAATACGTTAGAACTGGAATGAAAAATACAAAGACAGGCCAAGATTGAAAGTGAAATGAAGAAAAAAACATTACTGTAAAAACTGTGAGTAAAAGAAAGCCAGGGATACTATAAAACAAAAAACTTGCACTTGGAGGCATAAAGTATTATGAGGGTCAAATGGGACTTTTTACAATAACTAAGGGTTTATTCAAGAGAAACATAACATTCCATAATTTATATTATAATGCAATTAATAACATGGATCCAAAATACCCCTAGCAAAAAGCCTCAGAATTATATGAGATATAGGAAAACATTTAATTACAGCTGGAGATTTTATCAGACCTCTGCCACTAACTGAAAGAAAAAGCAGACCAAAATTCAGTAAGGAATAAAAGATTTAGATATCTTGATTAACAAAATGTTCTAATTTATATGCTTGTAGTGCAGCATCAACAAATGCAGAATACATTTTATATTCAAGTACACATAGAACATTTACTAAAACTGACCAATTATTGTGCTGTAAAGCAAGTCTCATCATAACTCAGAGCATCTGCTGACCACAGAGAACTTAAGCAAGTATTCAATAATAAAAAGATAACTAGAAAATCCCCAAATACTTTGAAGTTAAGCTACATACTTGTAAATAACTTATGGGGTATTTAAAAATGAATATTAGAATGTATTTGAATAAATTATATTAAGATTCCACATATCAAAACATGTGGGACCATCTAAAGGGATATGTTTATATATAAACCCATAAACTAGAAAATCAGAAAAGATGAAAATTAATTATTATAATTCTCTACCTCAAAAAGCTACAAAAGAGAACAGCAGCAAATTATCCTCAGAATATGGGGAAAGGGAAAAATACAATGCCTAGGTGGCTCAGTCGGTTAAGTGTCTGCCTTTTGCTCAGGTCATGATCATAGGGTCCTGGGACTGAGTCCTGTAGAAGACTCCTTGCTCAGCAGAGTGCCTGCTTCTCCCTCTGCCTGCTGCTCCCCTTCATTGTGCTCTCTCTCTCTCTTTTATATAACTAAAATCTTAAAAAAAAAAAAACAAATACAATTATTTATCTTTTAGCAAGACTGACCAAGAGAAAAAGGAGAGGATGAATGAAAAACCAATCCCAGGACTAAAAAGGAGGATATTAAAAAAAAGAAAGAAAAAAAGAGGTTATAATCACATATTCTACAGATATTACAAAGTTAACATGAGGATAGTATGGAGACTTTATGCCAACAAAACTGAAATTTAAATAAATGGAAATTTTGTCCAAAATAATTTAATCGAATTAAAATAAGAAATCTTAATAATTTAATATTCATTAAAGAAATTCAATCCATAACTAATTGCCTAACAATGAAATCAATTCTTTCACTTATGATGTAACAACAATCTTACATAAACTCTTTCGGAGGATAGAAAAAGAGGTAAAACTTCCCAAGTTTTTTTTATGAGATCATATTATGTTTATAAAATTCAAAACTCATTCATAATAAATACTGTTAGCAAATTAAGAATAGATGGGCATGTCCTTAACCTAATAATCTGTAAAAAAAAATTTAGCAAAAATTATCAAAAGTTTCTTGTGTATAGAAAGAAGATAAAGATGTTTGCTATCACCACTTATTCAATGTTGAACTGCAGAACAAGCCTCTCCAATAAGGTAGGAAACAAATAAGAAATATAAATTTTGGAAAGAAAGAAGTAAAACTTCCATTATTAACAGAAGCCTTGAGTATGGGTATAGAAAACCCAAAATAAACTATAAATAAATTCCTGGAGTTAGTGAATAAATTTAACAAAGTCACTGGATACAAGGTCAATATAAAAATCATTTGCATTTCTAATCACTTTTAATAAAGTAGAAAATGGAACTGAAAAAAAATCTTTGAAAATTGTTTTTATATATTCTTGGAGAGAGGAAAATGGCAGCATGGTAGGAGGAACCTAGCCTTTCCTCATCTCACAGATACAATTGTAACACAATCATCTTAAACATCTCAGAAACTGACCTGAAGAATGACAGAACAAATTCCACAACTTAAGGTAGAGAAAAGCCACACTGAAGAAGGTAGGAAGTATAAAGATGTGGTTTGGGAGAGAAAAGGATTACAGCCACTGTAGTGGGGTGGGAGATGTGGTTGTGGAGAAGGGACAGAGACAGAGTAACACAGGGGAATGCACAGGGAAAATGAATCCCCATAACAATTGCCTTGGATAGCAAGAAGGGCTGCATTTTAGAATTCTAGCATCAAGCAGGGCTTAGGGCCTGCAGTTTTAAAAGTTAGTACACTTGTCTCTGGAAGAGCTCAGAGGACATTGGGCTGCTCTTGGAGAGAAGACACAGTAAACAACCTGGGAAAATACAGCATGGAAACAGGGATCTGAAGAGAGCTGGGACAAAGATGGGAGCTTAGTTGCTCATCTCAGATCATATCCGAGAGAAATAGCATTCTTGAAGAAACTTCTCCAGGAGAAAAGGAACTGGCAGGCACCATTTTCCTCCCCTACTCCCCAGCTTAAGTACAGGGCTACCTGTGGGAACCAGCATAGCACCAACACTTGCTGCCTAACTTGCTTACACCAAGGCCTTCACACACACACACCCATGCTCAAGGAGAACTGCGCCTCTCAGTTGCACTTGCTGAAGCATGATGGGTTCCTTTTCTCAGAAGACAGGTCCTAACCTCTGCTCACACCATGTTTCCCAATGTAGAAGTTTTGCAGAGCCTTGGTTCCAGTGACAGTGACAACAGGTCTCATTTCAAATCAGAGCACACCTAGTTAAAATGTGTAACATTCAGGCCAAGAACCAAACACTCCCCACAAAAGGCAAAGATAGTTTTGCAGTAAAGAAGCACCAGGCCTGGGGAACAGGAGATATCACACAGCAGGGCATGACAGGACCTCTTCTTCATAAGCTTATTACCCTCAAGAACCAGGGGTATAGCTGAATTTCCTAACACAGGGAAACAGGAACAGAGATTTATACAAAATAAGAAGACAGAAATTTATTCCAAATTTCTGGTTATGGCCTTGTGCTGTTCTTTCCAAATGAAAGAACAGCACAAGGCCATAACCAGAAATCTCTTAAGTAAAATGCCTGATAGAGAATTTAAAGTAATGATCATAGAGATACCTATTAGACTTGAAAAAAGAGAGGAAAACATGAGTGAGACCCTTAACACAGAGATAAAGAATAACATAGGAGAGATAAATTCTCAATAAATGAAATGAGAAACATGTCTCTTAAGATAGCCTGTATTGCTATAAACATCTTTCTTATAATCAATTTTGCAACATCCCAAATGTTTTGCACTGTTGTGCTTTCATTTTCACTTATTTCCATGTACTTTTTAATTTCTTTTTTTTTTCCCTTGTTGACCCACTCATTTTTTATTACTGTGTTATTTACCTCCATGTATTTGTGTTCTTGCCAGATTTTTCTTGTGGTTGACTTCCAGTTTTGTAGCCCTGTGGCCAGAAAAGATGCATGGTATGACTTCAGTGTTCTTGAGTTTATTGAACAGCAGGATGGAAGAAGCAGAAGAATGAATTAGTGACCTTCAACAGAGAGTAATGGAAAGTAATCAAGTCGAACAAAAGAGAGTAAAAAGAGTTATGCAAAATGAGAATAAACTTAGGAAACTCAGTAATGTCATCAAAAATAGTAACATTCATAATAGTAACATTCATCAAAAATAGTAACACACTAATAAAGAAGAAGAAGAAAAAGAAGGAGGAGGAGGAGGAAGAGGAGGGAGAAATGGGAAAGAAAATGTATTTGATATAGTAGTAGCTAAAAACTTTCCTAGTTTGGGGACGGAAACAGATATCCAGATCCAGAAGGCACAGAGAATTCCCATGAAAGTCAACAAAAGCAGATCCACACCAAAACATATTGTAATGAAATTAGTAAAATATGGCAGTAAAGGAAAAAAAAATTAAAGCAACAAGACAAAAGAAGACAATAACTTATAATGGAAAACCCATAAGACTTATAGGAGATTTTTCAACAGAAACATTCCAAAGCAGAAGAGAATGGCATGATACATTCAAAGTGCTGAATGGAAAAATATGTGGTCAAAAATATTCTATTCAGCAAGGCTAGCATTCAGAATAGAAGGACCAATAAAGAGTTTCCAAGACAAACATAAAGAAATTAAAGGAGTTCATGGTCATGAAACCAGCATTGCAAGAAATATTAAAGGGGACCTTTTTTAAAATTTTTATTTTTATTCTATTTTTTCAGTGTTTCAAGATTCATTGTTTATGCACCACACCCAGTGCTCCATGCAATACATGCCCTCCTTAATAACCCACCACCAGGCTCAGCCATCAGGGGACTCTGAGTAAAAAGAAGTATAAAGGTAGGAAACAAAGGTGGTAAAAATGAACATTTCTATTAAAAAATCAGTCAAGGAGCTCACAAAATAAAAGGATATAAAATATGACAACATATACCTAAAATGTGGGGAGGAGAGGAGTAATGAATGGGTTCAAACTTAAATGACCATCAATCTAATCTAGACTTCTATATGCAAAAGAGGCTATATACAAACCTAATGGGAACCATATATCAAAAAACATTGATAAATATGCAAAAAATAAAGAAAAAGAAATCCAAATATATCACAAAAGAAAATCAGCAAACCATGAGAGAAAGACAAGACAGGATCAGAGTAAATTTTTAGAAAGAATTACAAAAAAATAATAAAGTGACAATAAATACATATCAATCAGTAATTACTTTGAATGTAAATGGACTTAATACTCCAATCAAAAGATATAGGGTGACAGAATGATTTAAAAAAAATCAAGACCCATCTATAAGTTGTCTACAAGAAACTCATTTTAGACCTAAAGACTCCAGCAGATTGAAAGTGAGGGGATGGTGAAATATCTATCACTTATTTATTTATTTTTAAAAGATTTTCTTATTTATTTGACAGATAGAGATCACAAGTAGGCGGAGAGTCAGGCAGAGAGAGGGGGGGAAGTAGGCTCCCCACCCAGCAGAGAGCCCTAAGTGGGGTTCAATCCTAGGACTCCGAGATCATGACCTGAGCCAAAGGCAAAAGGCTTAACCCTCTGAGCCACCCAGGCACCCAAAACAACTATCATTTAAATGAATATCAAAATAAACCTGGGAGGGGGTTTGGGAGAAGGGGGTGGGATTATGGACATTGGGGAGGGTATGTGCTTTGGTGAGTGCTGTGAAGTGTATAAACCTGGTGATTCACAGACCTGTACCCCTGGGGATAAAAATATATGTTTATAAAAAATAAAAAATTAAAAAAAAGAAACCTGGAGTAGCAATATTTATATAGGACAAAATGGATTTTATTTATTTTTAAAAGATCTTATTTATTTATTTTAGCGAGAGAGAGAGCTCAAGCAGGGGGAGGGGCAGAGGGAGGGAATCTGAATCAGAATTGCATCTGAGTGTGAAGCCAAACCTGGGGTTCAATTTCATTACCATGAGATCATGACCAGAGCTGAAATCAAGAATTGAACACATAACTGTTTGAGTCACCCAGGCACCCCTGGGCAAAACAGACTTTAAAACAAAGACTGTAACAAGAGAAAGAAAAGGATACTATATAATAATAAAGACGACAATCTAACAAGAAGATATTATAAATATTTATGCACCCAACATAGGAGCACTTCAATACATAAAATGGTTAATAACAAACATAAAGGAACTAATTGATAATAATGTAATAATAGTAGGGGACTTCTACACTCCCTGTACATCAGTGGACAGATCACCTAAACAGAAAAATCAATAAGGAAACAATGGTTTTGAATGACATACTGAAATAGATGGCTTTAGCATTTATAATCATAGCATTCCCATACTGAAATAGAATACACATTATTTTCAAGTGCACATGGAACATTCTCCAGATTAGATCATGTATTAGCCACAAAACAAGCCTCAACAAATTTAGGAAACTCGAAGTCATACCATTAATCTTTTCTGACCACAATGCCACAAACTAGAAGTCAACCATAAGAAAAAAATCTAGCAAGCCCACAAATACATGGAGGAAATGACATCCTGGTAAAAAATGAATGAGTCAACTAGAAAATGAAAGAAGAAATAAAAAAGTACATGGAAACAAATGAAAATGAAAGCACAACAGTGTAAAACCTTCGGGATGTTGTAAAACTGATTATAAGACAGAAGTTTATAGCAATACAGGCCTACCTCAAGAAGAAAGAAAAATCTCAAATAAACAACCTAACTTTTACCTAAAGGAGTTAGAAAAAGAACAAGCAAAACCTATAAAGGAGCTAGAAAAAAAAAAATAAAACCTAAAGCCAGCAGAAGGGAGGAAATAATAAAGATTAGAGTAGAAATAAATGATATGGCAGCTAAAAAAATAATGGAACATATCAATGGAAACCAGGAGCTGGTTCTTTGGGGAAAAAAATCAATAAAATTGATAAACTCCTAGCCAGATTTACCAAGAACAAAAGAGAAAGGACTCATATAAGTAGTGTCACAAATGAAAGAGGAGAAATAACAACCAACATCACAGAAATACAATTATAGGAGATTAATATGAAAAACTATATGCCACCAAATTGGGCAACTTGGAAGAAATAGACAAATTCCTAGAAACATGTAAACTACCAAAACTAAATCAGGAAGAAATAGAAAATTTGAACAGACCAATAACCAGCAAAGGAATTAAATCAGTTATCTAAAAACTCCAAACAAAAGTTTAGGACCAGGTGGCTTCACAGGAGAATTCTACCAAACATTTACTTTTTAAAATATTTAATCTATCTATCTATCTATCTATCTACCTATCTATCTATCTATTTTTATTTATTTGACAGAGAGAGAGTGAGAGAGAGAACACACAAACAGGGAGAGCAGCAGGAAGAAGGAGAGGGAAAAACATGTACCCCGTTGTGCAGAGAGCTTGACATCGGGTTTGATCCCAGGACCCTCAGGTCATGACCTGAGCCAAAGGTCTTAACTGACTACGCCACACAGGCACCCCTCTGCCAAACACTTAAAGAATAGTCAATACTCTTCTCAAACTATCCCAAAACCTAGAAAAGGAAATAAAACTTCCAATTCATTCTACATCCTGATACCAAAACCAGATAAAGACAACACTAAAAATGAGATATATAAAGCAATATTCCTGATGAACATATGCAAAAATCCTCAACAAAATACTAACAAACAGAATTCACCAAAACATAAAAAAAAATAATTCACCACAACCAAGTGGGATTTATTCCTGGGTTACCAGGGTGTTTGATATTTTCAAATCAATCAGTGAGATACATTGCATCAATAAAAAAGGATAAGAAACATCTGATCATTACAATAGATGCAGAAAAAACATTTGACAAAGTGCAACACTCATTCATGATAAAATCTCTCAACAAAGTAGGTTGAGAGGGAACATACCTCAACATAATAAAAGCCATATATGAAAACCCCATAGGTACCATCATGCTTAATGGAGAAAAACTGAGAGCTTTTCCCCCAAGGTCAAGAAAAAGACAAAGATGTCCACTTTCAGTGTATGTCATCAACATAGTATTGGAAGTCCTATCTACAGCAATCAGACAACAAAAAGAAATAAATGACATCCAATTTGGTAAGGAAGATATAAAACTTTTACTATTTGCAGATGACATGAAACAATATATTGAAAACGCAAAACACTCCACTAAAAGCTGCCAGAACTGATAATGAACTTAGTAAAGACACAGGGTACAAAGCAGATCTCCAGAAATCTGTTTCATTTCTATACAACAATAATGACACAGCAGAAAGAGAAATTAAGAGTATTAATAGTATTTATAATTGCAACAAAAATAACAAGATACCTTGGAAGAAACGTAAACAAACAGGTAAAAGACCTATACTCTGAAAACTAGAAAACACTGATGAAAGAAATTGAATACAATGAAAAGAAATGGAAAGATATTCCATACTCATGGATTGGAAGATCAAATATTGTTATAATGTCTATACTACCCAAAGCAATCTACACTTTTTTTTAAATGGTTTTATTTATTTATATGACAGAGAAAGAGAGAGCAGGAGAGGGAACAGAAGCAAGTGGGACAGGGAGGAACAGGATTCCCGCTGAGCAGGGACCCAGATATGGGGCTCAATCCCAGAACCCTGGGATCAGGACCTGAGCCCAAGGCAAATGCTTAAAGACTGAACCACCCAGGTGCCCCACAGTCTACACATTTAATGCAATCCTTATCAAAATATTAACAGCATCTTTTACAAATCAAGAATAAGCAATCCTCGGGCACCTGGGTGGCTCAGTGGGTTAAAGCCTCTGCCTTTGGCTCTGGGGGTCTTGGGATCGAGCCCCACATCAGGCTCTCTGCTCAGCAGGGAGCCTGCTTCCTCCTCTCTCTCTGCCTACTTGTGATCTCTGTCTGTCAAATAAATAAATAAAATCTTTAAAAAAAAAAGAATAAGCAATCCTAAAATTTGTATGGAAACACAAAAGACTTCAAATAGCCAAAGCAAACTTGAAAAAGAAATGCAAAGCTGGAGGCATCACAATTCTGGACTTCAAGTTATAAAGATGTAGTAATCAAAACAGTTTGGTTCTGGCACAAGAACAGACACATAAATCAATGGAACAGAATAAAAAAATCGAGAAATAAACTCACAACTATATGGACAATTAATCTTTGACAGTAGGAAAGAATATCCAATGGAAAAAAGACAGTCTCTTCAAAAAATGGTGTTGGGAAAACTAGACAGCAACATTCAGAAAAATTAAATTGGACCACTTTCTTACACCATACACACACAAAAAAATCAAAATGGACTAAAGACCTAAAAGCAAGACCTGAAACCATAAAAATCCTAGACAAGAACATAGGCATTAACTTCTTTGACATCAGCCATATCAACTTTTTTCTACATGTGTCTCCTGAGACAAGGGAAACAAAGCAAAAATAAACCTTAAAGAAACATCAAAATTAAAATTTTCTGCACAGTGAAGGAAACAATCAACAAAACTAAAAGGCAATATCTGGAAGGGGAGAGGATAATTGCAAATGACATTTTTAATAGAGGGTTAGTGCCCAAAGTATATAAAGGATTTAGCAAACTTACTACCCCAAAAACCAAATAATCCATTTAAAAATGGGCAGAAGATATGAACAGAACAGACATTTTTCCAAAAAAGACATACAGATGGCCAACAGACATATGATGATGGTCATCATCCTTATCATAAGGGAAATGCAAATCAAAACTACAGTTAAATATCATTCCACACTTGTTAGAATGGCTAAAATCAACAACACAAGACACAACAGGTGTTAATGAGCATGTGGAGAAAAAGGAAACTTCTGAGCTGTTGGTGGGAATCAAACTGGTGCTGCCACTCTGGAAAACAGTACGGAGCTTCCTCAAAATGTTAAAAATAGAACTACCCTATGATCCAGCAATCACACTACTGGGTACTTAACCAACAAATACCAAAACAAAACACTAATTCAAAGGGATATATGTATCCCTATGTTTATAGCAGCATTATTTACAATAGACATGATTTGGAAGCAGCCCAAGTGTCCATCTACTGAGGAATGGATAGAGATGTGGTATGCATCTACAGTGGAATATTATTCAGCCATAAATGAAATGAAATCTTGCCATTTGCAACGACATGGATAAAGCTAGAGATTATAATGATAAGCCAAATAAGTCTTACCATATGATTTCACACATACGTGGAACCCAAGAAACAAAACAAATGAGCAAAGGGGAAAAAAATAGACAAATCAAGAAACAGACTCCTAATTATAGAGAACAAACCAGGGGAGATGGATGGGGGATGGGTAAAATAGCTGATGGGGATTAAATAGTGCACTTGTGATGAGCACTGGGTGTTGATGGAATTATTGAATTACTATATTGCACACCCAAGAGAAATATAACCCTGTATGTTACCTAACTGGAATTAAAATTAAAAACTTAAAATATCAGATACCTAGAAATAAACCTAATGGAAGACCTCTATAAATAAAACTACTAAATACTGAGAAAACCAAAGATCTAGATAAATGAAGAGGTACTGGTATCCACGTATTGGTAAACTCAATGTTCTAGAGATGATATACCTTCCACAAATAATCTACAGAATCAGTACAATCCCTATTAAAATTCCAAGAGGTGTTTTTTTTTTTTTTTGGGAGGAAGAAAGGATAGAAACTGATAAGGCAGTTAAAATTGTTTATGGAAATCGAAAAAGCCAAGGATAACAAGAAAATATATTTTTAAATATTTTATTTATTTATTTGACAGAGAGAGAGAGAGAGAGAGAGAGAGAGAGAACACAAGCAGAGAGAGCAGCAAAAGGAGAAGGAGAAGCAGACTCAGTGCTGAGCAGGGAGCCCAACCTGGGGCCTGATCCTAGGACCCCAAGATCATGACCTGAGTGAAAGGACAGACACTTAACTGACTGAGCCACCCAGGCATCCCTAACAAAAACAATATTAAAAAGAAAAAAGCAAAGTTGGGAAAGAGCGTACACTACCAGGTATAAAAACTTACTACAGACGTACAGTAATAAAAACAGTATGGGTACTTGTGCAAGGAGAAACAAATAGTTGGATGAAAGCAAACATTGCAAACACTGCGGTGCAATGGAGGAGGATGGTCTTTTAAGTAATTAATACTGTGTTGATTGATGTCATTATAGGAAGAAGATGAACCTTAACCTCTAATTCGCACATACAAATACAATTTTACATGGTTTGTAGACCTTACTTGTGAAATTTAAAATAAACCTTCCAGAAGATAACATTAAAGAATATCTTTGTGGCCTTGAGATAGGCAACTTTTTTTTAAAAATGGGAAACCAAAAACATTTATCATAAAGGAAATGACCGACATTGAACTATATTAAAATTTTAAAAGTTCATCAAAAATTCTATTAATAGAGTGAAAATTCTAGGCACAGACCAGATAACAATATTTGGAGTACATGTATTTTACAAAAAACTCATATCTAGAGTATATACAAAATTTGTATTAAGCCATTAAAAGGGGATAAGTGGCACAATATTAGAAAAGACCAACGAATATAGTGGCTTGACTGTAAACATATTAAAATGTGTGCAGTATTAAAAAATGCATTCCATATCATTAATCATAAGGAAAATATAAATTACACTTTCAATCAGATGCCATTCCAGTTAAAATAGTTGAAAAATTCACAATACCCACTGTTGGTGCAGATGTGGATCAACTACAACTCCCATACATGGCTAGTGGGGAATTACAAATTGGATCAATGATTTTGAAAATGGTTTAACAACATCTACTAAAGCTGAAACTGTGCACCTTATGGTCCTGCAATCCTAGACTATATATAGGTATAAACACAACAAAATGGAGAATAAGACATAAGAATGAACATAAGAATGTTCAAAGCAGCATTATTCAAAATAGTCCCAAACTAGAAATAAATGTTCCAACATTTAACAGAAAAATGCTATCAACAAAAGAATGGATACAAAAATTTTATATTGATGTAGCTCAGAAATAAGAATGAACAAATTGCTGCTTCAGGCACTGACACAAAGAAATCAGAAATATAACCTTGGGAAAAGAAAGTGAGATGCAGAAGAGTACATATAATGTTATTCTATTCATGTAAATTACCCAAACAAATAAAAACTAACTGATGGTGATAGAAGTAAAAATATTATTTCCTTGAGATAGTTAAGACTTGGATGAAAGCATGAGCAAGGATTTGGGGTGCAGATATCCTATATTTGAGTGGTATCTGCAGGGTTGTGGTCATTCACTTTATCAAGCTGTATACCAAAGATTTTTGAAGTTTTTATTGTATATTTAATTAAAAACTTTATAACAACAATAGTAATAGAAACAACAATAAATGTGACTATCATTTGTGAACACTTATTCTAAGTTAAGGACACAGGGTTTTAGGTAACAGTTTCACTTAATTCTCCCATTAGTCATATAAGATAGTGCACTAATTTTAGTGATGAGAAATTGATCGTAGAAAGGTGAAACAACTTCCCTGCCAGTGGCAGAGCTGGTCTTAAAACCTAGGTCTGCTGACTTCAGAGAGTAGACTCTAAATCACTCCGAAGTACCATTCTCAAGTGCTCTATTAGATTGTGCACATTGAAGGGAACAGCTGCATGCTGAAGATCTGTCTATCTTAAAGAAGATACAAATGAGGAGGGTGATAAAAAACATTTAGGTTAGAATGACTGAGTACCACTTAGGGCACAATTGCTGCAATCAAGTTATGAAAGAAACCATATAACACTGGCAGAATTATTGCCATTGACTCGGATGAAATGAGGTCTGAACGAGTGTGTCATTGGTTATTTTCTAATGTCATCTGGGCATGAGCCCCATCCAAAGGGTTTACTGAGTCACTGCAAGCAGGGTAATCCAAGAGGTAGGAAAAATGGCAAGAGTCAGTGAATGTTAGCGAAACATTTGCAGGCAGCACAAGGGTGGAAGTCGATGGTTTGTTTTCATCTCCTCAGAGCACTTATTCATCTATGGGGTCCAGGGAATACCCAGCGTTTTACAGGTAGAGAGTGAGAAAGGCAGGAAATAGAGAATGTGACTTGAAAAATTTTAAATACTTATCCCACTACCATAAAAATCACCCTGATCCACTTAGTAAAATTAATAGTTTATATAACTCATAGGCTTCAAATGAAATAATACATATCAGTGTATTTCAATCTTTCTCCCTAAATGACCTCAGTGGCAGAAGATAGTAAAGGCACAACCCCCATGGACCTGGCTAAGCAGCACAAATTAGCTGAAGCAAGTATAATATTTCTTTAAAACTGGATGTCTCATTTAATTTTTTTTACACTTAATAAATAGTAGCTACTTATATTATTTTCTGGCTTTATTTTTCCAAACTTTCTGAATCAGCATGTTTATTAATGGAATGCGACCAGCAAACATATTTATTCTATTGATTAAATCTAATCATTACCAAATCATAATATACATGTGTCTATTATCACTTAGTTGTGTGCAAGCATGTGGACAAGCATGTCATTTTACTGTCAGTGTAGTAGCTAATACTGTGTAATTACTGAGGGAAAGTCTCAATGAAAAGTGCCTTGGGGAGTAAGTATGGGAAATGCAGAGGCATCTGTCCCCATGGAGCTAAGGATGTTTTGTGTGGAAAAAAAAAATGTACATTGCATGAAATAAACCATAGCTATACATAAATAAAAGAAAAGCTGAATATGGTGAGTGGTCTCACAAAAGATAAAAAGATAAATTTGATCTGATTTAGGGAAGAAGAGACAGTTTAATAAGGGATGGCATTTAAGCGGGACAGCAGAATTTCAAGGAACAGTGAAAATTGGATACATGCATTTTAGGTGGAGAAGACGTGTCTAAAGGCATAAACACAAGAAACTACAGCATTTGCATATAGAATGATAAATTTTGGCCCAGATACTGTAGAATTTGGCCCAATTATCTGTGTATACTGAAAAAACTAAACTAATAGGAACAGAGTAGGATAGTGCTTATTGGGCCTGGAAGGTGGAATATTTGGGGAGATGTTAAAAGGCATAAACCCGAAACTGGAGGATAAGTTCTGGACAACAAAATGATTATAATCAATAATATTGTATTATAAACTTCAAAGCTGCTAGGACACTAGATCTTAATTGTTCTTACTACAAAAAAGACATGATAATTATGCAGCCTGATAGAAGTTTTAAATAACACTATGTGAACGTGGAGAACATATTACAATATATGTGTATCAAAACAACACCATGCACACTTTGTTACACAATATTTTATGTCAATTGCATTTCAATAAAAAAAGAAGAAATTGTCTTCTACAGTGTTAAGTGGTCCCGGTTTAGTTTTACTAGAGCCCAAAATGTGTGTTTTTTGTTTGGGTGAAAACTGAACCTAGAAAAGTAAATTAGTGGCAAAAGAAAAGGAGGGCCAAAACAATAGTAATAATGAGGACTTATTTCAATGCTAAGGGATTTTATCTTTTTAGTTTTTTTTTTTTATATGCAGTAGGAAGATTTGAAGGTCTTTTTAAAGCAAGTGAATGACATAAATGGGTTTGAATTAAACATGACAAATATTTATAATATATATAATGTACCAGGAACTGCCCTAGACACTAGAGGTATAAAGATAAGTGAGATCTGAATCTTGCCTTCATTACACTTAGAATTTAACAACAGAGACAAGCATACAAACAGCAATTGCAAAAATAAAAGTTTAGATAAGTGCCAGAGACTTCATTGATTAAAAAAGGCAAAGCATTCTATTGGGAGTATGAATGTGTGGGGCAAGGTGGTGTTTAAAAGATGAAAGTGCTCTCTGGGCTGATATGGTAAAGTAAAGCCTACTAAGGAGGAGGAAGAAAATGCAAAAAAAAAAAATATAAGTAGGTATCAGTGAGTTGTGTTATGAGAACTACCAGCAGTTTTATATTTCTGAAGCCTGAAGAGTGTGTATGTGTGTGTGAGCATATACTCACATACATTGGGGAAGCTCAATAAAGATGAGAGAAGAGACTGGAGAGTAGTTAAGAATCCATAGTATGAAACTGAATTATAAACTATATCCACTATAGTGGATTAGAAAATTATAAAATATTAGCTTTATAGGCAGCATATCCTCTTGGTTAGTAGCCTGGCCTCTGGAGTCAGTGATTTGACTGTAGTTTAATCAGTGACCTTGGGAAAGGAGAAGAGAGGGGAAGGGAGGGGAGGGGAGGGGAGGGGAGGGGAGGAGACAGGATGGGAGGGGAGGGGAGGGGAGGGGAGGAGACAGCATGGGAGGGGAGGGGAGGGGAGGGGAAGGAGAGGGGAGGAAAGAAGAGGGGGAGGAGGAGGGGAGGGAAGGGAAGGAAAAGGGGAAGGAAAAAGGGAAGGAAAAGGGAAGGGAAGGGAAGGAAGGAAAAATCTGTGGACAGAAGAGGCAATGGTCAGCAAAGACACATTGAGTCCAGAGAAGCCGTGAGGATTAGCCTTGATTGGTTGTGCTAAGTTAGCAGAATCACAGCAAGAGGAAGCTCTGTGTAGAGCACTCGAAAACAAGTATCTGTAACTGTATATATTGGAAACCTCTCTAGACTCTTACTTCTTTAAACATATCGCTAAATTTGAAAAATACTGTAAGAAAAAAACAAAAAATAAATACTGTGGAAAAGCATTTCTAGAGACTGTGGGAGGTACTTCATTAAGATTAGAAGATGGGCAGATGTAGAAGCCATCGTGTGAGCTCTTGGGTTTCTGCAGAGTGATGATGACTTCTTACAGTTCTTAATCTGAGGGTAATAACACAGACCCTTTTGTTCCTCCAGATCTTTCAAAGTTTTCATTATCTAATAGCCTGAATTAAATTCCTGTGTACTTTAGAAACCTTTAGTTATTTCTGCTTTTCTCATCTGGTGCTTTGCTTAGGACCAATATTCTTATACCTTGGGCAGTCAGGCTTTTTGTGTTTTATCCCACTCTGTTAAGCAGTAGTTATGATGAAGGACATCTTGAGAGACTCAATAGCTACAACACTGAGGATATCATGGACCTTTACATGTTATCAAATTACAACATAACTTAAATTCGGCTTTTCCATATTGCTATTTTTTACAGTGTAATATTAGTTTCAGGTGTAGACTTTAGTAAGTCAATACTTACATACAACACTAGGTGTTCATTTTTATCCCCATCAGCCATGTCTCTGATATTAAGAAAATGACTGAAGAAGTGGGACCCTGAAGAAAGAATAATTTCATTTGGGTAGATTTGGATGACTTTGAGAACTTTGAACTCCCATAATATCATGAGCCTTACCTTTTAGGAGTGGCCCTTTATTTTCTATTTGAGGATACTAGACTTTGCTTGAAGAACATAAGTGACCTTATTTATCTCTGTCTATTCACCTCAAACTCCATTCTGTAACCTGCATTTCCACTTGTCTCTCAAATGCCCAAGATATGTACCAGTGGAATAAGTATGGAGGAGAAATGTACCCACTAATAAGTTTTGCAATATTCTGGCTTATAGCAGTAGATACTCGGAATCAAGAAACCATAAAAGACTCACAATTTCAGGAAACAAACTGACAGTTTCTGGAAGGCAGGGGGTGAGAGGGAAAGGGCGACTTGGGTGAGGGACATTGGGGAGGGTATGTGCTATGGTCAGTGCTGTGAATTATGTAAGACTGATGATTCACAGACCTTACTTCTGAAACAAATAATATATGTTAATAAAAAATAAAATAAATTCCTAAAAAAAAAAAAAAAGAATGCATGCTATGCTAGATCAGGGAGAATGAAACCACATTACACTAGGATGATTTGGCTGTACTTACTTAGCTGTTACGGATTGAATTATGCTCCCTTTACATACATATGTTGAAGTCACAACCTCTAGTACCTTAAAATATAATCATATAGACCTTTTACAAAGGTAATTAAAATTAAATAAGATCATATGTATAGGCCCTAATCCATGTGATGGTAGTTGAGGATACAGACTTCAAAGGGACAACTGAGTTAAAATGAGGTTATTAGGGTTGGAATCTAATCCAATATGATTTATATTCTTATAAGAAGAGGTACAGACACTAGACATGGATGTGCAAAGGCCATATGAGGACACAGTGAGAAGGTAGGCATCTGTAAGGCATAGAGAGTTCTCAGGAGAAATCAAATTTTTAAACAGCTTGATCATAGATTTCTGGCTCCAGATCTACGAGAAAATACATTTCTGTTGTTTAAGACACCTAGTCTGGGGTATTTTGTTTTGCAGCCCTAAAGAACTAATACACTGACATTCAGTATTTAATGGGTTCATCTAAGCAGCCAGGAGTGGATGGAAGAGTTCTTTTGATTGATTTGAAATCCTTGAGGTCATTTGATACCTCAACCTAATGATGACCTAAATTCCATACCAAAACTTTTCTGGCATAATGTAGAATGATGGTCCTTGGGGTGCATATAAGAATCACCTGGAAGACTTGCTAAAACACAAATTGCTGGGACTCACTCCCAAAGTTTCTGATTAGTGAGTGTGGGTTGAAGGAAGAGAATATGCATTTTTTTTTTTCTTATTTGACAGAGATCACAAGTAGGCAGAAAGGCAGCCAGAGAGAGAAAAGGGGGAAGCAGGCTCCCTGCCGAGCAGAGAACTCAATGCGGGGGCTCGATGCCAGGACCCTGAGATCATGACCTGAGCTGAAAGCAGAGGCTTAACCCACTGAGCCACCCAGGGGCCCTGAGAATATGCATTTTTAACAATCTCAAATGATGCTGCGACTTTTGGTACAAGGACTTAAGTGAGAATCACTTAGGCAAGTACACAGGCATTTCTTTCATCAAGGAACTTCTCAATTCTTTGGTGAAGGGAGCATCAGCATTCATTAAAATCTTTAGAGTGAATTTCCTCCGCATATCAGGAATGATTTTGGAGACCATAGAGATAATAGGATGCCAGAGAAGTGAAGCCCTGGTGCCAGTATTTAAAACACCAGGTATGAGATGGGATAGTTAATATAATAGACAGCAAAGTTAGAGGACTATCAAAATGTTTTACCCATAGGGAGTTTTAGAAAAGGCTAAGTAACCACTTTGTTCCTAGGAATGTAAGAGAGGGACAACCTATCAAAATATTATTTGATCTAAATAATACAAAAATAAAACTCTTGATCTGATGGCCAAAACTCCAACGTGAGTTGTCACAAAGGGTTATGCCCCCCACCCCGCCCCAAGTTGCCATATCTAAGCCAATTCAGAGATCAGGAGTCACTTTATTGAAGGAGAGGTTAAGTTCCCTTGTACCAACACAAGTAATACTGTTAATCTTTAAACATTTACTAAAACAATCAAGGAAATGGAGGGAGATAGACTTGGAGAGGGTCACTAAACAATTGCTCAGGTTTGACACTAATCCCCAGACCTAAAATGACACTGTGGTCTAATAGTCTAACTAGGTACTTAAAGAGGTTAGGTATTAAATAAAATTTTGGTTTAAGACTTTCTCAAAATAAGCCCCAGTGATGAAACAGACATAATCAGTTCCTGGAAGTATAGTTGAAATAGACTTTTTTTTGGCAGATAGTAAGACCCTGCATTGGCTTCCTGACTTGAACATTAAGGTCTATCATATGAAACAACTAAATAGAGGCCACTGAAATGTCAGTAACAACCAAAACAGAAAATCAAATGTAATCCTGCATGCCTGAGGGCATTTCAGAAAGCAGTATCATTATCAAACATTTGAAAGATGCAAGGTAGTGATTCCTGTAACATCTTCATTTACTTTACTTTTTGAATTATGAAAAAGACCAATGGTTCCTGGAGAATGACTATGCATTATCATAAACCTAACCAGGTGGTTACTTCAATTGCAACTTCTGTTCCAGATTGATCTCCTAATTGGAATTATTCAACACAGTCCCTGATATATGGTACAGAGTTATTGAACTGAAAAATGCTCTTCTTATACTGTTTAGTAAGAACAATCATAAGTAGTTTGGTTTCATTTGAAGTGACATTTGTACACCTTTCCTGTCTCATGTCAGGGTTATGTCAGATCTGTGGTTTTCTTGTAAAATCTAAACTACAGGAACATTGACCGGTTTGCCTTTACAAAAAAATCACACTGGTTACCAACTTTGATGACATCATGCTATTTGGACATCACAGCAAGAAGTATTCTAAATGACTTCGTAAGACATAAAAATCCTAGTGTGGAAGATACATTTATGAAAACTAAGGGACATTACATAAATTTTCTTTCAGTTTAATAATCTGGGACATGAACAAGTTGAAAGACAAATTTCTCTTCCTATATAATCTATGGCTAAGGAAGAGGCACAATGCTTGGTGGAACTATACGGATTTTAGAAACAACATATAATTGCATTTATGGCTTTTTCTCTGATTCAGTTACTAATTAACCCATATACTTAACAGTTTTGAGAAGTACCTAGAGAAAGAGAAAATTTGCAACAAATCCAGTATGCAATGAAAGTCTTCCTCACTTGGTCCATATGACCCAGTAGATTGGATGATGTTGAAAGTATATATGACAGAGATTATATTGTTATAAGCCTAAATGGGGTGAATCACAATGTTTAAGGAACAAATTCTTTTTATCAACTATTCCTTTTTAGAACAAAAGCACCTCACTCGTTATTGGCCACAAGTAATGTATAAATGCTAGACCATGGGACAAGTGACAAGAATTGGGCTTATCTAATCCATCAACCCAGTGAGTGAAGCAACATATCATCATCAAGTGGATGTAACTAATTCAAGGCTGGGTTTGAACAGGTAATGAAGGCACAAGTAAACTGCATGACTTTAAACCATTATTGTGGCTACATTGTTTACTCTTTCTTGTTCACTCATAATTTCTATGATCCCATGGAACAGAGGTTGGCAAATTTTTCTCTGTAAAGGGCTAGATACTAAAAAGTCTAGGCTTTGTGGGCCTTAATGGCCGTAATTATACCTATCAAAATGTTTTACCCATAGGGAGTTTTAGAAAAGGCTAAGTAAAGGCTCAGTGACACTGCCAATGTAGTGTGTAAGCAGTCAAAGACAATATGTAAACAAATGAATGTGACTATGTTTACATAAAACTTAATTTATTTTTAAAGATTTTATTTATTTATTTATTTGACAGATCACAAGTAGACAGAGATCACAAGTAGACAGAGAGGCAGGCAGAGAGAGAGGAGGAAGCAGGCTCCCTGCTGAGCAAAGAGCCCAATGTGGGGCTCAATCCCAGGACCCTGGGATCATGACCAGAACTGAAGGCAGAGGCTTTAACCCACTGAGCCACCCAGGTTCCCTAAAGCTATATTTATAAAAGATGGCTGGATTTGGCCCCTGGGCCATAATTTTCCAATCTCTGTTATAGACAGTTCCTTACAACTAGTTGACTAAAGGAGAACAATGTTAGGCCTGGGCTTTCTAATCACTCTGCACAATATGCTGGAATTAGCCAGAAAAGAACTATTCCAAAATTATAGGCTTACTCAAGGAAATTCCTCAAACATAGAAAGTAGAGAATTCTCCCAAAGAACAAAAATTCAAGCAGTTTATCTAATTGACATTTTATTTTAATAGAGAAATGATAGATATACATTGTATGTATCTTCACTGATTCATGGAGCATAGCTAACAATTTGGCTAGATGGTCAGGATGGTCAGGACTGGGAGATAAAAGGTTGACAAATTGTTAACAAAAAGATGTACATGCAAGGTATTTGGTAGACATTTTAGGACAGGCATAGACTGTGATGATATTTGTGTCAAATGTGAATAATCAACAGGGAAATTCAGAGCAGAGGAATATCTCAGTAGGAAGACAACATGTATCTTGTTGTGGCCAGTCAAGTTCAGTCAAACTCTTTCTTTAAGCTACTGTGTAGTGTGTTGAATTGTGTCCTGAAAAATATATGTCCAAATCCTAGCTTCTCAGTACCTATAAATATATTCTTATTTGGAAATAAGTTTTTTGCAAATATAATTAAGCTAAAGATCTTGAGGTAAGATCATCCTGTATTTAGGGTGGTCTCTAAACCCAATGATTTGTGTACTTATGAGAGAAAGAAGAGGAAGATCTGAGACACAAAGACAAACAGGGAAGAAGCCCACATGAAGATAGAAGCAGAGACTGGAGTTTTTGCCAAGGAACACCAAGGGTTGCTGGCAAAGTTCAAAAATAGAAAAAAGGCATGGAACAGTTTTTTCCTCAAGGCCTCCAGTAGGAATCAACCCTGAAAATAACCTGATTTCAGCCTTCTGGCCTCCAATACTGAAAGAGAATAATTTTCTGTTGTTTTAAGCCACCCAGTTTGTGATGTTTTGGTGGTCCTCGGAAACTTATATATGGTGTTTGCTTAATGAAAAAGTGGACTTGGCATCAGGATTGAAGACTTTGCTCAACCATCAAGGCTGATATGGTGACTGCTCATGCAGAGTTCCCAGCTTGCCAACAAATGAGACCAATATTGAGTCTAGAACACAGCACCGCATTGGGGAGAGATCAAGCTAGCCATGCAGTAACAGAATGATTACATTGGATACTTTCCCTTATGGAATGGGCAGTGATTTATCTCAACTGGTTAGACTTTTTCTTGGTGTGAACATGCCTTCCACACTTGCAGTGCTTCCACATGTGAACTCATTGATTACCTTATTTATGGTCAAGAAACATTGCTTCAGATCAAACAGCTATTTTTACATCAAAAGAAGTATAGTAATAGTTTTACACTATGTAATTCATTGTTTCTACACATTTCTGTTGCACCTGGCCTTATAAGATGTAGGAATGGCCCAGTAATTAATCAATTATGGTGTCATGTGGGAGGCAAAACCTTGTAAAGCCAGAGTGTTGTCCTGTAAAATCTGGAATATGTTTTGAAACACATTGCTGTTGTTTCCATGGCCATAATTGGACTTCCAAAAAAAAGTTGAGGAAGGGGGTAGAAGAATTAAAGTTCACTAAGATTCTATAAGGAGGGATAGCATATGTTGTAAATGGTAAAATTTCATTTCAGCACATTTGCTCTCAGAAAATTTCACAGAGATTCTTGTCTTTAAAAGAAAAAATAATCTTCCTATTTTTAAAGAGGTGGAAGCTAAGGTAATTAAAAAGAAAAGAAACACTTTCAAAATTAAATTAGCATAATGAAGCAGAATAGGAGTAATATTCTATCCAGCAGATGTCAATCCCTGTTAATGTAAATTTAAAGCTATTCCAATATCAACAGTTGTGTGAAGTAATGGGGTGTTGTATTTTGGTTAAGTAATGAGGGCTTGGTAAAATATTACATTAGAAATCATATGCCGGGGTGCCTGCGTGGCTCAGTGGGTTAAGCCTCTGCCTTCTGCTCAGGTCATGGTCTCAGGGTCCTGGGATCGAGCCCCACATCGGGCTCTCTGCTCAGCAGGGAGCCTGCTTCCCTTCCTCTCTCTCTGCCTGCCTCTCTGCCTACTTGTGATCTCTGTCTGTCAAGCAAATAAATAAAATCTTTAAAAAAAAAAAAAGAAAGAAAAAAAAAGAAATCATATTGCCAATGACGGCTTTTCAGTATTCTTACTCTACTCCTAGTACCATTACTTTTTTATAGTTAAACTCAAAATTGTATATAGTTTTCTATCTCTTCCCCTTGATTTTTTTTTTCAAAGATTTTATTTATTTATTTGTCAGAGAGAGATCACAAGTAGGCAGAGAAGCAGGCAGAGAGAGAGGAGGAAGCAGTCTTCCTATTGAGCAGAGAGCCCGATGTGGAGCTCAATCCCAGGACCCTGGGATCATGACCTGAGCCGAAGGCAGAGGCTTTAAGCCACTGAGCCACCCAGGCACCCCACCCTTGATTTTTTTTATAAGCTACCACATTCTTGTAATATTGAAACTTGGGAAATTTTATTTTCTGGCTTTCTTTTTAATTTTTATTGTGTACTCTATCCTCATTGTTATAGGCATAGCTACCTCTATTCTTTAAGACAATGACAGCTCAGACAGAGAATGATGAAGCACACATATTACCAACCGTAAATATCACTTTCGAAAAGTTATTGCGTTACATTGAATATCAAAGTGTTTCTAATCACATCTATAAATCTTAGGGGTATGATTAGAATATACAAGCTCAAAATAATGATTTCCATAATATGCCTAGAATTGGAACATAATGAAACATCCAATTTATAAACTTACAGAACCTAAACATTCTGGTATTATATAGTAGAATATCAAGCCAAAGAACAATATCATTTTTTAAATTATGCTTTATTTTAAAAATGAATGTATTGTATGTTGCCTTGTACAGCAATACCTCAATTAAGAAATACTCAGCAAAGAGAACTGTTTTAACTAGAATCATACAATTGAAACAAAAATGTCATCAATCATGCTAAATAGAGCTGCCTATGATTATAACCACCACAAAAAATCACCCAGTGCTCACATCTATATGTCAGGGCCCAACTGAAGGTAAGTAAAACAATTTTTTAAAAGCCAGTATAACATTTGTATTAGAAAAAATTTTATAATTTTTTGTATTTTTCTCTGCAAATCCTGAGGGACTATTCCCAAAATTCAAGTGCTAATACCTTATATCTCTACCTATTAAAATTAAGAAAGTTACGATGATTGGTGACTACTCTTGTGTATTGACTGGATCCTGTGACTAAATCTCAATCATCGTGCATATTATCTTATTTAAGCTCATATTATCTTATTTTAACTCAGTTCCCTCCAATTTTGTTAAAGTAGAATGACTAGCACATTCCTTGGTCCATAGCAGAAACCCCACTCAGTGAATGATAGGTACTTTGTTACTCCCTTCATCTCTCTGTACTTAATAGATTTTCATGAAGACGAAGGTTCTGATGGTTCTGAAAGTAGAAACTACTGTAAAGTATCAGTGTATTTGGAAAAGAAGAAAACTATGATTTTCTTTTTATCTTCTTTTTTGCTTTGGTGGATGGAGAGTAGGATAAGCAGGTGAGCATGAGTGGACAGTTGAACAGAAAATGCCTTTTTGCAATTAGCCATATTTTAGGAGAAGTTGTTAACTGATGGGGGTCGGGGGAGGATTGTCCAGGTTCCAATGAAGAAGTTTAAGCTCCCAATGCTTACTTAAGCTCAAGCCAAATTCAGTGTCCTGGGGGAAGAAGAGAAGCCTGGCTACAGTTTGGTCAAATTAAATTAGTGGGCATTTTGTCCAGATTGGTCAGTAGAGATGAACAGATTAGCTAATCATTTATGTGACAGATAATGGGAATTTGGAGGTTGTGTCTGGCCTTGTTGTAGACAAACAAGGTGGTCATCTGGGAGCTTTATCTAGGTCATATGGGGAAGAGTGTCTTTTTGCAATAAACCATTTCCTGGAATAAAAAAGAAAGAAAGAAAGAAAGAAAGATAGATAGATAGATAAGGGGATTTCTTAACCATTGCTGCTTTCTAGGAATGCAGGGCTCAGGTAAAGCTGAATAATGTCAGTCCTTACTATTTCCCCTAGGTGAAATAGTAAAATATTGGGGAGGAATCCAGGCCTTCTTTGAATGGCTACTCTGTTATGCAAACAAAGTTTGGCTGCAAATCCCAGGTAAATCCACAAATCATCCACTCCCATAGACATGTGAATTGTACCAGCTGTAGCACACAGGAACTGTTTGGGATAGAGAATTCTACCTTCAGGCAAAGTTACCAACAGTTCAGGTGATACCTGGGTTATTCTGGACAGTGTATTTAAAAGGAGTAAGTAAAAATGAAGCCCCTTTTCACCTTTGACCTCTGCAACATCTTGTAATTTCTGTTTCATTGAAATCAAATAAAGAGAAAAGTTCAATTTTGTCAGTTTAACATTTTCAAAATAACATTAATAATATTGATCTATTAGCCTTATTATGAAGATTTGAGATAATATCCAATGATAGTATGTCTGATAAGAGCAGAAAGCTTGTGGAGGAAATATTTTGTCACATAGAAATGACCTAAATCCTTAAATAATCCCAAGTAATTGACTTCCTAACTCTCACTAGTTTCTTCTTCTGGCCAGTGAATACTTACTGAGTACCTAATATGTCTCAGGACATGGATAATGGTAATACAGAAATGAAGGGGATACTTTTCCTGCTTGCCATGACTTTATAGTCTAGTAGAGAGATAAAATAATCAAAATTTGTTTATAACTTAATGCCGCAAGTACATGTACAAGTCAGTACAGAATCTTACTAAAATACAGAAAATATAAGAAACTGCTGTCTGGGAAAACACAGGAATCTCCTCACATAAGAGTGATATTTGGATGAAATGCTGAAAGCTGAATGAAATTAGCAAGACAGAAAGTGTGGAAGGACCTTCTGGGAAGTAGAAATTAGTGGTTGTAGAGGCAAAAAGGCCTCTACAAAAGGCAAAAGGGAAATATGTCATATTTGAAGACCCACCTGTTATGTTGATAGGGTGGACAGAGGGTGAGATCGTGGAGGAATGGCTATGGGCCATAGCACAGGATGTGTCTCAAAAGGAGATCTCGGAAAACTTGCATCAGAATTTCCTGGATTGACTGCTGAAAATTCAAATTTGTGGTATATATGTATGTATGTATGTATGTATTTAATTTAGATTTATGGTCTTTAGCTGAGACCTACTATACAAGACTGTTCATGGAGTAAGGATTTAAAATGTGCATTTTTAATGAACAATCCAGGGGACTCTGATGCATTCTGAAGTTTGATATTCATTGCTATAGAGGTTTGCAAATTTGAATGACAAGGTTCATATTTACTAAACTGTAGAGGTTACATTTTACCTTATATAACGTATTTAAAGGTTTTAAGTATTTTAAAATGAAGGTTTTAATATTGAAGTTACACTGATCACATTTTCCATAAAAGAAGATCATTGGCTGCAGTGTCAGTGGAAAATGGGAAAAGGTACGTGTGGACAACACAACGATAAAAATGAATTAAGATGTGATTACCCCTCCAGGCAGGAGATATTGTTGAAGATTTAAACTAAAGTAGAGTGGAAGATTTGGTGCAAAAATAATGAATACTGTTATGCTGGAAATTTAAAAAAAAAAAAAAAAAAAGATGAAAGACATTTAAAATGCATAATTGTCCAAGTTTTGTGAGCAACTGGACATGAAGGATGAAGTGGAGGAAAGAGCCTGGAATAAAAGAAAACACATTCTCATTTTAGTGACTGATATTTGATAAAAGTGCATATGTATTAATGCACACATTTGTGTGTGTTTAAGTGCTTTACACACTTCACCTTAATAATGCTTTTAATAACTCAAAGGGAAGCAAGATATCTGTCTTTATTTTATCTCTTACAGTTCACGAGACAGAACCTTAGAAATGTTGTGTCAAGATGTCCTAGATCCCAGATTATAGTAAGTGTCAGTGACAGGATACAAATGCACGTAGGCTGAGTCTAGACTACACTTTTACCCACTACACCCACCATTTCTCCACTGAGTTAACCAAAACGTTGTTTAGGAATGGAAGCTTGCTATTGTTCTACTAATACACTTCTCTAAGGAAGTCTGTAGTGTCTTGGCCAGAGTATTAAAAGAGGAACAATAATAATTTGTTTCTCTGTACACTTTACTTTTCAGCTTGCTTCTGTATTAATTACACAGTTCTCTCTTTTATGAGGTTAAGATTTGAGAATTAAGGAATTGTTCTTTCTTTGAATAGCATAGTACCAAACAAATTGGTCTGTTTAGAATCACAACATTGGCCACCCCTTCTGTCCCTGTAGGAATGGCATCATTTTTTTTTCATAGCAGATGATCTTTTATTTAACAAAATGTCTCTGTTCCACAGTGGCTGAGTATTTAGGAGTCACATTCTCCAGTTTTCTTGATTCCAGGGTTTAGAATACAATTTATGTTCTACCAATGAGAGACATTTGAGCATGATTTGAAGGGTGGAAGAGAGACAGAGCCATATTCTCCCCCCGACCCCCGGCTTTTGGCAGTGGCAGGCTAGTGCATGGGCTTTAGCAGATGTAAGATGCCATAGAGGTTTTGTTGTGATCATCAAGAATAGCTTCCTATAATTTTCTGTCCTTCTTGGCAAAACCCAGTTGCCACCTGGTTCTCCACACTACACCTGTGGTGGTAAAGCTGAGAGCTAGTTAAGTTTCCCCTGGTGTTTCCATCGTCAGCCCTTTCAATGGTTTTGTAAGCAGTTAAGTCCCCTTTTTGCTAAAAATACTTAAAGTGATTTCTATGTCTTGACTGAAACTTGGATTTGGAATTGATGATATTGAACTTTATCTAAGCCCTATTTGCCTAGAAAATATGGATAGTTATGAATTACACTTACTCATTTGTTCTCAGCCATTTCTGCCCTTACATACTCCAAGATAAGACCTTCCTTCATCCTTCCTAAGGACTCCCACAAGACTGCAAGACTTCTTTGTTTACCTGCCTCTGTAAAACCTAAGCCCTTTCTTTCTGAGATATTCTTTAACAAATGTTATCCCTATTTACAAAATAGCCTGACCAAAATTATCTCTTTGATTGTCTGATCCATTTTGTCTTTCACAGAATCATGCTTTGCTAATATCACTCTACACAAAGACTACTTATATAGGGAATTCATAAGGACTATACCAGCAATTCTTTCAAGATCAATGGATAAGAGTTTCTCATTTTCAATCATCCTCCTCAGACATGGTTTAAAGATATTTGCAAATGACACTATAAACAAAGGGCTGATATCCAAGATCTATAAAGAACTTCTCAAACTCAACACACAAAAAACAAATCATCAAGTCAAAAAATGGGCAGAAGACATGAGCAGACACTTCTCCAAAGAAGACATACAAATGGCTTATGGGTATTAGAAAGTGTTCATCATTAGCCACTTCACAGATGTAGTGAAAAGAAGGGCCATATGCACCCCAACGTTCATGGCAGCAATGTCACAATAGCCAAACTGTAGAAAGAGCCAAGATGCTCTGAAACAGACAAAGGGATGTAAAGTAGATGTGATCCATATGCACAATGGAATATTACTCAGCCATCAGAAAGGATCAACATGGATGGGACTGGAGGAGATTAGGCTAAGTGAAATAAGTCAGAGAAAGTCAATTATCACATGGTTTCACTATTTGTGGAACATGAGTAATAACATGGAGGACACTAGGAGAAGGAAGAGAATAATGAAGGGGCGAAATCTGAATGGGAGATGAACCAGGAGAGACTATAGACTCTGGGAAAAAAACTGAGGGTTTTAGAAGGGAGAGGGGGTGCGAGGATGGTTGTGCCTGGTGATGGGTATTAAGGAGGGCACAGATTACATGGAGCACTGGGTGTTATATGCAAACAGTGAATCATGGAACACTACATCAAAAACTAATGATGTACTGTATGGTGACTAACATAACATAATTTTTTAAAAAAGAAAAAGAAGAAATTTCCTGATACCCAGATGTAACTGTGCATTCAAATGACATCATGATTAAGAATTTACTACAACTTATTCTAGGATAGGAAACTTACCCCAATCTTTAGTAATAATAATAATAATAATAGAAATATTAATAATAATGGTCTACTATACTAAAATTGACATTTGCATATCAGGAAGCAGATTATTAAAATAAAAGCCATTGAGATCTTGCTATTTTTGACAACATGGATGGATCTTGAGAATATTTTGCTAAGTGAAATAAGTCAGACAGAGAAGAACAGTATCATATGATTTCACTTAGATCTGAAATCTAAAAACAAAACAAATGAGCAAACAAATAAAAGCAGAAACAGACTCATACAGAAAGCAAACTGGCAGTTGCTGAGAGGAAGGGGTTGGGGGGGTGGGTGAAATAGGTGGAGGAGATTAAGAGGTACAAACATTCAGTTATAAAATAATTAAGTCATAGGAATGGAAAGTACAGCATAGGGAATATAGTCAATGAGATTGTAATAATGTATGTGATAAATGGTATTTATACCTGTTGTGGTGAACATTGAATAATGTATAGAATTACAAAGTCACTACATTGTACATCTGAAATTAATACAACACTGTAGGTCAACTATACATCAATAATAAAAGATTAAATAATCTAAACACATCAGTTAAAGATCAATGATTTTCAGAATGTATTAAAAATAAATATGCTAACTATAGAAAGGAAAAAAAAGAATTGAGAGCTTCTATCTTTAAAAAATATATATAACATAAAATAAAAGCCATTCTGAGACTGAGTCATATTATTTTTAAAACTTCTATTACTTGCATTTGGGTCCTAAAGCAGGTCACTTACCTCTAATGTTCAGGTCCTCTATAAAAGAAAAATCATTTCTTAAAAATTTGTGATAATATATGACAAAGGAGCAGTCTTCTTTAGAAAGGTATGTTTCTATATATTGTATATTAATATAAATTTCCTCTGTGGGAATGCTTATCTAATAAAAGTACTGATTTTAACATAGAAAAGTTTACCTTTATAATCATAGCCTGAAACCCAAACTTTTTTATTAGTTGCATTCATCATCTTGTCTTTGTTTTATAAATAATTCTTGAAATAAACAACACATGTCTATATGAATTTGAGACTGTAGTATAACATTCATGGCATTTTACACTTAAAATAAGGCTAAATCCTTTATTCTTTTCCCAAGAAATGTATTCTGTTATACCTCTATGTTTTCACTGAATAAGCCTACCTCCATATTCAATTCATAATAGCTAATTTTCCCCATCAATGATTTTTGTCTTCTTTTTGCATGTGCATAAATTATGGCTGATGTTCTAAGTAGGAGGTACAGGAAGTGTGATGCAAAGAATAGTGAGAAGTGAATCATTGTAGAGAATTTTTATTAAACATATTAGGCTGGCTATATTGAAAAGAAAACAAAGGTACTATCAGAATAGACTGGTTTATGCTGTGATAACAAATGACCCCAGTTCTCAGTGGTTTAAATGCCCATGGTTTTATTTCTCATTAATATAAGTCATCAGGGAACTATCTTCACCATTATGTCTGAGGGACCCAGAGGATAAAACAGCAGCATCTCAAATTCAGTAAATCCTCATACTAGAGTAAAACAAAAGACTCCCAAAGTCTTACTTACATAGTCAACTAAATGCTCTGGCTCTGAACTGGCCATTGTCACTTTCCCTCAAACTCATTGGTCAAAACTTGTCACTTGGCCCTACATAATCTCAAATTGTGCCTGGAAGGTAGATGGAAGAAAGCCAGAAATATTTGGTACACAGCACCAGTAATGACTACCACAGAAACTGAAGGAGGTGATCAATTCTGTAAGATTTTTGTGAATGGTATTATATGGGTTGGCCAATTTGAGTTATACTCATAGGTGGTATTTGGGTTATAGCTATATGAAGCAATTTAGAAAACTTGACACATTTTATCTGAGAGAAGATCAATATACACAGGTAGTACTTAATAAGATTGCTTTTGCCTTTATAGCTATTATATCCTATGATTTTCTCATTGTAAGATCATCCACGTATTAACTAAATATATACTATATACAAGGTACTCAAAGAATATGAAGATGAATCAATGTATCATATACTTGTGGAACTTATAGTGTACAAAAAAGAGATGACACATACTATATATTACAGATGTTATAAAACAATAATTGTGATGTTTGAAGGATAAAAAGATTACTTTGGCATAGGCAGGGAAAAGACAGTAGAAAAAATCATGTTTTTGTTGGATCTTGAAGATCCCACCTACACCTCTCTTGCCTTCCCTTGGTATAGATAATAGAAACAAAATTATAATCCTAAATTGGATATAAACAACATTAGAAGGATGTAAATTATGTTTGTTTTTCCCTAGAAAGTCCTCCTTTGACTCTTAGATAAGGTCAGGTACCCAAGCTACATGTTTCTATAGCATGTCCCTTTCATAAGTTACCAAGGAGCTAATAGTGAGTAGTATTTGAACACTTGTAGAAGGAGGAAATGAGTACTCTAGGGAAAGGAATGGTATGAGTAAAGGTATGAGTGAAGGTAAGGTGGTTGAACATGGTGGTCTATATGAGTAACAGAGTAGATTAGCAAAGAACATGTGGAGGCAAGGAGAGAGAATATTGGAATGCAGTAAAAACATGGCAATAAGATAGAACTTAATTGTAAACATCATCTAGGAATTTCATCTGGTAGTATATCAAATGTCATAAAGTTTGGAAAATGATTTAGGGAATCTCAGGTAGGCCCAAAGATGAAACAATATCTATAAGGCAACAGAAACAAAAGCAAAAACAAACTTTTGACATTAAATCAAAATAAAAAGCTTTTGCACAACAAAGGAAACCAATAACAAAACAAAAAGACAACCTTCTGAATGGGAGAAGATATTTGTAAATGACATATCCAGTAAAGGAATAAAAACCAAAATATATAAAGAACTCATACAAATCAACACCAAAAAAACCCAAGCCAAAACAAAGCGAAACAAAAAACCAAACCCACAGAAAAGCAAAACAAAACAAAAAAGCCAATACTATTAAGAAGGCAGAAGATCTGAATAGACATTTTTTTTCCAAAGAAGATATACAGATGGCCAAGAGACATGGAAAAATGCTCAATGTCACTAATCATCAGGGAAATGCAAATCAAAACTGCAATGAGATATCACTTCACATCAACTGGAATGGCTAAAATCAAGAAGAAAAGAAACAAGTGTTGGTGAGGATGTTGAGAAAAAGGAACCCTTGTGCACTGTTGATGGGAATGTAAATTGGTATAGCTACTGTAGAAAAGAGTATGGAGGCTCCTCAAAAATTAAAAACAGAAATACCACATGATCAATAATTTCACTATTGGGTATGTACCCAGGGAAAATGAAAACACTAACTAAAAAAGATATATTCACCCTTATGTGTACTGCAGCATTACTTACAATAGCCAAGACATGGAATAAATCTGTGCCCATCAATAGACATATGGATAAGGAAAATGTGGTATATGTAGACAATGGAATATTACACAGCCATAATAAAGGATGAGATAATGACATTTGAGACAACATAGATGGACCTAGAAGGTATTATGCTAAAGGAAATAAATCAGACTAAGAAATAAGTACCATGTGATTCCATTCATAAGTAGAATCTAAAAAATGAATAAATAAGTAAAAGAATCATAACTATAAATACAGAGAATAGATTGATGATTGCCAGAGGGGAGGGTGGAGTGGGGTTCGCAAAATGTGTGAAGGGGAGAAGGAGATACAGGGCTCCAGTTATAGAATGAATAGTCATGGGGATAAAAAGCACAGCATAAGGAATATAATAATATTGTAATAGCAATGTAATGTGATAGATGGTAGCTATACTTGTGGTGAACACAGCATAATGTGTAAACTTGTCAAATCACCAAGTTGACATTATGTGTCAACCATACTCAAATACAAAAAAATATGAAATAATAATTCTATTTTTTATATGACTTTGAGGAAATTAGGAAATTAAGCTGTGAATGAATATTGAAATATCATTCTAGGAGAAAACCTTCAAAATAATCTAAGAAAATGTTAACTCTAGCACATTTAACATGTGTAGCTTCCCAAAGGTGGTCACAATTAATTAGTATGTGGATCAGAACTATAGAAAATGTAATAATATAAATCTATTCATCCATTCACTCACACATTCATTATTTCAGCAAACACTTAAGAAACTCCACTGATGTACCAGGCAACTAATTTAAATGCTGATGATATCTGTAGACAAAAAAGATTTTGAGTCTAGTAGGAAGGGACATGCTATAGAAACATGTTGCTTGGGTACTTAATGTAAGAGTCAGAGGTAGCCTTTCTAGAGAGAAATAAACATATTTTACATCTCTTCTAATGTTGTTTACATCCAGGTTTAATGATCATTATTTTGTCTCTATCGTCTAATGTAAGGGAAGGCAGGAGAGATGTAGGTGGGCTGGAATCTTAGAAAACAATTTTAACTGTACTGTGTGTATCAGTCAGGGTTCTTGATTACACACAGTGGAAACCAAGTCTGGTTAATTAAAGCATAAAATGAATTCATTGGAAAGTATTCAGGTAACTAAAAAATCACCAGGTTGACCAAAGAAACAGACAAATAAAATAAGCAGAAACAATGGAGATTTTATAGCCAAAGTTATAAACAAAATTATGCTATAGAATTAGTGTGATGACAACACCACTTGCCCTGCTGATAACCACAATTCTCAGTAGCGTATCTACCAAAAACTGGCAACACTGGATCCTGCAGACTGCCTCTGATGGCTGTCACTAGAACCTGATGCTGCTACTACCACTACTACTTACTCCAGAATAGATTTTGCACTCTCTCTGATTCTCCATGTCACCATTCCCCAATTTAAAGAATAGGTGTGTCTGATTGCCTATGCAGACAGACTCTAAGGTGCCTGCAACAATCCCTGCTTCCTGGCATTAATGCCTTTGTGTAATGCTGTCATCTTCAGCATGGACAGGACCTGATACTTGCTTGTAAGCAACAGAATAGACAAAAATCACAGATGTATTGATTGCATGTACATGGTTATGTTATATAAGATTGAAATACCCGTTTTCTATAGAAATACTCTTCTTTCCTGGCTTTGAAAATATAGGGCCATATTGGAAAGGCCCACATGGTGAAGACTGAGGGTTACCTCCAGCTGATAGCCAGCAAGAAACTGAAGCTCTCAGCCCAACAATTCACAAGAAGGAATCCTGCCAATAACCTCATAAGCATGGAAGCAGAACCTATCTCAGTCAAGCCTTAGACGAGATTGCAGGATATGGAATGGGATGGGAAAAAATAGCAATTTATTTTGTAAATTTTGGAGGCTAAAAGTCCCAGCACAAAACTCCCTCCAAAGACTCTAGGGAGAATTCTTTGATTCTTTGAACTTTTGGGGGCCTCTGGCACCCATTGTATTGTTACAGTATAACTCAATCCCTGTCTCTATCTTCAAATCACCTTTTCTGTGTCTCTGTCATTTTCTGTGATGTGTAAGACAACTCTTACTAAATTTAAGGCCCACCAAATCCAGTATGATATTATTTCAATTCTTACCTTAACTCTTCACATTAAATTCCCATAAATGTGCATTCTGACTATGAAGTAGTACTCCAAAAGCCTGGCTATGAGATTAGTTAACTGTATCTTGATTTATCTGGCAAAAGGTGACCTGGCCACTTTCTTCAGTGTGATTTGAACTACTTGTCTATGGTTCAGTCAAACCACATTTTGAGAGGACTTAGGTGAGATTCATCCCTGCAGAATAAAATGTCATAGAATCTAATACCAAACTCATGCCTTTTCTGTTTTACAGTTCCCACCTTTGCTTTACCTATACTTATAAGTGAAGAATGAATTCACATTGAAGTCCACTGAAATAAAGAATGGAGTAAAACTCTACACCGACAGGAAGACTGAAAAAAATGCTCTGAAGGAAAAAAGGGAATGGAAGGTTTTTTGTGAGTAAGTTGTTTGTATTCTGAGGTTCAAAATTTTGCAAGAGCTTTTTGAAGTCAAGTGATTCTTTTGCTTGTGAATTATGGCCAGTAAGGTCATGTTTATTGTTTCAAACTTCAATCTAGATTCTTTTTTTTTTCTTTCTTATTTTATTTATTTGAGAGAGAAAAAGAGAGAGAGCTTGAGCAGGGGGAGGGGTAGAAGGAGAGGGAGAAGCAGATTCCCCACTGAGCAGGGAGCCCAACATGGAGGTTTGATCATAGGACCCCCAAGATCATGACCTGAGCCAAAGACAGATGTTGAGCCAACCGAACCACTCAGGTGCCTCTAATCTAGACTCTGATAGTGAGCCCTGATAAAGAACTCTCCATAAATTTTCTTCTGAATTTCTACATGTTCAGCAGGATTGAGTTCTGCAGGGGAGGGAGAGTTTATAAAGGAAAAAAAAATAATTTGGGACATGGTTTACTATAAGACACAATAGAAAATTTTTCTTATATGAAAGAAAGTCAATTTCAGAAATTCTACACAGTTTTATATGAATTTGGATATGAATTCAATAGTCATAGGTTGACCTTACAAGAAGATGTTGAAGATGGATATGACCAATCCCCAAACTGCCACCTATATACCCTGCCATTTCTTAATGGTTGTCTTTTCTATATTCCTCTTTATCAGATGTTGGGTATTATCTTCTGTTTATGTAACAAACTCTTGAAAGTAATATTGATTTGCAATGATTAAATGTCAATCTTCCTTCCACATAAAATGACTGATCCTCTGCCTTATTTTCTTTAATTATTTTATTTATTTATTTGAAAGAGAAAGCAGGAACAGGGGGAGGGGGATGAGGGAGAGGGAGAAGCAGACTCCCTGCTGACCAGGGATCCCAAACTGGGGCTCAATCCCAGAACACCAGGTTATGAACTGAGTCAAAGGCAGATGTTTACCTAACTGAACCATATAACTGTTCCTGATCCTTTGTTTATTTAAGTATTAAATTAAGAAATATTTCTAGTATCAGTCAACATCATCCTATAGTTTAATGATTACCAAACAGAATCATGATATAGCAGGGAGCCTTTACAAACACAATTTTGAATTTCCTGTATAATGTCGCAAGTTGTTAGTATATTCTACTATCTATACATTAAGCTCTTAATGCAAATATTCAGAAGAAATATAATCTTGGATCACAGAAGACAAAATGGTAATTGGCAATCTTCTAAGCATTATAAAATCATATCAGCATCAAATTTGATGTTCATCACCAGTTCATCACCAAGTTTGATTTAGTATAAAATTACAGTTTTGTAGTAAATCACAATACTTTAATTCTAGATCAAGGGAGAGAAACCAAATCCAAGATGTGGTTTCAGTCATTTGGTTTAGACATAGACATAATACTGACTTCCAAATCGTTATTTGGACTGGTACCAAATGTTCTGATCACCAATAGGATTGTTCAGAGATAATCAGGCAACCCAACAAAAACTTAGTATCATTCATATAAGCTTCTTAGAAATATGTTTTATTCATTCATTCAAAAATATTTATTAAATTACCTATCAGACCACGTGATAGGTGTTTTTATCCTGTTTTAGGTGTTTTATTGCTCTTTGTCCTCATAATTCTTCAGAGTAGGCGGTAGAGATAAGATACAGAATTCAGCAAGTAAATTATTTGACTTTCACCAAACATAGTAAGAACTTTTAAATTTTTTGGTAGCAAGAAAATAAAAGGGAAGTAAGCAATTTGAGATTTACTTTTGTCATATAATTGGTTATCTGAAGATACATAAAATATCTGCTGATATTGATTCAGTAGCTCAAATACATCAAAACCAGTATTCTGAAATTCTCTTGATCTTCCTACCCCACACCCCTACCCCAGCTAAAGCGTCAACATAACCAGGTTCTAGGAAGAAGAAAATAGAAAGAAAGTAGTGTGGGTGATACTAATCCAATGGCTTTAACCTAGAAAACAAAATCTTTCTTAGGAAACATTCTACCAGATTTCAGCTTATATACCAAGATCTGTAGCACATGGTACTTTCTATTGCAAGAGTATCTGAAAAAGTGATTATTTATTCCTTTCAGTCTCTGTGATAGAAATAGCAGAGAAAAGAGGTGTAGGAAATTGGTGTTGGATATCCCATACAACACAGCCAGAAATCATCACAATACTTTGTTTTTTAAAAAAGATTTTATTTATTTATTTGACACACAGAGAGAGATCATAAGTAGGCAGAAAAGCAGGCAAAGAGATGGGGAAGCAGGCTTCCTGCTGAGCAGAGAGATCAATGTGGGGCTCGATCCCAGGACCTTGAGATCAGGACCCGAGCCGAAGACAGAGACTTAACCCACTGAGCCACCCAGGCACCCCAAATCATCACAATACTTACCCAAAACTATTGCCCATATTCTTGTGAAAGGAAAACACACACACACACACACATACACACGCACACACACACACACACCCCTGAACAGTAAGCCAGTCTGGAAAAGAGCTTGCCAGAGTGTATGTACACGTGTTCACTATACATGTGCACATGTTTATATGTATGTGGGAAGAGTAAGTGAAATACGGAGATCAACGTCTGGAACTAGATAAAAGATACAAACATGGGAAACAAGACCAAGAAAGAATAGTAAGAGTTAGTTTTTATATGTAGCCGCTTATTTGTAATCCAGAAAAAGCTGCAGAAAACACATTCCACATGGTATCATTCCCTTAGTGGTTTCTCACTGCTTAAAAATTTTGGTAGATCCTCTTAACTTGATTTTTAAAGTCCTTCACTATCTGGCTTCAGACCACTGTTTAACTTCTGATCTTAATAACTGCATTCTAACCACACAAGTCAAACAAACCATATTTCTCTAACACTCATGCTATCTCCCATCTTAATGATCTTTGTTTATATTTTCTTGTTTTTACTCACAATTTCCATTGTTCGAAGTCATTTTTTTCTTTTTCTTCCTTTCCATTCTTTCTTTTCTTTCTTTCCTCCTTCCTTCCTTCTTCCCTCCCTCTCTCTCTCGCTCTCTCTTTCTCTCCTTTCTTTTAAGAGGAAGAGAGCATGAGTGGGGTGGGGGAAAGAGAGAGTATCTTAATCAGGCTCTATTCCCAGTGCAGAGCCCCACATGAGGCTCAGTCTCACGATCCTGAGATCATGACCTGAGCTGAAATCAAGAGTCAGAGGCTTAACCAACTGAGCCACCCAGGAACACCTGCTATTCAAAGTCTTAGGCATCTTCTAAAAAACATCTTAGATGACAACTTCCCCATAAAGGCTTTGATTTCTTTACTTAAGTGTAAACATTCAAACAAATGAAACTTCATAACACTTAAAAAAAATACTCCTTATATGATGTCTGATTTGCATTTTTAAAATTTAAATATGTACTTGTTTTCTTTTCGTAAGAATGCTTTTCTTGACCTTTTGTTACCTTTAGCACCAAGTGTAATATCCTAGATAGGAAAAGAAAATGAATGAAATAAATGTGTTTATTTGAGGAAAAACACAGAATTTTCTCCTGATTATTCTACTGATATTTAGTTATATCTCATCACACCTTAAAGATTATCAAGAATCTTTAATAAAGGTAAGCAGTATTCAGAGTTGCTGGATAGCCTTCAGCAAAATATTTAAATGGAATAATAGATTTTTAGGATAAGAATTGTATGATGGACCTATTGAAAACATAAATACCCATTTATAAGCTTGAACTTGTAGGAACAGTATTTGCAGCATCCTACCTCCTTTCTCTCCCAAATATCCTATGTTTGATATAAATTTAAAATGCATATAATGTTTCAGGGGCCTCTGGGTGGCTCAGTTGGTTAAGCATCTGCCTTCAGTTCAGGCCATGACCTCAGGGTCCTGGGAATGACACCTGGGCTGCTTGGGCTCCTGCTCAGTGGGGAGTCTACTTCTCCCTCTCCCTCTGCTTCCTCTTGGACTGCCCCCACTAGTGCCACCTTGTGCTCTCTTTAATAAATAAGATCTTAAATAAATAAATAAACAAATAAAATGACTGTAATGCCTAAAGTCTATGGAATAAGATCAATTGTTAAACATAAAAGAAACAGTGATTTTATTTTAACAGTGTTTTTCCAATCAAAAGGTTTTTATTAGGTTTTAGGAAGAATTTGTTTTAGAGAAAAAAATCTTTCAGCTTAATTAATTCCTACCTGAAGGGCAATTTCATATAAAATTTATGTATCATCCATAGTCTTCCTATTACATGTTGGAGGGGCTACCAGTTACTTATTAAGCATGTTTCTATGTTGCAATTAATGTTAACATCTGCACTATGCTCACTAGAAGAGTCAATTACTGTAACGCTCTTGATATTGAATGACTATATGTGAACCTTCCTCAACAACAGCAGTTTAAATTGGATTTCATCCTATTAAACTAGCTCATTCTTTGATCCATAGTGATTATTTGGCATTAAGCATATTGATAGCATTTCAGAGTTTATTATATGCTTCTGAAGCTCATATGATATTGAGTGTAATATGATTACATGATAATTCTGCTGGGCTACCAAAGCCAATAGGATGAGAGTGTGTCAGAATGGAGAATGTTTAATGACAGTTTAGTCAGTATCACAGTCTAATATTTATTCCCAATGTGTGTGTCTGTGTGGGGGCAATAATATCATTAATAGAAAACTGAAAATCAGTTCTTTCATAGGAAAAGTAACATTACCTCCTCTTGCCCTTTATGTAGGAAACAGGCAACTGGAGGAGAAAGACACATATATGAAACAGTGCTGGGAAGGCACAGCAGGATGTATGCAAAGCATTTTATTTATTTTTTATTTTTTTATTTTTTTTGTGGTTTATCTAGCTTTGAGTTAGATTTTTTTTTAATTTATTTTTTTTTAATTTTTTATTTTTTATAAACATATGTTTTTATCCCCAGGGGTACAGGTCTGTGAATCACCAGGTTTACACACTTCACATGGATGGAACTAGAGCGTATTATGCAAAGCATTTTAAAGGAAAGTAAATATCAGGGCTAGTACTGAAATACGTACGAAGGAGTTTTCTGAAAATTGTTTTGTACCCTTTAAACTTCCCCCTTTTGGAGGTATAATACAGCACAAAAGCATGGAAAATAAATCATTTAAGATTAAAAAAATCAAATCCTTAGCTTTTCAAAAGCCTAGACTTTAAAGAACTCAGATATATCATGCCATGGATGATAACTTTGAAAGGAAAAGTGAAGAAAGAGATTATCACCTCATCTCTCTCTAGATTAGATGGATGTTCTCTGGAAAAAATGAAAACGCAATACATAAAACAATAACTTAGTCTAAGGTGTCTCTCCAAGATGTAGATTTGTACCTTGCCCTTGTCTTACCACATACAGAACTCTTGAGGAAGAATATGGGAGAATACTATGGATATATTTAGAGATCTAAGAGAAGAGAGAAATTATAATTTCTTCCTCAGAGTAAAGCCTTGAGCAGCTACACAGCAAGCACACAGCTAGAGCAAAAGGCAAAATAGTACTAAGCTAACATCTTTCAAACTGGAAGTACGAAAGGTACCCATAGACTGATGAGTTTATAGTTAGCAGAATCTATCTTTTGTACATCGTAAGGCATAGGTGTTAGTGCCCTAAATTTGGAACAAGGAGAGAGAACAACAGACTGTATTAATCTATAGCTATACATCAGATGGGCACACATGTGTGTCAATGGTTGCCAGAATAAATAAATAAAAATGTAGACTTACTGTGCTAGCCTACTCCTAATATGGCAAGACCACAGTGCTACAGAATCCCCTTCTCCCATAGAATTTGAGAATAACCACTGTGGAAGGATGGTAAGACTCCAAATTATTTGCATATTTCTGGAGGAATATGGATTTAAAATAAAGTTCAAAAAGTAAAATAAAGTCCATTCATACAAAACCTAAACAGTCCACTTTTACACACTTCCGTTTATGGCTTACTCATAAATATAGTATACCACTGATAGGGACTACTTGGTACTCAACCTGAGTTTTAATGATAGATAATATGCCTTCTCTACTTAGAAAGCAGAGTCACATATAAGGTATTAGCATTCGTTTTTTAAAAATATTTTTATTGATTTATTTGTTTGACAGAGAGAGAGATCAAACTCTCTCTCTCTGTCAAACAAATAAATAAATAAAGTAGGCAGAGAGGCAGGCAGAGAGAGAGGAGGAAGCAGGCTCCCCGCTGAGCAGAGAGCCCGATGCGGGGCTCGATCCCAGGACCCTGAGATCATGACCTGAGCCGAAGGCATTGGTTTAAACCACTGAGCCACCCAGGCGCCCCAGGTATTAACATTCTAATGCAAGTAGGTTTAATCAAGAGTATCCCATGATTCAGAATATAGACGATGTAGGCAGGAGAAGAATGGGAAGATCAGTAAGTAGTCCTTAGGGTATAGAATCTAATTGTTATCATTTTCTTAAAAAAGAGAAATTTAAAAATATTTATTGTAACCCAAATACATGTTATTTAGAGTACATTGTATGTAATTGCATACAGTAAAATACACTGACTTCTACTTCTACATTATGAATTTCTTAACAAATCAGTTTGTCTTCAGATGTCCTGAGATTAAGAACAATTTCAAGCATTGTTGCAGATAGGTAATTGACCAATGCCCTCTCCCAGGATTTTATAATTAGGAAGTCCCTGGGTGGGCAAAATAAGTTAATAATACACTTTACCACATGTATTTTATCAAGACGTCCTTCTTTCTACATTTTCTGAATACTAAATATCCATTCTGGAGTCCTTAGATTTAACTTGTTTGACATAGATGTTGGGCCATCCTGACCTTCTAATTATATATGAATGGATATAACTTCCCTTTACTCTTTCTGAAGTACATATCTGAAAACAAGCAGAGTTCATAGGTCATTAAAAATGGCATAAAAGTTCCATCTCCCATCAACCCTTCTTTAACCTTAATCTGTTGAACAAAATATTTTGATACTTAACCTACATCCCTCATGTAGAAACCTATATTTCCTCAAGTATATTCAGTGTGCAGCAAAGATTAGAAGAAAAAAAAATCAATGTTTACTGAATACACTGTTCCACTTAGGAAATGAAGTGGAGGGGAAGTACAATTTCAAAATGTAAAAGAAATTAGAAGAATAGACTGAACCATCCACATGTTTACCCCCAAATAAAAGGATCCCAGTATAAACAAAATGATGTCCAACACAACACATGGTACACTTGTTTAAACCAGCAATGTATTAACATAGGACTGAGGGATGATTGGAGGCATTAGCTGGAGTATGCATAACCAGATAAAAGAGATTATCTTTTTTATTCCGTATCTTAAAGTACAATTTTAAGATTGAGAAAAATGATTTTGAATTAGTCTTGTATTGAAGGCTTAAGTAAGTTATCCTTGGAGAAATTTTTCAAAAAATTCTAAAACCCACTAAATAAAGGAGAACAGCATCTTTACATTTGTTTTCGTCATCCCTAGGGTAAGTACATGATTTTGAAATTTTCCACAAGCTAGAAACCCATAGAAAATGTATTTTGCTATGAAAGTTTGGTATCAGAATCTGTTGACAGCTTCTATATTCTAAGGCAAGCAAATAGGCTTCTGTTATGGACTGTTATGGACTATATGCTTCTGTTGTGGTTTGTATCCCTCCCCCATCCCCCAAATTCATATGTTAAAGCATTAACCCTGAATATGATGGTATTTGGAGATATGTCCCTTTGGGGGATAATTAGGATTAGATGAAGTCAGAAAGATTGAAATCGCATAATGGGATTAGTGCGTGTATAAGAAGAGATATCAGAGGGCGCCTGGGTGGCTCAGTGGGTTAAGCCGCTGCCTTCCGCTCAGGTCATGATCTCAGGGTCCTGGGATCGAGTCCCGCATCGGGCTCTCTGCTCGGCGGGGAGTCTGCTTCCCTCTCTCTCTCTCTCTGCCTGCCTCTCCATCTACTTGTGGTTTCTCTCTGTCAAATAAATAAATAAAATCTTTAAAAAAAAAAAAAAAAAAAAAGAAGAGATATCAGAGATCTTACTCTCTGTCAACAAGCATGAAGAAGAGGTCATATGAACACATAGTGAGATAACTACTATCCGTAAGCCAGGAGGAGAACTTCTACCAGAACCTCATCATGCTGACACCCCGATCTCAGACTTCTAGCCTCAGAACTGTAAGAAAATAAATTTCTATTGTTTGAACCCCCCAGCCTATGGTATTTTGTTATGGCAGGCCCAGCTGACTATTACAGGTTCTTAAGTAATGAGTGGGATCAGAGCTACAAGAGTTCAGAGGAGGGATGGAAGTATTTTCAGTCGTAATTTCCTGTGTTGTCCAGGCCTAAATCTTCTCAGTCCTCAGGGTCCTACACAATCACCTCTTCTATTTCTACCTTAAAGCCTCCTTCCCTTTTCATTTTATGACTTTTGGCTTCTGATCTTTGATGATAGTAACCAACAGGTGTTCCCTTTTAATATTGCTACTTAGGTCTCCAAGACCTAAGGTCTACTCTACTTTTTAGATCATGCAGCCATCTGTCCATTGTTATTTCACTGAAGAAGCAGAAAGGGACTTTGCGTATTTAATGGGATTTGAGATTGGAAGTGAGGGTGAGGAAAAAGAAAAAAACTGGAAATTAATATTATTAATTGACTGTATGACATGAGAGAGGGAATTTGAGGAGGGACACATTGTTCTTTAAGGATGATTTAATAGGAGATAAATAAACAAAAGAGCTGCAATTTAACATAGTTCAGACTAAAATCATTTGGGTTCTCAGAGATGGGTTGAATTCCCTGCCCACATTTTAGGGGTATGACCTTGATGTGATCTGCGTAAGATCACATCAACTCTCTGGGCCTCAGTTTCCTCATTGGTAAGATTATAAGTTTGAACTAGATGAATTCTAGGATTGCTTTCAAATCTCTTTGGAATAAGATGCTTTTATTTTTGCTTTGAATTTTGTCAGAGAAAGTTTCTATTTTAAAAATAATATAGGTCACCTTTATTCATTTTTTTTCCTGGCACCAGCTGGGTTTCTTTACATCAGAAACCCAGAATCCTAGACTCTGAGTTCAAAGGAAGTTTCGGTCATGTAGCCCATTTCACCGAATGCAGCCACACAAACATTGCAGTCTCGATATCTAATGGAGACTTGATAGGCTCTTAATAAGCTCGCTTAGAAAATGTTCACAAATCATTTAGTAGAAATAAATTTATTTTGTTGAACAAATCAAAGTCTTAGAAATGCCTTGCAAATAGTGATTTGTATTTCATGTCTACCTATTGGTACCAGTCCATTAGTGAACACTAAATGTGCTTCATTTCCACCTAATTAAATGTCCTTCATTTCTTTAGTCATTCCTCATATAACATGGTCTCAAGATCCCTCAGGTCTATGTCAAAATTGCTATAAAAATGTACTGTTCTTGAAACTGATTTCTAATTAATTGGATGGTCTATGGTTGAGTGCTTATGCCAGAATTCAAGAAACTATATAGTCTATGGAGCCTAGGAAATTCATTCACATTGTAAGTGCAAGACATGCTGCCATCAGTTATGATGCAGGAGGCCATCATTTGCTAAAGAAACCATGACAAGGTTTTGGGGATTATAAAGCATGTAACTCTGGAGTTTGTTAAACAAAGAAAAAAATGACCTTATTATAACTGAATACACGGTACACTAAAATTCTGTGATAAATGACATCCTTTGCAGTTAAAATAAGGGATAATTCATGGAAAAAAGGGTTTTCCTAATTTGTACTTTAAAAGTTGTCATAGATGCAGTATTGATGAGACACTTGCCTTATATATGCGAGGCATAAATAAATATAAACATACGTTCGTTTAGACATCCTTCCTTGACATAAAGGGGACAAAGCTAGTAATTTATAAAACATCAAAGAGTTCCTCACAAATATTTCCAACCAAAAAGGCAAATTCCAAAATGATTAATGAAGAAGGATCTTTCTATTTCTCTTCAGAGGATCTTTACATCTGTAGGATCAGCCCTGACAAGAAACTAAATCTCTGATATTGAGACCATTTTATAGTAATTTTTTTTCATTTTCTGAAGGATGTTTTATTTCACACACAAAAGTCCTGAATTACTGTGTCACAAGCTCTTCCATTAGGCATTTTTTGAACTTTGTCATTTTTTAAAAATGTATAAATTCTCTGTGATTCCCCATTGCCTATGGAATACCCACTTCTTATCCTAACCTTAAGATGCTACACATTTTCAGTCTACCCTATGCCTTCCCCTTCTACCTCCCAAGGTGACTAGAGGTCTCATCCCATAACAGCATCAGTTTAAAATCCAAAATTGCATCATCTAACCTATCTAAATAATGTACCAGTGAGTAATCAATTAAGATGAAAGTTATGGCAACAATTCCTCTCCATCTCTGGACTTTTGAAATGAATGAAACAAATTATCTTCCCTCAACACCCCTAAAGTATGGTCAGCATGCAGGAATATAATAATTATGGGCATTACTGTTTAAAAACAAGACAAAACAAAAGACTTCCACCTTTAGAATAGAGGTACTAGCCTAATGTAATTTTGAATCCAGGTGGGCAAAGTCTAGCTAGACTTCCCTGATTAGGCTTCATGGCCTAGATGTAATCCTCTGTCGCTCTCAGTTCTGCCTTCTGGGCACTTGGTAATATCCTTGGGCTCTTGTTTCTGCCCTCTAAGTCATCCTTTCTTTTTCATAAATAATAGAAAGTGTTTACAGCTGAGAATTTCTATCAGTCTGCCAGTAGAAACTGTGGGGTTCAAGAGTCTCTTTCAATTTCACACTCTTTCTGTGAAAGAGTTTCTGGAAGTGTTTCTGCTGACAGAATTTCTCAAGAATCTTGTGGGTACATATGTGTCCTATGTAGATTTCACAGGGATTCATTTCGTTAGACAAAAGTCACATCCACAGATTTTTAAGACAATATTATTTCTACCCTGGCCTCCTGTTGAAGTGGCTTAATGACGACACTCTAGCTTCCTAGGGGCTTTCTGGTTTGAATGAGAAGATCTGCAAAGTATATCCTTAAGTTCTTGTGAATGAGTCTTCTGATCTTTCTGAGCTTCACCAGAGGACTGGAGAGTCATTCCTTTAGCCTTTTCTCTAGAGTATGCTTTCTAGACAGTGAATCATTCAGCTATATAGTTCTTCCCTTAATCTGTCTCCTCTTCCATTTTATTATAAGTAGCAAGAATAAGTGAGACATCTTGCTTGGAAATCTCCTTAGCTAAATATGCAGGTTCATCACTTAGAAGTTCTGCCTTCCACATCACTGTAGGACACAATTACTACCCCTACATAACAAGGCTCCATCCTTCTTGCTTTAATTTCTCAAATACATTCTTCACTTCTTTCTGAGCCTTCAGCAGCAGCATTTTCAATGTTCATGTTTTCCCTAACTTCTGTTCAAGGTAATCTATGCTTTGTCTTGTATGACCCTCAACATTCTCCTCAAACTTCTTCCAGCTTCCGGTCATTGCTCAGTTCCAAAACGAATTTTAGATATTTGTTATAGTAGTACCTCCATTCCAGGTACCAAAATTTGTATTTGTTTGCTTTGGTGATGTAACAAATCACCACAATTTAGCAGCTTAAAACAATACCCATTTGCTAATTCACAATAATGTAGGTCAGATGTCTGGATATGGTATGGCTGGATTCCCTGTTTAGAGTATCACAAAGCTAAACATCAGGTTTTTACTGGAGTTGCAGTTCATATCTGTGGCTTGAGGTTCTCTTCCAAGTGATCACTGGGAGAACTCAGTTCCTATTTATTGTAGGTCTGAAATCCCCCTCTCCTTGCTGATGGTCAGAGGGGGCCACCTTCAGCTCCTTGAGGTCAATCCTCTCCATAGGCCATTCAGAACATGAATATCTGCTTTCTTCCAGGTCAGTATGGGCACAAGTCTCTTAACATTTTCTGCTACCAGTCAGAGAAAACAGTGTACTTTTAAATGGATTATATAATTATGTAAATCCATCTGAATGATCTCCCTTTCTTAAAGTCAGCTGTGTTATATGATATAACCTGATCACTGGAATAAAATATATTATCCTCATTATAGAAATACAATTTAAAATCCCTAGGATTATACAGGACATATACACAAGAAGGGTGAGAAATTGTGTAGTTCTTCCTACCATTATGGTGATACTTAAATAACCTTAACAATATCATCTAGGCCAAAGTCTGTTTCTAAAAACCTAATATAAGTCAGTTTTAATTATTTTTTTTCCATCTGAATGTGTATCAAGGAGACAATAATAGTTGCAATGTTCCTAGAATTATTGTATCCTCAACTTTATAATTTTAAGTAATACTTGAGATATCCCAGAAACTCTATAATATTATAAGACCAAATTTAATAAATATAATACAATAAAACCTAAATTTTATATATAAACCTTTTATTAAGAAAAAACATTTAAGCACAGGTAAATCAATTGTACCCAAAGATCAATCATCTTTTCCTGTAAAAATTGAGCTTACAAAAATCTTTATGGAAAGAATTATGGATGTTCTCATACTATACATACTTGTGTATTAATCAATATAAATACAACTATTGAGTACCAAATGTGAAAATAGCTTTGGTATATAGATGCAACTGAGAAAGACTTGGAAGGCTTTGTGCAGTAGTGCTCAATCTTGGCTGCCAAAATACACCCAGGGAATTGAAGATAATAAACTCCTGGGTCCTATCCCTAAAGAATTGAATTAAATTGCTGGTCATGGCCATAATAAATTTTATAAATGGTCCTAACTGTGATCCTGAGGGCTTTGACATCTAAAGTGACAAAAAGCTACTTCAAAAATCAGCTCTTTCACCAAGGATATAATGTTAACTTTAAAAACTGAAGTTTCATATAGAGAAAAGTACAGTCGCAAGTATATAGCTTAATGAATGATCAAAAAGGAGAACACCTGTATAATGCCCACTCATGTCAAGAAATTTAAATAACACAGAATTGGAACCCCTTCATGACATTTCTAAAGTATTAAACACTTTCTTCCCCAGAGTAACACTTTTTTTTTTAATTTTAATACCAAAGATTTATTTTGCATATTTTGGATTTCATACATACAAAATAATAGAATATTTTTAAGAATTTGTATTCTTTCCTCTTAATATTGTTTTTGAGGTTCATCCATACTATTACATATAGCAGAGATTTTACTTCCCCCCACACTCTATATTTTCTGACTTGCACAAATATATTCTAATTTGTTTATTCCTCAATTCGTAACAATTATAAATAATGCTGCTGCTATAAATATTCTCGAATTATACATACATGTCTTGGTGTATCTATGTACACATTTCTAGGTCTGGAATTTCTGGGCCATTAAATATGCAGATGTTCACTTTAATAGCTATTTCTATGTAGTTTTTTTAGTGTAATTGTACCAATTTATATTTCTGCCAGCAGCATGTGATAATTCTCATTGTTTCACATTTACCAACACTATAGTCAATTTTTTAAGTGTTTAGCTAGTATTTTAGCTGTGTAGTGATGCAATGAAGTATCATTTCCTTAATGATAGCAATTTGGATATCCTCCCATGTAAAGTGCCTGTTCAGGTCTTTTGTCCACTTTTCCGCTGGTTGTCTGAATTTTTCTTATTTATTTGCAGAAATTCTTTACATAATCTGGCCACAAGTACCTATTTGGGCATATATTTTTCAAGTTTTACAAACAACATAGATAGTTTTTGCCCTCTTTTAAGAGTTTATTTCATTTAAGATAAATTGTAATTTTAGTGTAGTCAAAGATGTTCTCTTGGATAGTTATCTATAGCTATGTTATATTCTATACACTTTATTTGCTTGCCTTTACTTTTAGGTTTATTAAACATTATTTTTATATGTAGATCATGAAATATCTTGCAATTGTTCTTCTGTATGGACATCCAATTATCCCAGCACCACTGGTTGGAAACATTAGATGATATCTTCTAGAGAACATTTCACATTCTAAATAATGTTATCTTATTCTAGTAGATTTGCTTCTGTCACATCCTAGGTTAAGGGCATTTAATGTTAAAGGAAAAAGGCATTGGGATTTGAAGTCCTAAGAGAGCTAGTATATTTCAGATTGACTATTAATCCCAAAGCATAAATTTTTGTTGTCCAATTTGGGACCCCTCACTCTTGGTAGGCTCTGACCTCTAATCTTTATTCTCCTAGTCTGTGAGTCTACCAAAAGTTTCTGACTACTTTCTTAGCTTCTCAGCTACTCCTTTCAAATTAGCAAATGCTTTGAAGGGAAAAATTGCTCTCAGTGTCAGATCTATATTTCTGTGTTTTCCTCGTCTTTGGGATCTTAGTCTGGTGAGCCTATTTGTTTGGTAGCTTATAAATAATACTTATATACAGACCTTACTTGATTATAAGGAGAATTGGCTTAAAATAGTCAACATTGTCTGAAACAAAACTTTAAAAATGTAATTTAAAGTCTCTAATGGCTATCTAACTTCCTAAAACAAATAGGAAACCAGTAAATGTCTGCTTACTTGACTTCCTTTGATATGGATGAAAAACCTATTTAATTTAATTCATTATAAGTATTGAGTGACTTCTAAATTCTATTTTTAAAAAGGCTATGTAGAATCAGCTGGTGGCAGGTCTGTGTCACCATTTTTAGCCAGAGCACCATGTCTTTTAAGCATCTTTCAAATGATAACCCAGAGGTAGATACTGACTTTGTCTCTGAAAAGTCTCTCTTGTTAATGGGGGTGGTAGAAATTATCTGTGTTTGTAATAGTGGTATCTGGAAACTGATGACAACAGCTTTTTCTGGAGTATAATCTGTACAATGACAACTATGGTTCAGAATCTGATTTGGGGAAAAGAAAAACACCATGATATCCTTACACATTTTGGTTTTTCCCCATTTATTGTTTTGTCTCATGTCTTTGATATTGATTAAAAGAAACAGGTTATTTTGGGGGATATAGCTATATGGTTAAGTGGAAGTTATAGATCTGTGCCACTAGCTAGCTTACTCAGGCCAAAACAAAGATCAATTTTGTATGTATTGCTCTATATTCTTTCTCTCCATCATTGTATTCACATTCAAGCCTTAAGTATGTTTAACCACATGACGTTATGGTGATTAGGGCATTAGAATGGGTCTTTACTTATTGGCATGTTCATGTTTTTATCCCTTGTTTCACTCTGGATAACAATGATTATGCTGAAAATAGTTGTGGGGGGGGACATTATGAATCCATACATTTCTCTCAGGGGTTTTCACATTTGGTTATTTTCAAAGATTACAGAAAATAATTTGTGACTGTTCCTTCTTTTACGATCATCAGTGGGACTAAACAACTTAAATGTACACGGTCTACAAAAATTAAAACATTTCTAGAAGTGTGGTCTATAGCTGACCTGAAGAAGGTCTGAGGATCTGCAGAATGTATGTTCAATATTTAGGTTTTTAGGTCTTACCCCAGATCCAAGTCCAAATCTCTAGAGAAGGGCCTAGTAATTGGTATCTAACAAGTTTTCTATGCAAACACAATTCTTATAACCATTAACTGATGTTTACAGTAAGAAAATCTGTCACATACATACCTCCCAAAGCCTTCACAACAGGTATGATTATCTCCAATTTCCCAGAGAGGAAACTAAGACACAGAGGAGTAAACCACAGGAACAAATTCACATGAAAATTGAGCTGGCATGCCACCCAGTTCTCCTGACACTAACTTCAATGTTTGTCTCACTGCATCAGCTTTATGCTCTAGAAAGAATCTCTGTCTCAGAAAAGAGATTTTTTTAGCCCCACATATAGCCTCCTAAGCTGTACTAGCCCAAACAGCCTAATATTTGCTCTGTGACAGCAATTATTGAAATAGTGTATTGTTAACAACTTTCAATACATACCCTGGGCTCTTCATTCTCAGAGTGCTTAATTTTGGCAATGCACTTCCGTGCTCACTTGAATTTTCTGAGTATAAAAGCTCTGCCCTGGAGAGAGCACGTTTAACACCCATGAGTGATAGTGCAACGTGAGGTTACTAGGAGCAGGGATGTTGCCACTGTTAGAGCAGATCTAGATGACTTCTAACAGCCTCTGATGAATGACTCAGCCTCAACGCCACAGAGGTGAAGCTCATCAAATCCACTTACAACTACCTTCTGTAATGGACAAGAAAAAGGGACATTTTTCCTATCCAAGGTCTTGAGCATTTTTTTGGCCAGCAAATTACTGGTAAAGACCTACCTTCTATAATTTATTGGACTGACTGGAATTGGGGGTATTTTTGTTTGTTTGTTTTTCTCCCAAGCAAATACATGAAGAAAATAAGCATGGCCACTATTGACATCTCCTGATATTAAACACTTACTATATGCTACAATACTCAGCCTAGGGCCTCATATAAACTGCCTAACTTTGCTTATCACAACAAACTTATTCTTTGATTTCATAAGAGAAAACTAAAGTCTAAAGAAGTTAAGGAACTTGCCCTTCCATCTTGGCTGGTAAACCCTTGTCTATCTGAATTTTGACCACTGTATTACATTTTCTTCCTTGATGTCGTAAAGATCTACTTTTAAGAGAGATGCAGGTGTCATAATTTAAAACAAGCAAAGAGAAAGACCATGGAAGCATCTCTTATTTTTTTCCCATTGCATGAGAGTTATTCCAGTAGTATAGTAACAAACAAATATTCTCATTGAATCACAAGGAAGATGGGGGGAAGAGAAGTCATTCATTAGTAATTCTGCCCCTTTTGCATTCCTGCAAATCAGAGTAGTTTGAAATTGGATTAATTGCCCACTCAGACTAAAGAAATATACTGGCCAGTAATGGGCTTGTATCTCTATCAGGCCAACTGGCCACTAGAACAAGTAGAGTTTTAATATGGTAGACAAGGCAAGGAAGGGAACTTAGAGATTAAAGGAGGATAAAGACCCTTACAAGTCCAAAGAAAAAAGCACAGTTTTGAGAGTATGTGCCACTAAACTCAGGACAAAAAAGAATGCAGGGAAACTGAGTCCTGCATAGTTGAGTCTAACCCTCAGATGTGCAGAGCACAAAGGAAAAATAAATGCAATGAATGTAGCCCAGTATCAATAAAAGTATTTTGAGGAGAGTTTCCCAAATCTGTATTAGGAGGTAGAACCATATCTTCAGAGGGAATTAGTTATAATTTAGGAACTATATCTCCTGAATGGCTCTTATTCAAGCATGCAAAACAACTTTGCAACCCTGCTGGGCAGCAGGAGGTTTTATTCTTTTATAGTATTATTCTCTGAACTTATATAAAACTGTCTATTTGATAATGTTATTCATATCTGTTATTTATACCCGCACTTCACTTTTTCCTAAGTTCACAATGACCACTGTATCACTTAGTCTCAGTTAATAGTTTTATATAATTATGTTCATTCATATTATTTTTTCAGATAAGAAATTAAATTAGCTTATATTCTTATCATTATAAAATAGTTGAGCAAACGGGAGAATAAAATGTCTTAAAATGAATGTGGATAAAATATTACCTACTGGCACTCTACTGATACTATTGGGGATTGTGCTCTTAGGATATAGCATTACCAGAGACTGCCCATGTACCAGTTCGCTGTACTAACCACTCCAGAATTTAGCAGATTAAAAAACTACCTTTTATTTGTTAGTGGTTTGTTAGGTTCCCTGGGTGGTTTTTCTGGCATGCATTCACTTACACAACTATAGGTTTGCTGGGGACTGGGCGTTGGGCATTGTAGGGATGGTTGGAAAGCTGGGCCTCTCTTTGCTTGTAGTGATTCATCAATGGAGACTAGACCGACTTCTCTCTTTTTTAAAGCTTTAATTCAAATTCTGGTTAGTCAACATACAGTGTAATAATAGTTTCAGGTGTACAATATTCAACACTTCCATCAACACCTGGTGCTCATCACAAGTGCACTCCTTAGTCCCCGTCACCTATTTAATCCATCCACCAACGACCTCTCCTCTGGTGACCATCAGTTTGTTCTTTATAGTTAAAGAGTCTGGTTCTTGGTTTGCCCCTGTCTCTCTCTCTCTCTCTCTCCCTCTCTCTTTCTCTAGGCTGAGCTTCTTAAAATGCAGTTTCAAACAGCATTGCTAGAGTGTAATTTTCAATTCCTTTTCAGGAGTTACTATGTCCAGTTTGTCCTACTGGACAAAGCAAATGACAAGGCCAAGACCTGTGTCAGTAGTGACACAGGGTATGATTACCAGGTGTAATTCATTGGGGGCCTTTAACATAGCAATCTACCATAATCACTCTCCTTTCTGTCTTCATATGAGAGTTTTAACCTTGCATTTCCATGATTAAAGACTGACTACTGTCCAAATAGAAAAGATAAAAGTCCCATGGCTGAGGCAAAAGTTAATTCATTTGTCAAAGTTTCATCTGATTATTCTTGCCTCTAATCCAGTCCTTGGTTCCTTTATCCACTTCCCTCCCACTGACTTATTTCTTGCTATGAACATCCTTTTCCCTGTCTTCTCTCTTTTTTAAAATTTTAATTTAATTTTTTTCAGTGTTCCAAAATTCACTGTACATGCACCATACCCAGTGCTCCATGCAATACATGCCCTCCATAATACCCACCACCAGGCTCACCTTACCCCCACTCTGGTTCCATACAAATTTTAGGATTGTTTGTTTCAGCTCTTTGAAAAATGCCGGTGGAATTTTGATCGGGATGGTATTGAAAGCATAGATGGCTTTAGGCAGTATAGACATTTTAACAATGTTTATTCTTATGATCTATGAGCATGGAATGGTCTTCCATCTTTTTGTGTCTTCTTCAATTTCTTTCATGAGCATTCTATAGTTCTACAAGTACAGATCCTTTACCTTTTTGGTTAAGTTTATTCCCAGGTATCTTATGGTTCTTGGTGCTATGGTAAATGGAATAGATTCCCTAATTTCCCTTTATATTTTTTCATTGTTAATGTATAAGAAAGCAACTGGTTTTTGTACATTTATTTTGTATACTGCCACATTACTGAATTGCTGTATGGATTCTAGTAGTTTGGGGTGGGTCTTTGAGTTTTCCATATAAAGTATCATGCCATCTGTGAAGAGAGAGAGTTTGACTTCTTCTTTGCCAATTTGAATACCTTTTATTTCTTTTTGTTGTCTGATTGCTGTTGCTAGGACTGCTAGTACTATGTCAAATAACAGTGGTGAGAGTAGACATCCTTGTTGTGTTCTTGATCTCAAAGGGAAGGCTGTCATCTTTTCCCCATTGAGGATGATATTCACTGTGGGTGAATAGATTTTGTGAAGATAGATTTTGTGAAGTTGAGGAATGTTCCCTCTATCCCTATACTTTGAATCATTTTAATTAGGGAGGGATGCTGTTATCTTTTTTTTTTTAAGATTTTATTTATTTATTTGGCAGAGAGAGATCACAAGTAGGCAGAGAGGCAGGCAGAGAGAGAGAGAGAGGAGGAAGCAGACTCCCTGCCGAGCAGAGAGCCCGATGCGGGACTCGATCCCAGGACCCTGAGATCATGACCTGAGCCGAAGGCAGCAGCTTAACCCACTGAGCCACCCAGGCGCCCGGGGATGCTGTTATCTTGTCAAATGCTTTTTCTGCATGAATTGAGAGGACCATGTGGTTCTTCTCTCTTCTCTTATTGATTTGTTCTATCACATTGATTGATTTGCGAATGTTTAACCATCCTTGCATCCCATGGATAAATCCCACCTGGTCATGGTATCTTCTCTTTTAGTACTTGTATTAGTTAGAGATCAGGCAGAGAGGCAGAACCAGTAGGAGACACATATATTAAAAGATTTACTGCAAGACTCATGCTGATTGTGGGGGCTGGCTAGAAAAGTCAAATCCATAGAATAGGCCATCAAGAAAGGCAAGCTGGCTCTCTGCGACATGAGATGAATCTACAGTCCACAGATGGAATTACTTCTTTAGGGAAAATTCAGCTCTTATTGAATCAAGCCCACCCAGATTATTTAGGATAATCTCCTTTACATCAAATCAACTAATTAAAGACTTTAATCACATCTATAAAATACCTTCATAGCAACAACCAGATTTGTGTTTTTTTTTTTTTTTAAGATTTTATTTATTTATTTGACAGAGAGAAATCACAAGTAGATGGAGAGGCAGGCAGAGAGAGAGAGAGGGAAGCAGGCTCCCTGCTGAGCAGAGAGCCCGATGCGGGACTTGATCCCAGGACCCTGAGATCATGACCTGAGCCGAAGGCAGCGGCTTAACCCACCGAGCCACCCAGGCGCCCCCCAGATTTGTGTTTGACAGAATCACTAGAGACTGCAATCTAGCCAAGCTGACACATTCAAAGACCACCACATCACTTTTCAATACTTGCTTTACAACAGCAAATTTGAAACTTTGTAGGCCTTAGTCACTCCTTGCCCTCCCTCCAAAGAAACGTGTATTTTCTCTAAGTTCTACCCTGGCTGTCTGTGACTCACAGTATTACCTAACCTTATATTCCTGCAACATTTTATTCTCACAGATTTAGTGGCAGAATCTGATCATGTAAATTTCTAATTTTTAGGTTATTTTACTGTTTTTTTTTCTTTTCCAGTTTTCCAACACCTATAAGTGATTATAATTATGTAACTGATTCCCTACATAAAACACCCTCTCTTTAAGTACTTGATATGTTTGTTCTTTTCATGACAAGACCCTGACTAAGACAGTATTGTATAACATCAAATTCAAATATAAATATAAAATTTATAGTGTGTATGTATAAATATTTATATATATATAGTATAACATCAAATTCAAATATAAAGCATAGTATAACATCGAATTCATTATAGCAACTCAGTATATAGTAGTTATATATATATATGTATATGTATATATGTATGTATATGTATGTATATATTATCTGAGTGCAGCCTTGGTAATGCATATGTACATGCTTTCATTTTTTTTCCTCAATAGATATCTTTCTACTGATGCATCAATCCATCTGCCTTTCATTCTGTTTTTTCCTACAGAACCTAATCTACTACAGTCTGCCATCTCTGTTAACAACTACTCCATTTTTATAGTTACTTTGGTGCAAACACTGGGATTAATCTTGACTTCTCTTTTCCTCCAATGCCATACCCAATATGTCAGTAAATTTCATTGCTCTCCTTTCAAAATATTTGCACCTCTCAACAACTGTCCTGTCAACTACCTTGGTCTTAGCCACCTTCATTTTAATTCTTTAGAGGACATTGCTTGCAAAGGTCATGGTACTCTTTTAGAAATTAGTAAAAAAATCATATAAAACCTACATGAAAATCTGGCTTTTTTTTTTTCCTGTGTCTTCTGGCATTTGCTTTTCCTTCTGCCTAGAATGTTCTCTCCTAGAAGTCACCTGGCTTATTCTCACAATTCCTTGAGTTCATTACTCAAGTCTGCTTTTTCAGTTTAGTTTTCCTTAGGGTCCACATTTGCATTTCAACTACCAATCATTTCCTACTTCCTTTTTTTTCTTTAGTATTTTTCTTGTTTATTATCTGTATTCCCCTCATATAGCAAGTTAGCGTCATGAGGGAATAATTTTGATGACTTTGTTCCTTGCTAAATTCCCCAATCCTAGAAAAGTGCCTGTTATGGAAAAGATGATTTTCAGCATTGGTGTAGTACTTAAGATCCTCTCTCTTCATAGAGCAGAGAGGCTTGAAAGATTTAAGGCTAAGAAACAAATTAGGATTTTGCATGAAATTTGAGGGTATTTTAAAATTCCTGAAATTCAACCAGGGACTAATCCTCTGCACCACAAGTTAAAATTTGAGGAAAGGAAAAAAAAAAAAAAAAAAGCAAAACCCTATGTCTGTTCTTATCTAATTCTGGAAACCAGTCTTAAAGCCATGAAAAATTAAGTAGCAAGGGGAAAACAAATGAATGGATTAATGAATGAAAGAATAATTGCACACATATATACATGCATATGTACAAAATTTCTAGAAGGGACTATACAATTAATAGCTAAATGAGAGGAACTATATTAAGTGCTAGCAAATTAGGTAACAAATACAAAAAAACTAAGTTATGTGTCAGTTAGTTGACCTATAAAATAAATTAATCCAGCATATCAATATTAAGCTTTAAAAAGAAAATATATGCCCAAACAGTACTTGAAGTCCATCCAGAATTCCTAGATATGATAATTCTACTCTGTTGTCCTTGTTGATATTGCTGTATGTAGAATATACAAGGCAACATAATAATAAATGAGCTCCCCAGTCAAGCCAGTATTTGGTTTTTAAGTAGTATGACATAGTGGCAAGAGTTTGAAGTAAAAACAAAAATCAAAAACTAAATTTTAAATATTTTCTATCATTTGTTAAATGTTTTCTTGGAAAAATATTGACCTTTCTGAGCCTGTTTCTTTCTCTATAAAATGAGGATATTCTAGCTATTTATTGCTGTGTAGCAAATTAATTTACTCAGTGGCTTAAGACAAAAACCATTAACTATTTTATTTTATCTTATGCTTTTATGTGTCATTAATTTGGATAGGCTCAGCTGGATAATTTTTCTGTTGACTCCCTCAGTGTTGACTGAGATCACCCACTGGTATTGATTTGGGAAATGGTTTTGACTGTGGGGTCCTAGATGGCATCATTCCCTTGCCGGATACCATGTGGTATGTTTGGAGTCAGCTGGTATTAGTTGAACGCCTATATGGTAGTTTTCCTAACATGATACCCTCAGAGTAGCTGGATTTCATTGTGGTTTAAGAGTGGAGTGAAAATTTTCTAAGAGAAAGGAAATGAAAGGTGTTAGTGTTTAATGAGTCAGTCTAGAAACCGGTACAACATCACTTCTGTGTGTTCTTTCCATTATGGCAATCACAGAGATGACCTACATTCAAGGCGAGGACACACAAGCTCCATCTCTTGATGAATGGAATGTCAAAGGGTTTATGGTTATCTTTTATCTGTTTTAAGGAATAATATTTCCTACCTCATTAAAGTTATTATGAGTTAAATAAAATTTAATATATATGTATTATATATATAATATATATATGAATCAAGTTTATTGAAATACTAGAAAAAGTTAGAAAGTAAGTATACTGCATGATTATCTCCCAAGAACTACTCCTACAAACTGCCATCTTTTCTAAGGTTCATTTTTCCTCATTTTCCTCTAATTCTGCAAAAAATATTCAGCAGGTATCATAGAATGGTCCCTCTTATCCAAGAATACCTCTGTTCCCAAGTTTTAATAACAAGTCAATCCATAGGCTTTGAAACATTGAATTTTCATTCAATTAATATCTTTTCTTTCCCCTTATCCTCTAGTTGGGATGAAGGGAAGACTTCCATTCTTATTTTTAGCTGACACTTTCTAATACCAGATTGCTGTTTTGGGAGACAATAGAAGATAGCAAAGGTATGAAGCAAAGAAAGTCTTACTTGTACTTGTAATTACTGTTAGTGATATTTACCAGATGTCATAAATATTCATAGTCATTTCCTTTGTCACTTCTGTGGATCTCTGACTTCAGTTCCTTGATGCATGTGATAATTTTCAGTGGGCCACATCCATCTCCATTTAGCTTTTTCCTCTAACACCTCTGGCTTCCTTATTCCAAAGTGTCCTTAATCTCTGAACAAAGGAGATTGGCCTAGAGTCATTTTCAAGACAACTTATAGCTATCTCTTTTCTGGTACATGGAGATCACATAGAATCCTTGCCATGGTATACTCTGGAGGTATATCTTATTTTCAGTGAAGACTTTTTAATTCTTCTGCTCTGGGCTACTTTCGTTAGTCAAAGCTCTCAACCTTTAGACTTTTTAGACGGGAGTCAGATGCCAGTCACTGCATCCTTCAAATTTCAGGGCGTGCATTCAGACTCTCCAAACTCTTATAACATCTCTTCTCACGTGAGACCAAAGTAATCTCCTCCCATTCCCCGTGTTTCACAGTGATTGACATGGAACAGTGGAATACAGGACATACTGACAGTTTCTTTAAAGCAATCCCAAGATCTACTTTCTCTAATTCCTCACATCTCCTTTTTTACCCTTGACTTCAGTAATGAGCTAAAAATTTCAATGCGATTTTTACAGTTCTGCCTATGTAATCTGATATTTTGGCTTTTTGAAAACATAGCACCACAAATTTGACTCCCATTAAAAGGAGGGGCTATGTTATCTCCCTTTAAATGTGAGAAGTTTTAATTAATAAAATATGGTGGAAATAACATCATGTGGCTTTTGGTGCTGGGTCATAAAAGATGATGAAGCTTCAGCCTTGTTTGCTGAAATATTTGCATTGAAATCCCTGAGTTTCCATGTAAGTGGTCCAAATACCTGAGAGGCAGCCAAACTTTGAGGAAGCCGGACTCACCTAGAGTGAATACATGTAGGAATTCTAGTCTACAATTCTAGTTTTTGAGTCCTCTCAGCTCAAGTGCCAGACATATGTGTAAGTAAGACTTTAGATGACTTTTGTTCCTAGTTTTTGAGTCACCCTCAGCCTTGGAATCAGCTGAGATATCATATATTGTATATAAATTCCTGACCCACAGAATATGTGAGCATAAGGAAATGGTGTCTTTTTGCTTCTGAATTTTCGATTATTTTGTCAAAACTGTACTAACTGGAACAAGCACTTGACGTATGTGTGTGTATGTGTTTTACCCAGTGCTGAGATCTCATTCAAACCCGAGGAAGAAAGAGTTAATGTACTGTTTCATAAAGCCTTCAGAATACAATATGTATTTAATAAAGATAGTTGTTATTCTTCTTGAAAAGCACAAGAAATAAAAGCTCTACAAGACTCCTTTACTCTCAGTATGACAGGATCCAAAAATCTTTAAAATAATTTTTCTAATACATGCCAGTAGGACTAAAAAGGGGCTACCCAGCTAGTCTGTATTGTTCCGTGTTTTGCCAAAACATTCGCTTGTTGGCATGTCAGACTACTGCACCATTCCTATGAGATGTAATCTGACCCATGACTAAGGATTATATGTATTTCTCCTACATACAGCCTGTCTAATGCAGATGATGGCATCTGGGAGAAAGCTTCAGAGCTCCATCCAAAATTAAATATTAGAAAATCTCATTAAATCAGAAATCAAAATGCTAAAAATAAATAAAATGCTTAAACAGTATCTGCTCCCACCCATTACTTCTCCTAACTCAGAATCATGAAATCATGGAGAGCTCTGTGGGACCAGTATGGTATGAGAATTGGTCAAGTCTTCAGACTTGGTGTCAGAGTCACACACAACAAAAGGACTTGACTCATCTGTTTAAGAAATTCGTCTTTCAGTGTCCATAGTATCTGAGGGTTTTGAAGGGACGGGGGGTGGGAGGTTGGGGTACCAGGTGGTGGGTATTATAGAGGGCACGGATTGCATGGAGCATGGGGTGTGGTGCAAAAATAATGAATACTGTTATGCTGGAAATAAAAAAAATAAATAAATGGAAAAAAAAAAAAAAAAGAAATTCGTCTTGCTTTCACGGTGATTTTGCTCCTGACAAGTTGTAAGCAAATGGATATCTTGCAAATATCGAACACACTAGAAGTGCACACTAGTTCAAGAATTATTTTTTTCTTTAACCAAATGAAGGTTTTTGACAGTTTGATAAAGCCCATATTTTTATGTAATGGAGGTCAAATTCCTCAATACTGTTTACTATATTGTAGTGGATTATCTACAGAGTTGTTTGCATAGCCCCTCACCTTATCCTAAAAGAGCTTCCTCTATAGTATTTATGGTGATATGCTGGTCCTATATCAATCAAGCTTAAATTATTTCCGTTCAAAAGACCAACCAGGGAAAACATTCTTATTATCTTATCTTGCACCAACTGCCTATTTGCAACAATTAAGTACAAAATGAATACTGGGGCTTACCATGCCAACTGTATAAGAAGTTATTTTTCACTATAAGGACAGGGACTGAGCAAGCAACTTGAGTATCTCCTCTGTGAAGCAAAGAAAGCAAAATTATAGCCTATCAAGTAGAGAAAGCATTCGCAGTGAGCATGGAGTATGAATGAAGTCAACAAAGAGAAGAACAAAGATGAATGATAAAGAGGAATCCAGTATCATTTAAGTTCTGAACTCCCTCCTTTCTTGAGGCCAAAAAGATCCCTGATCCTTGGTTCATGGGAGATCACATTAGGTGTATAATATATCCTTCCTTTACTTTTTTAAACTACTTACTTAAGCTAAGAACAATATGTCTCTGCATGCTGTTCCAACAAAATCCTAAAACATTACAGCTTCATCTTTTAACATTGTTTCCATACTCTGAACTTTAGCATACAAATGTCTCATAGATCTTTGAATTTCAGTCTTTCCTCTTGCTAGTTATTTGCACATATTATTCTTTCTGCCTTCTCCCTTCCTACCTCTACTGGTCTGACCCAGCCTATTCCTGTACATACTCCAGCTCCCAGCTTAAAAAGCATTTATTTTAGAGGCCCTTCTTCACCCCTCACATCAGGCTTCAATTCTCCTCAATAATCCTCAATTCCCAGTATACCTCCTATGATATGGGATACTGCACTAAATTTGTCTGTGTCTTCCAAGAGACTGTTTAGTCTTTAAGACACAGGGACCTGAGCCATTCTTGCTCACCATCTTATCTCTAGATCCTATAATATTGTCTATCACATGGAGGTTTTCAATGGCAATCCCTCAAATAAATGTACAGGTTTACATAAAGCAAGCAATACACACACACACACACTAAAGATATATAAATCACATTGGTTATAAGGGCAAAATACATAATAAAAATTGTGAAGCAAACAAAATCTGCTCCTTTTCTTTTTTTTTTTTTTTTAAAGATTTTATTTGTTTATTTGACAGACAGAGGTTACAAGGAGGCAGAGAGACAGAGAGGGAAGCAGGCTTCCTGCTAAGCAGAGAGCCCATGCAGGGCCCAATCCCAGGACCCTGGGATCATGACCAGAGTCGAAGGCAGAGGCTTTACCCACTGAGCCACCCAGAAACCCCCAAAATGTGTTCATTTTAATCTGAATAGTTTGTGCTTATCTCTTCTTCCAAGTGTGGTTTCCTTATTTTCTTCCAAATGTGGTACTTCATTTTTTTTTTGTTTGTTTGATTTCTTGGATCTGCCTTTAAGAATTTTTAAATACTCGAGACTCTTTCTTTTCCCTTTTTTTAAGCAAAATGTAACAGTTTCGTGTCCTATTTCTTCATATCCTACTTTGGGCTGGGCACCCACTGACACATTAGCACAATAGCCATTGTTAACATGCAAATGAGCTTTCCTTTTCTAGTACTTGCATAGTAAGAATGACTTCTGAAGAAAATGTCTTCACCAAAAAATATGGCTTGCATCATAAGAAATTCAGGCAAAGGCAGTCCAGAAAGAAGGTAATATTTTTGAGTAAGACTCTATGTTCCTCAAGTCAAATTAATAGCTGCCTATCTCCCTCTTTCATAGAGTCAATCCCACCCATACATAATTATCAGTATATCTCATATATGAAAAGAGAATTAATCAATTATCCCTTTTAAGCTCATAAGAATAAGCCCCTTGTAGATGATTAAACAAAATAATATATAACGTAAATATATATGATGGCAATAATAGGACCTAAATAATCCTTCCACTGCTTCTACTCTATTTAGTAAATTCTCCTTTCTTTCCAATACCTTTTAGTATATAGCTTAGTTAAAGAAATATGGGGGATAAGGAAGAGACAGCCAATAAAACTTGCTACTTCTAGCTGAAGAGAGATGAATAGTGGTTAAAACTCTTTCAGAATGGGTCATATTCTCCAATCTCTTTACTAAGCTCTTTGAGAATTTTTTTTTTTTTTTTGGTGAATTTTAAGGTTATCTCTGCTTCACTTTATTCATATCCTTTTACATCATTTTACCATATCATGTTATAATTTATTTCTGTGTTCATGTCCCTTGTGGAATTGTTATGTATTCAAAGATAGGGTTATTGTTTTGATTTTGTATACCCAGAGTTTGTTACTGTCTATGAAGTCACTAACGCTGTGTGGTAAAATAAAGTGAATACATTCTCATATTACTATTTACATGGGTGCTTTAGTGACTTAAGTCTAGACCTCAAATGATCTTTATTGCTTCCCTTTAATAATTGTTTCCTTCTGAAAATACAATGGAATGTTAACCAGGGTTCTGTTACATACTATCCAGAAAGGAATTACCATGCACACCTCACTTAATGTTAAAAACCAAAGGCCAATGGTGAGGCTTTCTCACTTTCTTCCTACCTAAGAATAAGTTTACTTTCATAATTTCTACTTACTCTCTTAGGGCTTCCTTGAGATGGCTATTTGCAATTATACATCTATGAAAATTGTTTAATTAAGAAAGGTGCCTCTGTAAGACTTAAAATTGTCAGATCCTTATGGCACTTTGAAATTATGAAATTTTGAAACTTGTTCTCCAATTTAACCTTTATCTACCCACTTGTTTGTACCTTTATTTTGAAATATTCTTTATGTTAAATCCCAACAGTTTTTCTATATTTTTATGTATGGTTGTTTTAAATTTGCAATTAATTTTAAATTAGCTCCTATACATTCTTCTTTATTATGTTCCACAGGCACATTTGTTCCCCCACCTTTCTGTTCATTCACTCCTTTTAAAAAAATTAATTAATTTTTAATTTATTCATTTGAGAGAGAGAGAGAGAGAAAGCAAGAAAATACACGGGCAGTGGGGAGAGGGAATGAAGAGAAGCAACTGGGAAACAGATTTCCTGCTGAGCACAAAGCCTGATGCTCAGTGCCATCCCAGGACACCGGGATCACAACCTGAGCCAAACACAGAGGCCTAACTGACTGAGTTACTGAGGTGCCGATGTTCATTTACTCCTTAAACATTTAATAAATACCTGTTTTTCAAACCATTAAGAAACTCTTAATTTCAGGAAACAACTGAGGGTTGCCGGGGGGTGAGGAGGAGGAATATGGTGGCTGGGTTATGGACACTGGGGAGGGTATGTGCTATGGGGAGTGCTGTGAATTGTGTAAGACTAATGATTCACAGACCTGTATCCCTGAAGCAAATAATACGTTATACGTTAATTTTAAAAAAGTATCTGTTTTGCAGCTGGCATTTGGGCTACTTGTTCAGGATATAAAGAACAAGATAGCAGTCAAGGAAATTGCAGATTTGAAAAAACAAATAAATGCACTTCAGTGTTTATATATTTTAGAAGAGTTTTGTTTTGTTTTTGGTTTTTTTTTTTTTTTTTTTTGGTCATGAAAACTCAGCTTGAACTAGCGTAAGCAAAAATGGGAACTAAAGTATGAGTGGCCCATTCTGGATCATGTGCCCATCCTGAAAAGATGGACTATATCCCAGTGGCAGCCAGTGCGTGAAAGCTTCTGACTGAGTCATGAATCACTCCTCATCAATGAACTGTGACCATTGATTCATGTCAGTGTTGTGTAGAATAGCTATTTCCAAGGAAATCATATAAATGGGAAAGGAATAATTACTAGAAATGAGCATGTGTAAACAAAACTATTTTCCCAGCACAGTGCTTCAGTGATATTTTAGGAAACTGGTGTCACAGTAGCATAAATATTAGGAGAAAGAATCAAAGAAACTTCATAAATATGGTTGGTATATCTAGAGTTTAAAATCTCAAGTGATGAAGTATTTGTTAGTTGGGTAAAGATTGAGAGTAGAAAACTACTCCAGGCAACGGAGCAGCTGGGAAAAAGCCTTGGAAAGTAAAAGAGCCTGAGGAGTTAAGAGCACGATGTGTGGTCAGAACATAGTTTATAATCTGTGAATGGGAGAAGGGTAATTGCAGAGGGGGATTCAAGAAAAGACACAGGTTGGATAGGCAGGGGTGGATTAGCTACTTTCAAAATTTTAATCAAGTAACTTTTCTTTCTGAAATTAAAAGTTTACATGGAAATCTAATACATACAATAGATAAAAAACTGGTTTGTTCTGATTGAAGGCAGAGAGGTGAGTACAGAAGCAAAACTGGTTCAACTTACTCTTGCAATCCCTTTAGATTCTACTATAATACCTTGAGAACTACTGAGGTGGACAATGTGGTGGCAGGCCAGGGCCTGACAAAATTCTATTTTTGAATGAGCACTTTTAAACCATATGGTTAGTATGGCTGAGACTCAAAATGAGGGTATTAGTTAGGAGACAATTTTAAAAGCCCAGTCTTAGTTTTTGAATAAAAAATTAAAACTGTTTAAAGTTGGATAAAGGGGAAAAAGCACTATAGAACTGTTCCTTAGAAATAATAATTACCTAGCATTCAAACATAGCAGTTCATAATGATAAATACAGCAAGATGAATGAATCTCAAATACATGCTTAGCAAAAGAAACTGCAAACAAAAATGTAAATATTGCAAATATTCATTTGTATGAAATTTTAGAAAAAGCAAAACCAATCTCTAGGAACAGAATTCACATCAGGAATTGCCTAGAGCCATGTCTGTTTGGATTGTGGGGAAGGCTGTGAGGCAGGGGAATGACTGCAAGGGGGCACAAAGGAACTTATTGGATTGATGTAAATGTTGTCTATTTTGATTGTGGGGGGCAGTTTCATGGAGGTATAAAAATTTTTAAAAACCATCAAATGGTATACTTAAAATTACACCTAAATAAAGTTGATTAAAGAAAGAAGAAACTCATAATTCAGATTTGGGTCTATTACTAAATAACTAGGTGACTTTAATATATCCAGCATATCCTCTGAACTTCATTACCTACAACCACATGAGAGGAATAATGAATAACTGTCCAGTCTACCTAACAAGTTTGCTTATAAGCTAAAGTCAAATAGATAAAGAATGCAAAAGCAATTTTTTAGATGTAAAGCACTATAACATAAGTTATGAGATATTATTATTAGATAAGAAATTTTAAAAATGGGATTATTCTTATAATAATTGTTCTTATAAAGGGTCTAGAATTAAGTATATTTTAGAGAGCAGGTAAAGTGTTTGCCTACAAATCCTGTCACAAACCCCTGTTACTGATTCAAAACTGCATCAAAATTATTCTGATCTTTAAAAGAACTAAAAAGATTAAGTGGTGAAAAATATGATTCATTTCCCTCAAATTCAGCTACAGAGTAAAATCATGAAAAAGTACAATTCATATATTATTCCTCTTGGAATAATTTTGTTTCACCATTATCCAGAAGCATTTATAAACCATTTACTATTCAGAAAGCACTGTGAACTGTTTTAAGTTTAAATTAAATTTTATCTTAACGTATTCATGATTTAATGTTCAAGCTATCAGGAAGCATTCAAGACCCTATATCTAGAATAATGAAATTGATGTCAAATATTTACTGTCATTTTCAACTACCTATAATATACCTTGGAATAGCATGGATAATTACAACCAGATTTCAATATATTTGTACAAGAAAAGGAGTTTGGACATAGCCTTAAAACTTCAGAAATTCAGGGGTGCCTAGGTGCTCAGTTGGTTAAGCCTCCAACTCTTTGTTTCAGCTCAGGTTATGATCCTATGATCTTGAGATCCAGCCTTCCATCAGTCTCCGTGCTCAGCTCAGAGTCTGCCTCAGATTCTCTGCCCCACTCCCCCTCCCCTGCTTTCTCTCAATCCCTATTCCCTCTCTCAAATAAATTAACTAAAATCTTAAAAACACACACCAAACTTCAGAAGTTCGGATGAAATGGGTAAATAGAATAGGAGTTCTAGGAGTTGTTCTCTTATGTTCCTGGAAAAGTAAAACTATTGTAAGAAACAAAGACAAACAAATCTTTAATTCTACTTATGGTCATATATAATGTCTGGTTTGTTTCTGTTTCCTATGGAAAGATGCATTTGTTATCTGAGAAGAGGTATTGCAAGCTGGCATTGGTAGATTTCCCATTATCCAGGCAGTAACCTTCTGTGTTTACAGTCTCAAACCTTGGTCTCATAAAGAAATTAACAAGTAATGTATTTTGTAGCAATAGATCCCTATAAAGTGAGTTCAAGAGTAATGAATGGAGCAGGAATACCCATATCAAAGTTTATTATAATAAGTAGAACTACTGCAACCAAACAGATAATAGGTGAGCATTATCAGTCTATTTCATCCAAAACATAATTAGAATCTCAGTTGGTGGGTGTCGAAATAGAATAAGAGGCATGGGGGAAAATGGAAGTGTAATAGTATCAGGCTAAGATAATTTGACATAACTGTGTGATAATGAGAATGGTCTTGTCAATGGGATAGATACCAGAAGTACTACAAGGCCCCTCTATTTAGGCCCATGCTTTAATGAGATGGACACTCTTGTCCTTGTGACCCTTCTTTTGTCATTCTGCTGTGGCAGACCAATCTCTCACCACTTCTAATTGATGGACTCTTTTTATATAATTAATATATTCAGTTAGATAACTTAGAATATGAATATTCTGAATCATGATATGTTGGATCCTACAGATCTTTGTGGAGGACAAACATTTCTGTCATTTTTATTTATTTTCTTTAAAATGACAACAGTTACAGGTTTTTAGGGAAGAAGTTTTGCTTTTGTTTACCACAAAGCAGCTATCTCACAAATAAATGAAAATTTAATACCTTTTCTCCATTTTAAATAAAAGACAATTGTTATCACCTATAGATACCCAAAAGAAAAACAAATACTCTGACACCATAACATTCAATAATCTGCTTCTATTTTTCTTTGTTCAAGAATGCCAGTAGCCATAGAAACATGGTTACTAATCAATCTAATTCATGTTATAACTTCTAGTTACTCTATTTATCATAACTAAGAAAGGAACTATATTCTCCTGTAATTGAGAGAGGCATTTCTCATAAATGAAATGTCAAAAACAAACAAACAAATAAGCAAACAATCATGATTCAGTCTTTGTGCCCAGCCGGAGAAAACATAATCAGAAGAAATTGCTATAGTTTCAGAGATAGATATTACCAGATATTTGGATACCACTGAAAGTTTATTGAAGTACTTTTCCCTTTTGACAGAGAACACTCAGAGAGTTCACCTAGGATAATAATATACACAAAGAGAAGACAGAATCAAGTCTATTTGCTTCTAAAGTAATATCTCAGTTGATCTATAAAAGCAGAGATCCATACTCAAGGGAAAATTCTCCTTAATAAGACATTAAGAAGAAAAATATGCATATTACATATTAATAATTCTTTTGTAAAAGATTTTGTTTATTTAAGAGAGAGCAAGAGCGAGAGAGATCACAGAGGGAGAGGGAGAAGGAGAAGCAGACTTGTCTCCTCCAAGAACCACAGAGCCACTGTGGAAAGAGCATCCAGCTGGCCATCAGAGTCACCAATCCTAATGCCAGGCTGTGCAGTGAAGAAAAGGAATAGATAGACAGCTTGTGTGCATATTTATTTGTGTCAATAAAACCATAAAACTACAAAAATTATTTGGAGTAAAGGATCAAAAATAGAAGAAGATTTTTTTCCCATAACAGAAATTACTACGAAGCTATGATTACTTTAATAGTATAGTATTGGCTCAAGGATAGAATTCTAGATAAATGTAAGCAAATAGAAAAGTCCATAAGTGATTCTATCTACATATGAAAATTTAATTTAATTTATGACATAGTTGTCAGCACAGATCAGTTAAAACAAATGGTTTTGGATCATTATTTATCCATTTGGGGGAAAATGTCAAGTTAGCTCTCTACATCATTCAAAAGAATCAATTCCAGATAGATTTAAATGTGAATGGAAACCTCTATAATTATTATAGAACATTTGTGACCTCAGGACAGAAACAAGTTTATTAAACAAAATTCAGAAAATCCAAATCATAAAACAAAAAATTAATAAAATCTATTATTAGATTAAAATGAACAACTTCTGATCATCACAAGACTTCATAAAGACTTCATAAAGCTAAGGATTGAGAAAATTCTCACCATATACAGCTTACAAAGTATTATTACCATACCAATCAATCAATAAGAGAAAAGGAAATACCCAATTAAAGTTGAACAAAAACCACAGAAAGACATTTCATAGAAGAGGTACACGAATAACCTTTGAATACATGAAAAGATGTGCAAACTCATTAGCAAACCCAGAAGTGCACTGATGTCTCAATAACTCTTCATTTTAAAACACAGTGTTGGCAAGAATGTGGAGCAATGAGAAATATTCATCCATTACTCATGAAGTGAAAATTTTTGCAAACACTTTGGAAGAGAGTTTGCCAGTGTGCTGTAAAATGGAACAGGTACATTTCCACTTTCTTGGTATACATACTAGGGAAAATCCTGCACAAGTGCAGAAGAAGGTAATTTATAAGGCTTCTAACAATGTTCACAAAAGAAAATAAATGTTAATACTTTAAATGCTGATCAGTTGTAAAGTAGATTAACAATTGTATTATATTAATACAGCATTACTCAGTAGTGAAAATAAATTACAGCTATAACTGGGTCAATCCAATTCCCCAAATATAATGGCTGTAGAAATATACCACAGAACCACACACAGCATGATTCTATCATTAAAAAACTTTAAAATAGCAAACTCTAATTATATATTCTTTAGAGTCATTTATATACTTGACAAAAACTATAAAAAAATTTAAGGGGCTGATTAGCACACAAAAAAAACGATGTTTCTTCTTGAGGTGAATGAGGTTGGTGTGATTGAGGAGGGACACACAAGGGGCATCGGTGAAGTTTTTAAAATACTAGTCATCTCTTACCTTTGGCTGTGGGTTCTAGTTATGTCTTTTCTTTAAATTTGAATGTATGTTTAAGAACTCTCTAAATCTCTAAACTGTCCACGCTATAATAATAAATGTCATTTTTATTTATTAATCCTTGTATCATAAAAACTTTGAGGTTTCTAAATTACCTCAGCACACTTTTATGATACAGACTCACACATCTCCAGCTTTATTTGATTAATTTACATAACAAAAGTTTTCATATTTCCTCAAAAATCTCCACCCATGCATAGAGCTGTACTCTTTGATCACCTAAGAAACTCGTCTGGTAGAGGAAAAGTCAAATGAAATAAATTTTAGGCATATAATTATCCTCAGTTTTGCCTGACTCAGCAGAGTCTAAGAACTGTTGAATTTTGGATCAGATGTTCTGCCAGCTGTTTACGGACTGCATCTCAATTAATTCTCATGAACTCATGAAACATCTGTTATCACTTCTATTTTGCAGATGAGAAACAGTCTCAGCAATGATTAAGCTATTTATGTATCACTACCCAGCTAATAAAGTTTAGAAGAGAGAATTAATCCCTGGTTGTCAGATTCTGAGGCCAAGATTCTTCCCATTACACCCCATAAGGAGAGTGGGATAGCCAGGTACCAGAGACATCAAGCACAGTACCTTCAGTGGAAATAGAGCTTAATAAGTATTTGAGGAATGAGGGATAAATAAATGAATTTCCTGCAAATATGGTTCTTACTTGAACATTGATTATTTTGTTTCCAGTCTCTGATTTTTTTTCTACCTTCAGTTATGTCTCTGTATAACTCCGGACTACAAAAATTTATTTAATAATTGCACATCACTTTCTCATAAGTGGAACATTTTAGACAACATGCTAAGTAAACAATATTATCATAATCCAATTATTTTAACTGTTTTCTTCTTTCCTTTTTTTATGATATTGTATTTTGCCTAAGAAAACAGGGTGATAGCAACACACTTTACTAGTAGTAACTACTAATGATAAACTCTGCTATGAAAATTTCACAGGATAAAAATTTAAAGTTATAAAAAATGAATTAGATATTTGGGTTATGAATTCTATAATTCCAAAATGCTACAAATGCATTTTATAAAAGTCACATTGTGCTACATAAGGGAACTTAGTTTTTAGCAAAATTGTTTCTCAATCTCCAACTATTCTTAGTTTAAGAGTCTAGAGATTATCACTCCCTTTCCACTGAAGTAGCTATGCATGTTAAATAATCACTGTGCATCAACAGCTCCTTAACTTCTAAGCAAGATTAATTCGATAAGCAAGCCTCTATACTATTCCTCAAGATCTCTATCCATCAGCTTGGGAATATTTTGCTAATAGAATCACAGAGTTTTTATTGTAGAATTAGTGAAGTAGAGAAGAACATTTATTTGCATGTCATACGTGTAGTATTTTTATACCTTACAAATAATGAAATAAAGTACTTAGGTTTTATCTAAAAATAATTTTTAGATGATACAAGGGAATTGGTGCTGAGAAACAGCCTGTTCTAGGATTTGCTGTTAGTTTTCAACTACAAATTTGGTGTCTTCTGTGTTAAACAGTGAAGAAAGACAGACTTTTCATTTCCTGGGTAATTTATACTTAATGTTGATAGAATAATAAATCTCAACAATTTCACAATTCCTTCCTTTCTCCCTCATCCCCTCTCTTTTCTACCTTACTTCTTTCCCTCCCCCCCATCTCTCTTCTTTCATTCTCTTGCCTTTACTCACTCTTTCCTTTCATTCTATTCTAAGGCAACAAAAGCAGAATTTTTAAACCCTATTATTGCAATAGGAAAAATCTCGAGGTTTTTGAATAGTGATGTAGCTTTAATAAAAATTTAATACTTAAACTATTGTCTTAATTTGCCATAAAATTTAAATTTTGCCATAACATACTCTGAAAATAATAGGGAAAATTCAATGTACAGAATATCTCTAGAGTAGGAAGTGGAGCTGACATCTAATGCTGACCATAGACTCATCCCATCTCTATGAAATAGAGTGTTTATTAAAGGAAACTCAAATGAGATTGCTCATGTCAAACCAAGTTAAAAAATGGCAAAGCTTCATATCAGTTGAGAGCAAGAGAATGTTTCTTTCCTACCCTTCAGTGTTTGGCATTACAATGTCTGTAACATTTCCTGGATTTACTATAAATTCTATTTGGTTATTTGGAGAAGAGGAGTAATTTGTAAACGGAAGTCTTCCAAACTGGTCTTTTGATAACAAGTTGATATATTTGATGTTGGCAGGGGTTGGGGGAAACTAATGAGAATGTCATTTTACCTAAGGCAAACCAGCAGAATGCTTTGCCTAATAGCAGTAACCATATTCAGTATTCAACTTGTCAGCCATATCACCATAGGGAATATTTTAAACTGATTTTATATTAAATTCAAACGCATAATGCAGAGTACATAAATATTTATCCAAGCTATCAAATGAACCAAATTCTTAGAGTGACAGTAAATATATATGTGTATATCTTAAAAGATTAAGCCTATTCTGGCTTCATTTTTACTGTGTTTCCATGATTCCCTCTCATGTAACTTGCTTTGTTGGTCTGTATTTATAAGTAAGTGTAAGCTTCCAGAGTGCATGGGCTCAAGGACACCAAAATGTTCTGTTTGCAAATTTTACTTGCTAATGGAAGCAGACTGGTGGGGTGGGAGTGGGGGTGGAAACAAGTCAGAGATGAGGTGTCAAAAAAGGATTATGGAGATATTTAAGGCTTTACTAAGTATGTCAAATTTAATTAATTATTTGTAAAATATTACCCAGATATTCATCCATGATGGTATTTACGTTGATTAACATGTTGGAATACCATTTTTCCCCCTTGCTACTGATCAATTCTTGTGGAGATTCTTATTTTGAGTTTTAGTTTTATTACTTATTCCCATAAGATTAGGCGAATCCCATATGCTCTCTGAACTTCAGCTTCATCTGTAAAATTATAATAACACTAAGCACAAGAATGCTGAGATTTCCATTATTATTCTTTTTTTTAGATTCTACATATAATAGATATTATACAGTATTTATATTTCTCTAACATTTCTATTAGCATATGCCTTCAAGTTCTATCCATACTGTTGCAAATGGCAAGAGTTCATTCTTTTTTATGGCTGAATAGCATTCCAATATTTATTTCTTTATCCATTTGTCCATCCATAGACAATTAGATTGTTTCCATATCTTGGCTATTGTAAATAATGCTACAGTGAAACAGGGGTTCAGATATCTTTATAAATTAGTGTTTTTGTTTTTCTTCAGATAGATACCCAGAAGTGAAATTGCTGAAACATATGGTAGTTCTATTTTTAATTTTTTTGAGGAGCCTCCACACTGTTTTTCATAGTACCATTTTAACAATTTACATTCTCACCAGCAGCTGACAGGGGTTCCCTTTCTCCACATCCTCACCAATACTTGTTATTTCTTGTCTTTTTGATTATGAGCATTTTAACAAGTGTGAGGTGATATCTTGTGGTTTTGATTTGCATTTCCCTGATGATTAATGATTCTGAACACCCTTTCGTGTACCTGTTGGCCATCTGTATGTTTTCTTTAGAAAAATGTCTATTCAGATATTCTGCCTATTATTTAATTGGAATGTTTGTTTTTTGCTATTGAGTAGTATGAGTTCTTTATATATTTTGGGTATTAGCCCCTTATCAAATATATGATTTGCAAATGTTTTCTCCCATTTAGGTTGCTTTTTTATTTTGTAGATAGTTTCCTTTGCTAGAAGATTTTTAGTTTGATATGGTATCACCAGTTTATTTTTCCCTTTGTTGCTTTTGCCTTTTGTGTCAGATTCAAAAACTCATTGCCAAGACCTATGCCAAAAAGCTTACCATCTACTTTTTTTTTTTCCCCTAGATTTATGGTTTTAGGTCTTATGTCCAAGTCTTTAAACCATTCTGAGCTAGTTTCTGTGCATGAGGTAAATAGTCATCAAATTTCATTCTTTTACATGTGGCTATCCAATATTCCCAACACAATTTACCAAAGAGACTGTCTTTTCTCATTGTATGTTCTTGACTTTTTTGGTATAAATTAATTGACTGTATGTGCATGAGTTTATTTCTGGGTTCTCAATTCTGTTCCATTGATATAAATGTCTATTTTTACACCAATGCCATGCTGTTTTAATCACTATAACTTTGTAATATAGCTTGAGATCAGGTACCATGGTGTCTCCCGCTTTCATCTTACCTATAAACACTTGAGGTTTTAATAGATGAATAATTTTTGCTTAATATATTTTATTTTATTCTTATAAATAAGTTTTAGTCCTCAGGAATCATCAAAACAGCATGCTTCATTTATATGAACAACCATGCAACATTTAAGATACTTTATAACTTGAGCCAAGTGTGTAGTTCCTGTTTGATTTATCCATGAAACAAAAGAGTGGCAATGCAATGATCTTGCTAGTACAAAAGAATACACAAATCAAGATTACAACACTTCTGGGTATTTAAAAAAGAATCTGTTGTTATGACTGCCCTTTCTACCTTGGCGTGGTAGCAAGACTCCAGTTTGTCAACACCTCTCTCCCAAAGCAGTTTTTAGTAAGTGAGTGAGCCATGACTCCTTCGTGGGTTAGTTCAAATTGATCAGTTGAGGGTTGTGGGTGGGACCTAAGTTAGATAAAACAGCCTTCTAATAAGATAGGAAATTAAATATAACCGGAAGACATTCTAATACACCATATTCATGTCTTTAGGAATTTCCCACTAGCCTCCATATCCTAGAGAAAATAGAAGATTGAAAGAGAGATATCTGATAACACTCGCATCAAGAATGAAAAATCATGGTTAAAAGACATTGTTAGTAACTGTTACATTCCATTTATAGCATTTTGAAGTTTCATTTCTATGACACATATATTTCATTACATTAATTTCTTTGAATGAACAAAACTAACTTATTAAACAGAGAATGTCTAAGGTGCTTGCCTTAAGATTTCCCAGGTTAGGGAAGTAGCCCTTGGCCTTGAAGTCATATGGGAAGAATAAAAAGCCTCTACCACAAATGAGAAAGAGAGGTAACTAATTCTTGTTCTGAAAGATTATATCCTTATTTAGCACTCAGTGTGTGCAGCTGGAAGAAGAAGAAGAACAATAGTCCATATCCAAGTTAGCTAGAATTCTACGTGCTTTGCAATCTCCATCCCAGAAAGTAATGTCCTCAAACTTAAGTAATATCTTAATTCATGCAGAGGGATTGTCTTGTTTAGCTACAGATTCATTCCTGAATTATGATAAGCAAGAGAAGGAAAAGGCTTGATCTTCTCTAACAGCAAATTAGTTTCCCCCAAACAACCATCTTTTACATATTCCCAGCTTAAGTACTGGGACATATCTCTACCTACACTTTTTTTCCTGGTGATCTCATTAGTTGTTGCTTTTAAATCTTACCTGTATACTGATGAAATTATACTGCATAATTTCAGCCTTAGATCATCTGTTTCTTAATTCAAGATTTGAGTATCCAACTTTCTATATTCCCACTTGGATGTTTAATATTATGTCTAAAGAAGAACTTCTATTCTCCAAAGTTTTCCTTTGCAAAGTAACTACCTTTATGTTCATGCTTATTTTGGGAAAAGTCCATTAGTCCTATAGATTCTGTGAGATAAAATTTTCTTTTATGCCACCATCTCTCTTCCTCCCTCTGCCTCTATCTCTCACCGTGTGCCCTCTTTCCCTCAAACACTTTCCCAATAAAGGGAACATCATCTTTATTATCTAGATTTTGTAAGCTTTCTAATTGCTTCCATTCAATCTAATTTCCTCACACATTCGTCAGAGTTTTTTTCAAGTATATGATAAAATCCAAATTCCTTAAATTGGAATGCAGTGCCCCTAATGATTTACTTTACCTTCTCTTTAACAAATATTTTTCCACAAATATTTTTCCACATGACCCACAGTGTAGCCATAGTAAAGAATATCCATTTCCCATAAAGTGTTGTGCCTTTTCCATATGCTGAAACAAATGCTTGAGATTAAAATCTCCTCATACATTTCCTGATGGATTTTCACTTATCTTTTAGGATTCAACTCAAGCATCACTTCTTCTCTGAATTCACCCTAACCCTTGGGAGCTGCCGCCTTTTGTTTCTATCTCTGTCTACCTCTATTAAGGTTATTTTCACTTGGATTCTAACAGTATAAGACAATATGAAACTTTGCCCTTCTTCTCTACATATTAGACTATGAAATTTTGACACTAAGGATTTTTCTTCTCTTCTTTTTTGTCGTGCTTCTCTTCAAATCAATATGAACCTAGCACAAAGTCTAGCAAAAATTAATTAATTTTTGCTCAAAAAATGTTTATGAAAGAATAAATGTTGTTACATAAAAAGCATTATTTTGATTGAAGATAAATAATTTAAGAATTATTTAACATAATTATGTTATGTTATCTATTAGGTGTTTAGTAGATATATTCCTCCATTAACACCATCTTCACCCTAAAATATCTAACAAGACTGCAATCTAAGATGTATTCTAGCTTTTACTTTGCTGTGGAGAAATGAAATAATATGTATGGAAACTGCATTTAAAGAGAGTACTATTAAATCTCTGGTATAGTTACAAAGTGTGATACCTTTATCTGTGAGTTGAGGATTGAGGCATTTTCATAACAAGAAATTTTAACTTTGAGTGTGGAGTGGTGTTAAAAAGGAGATCCCTGCAAGTGAGATGTTTTAGTCATCTACAGTTACAGAATAAAGACCCTGAAATTAAAGAAAACAAGCATCTCTGGCTTTAGTTAATGCAGGCTTACCTCAGAAGTTTTGCAGGTTTTGTTCTAGATGACTGCAATAAAGCAAACACTGCAAAAAAATGAGTGAGATATTTTTTTGTTTCCCGGTATATATTAAAGTTATGTTTATATTATACTGTAGTCTACTAAGTATGCAATAGTATTATGTCTAAAAACACAATATACATCCCTTAATTAGTACTTTATTACTAAAAAATGAAAACTGAGATTTCAGTGACTCATAACCTTGATGGTGGAGGGTCTTGCCTTGATGTTAGGGCTGATGCTGACTGATCAGGGTGGTAGTTGCTGAAGGTAGGGTAGCCATGATAACTTCTTAAATTAGACAAAAATGAAGTTTGTTACATTGATTGACTCTTCCTTTCACAGACAATTTCTCTGGAGTATGCTATGCTCTTTGATAGCATATGGCCCATAGTAGAACTTCTTTCAAAATAAAAGTCAAGCCACTCAAACCATGCTATTTCTTTATCAACTAGTTTTATGTAGTATTCTAAATTATTTGTTGTCATTTCAGTAATTTTCACAGCATCTTCACTGGAATAGATTCCAGCTCTTTGAAACCACTTTCTTTGCTCATCCATAAGAAACAATTTTTCAGGGGCGCCTGGGTGACTCAGTGGGTTAAAGCCTCTGCCTTCGGCTCAGGTCATGATCCCAGGGTCCTGGGATCGAGCCCCGCATCGGCTCTCTGCTCCTTGGAGAGCCTGCTTCCGCCTGTCTCTCTGCCTGCCTCTCTGCCTACTTGTCATCTCTGTCTATCAAATAAATAAATAAAATCTTTAAAAAAAAAAAAAAAAGAAACAATTTTTCATAGTTAAAGTTTCATCAATAGGTTGCGGCCATTTGGTCACATTTTCAGGCTCCAATGCTAACTCTAGTTCTCTTGCTTTTTCTACCACAACTGTAGTTACCTTCTCTACTGAAGTCTTGAACACCTCAACGTCAGCCCTGAGGATTGGAAGCAACTTCTTCCAAATTTCTATTAATGTAGATATTTTCACTGCTTCCTACAAGTTATGAACTTCCTTAACAACATTTAGAATGGTGATCCAAACTGTTGTTAATGTTGACATGCTGACTTCTTTCCATGAATCATAGATATTCGTAATGACATCTAGAATAGTGAATCTTTTCCAGAAAGTTTTCTGAGAAAGTCTACTTTCTCAGACCCATCAGCAGAATCTCTAACCATGGCACCTAGAGCCTTATGAAATGTATTTCTTTGAATTATGAAATGTATTTCTTCAATAATAAGACCTGAAAGGTGAAAATACTCTTTGATCCATAGGCTGCACAAAGGATGCTGTGTTAGCATGCATGAAAACGTTAATCTCATTGTACATCCACATCAGAGCTCTTGGGTAAAAGGTGCGTTATCAATGAGTATTAATATTTTGAAATGTATCTTTTTTTCTGAGCAGTAGGTCTCAACAGCAGGCTTAAAATGTTCGGTAAACCACATTGTAAACATATGTGCCATCATCCAGGCTTTATTGCTCCATTCATAGAGAATTGGCAGAGGAGATTTACTATAATTCCTAAGGGCAATAGAATTTTCAGAATGGTTAATGAAATGATGACTTCAACTTAAAGTAACCAGCTGCATCAGCCCCTAACAAGAGAGGCACCCTGCCCTTTGAAGCTGGGCATTGATTTTCCCCTCTAGCTCTGAAAGCCATAGATGGCCACTTCCAAAAGAAGGCTGTTTCAACTCCATTGCAAATCTGTTGTTCAGTGTAGCCACTTTCATTAATTCTTTTAGCTAGGTCTTCTGAATAACTTGCTACAGTTCTACATCAGCATTTGTTGCTTCACCTTGTACTTTTATGTTATGAAAAAAGCTTCTTTCCTTAAACCTCATATATCAATCTCTGCTGGCTTCAGACTTTTCTTCTGCAGCTTCCTCACCTCTCTGAGCCTTCACAGAATTGAAGAGAGTTAGGTCTTTGTTCTGGATTGTGTTTTGGCCTAAGGAAATGCTGTGGCTGCTTTGATCTTACATCAATACCACCAAAACTTACTCTATTTCTGCAATAAGGCTATTTCACTTTCTTATCATTCATGCATTCACTGGAGTAGCACTTTTAATTTCCTTCAAGAACTTTTCCTTTGCATTCACAACTTAGTTAACTTGATGCAAGAGACCTAGCTTTCAGCCTATCTTGGCTTTTGACATGCCCTCCTCACTAAGCTTAATCACTTCTAGATTTGATTTAAAGTGAGAAATGTGTGATTTTTTTTTCACTTGAACACTTAAAGGACACTGTAGGGTTATTAATTGGCCTTATTTCAATATTGTTGTGTTTAAGGGAATAGGGAGGCGTGAGAAGAAGACACATGGGAGAAGGGTGGTCAGTAAGGCAGTCGGAACACACAGACCATTTATCAGTTAGGTTTGCTTTCTTATATGGGTGTAGTTTGTGACACCCCAAAACAATTACAATAGTAACATTAAAGATCATTGATCTCAAATCACCATAACAAATATAATAAATAATAAGAAAGATTGAGATTTACAAAAATTACTAAAATGTGACACAGAGACACAAGGTAAGCAAATGCTATTGGAAAAATGGTGTTACTAGATTTGCTCAGCAAACAGATACCACAAATCTTCAATTTGTGAGAAACAAAATGTTTTTGAAGCAAGATAAAATAAAGTGCGATAAAATGATATAGGTCTGTAGTGATCATCCTAGGCAAAATAAAAGGTTAGGAATCTAAATCTGGAAGAGGTCCATATGCTAAGAAAAATATTTTAAAATATTAATGAGAAAATAGAAAAAGCAATTTGAAAAAGGAACATAAGGGTAGAATTCAGTAAGACCTTGAATCAGCACTTTGCCTTCTGGGGGAACTTATGCCAAATCTCCATTTGCCCAAAGGACCTCAATACAGTAGATATATCTGCCATCACTTTCTACTTCATAATGAGCCAAGGATAGGTGGGAAAATAAGTGAGGAGACAGTTTTTAAAAAGGGGAGCCCTCTTTTACCTCAAGCAGTTATTATTTTTATTATTAGCATTAATAATGGAAGTAAACAGATTAAAAAAGAAAAGCAATATTAATAAAATAAAATAACCAATGACAGTCCTCAGGTTTAGGGTGAGTTTGCCAGTGGATACCAACTTTGAAGGGCAAGTTGCACCCCAGATACCTGAAACTATATTTCTTACCTTTTCCATCCATTTGTATTCTGTTATACATTCAAATTCAGATCAAGTTAGAGTTATTGGATGTTTTAGAAGTTATTATCTAATTGCTCCTTTACTTAATAGCAAAGGAAGTATATAAAGCCCAGAAAGATTACATAATTTGCTCTAAATTACCCTGCTGGAGAGGAGTAGCACTACCAGATCATATATTTGCCAACTACCAATTTGATACCATTTTTGCCCCATGAATTTTCCAGTCTATTTCAAGCATGAAGTCTGACCACTTGAGTGCACACAGCAGAAGACTACAAGTAAGAATTAAATCCCATCCCTGTTACTGACTACTTGACATAGGCAAATCATGTCTGTGAGCATCTACTTCTCATTTGTAAAGCAAGAATAATAATGGGAAAAATTAAAGAAATATTTATAGAATGCCAGATTCTGTGTGTGGTTCTAGAGATATAGAATTGATTGGAACATAGACCATACTCCCAATGACCTCACAACTTTTCAGTGCCACACTTTCTAAACTGTATTCTGTATCATTCTCATCTTATAGGAGGTTAATGATGTTTTGATGAAATGGTATGGGAAATGATTAATTTTATGTCATCTTTTGGAGATTTGCAATGCCTATTAGCATATGGAAGGCTTTCAAAAATTCTGCTTAAAATCAGTTTAGTATTAACAAATACAGATCTGATGCTTTCATAATGCTTATGAAAGTGGCTTGTTAAGTGTACAATAGAAGACAGATATAATATTCATCATGCCTTTTCCCAAATTCTTATTAGTCTATTCCACTTGACTTTTTTACTTCACTATTTTTTTTCCTATCATTACTTAATTTCTCCTAAGTAGTTAGTCATTTATAGGTTCTAGAGGCAAATTCAGATTCAGCTAACATCATTTGCCAGGCACTGAGCTAAGCACATTCTCTATGCTTTCTGGCTCAGCATATAATAACCAGTGTAAAAATATTGGCTACTGTGAGGATGATATTGAACTGCAGATTCTTCTGGTCACCCATGAGCTGGTGATCACTAACTATGGTATCACGGATGAATCAGAGCAGTTACCTTAAATATCTCTCAGAATTAAATCGTTACTCATTTCTGGGGTACCTCTGGGGTGGCTAAATTGGTTAAGCGACTGCCTTCAGCTCAGGTCATGATCCTGGAGTCCCAGGATAGAGTCCCACATCAGGTTCCCTGCTAGGCAGGGAGTCTGCTTCCCCTGCTGACCTCTCTCCTCTCATGCTCTCTCTCTCTCAAATAATTAAATAAAAACTTTTAAAAAAAATTACAGGGGCACCTGGGTGGCTCAGTGGGTTAAAGCCTCTGTCTTTGGCTCAGGTCATGATCCCAGGGTCCTGGGATTGAGCCCTGCATCGGACTCTCTGCTCAGCAGGGAAACTACTTCCGTCTCTCTCTCTGCCTGCCTCTCTGCCTACTTGTGATCTCTGTCTGTCAAATAAATAAATAAAATCTTTTAAAAAATTACAAAAAAAAATTAAAAAAATAAATAAATTGCTACTCATTTTCTTATCAGGGCTTATGGAACTTGGTCCTTAATGAAATAAAAGATTTTGTTCTGAAAGTCATAATAAAATAAGAACAATAATAAGGTAAAATAAAGGGGATATTGTGATGAGCACTGAGCAATGTATAGAATTGTTGAATCATTGTACAACTGAAATGAAACTAACACTGTATGTTAATTATACTTTAATTTAAAAAAAAGGAAAAAAAACTGCTTCAGAATGTTTAGTAACAAATGCTGACATTAAATAAGCACTTCTATGTTCAGACTCTGTATTATACAAGAGACAATATAAATTTATATATAAGCATTTATTCCTTTCTATAATCCTATCAAGTTATTGTTGGGTTTTCCCATTTTTCGGGCAACTATTGAGATAGTCCTTTTTGGGCGGTATATCTCATTAACATGGTAAAATAGATTTATTGATATTTAAATGTTAAACCAAAGTTATATAACTGTAATGAAACCGGTTTGTACATGACGTATTTTTCATTTATTTCTGGATTTGGATGGCTAATATGTGCTAAAAAAGTTTATAGCAGTGTTCATGAAGGATACTGGTTTGTATTTTTCTTTCCTTATGATGTTTTGCTAGGTTTTAGTATTGAAGATATGCTGGCCTTATAAGTAAACTGGGAAATATTCCCTGGTCTTCTATTTTCTCAAATAGATTATGAAGATTGTTATTTTTTCTTCCTTAAGCATTAAATAGAATTTCATAAGAAAATCTTCTGGGACTGAAGTATTATTTAGGGAAGGCTTGGATAATGAATTCTTTTCACATATATTTATTTGTATTTTCTATTTCAACATCTTGTATCAGTTTTTTTTAAATTCTGTGCTTCAAGAAATTTGCTCATTTCATCAAATCATCAAATTAATTGGCTTTATGTTGTTCATAATATTTTATTATTCTTTTAGTATCTGTAGGATCTGTAGAGATGATCCATTTTTTATTCTAGACATTGGTAATTTATATTTTCTTCTATTTTGTTATTTATTGATCTAGCTAGGGTTTTATATATTGTATTGATTTTTACCAAAGGATAAACTTTTGCCTTTGTTATTTTCCTTAATTATGTCTGTTCTATATATCACTGATTTTTTTGTTCTTAGTTTCCTTTTCACTTTCCACTTACTTTGACTTAAATTTTCATGGATTTTTCTAGCCTCTTATGCTGGAAAATTATAATACTGAATTTAATCCTTCTTCTTCGCTAATATAAGCAATCAGAGCTATAAATTTCCCTCTAACCACCGCCTTAGTTGTCTATCACCAATTTTGATATGTTGTATTTTCATTATCATTCATTTTGATACATATTCTAATTTCTAATTCTAATTTTGTCATTTCTTTTTTGACCCTTGGCTCATGTAGAAGTGTATTGTTTACTTTTCAAATAAACGAATATTTTGCAGATATTTCAGATACATTTATTGATTAATTACCAAATTCATTTAATTCTCTTATGGTCAAAAAAACTCCTCTGCAAGAATTAGTGTTTTCATATTAATGAGAGATATTTTATGGCCTAGCAGGTAATTTATCTTGGTAAATGTTTCATGTGCACTTAAAAAGAATGTTTATCCTGTAGTTGTTGGGTGAGGTATTCTATACTAATTAGACTTAGTTGCTTAATTTTAGTATAATTGTTCTGTCAATTACTGAGAGAGTGGCGTTAAAATATCCAACCATGATTGTAGATTTTTTTCTCTATTTCTGTCTTTTATTTTGCTTCATGTATTTTGAAGTATGTTATTACGTATAACATTATTATATGCATATGTATGTGTATAGATATATAATATGAAAGAGACAAGAAGTGTGTGTGTGTGTGTATACCCGTTTTCTTTGCATGGTGTATATTTTCTATTCATTTACCTATCTGTGACCATGTTTAAAGTACATCTCTTACAGACAGCATATAGTTGGGTTACAAAATTTTACTCAGTTTGATAATCTCTGGTTTTTAATTAAAAGGCTTAATTCATAAATTAAATGAAGATATATTTAACATAATTTTTATATTGTTTAATTCTAACATCTAGCCAAATGCATTTTTTGTTCTGTGTTTTTTCCTCTTTTGTTTCTCCTTTTTTATATTCTGTTCAATGAATGAATAATTTTGAGTACTCTATTTTAGTTCTCTTAATGAATTTTTGATTTTCACTACTGTTCTTTAATATGTTTACATATTGTACTCCAGTATGCATCTTTGACTTATCAAGTATTCCTAGAGTTAATATTTTATTCCTCACAGTAAGTTATAAAAAACCCCTAAAACTATAACAATAAAACTCCATTTTCCATCCCATTCATTGCTTTGTTGTCATCATATATCTTACTTTTGTAAATATTAACTTCACAAGGCAATGTTGTTTTTTAAACAGTCATTTATTCCAAAGAAATTAAAAAAATATAGTAGTCCATTATATTTACCCAGATGTTTATATCTCTCAGTGACCTTTAATCCTGCTGGTTATAATTTGAATTTCGTCTCATCAAATTTCATATGTTGGATTCCTAATTCCCAATACTTCAGAATAGGACCTTATTTAGAAATAGGGTTGTTGTAGATGTAATTAGTTAAGAGGAATTATTAGAATGGGCCCTATTGATTGGTGTCCTATTAAAAGGGGAAATTTGGACACACACATACAAGGAAACTACCATGGGAAGATGCAGTCAGAGAGCAGGATGATGGTCTGCACATCAGAAAACCGATTGCCAGAAAACCATCAGAAGCTAGAAGAAGTCATAAAACAGATCTTCCCTCAGAGTCTTCAGAAGGACTCAATGGGCTGACAGCTTGGTCTTGGATTTCTAGGGTCCAGATCCATGAAGCAATTAATTTCTCTTTCTTAAGCCACTCAGTTTGTAGTGCTTTGTTACAGTAGCCCTAGGGACTAATACTCTGCTCTTAGATTCAAGTTTCCATCTAGAGATTTTCTTCAACTTATGATGGGGAATACCCTAATAAACCTGAAGTCAAAATACATTTAATACAACTAACCTACCAAACATCATAGCTTAGCCTAGCCTACCAAAACGTGGTCAGAACACTTATATTAGCCTACAGTTGACAAAATCATCTAACACAAAGCCTATTTCATAATGAAATGTTGAATATCTCATGTTATTTACTAAATACTGTGCTGAACATGAAAAACAGAATGCGTGTAAGTATATCTGTTATTTACCCTTGTGATTATGTCGTGGACTGTTAGCTGCATCTCACTGCTACTGCCCAGCATCATCAGAGTGTATCATACTGCATATTGCTTGACTGGGAAAAGATCAAATGTCAAAATTCAATGTACAGTTTATTTTCAATGTGTTATTATTTTTGCATCATCACAAATGAAACCATCATAAGTTGGGGACTGTCTATGGTATCATTTTCGTTAGCCTGAGAAAAATGTCATTTGTTATTTCGTGCAGTGTTAGTTTGCTGAGTCCAACACTGCAAGCTGGGTCCCTCGGCTTTTGTTTATCTGAAAATGTCTTTATATTACTCTTATTTTAGGAATATTTTCACTACTACAGAATTCTTCTGGGGGATGATTTGGTAGATAATATGTTGTAGAGAGTCTAAATTATGATGTCTTCCTTTAATGGATAGGGAGTTTTGTTCTAGCAGATAATTAAATTGTTGGCAGATACTTCTGATCCCATTGAGCTTAGTTTTACTGTTTTTTTTTTAGGGGGATTACTTATTTCAGTTCTGTATTTTAGTCCTATGACATCAGCCATTATGCTAGGGTTGGGTTCTTACTCCTCCCTACTTACTGAATATCTGAGGTGCCTGCCCTTGCTGTCTAGTCTCGAACTGCTGTGTCTCCCAGCAATGTAATACTCAGGTGTCTCATTCAACCCTCAACTCTTGGACCCACAGCACTTACTCTATGCCAGACATTGGAAATCTTGCAGCATAATTCTTGTGAATAAGTGGTATGGCATTCTCTTCTGACTTCTGGGGCTTCTTCTCTCCACAGCTACCTTTGTTTGGTTCTCTGCCATGCATGTTAGAAACGTTTAAGAAGCCTCAAGGTCAGGCCTCTGCCTCTCCCTGTGCTTTACTTTGGGCCCATCTCCAGGGCCCACTCTCAGGAGAATGCCCCCAGGTAGACAGCTTTGGTGAACAGAGGGCTCCCCTACCTCAAGTTTTATCTTACTTTAAGAACCCAGTCCTGTACTGCCTATTTTACACTGCCTGAAATCAATTGCCTCACATATTTTGTTCAGTGTTATAGTTGTTTACATCAAGATGGCAATTTCAGTCTACTTACTCAAAAATTTCCTGTTATAGCTAGAAGTAAAAGTTCCATGATCATTTATATTTTACTTACCTAAACATTGGCATTTTAAATTGATTCACTGAAAGTCAAGGGTAACAGTACACTCAAAGAATGATATCCTAGCTTCTAAAATAACATAATTGGAAAATCCAAATGATTTCAAATTTGATTACTTTTTGTTATTAACAATAGAAGCAAAACAATTTAATTGCTGAACATGTGACCATGGATTCATATTTTATAAAAACAGATGACTCTTCTCCACCACTTCCTCGGGATTATGGACATTGGGGAGGGTATGTGCTTTGGTGAGTGCTGTGAAGTGTGTAAACCTGGTGATTCACAGACCTGTACCCCTGGGGATAAAAATATATGTTTATAAAAAATAAAAAATTAATTAAAAAAATATGTAATTAAAAAAAAAAAAAGAAATCCTAGAAAAATGCAATTTGATAAAATTTACCAACATGGAATTACAGACATGTTATATATATGGTTTAATAAAGTTCTGGCTATAATTTTATATAAAAAAAAATAAAAACAGATGGCTCAAACATGAAGTTATACATAGACTACAAGTTCCGTTTGATAATTACACTAAAGAAGCCTGTGAGTTTTCTTAAATTTGGCATATCCATCCTGGGTTTTGATTATGTCTTATCTTACAGTGTTTCCATCAAAACATCTATACTTTGATTCATTTATTCTTCACTAAAACTGCCTTCCTTTCTTCTTTTTATTTTTCAAAATCTATCTCAACCTAATATTGTCCCTTTTTATATCTGCATGCTCTTATCCTCTTCCCACATCTTGCTTTTAAATCCACCCAATAATTTTATTCCTATTTTCCAGAATTGTATGTAGAATCTGTCTCTCTAGAATGGTATTTCCCTGTCTGATTACAAATTGTACCCCGCCACCTCACAGATTTATGGCTTAAAATACTGTGGGCTTGCTGTCTGTATTTTCTGTAGGTACATCCAGTTCTTTAAAATTAGTGAAAAGCAAGTTTTCCCACAGTCCTTAATGCCCCCAAATTTAGCCACTCCTTTTTTCCTGCAGTTCTTTCTGATCTCTTTTTGGGAATATTCCTGACATAAATAAATTAATCCCAGAACGTTTAAGAACGCTATCTCAGAAAACTGGCAAGAGCTGCAGTTTTAAATTAACCTTCTGAAACTTATTTTACAGATGAATATTTAAATAAACAAGTCCAAACTGGAGGAAATAAGCAATCTTCTGAAATGGGCTTTCCAAATAATGATAATAATAAAAATGACTTTCATCCCCTATTCCTTTGTGTAGCGTCCATGCAGGCATTGAAATTACTGCTGTTAACTTAGGTACACATTAATTTTCAGAAATATTTCCTTTATAAAGAGGCAAGAAAAGTCCTACTTCCTGATAAGTACTTCAAATTTCCAGTTCAAGTGAACATAAATTGAATGGAAATACAGTTCATAAAAAATGTAAGATGAAAATAAGTAAGTTCCTGACATTCAGTAGAAATGGCAGCTTAGATGAAAGAAGAAAATTTTGTTCATACCCAGCATCAAATGTATCTGTAATATGTTTGAGGAAGTAATGAGAATTTATCTCCTGAGGTCATATAATACCCGTTACTAAAGAAGTTTCAATTACTTGTTCTGTGGGTGAACACAAACCAGGGCCTTCAGTAGGTATACCAAAAGAAACATTGTAATTGTGTGAATCATCTTTTCTAAGCTTAACATCATTTCACACGGTCTGATAACAATATTCAATACTGCAATCAAGATTATTTTATAGAATAATGTTATGACCATACTATATATATATGTTTGTGTGTGTTTTTTTATAATATATAATCAAACTGAAAGTGTAAACTAACATAAGTGGATACTATTATGCATTAGACTTATTGTATATTGATTTCTAACAATAGTGTTATTCCTAGGTAAGAATTTTTATTCTTTCTTAAATATAAAACTATAAGATACAACAAATAGGGATGCCTGGGTGGCTCAGTCAGCTAAGTGTCTCCCTTTGGCTCAGATCATGATCCCAGAGTCCTGGGATTGAGCCCCACATCAGGATCCTTCTTCAGTGGAAAGCCTGCTTCTCCCTCTCTCTCCCTGCCTGTTGCTCCCCTGCTTATGCACTCTCTCTCTCTCTGTCAAATATATAAATATAATCTTTTAGGAAAAAGATAGAATAAATAAGTAAAAAGATAGAATATGAATCTAAGTCAATATAATTCCAATGTCTGTATTTTTTTCATTTTATTTTATTTTATTTCTTTTCAGTGTTCCAGAAATCATTGTTTATGCACCACACCCAGTGCTCCATGCAATATGTGCCTTCCATAATACCAATGTCTATATTTTTAAGAACCTCACCTTTCAAGGAAAGATTAATAAGGAAGTCATTGAGCATTCAGATCAAGAACATGGAAATTGAGATACAGGCAGTAGTTATTGAAAAACATGATAGAATAATCATGAAAGTAAAATTTATAGAATTTGGTAAATATTTGCATGTTGGTAGATGAAGAAAAGGAAGAATTTAGAGATTTTATGCCAACAGTTCTCAATTCTCAGACCCCAAACTCCCCATATATAAAAAAATTACTAATAATCCCCCCTTGTTTATGATGAAACAAAATTTCTAGATACTTAAAAACTATGTGTACCCATTCATTAAACAAAACCAGTGTAATGATTTAGTTATAACATATAAAAGAGAGATTAAAGAAAAATAATTTTAACAAATGTACTTCAATATGTAAACCACAGTACAACTACCTTGGGAAGGTATAATAAAGTTGTAATGTCTTGAATGAATGAATGAATGAATGAATGCAGTGACTCTTCAGATGTTCACAGCCATATGAATAATCACTTCAACTGCTTACTCTATAAGTGAAGATATATGGGATGGTTGTGTATTGGTGACTCAAACACTATGAGCTGTGTTGCTAACAGTGACATAATTTTCCATAATGGTGAAAAACTTTTGGCAGTGTTTAGGAAAAAGGACAATTTACATAGTGTATGAATTTCTGGAAATTCAATATATATTAAAACTGCCAAAAATTCTTCCTGTTTAATGTAAAACAGAGTTGAATTCTAACCTGTAAGAATTTTTTTTAAACATTTTTACTTATCTGAATTTCTGGTAGGACATTAAGAATTCACTCAAGATGTCAGACAATTTTGGGAAATGATAGCCTAATCTGCAGGCTCTCTAGCATCTCTAGCCCCTACACACTAAGTAGTACTAGCAAACTTTAATCCTTATATCAACCACAAACCAAAAGGCTCCACAAATATCCCAAATGCCCCCTCCAGAGAGTTCCTCTCCTTTGAGAACTGCTACACTAATATTTTGAGTCTAGGTATTGGGGATTATGTAGATGCCATTAATGAAGACAGGAAACATGTAAGAAAGCACAAGTTTTGGAGGGGCAGATAATAGGACCAGTTTTAGATATATTGAGATGGAATTAATATAGTATATTCATGTAGGGCTACCTATGACAAGGTGAAAATGTAGAACAAAAATTTAAAAGAAATTAGACAATAGTTTGAAACTATAGGAATGGTAGCTAGTCAAAGGGGGAAGACGTAGAAACTAGAAGGAGAGAAATATGATGACAGATCCATCATAAATTACATTTAATGGAAAGATAGTTGAATGGCAAACAGCAAATGAGACAAAGAAGATACAGAGGGATAACAGAAGTTGGACATATACATGTTAAGGAAGAAAAACAAAAAGATTTAGAAAAAATAGTGATTGGAGTTCTCAAATACTCGAAAGAAGTGAGAGAGCTGAGTTCTCAAATACTCGAAAGAAGTGAGGGAGCTGAGCAACTTAGCCAGTTGGGCAGAATTTGTTAGTGTGATACAGCTAAAAGCATATTTGCAAAGGATTGAGGAACAAAATGTGAAGACTTGCAAACAAAAAGATGCATTGCTTTCTTCATCAGTTCTACTTGGCATCAGAATCTGGTAACATTCAAGCTTAGTTTAGGGCAGGGAAATGCTAAGAAAATCTAGACCATTTAGAAATAAAAAATCTGGTAATATTATAGAGCCCACATTTCCATTGGCATATGCATTTGGAATTCATCATATTATCTTTGCAGTCTTTAGTGGGTCACAGATGTGCAACTGGTCTCCACATCATGTAGAAAAAGAAACTCTTCCTTGCCATGCTTACCTAAGCTCCTTTGAGTGCTCAGGTTCTGAAATCAAACCATGTCCAAAAACTCCAGTGCCTGATTACAATACTGGTTCTCACTGAAAGGACCTTGTGGTACCTATGCGCCTGGGTCCAAATATCAGTACTACCTAAAGGCATCTCTGAAACTCTGACAAGGCCACATCATCAGGTAATATTAGCATTTTTCCAGCGCCAGTAGCAAATGCCCTTGTGGACGCTATATTTGAATGTTAGCATTACACCCAAAATTTTTGCATCTTGTTTTTCTCTAACAGCCCTTGTGCTCCAGCAAAAATTGGGACCATTCATTGATGAATGAAATTACCTAAAGAAAAAGAACTAATGATAGAGAATAACCATTCAAGAAATTTGGAGGTAAAAAGGGATAAGGGGAATGCCTGGCTGGCTCAGTCAGTTAAGCATCTGACTCAATTTCAGCTCAGATCATGATCTCGGGATTGAGCCCTGCCTTGCTCAGTACTGGCGGTGGAGACTGTTTAAGATTCTCTTCTTCTCCCTCTGTCCTGCCCCCCAACCCCCACCACAGACCCCTGCTCCTGCACTATCTCTTGCTCTCTCTCTCAAAAAAAAAAAAAAAAAAAAAAAAAAAAAAAAAAAAAAGCCCCAAAAGGGATCCATACAAATTTTAGGATTGTTTGTCCCAGCCCTATGAAAAATGCTGATGATATTCAGAGTACAGCCCCTTTATCACTTTGGTAGGCTTATTCTTAGGTATCTTATGATTTTTGGTGCAATCGTAAATGAGATTGATTCCTTGACTTTTCTTTCTTTTGCCTCATTGTTAGTATATCGATATGCCACTGACTTCTGTGCATTGGTTTCATATCGTGCACTTTTGCTGAATTCCTGTCAGTTCTAGAAATTTTTGTGTGGAGTCTTTTGGATTTTCTATGTAGAGTATCATGTTGTATGGAATCAGAAAAGACCCCAAATAGCCAAAGGAATGTTGAAAAAGAAAATCAAAGCTGGAGGCATCACAATTCCAGGCTTTAAACTGTATTACAAAGTTGTAAACATCAAGATAGTATGGTATTGGCACAAAAACAGACACACAAAAGCAGACAGAATAGAACCCAGAAATGGACCCTCAGTTCTATTGTCAATTACCTTTTGACAAAGCAGGAAAGAATATCCAATGGGAAAAGGACAGTACATCAACAAATCGTTTTGGGAAAATTGGATAGCCACATGTAGAAGAATGAAACTGGATCACTTTGTTAAACCATACACAAAAATAAACTCAAAATGGGTGAAAGACCTAGATGTGAGATAGGAATCCATCAAAATGCTAAAGGAGAACACAGGCAGTAACCTCCTTGACCTAGGCCACAGAAATTTCCTACTAGATATATTTCCAAAGGCAAGAGAAATTAAAGCAAAAATGAACTATTGGGATTTCATCAAGATAAAGAGCTTTTGCCCAGGGAAACAGTCAACAAAACTAAAAGGCAACCTACAAATGGCAGAAGATATTTGCAAATATCTTATCAGATAAAGAGCTAATGTCCCAAATCTCTAAAGAACTTACCAACTCAACACCTAAAAAGCAAAAAATCCAATTAAGAAATGGTCAGAAGACACAAACAGGCATTTCTCAAAAAAGACATACAAATGGTCAACAGACCCATGACAAAATGTTCCAAATCACTGGGCATCAAGGAAATACAAATCAACACCACAATGAGATACCACGTCATACCTGTCAGAATGGCTAAAATTTACAACTCAGGAAACAGCAGATGTTGGCAAGGATGTGGAGAAAGAGAAACCCCTTTACACTATTGATGAGAATAAAACCTGGTGCAGCCACTCTGAAAAACAGTATGGAGATTCCTCAAAAAATTAAAAATAGAACTACCCTACAACCCAGCAATTGCACTACTAGATATTTACCCCCAAAGATACAAATGTTGTGATCTGAAGGGGTACCTGTACCCCAATGTTTACAGCAGCAATGTCCACAATAGCCAAATTATGGAAAGAGACCAGATGTTTATCCACAGATGTATGGATAAAGAAGATGTGGTGTATATATACAAGGGAATATTACTCAGCCATCCCAAAGAATGAAATCTTGCCGTTTGCAATGACATGGATGAAACGAGAGAGTATTATGCTAAGTGAAATAAGACAGTGGAATTTAATTTTAAAAAACAGATGAACATAGCAGAAGGGAAGGAAAAATAAGACAAAAAAAGAAAGGGAGGCAAACCATAAGAGACTCTTAACGTTAGGAAACAAACTAAGGACAGCTGGAGGAGAGGTGGGTGAGTGGATGGGGTAATTGGGTGATGGACATTAAGGAGGACATTTCAGGTAATGAGCACTGGGTGTAGTATGCAACTGATGAATCACTAAATTCTACCTCTGAAATTCATAATAGAGAATATGTTAATTAAATTGAATTTAAATACAAAAATTTTTAAAGAGAGAATAAGGGAGTTTTTATTCACAAATCATTACTATTAGATAACTGAGAGGATATTCTGTGACAAAAACTCAGATACTGAATAAACGAAAACATTTTTTCAAATGCAATGAGAGAAAAAGAGGGAGAGAGAGACAGAGAGACAGAGAAATAAACCAAAAATTCAGAGTAAGATAATTCTTGGGCAGTGGCAGGGAGAGGGACATAATTGTGTAGTGTTGTCAAAGGCAGTGGTCATGTTTTATTTCTTAAATTAGGTGGTAGGCAGGTGTTTATTTTGTTACGTAAAATACATGTATTACTTAGATATATTTAATATTTCATAAAAATAGAAGATATATTTTTAATGGGATGATAACAACTATAACATCATCAACAATGCAATCATTTGTTAATTGTACATCATGTTCCTAACATTGTGCTACTTTCTATTAATTTTTACAGAAACTCTGTACAGATAGTGATTATTACCTGCAAGCTATATAATCAGGTAATAGTGATTATAAGCAGGGGCTCTGGAATCAAGTTTATAATTTGCCCCCTACCAACTGTGTGTTCTGAAGTAGTTTACATGCTCTCTCCGTGCCCTCATTTCCTTATCTGTAAAATGGGGATAATAAAGCCATCTACCTCAAAGACTGACTATAGAATAATCAATGTACAATAGTGTTATTATTCTTATTTCTTGGATTGTTCTTAACTGATGGTGTCAAGACTTACAATTCCAAAGTCCTTAATATTGCACTGTTTAATTTATCGGCTGAGACTTCTAGATAGCAAAAAAATAGATTATTTAAAAGAATAAAGATAATAAGTCAAAGTCTTAGGCAGTAGGAAAGAATAGAGCAATCTCACTACTTTTTCAGTTTAGGCTAATATGTAAAATAGTACAGAACAGCTAATTTACTTTCCAGAAATAATTTTTAAGCTTTCTATGCCCTTTGTAAACCCAGAGATTTCATATGAGATACCTCTAACAGGCTCTGCTTGGTACCAGGAATTAGCATATTTAATCAGTTTTAACAGGAAGAATAGCAATTCCTTTGCTGAGCTCTCAGTCAGACCATATTTTTCCATTCTTCAAATATCATATTTAATATTCCATTCTACCAGAAGAGAGATGTGCAGTTTTCCATATCTTAAACACTGTGTATGAAACCAGTCTATGTTCCTAGTATGGGCCACAGGTGGCCATTACTTCCACCTGAAAATATTTTATTTAACCTAAAAAAATTCTGCAAGAACTTTACAAAAATTGGAGAAAGGTTCTTGATATAATTTGAAGAATGCTGAAGAATACCAAGTGTCTATAACAATCAACAGATAAACTAGTTATTCATACCATGATGGGTGTTTTAGAGGCAGTGTAACATAGTGGTTATTGATATGGGCTCAGGAGAAAATGCATTTAGCTTTGTGAACCATTTCTGTCTCTTACTGGCTGTGTGACCATGGACATGCTACTTAACCTCCAATTTACAAAAAAAAAAAAAAAAAAAAGAGATAAAGTGTACAGCATAGAGAATATAGTCAATAATATTGTAAGATCATTATATGGTGACAGATGGCATATATACTTATCATCGTGAGCTCTGCATAACATCCTGAATTGTCACATCACTATATCATATTCCTAAAAATTCTAATATGTTGATTATCCTTCAATAATATACTTTAAAAACAATAAGGATATTAATTTTGAAAATATAATATCCAAAATGGAAATAAAAGTAAATATAAACATGTTTTCCCCTTGACAAATTCAACAAACATAATCCAGATGGTTTAACAGTTCCAAAGATGACAGAAATTTTAAAGTAAATAATTCATTTGAAAAGCATCATAGGCCTAAATTTTGAAATGGATGAATATCATTGGACATTAGCCACTTTATGAATTTAACTGTGATTTTATTATTCATAATAAAGGATAACACAGTTTTATGTAAATTATTATGTGGATTATTTGTGTGCTGAAAATACCGATGTTCATTTCATTACCTGAAACTTCATCTATTAAAAATATGAATATTGTAAAAGTCCTTTATATTTATTGATTCATGTTTTCTCAGAATCATTTACCAAATACTTTCTAAATTATTAAGGCTCTCGACCAGGCAATTGAAAGAACAAAATGAACTGCATGGTTCCTGCTATAAAGACAAGTGTATATAATGTGCTGCAGTACACGTTGCATTGTGTGTATTTTATAAATAACAGGTGGTATGTAGTTGTATGTAGTTATAACACAATATGTTGTGTCTGTGTCAACACTTAAAATGAAATTATTTTTGCTATATTTCATTCACTCGTTTTAAAAGCCTGCATTATTAGTACTGAGAAATTTGATTCAACTCACTCAATAACCACATCCAAATAGATATATTTATGAAATGTATGATACAGTAATTTTTAAAATTTGAGAGTCAAATATTCTTTCCTTTATCATTGCAATTCACCAAAATCAGCATTAACCTACTTCAGTAGTTATTAGTCACTTATGGATATGGAAAAGTACTTCTAAATTGATTAAGAGAATGACACCTGAAATTCTAAACTGAAATGAAGGAAAAATTCTTGTCTACAACCCATTGGTTTTAAATTTTTTCTAGCTCTTCACTTCACATGTAGATGTCTAGGAGCTTGACATAATCAGGATTAAATGTTATAAAGTATAAAAGGATGAGAGTGTATTTGGATTTTTATGTCATTGACATTCCATGGGATAAGAGTATACAATCAATCAGTCATCATTTTGAGTTGGAAAGAGATTTTGTGATTCAAATCAGGAAAAAAAAAATTCACTGAATCATCACAATTATAGAAGTGGTTTTGACTTTAATGACACTCAACATTAGTGAGTTAAAAAAAATCTCAAAATCATGTGGTAACATCAAAATATTAGCATTGCATCCGCCAGCATAGCTGTCTACCTATTTCAGAATTGTGTTAGCTTCGTATTTCAGAAGAATTCATGAGCTGTTATCTGCTGAGTACACTATTTCAACCTTTCTGGGTCTCTGCCAGTCTGTTGGATGGACCTGAGCTGATTAGTGTCCCTGAAAGTTGTAGCCAGAACAGCTCACAGCTCAGAAGCAGTTCTGCCACCTTGAACACAGTTATGACAAACTCCGAGTGTTGTGGAATAGAAAAAAGAGAATCAAGAATTCTTGATCACTAATGGGCAAAACACCTCAATGAAAAATAACACACAGTAATTTTGATAGACAAATCTTTCACTGTGTTCTTCTTCTCACATCATAATCAATTTCCCATGTCTACTATCTAAAGGGACTATAGCCAGAACTAATTGGCAAGCATATTAAAAAACACACCAAAGAAGCTCCTGGGAAAGGAATTTATAAGAGCATGAAATAAAGTGGCTAACCTCAAAAAAAAAAAAATCTGTTTTCTGGCTTCTTCAAAGAAGGCCCTACATTTGAGGAGAAGATGATGATGACAAAGGTGAAAATAAGCATTTATGTAGTTCTCACCAGCTGATAAGTGCTGTTCTTAACATTAAGTAAAGGGGATCCCACAATGGTATTTGCTCTATATCTTACTCTTAACCCCTTTGTTTCACTATCAGGAAATATAGAATGGAGCAAATGGAAATGTTTTCAAATATTTCAAATATTATGTAGCAAAATCTTTTAAGAGCCATGTACACACATGCATGCACACACTCACACACACATTCGTAATACACACTAAAATTGCTGCAGCTCTTAGCCCTTTTAGAGACCTCAACAATGATAAGCAATTTATAATCCACAAAATCCAATTTCAAAAACAAGAGAAAAGAAACTTAAAGCCAATACAATGTAAGTGTTGCAAATAAAAAAGAAAATCATTGCAAAATGATATCAATAGTTTTGCAGCAAGTTTAATTACTAAAGGCAATTTTAAGGATCCATCCTTCAAGTTTCTTAATTCTCTAGGAAACAAAAGTTCTCATCAATGTTTCTTCCTCCAGCATGTGAGTCTGCTGAAATCCCTGCTCATCTTCACAGTTCTACTTTCTTTGACTCTCAGCGGCTGACAAGGAATCAGCCAATGTCTGGTGGGGAAAGCATATCGGACTGTTGGGATCACGAGCTGGACTTTCTTTTCCTCTGAGATCTCAGTCTCCCAAGACTTGTGTCTTGGTGGTCCTCTGATAACTAAAAATAGATTTTATTTTAAAATATTTTTTCAGTGACCCCCAACTCTTCTAAATGGGAAGATCATTTCAGTGCAAAGTGAATTAATTCACCATTGAGGACTGAAGACCTGCTCTTCCACCTAATTTCAAAGGGAGATTTTTCCTCCTTCAACACAGAAAATATAGACCATCAATGGAATACTATTGAGACACTAAAAAAAAGAAAAGAAAGAAAGAAATCTTGCCATTCACAATGACATGGATAGAGCTAGAGAGTGTGATAATGCTAAGTAAAATAAATCAGTCAAAGAAAGATGAATACCACATGATTTCACTCATCTGTGGAATTCAAGAAACAAAACAAATGAACAAAGTGTGGGGGTGGGTACAAACCGAAAACCAGACTCTTAACAAAGAGAATACATAGATGATTACCAGTGAGGAGGTGGGTGGGGGATGGGCGAAATAGGGAAAGGGGATTAAAAGTACACTTATCTTGAGGAGCACTGAGCAGTGTATACAATTGTTGAATTACTATGTTGTACACAAGAAACTAACACTGCATGTTAACTATACTGTAATTAAGAGAAAAAAAAAAAACACAGAGACTTCAATCATTTGACTGGTAGGACAAATCTCTGACTCTCAAATGCTCACAAACCAGTCCTGGGCAGCTAAAGGGGTACATCCTTGAATACCACTCTAAACTTTTTTTCCTTCTTTTCAAATAGGCTTCTGAGACCCAGCACGAGAACTTTATAGGAGTAAGGTACATCATTCAGGGGTGGTGAATTGGCAATCAGATGCAACAACTACATGGGATTTTGGCTATCTCCTTGTGGAGAGAGGGAGGCCATTTTTAGTTAAAGAAGGAGATGCATTATACTACTAAGAGCATTATTTAAATTGTAGGTTTGAGACAAGATTTTTGTGTATGTGTACATGTGCATGTGTCACCCACAAGCTTAATGTTTCATGTTTGTTGCTTTTGCAGCCAGTCTTCTTGTGCTTCCTTCTATTAATTGAATACAAAATTTTGTTTGAATACATCTTTCCCCCATTCTCCCAATTCAAGTGATAATGGTATAGCTAGTTCTAATACTACCTACCAGCTCTAAGATGGACATAGGTCCAAGCAAAGCAGAAAACTTTCCAACCATGGTGATTGATACAATAGCTGGACCCAGAATCCACACTTTGACCCTGACAGTTAGGTACAGGACGCTTGCTAGAATTGTTTAAAAAAAAAAAAAAAAAAAAAAAGACAAAAGCACTCTGTCACTGCCGTTGCTAAGTTGGGATGATATAAGTTTGAAACTATTGTGAGCTACCACAAAAACAGACCCTACCTGTGAAAGAAACAGAGTTAGGAACCATCATCTCAATGATCTGTACAGTTTCTGATATCCACTTTTACCTAAAGGAAAAAGGAAATATTATTATATAAGGATCCCAGGGATTAAAAAGAGTAGACTGCATATCATCATTTCCTTTCCTTTTTCTTTTTGCTCAGTTACTTTGAATTGCATTTCTATTATTTGTATCTGAAAGAATCTTGTATAATACAGCTCAACACTTAATGAGTAAGAATTAAGATGTGTAAAGTCACACTAAAGCTAGAATTTGGACTTCATACTGGTGTATATTTTATAAATAAAAAAAAAAAAGAAGTCTATGGCTACCTCTTTGTCGGGTTTGACATTGTATAGGGTTAATAAGAATGCCACACAAAACACTTTCACTGGTGTTCTCTTTTTAAATCCAAGGAATCAGTCTCAGGCCATTTGATGCAAACATCATACCAGTAGTCACATCCTTTTCACTTTCGTGCTTATAAAGTGAGGCATTCGATTTGTAAAACTCTGGAAAGAATGCAGAAGCTCAATGAAAAAAGAGAGAGATACATTCCTATAACATTTTGCAAATCTACCAGGGTTCTGGGACCCACATCAGGAGAAAAGAGGTTGAATAAGGTTATTTTCAGTGAGCTGAAAACATTGTACTTTAATTATAAAATTGCAGGTTAAATAAGCTAGCAAAAAGGAGGACAGGAAATTAAGACAGAGGCAGTTTGGGAACCAAGGGATTTCTCTAGTCTCTGTAGCAGATGCTGGATTTCCTGCTGAGTTCCCTCAGAGATGTCTGCATGCATAAAGTCAGATTTCTTGAATAAGCTCAGGAATTCCATCATATTTTTTAGATATATACTACACATAAAATGATTTGATTCCATTTTGGAAAAACAAAGTTCAACGGAGCCAAGCAATTCTTTGGTCTTTAAAACATTGGTTTGATTGATTAAAAATGAAATATAACAATTTCAATTTGTTGTTTTGATGTCACATACAGTTAATATCTTTGGTCCCTAAATCACAGTGATTCTATATTTTTTTTAAACAGACAAAAAGTAAAAATGTCTCACAGTCTTCCTTCCAAAACTCAGCCTGCTTGCTTCACCAGATTTGCAGATGATTTTATGGAATTAACTAGCCCAGTAGTAAGTCAAATGTTTTATTCAGGCATTTTGTGTCAAGCTAGCTATGTGTTAATGTAAATGGTTATAGCACAGTATTGGAATAAAAATAAGAATAATAAAAATTTTTCCTGGAAAAGAAAAATTCCAAGAAATGTCTACAATTAACTGCTTCTATTTTGTGATGTAAAGATAAAAACAATCTGGATCACACAGGAAAGGATGTATTTCTATTCCGTTTATATTATTCCTCTGGATTTTGCAAAGTTTGTCACAGCTTTTAATATGCAGGTTGAGAAACAATTTTTAGAACTTGCAAATAGAACAACTTTAGCTTCCATCAGACCCTCTGCTCTTTGAAGTCCACATAGTAGCCATATCAAGTGCCCACAGCATTATGTTTGCAGTCTGTTTTCTCTGACCCATGGGAACCTTTGCAATGATGTTGTTGGCCCTTTGATGTCTACTCTCAAACTTTTTGATCTTGAAAATAAAAAATAAAGGCACCTGCTTATTTCTAAAACCATTTTCACACAAGAAGCCTGTATTCACCTGCTGTTTATTTACTTGAATGGTTTTGTTTCTATTGAATATTTTCTATTTATAAAATGCAATAGAATCTAACAACTGTGTTATGATGTTTTGGGTTTCTTTTAGCACCCCAGTTAATTGGCTAGCAGCAACAGCCAGGTATTTGTGCAGTGAGAGCTAAGGGCCCAGAAAATATAATCAAAGGACCTGCTTAGGCAAGAAATGTTAACAAAACTGTATTTCAAACAGTGTTCAGGATCAGTCTGGCAGAAGATGACAGAGACAGCCTAGAAACCACATTATCATCCAATTTGTACCTGTGAAGACTGTGTCAGATACTTACACTAAAGGGGCCACAGGTAGGCCACCACAAGAATGTTACTTTGGAAATATTGATTATTTTGAATCAAAAGATACTAAGAAACAGCCAGAGCAAGAGAAACACTCTGACCCCCGCACCCCCACTATGTCTTCAGGAAGCAGGAAATATATCTACCATATGAAATGTACCTTCTCTATACCAGGAAGTAATGAGACATCCTTATCATCAGAGAAGGGAATTCATAGCCAAGAAGGCTATATAAACAAACCTTGTTACTTTTTACAAATTTATTACCCTAACCCAAATTCTATTTAAAATTCCTTACTAATCGAAGCTCCCAAAGTCAAGTTTTCTTTGTTCTATCAACTCCTCATAGGTTTATTGTGTCTTTGTCTAAAAAGTATAAAAACTGTCTGCCTTGATTATTACTTTAGGTCTCAATTGCATTACTGAGCAATTGTGCACACATATTTTTTTTTCCTGCTGTTAATTCATTTCATGTCAATTTAATTCTTAGACCACATGGAAGAAACTTGAAGGATAGAATATTGAATACCTCCATCCTACTCTGAGTTGATGGTCGCTCTACTGGGAAGCCCAGAAAATCAGACAAATTAGCGTCTAACTAAACTAAAACAAAGTACACCCACATAAAGGGAATCCTTTCCATTGCACCAACTATAGAAAATTAATGAGTTCAATTTTTAGAAGCACCTGCCATGGAGGCTTAAGATTATTTGCAAAACAGATCTAGAATCCAAGAAGATTTGAGATATACTAACAAATAATAATTTCCAAGTGGTACAATCATGACCTTCATACACATATAGAATGAACTTGTTTCCAAAATTTATTTCACTCAGTAATTGATTAAGGACCAGTATGGCAGTCATAGTAGCTCAAAGGATATTTTAAGAATTGGATATTTATAGGGCATTTTGATAAAGGTTAGATTTTTAAAAACCTGGTAAATATTATATAATTCATCTCTAGGGTTGACGTTTTTACAAAAGAAATTATTCATGTGTCTACAATATAAAAACCTCCAAGTTCACATGTATCTTCACAGTCTAAACTCTTAATAAATAATAAATAACAATGGAAAATAATCATATAGTCTCCTAAAAAATTAACTGTTAGATTACTATGTTAAGCAATGTTTCTTTAAGATATTGAAAAGATACGTATTCTTTTGTCTTACTTACAGGTTTTGGGTGCCTTTTCCCAACAATACGAAGCAGATAGGCAAGAAATAATCATGCTTATAATCAAGAAGTGCCGTTATATCCTCAATGTGTAATAACCATAAATGATTAGTCACCTCATTTTTCCTGTTGTGTTAACTAATAGTTTTAAAAGACTGCTCCTATTTATCACATGTTTCTGGCCTAAAATATTTTCTAATTCTTTGAGGACAAAGTTTTCTCATTTTGTAATATTTGAAATCTTCAAACGCATATGGACGAACTTGGTGTTAGGATATAGAAAGTGGACCATGTAATTTCAGAAAAAAGATAAAGAATATAAATTTTTTTTTTCCTCCTGTTCTAGTGAATGTAATAGGAGTAACAAAAATTTGAGAGACACTGGAGAAGAATGTAACTCTGAAACCCAGAACTTAATGAAATCTCTTTCTTTAAGCTAGATTTGGATTGAATATTATGACTTCTAATAGCAAACAAAATTTCCCATGTTCCTTTAGATTGAACAGTCTCTACATTCTCTAATTGTACTTTAGGTCCTATGTGGCCATAGCTAGTGCAAAGAAGAATCCAGGGACAAATTATATCCAGACACTGACTGACAATGATGTTTTGTGTGGCTGATTAATTTAAAGATCTTCTCAAAGGGAGCCTAGGTGGCTCATTTGGTTTAAGCAGGTGCCTTAGGCCCCAATCATGATCTCAGGGTCCTAAGATGGAGCCCTGCATTAGGCTTCCAGCTCAGTGGGGAACCTGCTTCTAAAAAAATAAAAGCTTTAAAAAAAATTACAGATTTTCTCAAGAATATGCATCTTTGAATCTCCCTGGGATTAAACATGAGAATAGGCATAATGATTTAAATCTTACTTGAAAAACAAAAATAAACAAAATCATCCAGTAAACCTTGTTCTTATGTTATTGAAAACAAATAAATAGACATGATTTTTGTCTTTATAAAGTTAACATTCAGCAGCCAATTGGTAAGGCAGAAAATTTCAAGGCCTGCATTTAATAAATATGTAAATCAAGACAATACTTCTTGTGTCTCTAAAGATAATCAGTGAATTAGAATTTTACATATTGTTATGTAAAAGTGAATTTTCAATTTTAAAAATGTATTAGTCAATCACACCAACAAGAAAAAGTATAAAAAACATGTAATCATTTCAAAGGATACAAAAAATGCATTTGACAAAGTACAATACCCTTCATGATAAAAATCCTCAACAAAGTAGGTTTATGGAGGGACCATACCTCAACATAATAAAGGCCATATATGAAAAACCCACAGCTAACATTATTCTCAATAGTGGAAAACTGTAAGCTTTCACCTAAGGTGAGAAACAACACAAGTATGTCTACTCTTACTACTTTTATTCAATATAGTACTGGGAGTCCTAGCCACAGCAATCAGAATACACAAAGAAATAAATAGCATCCAAATTGGTAAAGAAGAAGTAAAACTTTAACTTTTTGCAGATGACATAATATTATATATAGAAAGCCCAAAAGACTCAGACAAAAAACTACTTGAACAGATAAATAAATTCAGTAAGTTTGCAGGATACAAGTTGATATACAGAAATTCACTGCATTTCTATGCACTAACAATTAAGTAGCAGAAAGAAAAATTTTAAAGCAATCTCATATACAACTGCATGAAAAAGAATAAAATACCTAGGAATAAACTTAACCAAGGAGGTGAAAGACCAGTACTCTGATGAAAGAAATTGAAGCAACACAAATGGAAAGATATTTCATGCTCATGGATTTGAAGAACAAATATTGTTAAAATGTCCACATTACCCAAACCAATCTTTTTACCCAAACTGATTTTGCAAAATCCCTATTAAAATACCAACAGAAGTTTTCACAGAATTAGACCAAATAATCCTAAAATTTGTATGGAACCTCAAAAGACCCAAATAGCCAAAGTGATCTTGAAAAAGAACAAAACTGGAGGTATCACAAGCCCAGATTTCAAGATATAGTACAAAGCTGTAGTAACCAAAACAGCATGGTACTGGCACAAAAACAGACACATAAATCAATGGAAGAGAATAGAGAGCCCAGAAATAACCATGATTATATGATCAATTAATCTTCTACAAAAGTGGCAAGGGAGAAAAAAAAAAAAAAAAAAAGGAAGCAAGAATATGCAGTGGGGGAAAAAACAGTCTCCTGAACAAGTGGTGCTGGGAATGCTGGACAGGTACATGCAAAAGAATGAAACTGGATCACTTTCTTACACTATATGAAAATAAACTCAAAATGGATTAAGGACCTAAATATGAGATCTAAAACATGAAAATCCTCAAAGAGAGTACAGGCAGTAATTTCTCTGACATTGGCCATCGCTACACTTTTCTAGATATGTGTCCTGAGGCAAGAAAAACAAAACCAAAAATAAACTATTAAGACTACATCAGGGCGCCTGGGTGGCTCAGTGGGTTAAGCCGCTGCCTTCGGCTCAGGTCATGATCTCGGGGTCCTGGGATCGAGTCCCGCATCGGGCTCTCTGCTCAGCAGGGAGCCTGCTTCCCTCTCTCTCTCTCTCTGCCTGCCTCTCCATCTACTTGTGATTTCTCTCTGTCAATAAATAAATAAAAAAAAAATCTTTAAAAAAAAAAAAGACTACATCAAAAGAAGGAGCTTCTGCACAGTGGAGGAAGCAATCAACAAAACTAAAAGACAGCCTATTGGATGGGGAAGATATTTGCAAATGACATATCTGGGTTATATCCAAAATATATAAAGAACTTATACAACTCAATATAAAGAACTTGTACAACTCAACCCCCAAAATACAAATAATCAAGTAAAAAAAAATGCGGAGAGACATGAACAGACATTTCTTTAAAGAAGACATACATATGGCCACAGACACATGAAATGGTATTCAATGTCATTCATCATCAGGGAAATGCAAATTGAAACCAAGTGAAATATCACCTCACACCTGTCAGGATGGCTACAATCAACAACATAAGAACAAGTGTTAGTGAGGATGCAGAGAAGATATTATCCTAATGCACTGTTAGTGGGAATGCAAAATGGTGTAGCCACTGTGGAAAACAGTATGTACATTCTTCAGAAATTAAAAATATAGACTTACCATATGATTCAGTAATTCCTCTACTGGGTTTTTACCCAAAGAATATAAAATAATTTGAAAAGATATATGCATCCCTGTGTTTACCATGGCATTATTTACAATAGACAAATTATGGAAGCAGTCCTAGTCTCTGTCGATAGTTGAATAGATAAAGAAGAAATGGAATATGTATCTAATGGACTATCATTCAGCCATAAAAAAGAGTGAAATCTTGCCCTTTGCAACAATATGGATGGATCTAGAAAGTATACTTTGAAGGGAAATAACTCAGCTAGAGAAAGACAAGTATCAAATTATTTCACTCATCTGTGGAATTTAAGAAACAAAATAAATAAATGAGGAAAAAAAGAGACAAACCAAAAAACAGACCTTTAACTGCAGAGAAGAAACTGATGGTTCCTACAGGGAAGGTGAATGGGGAATAGGGAAAGTAGTACAGAAGACAGAGAGCACATTTATCATAATGAATACTGACTAATGTATGGAATTGTTGGATCACTATATTGTACATATAAAGCCACTATAATACTGTATGTTAGGATGTCTGGGTGGCTCAGTGGGTTAAAGCCTCTGCCTTCGGCTCAGGTCATGATCTCAGGGTCCTGGGATTGAGCCCCGTATCAGGCTTTCTGCTAGGCAGGGAGCTTGCTTCCCTTCCTCTCTCTCTCTGCCTGCCTCTCTGCCTACTTGTGATCTCTGTCTGTCAAATAAATAAATAAAATCTTTAAAAAAAAATACTGTATGTTAATTATACTGGAATTAAAAAAAACACTTGTTATTAGAACAATAAAAATAAAAAACATTAAACATTCACTTATTTGAAGCAATATTTACTGTCTTAAAAGTAGTTTATTAATGTTTAGTCTTTTCTAAGAAATAGTTCCTGTGTACGATTGTGTTTTTTAAGTCTATGTGTGAGAAAAAAAACAAAACTTTATGTTTTTCTTTTAGAAGGTAAAAGTCAGTCTGGATAAGGTCAGAACTAGGAGAGCCAATTCAACTTGAAAGAATATCTGAGCCCTGACATCCCTGACCTGTGACCTATGATCTAGAGGAGATCCCCTCAAAGGACTATATGGCCTAATAATTCTCCAGTGGGAATGTAGAGCCTTGAGAAGCAGATGTGAAGAACATCAAGAAAGACGCAATGTTTATTGCAGCTGGATTGCTATCATGCAGGGAAACTGAGTTCAGCAGGACATTCAGAGTACCAAGTGTAAATGCTCAAAAAATGAAAGAAAATGTTCAAAAAGTAACAGAATAGTGTGCGTGAAACCAGGATTTTTGCATATTAAACAGCAAACTTTGAAAAATCCTGAGGAAGCCTGATTAACTACTATAGCCAAGATCATTCTAGATTCTTTTCAGCCAACCCCATGAGGATAATAAGAATTTATGGAGAAAAAAAAAATCCGAATATCTGTTTGTCAAGCCTGGAATGTACCTAGAGGGGGAAGAAGACAAGTAGGTGACAGGAATGGGTCAGTAATAGAGATAGGTTGGGTGACACGATGTTGAAAGGACAGGAGAAGAAATACAAATAGGGGATGAAACCAATTGGTAGGATCTGAATAGACTTACAAATGAGCCATCTGAAAGATAAGACAAATGATGATGTCACCAAAATGGGGAAGGCATCAAAATACTTAAAGACAAAACTTCAGGGGCACCTGGGTGGCTCAGTGGGTTAAGCCGCTGCCTTCGGCTCAGGTCATGATCTCAGGGTCCTGGGATCAAGTCCCACATCAGGCTCTCTGCTCAGCAGGGAGCCTGCTTCCCTCTCTCTCTCTCTCTCTCTGCCTGCCTCTCTACCTACCTGTGATCTCTCTCTGTCAAATAAATAAATAAAATCGTTTAAAAAAAAAAAAAGAAAAAAGAAAACTTCAAGTAACTGAATAGATTAAATAATAACTGATACTACAGGAGTTCTTGGAAAAGAGAGACCATCTGGGCTAAAATTTTTGAGAATGGGCTCATCACAGTGGATGCATCTTCAGGTTTTGAAAAGTATTAGGACTTTACTAGGCTGAGGAAAATTGCTACAAAACATCTAACATTGAAACCTCTCTAAAACAAATAGCAACTATAAAAAGCAATAAACTTGCCAAATTTAAAATAAAATATATAAGAGATAATAGAAAACCAGAAAAGTGTAAAATAGGATTTTTTTTTAAGTTTTGTACATCTCTTTGCTTCTATTAAGTGTATCTATTACGCTTGCAGTGGGATGCCCATTAGAGATAGGAACTTTTTTCAAATGCCAAAAAAATCCTCTAATTACTAAGTATGTCATCATTAATGTAAAGTAAAATCAAGTCCAATAAAACATTTCAAAAAAGGATATTCTGAGATTTGATCTTAATGATAGCTACATGCATTGCAGTTAAACAAGCCCAATCACACCTATCATTTAAGATTGTGAATATCTGGCGGAGGAGTCAAGATGGCGGAGAAGTAGCAGGCTGAGACTGCTTCAGCTAGCCGGAGATCAGCTAGATAGCTTATCTAAAGATTGCAAACACCTGAAAATCCATCGGCAGATCGAAGAGAAGAAGAACAGCAATTCTGGAAACAGAAAAACAACCACTTTCTGAAAGGTAGGACCGGCGGAGAAGTGAATCCAAAGCGACGGGAAGATAGACCCCGGGGGGAGGGGCCAGCTCCCGGCAAGCGGCGGAGCAACGGCGCACAAAATCAGGACTATTAAAAGTCTGTTCCGCTGAGGGACATTGCTCCAGAGGCTAAACCGGGGCGAAGCCCACGCGGGTTCAGTGTGGCCTCAGGTCCCGCAGGGTCACAGAAGGGGGTGTCTGAGTGCCGCAGACCTTGCGGGTATTGGAACGGGAAAGCCGGCTACAGAGACAGAGCCGACAGTAAGCTCACAGCTCGGTGTTACCTTGAACTGGTCGCAGGCTCGAAGAGCTCGGAGCGCGGCCGGAGGTCAGGCAGACAGGAGTAACTGGGCGCTGTTCTCTGAGGGCGCACTGAGGAGTGCGGCCCTGGGCTCTCGGCTCCTCCGGGCCGGAGACCAGGAGGCCGCCATTTGTATTCCCGTCCTCCGGAACTCTACGGAAAGCGCTCAGGGAACAAAAGCTCCTGAAAGCAAACCCGAGCGGATTACTCACCCCGGCCCTGGGTAAGGGCGGTGTAATTCCGCCTGGGGCAAAGACACTTGAGAATCACTACACCAGGCCCCTCCCCCAGAAGATCAACAAGAAATCCAGCCAAGACCAAGTTCACCTACCAAGGAGTGCGGTTTCAATACCAAGGAGAGCAGCAGAATTCCAGAGGAGGAGAAAGCCAAGCACGGAACTCATGGCTTTTTCCCTGTGATTTTTTTTTTAGTCTTGCAGTTAATTCAATTTTTTTTCTTTTTCATTTTTTTGTTTTTTTCTTTTCTCGCCTTCGGGTAAATTTTTTTTTTTTTAACTGTTACCTTTTTCTTTTTTAACGATTTTTTACTAGTTTATCTAATATATATATTTTTTCATTTTTACATTTTTCTCAGGTGTTTTCCTTTTTTTTAAAATTCTTTTCTTTTCTTTTTTCTTTTTTGATTTTCTTTCTTTTTTCTTTTTTTTTCTTTCTTCCTTTTGAACCTCTTTTTATCCCCTTTCTCCCCCCTCACGATTTTGGATCTCTTCTAATTTGGTTAAAGCATTTTTTCCTGGGGTTGTTGCCACCCTTTTAGTATTTTACTTGCCCCTTCATATACTCTTATCTGGACAAAATGACAAGACGGAAAAATTCAACACAAAAAAAAGAACAAGAGGCAGTACCGAAGGCTAGGGACCTAATCAATACAGACATTGGTAATATGTCAGATCTAGAGTTCAGAATGACAATTCTCAAGGTTCTAGCCGGGCTTGAAAAAGGCATGGAAGATATTAGAGAAACCCTCTCGAGAGATATAAAAGCCCTTTCTGGAGAAATAAAAGAACTAAAATCTAGCCAAGTTGAAATCAAAAAAGCTATTAATGAAGTGCAATCAAAAATGGAGGCTCTCACTGCTAGGATAAATGAGGCAGAAGAAAGAATTAGTGATCTAGAAGACCAAATGACAGAGAATAAAGAAGCTGAGCAAAAGAGGGACAAACAGCTACTGGACCACGAGGGGAGAATTCGAGAGATAAGTGACACCATAAGACGAAACAACATTAGAATAATTGGGATTCCAGAAGAAGAAGAAAGAGAGAGGGGAGCAGAAGGTATACTGGAGAGAATTATTGGGGAGAATTTCCCCAATATGGCAAAGGGAACGAGCATCAAAATTCAGGAGGTTCAGAGAACGCCCCTCAAAATCAATAGGAATAGGCCCACACCCCGTCACCTAATAGTAAAATTTACAAGTCTCAGTGACAAAGAGAAAATCCTGAAAGCAGCCCGGGAAAAGAAGTCTGTAACATACAATGGTAAAAATATTAGATTGGCAGCTGACTTATCCACAGAGACCTGGCAGGCCAGAAAGAGCTGGCATGATATTTTCAGAGCACTAAACGAGAAAAACATGCAGCCAAGAATACTATATCCAGCTAGGCTATCATTGAAAATAGAAGGAGAGATTAAAAGCTTCCAGGACAAACAAAAACTGAAAGAATTTGCAAATACCAAACCAGCTCTACAGGAAATATTGAAAGGGGTCCTCTAAGCAAAGAGAGAGCCTACAAGTGGTAGGTAGATCAGAAAGGAACAGAGACCATATACAGTAACAGTCAACTAACAGGCAATACAATGGCACTAAATTCATATCTCTCAATAGTTACCCTGAATGTTAATGGGCTAAATGCCCCTGTCAAAAGACACAGGGTATCAGAATGGATCAAAAAACAAAACCCATCTATATGTTGCCTCCAAGAAACTCATTTTAAGCCCGAAGACACCTCCAGATTTAAAGTGAGGGGGTGGAAAAGAATTTACCATGCTAATGGACATCAGAAGAAAGCAGGAGTGGCAATCCTTATATCAGATCAATTAGATTTTAAGCCAAAGACTATAATAAGAGATGAGGAAGGACACTATATCATACTCAAAGGGTCTGTCCAACAAGAAGATTTAACAATTTTAAATATCTATGCTCCCAACATGGGAGCAGCCAACTATATAAACCAATTAATAACAAAATCAAAGAAACACATCAACAATAATACAATAATAGTAGGGGACTTTAACACTCCCCTCACTGAAATGGACAGATCATCCAAGCAAAAGATCAGCAAGGAAATAAAGGCCTTAAATGACACACTGGACCAGATGGACATCACAGATATATTCAAAATATTTCATCCAAAAGCAACAGAATACACATTCTTCTCTAGTGCACATGGAACATTCTCCAGAATAGATCACATCCTCGGTCCTAAATCAGGACTCAACCGGTATCAAAAGATTGGGATCATTCCCTGCATATTTTCAGACCACAATGCTCTAAAGCTAGAACTCAACCACAAAAGGAAGTTTGGAAAGAACCCAAATACATGGAGACTAAACAGCATCCTTCTAAAGAATGAATGGGTCAACCGGGAAATTAAAGAAGAATTGAAAAAAATCATGGAAACAAATGATAATGAAAATACAACGGTTCAAAATCTGTGGGACACAACAAAGGCAGTCCTGAGAGGAAAATATATAGCGGTACAAGCCTTTCTCAAGAAACAAGAAAGGTCTCAGGTACACAACCTAACCCTACACTTAAAGGAGCTGGAGAAAGAACAAGAAAGAAACCCTAAGCCCAGCAGGAGAAGAGAAATCATAAAGATCAGAGCAGAAATCAATGAAATAGAAACAAAAAAAACAATAGAACAAATCAACGAAACTAGGAGCTGGTTCTTTGAAAGAATTAATAAAATTGATAAACCCCTGGCCCGACTTATCAAAAAGAAAAGAGAAAGGACCCAAATAAATAAAATCATGAATGAAAGAGGAGAGATCACAACTAACACCAAAGAAATACAAACTATTATAAGAACATACTATGAGCAACTCTACGCCAATAAATTTGACAATCTGGAAGAAATGGATGCATTCCTAGAAACATATAAACTACCACAACTGAACCAGGAAGAAATAGAAAGCCTGAACAGACCCATAACCAGTAAGGAGATTGAAACAGTCATTAAAAATCTCCAAACAGACAAAAGCCCAGGGCCAGACGGCTTCCCGGGGGAATTCTACCAAACATTTAAAGAAGAACTAATTCCTATTCTCCTGAAACTGTTCCAAAAAATAGAAATGGAAGGAAAACTTCCAAACTCATTTTATGAGGCCAGCATCACCTTGATCCTAAAACCAGACAAGGATCCCACCAAAAAAGAGAGCTATAGACCGATATCCTTGATGAACACAGATGCGAAAATACTCAACAAAATACTAGCCAATAGGATTCAACAGTACATTAAAAAGATTATTCACCACGACCAAGTGGGATTTATTCCAGGGCTGCAAGGTTGGTTCAACATCCGCAAATCAGTCAATGTGATACAACACATCAATAAAAGAAAGAACAAGAACCATATGATACTATCAATAGATGCTGAAAAAGCATTTGACAAAGTACAGCATCCCTTCCTGATCAAAACTCTTCAAAGTGTAGGGATAGAGGGCACATACCTCAATATCATCAAAGCCATCTATGAAAAACCCACCGCAAATATCATTCTCAATGGAGAAAACCTGAAAGCTTTTCCGCTAAGGTCAGGAACACGGCAGGGATGTCCATTATCACCACTGCTATTCAACATAGTACTAGAGGTCCTAGCCTCAGCAATCAGACAACAAAAGGAAATTAAAGGCATCCAAATCGGCAAAGAAGAAGTCAAATTATCACTCTTCGCAGATGATATGATACTATATGTGGAAAACCCAAAAGACTCCACTCCAAAACTGCTAGAACTTATACAGGAATTCAGTAAAGTGTCAGGATATAAAATCAATGCACAGAAATCAGTTGCATTTCTCTACACCAACAGCAAGACAGAAGAAAGAGAAATTAAGGAGTCAATCCCGTTTACAATTGCACCGAAAACCATAAGATACCTAGGAATAAACCTAACCAAAGAGACACAGAATCTATACTCAGAAAACTATAAAGTACTCATGAAAGAAATTGAGGAAGACACAAAGAAATGGAAAAATGTTCCATGCTCCTGGATTGGAAGAATAAATATTGTGAAAATGTCTAGGCTACCTAAAGCAATCTACACATTTAATGCAATTCCTATCAAAGTACCATCCATCTTTTTCAAAGAAATGGAACAAATAATTCTAAAATTTATATGGAACCAGAAAAGATCTCGAATAGCCAAAGGGATATTGAAAAAGAAAGCCAACGTTGGTGGCATCACAATTCCGGACTTCAAGCTCTATTACAAAGCTGTCGTCATCAAGACAGCATGGTACTGGCACAAAAACAGACACATAGATCAATGGAACAGAATAGAGAGCCCAGAAATAGACCCTCAACACTATGGTCAACTAATCTTCGACAAAGCAGGAAAGAATGTCCAATGGCAAAAAGACAGCCTCTTCAATAAATGGTGCTGGGAAAATTGGACAGCCACATGCAGAAAAATGAAATTGGACCATTTCCTTACACCACACACAAAAATAGACTCAAAATGGATGAAGGACCTCAATGTGCGAAAGGAATCCATCAAAATCCTTGAGGAGAACACGGGCAGCAACCTCTTTGACCTCAACCACAGCAACATCTTCCTAGGAACAACGCAAAAGGCAAGGGAAGCAAGGGCAAAAATGAACTATTGGGATTTCATCAAGATCAAAAGCTTTTGCACAGCAAAGGAAACAGTTAACAAAATCAAAAGACAACTGACAGAATGGGAGAAGATATTTGCAAACGACATATCAGATAAAGGACTAGTGTCCAGAATCTATAAAGAACTTAGCAAACTCAACACCCAAAGAACAATTAATCCAATCAAGAAATGGGCAGAGGACATGAACAGACATTTCTGCAAAGAAGACATCCAGATGGCCAACAGACACATGAAAAAGTGCTCCATATCACTCGGCATCAGGGAAATACAAATCAAAACCACAATGAGATATCACCTCACACCAGTCAGAATGGCTAAAATAAACAAGTCAGGAAATGACAGATGCTGGCGAGGATGCGGAGAAAGGGGAACCCTCCTACACTGTTGGTGGGAATGCAAGCTGGTGCAGCCACTCTGGAAAACAGCATGGAGGTTCCTCAAAATGTTGAAAATAGAACTGCCCTATGACCCAGCAATTGCACTATTGGGTATTTACCCTAAGGATACAAACGTAGTGATCCAAAGGGGCACATGCACCCGAATGTTTATAGCAGCAATGTCCACAATAGCCAAACTATGAAAAGAACCTAGATGTCCATCAACAGATGAATGGATCAAGAAGATGTGGTATATATACACAATGGAATACTATGCAGCCATCAAAAGAAATGAAATCTTGCCATTTGCGACAACATGGATGGAACTAGAGCGTATCATGCTTAGAGAAATAAGTCAAGCAGAGAAAGAAAACTATCATATGATTTCCCTGATATGAGGAAGTGGTGATGCAACATGGGGGCTTAAGTGGGTAGGAGAAGAATCAATGAAACAAGATGGGATTGGGAGGGAGACAAACCATAAGTGACTTTTAATCTCACAAAACAAACTGAGGGTTGCTGGGGGGAGGGGGTTTGGGAGAAGGGGGTGGGATTATGGACATTGGGGAGGGTATGTGCTTTGGTGAGTGCTGTGAAGTGTGTAAACCTGGTGATTCACAGACCTGTACCCCTGGGGATAGAGTATTATGCCTCCATCAGAAAGGATGAATACCCAACTTTTGTAGCAACATGGACGGGACTGGAAGAGATTATGCTGAGTGAAATAAGTCAAGCAGAGAGAGTCAACTATCATATGGTTTCACTTATTTGTGGAGCATAACAAATAGCATGGAGGACATGGGGACTTAGAGTGGAGAAGGGAGTTGGGGGAAATTGGAAGGGGAGGTGAACCATGAGAGACTATGGACTCTGAAAAACAATCTGAGGGTTTTGAAGGGACGGGGGGTGGGAGGTTGGGGTACCAGGTGGTGGGTATTATAGAGGGCACGGATTGCATGGAGCACGGGGTGTGGTGCAAAAATAATGAATACTGTTATGCTGGAAATAAAAATAAAAAAAAATATGAAAGTGAAGGAAAAAAAAAAAAAAAAAAAAAAAGATTGTGAATATCTGCCCTTCAAGGTATTTTCACTTCACAGTGGTTACTTAAGACTTTTAAAAACTGTTAAGTCAACATTGATGGTGAATGGTATTAGATTTTTAAAATTTCCATTGAGATTGAGGAAAACATTCAGTAAAGCTATGACAAGTCTGTTTTGTGGATCTTAAGTGTGTTAGAAAATAACACTTTTACTGCATAAAAGCCCTAATAAAGTGTTTGAATCTATTATGTTAACTGAGTGGAAGGATAATGACTTAATGAAATTTTAGCTAGGGTTCTGAAGGAATAAAAATATTGAGAATTAAAGTACACTTAGTGAAATTTAAATCCCAAAATTATACCATATAAATGACAAAAATATATAAACTAATAAAAATACTTTATGACCGCTACATGCTATTACCACATTCTTACCTAGAAACTTCAGATTAAACAGAATTACCAGGAAAAATAAGGAAGAATGATACTATTTTGGGGGTGAGGGGTTCTTTTTTTTAATGAATTTTAGGCTTTTTCCTAGTCCTTGTGATTTTTTAGTGTACTTTATGAAGGATGAAAAGTTAAGTTCATTCTCTCATTAGATTCATTCTTTTCCATTGGCAGACATCAACTCTCCTCATTACTGAGCCCTCACTTCAGATGTAAGTGTGTGTGTGTGGGGGGGTTCTCTTGTCTATCAACTATCTGTTAAAGTTCATGATTCTTCAGTCAGACAAACTGAGTATCTACTTAAAGCTTTAAAAAAATTGTATGAGACAAAATTGAATTCATAGCAAACTGAATGATACAGAAAGTACCGCTTTATAATTCACAAGTCCACAATGAGAACATAGTTGTCATAAATATTTAAATATCATAGCATCAAAATACTTATAGACAAATCTTCATGTGCAAGAACAGATAAATAATAATAGATACAGAAATGGGGATATATCTCTTTTTACCTCATGTTAGATTGTCTAGCCAAAAATAAAAGTAAGAATAGAAGGGATTTTAACAAAGGTATTGATAAGTTAAATGGGTATGACCTATAAACACATGTAGTACAAAAAAGAACTCATCTATGGAATAGTTGTAAAGATGAACTACATATTGAATTCAAAGAAAAAGTCATTTAATTTCAAATTTGAAATAGCATAGACTACATTATCAGATGATAATATAATTCAACTAAGGCTGCCCTTCTGGGACACTGTACAAAATCCACATCCACACCTTGCTCCTGTTGGTAGGATTCAGGAGTCCAGGGATTTCTTTAGGTGGAATAGTGAGAGGCTGTTACTGACCAAGTTTTTGGCAACACAGTTTGCTTAAGATCCTAAAAGGCATCAAGATTTTTGACTCTGGTCAATTCCATAAGAATGAGGAAACTGTATACAGAGACAAAGATCTTAGCCTAAGAAATTTTATCTTCTGGCTACTCATCTTTTTCTCAACCCATTTGTCAGTTTGGAAAATTGCCACTGATGTTGCACTCCTTTTGTTTGGCAGGGAAAGCTTTAAAAAAGTAGTGCTGGGGAAATTTCTGGAACGTCAGTGTTATCAATCTCATGTTTGCTAATTTTACTGCTTCAATAATATATAGAATAGATTACGGTTTATACAACAGAAATCACTCCTGCTAAGTTAAATAGAAAGGGATTTAACAGAGGGAATTTGGTGCTTACATAATCACTGGGAGAGCGAAAGTTGAGTCTGGCAGGCTTTAGGCTGAATTTCTAGGAACGACTCACAGAACAGCATTGCAGAACTGGCCCACAAATAGCTGCTACCTTTGCTGCAGCCAGGAAGCTGAGGGACTGGAAGCCATCATTACAGTAGTAAGCTGCAGGATCTTGCCATTCTGACACAAACTGGCCTGGCCCAGGTAGTTACTTGCCTCTCAACACTTACAAACAAACAAACAAACAAAAAACAAAAACAAAAACAAAACCCTAACTAATTAAAGTAACATTGTACTGTGTTTTTGGTAACTAGTTGTTGTATTCTAAATTAAATATCCCCTCTTCTGCAACCATGAAGATTTCATTCTAAATAGTAGTCATGTAACCCTTAACAAAAGGGAACAAAATATTTCATTCACCAAAGAAAAAAATTAAAAAGCACCATGGCTGTGATTCATCATTTTATTTATTTATTTATTTGTTTGTTTGTTTATTTATTTATTATTTATGTGAGATGCATTGTTGTGTGGTTAAGCAAAAGGCTTTGAGGTCATACAACTTGAGTTCAAACTCCATTATTAACTGTGAAAGCCTGGGGCAATTTAATCATGCTAAGCGTTAATTTCCTTATCTGTAAAATAGCATGATGATAATAGTGACACCTCATGGAGTCATTATATAAATTAAATAAAATGGTGTCCTGAAGTGCTTAAAAATGTTACCTGGAACATCATAAACCGTCAATGATGGTGAAACAGGTTTTATTATCACCACCTTACTACTTGCTGTTCCTTCTTTTTTCAAGTACACCATCTCTTTAAGTCAAAATCTCACATCTGCCATGATGATTCCAGAGGCAGTTGACTTCCTAAATAACAAAATCCATTGATCTTTTCTCAGTCCACGTGATCTGGTTTTCTCTGACTTTGACATTGTTCATCATTTTCATCAATTCTCATCACCATTGACACTGATGGCATTTATCAGCGTTCATTCTTTCCCCTGATTCCACACTTCACACTCAATCTGTCCGAGTAACTACAGCAATGTATGTAGTTATATTTTCCTTTTCCAACTACCATCCTGGTGCCAACCCTCATGATCTTATGCCTGTGCATTTTTTTTTTTAATTCACTTATTGACAGCTTACTCTTTCATTATCTCTGCTTCAGTTAATATTGCATACCAACTGACAAATGAATATCTTTAAAATACTGATTATGTCATTCTTATACTCAGATCAGTGACTTTCTATTGCCTTAAGTTCAAATACATTGGTCTGGTTTTCAAAACGTTTCTCAATTTGATGCTTCTCATCTTTGTATCCAATCATTTTATGAAACATGGTTCTCATTAAATATTGTGCTTTTTTTGAGGCCTTTCTTCATCCAGAAAGTTGCCTAGAATGCCCTCTCCCTAGCAATTTCCACCTCCTATATTCTTACTTATCCTTCAAGGTCTAGTTAAAATGCTTTCTACCCTTGGAAGATTCCTCTGCTAACTCCAATTAGGAGCGATCCCTCCCTTTTCACAAGACTAAAGATTTATATCCATCATCGAGTACGTCATATATGTATCCAATTTTTGGTAAACATGACCTAACTACCGTATTATACCAGAGTCAGAAAACTTCCTGAAAGGCCAGATAGTAAACATTTAAGTAAATATTGTTTAGGGACCATATAATCTTTCTCACAACTACTCAACTCTGTCTTCTTAGTGAGAAAGCAGGTATAAAAATATGTAAAAATGGGCATGACACTTTCAAATAATACTTTATTTACACACCAAAAAGAAAAAAAAAACACACAAAAAAACAAAAACCAAACAGCTGACCAGCCCAAGCATTGTAATTTGCTGACCACTGCATTAGACTATCAGTTTCTGAAATACTCAAACCATGCTATTGTTTGCTAAAACCGCTACTAAAAAGTCATTCAATACCTCTCTACAGTCTACACCAGGCACTATACAAGTGCTTTTATGCATATGTTTATAAATCACTGCAGTGCCTTTAAAAGTAAGCATTGTTATATTCCATTTGCAGATAAGGGGATTGAGGTGCTTATCACAATTGAAATTGTTATTTTTATGTATATGTTTACATGTTTATTTGTCTTTCCCTCTAAAGGGAAATTCTGCAAAAACAAAGAACAAGTCTGTCTCATTTGTTTTTGTGTCTGGCAGAGAGTAATATTCAATAAGTGTTTATCTAGTAAATGTCGAGGGTCACACAAAAAGTAAATAATGGAACAGGAATTAAAGTTCACATTTTTCTTTTTTCAACATTACTTCATTTTGTTCCTTTAAGTATTCCTTGAGAACTTACCACATGCCATGGGTTTATGAGCTTTCAACTATGCAAAACTGCCTATTATATTGTACACCATACAGCCAATGCCTCTAGATCTTTGTTCTGAGTACTTAAAATATAGGTATTATTATGATCTCTACAGATAAAATTTAGATGCAGAAAACTTAAGCACCTCACCCAAGGTCGAATACCTAGTAAGTGGTATAATTCAGTGCCATTAAAATAAAACAAATTTTATTTCTTTTAACAACTAGTTTCTATATACTAATAAATATTTGCTTTATTCTTACCTTTTCTTTTGTCTGTGTTAAGACCTTATGTTTTATAATAAGCTGTCTAACATAACAATAAGATCCATGTTTCCTGAGAATAATCCTCCCTAAAATTCACTTTTAATTCTGGTCATACAAACCATCTAATTTTCACCTTTTCATTTGCTCAAATTGCTTCTGCATTCTAGAACACCTTTCATTTCTTGTATGTCACTCCAAACTCTAAAGGTAGGAAAATTTTAATAAATATTTTTTAAGTTTAATAACACCATCTCCTAAAAGGTAGAAAATATTCACTTAAGTTCTAAACTATACCTGAATTTAGTCTGTACCTAGTCTTCCTAGAATGAATTAGCTTGTGGGTCAAACCCTAATATTTGACATCTCACACCAATGTTCCAATTCACATAATAATGAGCTAGTAAGGAGGAAGAAGCAAGATGGTGGAGGAGTAGGAGACTGAAATATCATTGGGTCCCAGGAGTTCAGCTAGATAGTTATCAAACCATTCTGAACAGGAAGAGAAGAAGAACAGCAAAATCGAAGAGAAGAAGAGCAGCAATTCTAGGAATAGAAAATGGACCACTTTCTGGAAGGTAGGACTGTGGAGAAGCGAATCCGAAGTGATGGGAAGATAGACGGTGGAGGGGAGGGGCTGGCTCCTGGCAAGTGGTAGAGCAGTGGAGTACAAAATCAGAACTTTTAAAAGTCTGCTCCATGGAGGGATGTTGCTGCAGAGGCTAAGCAGAGGTGGAGCCCTCCAAGGGACAGTGTAATCTCAGGACCTGTGGGGTCACAGAAAGACCAGGGGTGTCTGAGTGTGGCAGAGCTGCCAGGTATCGGAGTGGGGAAGCCACCTACAGAGGCAGAGTGAGGAGTGCACTCTCAGCTCAGGGTTACTGTAAACAGTGATCCGAGACACAGTGGTACCACTTCTCTTTGAGCAGGGACCTGACAAGGGGTCCATCCAGCCTCTTCCTCTTCCAGGAGGAGTGGCATGGGAACCTGCAGCAGGACTCTGCTAGGTTTGGAGACTCCAAATCGGCTGTGTGCCAGAGATAGAGACATTCAGTTACAGGCCAGGGTAAGCAAAGAGTGAGGCCAGAGACCAGGGAGACGGGAGGGATTGACTGCTTTTCTCTGAGGGTGCACTGAGGAGTAGGGTCCTGAGCTCTTGGCTCCTCTGGCCAGAGATTGGCTGCCATTTTCATTTCCATCCTCCAAAGCTCTATGGAAAGTATTCAGGGAACAAAAGCTACCAAGAGTGAATCCAAGCAGATTACTTAGCCTGGCCCCTGGCAGGGGCAATGCAATTCCACCTCCAGCAAAGACATTTGAGAATCACTGCAATAGGCCGCTCCCCTAGAAGATCAGCAAGAACCATCCAGCCAAGAACAAGTTTACTGATCAATTTGAACTCTGGAACTCGAGAGCAAAGAGAAAGCAATGCATAGAATTTATGGCTTTTTTTCTGATGATTCTCTAGTCTTTCAAAGTTAAATAATTTTTATTTTATTTTTTCTTATTCTATTTTTTCTTAACTTTTCCTTTCCTCTTTTAATGGTTTTTAACTCTTTTATCTTATCAATACTTTTTAAAAAACTCTTTTAAAATTTTCATTGTTATAGTCATATTTTATCCCTTCATTGTATTTAACCTTATTTTTTGTATACATATAGGGTTTTTTGTTGTTGTTTTTGTTGTTTGTTTAAAGTTTTTATACAATTTCTTGTAATAGATCAAAATATACCCTATATATAGTGCATGGTTTTGAGTCTCCAGCCTGATCACATTCTCTCCTCTTTTTTTTTTTTAAGCCAAATTATCAATTCCTTTTTTAGAACCTTTTTAAATTTTTACTTTTACAGTCCTATTCCATCCCTTCATCATGTTTACCCTTATTTTGTATATATATAAATTTTTCCTTCTTTAAAGTTTTGGGAGATAGTTTCTTCTAAGAGACCAGAATACACCCAAAGTCAAGTGGGTGGCTCTGTTCTATTCACCAGTCATATCTATATCTATATCTGTATCTATGTTTATATTCCCCCCTCACTCCTCTCCCTCCCAGTTTTGGGTCTCTTCTGATTTGGTTAGTGTATATTTTTCTTGGGTCTGTGCCACCCTTTTAGTATTTTCTTCTCTCATTCATCTATTCTTATCTAGATAAAATGACAAGGCAGAAAAACTCACCACAAAAAAAGAACAAGAGGAAGTACCAATAGCTAGGAACTTATTCAATACATACATTAGTATTATGTCAGAACTAGAGTACAGAATGATGATTACCAAGGTGATAGCTGGGTTCAAAAAAAGCATGGGAGATATGAGAGAATCCCTTTCTGGAGAAATAAAATCCCTTTCTTTCTGGAAAAATAAAAGAACTAAAATCTAACCAAGTTGAAATTTAAAAAGCTATTAATGAGATGCAATCAAAATGCAATATTTTACTGCTAGGATAAATGAGGCAAAAGTGAGAATTAGTGAAATAGAAGCCGAAATGATGGAGAATTAAAAAGCTGATCAAAAGAGAGACAAACAAATACTGGATCACAAGGAGAGAATTTGAGAGATGACTGATACTATAAGATAAAACAATATTAAAGAAATTGGGATCCCAGAAGAAGAAGAAAGAGAGAGGGGGCAGAAGGTATATTGGAGTGAATTATAGTAGAGAATTCCCCAAATATGACAAAGGAAACAAGCATCAAAATCCAGGAGGCAAGGAGAACCCCCCTCAAAATGAATAAAAATAGGTTCACAACTCGTCATCTAATAGTAGAATGTACAAGTGTTACTGACAAAGAGAAAATCCTGAAAGCAGCTCAGGACAAGATGTATATAACATACAATGGTAGAAAGAGTAGATTGGCAGCAAACTTATCCACAGAGACCTGGCAGGCCAGAAAGGACTGGCATGATCTATTCAGAGCACTAAACGAAAAAAATATGCAGCCAAGAATATGATATCCGGCTATGCTATCACTGAAAATAGGAGGAGAGAGAAAAAGCTTTGAGGACAAACAAAAATTAAAAGAATTTGCAAATACTAAACCAGCCCTACAGGAAATATGGAAACGGGTCCTCTAAGCAAAGAGAGAGCCTAAAAGTAATAGACCAGAAAGAAACAGAGTAAATATAAAGCTACAGTCATCTTACAGGCAATAAAATGGCACTAAATTCATATCTTTCAATAGTTACCCTGAATGTAAGTGGGCTAAATGCCCCAATCAATAGACATAGGGTATCAAAATGGATGAGAACAATAAGACCTATCAATATGCTCTCAACACGAAACTCATTTTAGACCCAAAGACACCCCCAGCCATAATGTGAGGGTGTGGAAAACAATTTACCATGCTAATGGACATCAAAGTAAAGCTGGGGTGGCAATCCTTATATCAGATCAATTAGATTGTAAGCCAAAGACTATAATAAGAGATGAGGAAGGACATTATATCATACTTAAAGGGTCCATCCAACAAGAAGATCTAACAATTTTAAATATCTATGACCCTAACATGGGAGCAGCCAATTATATAAACCAATTAATAACAAAATCAAAGAAATACATTGACAATGTGTTGACACATTGACAATAATACAATAATCATAGGGGACTTTAACACCTCCCTCACTGTTATGGACAGATCATCTAAGCAAAAGATCAACAAGGAAATAAAGGCTTTAAATGACATACTGAACCAGATTGACATCATAGATATATTAAGAACATTCCATCACAAAGCAACAGAATACACATTCTTCTCTAGTGCACATGGAACATTCTCCAGAATGGATCACATCCTGGCACCAGGATCTCAACTGGCACCAACAAATTTGGATCATTCCCTGCATATTTTCAGATCACAATGCTCTGAAGGTAGAATCCAATCACAAGAGAAAAGTTGGAAAGAACTCAAATACATGGAGGCTAAAGGGCATGGATCAACCATGGAATGAATCAACCAGGAAATTAAAGAAAAATTTAAAAAATCATGAAAACAAATGACAATGAAAATACAGCTGTTCAAAATCTTAAGGACACAGAAAAGGCAATCCTGAGAGGGAAGTACATAGCAATACAGCCATTTCTCAAGAAATAAGAAAGGTCTCAAGTACACAACCTAACCATACACCAAAAGGAGTGAGAGAAACAACAGCAAAGAAAGCCTAAACCCAGCAGGAGAAGAGAAATAATAAAGATCAGAGCAGAAATCAATAAAATAGAAGCAAAAAAGAAAAACAAACAAACCACAAAAACAGTAGAACAAATCAATGAAACTAGGAGCTGGTTCTTTGAAAGAATAATTAGATTGATACACTCCTGGCCTGATGTATTAAAAAGGAAAGAGAAAGGACTCAAATAAAAAAAAAAATCATGAATGAAAGAGGAGAGATCACAACCAACCCCACAGAAATACAAACAATTATAAGACCATATTATGAGCAACTATATGCCAGAAAATTTGCCAATCTGGATGAAATGGATGTATTCCTAGAGACATATAAACTACTAAAACTGAGCCAGGAAGAAATAGAAAACCTGAACAGACCCATGACCAGTAAGGAGATTGAAGCAGTCCTCAAAAATCTCCCAACAAACAAGAGCCCAGGACCAGATGGCTTCCCAGGGGAAATCTACCAAACATTTAAAGAAGAATTAATACCTATTCTCCTGAAACTGTTCCAAAAAGTAGAAATGGAAGGAAAACTTCCAAATGCATTTTATAAGGTCACTATTACCTCGATCCCAAAACCAGACAAAGACTCCAGGAAAAAGGAGAGTTACATACAAATAGCCTTGACGCACACAGGTGCAAAAATTCTCACCAAAATACTAGCCAATAGGATCCAACAGTACATTAAAAGGATTATTCACCACAACCAAGTGGGATTTATTCCAGAGCTGCAAGGCTGGTTCCACATCCGCACATCAATCATTTTGATACAATACATTAATAAAAGAAAGAACAAGAACCATATGATACTCTTAAGAGATGCTGAAAAAGCATTTGACAAAGTACAGCATCCTTTCTTGATCAAAACTCTTCAAAGTGTAGGGATAGAGGGTACATACCTCGATATCATCAAAGCCATCTATGAAAACCCATAGTGAATATTATTCTCAGTGGGAAAAGCTAAGAGCTTTTCCGCTAAGGTCAGGAACAAGGCAGGGATGTCGAGTATTACCACTGTTATTCAACATAGTATTAGACTGCCTCAGCAATCAGACAACAAAAAGAAATTAAAGACATTCAAATCAGCAAAGAGAAAGTCAAACTCTCGCTCTTTGCAGATGATATGTTACTTTATGTGGAAAACCCAAAAGACTCCACTCCATAACGTTAGAACTCATACAGAATTTCAGTAAAGTGTCAGGATATAATATCAATGTACAGAAATCAGTTGTATTTCTATATACCAATAGCAATGCAGAAGAAATAGAAATTAAGGAGTTGATCCCACTTACAATTGTACCCAAAACCATAACACACCGAGGAATAAACCTAACCAAGGAGGCAAAGAATCTACTCAGAAAACTATAAAGTACTCATGAAAGAAATTGAGGAAGACACAAAGAAATGGAAAAATGTTCCATTCTCATGGATTGGAAGAACAAATATTGTGAAAATGTCTATGCTACCTAAAGCAATCTACACATTTAATGCAATGCCTATCAAAATACCATCAATTTTTTTCAAAGAAATGGAACAAATATTCCTAAAATTTATATGGAACCAGAAAAGACCTCAAATAGCAAGAGGAATGTTGCAAAAGAAAGCCAAAGTTGGTGGCATCACAATTCCGGACTTCAAGAGCTACTACAAAGCTGTTATCATCAAGACAGTATGGTACTGGTACAAAAACAGACACATAGATCAATGGAACATAATAGAAGCCCCAGAAATAGACCCTCAACTCTATGGTCAACTAATCTTTGACAAAGCAGGAAAGAATGTTCAATGGAAAAAAAGACAGTCTCTTCAACAAATGGTGTTGCGAAAATTGGACAGCCACATGCAGAAAAATGAAACTGGACCATTTCCTTAAACCACACACAAAAATAGACTTTAAATGGATGGAAGACCTCAATGTGAGACAGGAATCCATCAAAATCCTTGAGGAGAACACAGGCAGCAACCTCTTCCACTTCAGCCACATTAACTTCCTCCTAGAAACATCACCAAAGGCAAGTAAGGCAAGAGCAAAAATGAACTATTGGGACTTCATCAAGATCAAAAGCTTTTGCACAGCAAAGGAAACAGTCAACAAAACCAAAAGACAACTGACAGAATGGGAGAAGATATTCACAAATGACATATCAGATAAAGGGCTAATATCCAACATTTATAAAGAACTTATCAAACTCAATACCCAAAGAACAAATAATCCAATCAAGAAATGGGCAGAGGACATGAACAGACATTTCTGCAAAGAAGACATCCAGATGGCCAACAGAAACATGAAAAAGTGCTCCACATCACTTGGCACCAGGGAAATACAAATCAAAACCACAATGAGATACCAACTCACACCAGTCAGAATGGCTAAAATTAACAAGTCAGGAAATGACAGATGTTGGTGATGATGCAGAGAAAGGGGAACCCTCCTACACTGTTAGTGGGAATGCAAGCTGGTGCAGCCACTCTGGAAAACAGCATGGAGACTCCTCGAAAAGTAGAAAATAGAGCTACCTTATGTCCCAGCAAACTGAGCCAGCAAATTGACCCAGCAAACTAGGTATTTACCCTAAAGATACAAATGTAGTGATCCGAAGGGGCATGTGCACCCAAATGTTTATAGCAGCAATGTCCACAATAGCCAAACTATGGAAAGAACCTGGAAGTACAACCACAGATGAATAGATAAAGAAGATGTGTTGTATATATACAATGGAATATTATGCAGCCATCAAAAGAAATGAAATCTTGCCATTTGCAATGACGTTGCTGGAACTAGATGGTATTATGCTGAGCGAAACAAGTCAATCAGAGTCATATGATCTCTCCGATATGAGGAATTTGAGAGACAGAGTGGGGGGGTTTAGGGTGTAGAAAAGGAAAAATTGAAACAAGATGGGATCGGGCCAGAGACAAACCATAAGAGACTCTTAATCTCACAAAACAAACTGAGGGTTGCTGGGAGTGTGGGGGTAGGACAGGGTGGCTGGGTTATGGTCACTGGGGAGGGTATGTACTATGGTGAGTGTTGCAAAATGTGTAAGCATGATGATTTACAGACGTGTATCCCTGGGACAAATAATATATTATATGTTAATAATGTATATAACATATAACATATGTTATATGTTAATATATTATATGTTAATAAATATATTATATGTTAATTATATATGTAAATAATATATGTTAATAAAATATATGTTATATTATATGTTAATATGTTATATGTTAATATTATATTATATGTTAACAATAATATATTATATGTTAATTATATGTTAATAAATTATGTTAATAAAAATAATAATAATGAGCTAGTAATAGATGCAATAGTTTGCATCCAAGTTTTATTTTTTGTACACTATTTATCAAGTTTCTCATTAGTGAGACATTAGCCATTATTTATCTTTCATTCCACATATTTAAATATGCCATTCTTTCATTTCTATGCTGTGATTTGGCTAAGGCTAGGAGCTGTGACTGATTCCTCATGGTATTTTTTATAAAGAGTTATCAGTAGACAATTATGAAGTGACTGAATGAAGGTGCATATACACATGAATATGTGAACATCTACTTTATCTAATTCTAATTAGAACTTATCTTTAATTTACCTCTTAAATACTTCTCAAACCTTTACTTCTATCCTTATTCACCACACCTGCTTTAGTTCAGGTCCGCAGAGCCTTCCACCAACAATCTCATAACAGCAGTGTCCCTGGCCTCCTACATTGCATTTCCTCAAAGTTTTCAGTCTGTCCTCCTTTTTGCTACCAATCTATGAAATGTAGTTTCCTTCATAGATTATATACTTTTCAGTATCTTCCCATCCTATACTACAGATGTGAGCTAAAACTCTTTAGAACTGCATGGATGGAACTAGAGCGTATCATGCTTCGTGAAATAAGTCAAGCAGAGAAAGACAACTATCATATCATCTCCCTGATATGAGGAAGTGGTGATGCAACATGGGGGCTTAAGTGGGTAGGAGAAGAATCAATGAAACAAGATGGGATTGGGAGGGAGACAAACCATAAGTGACTCTTAATCTCACAAAACAAACTGAGGGTTGCTGGGGGGAGGGGAGTTGGGAGAAGGGGGGTGGGTTATGGACATTGGGGAGGGTATGTGCTTTGGTGAGTGCTGTGAAGTGTGTAAACCTGGCAATTCACAGACCTGTACCCCTGGGGATAAAAATATATGTTTATAAAAAATTAAAAAAAAAAAAAAAAGAACTGCATATAAGACCCTCTTGCCCAGCTCTCCGGGCTCATTTCTCTGTTCACATGCATTCTGTACCCTAGTCACACTGAGGACAGGACTTGGAAGTTTCTGAAACATATCATACTCTTCCATCTAAGCCTAACTGCAGACATGTATTTCCTTCTGTGCAGAATCCGCCCCCTCCCCACTCCTTCAGTGAAACACACTTTTCTCCTAGTGTGGGATTCTTTCTTGACTTTCAAGGTTGAATATAAATATCACTTATATTATGAAGGCTTTATCCATGCCCCAAATGGAAATTAATGCTCTTTCCACTATTCTCATAGCCCCCACCTATTTTTTTTCTGAATACCTTTACACTGATTATAATTAGATTATATAGCTTTTTTTTTTTTCCATTTAACTAAAAAATCTTTGAGGGTGGCAGCCTTCAGACATCTGTACCCTTATCAGAATGCCTGCCATATAGCTGTCCCACAAATATATATTTTTTAAGATTTTTTAAATTTATTTGACAGACAGAGATCACAAGTAGGCAGAGAAGCAGGCAGAGAGAGAGGAGGAAGCAGACTCCCCGCTCAGCAGAGAGCCCGATGAGGGGCTCGATCCGAGGACCCTGGGCTCATGACCCGAGCTGAAGGCAGAGGCTTTAACCCACTGAGCCACCCAGTCTCCCCTTGGCAAATATCTTTTAATGAATGACTTAAACAATCAATCAATACATTTATCTTGACATTAAAGAAGTTGGGCTATGGAGATAATGACCATTCAAAATAAAATTTTGGTATTATAACATATATAAAAAGATTGAGTATAGCATTTTTAAAAATCAGGATATACTTTATTTGGAAAGAAATTTCACATGTAGGCATTAAATTGCTTAAGCAAATAATGTCTGGTATTTAAAAATGAACCACCTGCCAACTGCATTATAAGAAGTTCCTAATTATAAAAGAATATATAAAGGAAATTGGATTGATTTTGATGTCTATAGTATAAAATTAATTATATAATTATACTAAATGTACCATGAATATAATAAATTTCCTAAATGATATTTAATTTTTGGTCTCTAATTTTCCTATTTAATTACTGCTAATTACAAATTTGGTAACTATTTTAGGCTTTGAGGACAATACAAGAAAACCATCTTTCAAAAGAAAAAGCTACTTTAAAAATTGAAAGAATTCTTATTTTCTGCTTATAATTTTTTCTACTAACATATATTATTAGCCTCAGGGGTACAGGTCTGTGAATCACCAGGTTTACACACTTCACAGCACTCACTGTAGCACATACCTTCCCCAATGTCCATAACCCCACCATCCTCTCCCTACCTGCCTCCCTTCAGCAACCCTCAGTTTATTTTGTGAGATTAAGAGTCTCTTATGGTTTGTCCAAAAGAATTCTTATTTTACTGATGGGGCCAGTAGAACAACATTTTAGTAGACCCCCCACATCTCCATATATGCTTTAGAATGTGTTTGTGAGAGAAATTGCAAGCCAATATATTATCTGCTTTTACCATCCAAAGCAAAGAAATTCTCTGGTTTTACTCACTGCTCGAGTCACTGAAATTTGAGGCACCTCTAGTTGTTCAGTGGGACATTTGACAAGAAACAATTTTAGGAGGCTATCATATTATCAATCTTCCCAGAAGGAAAAATTTGACATGAGGGGTAAATAAAAAATGTCATTATACTAATCTTGGCAAAAACATTTTTCCTCGTGGCTCCAGGAACGTTATGAGCCCCAAATATCTCTGCCTTAGACAGTGGGGTTGGGGTTCATGTTGATGCAGAATCAGTTTTCTGGGGAAAAAAAATGATGTTTAATTTAAGCAAGATGAAGAAAACCCAGTCATGTCAATAAAAAGTAGAAAGGAATGGTCAAGTGAGGTACATTTTCCTAGCAACTGGTAAGTGTTGTCTAGCAAAAATAATGTTTAGAGCTAGGACTGAATTCAGTAGAAACTGGTTGAATGAATGAATATTGCAATTCAAGGTGTAAATATCTTATGAAATAAAGCCCTACTTTAAAAAAAAGAAGGGATGACTCCTAGTTAGAGAATATCCAATTTTGGATACATTTTGCCATACTAAAATTGGATATTTAAGGATGGCAGAGTATATCAAATAAATGCCAATTCATCTATACAGTAATCCCCAGAGAAGCTTCCCACAATTTTTCAATTAAATGTTCATTTGGGGTGCCTGGGTGAATCAGTCATTAAGTGTCTGCCTTCCACTCAGGTCATGACCCCAGGATCCTGGGATCAAGCCCTGCATCAGGCTCCCTGCTCAGCAGAAGGCCTGCTTCTCCCTCTCCCACTGCCCCCGTTTGTGTTCCTGCTCTAGCTGTGTCTCTCTCTGTCAAATAAATAAATAAAATCTTTTAAAAAATTAAATGCTCATAACAAGAAGAGGATAAAAAAGACAATGATGAGATGAAGACAAAAAAGATGACAATGATGACAAAAATGACAATGACAAGAAGAAAAGAAGCATTAAAAGAAATAATAAGGACTCTGATTTCAGCAACCAGCTGATGGTAAAAAGATACTTTATCTCACAAAAGAAATCCATTCTCTTTGCTTAAAATAAGAGTAGAAACTACTGCATCACTCTGCTAAAATATATCCCTTTCACAAGAGAACTAAGGTATTTGTAAACCACTAACATTTTCCAGCTCCCTTTCCACTTTGGAATGCCATTAGCACCATGAAAACAAAGTGTGTTTATTTCAGTTCTCCACCGCATTAAGTAGAACAGTACCTGGAACCCAGTTTTGTATTCAATAACTACATTTGAAATGAATGTGTGTTGAATTTTTTTTTTGGTATTATTTCTCCAATTCCAACTTCTTCCCTTTTCCATCTTTTGCTCACCCATTCTATCTATCTATCTATCTATTTATTTATTATTTTTATTGATATATAATGTATTATTTGCCCCAGGAGAACAAGTCCATGAATTGTCAGGCTTACACATTTCATAGCACACATTATTTTCCAGTCATTTGGATACTGCCCCCATGGAACAACACATTATGTTCTGACACATGTGGACTCCATAAAGAAATTATGAGGAACCTTATTAGTACAAATTAGATAATGTAATTTTCTTTATAAACCACTGATTCAGTGACACCGAGCCAGGCAAAATGGCTGGGAGTATATCCAATTTTAGGATGGCCATTATGTTCAGTGAATGTCAGCTAGACTACAAATTTTGTTCAAGGAAATGCATTTTTACCTAGCCCCTACAGAGTGGGATGCTGTATTAAACTCTTTACTCTGCTATGTAAAACAAATTTAACAACTGGTTCTGGAGGAAGGGGATAATTCTGATTTGTGGGCTTTGCTTGATTTCTATGATGTATTTTAAGACCATATGAATTAATGGACAGTTATGGAGCTGGCTCCAAGATAACACTATCTCTAGGTACTTATACCTCACTAACAAATTTTTATACCTCAATAACAAAAAATAAAATACAAGTAATAGAATAAGTGGAATAAAATAAAATAATAAAAAAATTATTCCTTATTATTTGCAAAGTACCATATAAGTTCTTTATTGTCCCTATATTAATGTGTCATGTATTCTTTATGTGTTTTATTAATTATGAAAATGTTATGTCCATGGTGATTTATGAGTTCCTTACAAGCAGAAAAATTAATTTAGTTATTTAGTCAACAAATGTTTATTATTTGCAACTATGTGAATTCCCTGTAATAAAACACATAATGGACTCACAGTAAAGTGGAATTCAGAACAAGTTGCTTAATAAACTAGATTTTCTCAGGATTCTGTGTAATTCTGTCAGCTTTCCAACTTCCTTCCGGACTGATAGGCTATTATGTCTCAAGCTTTCTCATGCAATATTTGTTGTCTGTACAACTCAGACATAATTTCCTTTTTGTATGTATCTTTGAATATATTTACATATAAATATCCAAGGGGTGCCTGGGTGGCTCAGTGGGTTAGGCCTCTGCCTTCGGCTCAGTGGGTTAGGCCTCTGCCTTCGGCTCAGGTCATGATCTCAGGGTCCTGGGATCGAGCCCCACCTCGGGATCTCTGCTCTGCAGGGAGCCTGCTTCTCCTCTCTCTCTGCCTGCCTCTCTGCCTACCTGTGATCTCTGTCTGTCAAATGAATGTACTTTGGTACATATAAATAACCAAAATAAAAGAAGCCTCTTCTAAGTAGAGATTGTAATCTGATTGTTCTGCATCTTTCGAAACCACTCAAAGAATTTTTATGACTCCATAGTTGTTCTCTCTATCCTGTATTTTCTAGCAGACAGATTACATTCTCAATAAATATTGGTGGCATTTAGTGGAATGATTTTGTCAAACTCATATAATTCTTCATTCAGTTTCTTGATGTAGTTACACAATTCATGTAAAGACTAAATATGTCACTATTTTAAAATACTGAATAAAAGCTATATTTACCTCTCTATTTAAAAAAAACATTAAAAATACATTAATTTTTGGTATACTATAACAAAATAATATTTTCCTGACTAACCATTTGAATCTGGATATAAATCATACCATATTGCCAAACTATGACAGAGAAAAAAAATCACATTAATAAATCATTGAAATAAACTTCCTAGCCTTTCTATTATTATAATTAGGAATAAAACAACTGATTCTCATAAAATCTTTAAGGTTGCAAAGATATTAGTACTATCTATATCTTTCTGAAATCACAAAAGACTGTTAACCCTAAGAATATAAACAAAGAGTTAGAACTAAAGCATTTTTGACTTTTCATCCAGATATAAAATACTTTATAAACATAGCTACTCTTGAAGAACATGTCTCTGTATATTTCTTTTAAATTATGAAAAAACTGGAAAACACAAAGGGAAGTGTAAATTGACTGTTTGATAGATAATCTATTTTCTTCTCAATTCAATGAATAAAGAAGTAGACATGATCTTAAATTGACAATGACATGGTCCAATAAATAAGCTCACAAGAGTATTCTATATCCTATTAGGGAGGAACTATAAAACTGCCTTTCTCTGAATGTCTTCAATGATTTACTAAAGCTCACACTTAATGATATAAGGTGTGACTTTAGAATACCACATGGGTACAGAATCCAGGTAAGAAAATTCACTTCCCTCCGTATTTATAATTATTCTGTGGTAGCATATGCATGTTTTCCTTCCTTATGAATTGATTTCCATTTCCATGTATGTTGTATTTTTTTGAAAAAGTAATATATTTACCTATTCAAAAAGACCACAAGGGTATACTGTAGAAAGTCTTTCTATTAGTTGTTCATTATTGATTCTCCTTCCTAGAAGCATTAAATGTTATAAATTTCTTATTCATCCTTTCTTATGTGTACACAAGCACTTATTCTTTTAAAATAAATGGGAACAGGCAATTCAGGCTTCCTATACTTCACTATATATTTTTGAAATTTAAAATATATATCTTGGCCACGTAAGACCCCACGTTGCATCACCACTTCCTCATATCAGGGAGATCATATGATAGTTGTCTTTCTCTGCTTGACTTATTTCGCTAAGCATGATACGCTCTAGTTCCATCCATGTTGTCGCAAATGGGTAGGAGAAGAATCAATGAAACAAGATGGGATTGGGAGGGAGACAAACCATAAGTGACTCTTAATCTCACAAAACAAACTGAGGGTTGCTGGGGGGAGGGGGTTTGGGAGAAGGGGGTGGGATTATGGACATTGGGGAGGGTATGTGCTTTGGTGAGTGCTGTGAAGTGTGTAAACCTGGTGATTCACAGACCTGTACCCCTGGAGATAAAAATATATGTTTATAAAAAATAAAAAATTAAAAAAAAAATAAAAATAAAATATATATCTTGGGATTTGCTCCATATCAGTGCATAAAGCCTTGTGCATTTTTTATAACTCCATAATTTTCTACTGAATCACTTATTTAAAGAGGTGTTTATTGATGTCCTTTGAAGTTGTTTCAATTTCTTACAAATACAAACAATGCTGAAATGAATAACTTTGAAGACACATCATTTTGTTCATGTGTTAGAGTATCTGAAAGAATGTATTCTTTGGAGCTGATTTGGTGGGAAAAAGAATATGTGCATTTTTAGTTTTGATATTTGATATGATAAAAATTGCCTTCCATAGATGCTGCACTAATTTACATTCATACCATCACTGTAAGAGAATATTTTTCTTTTTATTCCCCAGCCAAAATACTTCCTAATATTTCTGCCACTCTCATAAGTGAAAAGCACCATCTTCACTTTTTAAAGTGAAGCATAGCATATGTACAGAAAAATGTACAAAATCACAAATTGTGTTTCACAAGCTGAACAATTCCATGTAACTTGCACCTAGATCAAGAAAAACAGAGCATTACCAGAATCTCAGAATCCTTCCTCGAGTCCTGGGAACAACCACCAATGCCCACTCAACGGTACCCTCCATCTGACTTCTAACACTACAGATGAGCTCTACTTGTTTTTGACCTCTCTGTAAACTGAATCGGTAAGTTTTATACCAGAGTCTTTGATTCAACATTCTTTGTGTATGTGGAATTTATTCATACTTTATTATGTTGATGTAGCTTTCTCACTTTCATTGCTATATTGTATTCCGTTTTATGATTATTCCAGTTTATATTCTAGTTCAGGTATAATCTGAGAAGTTTCCAGTTTGGGGCTTTTAGAAATAATGATTCAATTAATATTTATTTCATATATGTCTTTTAGTGGGCCTATAGCTGGATCTCTTTTACAGATTTAGGAGTAAAATCTCTGGGTCATAAAGTGTATATATATTCAGCATTTTTATAATTTCTGCTGCAGTTTTCCAAAGTAGTCTTACCAATTTACACTCCTACCACCAGGATACCTGAATTTGAGTAGTTCCATATCCTCACTAAGACTTCAGATTATTTCTTCAACTTTTGGTATTCTGGTGGGTGCATCATAGTGATGTTTTAATTTGAATTTCCCTAAATGGGATGGGATGGGTTTCTAATGTATTAGCACTATTTATATTTTTCTTAATTCTGTTGTTCTACCTTCAACACATGGAAATAACCATGGAATATAACCACATGGAATATAAAAACACATGGAATATAACCACTTCTTACCACTTCTGCTACTACTACTCTGAACAGAGTCACTGATATTTATTTCTTACTTGGATAACAGGAAAGCCCTCCTGACTCAACCTGCTTCCTTTCCTGCTCTCCTATAGTCTAATCTCAACATAAAAGAGGGCTCTTGTTAAAGAGTGAGTCATATCATGTCACTTATTTGCATAAACTCTTCAATGCTCACTTTACTCAGACCTAAAATTTTATACATGATCTGGCCCCCATTCCTTCTTAGACTCGATAACCTGCTACTCTCCTTCTCACCTATTTTCTCTAACTCAGCTAATCTCCTTGTAGTTTTCAAATATTATAAGCATGTTCTTGTCTTCAGATATTTATACTAGCTCTTCCTTATAATATTCTTACAATATCCTTAAGATATTCTTATGGCTAACTTCCTCAATATCTTAAAATTTTGTTTAAATGGCATCTTCTCCATGAAGCTCATCTGACCATGCTTATTGTTAACTCCAGCACTCCACATAGAGATTATTCTGCTCTTCTGCTTACATAAAATTATCATCTTCCAATATACTACATAATTTACAGATTTATTATATTTATTGTTTTCAGCTGCAAGAATGTAATCTGAGAGCAGTGTTTTCAGTTTGTTAACCTTCCCAATTATCCCATTCAAGTATATCATCCATGTCCTGCTGGGACCCTGACTGATACATCATTTTTACCTCTATTTATTGATTATTAACTTCACATAGTATTCCTTTACTTTTTGTTAGTAAACATGAGGAAGTCAGCAGGTTTATATTCTTCCCATAATCTCTCTTCCTTCCACTCTCAGTTTCCCCTTTCAAATGATCTAATTTCTGTATTGTCTCAATTTATATTCCACTTTATAAGCATATACTTTCATTTACTTAATATTAAACCCAATCCCAAATAGATGCAGCATTCATTACCAGTTTATCTGCTATAATATTCTAGCCATCCTTGGTTATGAAAATATATTTTATACTCCCCTTTTATTAAAACATAATATAATATTTGTTTCAGGGGTATGCATCTGTGATTCTTCAGTCTTATATAATACCCAGTGCTCATTACAACACATAACCTCTCCAATGTCCAACATTCAGGTACCCCATCTCCCTACCCTTCTTCCCTCCAGCAACCCTCAATTTGTTTCCTAAGATTCTCTTTTTTAAAAAAGAGTTATGACCATAACCATAAGTGACTCTTAATCTCACAAAACAAACTGAGGGTTGCTGGGGGGAGGGGGTTTGGGAGAGGGGGGTGGGATTATGGACATTGGGGAGGGTATGTGCTTTCGTGAGTGCTGTGAAGTGTGTAAACCTGGTGATTCACAGACCTGTACCCCTGGGGATAAAAATATATGTTTATAAAAAATAAAAAATTAAATTAAGCACAGTAAAAGATTAAAAAAAAAAGAGTTATGAGAGCATTATCTCTGACTTTGTCTTGCATGTTGAAAATACCGTGCCTTCACAAATATTGAATGATTATAGTTGAGTACAAAATTCTTAGGTCACACTTTCATTCCTTGAAAACTGTAGAACCCTGCCATTCCACCTTGTACCTCCCTTCTTTATGCCCACATCTATATTTCTCCATTTAATTCAATTATTTTGTGAAGGATATCTCCCTCAGAGAGAGGGAGGAAAATCTTAAGTCAGGAGGAAAATCTTAAATATGATTTAATATTTTAAATCATCAGTTGTGCCTAACTGCCAAGGATCCACCATAGGGCTTGGCAATGCAGAGGTCACTGGTGACATTGACAAGAGCAGTCTGACCTTGGAGGAGCAGTAGAGAAGAAGCCTCATTAGAGTGCGTTTAAAAGAAAATGAGAAATGAGCAATTATGGAGGTAGAGTATTGAATGTTTTCCTCCATTTTTGCATCTTACACGTCTTTTAAGAGGCTTATTTCTTTAGACTTGATGTTTAACAGCATTCACACTTTGGTACCAAATATTGCTAGGTAGGTCCCTTCAAGCCTTTTTTATTTCTTGAATATTTCCTCTTCTATTATTTTGCTTTTCTTTTTTGTGGACTCCTATGATTTATATCTCCTATATCTATCATTTCCTCCATAATTTTGATCAAATATTTATTATACCTGTGTTGTTGTGGGTTTTTTTTCAGTTTTATCAGTCCTGTCTTCTATGTTCTTTACTGTATTTTCAGCTCATTTCTCCTACTATCTTTACCTTTCCTTCCCTGAACTCTTGCATCTCTGCCTTGTATTCTTTTTTCATAAAAATTATTGAATCACTGATTTAAAATATATATATAACCATATTTGAGTATAATTTTGATTTGCTCCATAAAAACATTTTTCAGGTAGGTGATATTTATCTGCAACTCATTATTCTTGTTCCTTCCTTCACTTTTCCTTGTAACAATAGTGTGCCCATTCCTTTTGGATTTTTTTTATTTGAACAAAAAGACATTGGGATTCCCCCCCCCCCTCAACTAATTATTTGCAGAAAATTCATGTTGGCCAGATGCCATAGCTGTATTTTGTACTTGAAGGAATTTTTCTTGAGATTTTGTGAATTCTTTTAGTTTTAACTTCTTTTGCTGATAGATGAAGGTAGGTGTAAGCTTGCTCATAATGCAGACTTTTCTTCCCACTCTGGTACTTAGAACCAAACGATACAGAGAATCCATTGTTAAGCCTATGCATCCTATTCCCTTCATTGTGAACATGAGACTTCAGTTTTGTATTTAAGAGTGTTTCCTTCTCAGACACCTGGGTGGCTCAGTTAGTTAAGCAACTTCCATTCTGCTCAGGTCATGATCCTGGAGTCCCTGAATTGAGTCTCACATTGGGCTTCCTGCTCAGTGGGAAGTTTGCTTTTCCCTCTGACCCCTCCCCTCTCGTGCTCTCTCTCTGTCTCTCAAATAAATAAATAGAATCTTAAGAAAAAAGAAGAAGAAGAAGAATGTCTCTTTCCCTGTGGTGTGTTTACTGTGAAGTTTTTCTGAGATCTGTAGCGATTTTATTTTCTCTCTTTCTCTCTCTCACTATGATAAACTATGTAAAACATGAAATTTACCATTTTAACCACTTTTAAATGTACAATCAGTGGCATGAAGTATATTCATGATGCTGTGAAACCATCACCACTATCCATCTTTTTGAACTTTTTTACTATCCCAGACATTCTGTACTCATAAAATAATAACTCCATAATCTCTCCTCCTCACAGCCACTGGTAACATCTATTCTCTTTCTTTTTCTATAAATTTGCCTATTTTAGGTACCTAATATAAGTAGAATCATACATATTTTTATTTTTATGTCTTGCTTATTTCACTTGGCATAATGTTCTCAAGGTTCATCCATGTCACAGCATCTATCAGAATTTCATTCCTTCTTATGGTTCAATGTTCCATTGAATGTATACAACACATTGTCTTTACTCATTCAAGCATTGATAGACATTTGGATTGTTTCCACCTTTGGGCAATTATGAATATGCTTCTATGAATATTGGTGTACAAGTATCTGAGTCTCTAATTTCAATTCTTTTATACTAGGAGTGGAATTGTTGGATTGAATTCTGTTTTTAATCTTCCTTCACCTTTGTTGATGTTCATTGCTTGTGGAAATGCTTCCACATATTTTATGGATTATAAGACCCCTCATAGTTTTATAATGAAGCATGTTTATGTTTCCAGTTTTTATTTTTCTTGCTGATTTTGTATGGCATCTGAGAAGAAAATGTGAGATGATGCTAGTTTTACTCTATCACTTTGAAGTAGACATATTTTTTTTTATTTTTTTTTAAAGATTTTATTTATTTATTTGACAGACAGAGATCACAAGTAGGCAGAGAGGCAGGCAGAGAGTGAGAGAGGAGGAAGCAGGCTCCCTGCTGAGCAGAGAGCCCGACGCGGGGCTCGATCCCAAGACCCTGGGATCATGACCTGAGCCGAAGGCAGAGGCTTTAACCCACTGAGCCACCCAGGCGCCCCTGAAGTAGACATATTTAAACAACTTCCACTGTCAACAAATTTGTCTAGAGATTCTTATAATGTTAGTACTAAACTGAAGTTTATTTCTCTTTCTCATATATAAAAACTGATACTAATATTTAGAGGAAAAAAGGACAACTGAGCACCTACTATACTCTGGGCTTGGGGCTATTGCTTTAAAATCATATATAATTACTTAATTTATTTAATTTAATCATTGGAGAAAGTCCGATAAGGTGATTTTTACTCCATTTTATAGATTAAAATTTGTGCCATAAAGCTTGAGTCATTTTTCAAAGCTATCGATTTAGCAAGCTACCCAGTTGAGAGTATACCGAGCTCTCTCTAACTCTATATCTCATATTCTTTTCTCTTTACCAAATTTCTAATGAATGAACTTAGGTTTGATAAAACCAAATAGCTCAACTTATAAATGTAGACATTAAACAATTGGAGACATTTAAATGTAAGTGTTTAATCCATTTGGTTCAATTCGGGTATATCTAAAAACTACTGATTGGGAAGAAGCAGAATTTTTGGCTTGGGCATTGTGTGCTTTTATGTCCTCTCAAGAAACCAAAGTCCCACTCCAAATAAGACAGACAAAAGTTCCACAATTACCTGGCAACTACAATGAAAAGATTGCTTCCATCTGCCATTCTTTTATTGCTTTTCTTTTGTATTTCTCTATTTTTTTATGTACATCACAGCAAAATGCTGAATACTGACATGTCTATAGTAAGGGATAGCAATGCACACGTTTGTGAATACCAACTTTGCTAAGAAGATTATGCTTTTTTTGGCTTAAGAAAAATTTTATTACTCTCTTGATGAAGGTCATTAATTAATGTCTAAGTGAAAATATGTTTTCAACTTCAAAATTACATTTATACATTATATACCTTGCATGTACAATATGAACACTTAACTCAGTGAAACTTATGATTCTAACACTTGAGTTACAAACTACTAAGTTAATATAGACATAGAATTATAAAAAGTCTAAAGATAGACTGCAGCAGGAGGGGCCAGCTCCCAGCAAGCAGTAGAGCAACAGAGCACAAAACCCAAACCTTTAGAGAAGTCTGCTCCACTGAGGGACATTGCTTCAGAGGCTAAGCAGGGGTAGAGCCCTCACAGGGACAGTGTGGTCTCAGGGCCCACGGGGCCACAGAAGGATCAGGGGTGTCTGAGTGTAGCAGAGCTCACAGGTATCAGAGCAGGGAAGCTAACTACAGAGACGGAGCTGAGGAGTGAGCTTGGGGTTACCTTAAACTGTGATCCACAGCATAGTCAGGCCTCTGCTCTTTGAGCAGGGACACCATAAGTGGCAGATCTGGGGAGATCCACCTTTCTCCACCAGGAGAGCAGCACAGCAGAAATCTGCTGGGTTTGGAGACTCCAAATGGGGCCATGCACCAGAGACAGAAACTCTCAGTCACAGGCTGGGTGAGCTTGGAGTGCAGCTGAAAACCAAGGAGATGGGAGTGATTGACTGCCTTTCTCTGAGGGTGCACTAAGGAGTGGGGCCCTGAGCTCTCGGCTCCTCCAGGCCAGATATTGGGAGGCCACCATTTTCGTTCCTGTCTCCAGAGCTCTACAGAAAGCATTCAGTAAACAAAAGCTCCCAAGAGTAAACCTGACAGATTACTTAGCCTGGCCCCTGGCAAGGGCAATGCAATTCCGTCTGAACAAACACATTTGAGAATCACTACCTCAGGCCCTTCCCTGAGAAGATCAGCAAGAACATCCAGCCAAGACCAAGCTCGCTGATCAAGAACAGCAGAATTCCAGAGCTAGGTGAAAGCAAAGCTTAGAATTCATGGCTTTCTCCCCATGATTCTTTAGTCTTGCAAAGTTAATTAATTTTTTTATTTTATTTTTTTCTTATTCTAATTTTTTTAACTTTTTCTCTTTCCTCTTTTAATGTTTTTAAACTAGTTTTTCTTGACATTTCTTTAAAAAAATTTGTTAACCTTCATTATTATAATAATATTTTATCCTTCATAGCATCTAACTTTATTTTCTATTTACATATAGGGTTTTTTTTTAATTTTTTTTAATTTTTTTTTTAATTTTTGGGATACAATGTCTTCTAATAGTCAAAATATACTCTAAATGTAGCACAGGGCTTTGTTCTAGTCTCCAGCCTGAGCAAATGCTCTCCAGGTTTTTTTTTTTCCTTTCTTTCTTTTTCCAGCCAACTTATCTAAAAAAAAAAAATTCTTTTTTTAGGATTTTTTAAAAATTTTCATCTTTACAGTCATATTTCATCCCTTCATCCTGTTTACCCTTATTTCCTTATTTTTGTGTGTGTGTGTATATATATATATATATATATATATATATATATATATATATATGTTTTTTCTTTCTCTAAAATTTTGGGAGGTAGTTCTTCTAAGAGACCAAAGTAGATATCTATGGATATAGATATCTATATCCATATCTATATGAATATAGATATAGATATAGATATGGAAAGATATCTATCTATCTATAGATAGATAGATAGATAGATAGGACTGGTGAGTACAACAGAGCCACCCACTTGATTTTGGGTGTATTTGGGTGTGTGTATACACACACACACACACACCTATATATATATATATTTTTTTTATTTTTTTAAATTTCTTTTTATCCCTTTCTTCTCCCTCCAATTTAGGGACTTCTGATTTGGTTAGTGAACTTTTTTCTGGGTTCTTTGCCACCCTTTTAGTATCTCATTCTCTCCTTCATATATTCTTCTCTGGATAAAATGACAAGGCATAAAACTCAAAACAAAACAAAGAACAAGAGGCAGTACTGCTGACTAGGACATAATATGGAGGTTGGTAATATGTTAGATCTAGAGTTCAAAATGACCATTCTCATTGGTACTAGCTGGGCTCGGAAAAGGCATGAAAGATATTAGAGAAACCCTGTCTGAAGAAATAAAAGACCTTTCTGAAGAAATAGAAGACCTAAAATCTAACCAAGTGAAATCAAAAAAGCTATTAGAGAGGTACAATAAAAATGGAGGCTCTTACTACTAGGATAAGTGAGACAAAAGAGAGAATTAGTGATATAGAAGACCAAACAATGGAGAGAAAAGAAGCTGAGCAAAAGAGAGGCAAACAACTACTGGACCACAAGAGGAGAATTTGAGAGATAACTGATAACATAAGACAAAACAATATTAGAATAATTGGGATTCCAGAAGAAGAAGAAAGAGAGAGGGGGACAGAAGGTGTTTTGGAGCAAATTATTATAGAGAACTTCCTTAATATGGCAAAGGGAACAAGCATCAAAATCCAGGAGGCAAGATCAATAAGAATAGGTCCACATCCCATCATTTAATAGTAAAATGTACAAGTCTTAATGACAAAGAGAAAATTCTGAAAGCAGTCCAGGACAAGAAGTCTGTAACATACATTGGTAAAAATATTAGATTGGCAGTAGACTTATCCATAGAGACCTGGCAGGCCAGAAAGAACTGGCATGATATATTCAGAGCAATAAATGAGAAAAACATGCAGCCAAGAATACTATATCCAGTTAGGCTATCATTGAAAATAGAAGGAGAGAGAAAAAGCTTTGAGGGCAAACAAAAATTAAGAGATTTTGTAAATGCCAAAGCAGTTCTACAGGAGGAAATATTGAAAGGGGTCCTCTAAGCAAAGAGAGAGCCTAAAAGTAGTAGACCAGAAAGGAATAGAGACAATATACAGTAACAGTCACCCTACAGCCAATACAATGTAGGCATGAAATTCTTATCTTTAAATAGTAACTCTGAATATAAATGGGCTCAATGCCCCAATCAAAAGACACAGGATATCAGAATGGATTAAAAAAAACCAAAACCCATCAATATGCTCTCTACAAGAAACTTATTTTAGACCCAAAGACACCTCCAGATTTAAAGAGAGGGGGTGGAAAACAATTTACCATGCTAATGGACATCAAAATAAAGCTGGGGTGGCAATCCTTATATCAGATCAATTAGATTTTAAGTCAAAGACTATAATAACAGATGAGGAAGGACATTATATCATACTCAAAGGGTCTGTCCAACAAGAAGATCTAACAATTTTAAATATCTATGACCCTAACATGGGAGCAGCCAATTATATAAACCAATTAATAACAAAATCAAAGAAATACATCGACAATAATACAATAGTAGGGGACTTTAACACACCTCTCACTGAAATGGACAGATCATCCAAACAAAAGATCAACAAGATAATAAAGGGTTTAAATGACACACTGAAGGAGATGGACATCACAGATATATTCAGAACATTCCATCGCAAAGCAACAGAATACACATTCTTCTCTAGTGCACACGGAACATCCTGGTATATATATACAATGGAATACTATGCGACCATCAAAAGAAATGGAATCTTGCCATTTGCAATGACGTGGATGGAGCTAGAGGGTATTATGCTGAGTGAAATAAGTCAATCAGAGAATGACAATTATCATATGATCTCCCTGATATGAGGAATTTGAGAGACAGAGTGGAGGGTTTGAGGGGTAGGGAAGGAAAAAAATGAAACAAGATGGGATCAGGAGGGAAACAAACCTTAAAAGCCTCTTAATCTCAGAAAACAAACTGAGGATTGTGAGTTGGGGGTGGTATGGAGAGGGTGGTTGGGCTGTGGACATTGTGGAGGGTATGTGCTATGGTGAATGCTTTGAAGTGTGTGAAGTGTGTAAGCCTAACGATTCACAAACCTGTACCCCTGGGGCAAATAATACATTAGACGTTAAAAAAAAAAAAGCCTCTGAGAAAAAGATAAATACTTATAAAAGACAAACACTTAATAAGAAAAATTCCTAAGTATCTAGTCTAATTGCTAGCTCTTAGTATTCTATTCTCAGCTCAATTTATATGATTTTTTGTATCACAGCTTGGCAAAGATTCCAAATTTTGAAAAATTTGAAAAGATTCCAAATTTTGAAAATTTCATGTGAAGGTGTGATATTTTAGACAGTAACTAAAGAAAACAATACAAAAGTAGAAGTATGGATTGATAAAATATTCCTCAAAAGAAATTTTAAATTGTGTATGAGGGTAAAATTTGGAAGAAATATATAGATGTCTGAAAAAGAAAATACGATTAGATGAATATATTATAGTATGACTGGAGGGTAAGTTGTTATATAACTACTAAAATGTGCCAATAACATGTAAAGATAAGAAGATACTTATGACATATTGAGAAGGGACTATCTAGTTAAAAGGTAGTATTTAATTTAAAAACCTATATCATTGCTTTTTAGAATAAGATACAGCCTTTATGATCATTTTTTTAAAGCAATCCCTATACCCAATGTGGGTCTCAAACTCATAACCCTGAGATTAAGAGTCACATGCTCTACCAACTGAGCCAGCCAAGTGCCCCTAGATGTATCCTTTATAATATGGTCTGTATGTTTACCATGTCACTGATCTGGCTTGCTACTTTCAAATATATGGAAAGGTGAATGGTCTGTTTACCTTGCACATAATTCTTCGTATATATTACATACCACAAATGAACACTGGGAAAATACTAAGTTACAGTGAGCTCAAATTTGTTTTGTTACTGACAAGGTCCTAGCACACAAGTATTTTATGATACCAGTTCTATAAAGACCGACTCACTTTAAAGATCACAGGAGATATTGATAAACATCTATTTTGAGAGTTGTCTGAAAATTTGTTCATAGGACCAATTCTTTTCTCTAAAATTTTTTTATTTCATCATTGCACATAGTAAGTACATAATATGAAATGCAAATTATGCTTATTTCATGCCACAATAATTATATGCTTCAAATAAAAGTTAAGCAGTGCAAATTCACACTTATCTTTGCCATCATTAGAAAAGTGCTCCAGAGTTTAAAAAAGGAAAAAAAAAATCATTTTATTTATGGCCTTATAAGGCAGTTAAACTTTGAAGCTATTTATAAAAATATTAATTGTACCTATAAAATAATTGATTTTACCTCTGTTTTTTTGACTATAATTATGCACCAGAGCCCATCAAATACACTGATTTGAACTTCATCATGGCTACTACAATTGTCAGACCTAAATCAAGGTCAATATTATCCTAACTTTAACATTAACTAGGTGATAAATGTTCCCAAATATAAGAATATCTTGATAACTAGTTAACAAAAAAAATGTTTATACACATTTGAACTGCTAGTAAAATTGAGAGTATCAACTCAGGTGATAGCAGTCTAGATATTCCAGACTTCTATCAAAATTAGCCAGGATATTAATTAAAAATAGAACTGATGCCTATCATGAATGCACATTAAAATGCATTTGCTAGTTCATCAAATTCTGTGAGTTTAATCTGTGTATAAACCTATAATATATCTTTCACTTAACTAAAATGAGGTTACTGCAACTGTACGTGTTGACTGTAGTATAACGATAATCACAAGCCACTCAATATATTTAATTATTTTCCAAAGTATTATTGGCTTTAAACATTATCACTCAGTCCACAACAGTTGATTATATTATTCTTAATTTTACCAATTCAAATTATATCAAATAATTCTTTTCAGTAATGTTGCCATAGAAGCCAATTTAGTTAATATGCTTAAATGACTTGTAACACAAACTCTTCACTCTAAGTACTGAGACCAAAGTGGCTAAATGACTTGCCCATAACGGCAAACTTGGGACAACTTCTTAGTTCTTTTAACTCCCAGTTCAGCACATATATTTCCCATGAAAGAAAATAAAAGATCTAAATGCAAATTATTTACTTACACATAAATGAACATTTATAGAGATTTTTAAAATATTTACTGAGTCCATGGGATACAAATATTCCATAGACTCATTTTTGAATAATTAAATTTGCTTTTTTTAAATAGACAGATGGAAGAGAGGTGTAGCTCTTCATGAAGAGTGAATTTTAATAATGTGGTTTCAAGAGGAGGCAATTACTTGAAAGAAAAATAGCAGTCCTGAGAGACATCAGTGCAAGTCCATCAGTTGGTCTCGCCTTAAAAAAAACTATAGCTCTTGTATGTATTATGATTCTTAGAATTAATTTGTTTTCCACATTGACCAAATGTTTAAACAATGGCCATCTCATGCCATCTCATGATATCTCTGTATCTGTCAAGTGACAGAGGGTGTATATACACACCAGGAGAGGTTTTCTTTTAAATTAAGGCTGAACATGAATTTCATCAAATTCATTGATCTCAACAAATCAATCATTTTGAGGAACATATGATATTGTTCAACTTTTTTTTCACTGTTAAAATTCTCATCTTCTTAAATTGTAGGAAGCATTTTCTGGTAACAGATAAACTATTCAACTCCATCTTTATACGAAAGAGTGAGATATTTATGAAAAGTACATGTAAAATTTCCTGAATTTTCCCTTAGAATTTCAAATGGTTGGATAGAATTTGTAGAAAATATGGTGAGATAAATTTTATATAACCTGTCCCAAGAAGCATTGGTTAAATCATTTTCAAGTAAAGGCCAAATATAATGTGTTAGTCTCCAAGATGTAAACACTAAATTCCATGCACAGCAGCTGCTGGATTATCTCCAACAATCTGACTTTACTTACTTAGCTTAAAAAACAGTTCTCTATATTCTTAACCACAGCTTTTCACAATCAAAACTGCCATATTCCTCACATAATTACATCTAAACACATCACTAACCCTCCAACGATTGTCTCCATGCTGTTTCTTTTAAATTCTTACAGTTGAAACCCATAACTTAACTCTAAATTTTTCTTTGTGCTCTGACATTTAAAAAGCAATATGCTGTATTTACCACTCTCCATTAACTTCTTTGACTATATGAATTCCCTCCATTCCTTTTTGTTCTTTACTTGTTTCAGAGTTACCTTCAGTATTCTGTGCCAATTAATTTATACCCAGAACATCCCATTAGTTTTCTCATCTTTCCCATACTTTTTCTCTCTATAATAATTTCTGTCTTATTTCACTGATCAGTTCTTGCTGGCCTCATCCTGGAAACAACTGTTTGCATTAGGGATCTTGTCTTCTCTTCATACATAATGCTCAAGGCTCAGAGGAAAAAGCAATACCTGGCAGCAACTTCTTGTACAGCATCCTTCTAACAACCACTCGTTCACTGAATAAGGACCTACCAAGACAGAAGATACATAGAGATGGATATGACAGAGGGTTAGTTTAAATATATGAAAACAATTGTAAATAAATAGGTGCAAAAATATAGGTCTCAATTAAATAGTCCAACCTTTTACATGCATTGATTACAGGCCTACATGAGGCAGGCCCTGTGCTAAGCTCTGAGAGACAGTAGAAACAAAATAAACATGGTCCTCCCTCTTGTAGAATTAATATTTCAATGGGAAGTTAAAAATTGAATGTAGTCATTTAAATAGCACTTTGGAGACTACTAATTTATCACCTCTGTTTCTTTAGTGCTAGAATAACATTCTCATGCTTCATATTCTGAAGATAAATATGGCATTAAACAGAATGCTTTGACCTACATTTTATGTATATCAGGCTTCTGGTAATAATGGACTGAAATCACAATGATGATTACTCTCTGGCTATTATTTGCCGCAGCTGCATCTGTGAGCCGAGCTGGGTCACTAGGAGGCCTTCAACGGTAAGGCCATTTGGAACTGTCATTTATCTTCGTTGTGCATGATAAAATTTACTTCACCAATATCCTCATGTTTACAAAGCTTAGAGGGACCATTTTTTTTCTTTGCTTATATATCTCTGAGCATGGGGCATATTGAAAAGAATTTTTATAATCAATAGATAAAATCCACCAAAGAATATCATGGATAACGACAAAGTCTGATTTCCTACAGGAAAGAAATCCCAATAGCTTCAAGCAGTGTTGTTTCATGAAAATTATGTAGAACTCTCAAGTTAAATCAGTTCATCAATTATAAACAAAACAATTTCATATGTATTATGGTTTTTGATTTTAAGACCTTTATGTTTTGGGGAGGAATCTGAATGGCTACAGATCACTGCTAATAAGAGTCCTTTGGATCCCAAAGTGAGGGCTCTTCTACTTCAAAAGAAAACAAGAATAGAGAAGGAGTAATATCTGCTTTGTTCCAGGAATGTGTTGGTGATTTATACATTTATCCTAATTAATTCCATCAGAGAAATAAGAGAACTACAAGGATTACTAAGAAGCTGATGTCTGAAAGGGCCTTAAATAATAGGAATATAAGAATTTCGGGTGTGCCTGGGTGGCTCAGTCAGTTAAGCATCTGCCTTTGACTCATAGAGTCCAGGGAAAAAACCCCGCTCTGGAGTTACTGCTCAAAGGGGAGCCTGCTTCTCCCTCTCCCTCTAACCACCCCCTCCTTCGTGCTATCACTCTCACTCTCTCTCTAAAATAAATAAAATCTTAAAAAAAAAAATATTCCAAAGTAGGTCCAAGTAGTAGGTCCATCTGGTCCCGTGTTCATGTCTGTTCATGACACTTAGAGGCTTGCTATGACTGAACCTTAAAATGTTGGTATGTCTCTTACTGTAGTGATTACAATGAACAAGAGTTACATGTAGAAGACAGTAGTCTGGCAAGAAGACCTAGGTTCTAGTTCTAGTTCCCCTACACACTTACATGCAATGCATCAAAACATACACATACTACCAGTCTTGTAACTGAAGAAATTGGACTTCTCTGAACTTTAGTTTGCATGATCTCATAATCTCAGAAACATTGTTACTTTTACTAACAATATTGTATGACATTAGGATAATCATAAGAAGTCTAAAGTCACACTGACTCATTGAGTTCACTGACTTCTAAAAATAGTTTTAATTGTCAATTGCCAGAGAGTGGTTTGCATAGGGGTGAAGAAACTGTCTACAGCAAAAAGTGAACACATTTACATTGTTTCCAGTCCTGCATTTCTTTGAAGACATACAGGCAACTTCTGATCCTCATGAAGTAATGGTCGTAGGAAAATATTCCCTGGTGCCAACTCTTGTTGCTGGCTTTGCAATCCGTATAATTATATGCACGATTTCCTCTTTGTTAGCAATAAAGCTAATGACTAGGCTGGCTTATCCATGGGCAATTCAGCAGCGTTCTAGGATTGCTGCCCCACTTTACTATTGCAGAATTTTGTTTAAACATCAGACCAGTTACTTTATAGCAGGATGCACTAATCAAATACTCATTGGAGCCGATGGAAAGCCTTTCAAATAAATATCATACCAAAACAATTCTACTAATTCGGCAAAAAACCTATATGTTTTGATTTTATGTTAATTGTTGGTCAGAAGCTCACTGTTGTTTTCCATGCAGAATTTAAAAATGGACATTGATCTCGCTGTCAATGACATTGCACAAAAAGTTTTCCTTTGAGATAAAAAAGAGTATTTTGAGTGGTGAGCAGCCACACTGTGGGTCCTTTATGCAGCAGAGCCCTATTGATATTTGAGCCTTGTACATATACAACATTCTTCATTATTCTTTAACTTTGTACCTGTTCTCCTTTCCCTTCTCAATATCTTGCTTTCCTAGGTATCCTTGATTGGAGAACTAGAGGATATTTTTTAAAGGATAAAGTATGCAGGAGTTGTAACATCCTTTACTCAGCAGGGAAACTAAATAAATAAACGTTTTCTTTTTTTTTTTTCCCCAGTATTGTGCATAACTGTGCTCCCAGGAATGTTAATTAATTGAGAAACACTGCCAGAAATAGAGTTGCAGGCATCAGACTTTGAAAACGAATCTGGAGTCACATATGTATTTGTTAATGGATAAAAGAAGAAAAATATTTTCAGGAAGGATTGCTGAGTTTTTACAAGGTGTTTTCAAGATGGTATGAATGTAAAAGGTTTATATCTACTGGGTACATTTTTCTCAGTTCTTGTTCAAAACAGCAGTTTTTGGAATGAATGACACCAGCCTAAGATATTACATAATATGATATCCTAAAAATAAAATTTCTGAACATCAAATTTCCTCAGTGTCCTGAGGTTCCCAAGATGAGTAGAAAAAAGGCTTTGAAATAGGGCACAGGATTGAGAGCTGTGGGAAGAAAGTTAAAGCATACAAAACAAGGAAGGGTATGGGAGCTTAGAAAGCACTTTCATCTGCTTATTTCATCTATTTTTCTGCTGGAAGTAGAGTTTCAATTAACTAATCAATCCTCTTTCACTTTAATCTCCAATGCAGTTGTCTTTTTAAATCATTTTATTTAAAATATTGGTTTTCCTGCGTTTTGTATTTCATTTTTTGGCGTAGTGCTTGTAAACTCACAGAGGGTTTGTAGTTTCACATCCTACTGAGGAAAGATTCTAAGCCCAGACATTTGTATCTGCCAGTTTCTCTTCTGTTCCATGAACTGAGCTCTCCAGATTTAAGCTAGGATGTAAACTCAGCCTAACTCCATCCTTTTAACTCTTTTCATTCCAAATGGCTCTTCACTGCTAACTCCAGCCTATTGCCTGCCCTGGCCCCCATCTACTTGCCTGATTACTTTCCTCATTTATATACTCCAACTATATCAGTCTGAGATCCTGTGATGCTGCATGTCATAATTCCTGTCTTGTACAACAACTCTGCTTAATAAATACGAAAAGAGGAAGTAAAGAGCTTTTTTAAATTTAATTTAATTTAATTTAATTCTTTCCAGTATTCCAAAATTCATTGTTTATGCACCACACCCAGTGCTCCATGCAGTACGTGCCCCCCTTAATACCCACCACCAGGCTCACCCAACCCCCGACCCCCACCTCATCCAAAAGAGATGTAATCTCTCAAACAATATCTCAGGTAGAAAAATTGACTTGTGATCTTTTTCTTTTCTTTTGCTCAAGTTAGCTACTTCTTCAAGAACTCCTTCAAGATACTCTGTATTTTTAATAGTAGCCATCAAGTAGTACAGGAATTCTGTTCATGTCCCAGGTAGAGTTTTGCAGGTTTTTTATTTTGTCATTTTTTTTTTTTCTGATGCTTTGTCATGTTTTTTTTTTTTTTTTTTTCTGATGCTGTCTCCCAGCACCACTAATCCTGAGTATCTATATGTAATACCTGCTTTGGAAGGTGGGGCAGGTAAGAAAACAAGTAATGGTACATTTTCTACTGTCCTTTGCTGTTTTGGTTCTCCTGCGTCTTTTGGGGCATCAGTATAGGAGACCTGATGTTGATGTCTTATTTACAGAACTTTCTCAGTAGATCTCTCCTGTTATCTCTCCATGTCTCCCTTTTATTTTCCTATACAGTACTCATTATAAATTTTAAAACTATTTATTGGAAATTGGTTGAGGAGACAGCTCTTTCTTAGAGAAAAATTCCAAATAACAAATGTAGACCCTGTCCCTCTAGGAGGTAAAGCTTCATTCTCTTCCCCTTGAGTGTAGGCTGGGCCCAGTGACTCTTCTACTGAAGAGCATGGGAAGGTAAAAATAGTCACTTTACAGTAGAGAAACATGGCTCTCCTTCTTGGCCAGGTGATTAAAGTTAACATACCAATGATTTATTGATCACATGCATTCCTGAATACAATGTGGTGAAAGTGCACTTTACTTCTGTAATACTCCTTTCCAAACCTCATGGCCCCAGCCTAATCATGAGAAAAATACACAAATTCAAATTGAGGGATATGCTACAAAACTCCTTAATAGTACCTTCCAAAAGTATCAAGGTCATGAAAAGTAAGAAAAAATTGAGACACTGTTTCAGAGTGTCTTAAAGGAGACTAAGGAGACATGATGATTAAATGCAATGTTATCTTAGATTGGATTTGGAAACAGAGAAAGGATGTTAGTGGAAAAACTGTCAAAATTCAAACAAAGTCTCTAGCTAGTTAATAATATTTACCAATGTTAATTTCTTTCTTTTGACAAATGTACCATGGTTATATAAGATGTAACTTAGGGAGAACTGGGTGGAGTGTGTACGGGAACTCGTTGTACTCTCTCTTCATCTTTGTGTAAATCTAAAATTCTTCCTCAATAAAAAGTTTAAAGAGAGTGAACCTATGTATTGGATATAGATCTATTTTAACGCCTGCCTCTCCCATGGTACTGGAAGCTTCAAGAAGCTAATGAACATGACTACATATCTCTTTATTCCTGAGGTCTAGAATTATAAGAATTCCTGGTAAGACCCCAGGAAGTATTTGTTGACTTAAATACAACTGCATGCAGACTTGTGTAGTATCTGCTGTTCCCTAACTCTAGCAGGGTTTATACCCACACTGGAGTGAGTTCAAGATACTAGGGGCCTAATGTAAGACCCAACTACACATTTTCTCGAAGGAAAAAAGTGTGTACCTACTCTTGTAGTTTGATTTGTGACATCCCTTTATTTCTGCCTCTCAGGCATATTCTCCTGACATGTTGATGGGGTTCAGGATATGCTACCCCAAAAGACGGCAACTTGGCCTACTGAATACGTCAGCCTGGAGGAATTTGAGAAATGGCATGCACAGAAAGGACTTTCTGACTTTCTCCTGAAGCAGGTCATGTGAGAGTTTGCTCTCCCTATACCAAAGAATAAGGAACGTTCTTATCTTTGAAGATCAAGAGACATCTGAACAGACCATGAGAAGAGCAAGGTAAGCTGGGGTGTTTACTACACCTACCCTTAGTTTACTACACTTAGTTCACTTTGTCCTATTGTGTCTTTCTACAACTTTCCACTTTTCATCAAACCTAGCATAAAAACACTGAAATTTAATCATTTTAAAGCCTTCATTTATATATGAAGTCTCCTGTGTGCCTCTTAAACCTTATATTAGGTAAATTTGTATGTTTTCTCTTGTTAATCTCTTTTGTTACAAGGATTCCAGCTGAAAAGTTAGAAGGGTAGAGGAAAAATTATTTTCCTACTCTATCTTGTCTTGATCTAATTACTAAAAGCTAGATCTGACAATTAAGTGAACTATTTGAAATCTTAGAATTTCAGATCAAGCAATGAGCTCAAATAATCAAAGCTCATTTTTTTTTTTTTTTTTTAAGTAGTGAACACTTATCTTTAAGCAAAACCACTGGTGAAACTCTTGCAAGAGACAAAAGGTCTTTTCTGGAAATCCCACATATGCAACTCCTTCTTGTACTCAGACCTTCAGTCAAAGGTCTGGGACTCTATAGAACTCAGTTTGAAAACAAGAGCCATGTTTTCATTTCACTGACAACACTAAAGCCCTGAGTGATGAAATGATTATGCCAGGTATCACTAAACAGAAGTTTTGAATACATCACAAGAACCAAACTTTCTTGAGAATCTTTCCTAATAAGTTTGGTATAGGTTGCTTAGATGCAAATAATTCAGACTCTCCATCACATTCAAGTTCTTATTGGTTCTCCCTAAAAACAAAGGCATTTTTTTGAATGGATAAGAAAAATACTACTCTCCATCTTTCCACCTTCTTCATAGTTTTGTTTCATGAGAATTTTTACTTCTCAGAGCTTACCAATAGGTTTATGAGCTGAGTGGAGTCAAGACCTCTCATTTGAACTTGTAAATTGTATTTCTCAAATCCTAGTCTCCACAGTGACTATCATATTCATATGAAGATTTATGAATTTCTCTAAAACTTGATTTACCTTTTGTACAATAAAGTGAAATGTTGAGAATGACATTTATATGAAGATTTATGAATCTCTCTGAAACTAGACCTACCCATTATATGATGAAAATGTAATGTTAAGAATAAAACAATTAATTTAGAGTGTATACTCAGCCTTACTAGATAACTCATTAAGAAACAAATCACTTCAGGCCATATGTTATCTGAATTGGAAGTAAGAGCACGATAACGGTAGAAAACTTCCTTGAGCGGGCTCTCCTTCTAACTGTGTCATAAATTCTATATATTCATTTTGTAATTTCTAAGGTTTGAAGGGGTGAACAGAAAGAGATGGGTTGCATTTTGGAATTGTATCTATATCTGAATTTATAACAACATCTTTGCTGGGGGAACCAGGATGCAAAAGGAAAGCTGCTTTTAGGAAGGCATTTCCTCTGTTCTTTCAGAAGCCAGGGAATACTTCATACATGTCTAAAGAGTTCGGATACCTGATTTTACCTTCATACATTTCTCCTGCCAGTCCACCTTCCCTACACTAATGAGGCTTTTCAGTTAAGTTCTTTCCTGCTAATGATGTCTAAAACTGAAGGCCAAGTAATGAGCAGATCAATAGCTCCCATTAAAGCCTCTTTGTAGAGCCTCTTCTAATTTTATCTCCTATGATGTGACCTCCAATTTGCATAAGAGAGATACTGCTTAAACTTACAGGCAGGATTGATTGACTGAACCTGACAAAGGTGGGAGAGCAATTGCTTAATTTAAAGCACATCCAAAAGATGGTGAAAATGATTAAGAACTATGCTATAAATACTCTCATAATCCTGATTTCTGCTGGTTCTTAAAATTAACCCCTTCATATCTGCTAGTTCTTAAAATGAACTCTCTCATGCATTTTCCTTAAGTCAGAAATTAAATACCAGTAAAATAATTCTAGGTCAAGGGGCAATGAACAAGGCAGTAGGCATTTCAAGTTACTAGAGGTAGAAGAAAAAATACCTTACCCTAAGATGTCTGGCAGTCTAGGGTCAAAAGTTTTACTTTGGGTTTGTAGTCCTGGTACTTGGGGCATTTTTATTAAATTTCCACAGTTAATTGTTTCAATGTGATAGTGTTGGCCTAAAAAAATCCCTTTATTTCATTCTTTTGCAGTTGCTCCCTGATCTTATGTCTTTTTAATGTTTTCTTTTGTGGCCAGGTACACATTTCCTCTTTTTCCTGAAGCTTCTTTTTCCAGATAATTATTCCACCCATATTTCTCTTTATGGAATATGCCTGTTTTACAGCCTTCTTCTTAATATGATCAGGAGATCCTAGAATTGTTTTCTCTTATCTCAAGTGTTCTATTCAATTTCTTTCTCGGTTGTTCCTATTACCGTTATTAAATGAATGCCTGAGGTTTAGAAAGGGTACAGTAGTGGGCAGAGTAGCATTAAAATAATACTTAATAAGGTCTAATATACAGTGGGTGCTTACTGTGTGTCTAGAATTGGGTAAAAGGTTTACTTAAGTCATCTTACTTTATTCTTGAAACACTCTTATTAAGTAAACACCTAATCTGCCCCAATTTATGGATGAGAGAGCTAAACACTTAAGAGAGCTAAGTAGAAATACATTTAATACATGGATTTAGGTGCTTATAAAAATCACTGAGAAGTGGGAGGAGTGGGCTTTGGGTCTCTGGGAACAATGTTCAACAGACAGAACAGGACAGGGCTAATCTCCAAGGGGAAATGTGGGGGATCAGGAGATTTCTCCTGAGCTATTGATTATAAGAACATATAGCTATAGCTGGAAGTGGAAAGAAGGACCAGGAAGGTTTTGAAGCCATCATGATCCCTTCTTTAAACTTCAAAGCTAGATACTAGTGTGCGCTGTTGTCATTTCTATATTTTTAACCAGCAACAAAACAAAACAAAACAAATAACTAAGTGCAATAAAAACATGGTCTACAGGATCTCTCTCCTTTACCTTTCAAAATTTCTTTGAGTGCAGTCTAATGTGTAATCTTAATTTGTCACCAGATCCTATTGCAAGGGAATCTGGGAAATGTAGTTTTAAGTCTTCAAACCTCTACTGCAAAGGGAGGCATTCTAGAAGAGGTGGGAATAGATGTGGAGAGTAAATTGAATACACAGAAAATAAATGAGTGTGACATAATATGGAGTTCGTATTCATGAACTTAAAGTACAAATCAAGCTGAATTGTCTGCAAAGTCTAACACTCAATCACTATACTTCACTGCCTGCACACCAAGATGTTCCATATTTCCAAATGCATCTTTTTTGGAAACTTGTGTACTTTAACAGGAAAAATCTTCCTGATAACAAAGGACTAGAAAATGAAAAGCAAACAAACAAACAAACTCATAGACATTGTCTTTTTTTAAAGTTATTAACTTCTTATAGTAATTAATATGATACACACAATTTTTGATCTAGATAAAAATATAGGTTGCTTACACTTACTTCATGTAAATTATGGCAAACCAGAGAACGTTTCTACTTTGAAATATTCTTTGTTCAAATCCCACCATGCTGTGATCTGAAGGGAGGGTAATTCTTTTGATATTATCACCATAATTTTACAGCCTTTGCAGCCTATAATTTAAAAGCCTAAATATTTATTTCAGAAACTTCTGCTAGATTCTCTAGATATCTTTAAGGTTGTGGGATAGTCATCCACAGTTGCCAAAATGTATCTGATTTCAGGACGAATGATATCCAGAGATGAAGGGTGATAGCATTCTTCTGCCAGAGGAAGTGTGGGGATCATAAACATGCCAACAATGGGAAGCCCCTCTTCTCTGCCCATGAATTTTAAGTGAAGTCACAGATACTGCACATGCTATCCCATCTGCCTTGTTTTCTTTAAGATATTTATATACCTTGTGTTCTTATGTACCTTTAAGATTTACGAAACAATTTTCTGAGACTGAGAAATTTTCTTTAGGCCCCTAATAAAAATGTTGCTATTGTTATTACCAGCTTCAGTGACTTTTCGCCTTTAATCCACTTCTTTCAATCTCATTCATCCTCAATAAATCGAAAGGACATCACTGAATACTCTTTGAATGGAACCAATATTTAAAAGAATCTCAGGATATCTATTTCAGGTATCTGCTTGACTTCTTACCTTATTAAAAAAAAGATTCAAAAGTCTTTTTACATAGCATTCTATCATAAGGATAAGAAAAGAAGGTTAATGAAGCATTTGTCATACCCATTAATTTTTTTTTTTTTATTTCTAGGGTTGCTCTTCGACAAAATGTTTTATATTATGTTGCAAGAAAACTATTGCTTCCATTAAGACAGGTAGTTTGAGTTTTCTAAGGAAATGAGAACAGTCATTTGAGTGGCAGAAACTAGTAAATTTGCTTGTAGAAAATGCAATTTATGTGTATGTGTAAAAGCTGTAGTGTTAGAAAAAAAATGCACAGAAAAATTCCCATTCCTAGCTGCCACTTCTTTCTGGTTTTCACAATTGCAGTGACAGTATTTTAAACAAGCTACCAGAAAGTGTATAAACATATTCTTTGGACAATTAGTCTCATAAAATAGGGTCAATTTTTCAATAGTGTCCTTTAAGCTCCTACCATGTGTAAGAAAAAAGGACAATTTCTGGGGCCCAGACAATTTCTGGGGCATTTATTGAAGTAATGTAAACAAAATATTTGACTCTTTCTTAATAGGAAAAAGACTTACTATTTTACTTTTGGTCTGGGTGGCTAAAGACCTTTATTCTTTAAGTGGGTAAATATCTAAGGGAAAAATAACAGAGAGGGATAATTAACAGTAGAAAACCTTTCTCGTAAGACTTACTTGACAATTATGAAAGTTCTTTCAGTTGTGTCTATACTTGTCAAGTAACTTGGAGTACTTCACAAATTATTTACAACGGATATGAAGTTCTGAAATGTGAACTCCCCCCAATTCAGAAGGTCAGCATGCATTTCTTTTTTTCATTTCCTTTTGAGACAAAGCCAACACTTGTGCCTCCTTGATTCAGTTGTGGCATTCTGCCTTCTTCCTGTGGCCACTGGGTAGGATGTGGTTCTGATAAAATAGTATCCTCTTTGGTTGACAAATTTGACTGGGCTGATCTGCTGGCAAGGCGGGTTTTCTCTTTCTCCCTGGCATCTGTTTGTCTTTGTTCTTTCTTCTGGAGGCTGTGTAAGAGGATGATCTTTTCAGATAGAGGAACTCTGTTTTTTGGTCCAAGGGTATTTCTTCCTTTCTATTTCCCTTGAGATTTTAGATTCATCGAAGCAGGGAGAAGACACTCTGTCTTAGTAATCTTCTTATTTTCCTATTGCTATAGTCCCCTTACCAGTTTATACTATGAAACTGCAATAATCAATTGCTTTTATCAAATCAATTTTTTAAGTATGGCATTTTTGTTAGGCCCTCTTTGAATTTATTTCAAAAACAGGCAATGCTACAAAAAAAATAGTCCATTGTATTCTTCACAGTATTTTTATTACTATTTCATAGTTTTTACATTATTTTATTTCTCATGATATTTTGCCCAATTGTACTCATATTGATGTGTGGGTTTTTCTTTCCAACTAGGTTAAATTTCATGAGAGAGTGACCACATCTTTTCCACTTACTCTTCTATCACCAACTTTGTGCTAGTTGGTTTTGTATTTATTATATCACTTAGACATCAAAAGCAACCTGTAATTAGGAACTACAGTTTTCCTTTCACAGATAGGAAAACTAAGCCTTCAAGACGTTAAGTATGTTCTTAAAAGTTAAACAGCTATTTGTGGAGCATAACAAATAGCATGGAGGACATGGGGACTTAGAGTGGAGAAGGGAGTTGGGGGAAATTGGAAGGGGAGGTGAACCATGAGAGACTATGGACTCTGAAAAACAATCTGAGGGTTTTGAAGGGACGGGGGGTGGGAGGTTGGGGTACCAGGTGGTGGGTATTATAGAGGGCACGGATTGCATGGAGCACGGGGTGTGGTGCAAAAATAATGAATACTGTTATGCTGGGAAAAAAAAAAAAAAAGTTAAACAGCTAGTAAGTGGCAAGGAGTGATTGTTGCTCAGAGATCTGTGTCTCTCAAACAAATGCACACTCTTCATCTTGCTACAGCGAGAGCTCTAAAAGTTTAGAAAATCATGTTCTGTATAAAATACAAGACTCTAGCTAACCTGTAATTCTGATTGCATCTTGTAGTATTATAACTGACAAAGCTTATTTTGATCAAACTCCAACAGAGATTAATAGTTTGTTCTACCCAGATATGATCCAAGCATGCCAAGGTGTTCAGATAAAAGGTGTTATATAAACAAGCAGCAGTATTTTCAATCTAATATGATAATGAGTGGTAATAGAACTGTGATAGGTGATGATATAGCTTTTGATTTTTTAGTTTTTTTCCTTACTATTTTGTAATCATTCTACTTAGTTTCTTAATTATTTTCAACAGTGATGCCACCTGCCTCCATCCTCTCTAGAGAACATTATTTGTGTTATAGTAAATATATTCAAACTTATCATCATTGCAATGCCTAACAATAATATTAGTAAACATTACCATTGAGTATTTATAATGTGCCACCATTCAACTGGTTAGTATTTTTAGTGCAAGACATTAAAACTTTAAATAAACTTATGGAATGTGTACTATCATTATCCTCATTTTTCAGATAAGGAGACTGAGGCTGATGGGATTTTCTTCATATTCAAGGCTCAGCTCAAATATTTAGACAGTTTTCCTAATCACCTTGTATTAATTTAAATCCTGGTTTCCCATACCTTTATACCTCACATTCTATCCCTTTGCAGTACTATCTTTAAAAATGTGTAACTAGCCATCGTGAAATTATATATATGTATGTTTACTGTTTTTATTGTCCTGTCTTGTCCAAATGCAACTAAGATCCATAATCTTGGGTGCTCTTTTTGTCATTTCTTTATCTCTAATGTCTGAAATAGAACACAGCACAGAGTTAACACTATAAATAATTGGTTAATAAATAAATTAATGAAACAAATAACTTGAAAATAATGTTTGGAGCTGAGAAGAGAACTTAGGTCTTCTAAATTCTAGTCCATTTCTCTTTGAACTATACTATGTAAGATTATATAAGTAAACTGAATCATGTGCATTTTTCAAGTTTGAAATCCTGCGATTTTCCTTGGTTTCATTTCTAGCTACATAGTTTACCTTAAGTTATATCAGGTTAACATGATTAAAAGGGGAAATGTTTAATCTTCTGAAAGAGTAATCTACAAAGGCAGTATGCAGATTGCTGATCCTGTTTTTAACTCAAACTTGTTTGTGAGAACAGGAATCTTCATCGGAAAATAAACCAACAACATAAAGTTCAAATTACTGTACTCTTCAGAATATATTTAATTTTTTTTAAAAAAAATGCCTAAAAGTCACACTTTTGCTCTCCTTTCTTTGATTAGTTGGGAGTAGTAAAGTCTTACTCTGTGTCTATATAGATCTCTTTGATATTGCTCACCCACTTTGAGTCTGAAAATTGACCTTTGATGAAACCTCTCTTGGCTCATTTTGCTACAAATTAGGAGAACTTAAGGAATGAGAACTCCGGAACTGAATTTGAATTAGGATGACTTTAAAAGGTACAAGTCAATTAGCCAAGAAAGCTTCAGAGGTGAAATCATCTCATTTGTGATCCTGCCCATTGGGGGTCCTAATGCCTCCATCTGATTAGCTTGACTGCTTTACTTTTCTAACATCTACACCCCAGATCGCTGAGACTGAGGATTGAGTTGCAGCTTAAATCTGTGCAGCAACTTGCAGATATTATTAGTGAAGTAGATTAGCAATTTATGTCAAAGGAAGGTAATGGTCTTTATAAAATCCAGATTGGAAACACTGTATTTCAGAAGCACCTGCTACAAGCACTGCTATGGCTTCAACTAATTCTTTTTTTTTTTTTTTAAGATTTTATTCATTTATTTGACATACAGAGATCACAGGTAGGCAGAGAGGCAGGCAGAGAGAGAGAGGAAGGGAAGCAGGCTCCCCGCCGAGCAGGGGCTCAATCCCAGAATCATGACCTGAGCCGAAGGCAGAGGCTTTAACCCACTGAGCCACCCAGGCACCCCTTCAACTAGTTCTTATTTTATTTTAAAATTCTTGTTGGGTAGAAACAAAAGTCATGAAGGATATCTCAGTGAGGGAGTTTTATTGTATGATCTGAAGATTCTCATGTGAGTACATGACTTTTCCTAAATGAGAATACATATGTAGAGAATACCACATGTATGACCAAGCTTGGCATTTAACTTTCTCTTGCTGGCAATAATGAAGCTTGTACACTTAGAATTACAATTCTAGGGAGAGAGAAATGTGTTGGTGCCTAGTCTGGAGGCTGACATAAGACTAAAGGTTCGAAGAGCTGACTTGAACCTAGCTAGAAGTGGGCATTTCTTCAAGGATGGAATGAGGTAGCATAACCATGACTGTAAAACGGAATTACTGTTTAAAAGAGTTGATTCAGTGGGAGTGTGGGTGGTTCAGTCAGTTAAGCATCTGCCTTTAGTTCAGGTCATGATCCCAGAGTCCTGGGATCAGTCCTGGGATTGAGTCTTATATTGGACTACCTGCTCAGCAGGGAGTCTGCTTCTCTCTCTCTCCTTCTCCATCTGTCCCTCCCCCTGCTTGTGCTCTCTCTTTCAAATAAATAAATAAAATATTTTTTAAAAAGAGCTGATTCAGGGGATCAAAGTCAAAGTGTTAAATAAAAAAAAAAAATATTCTGTACTTGTTAACAACTAAAGGTTTAGTTTAGTTTAGAAGATTTCATTCAACTGGCTACTAAAATGGGATTCTGCAATAAAGGAGAGAGATTGGCCTCAACTCCAAATACAAGGAAAAATAGTAATTTATAGTTAAGGGGCATGGTAGGGGTCAGCAAATGGAAAATTACTAAAAAAGAATTTCAGAAGTAAGGGGGGATTGTGGTTAAAACAGATTGGACAGGATTCTTGCTAAAGACAGGCCAGGGTGGGGTGGGGGGGTGGTCAGATATCAAATGGGGGAGAGTGGAAAATGAAGAATATGAAAATGTATCGTGGATGATCAGATATATTGGGTGGGAGATTTCTTGCTAAACTGGCATAGCGGGATTCTTGGTCTTATGGAGAAGGGCCAGGACAGGACCTCATCAAAAAAGGCTCAGATGAGCCTAACTAAAGTGCAATTAAGGAACGTCTTTGTTAAGAGCAGTTTATAAGCATGCAAAGACAACAACAAAACATTTTGTAAAACCTAAGTCTGCATTCAGGAACATCATAGACTCAGAGGTGAAGAGTGGTTGAGGACAAGACTGCATGGATGTAGACTCATTGGTGGAATGTCCTTCATATGTGATGCCCACTGTTTATCATGAAGGTAGAAGTGAGGGCAACTTGGAGGAATACATGACCAAGTATACAGATGAGTCACTCCTAGCATGGGTCTCCATAAACCAAAAATCTTGATAAAGATGAAAAGGTTGAGTGAAAACTGCAACTGTGCTCTCAAGTATGAGACTTTAAGCATCCTGTCAGGTACGATTAGTCCTGTTTAGTTGATTTTGGGTCCATTTTTTAAAGATTGTATTTATTTATTTGATAAAGATAGAGAATACAAGCAGGGTGAGTGGCAGGCAGAGGGAGAAGCAGGCTGCTGAGCAAAGAGCCTTAGCTTGACCTAAGCCTATAGTAGATGCTTAACCAACTGAGCAGATGCTTAACCACCCAGGTTCCCCATTTTGGTCCATTTTTAAAGCTACTATGGATGTGTTTTATGTTACCACTTCTGAATTACTCCTTTTTAAAAATTTTTAAAAAGATTTTATTTATCTATTTGACAGAGAGAGAGCACAAGCAGGGAGAGCAGCGGGCAGTGGGAGAGGGAGAAGCAGGCTCTCCACTAAACAGGGAGCCTGACTCTGGGCTCTATCTCAGAACCCTAGGATCACAACCTGAGTCAAAGGCAGATGCTTAACTGACCAAGTCCCCCAGGTGCCCCCTGAATCATTCTTTTAACTTCTTTCTTTCTGAGGATTCACAAAAATGGTCATGACTTCTCTAATATTAACTAAATTCACAGGTTTTTTATTTTTTCTAGTTTTCTAGGTTTTTTCATATACTTTATCTTATTTGATCCTTGAAATAGTCATGAATGGGGTGTGTGTGTGTGTGTTTATGCATTAATGTCCTTTCTCTCAGATTGAAGAGACAGAAACACAGAAAGATTAATTGCCAAGGCTGTGGTCACACAGTTTGGAAGTAACAGAGCTAGGGCTTAAACCTAAGGTTTCTAAATCCAGATTCTGGACCTTAAGAACAATGTTTATATTGGAACATTATACATATAAGAAGAAAGTTCAACTTATTTAATGTGTTAGGGTTGTATCACAAAATAATAACAGATGGAAAGGCTTCAGTAACTGTCCTACTTATTTACTCAAAAGATAATATAAATGTTTATCTTTGATGTTGAAGAACCAAAATGTATTCCTGTTAGTGTTTGCTTTATTGCCAAATGATGGAAATACAAGTGCACCTATTGTGATAAAAGCATTTTCCTCAAGCCACGTGGAGAGCCCCTGGGAGGATCAGTACACATGAAATCATTTAGGGTTAGTTTTGATTAGTTTGGATAGTTGGAGCTCAGGTTGTGGAAGCAATGGTAAAGGACGACAAAGCCCCTTGGTAGATCAGTGGGTTCAATCTGCTTTAGGCCCAAGGACTGTCCTTCTGATCCTATACTGGTGACTAGAAGAAAAACCATACCAAAGAACTCTAGCTAATAGTTTGGTTCATTTATTCACATACTGTCTAGTTCATGTTAAGCACTGTGCTACTTATAGGGGATTCGAAGAGAAAAGACAAGGTACTCCTGTTTTTTAAAAAGCTTATCGTTTCTTGTTCAGTGGTTTGGAAATGCTTGAAATATCATGAAACTAAACGGAAGTCTGACATGACTGGTATGGACAACAGGGTATAGAAAACAGCTCAACACAGTAGTTAGAACACAGATTGTGGAGTCAGACTGCCAGTGGTCAAATGTTACATCGGTAACTTACAAATTCTGTCATTTTAGCCAAAATAGTCATCCTTTCTTTGTTTCCTCATCTGTAAAATGGGCTTGAACTTAAGGTAAGTTCAGGGGCCAGTTTGAAGATTAAAATTTTTCAAGTGTTTGACACATAGGAAGCACTAAAGAAGGTTTTGTTAAATAAATAAAAATCAGGAATCAGGAAAAGCAGGACATAAAATTAGACAGGTGATAAAAACGAACATCTGTTGAGTGCTTAGAAATGCCGAGTACTTCATGGCACTTAATTTTAACTATTACAATCACATGAGTCAGAAGGTTTATGATCTCCATAATGCAGAACTTCTCAACCTTGAAAATCTGACATTTGAGAATGAATAATTCTTTATAGTAGGGGGCTGTCCTGTGTGTCATAGGATGCTTAACAGGATCCCTGGCCTTTATCCACTAGATGTCAATAGCACTACTCCCCACCAGCTGTAAAAATAAAAAATGTCTCTAGACATTGACAAATGTCCTTGGGATGCATGATCACCCCAGATTGAGAATCACTGCCAGAATCAGGAAAATGAGTCTGAGTGAGGTCAAGCAATTTTTCCAAGTTTACACAGCAAATGATGGTAAAAGAGCAATGGCAAATTAGCCTGGATGAATCCTATAAAGACAAGGGTATAACGGATAGTGTCCTATAAAGATGAGGACATAATGAGTAAGGTTTAATGAAGTTTCTAGTCTCGGGTTGTGAAATCCATATTACAGTGATAGACTTGATTTTTCATTGGGCAATAGGATTAGTTTGATTAGATCTGTGTTTGGTGTTATCCTGGCACACAGACTGAAGGAAGGAAGAATTGAAAAGTGAGAAGTTATACAAGCATTCAGATGAGGCATGATGAGGACTTGAACTCACGTTACATAGAATAAAAGAAACAATGAATAAAAACAACTAAAGAAACTTTTTGTTATTATATTCAGCCTATGTGAAAGCCTCCAAATGCCTTTCTGACTTTACTTTAGTAGTCTTACCACAAGATAAATATAAGAAACCATTATTCCAGTCCACATTGGGAGAAAGTGGCTCTGGCCCTGGCATATTTCTTATAAACGCACAGGGTCATACAAATGGTCAGTGGTTCCTAATCCTTCAGGTTAATCCCTGGAACACCTTGTCTTCTCACATTACTTCTAATCTAAAAAAAAATCTCCCATTACTGACTGCAAAAGAATGGATATTTACAAAGCTAATCAATACCAGCTTAATGTATCTGCTTCAATCTACTTTACTTAATGACATGGCACTACCCCAAATAGCCTTTTCAAATAGGCAAGGTTTAGATCCTCTCAACTCTAAGTCTCATATTAATCCCTTCTTCTTTTCATTCAACTCCCTGCCTTTCTCCCTCTTCCTCCCTCTCTCATCTCTTTTTTTTGGTCCCTCTTCTCTCAGCATGATACAGATTTTACAAAGCACAATGAACTTAATAACCATAATCATAGGATCAACAAAAAAATAGCTAATACTTATTGAACATTTGCTGTGTGCCCAGCACAATTTTAAGCTCCCTGCATTTATTAAATCATTTAATCCTCACCACAACCTTATGAGGAGGATAGGATTTGTATCCCCATTATACAGATGAAGAGCCAGACATATTTCCTCCCAGCAATATTATAATCCAATGAGCTAATGGATGAACTAGCAAACTGTAAAATGGGACAGATTTGAACTCTTGTTATTAATTCATTTTCTGACTTCATTATCCAACAAAGTGAAATCTGACAACTCTACTTAACCTAGACCCTTAAAACCTACAAACAATAATTGAAATGGAAAGCAGATGCTTGCTATTTAACAAGGCTTGTTCTAACAGATAACAAAAGCTCTATGGTTCCTGTTTACTTAGTTGGAAATGAATTTCTGTTCACTTTAAATCAGGTCAAGCATAATTAGGATTAAGAACTAACTGGAATTGAAAAATGATTGAACATAAGTGTCATCTATCTGGCCAATATAGCTGTATTAAAAGAATTAAGCTGAATGACTGAAATGCACTGAATTTGTGTATTTGATTTTGTTCTCTACTTAAAATACTGAGGGACGGGCTCAATGAGAAATAGACTCTTTATAAGAGGCTAATATTGTCATTCCATCAGAACTTATCACAACAATTGAGGCTAAGTATAGAAGTGGAGGTAAGAGGAATCTGCTGTGATGTAAGTCAGATTTTCTCTTAAAAGTCTAAAATATTTCACATATACCCATGTCTCATCACATAGTTGTCACTCCTCCCATACGTAGCATCTCTAAACTTAGTGTTTTCTTCCCATTGCATCCAAATGGGAATGTGTGTATAAGTGGTTCACCCAGAATTACCAAAGAGCTCCTGATGGTCAGATACAGGGTTTCACCTCTGCCTTCACTCTTTTCACCATTCCTCATCACCTTCCCTTGAATTTCTTTCACTTTTTTCTTTTTCACTCCTAAAATTTTTGCTTCTTTGCAGTATTCAGTTTGTTCATCTTGCCCTTTCCCTCTTCCCTTTCCTCTCTCCCCTTCTCTTCTCTCTTCTTCCTTCCTTTGCTCTTGCCTTCTCTCCCCCACTTTCCCTCTCTCTGCCTCTGTCTCTCTTCTTCTATTCTTTCCCATGGACTCAAATGCTATATTTGCCTAGAGGATGCTCTGACTCAAATGCCATATCTGTCCTTATGAAAGTCTAATGGACTTAAAAATAAAGGATGGCTCCCTCTTTGGGCTAAACTATACTTTGATTTCTCTGGCTGCAATCAGGACAGCATGTCAAGGCATCAACAGACAAAATCCGGCAAAATGTTCTTATTTTCCCTCAATACCTTATAAAAACAAATGTCAAGAAATTCTGCATTCAGATCTTTGTCAAAGATGAGATGTGTCAATGTTCTAAGAGGTCCTGGCAGGGCTAGCAGAGTGAAAAGAGTGGGTATGAAAGGATCATTCTAGTAGACTAAAGACAAGTCCCTATGGGCAACACTTTCATCAAGAAGGGGTTATTCAGATTCCTTTAATTATCCTCTTTCTGCAGAAATTAAGAAACTTCCAAGCATAATTTTGATTTCCTTTATTCAATATTCAAAGGGACATATTTTCCTTCAAGTTATTTATTTAGACATAAACATAAAAAGATAAACAAGCATGATTTCTAAGTAAAATGGCTTTAAAGAGGAGATTTGCAAATGTTGTGTAATCACTTAATGTAGAGAAGAAGTCTACCTTTTTGGAAAGGGCAAGCACATATTGGCAATCTCTTAAGAAAAATAGGAAATAGCCACCATTTGTTAATTTCATTCACTTTCCATGAAAAAGAAAAAACTGCTACCTGGTGGTATAATGGAGAAGATTCTCCTAAGAGTTGCTCTTTAACCATGATGCTTGAGTTCCAGATATATTTCTACTCTGCTAGGGAATGCCAATTAAATGGTAGGCAGATTTCTTAAACAAGTTATGTCCAAAACTAAATAGACTAATTTAACCTCAAAATTTGGTCACCAACTATATTTCCTATCTCAAATTATATATAGACAACATCAATTTAACCACTCAAACTAGAAACCTCAGAGTCAATTTTCTCTTCTCCGTCTTTACCCCACATAAGCAATCAGTTTCCAAATCCTGCTGTAGTTACTGAACACGGAGTATGTGGAAGTCAGAAAGACATTCTCCTTTTCCATTGTCACTGTCATGGCCTTAGTTGCCTTTCCTGTGAGCTATTGCTGTAGTCACCCTACTGTTATGCTGGCATTCGGGTTCTCACTTTTCCAATTTTATCTTTCATCACTTTCCTTTCTACTTCTGTAGCCTTAGCTCTTCCTATTGCCTCCTTTGAATATTTTTAGTTAACCTTTCTATCTTCTAGACCTCTGTACACTTTGTTCTTACTTCTCCCCAACTCTTGCATGATTTCATGCCTTAATGTAGGTGTCACTTTTTTCCTGTTAATTGTCCTTCACTAACCACTCTCTCCTGAAAAATCCAAAATAAAATAAATCTGAAGATCCACAGAAGCTGGATTAGGAAATCTTCCTGACGTGCTCCAAAGGGCTTTCTTTCTCCCCCTCACACTCATCTCACGTAGCCCTGACACTGTTCGCTGACACGTGTGTATGTGTACACCACATTAGCTGAGGAAGTGAATGAGGACAGAAACCATTGCTCTTGTTTCACAGTACTTAGAACTGTGCTCAATAAATGTTTACTGAATAAGCTGATAGATGTCACTCCTTCCCTCATTTATTATTTCACATTTTTATTTATTCATTCAGCAAACTTATACAGTATACTATTGTTTAAGACACTGTACTACTCTCTCTCTCTCTCTCAAATAAATAAATAAAATCTTAAAAAAAAAATGGGGCACCTGGGTGGCTCAGTCAGTTAAGCATCTGCCTTTGGCTTAGGTCATTATCTCGGGGTGGTGGACTGAGTCCCACATCAGGCTCCTTGCTCAGCAGGGAGCCTGCTTCTCCCTCTGCCTGCTTTCTTTCTCTCTCTCTCCCTCCCTCCCTCTCTCTCAAATAAATAAATAAATTCTTTTTTTTTTTTTTTTAAAGACACTCTAATAGGTGCTAGGTCCTAAAAATTGCTGGCTTGTCATTTGCTGTGAGTTCACTTCAAGCTTCATCTAAATAATAAGGCTTTCCACAATTTGATTCCTACTTCTCTTTCAAGCATCTGTCCCTCTTTTTTCCATAAACGGTGTCTATAAACTCTGTCATATCACTTACCATTCATGTTTATTAGCCTGCCCACTACCCACATGTTCCATGGATATTCATAACAGTGAAATTTTGCTTTTTCTTCTTGCTCAATATTAAACACACACCAGTAAATAAGTGCTTATGTTAATGAATTTAAGAAATACTTATTGCTAATTAACTGGACAAATGCTAGTTACTATGCTATGTGCTGTGAATATATGGCTTGATACATCACAGTATTTCCTCCTTTAGAATTTATTCTCATAATTTTGAACTTTTATCTCCTTGTCATGTTTCTTAGTTCACCTTCTCCATAAAACCTTTCTTGATAGCCTAGTCACATTTAACTCCCTCTCTTTCTACTCTCCCATTTTATAATATTTCCAAATTTACTTACTACTTATTTCATTCTGCTTTGTACTTATAGTCGGTTGTTTATATAGTTCTCTTTTATACCTCTCAAAAGACAAGGGGCATACTTCCTGATATAATAGTGCCAGATTCATTTAGGCTTGAAATAAAGGCTAAATCAACATGGTTCATGCAAATCAGAATTATCCCAAATAACAATTGTTTGCCAAAAAGAAAAGTTGTCTGAGTGTTTCCTTTTGAACAAAATAAAGCAAAAAAGTTTACTCTATCCTGGCTAACTTGTTGCAGTATAAACCCTACTCTGTCTTGCTCATATTTGCATTCTTAGCACATAGCACAGCACCTGAACATACTAGGTACTCAATAAATAGTTATTTCATGAGTAAAGAAACCAATTAACTAATCTTCTGTTATGTGACTAAAAAAGTCAGCTCTGAGCTTCAGTTTCTTATCTGTAAAAGGAAATATCAAGCTTAACTCACAAGTTCTTTGCAGAGCTTAAACAACTAAATTAGATTCATTTGTTGAATAAAGAGCTATTATTACCATGTGCTAACTTTTTAAAAATTAAATTTATTTTTTTAAATAAACATATAATGTATTTTTATCCTCAGGGGTACAAGTCTGTGAATCGCCAGGTTCACACATTTCATAGCACTCATCATAGCACATACCCTCCCCAATGTTCATATCCCTACCACCCTCTCCTGTCCCCCCTCCCCCCAGCAACCTTCAGTCTGTTTTTTGAGATTGAGTCTTTTATGGTTTGTCTCCCTCCCAATCCCACCTTCTTTCATTTTTTCTTTTCCTACCCCCCAACCCCCACATTGCATCTCCACTTCTTCATATCAGGGAGATCATATGATAGTTGTCTTTCTCCGATTGACTTAGTACTAACTGTAAAGCCATGTCTTGGGACTCATAACTACAACTAAGGTCAGCATGATTTGTGTGCTTATTAATGAGACAATTTAAGTGAGCATACTATCAGTCTTCTCTACTTTCTTTTCATTTTCCCTGCTTCAAGTAGAAGATAATTGAAAGATTGTTTCTTGTTCCCTTCACTTCCTAGAATTCTGAAATATGAGTCATTTTGACAAGAAAGTTTCAGTGTATTTCATAAGTACGAAATCCTATGATTGGTTTGGACCATTGTAGTCCTCTCGTTCTTTTATTAATGAATGGAAATATTTTTTAACAATCGAGATTTGATGGCCACCAAGCCTCAGATTTAATACCTGATACTGGGGAGTTAACATGTAAAGATGTCTTGCCTTCCATTATAGTAAAATTCTGCCTTTTCTCAGTTTTCCTATACTCCCAAGAATTCTTCTTCCCTCTTCCAGAACTGAACTGCAAAATTCTACTTCTCCTTTGATCCATCTGAACTTTCAATTATAAGGCAGCTATTAATTCATCTTAAAGAAATTTTTTATCAGGGTAAGTATTTCCAGGTCCTTCAGCTAGTCTCATACTATATGGTTCATGAATCCTCTGGCATTTTGACTGTCATTCTGCTAAAGCAGATTATGTGTTTTCTGTATAGTACTGTATACATAATTTGCCGGGCCCAGTACAAAATGAATATGTGAGGCCTCTTGTATAGAAAATATCCTTAATTTCAGGAAAGCAACAGTAGAGACTTAAACCAGATGGGGAGACCATCTAGGTATAGGGCCCTGGGCAACTGCTCAGGTTGCATCCTGATAAAATCTGTCCTGATTCTATGGAGATACTTCATTTACACAGCCTTCTATGACACATTCAAAAGGGTTTGGAACCCTATTGTGTAGTCACACTGTACACTGATATTTTCCTTTGTATATGGTGACAAATTCTAGTTAGCTCAGGGCAATCCTGATTTATGTCTGTTGCCACACTGTAATTATTAATAGTATTTCTTTGCAATATGAAAGTATACTCAAAGTTAAATTATGTGGATCCCTACCTCTGAAAGCAGTAATCAAATCTATATTGTCTGTACCTGCATTCCCAAGGCCCTCATAGCATCTAGGGAAAATAACTGCTTAACAAATATTAAGCAATATTGATCACAATGTGAGATCTTGGGAAGAGAAGTTTGACACATCACCAATTAACACTAAATTTCAACATTCTTTAATAAAATTTTGTGTTATAATGTTCTCTATCAACATTTATATCTATGCACAAATACTTGTTTCCCTTCCCATACTTTGAATTCAGCTATATACTCCCACTCTTGAGGACTTCCTGGACTCTACCAGGTAGAGTGATCATTTCTCATCTTTTTTTTTTACTACTTTTCTATAACTTTCAAAGGAAAGATAGAGTTTCTATCTTCCTAATTCTTGTATAATATACACATAAATATAATTCAGGGTTTTTCCAAAATGCTCTCTTCTGCATGTTGGAGAAAATTGCACTACAGCAAGGTAGGAATCAAGTTTGAATAGTACCTTCTTATCATACTACAAGTATTCTCACAGTTATCAACCATGGTACAGAGGCAGAGAAAAGAGCACACAAACTGGAACTCATGAGCTAAAGTTCAAAGGCAACTTACTCTGGTTTTAGGGGACTATTAGCATAGTGTCCAACACATGGTAGGCACTGAGCGAGTCACATTTCCCCCATTTGATTTAATTTGATGCTGTCATTTGATTCAAACAGTAAATCAAGCTACTATGTACTGAGCACTTGTTCTGTGAATAATGCAGGGCAGTAGATATGGAGTAAACATATTTCTAGAAGAGGCTTTAACATTAAACAGGTTGAATCACCATAAGCAACTCATTTAGCTTCTTTGGGCTTGTGTTTTTCTTATCTATAAAATTATATTTCAGATTATTTAAGACATATATTACTTCCAAGCTCTAAGATTTTCTGATAATGTGGGTTTAGTGCTTTTGTTGTCTTTAGGGTATACACTTGAGGTCTATATGATTTGATTATATAGGGTTTTGAAAGTCAGGAAAAAGAGTTAATCATAATACAGAAGGCAAAGTAGATTCATGCCTATATGTGACTTTGTAAATATAATAGGTAGCCTTAGAAATCAGTGAGAATTGGTTAAATGGTAAAATATAACTAAATTGTACTAGAACAATTGGCTTGTATATAGAAAAAATATTATTGGTATCTTATCCCACACTATATACAAACATTCCAGATCTATTAAAGAAAAATACATGATAAGCAAAACTTTTGAAAGAGAATGCAGGAGATCATAATTATATACTAATGCGAAAGGGTTTTTTCTTTTCTTTTCTCTTAGTTTCTTTTTTAAGATTTTACTTATTTATGAGAGAGAGAGAGAGAGAGCATGTGAGAGAGAGCAGGAGAATGAGAGGAAGAAGCAAACTTCCTGCTGAAAAGGGAGCCCCAACTCAGGGTTTGATGCCAGGACCTCAGGGTCAATCCTAAGGCAGATACTTAACTCAGCCACCCAGGGACCCTGAAAAGGATTTTTTAGAGGAGGTCAAAAGAAAAGTGACAAACTGCAAATGAAAAGTATTAGTAAATTGATCCTATAAACAAAGTTAAGAAAAACCATATACTGGGAGAAGATTATTTGCAATGCATTTAACAATAAAAGATTAGTATTCAGTACCTATAAAGAAAATCTACAAATCAGTAAGTAAATTAGATAAATAGATAAAGGATATGAATAGACGGTAAAAGCTGAAAGACTGTAGAATAGCTGTAAAATCGAAAGTCTACTGATTGCATTCCAGTGTAAGAAGTCCAGATAGTCTCATCAGTGATTTGTGAGGAAGCCATTTAAGTGTTGAGTCGTTTTAGACAAAAATTGCTGAAATATGGATAGGAATCTAACAGATCAAAATTTTAACAATAGAGCATCTAAGACATAGAGTCATAGAGGTACTCAATGGTTTCTGGAATTGATCACTATAACAAAAAAAAAAAGTAGCATAAAAAAAGCAGTATGCAAATGACTTAAAAAACTCGGTTAACTTTATGCATCATTTGCCATTGTTCTGACATGAATCTCTTTATTTCATGACTATTATAATTTTGTATTTTAGGACCTTATCTCACTAACAATTTTGCTTATCCCCTGGGCATAATATTTCCAATACACTCTTCTCCTGTGGCTCTAATTGTATTACTTGGTACTTCCTTCCCTGACTGACTTCTAGAATTTATTGCACACACACACACACACACACAACCACACACACACACACACACATACACACAAACACATCTATATACATACATATATCTGTTCGGAATTCCCCCTGTCTTGTGACTCACTATTTTTCCTACCTTCTTCATCTCCCACCCAACATCTAATACCGGTTTTAGTCAATTCCTGGCCTCTTCAGCCACAACTTCAGACTTGGGCCATGAGTTCTTAAGCCTAGGACCCAAAATACATAGTGCATTTTGAGAAAACATAAGACTCACAGGCTGGCTGAAATAGCTTAGATCCATACAAGGATATCTTCTTGAAAGGTATACTGGGGTTACCTGATGAATGACGCGATAGTAGACTGATGGTTTTATAAAGACTTGTTCTACTACATGAAATAGTTGCTTTGGTTGAATCTTTTGTTTTTCACAATTGATTGTTTCACTCTTGCGTTTCAAATTCAGCCTTACTTCTGGCTGATTTTTTTTTTTTCCATTTCTCTACTTAACTAAGAAAACAAGATTTCTTTCTATCCTTCAGAAATTATTTTATTCTTTGTGACCCGTCTACTTTCTTTTGATAAATCAGATAGTTATATTACTTGTTTTTGTCTCTACTACCAAGATGCTTTCTGTATACTCGCTGATGAGATTTTTTTTTTTTTTTTTTTTTTAGTTTGATGAGCTGTTGCTATGGGAAAATGTTTTGCTTTTGTGACATGAACATGTATTCCTGGGTATGCAAATGGAATTAAGCTTGTGAGGCTGAATAAGGGCTGTTTCTCAAACAGTGGGAAAATAAACTAGAATTTACATGAGGTATTAGAGGTTTGGAGTCCTAGAGACATAGATTTTGAATCCTTGGCTCAGTCATCAATGGAAAATTAGGGAAGTTAATTAATCTTTCTGAATTTTAGTTTTACCTCTTATATAAAGACAGCATTGTCACATTTAATTTTAAGATAATATCAAACATAAGACATGGCAGCAATTTAATAACTATCATATAATTGATAGATAATATCAAATGCATCATACACATCAACTATGAAAAGTACAGATGTTTTATATTATCAAATTTAATAATACATTTCTTCCTATTTTATTCACAGCAGGCACATTCACAGTATGTATGACACATAGTAGTCATTCAAAAATAGTAACTATTATCACTATTTAACTTAAATATCAGTTGATATATTGCTATTGTTTAAAATTTAATTTTAAAAAATTGACCTGAACTCACAAATTCTATGTCATGTCTAATGTCCTTCTAATTTTCTGTAAATCTCTGTGGGTTTAGGTTTTCTTTAATAATTTTTACCTCAAGTTCTTGCTTCTCTTGAGTTCTACCTCTGGCCTCACTTCGTCTTCTCTGATGCCCGATTTTCCCCACATGCACTCAGATTTTGTGTGCATGGCAGTCTCTATTTGGTGTTGAGAGTGACTGGATTTTATTATCCTAACATACTGAAAATGTTATAATTAAAAACTAGTCACTTTTGTCCATAAAGCTCTTGGCCATCAGAAATTTCTTCTTAGTGATGTGCTTCCTCCGACTTTGGATTCCTTCCATGTTGCTGATCTGTTCTTTTAACAGCACCCTCTTCATTCACTGCTTTATCCATTAGGAAAACTTTGTAAATTTTTTTACACAGAGTACTTTTGTCTATGTGTATTTAATTATATCCTTTTGACCTATACACTTGGACTAGCCAAGTACATCCAAAAGACTAACCAATATTCCTGACACATACAGACTTCTATCCTTAAATAAAGTCTGATGTTATCAATATATTTTTCCAAATAGCTATAGTTCATGCAGGGTATATTTAATGTTGTCTAAAATGTTAAACCCAACTTTCCATTTGTACTTTACCTGTCTCCATACAACTGAACATGGCTGGAGGGAAACATAAACCATATTGACTGGTCTTACTTTACATTTGTGACCATGAACTTCAGAGGTGCCCTTAATGCTTCTTGGAAATCATACTGTATTTCCTTTCTCTATTCACTGTCCTCATTCTTCTAAATAATTATTTCACACTTTCTTCTCTTCCTCTAATAGGACAACACAAAACTTTCTTCTTCATTTCCTCTTTTATTTCCAGCTTGGATTGTGCCCCTTGGTAATCTCATCTGGTCTTGTGGCTTTTAATGTTACCTACATGTTGATACTACACATACACATGCATACACACACACATACACACACACACAAACACAATTAGGATCATCTCTACCTTACCACTCTTTCCATCAAGTTTTTCCCCCTATATCCAATTGCCTACATGATTTCTCCACTTGGATGCCATCAGTATCTCAGTCTTATGTCTAAAATTGCTGCTTCCTCATCCTCCTGCAATATCTGCTCCATTGACCACATTATAAATTGTAGTTGGAGGCAACTGGCAATGCTATTCTTTCAGTCATCTAGGCCCCAAATCCTAAAATCACTCTTGATGTCTATCACATGCCCTCCCATATAGCATACACTATTGACTTTGCCTTCAGTATATCACAAATTGAAGCACTTCATAGGTCCTTCTCTACTATCTCACACCATCATTTTATTTGTCCCAGGTTATTACAACAGCCCCTTAATTGGTCTCTTTTCCATCTTCCTATGCCATCCTTCAGACTGTTCTCAATAGAATATCCAGAAAAAAACCGTTAAACTCTAAGTCAAAGCCTACCATGACCCTCTCAAAATGCTTCTATGGCTCCCCAGTTTCTCAGAGTAAGAACTGATATCCTTATAACTATCACGAAGCTCTGGTAATCTCCACGTTCCCACTTAGCCTTCTGGCTTTATCTTCTACCACTACTCCAGTCATACTGAGAGCCTCACTGATCCTGGAACTCACTAGGCACAGTCTTTCCTGAGGATCTTTGCAGTGGCTGCTCTGTCTGCTAGAAAGCTATTCCCTCAGTGTCCACATGGTTCATATCCTCATCTCCCTTAAGTCCTTCCTCAAATGTCATTTTTCCACTGAGACATGCTTGACTGCATTTCATTAAAATTAAAATGGATAAAGAAGATGTGGCCCATATATACTATGGAGTATTATGCCTCCATCAGAAAGGATGAATACCCAACTTTTGTAGCAACATGGACGGGATTGGAAGAGATAGCATGGAGGAAAAGGGGAGTTAGAGAGGAGAAGGGAGTTGAGGGAAATTGGAAGGGGAGGTGAACCATGAGAGACTATGGACTCTGAAAAACAACCTGAGGTTTTTAAAGGGGCAGGGGGTGGGAGGTTGGGGGAACCAGGTGGTGGGTATTGGAGAGGGCACGGATTGCATGGAGCACTTGGTGTGGTGCAAAAATAATTAATACTGTTATGCTGAAAAAATAAAAAATAAAAATAAATTTAAAAAATTAAAATTGCCTTCTTTATCCCAATATTCCCGAAAACCTTAATTGATTTTTTTTACATGGAATTTATGACTTTCCCATTTAAAGTTTAATTTTAAATTTATTTAAATTTATACTATTTTAAATTATACTATTTATAATAAATTTATACTAAATTTATTGTTCACTGTCTCATTTTCAGTACCAGAATATAAGCTTTGTGTCTTTTTTGCTACTGATCTCCAGAAGCTAGTATAATGACTGGCAAATAATAGATACTTAATAGATATTTATAAAATGAATATGAAAAAAATAATATTCAGTAATTCACTAATTCATTCAATTAAAACACCCATAAAGATATGAAGTTCTCAACATGAATGAATTGTGGTATCTGAGGACTTCATAGTCTACTGAAAAAGAAATTTGTAAATAGTTATAGCATAAAACATACAATATCAAAATTATTTTAAAAACAATCCTGGGGACTTACAGGAGACTTTTTTGAAAAATATGGATGACCTTAAACAATGTTTTGGTAGCTAGTAGAATATAGCTGAAGAATGAAGAAAAAGAGTGTAATCTTAAGGGGGTAACATACATAGTATAGAGTAATGGAAGTCTTCTTTCTTTTCTCTTCAATATTGTATGACTTTGAGAAACTCAATTTGAAAGGAGTGTACTCCATATGTTAGGGATTCATTGTCATATCGCCAATATCAGAAACAATATCAGGCACATGGTCAATATTTTTTTGTAGAGTGAATCAATGAACTTATTATAAAAAGGGGGTTTCTGCCGCATGGATTTTAAAGTCTTTTTCAGTTCCATTACTCTAAATTATAATGGGCATATTTTTAATTAGCATAAAGACCTTCACCAAACTCAAAACAAAATGGCTGTTGGAGAAACTGGTTATCTCCTCATCCAACAAGTTTTCATTATTTAAAAAGGTACATGACCATTTTCCAAGACACTGTACAAAATATTTCTAAATTTGGTCAAAGGCTCTACTAATGCCTGTCTTAACTCTGATGCTATTAAGATCACACACACACACACACACACACACACACACACACACAACAATCCTCTCAGAAGCCATTCATCAAATAAAAGAAATCCAAACTTTTGCCAGCAGTATATCTCCTTCGGATAAACCCCTGGTCGATTTAGAGTCTTTTTTTTTTAATTTAAAGATTTTATTTATTTATTTGACAGACAGAGAGTGCACATACAGGGGGAGTGGCAGACAGAGAGGGAGACAAGCAGATTTCCTGATGAGCAAGAAGCCCAAAGTGAGGCTCTATCCCAGGACCCTGAGATCATGACCTGAACCAAAGATAGACACTTAACCAACTGAGCCACCCAGGTGCCCCTCTGGTTGGTTTTATAGTCTTATGTAATGTCATTATCAAAGGCATTTATCTGAATTCAATCTGCCTTTTACAACTATGTAAGTAACTAAATTGTAACTCAGGCTTAAAAGAGAAACTCAGCAAAAGTATTTAAAAACCACAGGTGTGGTTTTATGTGCTTCAAACTTCCCCAAGGGCTAAGAAATATCAAAAAAGAAAAAAATAATAAGTAAAAAGGGAAAGCTTTTATTCTGTGGAAATGAGATGTGCTGTTGTTAGGTAGTGTGTACATGACACCACTAGTATATGTCCATTATGGTGGGACCTCAAAAACATTGTTTATATTTTACACTCAACAGCTTCTCAAAAACTGACCTGTTCAATACTCCCTGGTGTCAGAGAGCCATTTGCTCACCAAGGAAGGCACACAGGATCAGGCTGTGCCTTTAAGTAGGATCCCCCAGAATAGCCCATCTGCTATGAGGTGGAGAGTTTCATTGGGATTATTTCCACCTAGAACTTTTGACTCTCATTTCATCCAACCCTGACAAGTCCCTTTAGTATTAGACTCTACTTCACATATTTGCACAGCTTTCTGTCTCTATGCTTGTTCCTTTTGCATAGAAAACTTTAAGCTGCTGCATACTCATTATTTCTGGTAGAAATTACCCCTCCCAGGTGAGCTGGCCTGCATAACATACAAACTTTGGGGGATACTTCTTTTGACTGTTTACCTAAACCCTAAACTAGAGCCAGCTCACACGGTCTATACTTTTTCCCCCCTTTGGTGCACATTGAATAAGCATCACTGCTTATTGGTAATAAACATGGCCTCCAGAAGTAGACAGACCTGTATTCTAATCCTGATACATAATACCAGTTTTGTAACCTTGGGCACGTTAAACTTCAGTTTCTTCATCTGGACAATGTGAATAATAGTACCTGCTTCGCAGGTTATATGCATAATTAAAATCATATGTAGTATACATAAAGCATGATGTCTGGTATACCTGGTAATTCTTTTATAAGTGACAGTAATTTTATCCAGGATAGTCCATTCCTCACTTAACTTTAATCATATCATACCAGCTGCTAGACAGGATAAAGTGAATGGTCTCCATCTAATTGTATGTTTTCTCTATTTAATTTTTCTATTGAAGAGTTCACTTCCAGTCCTTTGAAAGGATATGAGGAGTTCTATACTATTGCAGCCTCATTATTCAATTTTCTTCTCATATGTCTTTGATGCCAACACATATACATGAAATCTGAACAGAGTTGGGCTTCGTGGTCAATACTATTTCTCTTAAAAATGTTTATGCCTATTGGAAAACTTGTTTTTAGCTCTTATGGTCACTATTATGAAAGCTTTTGAGTTACAACTTTACATTAAAAATAGGGCTTAGGGAAAAATAAAATGAAATAAATGTTTTGCACAAAGTCCTTAATGGAGGATACCTAGGTAACCTTGCATTCTATGAGGAGATGATGTTTCTGGAAACAACTCAGTACTCTCAGGGGACTGATACCTAGAATATTATCCTACTGCCACTGCATGGGAGGAGAAGAAAAAAAAAAAAATGACTGATGGGTCCCTGGGGCTATTCAACGATACTCTGCACTGCCAGAAATAGGACGCACAAGGGACAGTGACATGGTGAATATCTGAAATGTGCTACTTATTCCTGTGCTATGGAAAGAGAGCAGAAGGAATGCCTCTATTTGGATCGCCAGGTCATACCATTGCCAGTTGCTGCAGTCAGGGTTATCAAGCAATGTGCTGCCTCAGAATTCCACACTAGTTGAGCCCAAACAAACATTTATTTATTCAGCAAATATCTACTGATTGCCACCATTGTGCCAGCTACCAAGGATATATTGACAAGCAAGGCAAACAGAACCCTTGCCCTCAAGGATGTTATCTATCAGAAGACAGGAAAATGAAAAGGAAAGTTGCTATAAACTCATTAAGGGAAGCACTGACTTAGAGAGGAGAGTTGAGATTAGGACATTAATTCATCACTCCTCTCATTTTCTTTTTTCTGCACCCTCACTCACTCCTCTCCCAATGATGGAATGCCTGAGTGAATGTTGAGTTGCAAGGAAGAAACAGGATGTTCAATCTCTCTGGTTTCTCTCTTAAATGAAGAGCCTCGAGGGATTGTGCACCATAATCTTCAGTTCCCCCAAGAAACTAGTTGAGTAGAGGGACTCTGCCTTGCAGCAGCAAATCAAGAAATGGCGAAGAGTTGGTTTAACTCAGGCTTAGCATCAGAGCTAAACCACATTTTCCAGTCACCTTTATGGAACTAAAACTGAGCTGGTATTTGACATTCATCCATCTGTCAAGAGCTTAATTTCTTAATAGATTCTAAACTCAGAAGAAAAAATAAATATGTTATTTATCATTGTACCTTATACTCCATTATCTTGGTGCCTTTGCCAAATATCTTAGAAGTAGATACAAAAAACTGGCATTTAAGAACCAAATTATTCCATTGGTTGGAAAGAGGAAGGATTTTGGCCTAAACTGAAGAAGGACTGAAAATTAGCAGTGCTTTAGTAAGCTTAGATATTTGAAGTCTTTGTCTTTGATTATTGAGGATGGTGACATGAACTATTATAATAACCAGGGACTATGCATAATAATAACAATGGAAAATTAAAATTTGAAAAGATCAAAATGAATTAAAGAACATGATAGTTGTATTATTCCTGAGTCGAATAGGATGATAAAATACAAAGAATGGAAAAAGAAAGCTGTATTTTTACTTCTGGGGTTACTTGTCTAAGAAAGCCAGGAAAATGCAGGGTATTAAGGAGTAGATGGCAGGTATCTCGGTGCTCACTAGACCCACATAGTTCAGGCTTTGGGAACATTAATCGCATTTACAATGCAGGAGACAGCATCATGATTTTCCAGCATAAATAAATATGGAGAATATGGAGGTTTCAAGTGTCAAAAAACTTTTATTAAAAGAAGCAGTAGAAGTAACCACTATTACATAAGACTAAAGTGCTTACTCACAAAAAAAGGGTGGAGTGTATGTCCCTAAATAAAACACACAACTCAGCCCTGGACACCAGAAATTCTGAAGGGAAAAGCAGAAGTAAGAGGTGTTGCACATGCCAGTTGGGGAAGAAAGGTATGTCTAATAAAATCTGGTGACTGAAGCTGCCACTTGTGCTTAGCTCTAATGTCTTTGAAATGGGGCAGGGATGTCTCAAATACTGTTCTTGAAGAGCTGAGATAGTACATAGGTAGATCCTTCCTCCCTACAAATGGCAAACATGATGCTACAAATAAGTTTATGGGAGTTTTTCTCATAAAAATTTAATTGCACAGGCTGTAGCCTTCAGATAACTGGTACAAATTAACAGGCATGTTATTCTGTTTTCTATATAATAGAAAACGCAGAAATGAACCCACAACTATATGGTCAGTTAATCTTTGACAAAGCATAAAAGAATATCCGATGGGGAAAAGATAGTCTCTTCAACAAATGATGTTCAGAAAACTGGACAGCAACATGTAAATGCTTGAAACTGGATCACTTTCTTACACCATACAGTAAATTAAACTAAAAATGGATTAAAGACCTAAATGTGAAACCTGAAACCATTAAAATCCTAGAGGAGAACATAGGCAGTAACCTCTTTGACATAGCCATAGCAACTTCTTACTAGATGTGTCTCCTGAGGCAAGAGAAACAAAAGCAAAAAATAAACCATTAGGACTTTTTCAAAATGAAAAGCTTCTGCTCAGCGAAGGAAACAATCAACAAAACTAAAAGGCGACCTATAGAACAAGAGAAGATATTTGTAAATGGCATATCTGATAAATGTTTATATCCAAAATATATAAAGAACTTCTATAACTCAACACCCAAAAAATGAATAATCCAATTAAAAAATGGACAGAAGACATGAATAGACATTTTTCCAAAGAAGACATACTGATGGCCAAGAGACACATGAAAAGATGCTCAACATCACTGATCATTAGGGAAATACAAATCAAAACTACAATAAGACATTACCTCACAACTACCAGAATGGCTAAAATCAATAGCACAAGAAAGAATAGGTATTGGTAGGGATATGGAGAAAGAAAAACTCTCTTGTCCTGTTGGCAGGAATGCAAACCAGAATTTTCCTCAAAAAATTAAAAATAGAACTACCCTATAATCCAGCAATTGCACTGCTAAGTATTTACCCAAAGAACACGAAATACTAATTCAAAGGGAAACATGCAGGCTGATGTTTATTACTGCATTACCTACAGTAACCAAATTATGAAAAGAGTCCAAATGGTCATTGATTGATGAACAGATAAAGAAGATGTGGTATATACATACAATGGAATATCACTCAGCCATAAAAAAGAATGAAATCTTGCCATTTGCAATGATATGGATGGAGCTAAAGAATATTGTGCTAAGAGAAATAAGTCGTCAGAGAAAGACAAATACCATATAATTTCACTCATATGTGGAATTTAAAAACAAAACAAGCAAAGGGAAATAAAAAGAGAGAGAGAGGGGCAAACCAAGAAACAGACTATTAACGACACAGAACAAACAGCGGCACTGGAGGGGAGGTGGGAGAAGGGGTTGGGTTAAATAGGTGATGGGTATTAAGGAGGGCACTTGTTGCAGTGAGCACTGGGTGTTATATGTAAAGTGATGAATCACTAAATTCTACTCCTGAAACTAATATTACAGGATATGTTAACTAACTAGAATTTAAGTAAAAATTTGAAGCATAAAAAATTTTAAAAAGATTTTAAAAAAGGAGTATACTTGTGATGAGCATCAGGTGTGGTATGGAAGTGTTGAATCACTATATTATACAACTGAAACTAATATTACACTGCATGTTAATTAACTGGAATATAAATAAAATGTTAAAAAAAAATAGGCATCCTCTAAAAAAATAGGAAAACTCTAAAATCCAGATTTCCCAAAACTTTCCTCTTTCCCTCAGCCACTAGTTTGACTCATCAGTTTTGGAGAAGGAACTCAGCTCATTCTTGTTTCTCTCTCCTTTGGGAGTGACACGCTAGCCTGCTCTTCATAATGCTACAACTTGGAGGACTAAGTCCAATTCAGGGAGAGTTGTAGAAGTCCATCTGGCTATAAATGTATAATCATATTCTTAAGTCAATTTTTCTTTCTCTCATTTTTTTTTCCTACATCTTATTTCTCATTGGCTACAAACTCAAGAGTCCAAGGCATGGTTTTTATTTATTGCCTCCACCATAACCCTAGCAAGAATAAGACTGTGCATATTGGCTTTCCAGGTGAACCTTTCAAAGATTTGAACAAATATAAGTTGCTGGGATAGGCAAAGAAATAATATTGATGGTTGTGGGAACACAGGTTTTCTAGGCCAAAGGGAATAGCTGTGCAAAGGCATGGCACTGAAAGAGCAAATCATATATTTAATGATTTAACAAATCATATATTTAAACCCAATATGACTGGAGAAAAAAAAAGTAAAAGATGAACATATCTGTATATAGGAGAGCTTGTTTAGAGCTTGAATATGGAGTTGAGATATTTGTCCTAAGATAGGTTTGCCAGATTAAGCAAATAAAAATATAAGACTCCAGTTTAATTTAAATTTCAGATTTAAAAAAGCAAATAATTTTTAGTACAAATATGTTCCATGTTATATTTGCAATATATGGGGTATACTTTGACTAAAAATTATTCATTATTTATCTGAAATTCAAATTCCACTAAATGTTCTGTATTTTATCTTACAACTCTATTCTAAGGGAAATAACAAACCACTATAGCCTTGAAAACATTGAATTGATATGATCAGAAATCAGACAGAAAGAAAACCAGTCATGCAGCAAAAGGCAAAAATCTCTTTCCAAATAAATGTTCTCAACCTTCTTTAGGGCCCCTTTCAACATGGTCTCACCATAAAACCAATAATTATGAGAATCTGCTATATCCTGTGACTGATAATAATTGTAAATATAGCCTGATGAAGATAAATTATAGTCTCAGTAATATGGCAAATGAGGATGACTTCTGCCAAAATAAGAAATTTGGCTTCTACTCTTAGCATTCATGCTCTGAGGAGAAAAAGCAGAACACAAAAGTGACCAATAAACACAGCAATTTCACTTGCAAAACTAAGCTCACTCATTTTGCTTCCATTTAAACCTAGATTTCACAACTCCCTAATCCTCTACAAAGCATGTGATTATTGTGCCTGACATTTTCAGAATGCAATAACTTCTGCTGAGTTCATGGCCACTTCAGTCTGATTCATAGTGAGGTGTTTTAAATGGACTGACACTGCAATTACTAAAACATGATCCATTAGAAAAATAATAGCATTCCATGCTACCTGCAGAAGAAATGGGCATATTGTCAGTTAGCAGAAACTATTCTCCCAATTTAATATCCATTTTCTAAAGCACAAATTCTCATTTTTAATTATGACTTCATGTGTTTCCTAAATATCTCTGTGCCCCTGCTTTGTAACCTCTTCCCTAGGAGTTCTCTCATATAGCCATTGTTAGAGTTCTAATTGCAACTCCCTGGAACAGAGTAATGGTCAGATTGGAATGAGTTGTTCTCACCTACCCAATCGGTCAATTTATGAGCTTGCAACTGTGTGAGTACACGCATCACCAGGAAACCAGAATCTCCATAGGAGGTCAATAACCATAAGCAGTAGGAGTAGTGTTAAAACGGAAAGGAAAAGAAAAGGCTGAAGATAAAGTTTGAGAAAGTATTTGACATTTTTTTTTTTTTACAAGGCAAGGAATGTAGATGTAATACACGGTAGGTATTTTGAAACATCATCCTAACAAAAAATTTAACACATGCTATTGCTGATATTCAGTATGTCCATACAGTCCTAATCCCAGTATTACAAAAATGAAACTAAAGTATAAGAAATTCAAGCCTGAATAAGTGGCTGGAATTAATAACTTTTTGGCCAAGCCAAGACCATCCTAAGTGATATAGAGTTCAGTAAATAAATATAAACTCTGGTTAACATTTGATGAATGCTTACCATGTGCCAGAAATCATTATCAACACTTTAATGATATCTATTTAATATTCACTACAATCTGACAAGGTAGGTATTATCTTTACCGTTAAATTAATGATAGAATTGAAACAGAAATCACAAGTTATAAGCCAAGGACACAAACCTCAGTGAGAGACCAAAGATTCAATCTAGGCTATTGGACTCTAAAGCTGTACTTTTAACCACTATAATACTCTTATTGTAGGGACAGAGCACTTTTAATAATGGAGAACACTTATATGGCCTTCAAAATACAAAAGTAGTTACATTGGGTTGTTTTCCCTTGGGAAGATATTAAAATCTAAGTTTTCTCAGTTTCCCTTTGCTGTTCCTTAATTCTAGGTAACTTTATAAGAATTTTGATACAGAAAGAAAAATATGTGGTTATTAATTAAACTTGTGAATTAAATCAAAGCAACAATTAGATGTGTTCTTTGATTTAATTTATATCCATTTAATTTTTCATTAAGACAATGAACATTGCATGTTGGGTGAGGTGCATTCAATTTGATTACTGAGACATCATTCCTAATCACAAGCACAGCCTACAGGATTATATAGGCTTCCAAAGAAACAATTAGAATGGCTATTGTATTGACAGTAAAAGCTACCCAGTTGCATTCTAGGTCTTTTAATGCTCTGGAGAATATGTAACTCAGTGTCCCAAAGACTCTCAGTCTTACTCTTTCTCCTACCTGTTTACTCAGGACCATCCTGACTCTTGCAAAATATCCCCAAGGATTTCTAGAAATACCTAGTAGGTGTTTCCTCTGGTATATGAACTGACGCATCAGCTCAGAGACGTCATATTAGACACACTGATTAGAAGAGCCCCAGGAGGGGAGGGAAGACAATGTCCTGTTCTCGTAAAATGGCTTATGGCAACTTCAGTATGGTCATTGTTGATGGTGGCCCAAGCCACTCCTCTCCCCTATATCACAGTGTAAGGATACTGCCCTTGATCTAATTTTGAGTTACATTTAGTTAATAGTGTATTCTCTAGTAGAGCCCAGGGGTACACAAGTTCTCACAGAGTCTCAGGTGTAATTCTCCTCTTTCTAAAAAAGCCAACAACTTGTTCGAAGGATTAGGCAGGGACATATGTTCTGTTGTTTTCCTATTTTTATTTCTATCTCTCAAGATTTTGAAGCAAACAGATAAAACACAAACAAAACAAAATCTCCCATGACCTTTAACCAAAAAATATAAAAAATCTTATACAAAATACTTGTGCAGCTAATAATGTGGACAGCCTGACTTCATTTGGACACACAGGAAATCCTGCTACACATAGGACATGGCAAATGCCATAATAGAGACAGGAACAAAGTAATTGAGGAGCACAGGGGATCACTGTGCCTAGGAGTTCTGGAAATCTTTGTTTAAGCAAGGACACTTGGGCTCGATATTGAGAAATGAGCAGACTTTTTTTGTTCAACAAAGAAACATCACATCCTGTTGGGCAGTGGAAATTAGAAATACAAAAGTTTGGATGCAAAAAAGAGCTTGGAGTTCTTGCATGAGTAGGAAGTGTAATGTGTTTGGGGCATAAATTGTGTGTTAGTGTGTGCATGTGGGAAAGCAGTTTGAGGCAGTGAGACTATAAAGAAAGGATGGAACCAATTTCAGAGTGGCCACAGTTCTGGGATATTTTCAGTCAAAAATTTGTAAGTGGTTCTCAGCGTAGAGAAGGGAAAAAATATTTTCCCCTTCTACTCATCTTAGGTTCATTGGTTGGGGTCCTATAAATTAGAATAACAAAAGACATATTGTAAAGAGAAAAAGGAGACCCAGAAGTTTCTTAGCATGTGTATCACATACATACGCATGGGAGCACTAAGATGAGTAACTAACAGGGGTGGTTGGAACTTAAGCTTTATAAAACATCTTAACAAAATGATAATAAATTTTAGAGAAGTGACAAGACAAAGGAGGACTTGTAGCTCCCAGGGACACCAAAGATGGAAAGACAAATATATGAGCAAACCAGTGGTAGATAAAACCTAGTTTTATAAAAATTAGTTATGCTAATTCCTTTGGTGCCTTCTCTGGGCTGAAAAGGGTTTAGAGTTGTTTCCAATGATTAACTTTTGTCCTTTTTGGTGGTGGGGGGGGATGGGACATCTCTACAATTTCTGCCCTACCTTTAGGCAAATAGGAGGGGGGCAGAGAACTTTCCTTGCATCTGCTTCTTTCAGTTGATTTTTAGCTCAAAATAATCCTTATGCTGAAGTGGCTTATTTTGGGGTAGCATATTCTGCTATCCTTCATCAACAAAGTTAGGCTTCCATTTTTTCTAATTTGTCACATACTCTTTAATTTCATTTAGGGAGAAGGAAAAAATATTAAAAGGAATGTACACTAAAGATAAACAATAAATTCCAACATTTGTAGTTGATAAAGACATTAGGGAAAACTGAACGATGTAATACAGCCTGAACATTTTGTGTTAAGCAGAATATTCTTACAGTTCTAAACATAATGATCTCATAATTTGCTTTAGTCAGATTTAGTGTATGTATACATTTTTTATTTAGTTTGAAGTAATGGCCTATGATCCTGCAACAATTGTAGCAATTAGCATTTAGGTCACTATTTGAAGATGGTTCTCAACTACTTCCCTGATTTGCATTAGGACAGAATATCACTAAATCCCACAGGTTTTAGCCCTCTCCCTTATTTTTCCCAGCAGAAGTTGGTAGGAAAGAGCATTTATCTGGTGGAGCTTACCTAATCAAACCAAGAAGTTGGTAGGAAAGAGCATATACCTAATAGAGCTCACCGAATCAGAAATCCTAAACATGGTAGATCCCCTCTCTTTCCAGGCCAGGAAGTTGCTGGTGAAGAGTAAGGGAATTTTCTGCAAACTCTAGTTTCTCTGTATGTCTATTCAAGGGTCTAGAGTAGGGTGTAGAAAGATTAGGAATTCCATTGTTACCACATGTTTATGCCATATCCTCCAAGCGATGCTCCTATTTTTATTTCTATCTGCCTAGCTGTTTAGTTGTTCTCTGGATTGGGTCAAATCAAAAGTAAGAGAAAATAAATATTATTTTTTTAAAAGATTTATTTATTTTAGACAGAGAGCGAGTGTTGGGGGGAGGGGCAGAACAAGAGGTAGAGAGAGAATCTCAAGTAGACTCACCACTGGGTGCAGAGACCCCAGACAGGGCTTGATTTCATGACCCTAAGATCATGACCTGAGCCCAAATCAAGAGTCAGACACTTAATCAGCTGAGCCACACAAGTGCCCCAGAAAATAAATGTTATTGATTGCCCTGTAAAAAATAAATATTCCTACAGTTAATTGACAGGATTCACCAATGGTATCATATTAACATTACTTTATATTTTACAGCAGTCACTATTGCTCAAATTATTCTCACATACATTTCCTCATTTCCTCTTTACAATAATCTCATGGAGTTGATAGTGCAAAGGCATTATTCTTATTTTACAAATACCCCAAGTGGCTTGCTCAGCTTAGCTCTCTGCATTTTGTCACCCAGAGAAATTCACTTGTGTCCTGGATTCACAGTACCATTAATAGTAGTGAAACAGCAGTATTATAGCATCGGAGTTGTGAGGACATTAGTATAAAAAAACATGTTTTCATATCTTTGCTCTGGTCTTTACCAGTTATGATTAGATGAGTTACTTAACCTCTTTGGCTCAATCTCCTACTCTGTAAAATAAAGATAACAGCCCCTATCTCAGAGTTGTTGTATGCATTAAATGAGAAATATATTTAAACATCATGACCGGTATATAGTAAAAACTAAGCATATTATTGCCTAAGAACAACATCATTATTGAGAAATAGTGGATAATGGGAAATACAGTGTGAAACTGAAGGAAAATGGAAATTCAAGTATTTGCTCTGATTCCCTGCCTGGCCTAAAATTCAGATTCCCAAAAAACAAATTTTTACTTCCATCCATATGCACTTCCATTTCAAAATTCATTAGATCTGATTGGCTGCTGTTAATACCAGAATGCTGGTTGAGCTTTGTTGCTTTATTGTTATCACAGCTTTGTAAAATGAGAGTAGAAAAAAATCCCTGAAATATCATTGTAGGGGCCATATTCATAAATTATTACATGTGTTGCTGCACCACTGTGAGCACTCACATTTATTTTTATAATCACGCTCACTTTCATGTAACTTTGGGTCTTTTATTTGGTTAGTTAATGACTGTGGTAAATTATGAGGAAATGGTCTAATATCACTATTCCAACAAAATGATTTATTGATACTTAATGTGATATTAACACTGCCTGAGAAAAATCACTAGGACATTTTGAGCAAACATATCCAAATTTTATTGTTTTTTTAATGAGACAGTTAAGCTGAAACAAAGAGTTTCTTTTTTTCCTGTACATAAAAATGTAGTTCTATATATAGTCATGTAATTTGACCTTCTGTCATCAAAAGAAAGTGTGTTAAGACAATCAATATCAAACATTTTTCAGTGTAACCTTCATTCTTGCTGTCTGAAAGGGTCCATTGTTGTGGGAGGTGTATGTCTTAAAGATTTCCTTATTCTTGATACCTTGGGTGACTACAATAGCAGGAGCTTTCAAAATCTAAATTACTCACTTCTGTTGGGTGTTTATTACCATCATTCAGATGAATGAAATTAAACTTGTCACTTTGTACCATCACACAGAAGAAAATTATACGTTTTTTTTTTTAAATGCTATTTTACTGAATTAAGGAGTAAATAAAATTCTGTTCTACTTTGGTATAAAAAATACAACATTAAGGAAAAAAACGAAAGCATTACATTTTTATAAGAAGTTCAGTATGTAAAATTAAAATCAGAACTGGGCATTATGTTCAAATGTTATTTATACAACTGTTCTTTCCACTTTATTTATCAGAAATCCTACCACTCACATCTGACCCAAAATTCTACCACTCCTATTCCTTTGTTATATTTTGTCCTCGGTATTGCTTTTGGAGGGAGATGGGGTTCTTTTTTAAAATTATTTCAGTTTTTGGAGAAAAGAATGATTAATTCCTAAAAAAAAGAGAAGCAAAATAAGAAAGCCTTGGGCAGATCTTTGTTTCTTGGTTCTCACACTTCTTTTTTGTACCCACATTTAAAAATGCATAGACTTCACGTGAAAATTGGAATTAGTAGGTTGTCTTGAAAAGTAAGAAAGTCTGGTCACACAAAGCCTATATTTCCATGGTACAAACACTAGTGGGAGCTGAGCAACAGTTGCCTCTGTTAGAGGTACCTAAGCTCCCAACAGGTTACAATCCCCACCAGTCTCTATTCTCTCCACTTCAACCAGTTTGCTTTACTCAATTATATTGTTGGCATAACTACTGCAGACATTAGTATTGATGTATTTACTAGTCTATCAATCTAGATCTAGATCAGGATAGGTAAATATTCTATTACTATTATTATTATTATTATTATTTTAATAGTAAAAGACTGCTTAAAAGGGAGGTAGACAGCCTCAAAGTCTACCTCAATTATTATGTTAAAATTTTTCCTAGGATAAGTGTGACCTTAGGTAATTTTCTCATTTATAAAACTGAAGATAATATTCATAGTTCCTGCCTTTTGAACATTTATGACAATCAATAAGATGATGTATGAAAACATAATGCTTAGAAGAACACAGTTGGTTTGCAATAAATGTTAGCTACAAATGTTCTGTGATATATTAAAAGAAATGTGATTTTAAAAATTAACTGTATGTTCCTATCATACCATTTCATATAAAAGATGCCCTGAGTGAAGATCTTTGATTTTCAGTTACATTTTTCTCCTTGAATGATCTGGGATACTTGCCAATGGACATGCTGTCTCTGTCATTCAAGACAAATCTTTTGGTTTTGAGGTTTGAGTAGGATAATGAATGAATTAGGAAAGCTGAAGCAAATATGTAGATAGACATCCCTTGTCAGAGTTTTGATTTAGATTCCTTACAGAACAACAGAAATATTCATTATATTTTCATTCTTTTCAAAATACAAAGAACGCCAGAGCTTTAAAACCAGGACAGAAATGCACTACCCTAGAGGAAATTATTTTAACAAAATTAAAACCAGCCTCTAGAAATGAGGGTATGGATGCTTTCCTCATTATTTTCGCTGTTCATTATTTAGCACCATTACCTGTTTTGATCCCTTCCTACAGATTTGCCGGGGTTAATGTGCTGCAAATGTGATTCTTGGATCCAGTAAAGGGTCTGTAGCTCATCTAGAACACAGTAGATCATTAAATAGATTGCTGATTTACTGTCTTTAATTTCTTCTTGAGGAGCAAAAAACAGAAGCTTGTGGGTGGAGGTAGAGGATGTCTGATTACACCATGGATAAAGAAATGGTTTCTTCTGACATTTTTCTTTCAGAGAGACTAAGCAAAATTGCAGTACAGTTTAACAGTACTCTTCTTAACTCACTGCAGGTTGCCATGGAAACAGGAATCTCGCATCAACAAGAAAGGCATTTAGGGAATCTGTTGGGCTTTAACATTAGCATGATCTAGGCATTCTTGCTCACCACTAACAAGTCTAGCATCTCTTTCAGAATATCATTAATACTCATTAAATTTCTGTGCATGTGCTTTTGGGGATCTTCATGTTTCATTTGAGGTCATTTTTTTGTGTGTGTGATCAACTCAGCAGAGATATATATTTTGTAGAACTATATTTAGCTCATCTAGCACATGGAATAAGATTCGCTTTACTTACACTGTTATTTTCATATGATCCAGATTTAGATTTTAATAGAGTAGAATGTGTTTTCAGTGGCAATTAAAGAAATCTGCTAATATTTAGGGAGTTTATTTATAATAAAGAAGAACCAAATGGGAAATTTTTATTCTATAAACAAAGATTAATAAAAACAGACCCTTTGATAATTTACTTGTGCTAGGCAACTTTTAGGTTAGCTCTTTTATGTAGGTGTGGTTTTGCTAAATAGTATACTTTTAGAGTTTATTTTTGAGGTCAGTTTTTTTAAGAACCTTAAAACACTAAAAGATTACATTGTTGGCAAAATTAGTTAGACTTCTTTTTCCCCCAAAACTATAAAAAATGTGATAAAGAAATCACCAATTTTTTAAAGCAATTATACCAATGGCTGAATTGCAATTTTATTTCACCAAAAAAGATTTTTGGTGAACTTGCTGGGGAGAAAGATGAGAGAAGTTCTGTTTGAATTACGTGTCAAACTCTTCCAATTATTTTCTATGTAAATTGAAATAAGTCACTGGTTCAACAATTAATCTTCTCCAATTGAACAATGACCTCCCAGACTGGTTCTGCATCTTCCCATTATAGAAAGGTACTGTGTGGGTCTCAATGCCCAGAGAGTAGGGACAGTAGCAAGTTGTTGTGGTGAACACATTAGCTTTGGAATCAGAAAGCCAAAGTTGAATTCTCAGCTCCACTTCCTGCCAGATGGGTGACCCTGGCCAAAGTACTATTAACTATATTACACTTTCTTTTCATCTTAAAGTTGGCATAAGGATTAAAAGAGTCAATGCATGTGCAGTACTGAGATTTTTGCTGTAACATGTACATGGTATGAATATATACCCAATAAATTTTAATTATAAGTATCAGTTTTATAACTTGGATCACTTGAAAATACTGCTAAACCAGGACTTCCCTTTTTACTAAAATCAAGCATTGTATAATTTAGCTCCTCCTTTTTTTTCCCCTCCGAGCTTGTTGTTCATCTTCTTGAAAAATGGATTATAATTAATAAAATGTCCAGAAGCCTGAGGATAGTAGGAAATGCAAATACTAAGACTATGCACAAACTAGAAGTGTGATCTGTAGGTGGCAAGTTAAACAAAACCTATCAACCAACAAGTAATCTGCAATTATAGAGTCAAAATGTATCTATCAATAGTCTAGTCACTGGTTTACCTAACTTTTGGACCATAATCAATTATTCATAATCAATTATTAAGAAAATATTTATCATGCACAGATCCAGAATCTGTGATTACTCTAACTTGATGTTTAACTTCTTATATGTTGAGTTTTAAAGATGTAAATGAATTATATCCCTTTCCAATTCACCTGAAATAGAATCAAAGTGAATAAACAAAGCAATAAATCAGTTAGAAACCAAAAGTCAGCTTAATTAGCTGGCTTGTGTTGGGGTTGACTGAGATTTTTTAAGCTGTACCCCAGAATTAGACAAATGTAAACATCTAGTCAAGGGGAGCTCTAGAAAAAAGGAGCCTTCCCTCATCTTGTTTATCTGGTGTCTCCTTGTGTGTCCCAAATCCTTCTATAATTATATCAGTCCGATTCAATCATTTTAATTTAAATACCTCTTAAAAGGCCCTATCTTCAAATTCAGTCACACACTGAGAATAGTGGGAGCTAGGAATTCATCATGAATGATTTGGGGAGGACACAATTTAGCCTACGACAATCAATGTTCTCCATAGTAATAACTGGAGATTTTGCATTGTAATTAATTCTTCTGTAATTTTCTTCTTCCTTTTATCACTGAACAAAAATATTCTTCTTAGATAGCTTTTTTAGGAGTAAGCTGCCTTCACAATAAGGGGTAAACCTGTAGCCAGTAGTTTATGATGTCAATGATATACAGAAACAGAATGAAAAATTGCCAAGTCTGTCTTAAAAACACCATCTACTGTCTAGTTTCTTGATGAATATATTAAATTCCAGCAAGTTCAAATGTTCCAAAGTGGTTAATCATTCCAGTAATACCAATAAAAATGAAAAGACTGATAATTTATTTTTGGAAAAACTAAAGATTTTATTTTACCAAGGATTTATTTTGTTATATTTCTATGTGACATGGGGTTCTAAAATCTATAATAATTTCTTCCTGGAGAATAGCTTGTTTTAATAAAGCTGAACACAGTAACAATAAAGATAAAGCCTGTTAACTTTGAAATGAATAACTATAAATTAAATGAAATTAAGTGAAGCCATAAAAAAAAAATCTGTTCTTTCATAGCATCTTTCCACAGAATTCCATCAAGAACTTTATAAATGGTCATTAGGTTATCTGGTGCACTGCACCTTGAAAATTACCCCATATTCAAACCTAAAACTTTCAGATCTTGCAACCTGACTGTGGAACAAAGAGAAAGAAATAGAAGCTTCCTTAAAAATTCCCAGGACCATAGCTACTTACCTATACTCTGTTCATTGTTTAGTATGCTACATAATGGGAAAGACCTATGATTAAGCCTTATCCCAAACTTCTGGATTCTACTTCAATCCATAGGTAGATAAATGGGAAAAACTGGAATTAAGAAAAAAAAAAAAACCTCAGCTCCTATGGTTTTTAATTATGTTAAAATTACTAATATTGGGGCATCTGGGTGGCTCAGTGGGTTAAGCCACTGCCTTCAACTCAGGTCATGATCTCAAGGTCCTGGGATCGAGTCCCACATCGGGCTCTCTGCTCAGCAGGGAGCCTGCTTCCTCCTCTCTCTCTCTCTCTCTCTCTGCCTGCCTCTCTGCCTACTTGTGATCTCTCTGTCAAATAAATAAATAAAATCTTTAAAAAAAATTACTAATATTAATATCAAGAGCTAAGATTAATTAAATCCCCTCAGGCACTGGTAAAACATTTTAAAATTCGTGATTTCAGATCTGTCTTGAAGATAATGACCATGGCACTTGCTAAAGGTTGAAGAAATACCAACATAAGGAATGAAACATGGTGTTTGGCCTCATGGTGTTCACAGCCTCACTGGGAAAATTAACAACTTTATAACAACTGTAGTACTTGCTCGTGAAGTTAAGCTTAACTAAAGAAAAGAAACAGAGGAAGCAAAACCTCCCTATGCTTAGATGATCAAGGAAAGCTTCTCAGAAGAGAAGGTTTTTAACCTGGATCTTAAAGAATGAGAAAAATTCTATAAGAAAATGTTTTTCAAAGGTTAAAGCAGAACATGAGAGAATGACAAGAGAGAAAAATACACAATGAGATACAGTGAGTGGAATGTGTGGTGTGAAAACCAGTATGATATCAGATAATGGAGAGCCTTAACTAAGTTTTTGAGAAATAAGAGAAATAAAATATGAGTTATGCTCCTGGAAGATAGTTCTGGAAGCATGTGAAGCGTGGCATATAAATAGAAAACCAAGCAGGTGGACAAGTTTTCCTATGAGGGGTTACCAGTCAAGTTTTCGAGGGAAGCCTGAACATGATGTTCCTTCCCAAGTTCATTTATTGTTCTACATACAATAGATTCTAAGTTTTTCCCAGAACTTTAATATTTTCCATATATTTCTTAAAGATTTTATTTATTTATTTGAGAGACAGAGATCACAAGTAGGCAGAAAGGCAAGCAGAGAGAGAGGGGGAGGCAGGCTCCCTGCTGAACAGAGAGCCCCAATGGGGGGCTTGATCCCAGGACCCTGGGATCATGACCTGAGCTAAAGGCAGAGGTTTTAACCTACTGAGCAACCTAGGCACCCCAATACTTTTCATATTTTAACTGAAGTTTATGGCTCTTTGTTTAGCTTTATCTCCTTGTTTTTTTATTTTCCAAACTCTAAACTAGTTTCTATCCAAAAAAGCATGTAGTCTATAAGTATGGCTTGTTGCCTCCACTTTATAAAATCTCTCTCAGCTTTGTTTAAATAGCATGATTAACGTCTCTTGTTTTATCTCGTGCTGGTCATTATACCTTCAGCCCATATGCCATTAAAAGTGCAGCCAAAGATTGGCTGGAAGCCATGCTCAGATGTTTTAGAGGACCCAACAGGGATCTCAGACAGGTTTGGCAGCATCACAAAGGGCTTCCCCCACTTCTTGGCTTGTGGACCTGAACAGAGATTTTAGCTTCACCCTAAGGATTTTTTTCTTTTGAAAAAATTCATGATGTTTGTTGACTAATCTTGCTAATATAAATTATACTGAATTACTGGACTTTTTACATGTGCTACCGAATCATTATTATTTTTTGATTGGTCTTCATTTAATAATAATTTTGAAATGTGTAAGCCTTTTCTTAGTGTACTGCCTCTAGTACATCCAAATGCCTAGTTGATATTTCCACTTAGATGTCTCACCAGTATCTGAAATTTAATATGTCCCAACAAAACTCCATATGCTGCCTTCACAGTTGTCTTAACCATTTCATTAAACGGAACCACTATTTAACCAGGTAACCAGCCCTTACACTTAGGAATCTTCTTACATTCCTCTCTTTTTCTCACACTTTAAATGCAATCTGTCCCTATATACTGTTGGTTGTACTGTCAAAATATATCCCAAATCAAATCTGTCCCTACCAGCTTCACTGCTACTTATCAAGTAAAAATGACCTGCATTGCTACTTAATCCTTCATACTAATCCCCTTCTATTGCTCTTGTTTCCTACACTCCATTCTCAATAGAGAAGCAAAGGAATCAGTCTTGCAAACATGTAAATCATGTGATTGCATGTAAAGCATGTAATTCTCTTGCACAGAATCCTTCAAAACCTTCCTATTATGTCAGAAGAAATCTTACCTACCTTTCATGGCTCACATCTAGGGCCCTTCACCCTCCTTTGGTGTAGGTGGAAGATTCAAACTACACAATATCTTGCTTAAGTGGGAATTTTGCCTCCCCCCCACCCCAATCCACAATAAAAATTTTGAGCCAATCTCTTTTCCTCGCTCTGTCAAGTGATTTTTGGAACACCTTGTGAAATCTATTCCTCCAAAAAGCCTCATTATAGTAGGAATAAACTTTTTCATACTCATCTGGAATGTGTGTGTGTGTGTGTGTGTGTGTGTGTGTGTATTAGTCTTGACACCCAAATCAAATTTTGAGTGGGGAAGCATCCTGTTTCTGCAGGATGACCGTAAGAATGAATGAGTGAATAATTCATCTTATTCCCGAAACAATTCCAAAATGAACTGTTCTCTCTCTCTTTTTTAAAGATTTTATTTCTTTATTTGACAGAGATCTCAAGTAGGCAGAGATCACAAGTAGGCAGAGAGGCAGGCAGAGAGGTGGGGGAAGCAGGCGCCCTGATCAGCAGAGAGCACGATGGGGGACTAGATCCCAGGACCCTGGGATCATGACCTAAGTCAAAGGCAGAGACTTAACCCACTGAGCCACCCAGGCGCCCCATGAACTGTTCTCTTATCCATCCTTTCTCTTTTAACGTGTTCTCCATGTATTTTTTCCTCCTGCATGGCCTAAAAAGGCTATCTTACCATCTGTATACCTCTCTCCGTATCTATCTATCTACCTACCTGCCTATCTATCTCCTTCTCTCTTTCTGATCAACTTCGAATTGTCATACTTAACTCCTTACTGTTGGTGTGTATACTTTTCTCTCCAATTTCTTTAGCTTTAGAAATCCTATGCAAGCTCCCCCCCACCATAATTTCTACAAGCAGGCCTAGAGTTTGGGGCTTTATTCCTTCTTCTGAGAGGTTTTTGTTGTTGTTGTTGTTGTTGTTTTGTCTTTATTTTAATTCCAGTTAGTTAATAAGGAGTGCTACATTAGATGCAGTTGTACAATGGACTGATTCAACAATTCCATACATCACCTAGTGCTCATCCCAAGTACACTCCTTAACCTTCAGCTATTTCACCCAGCCTCCACTCAGCTCCTCTCCAGTAACCATCAGTTTGTTCTCTATAGTTAAGAGTCTGTTTCTTGGTTTGTCTCTCTCTTTTTCCCTTTTCTTGTTTGTTTTGTTTCTTAAAATTCACATACGAGTGAAATCATATTGTATTTGTCTTTCTCTGACTGGTTTATGTCACTTAGCATTATACATTCTAGCTCAATTTTTCCCCTCTCCTGAGAGTTTTCTTTGTATCATTTATTACCAAGTGTTAATTAGACAAAGACTCTCTCCTTGACCAGGTTCCTCAGGCAGGCTCCTCTCAGCCTGACTAGGCCGCATCCTTGGGCATGTCTTCAAGAACTCAACGTCAGCAAGAATCCTGTTAAGTCAGTTTAGGCGGAATCTCCCACCCTCAATATCTGATCAAATTCCTCATCTTCTACTCCTCTCCCAGATGATACCTGATCACCCTGATCTGCCTTTACGAGGAATCCTGCATAGCCAGTTTGGCCAAAATCCCTCCTTATCCCTGATGTTTCTTCTTAGTAATTTTCCATTCACAGACCCCTACTCTGCAACTGGGCTATAAATCCCCACTTCTCCTTGTTGTATTTGAAGGTGAGTGCAGTCTCTCTCCCATATTGCAAAACCCCACTGCAGTAGTCTCTATACCTATTGAGATAGTCCTGAATATTCTGCTTTTCCATTTTAACAAGTGTCAGAATAATTTTTCTTTAACACTACTCTTGGATATTTTGAAAAGAGAGAGCTCCTTTTCTCCTATTTATCAACCTGCTCGCCATTAAGAACAATTCATCTGCTCTAATGGGAATTTGACCTTCTTCTATTTATCTATGTCAAATTTTCTAGCTTTTGAGAAATTAATTTCAACTACTATTATATTATGGTCAGAAAACACAATGTTTCACTTTATTACAATCTCTATTTATATAAACTCTATCAATTCTCTTGGTGATTACCTCACACTTTTGATAGTACTGATCAACCTATGAGTACAGATACTCAAATCCAGATTCTGTAATTACATACACATACAAATAATACCTAAATGTGTGGTTTTGCCAATCATTTTTATTTTTAAACCTAGACACCAGAAGTAGAATTTATTACACTTCTCATGCTATAAATTGTACACAGAACAAGTGCTAAACTCCCTAGGAAACCTCTCTTTTTCATTTATAAGGATCAAATATTCCCAAGCTTGGTCCACATCCATCCTTCCCTCCTTCCTTCCTTCCTTCCTTCCTTCCTTCCTTTCTTTCTTTTTTTAATTTAATTCATTTATTTGACAGAGATCACAAGTAGGCAGAGAGGCAGACAGAGAGACAGAGAGGGAAGCAGGCTCCCTGCTGAGCAGAGAGCAGGATGCGGGGCTCAATCCCAGGACCCTGGGATCCTGGGATCATGACCTGAGCCAAAGGCAGAGGCTTTAACCCACTGAGCCACCCAGGCACCCCTACATCCTTTCTTAAAACAAGTGTAGTTTTTGTTTTGACACTCTATGTCTTTAAAACACACACACACACACACACACACACACACACACACACACACACACAAAATACCACTCCCCTCTTTGGTTTGATGATCAGTATTTGTCTATTAATTCATAGCACACCTGCTATCATATGTCTTCCTTTTCACCATGCTTAGCTTCTTATACTCTGTGGACAATACTTCAGATTTTAACTCAAACAGTATACCAGGTAGCCATTCCAGTGTATTTAAATGATTTCAAGAGATAACCTGTATTTGCTACTCAGTAACATTGTCAAGAACCCTAATCAAGGGCGCCTGGGTGGCTCAGTTGGTTAAGCGACTCCCTTCCACTCAGGTCATGATCCCAGAGTCCTGGGATCACGTTCTACATCGGGCTCCCAGCTTCATGGGGAATCTGGTCTCCCTCTGACTTTCTCCCTTCTCATGCTCTGTCAAACTTTCTCTCTCTCTCCATTGCAAATAAATAAATAAAATCTTAAAAAAAAAAAAAAGAAAAACCCTAATCAAAACAGTCTCTTATCAAAACATTTTTCAATTTTTTCTTTAATCTTTTTCAGTTAGGTACTGACCAGAGAGGGGTCTGCTGGGCTATTCAGTCCAGGCTCTGTCGCTGAGGCTGGATCATGATCCAGGAACCAGTCTTCTGCTTCACTGATCTAGAAACATAATTTTATCGATGCTCTCTGAATTTGGAAGGCTAAAACTTCCACTAAATAAACTCAGAAGAGATTGAGACAAAAATAAGATGTTTCTCTATTAATGGGGAAAAAATGTAATAAAGCTAACGAAAAGAGCAGAATATTTATACTGCTTGATTTGCATATTACATTCCTCTGAGAACAGTTGTATGAGAAACTGTAGTTTTATTTATTATATGCACTTGATATGACAGCCAGGGGATCATAAAGGTTGGTATAAAAGACCTACAATATTGTGATGAACCATCTCTACTTATACGACCATCTTGACAAGCAGAGGTTCAGACCTTCCCCTGGATGATTTCTTCTAGGTTCCATGAAGACCATATTCTCAATATTCACATATTCTTTCCCTAGATGATAGCTTAAAAATAATATCTACCTTTTGTTAACTGCCTACAATGTTTCTATTATCTTATGTTTTAAGATAATAATAATAATAAATACTTGTTAAGTACTTACTATATTTCAAGCACTGTTCTAAATAACTTGTTTCTCTGCATAGCAACCTTATGAAGTAAGTACATATTGCAATCTCTATTTTTAAAAACATATTGAGAAATACATATTACTTTAAAAAGTGTATAAAATGTGAATAATGATAAAATGAATACCTAAGTATCTACCACTGAGCTTCCCACTCCAACTCAATGAACCAGAATTTTTAGTGTACTGTTAATAATACCCTTTCTTCTCTTTTGGTTTATGGGACTCTTTTATCTTTACTGATTTGTAAGGTTTCCATTGTTGTTACTATATCCTGAATATTGATATTTAACGTTTTGTGTGAGTTCCTGGTATCTTCTCTTAGTTTATGGTTTTTCTTTTGCTCTCTTTACTGTCTTTTAATTTTAATGTATACAAGTTTATCCATCTCTCTATTTATAATTTTGTCTTTTGTTGAAAAAAAGCCTTCTCAATCCTGAGATAATAATAAAATTATTTTATATTGCTTTTAAAAGTTTTGAGGGGCGCCTGGGTGGCTCAGTGGGTTAAGCCTCTGCCTTCGGCTTGGGTCATGATCTCAGGGTCCTGGGATCTAGCCCCGGATTGGGTTTTCTGCTCAGCAGGGAGTCTGCTTCCCCCTCTCTCTGCCTGCTTCTCTGCCTACTTGTGATATCTCTGTCAAATAAATAAATAAAATCTTAAAAAAAATAAAAATTTTGATAGTTTTGCTTTTCACCTCCTAGAAGTAATTTTTTATAAATGTTGTAACATAGATATCATTAACATCTTACAGATGAAAAAAAATGAGGCAAAAAAATTGTCTTACTCTATGTTCACAGATGGTAAGTTGTAGAGCTAAGATTTGAACCCAGACAGTCTGATTCTGCCATCCCACTCCTATACTGCCTCCAAGGGTATAATAGAGAAATTATACAGATGTGGAAACTGAGGATCAATGAAGGTAAGTGACTTGTCCAAGGTCACGCAATCAGTAAGAACTATAGACAGTATGCAAACTTCAATATATTTTTTTTGCCAAGAGTTTCTACATTTTCCTTCATATACCCTGTCTTCCTAGGACCACATGCTGGTCTGTGGATTCTATTTTCACAAACTCTCTGCTCTCTGCTTTATTTTGGGAGACATTTTATCCTCTAATTACTTCTGCAGAGAGCTGGTTTTATCTGTACTCTTTGTATTTAACTGATTTAACCCACAAAGTGAAAATTTATCTCCTAGTTTTGGACTCATCTCATCTTTTTCTGAATTTATCACATAGCTTTATTTCTTAGGCTGAATTTATATGTAATTTTCACCTCTTAGAGCCCCATCTGCTGACCTTCTAATATTCTGCATTCAAATTCTATTTATAGCAGTTCATCTTACTTTCAGCTTCATGTTACCTCTTTTTCGGTGATTGCAATTAACACTTCAAGGATTTCTTTGATCTTATTCCTTTCCTTCTCCTTGGGCTCATTTTTTTACTGCTCCTACCATTTAATTCACATTCAGCTACTTCTATGCCAGTCAAAGATAATAGCTGACTTTTCCCTGTTATTCCTTGCAAGGGCAGAGATAAAGGTAAATGTAAACTTTTTGATAAAAGTTGGTCATTGTTTCTCACTCCTGAAGATGAAGTATAAACGATCAGTTTCCGTGGTTACTTTGAGTTCAAATTAAACAAGCATATCACTTCCGGAATTGTAGAAGGTCCTCGATTCTATCTAGATTATCTTTAAGTACATTTATGCAAGCTACTTTTTAACAAACTACATTTTTTTAATTTTCTTAATACTTCTCCCTCTGCTCAAAATGTCAGCTTCTCTGTTGTCACAAATTGAAATTTTGCTCATCTTTCAAAGTCCAAGTCAGATATCACCATCCCACACCCTGCGTTGACACTTTTCTGACCACCAGAAGCAGAATCCAAGTGTATACCCACACACATTGCATCACTCTTAGCTCATTACTCTGAGTCTTGTGGGATATTAGCATTACATATATGGAGTCCCCTATCACACTGCAAGTTCCCTAGGGAATAAAACCCAGACTGATTTTAGGAAACTGCAACGACAATAATAGTTCTTATTTAGGATTGTGATTTTCCAACATCCAGAATTTTATGGGCTTACTGGGTAAACCTTTAGAGCTATTTATTGAGCTGAACTGGGTCACATTAGTTGTGCTCAAGAGTCCTTTCTTCTTTCATGAAATTACTTAGGATCTACCCTATGCCTTGAACTGTACCATGCAGTAAAGATAACAGCATGAATGTAACAAAGGCCATGTCTCCTAGACTGTTAAGGTAAATACATGAGAAAACAAAAGGGCGTTCATGCCATATGGGGGAAATGCAGAAGGTGGAGAGCCAGCACAATGACTGAGCTACCAGCTTTGGCACTTGCCAGCTGTAGAACCTTAGGTATGTCTCCTAATCTAATGGTGCCTGGACTTTTTTCATTTGTAAAATGAGGGGGGTAAATTTTCACTTTTCAGAGATTTTAGGTGTAGGAATAATGCACAGATCATAATTATCAATAAATGGGAACCATCACTATCATTGTAGTATGATATTGCATATTAGCTCATGTGAAAGCAGACAGGATTGTTTTAAACCAATTCACAATGGAAGATTAATCCAAATGACTAAATTGATGTAGTGATATGTCCACCCAAGGTAGATTTGTTCTTGGAGCACAACACTAGCTGAGATAACTACTGTCAAGATCTCAAATTTCATGAATGAAAATGGGAAAGTAGATAGCATTTATTAAAATGATTATTATTTGTCACATTCTTATTAGGTGTTCATATACATTATCTCATTCAATCTGCACAATAGTCATGTGTGTAAGTGGACACTATTATCCTATTATAGAAACTGAGATTCAGAGAAGTTAAACGTCTGTATCTCTAATATTATAGCCTAAAAACAGACAATTACACTTCAAGAAAAGTGTGTATGTGTAGAATATACAAAGAAATTATAATCATTTTGTTAGGGAGCATGTTATTAAGTAGTGACTTTGACATATGCCCTGTTAATGGCAACTCAGGCAACTCAATGTCATCTCTTTGCCAAATCGAATGACACATAATATACTATCTAGCATAACAACTGCAACCCAAGGTATACTTTGAAAATTTCCAATCTGATTTTTCAGAATGTATTGGGCATATATATGATTACTGGCAAATGGAAGAGTCATCTTTGTCTTCCTATATAAGCAGATAGCTATCGTACCTCACAGGTAGTAGAACAGTAGAATAGAATATTATTTCTGGATGAAATAGTCTGTTGGGATCATCAACATAATTATGCAATCTAGGCTAAGTTGATGCAAAGAGCATAATTAAGCATTGTTAGAAATTTCATTTGTGTCTCTGATGGTCAAGCAGAGGTTGGTCCTTTTGCTTCTTTTTCTTTGAGCTACTGAAACATTGTTGGCTATAGTTAACATTTCATATATACTGTGATGTAGTCAGGCTCTTAATACTGTAGTCCTTCAATTAAAGAAATATTTAAAATTGCTTTTATAAAGGATATTGCTGTATTTTTCAAGAGTGAAGTATTAATGCTCTTCTGCTTTGCCTCTATAAATTTTTTAAATGAAGATTCATAGATACATGTATATAAATATATTATATTTATAAGCTGCTTATATAAACAAATATATATATTTACCATATGTGTTTGGTTTGTGAGTGTATCCACTTATAGTATTCTTTTCAACAAAAGCAACATTATGATAAATAATGAATAGAACTGGAAATGTATAAATATAAGTTATAAATATGCCAAAGTCTGCAAATTTGAAGATCATTCAGTTTGCATTTTTAATGTCAAAGATAAAAATGACTTTTTTTTCCCATGAAGATACATAGATGACAATTCTAAGTTGGGACTTGTCAAAACTGGAGTGGCCACACTATATGGCATACTTAGCTCTTGGAAACAAGAACAGTGAGAAGAGGGAAGAAAATGGAATTAAAGAAGACAGAATCTGGCTCTGTGAGACCGAGTCTGGTCAGCATTTATGCCATGGCACAGTTCGGGCAGAACTTACTATTCTGTGCCTAGGGAATGAGGAAGAAGGAAAATGTCAAACCTGGCCTATGATACAGGGCATGGGTTGTGAGGCAGGTGTTGGGCAGGTGTTAGAAGACAAATATCATCCAGCAGGGGGTGCTCACAGGATGATGCAGTGAATCTCAAAGCCTTGGACAGGAAATTGAAGGAAAACTAGAGAGGAAACAATCAGCTACTATGATTTCAGAGCAGTTCAGGTTATCAGGCCAATTCAAGAGGCAAAGAAAACAGGGATCTGTTTGCCAAATAAAAGTATCAACATGGTGTAGAGGTTGAGAAGCAGAGAAAGCTGTGACTTAGAAGCTATTTGGACTCAACCAAGAACTTATCTATGTTACACTAAATACTGGGCCTATTGATTGTAAATCAAAGCCAAATTCCCTCACTTGATAGCAACAGAGCTTCTTATATGGCCCTTAACTTTGCATAATTGGCTCAGGGAAAGAAGTAGACAGAAAAGAAAGTCAGAGTTGGCTAGAAATCAGGTTGACCCAAAACAATAGCTTGTTAGTGACCTACCAGATAATGCTGAGAGACAAGAGAGGGAATAACCATCATTCTGCTGATAAAATTAAAGGTGTGTCCTTCACAGCTAATATTTCAAAATTATTTGAGATTTTCTGATATGTAAAACAAAATCTTCCTATGTAAATGTCTAATTCAGACATTATGGGGACCAATAAGTACCTGAAGAAAGAATAACTGAATGAATGTGAGAAACAAGACACCTTAGATTAAAGAACAAAGGCAAAGGGAATCTTCATTTTTGTGATGTTTTTCACATAACTGAATGTCCCCAAATGCTTCACAAAGCATTTAATTACATGCTAGCAGCAGAGGAAATGCTGGCATTGCTGTGTGCCAGCTACAGCCCACGTACGTTGGGGAATGTCAAGCTAACTCACTAAGTGTAAGGAATTTGCAGACAGCTCACTCACAGTCTTTTCTCTTGGAAAGCACAGTTTCTCATTTCTGAGCACTTACATATTTCATGGGGAATGAGGTGGCCTCTCTGCACTGCTTCCACCAGGCAGTCATAAAGTTCTGAAGATAGGATGGTAGTCAAGATGAGTGATAAAAGTGGAAGTTATCTGCAACTTAACATTCCACAAAAAAGACCTCAACACTTAAGAGTATATAAGAATGATGGGCAGGGAAGCTTTTGGGAATGTCAGCTGGAGAGAGACAGAATTGGCAAGGTTTAGATATATAAAAGGGGTTGGGAACATTTTTTAGCTTTTGCTTAAAGGTTGGCCTACATTTTAGCACACCCACTCTCCTTAGATCCAAAGGTAACAAAGAGCTCCCACAAGCCCTTTCTCATCTGATCCTTAGTACAGGAATGGCCTGATTGACTAGACCCTTAAATAGTTCAACTGTGAATGTGGATGAGTCATGGCCTTGAAGCCTGCAACCCTAACACTCATTAGAAGAAATGCTTGTATTTTACTATAATGGGATCATAAATAAATCTAGGGACAAAGCAAAAGACTCTAGATTAAGCAAAGGCCTTATGAGGAGCCATTGCTTGGTGGTATACCCTTGAAATGAGTTCACACTTTATTTTGTAGATAAAGGGTATCTGTTAAAGATTTTTAAGCAATGATAAATATTTACTCAGTTTCTTTGTAAATACATACCAAATGCCTGCTTTGTGCCAGGCACTGGGCATGAACAAAACTGCCCTTGATCACAAGGTGGGAACAGTTTAGTAGAGGAAGACTTTTATGTAAGTAAGTAAGTGCAGATAGGTATTGCTACTGCTACAGTGGCATTAGATTTTATATTTATTTAAGGATAACAAAGAGGTCTGAGGGACTGGCAAATTTAATGTAGATGTTTAAGGTAAAAGGTTTAAGAAATAGAAGCTAAAAGAAAAGACTTATGAGATGATTTCTGAAAGATCAGTGAAAGCTCATTAGGTGAAGAAGCAGAGGAAAACATTCTGAGTTCAGGTGAAAACATAATCAGGGGCATGGAAGCTTCAGTTGGCCTGGCTTGTTTGGGAAACTATAAGTAGTTTAGTGTATCCGGCATGCAGGGGTAAGGAAGTGAGGTGTGAAGCAGCTAGAGGTGCAAATAGTCATCTTAGAGTTCACACTATGGGGGTCTGAGTCTAACAGCAGTGTGGAGTACAGGTTAAGGTTGGGAATCAGTGAGGTAGTTAAGAGAGAATCATAACTGCCCATTCAGCATGGGTCAAGGAGAAAATAATTACAAAAGACACATTTGATAAAGGACTATTATAAAAAATATGATTTAAAAAACTCTTAAAATTCAACAAGAAGAAAACAAACAGCCCAATTTTTAAAAAAAATTGTCCAAAGATGTCAACAGAAACCTCAGAAAAGAAGATCTATGGATGACAAAAAAACATATGAAAACATGTTCCACATCTTATGTCATCAGGAAAATGCAGATTAAAACAAGATGCCACCACACACATAACAGAATGGACAAAATCCAAAACACTGACAACACCAAATGCTCACAAGGATAGGGAGCAAAAGGAACTCTCATTCATTGATGGTGGGGATGCAAAATGGTATAGCCACTTTGGAAGATTGTTTGACGGTTTCTTACAAAACTAAACACACTCTTAACATACAGTCCAACAATCACACTGCTTGGTAAGTTGAAGGCATGTCAGTATAAAAATCTGTATATGGATGTTTATAGCAGCTTTATTAATAATTGCCAACACTTGGAAGAACCCAAAATTCCCTTTAATAGGTGAATGGATAAATGGACTGTAGTATATCCAAATAATGGAATATGATTCAGCACTAAAAAGAAAGGAGCTATCCAGCCATGAAAAGACATGCAAGAAACTTATATACATATTACTATGTGAAAGGAGCCAATCTGAAAAAGCTATATATTGTATAACCCTACTACATGACATTAGGGATTGGGGGATAAATAAGAAGAGCAAAGAGGATTTTTAGGACAATGAAACTACTCTGTATGGTACTACAATGGTGGGTTCACATCATTATATCTTTGTCCCAAGTCACAGAATGTACAACACCATGAGTGAACCATAATGTAAACTATGGACTATAGGTTCTTCAATTGTAATAAATACATCACTCTGGTGGGGAATGTTGATAATAGGGGAGGCTATGTATATGTAGGGCAGAAGGTATATGGGAAGTTTGTGTATCTTCTACTATATGAACTAAAGACTGCTCTAAAAATAAAGTTTAATTCTTAATCTCACAAAACAAACTGAGGGTTGCCGGGGGATGGGGGTAGGATTGGGTTATGCACATTGGGGAAGGTATGTGCTATGGTGAGTGCTGTGAAGTTTGTAAGCCTGACGATTCACAGACCTGTACCCCTGGGGCCAATAATACATTATATGTTAATAAAAAAAATTTTTTAATAAAAAAATAAAGTTTATTGAAAGAAAAAATAAAGATGATGCCTAAACTAAACAATAGCAATGGAGATGGAGAGGCATGGTCAGACGTCCAAAAGTTAAGGCTGTAAATATAACACAGAAATGAGGAGGGGGAATTTCTTATGTTGATACTGTGAATTCTGGCCTGGATAACCAAGTAGATGATGAAGGTGTCTATTACTTCCATCTTTGTAGCTGGGTATAGGGATCGGTATTTCTACACATCACCACAGGCTACTTTAGACATTTGTTGTTTTATAGATACATCTTATTAATCTTCACAACATCCTAGCATTTAACACAGGGCTTGGCAATCAACATTACTTGTTGAATGAATGAATGAATGAATGAATGAATGTACAATGATGTTGGGTAGAGATTGAATATTGTATCTGTAATTCAAATCTTGAACATTATGAATATTTTTAAATCTCAAGTATTATGTAATCTTAAGTGTTACGCTTGCAATTTGGATGCAGTTCTGATCTGAAGCCTAGTGTTTATTGTACTGAACTACAATTGCCACTTTTTATACAAAAGGAAAATTAAAGAGATCAAGTTATAGCCATAGGTTCGGGATTGAATCCAATATACCACTTGAATTGTGGGCTTCTACTTATAAAATGGTAATGATATCTTTCTCATGAGGTTATTTTATATTTAAATGAAATTATATAATGAAAGTTCCCCACACATAGAAGGTACTAGACATAAATTAAAGGAATCTGTTTTGATCATGTTACCCTGCTTTATACAATTCTTCTCTTTTTCATTCTTACCAGTTTATAAGTGACTGTTACAGAATCTGGTCCTTAAATTACTGATTGAGATGATGTAGAAAGGCTCTCAAGGAAACTATTCCCCCTTAAAAGCCCCTCTCAAGCAAGTCCACACATTAATAAATCATATAAACTCAAATTAAATTCTGTAACATAGACAGTCATTCTACTAGCAGACAGGCATTCAGCTGGTTATGCAATGTGTGGTAAGCTGAAAGAAGTCCCAGGTCTCTCACCATTTTGGGTGCTCTAATAGTACCTGAGTTAAGGATTCACTCCGAAGGGTTATGAAAAATTCCAGTGGCAGGATTCTAACATTACTATTGTAGTCTTGTGGGGAAAAAAAAAAATCATCAGAAAAATGGTCTAACAATAAAAAAACAATCCTAATCCTTGGTTACTCTTCTGCATGATGTAAGTACTAAGCCACAGACTTCATAAATGTATGTAACTATGATTAATATGCTATTACAATTAAAATGATGTATTTTAGAAGAAATCACAGACAACACAACAAAAATAAGGTCAGTGAAGTGGGTGGAAAAGGCTTTTTGGAATCAGGACACAGGGTTTCTGATCTCAGCCCTCCCAATAATAGACAGAATAACTGAGTAAGTTATTTGCTTCTTGAAGCTTTCATGCATTTTATAGCACATTGCAGAGATTTATAGAGTTTAACATAATATTCTAGGTAAGAATGTTTTCTAAACTCTAAAATTCCATGTAAGTAATAAGATTAAGATATTAGCTTTATTGTTATAGCCATCATTGTCATCATCACCTGAACTGGACTCAAATTTAGCTTTATCATATGATCTCCCTGATATGAGGAAGTGGTGATGCAACATGGGGGCTTAAGTGGGTAGGAGAAGAATAAATGAAACAAGATGGGATTGGGAGGGAGACAAACCATAAGTGACTTTTAATCTCACAAAACAAACTGAGGGTTGCTGGGGGGAGGGGGTTTGGGAGAAGGAGGTGGGATTATGGACATTGGGGAGGGTATGTGCTTTGGTGAGTGCTGTGAAGTGTGTAAACCTGGTGATTCACAGACCTGTACCCCTGGGGATAGAGTATTATGCCCCCATCAGAAAGGATGAATACCCAACTTTTGTAGCAACATGGACGGGACTGGAAGAGATTATGCTGAGTGAAATAAGTCAAGCAGAGAGAGTCAATTATCATATGGTTTCACTTATTTGTGGAACATAACAAATAGCATGGAGGACATGGGGACTTAGAGTGGAGAAGGGAGTTGGGGGAAATTGGAAGGGGAGGTGAACCATGAGAGACTATGGACTCTGAAAAACAATCTGAGGGTTTTGAAGGGACGGTGGGTGGGAGGTTGGGGTACCAGGTGGTGGGTATTATAGAGGGCACAGATTGCATGGAGCACGGGGTGTGGTGCAAAAATAATGAATACTGTTATGCTGGAAATAAAAAAAAAATAAAAAAATAAAAAAATAAAAATAAATAAATAAATAAATAAATAAATAAAATAAAATTGGAGCATAACTGGTCATCATTGGGGATTGTTTTGAGCAACATAGTCCAATAGAAATTTAATGTAAGACACATATTGTAATTTTTCTAGCAGTCAATATTTAAGAATGCAAAAAAAAAAAGGACAGGTGATATTTATTTCAATAATGTATTTTGGTTAATCTAATGTGTCCCAGTTATTATCATTTCAACATGTGATCATAAGCAAAATCATTAGTAACACTGATACATCCTTTTAAAAGTAGGTCTTCAAAATCTGGTATGTATTTTAAACATTAGCACATCTCAATTTGGAAACTGAATTTTCATCAGAAATAGTTGATCTATATTTAATTTTCATAAAGTTTGGAGAAAAGGTAGATTCACAATCTAAGTTGTCCTATATATACTTAAAGTTTTCCCATAACTGAATTTAGTGTCCATATTTAAACTTAAGTTAACTGAAATAAAAATTCTACTTCCCAGTTGTATTAGCCACATTTCAAGTGCTCTTGGGTATAATGGCTAACGACTACCATATTGCATAGCACCAAGATGTATGCAGGGGTTCAGGCTAGCTTGTTGCAGATCAAATATAATAGTACAGAAGTTATCACTTACCAGCAGGTTGTTTAAGAGCACAAAACCAATCCAGTAGAAAAAAAATAATAGTAATAATAATTCCTCACATGTCATTTTAAGAAGCACTTATTTGATACTAAAAACTTGCCAGGTGATGAGATTCAGTGTTAAAGTTCTTGAGTAACTTAGCAGCCAACTTGGAGCTAAGTTGAAGCAGGAGAGCTAGGTTCTTGTCTCAGAGTGCCGAAGAACGAATCTCGCCAACAAAGGAGATTGAGTAAAGCCAGAGAGTTTTATTAAGCAAGAATACAAAAAAAGCTCTCAGGAGTGAGGGGGTCTTGACCAGATTGCCAATGCAGGACTCCACTGACAATCTTTTATTTAGAGCCTGTGTCCTTAACATTCTTGTGATATCTTGGGTTGAGTAAGGATTGGTGATAACATCTCTAGTGGCTTATTTCTTTTTAGGATCTAGTTATTCTTTCTTGGTCACAGGTGACTGTCATTAAAAAGACACAAACACCACCACCACCTAGGGCAGGGTGGTCTGGTTTGTTCCCATGTTCCCTTATCTCTGGTTTCCTCACACCTCTGCATTTTTGGGATTTTTGTGAGTCTGACCACATAGCCCCCTACCAACCTCTTCCTACCTAGCCCCCACTTGTCCTTTACTCAGATTAATAAAATCTAAAGCAAGTTACAGTTTAACTATAGTCAGGCAGCAAAGGAAACAGTCAACAAAACAAAGAGGCAACCCACAGAATGAGAGAAGATATTTGCAAATGACAGTACAGACAAAAGGTTGATATCCAGGATCTATAAAGAACTCCTCAAACTCAACACACACAAAACAGACAATCATATAAAAAAAATGGGCAGAAGATATGAACAGACACTTCTCCAATGAAGACATATAAATGGCTATCAGACACATGAAAAAATGCTCATCATCACTAGCCATCAGGGAGATTCAAATTAAAACCACATTGAGATACCACCTTACACCACTTAGAATGGCCAAAATTAGCAAGAAAGGAAACAACATGTGTTGGAGAGGATGTGGAGAAAGGGGAAGCCTCTTACACTGTTGGTGGGAATGCAAGTTGGTGCAGCTACTTTGGAGAACAGTGTGGAGATTCCTCAAGAAATTAAAAATAGAGCTTCCCTATGACCCTGCAATTGCACCATGGGGTATTTACCCCAAAGATACAGATGGAGTGAAAAGAAGGGTCATCTGTACCCCAATGTTTAGAGCAGCAATGGCCACGGTCACCAAACTATGGAAAGAACCAAGATGCCCTTCAGCGGACAAATGGATAAGGAAGATGTGGTCCATATACACTATGGAGTGTTATGCCTTCATCAGAAAGGATGAATACCCGGGGCGCCTGGGTGGCTCAGTGGGTTAAAGCCTCTGCCTTCGGCTCGGGTCATGATCCCAGGGTTCTGGGATCGAGCCCCGCGTCGGGCTCTCTGCTCCGCAGGGAACCTGCTTTCTCCCCTCTCTCTCTCTGCCTGCCTCTCTGCCTACTTGTGATTTCTCTCTCTCTGTCAAATGAATAAAAAAATCTTTAAAAAAAAAAAAAAAAAAAGAAAGGATGAATACCCAACTTTTGTATCAACATGGACGGGACTGGAAGAGATTATGCTGAGTGAAATAAGTCAAGCAGAGAGAGTCAATTATCATATGGTTTCACTTATTTGTGGAGCATAACAAATAGCATGGAGGACAAGGGGAGTTAGAGAGGAGAAGGGAGCTGAGGGAAATTGGAAGGGGAGGTGAACCAAGAGAGACTATGGACTCTGAAAAACAATCTGAGGGTTTTGAAGGGGTGGGGGGTGGGAGGTTGGGGGAACCAGGTGGTGGGTATTAGAGAGGGCACAGATTGCATGGAGCACTGGGTGTGGTGCGAAAACAATAAATACTGTTATGCTGAAAAGAAATTTAAAAAATTAAAAAAAAAAAACTATGGTCAGTTAGGTGTTATTTAGTCTAGTCAACAAACTGTAAACTAAGTCGCATTATCAGAGTTTTTTAGATGAGAACAACAGAGATCAGAAACACTTTACCACAATTCCAAGATGAACATGGGGCTCAAGGATATCATCACCTGGCAGAATAATGCCAGACAGAAGGGTTTTTCATGGCCTCCTAACAGAGCCCTGTGTTCCACGGAACACCTTTTTTTTCTTTCCAAGCTATTGGCATTCTGGTTCTTCAGTTAGAATATCCACATTGTGGGGTTGCAATCCACAGGGAAAAGTAAAAGAACTCTAGAATTTAGTGGGTCTCACCCATTAGTACTAGTCTTAGGATCCATCAACAAAGCACGGCTACTCCCTCCTTAATTCAGAAATAGGTTCTGGGATTGAAACTCTTTCTTTGTTTATCATAAACACTGGAAACTTCTTGTTCAAGATAAGAGTGGAAGCTTAACCTATTTCAGAATGAGAAATCTATTTCAAGACTCAAATCTGCCTGAGTAGGGTAAAAGTCTTCATGGCTCTAGCAAAGAATTCCCTTAGGAAGATCCACATCCTATAAGAAGCAACCCACATAATGAACCTTCTTGGTTCTATTGATTGTAGCAACTTATTTCCCTTAAGAACTTGAAACTATCTTGCTCTGTGTTCTCCCTATCAAGTCTATCTATTTAAAATCTCTAGGCACATCTGTTGCACTGCTCCAACTGTCTCAAGTGTCTCACAGAGGCAGGTATGAGTATCAGGATCTTCTTTCTCTGGTAGGGAAAGTTTATTTGGATAGTAGCCATGTACCTCTCTACCTGATAGCCTGACTTCTTTCTGCTTCGTTGGCTGTAATTCTGAACCCCTGCACATAAGCCCAAACCATTATCTTCCTTGTTCTGCTGAAGTAGCCAAGAGTTTAAAAAAAAAAAAAAAAAAATAGAACCATTTTTCTCATGTTCTATCTTGTATTCACTGTGCTTATGCACCTTACTGTGCTGAAGGTTGCACTTAAAATCTTGTATAATGCAATGTTTTCTGTCCATTGAGAAAGTGTCAAGAATGTCACTTCAGGAAAATAGATGTTTCCTCTGAAGAAAGCAGTTAGATATAGAACTTAGAAGTGAAGTTAAATTAAAAGAGGTGGCTCAATTTTATTAAAGCTCAATTGTGTACTTTAAAAAAGAAAGGCTTTATTTTGAACTTTGTCATCATGGTTTGTATCAGTTTTTTCTTTATGCTGTGTGAGAGAAAAAAAAAAGGGAAGAAAAATAGGAAAAGAGGAAATAAAAAAATGAAAAATTGAGCACCTTAAGATCTTCATTACTTTTTAAAATTTTTTTTTAAAGATTTCATTTATTTATCTGAGAGAGAAAGAGAGCACGCACGAGCATAGGAGCAACAGGCAGAGATAGAGGGAGAAGCAGGCTCCCCCTAAGCAGGGATCCCCACCCAGGACTCAATCCCAGGACCCTGGGATCATGACCTGACTCTAAGGCAGATGCTTAACAAACTGAGCCACCCATGTGCCCCAAGACCTTCATTACTTTTATTGTGTTTTATTCTGGTACCATACATCTCCTTTTACTATCAACACTGCCCCTGTTCCATAAGTCTTCATAATGTAAAATAGACTTCCAGCTCCTCTCATAAGGACTTCATCCGACACTGCTTTTCTCAGGTTGTACACCATACCTAACTTTCTCCAAATGCTCACTTTTGGATCTGATGCTAGGCACAATATTTATAGCTTTAATGTAAGGTTCACTCTGAGATTGTGATTAAAATAGTCTTCTGGGGGCACCTACGTGGCTCAGTCATTAATTGTCTGCCTTTGGCTCAGGTCATGATCCCAGCATCCTGGGATCAAGCCCCGGCACTGGGCTCCCTGCTCGGCAGGAAGCTGCTTCTCCCTCTCCCACTCTCCCTATTTGTGTTCCCTCTCTCGCTGTGTCTCTCTCTGTTAAATAAATAAATACAATCTTTAAAAGAATAAATAAACAAAATAGTCTTCCAGCTGTAATGCTTCAGCATCTCTTTATATCTTTTCCCTTCTTTTCTAACTTCGGACGTGCTTTTCTCTTAGACCTCCTCAGTTTAATCTGTACCAGTACATTCTCCTATGGGTCAAGAGATATTCCATAGTTGTCTCCCCAGATAAAGAAGAGAGAATGCTCAGAGATCTTGATAGTTCCAATATTTGATGAATAAGTGAAGGGTAGATGTGTGGATAGATGGATGGATGTGTCAATGATAAGATATGCAGAACAGAAGGAAGAATGAAACAAAAAGACAAGGTGACTATAAAGGCAAGAAGTTTTCTGTTACCTAGCAGTCGATTACTTGACACTTCACAAGTTCTATAGTGCAGTGATAACTGATGCAGGGAAAAGTGGCCCTGAGGCTCTGAAAAAGCAAAAGTGCCTGCTGAACTCTCAAAGGAAAAATAAAGTGCATTCAAAGTAATTTGATACTCAGGATACCAGCTAAACTAAAATGTTCTGCATTGGCAACCCAAGAAAGTACTGAGGTATATAACATGGACATGACTTTTAAAAGCACAGAAATTAAGAGAGGAAAAGGTAATTTAAAAATTACCTAGTACAACAGTCTTATTTTTAAATTGTTTATATTCCCAATATATACTTATTTTTTAATCATTCAGGTACTTGCTTCTATCAAGTTTGTTCCTACCATTGCCCCACACTGCACTTGTCAGAGATATAGTAACCTGCACATTTCTAGATTCTAGAGTAAATTCACAGTTTGCATTGTATTTAACCTATTAGCAGCTTTTGAAACTCTTTCTTTGAAACTACTTTGCTTGGTTTCCAAAACAACATTTTCTCTTGGTTTTATTCTTATTCCATGGGTCCTTCTTTCTCAGTCTCTTCTGATGGTTTTTCCCTGCCTTCTAAAGCTGTGCTTATGCCCCTTATGTTCTCTGCCTCCATTCACTCTCTTGGTGACAATTTTCAATCCTATGGTCAGAAATCTATCCATATTAGGTAATTCTCAGAGTTTAATCTTACCTCTTCTCCAGACTCATTTATCTTAGTTGACTGTTCGGTATATATATCTTAAGCTACACCAACATGTAACTATACCTATACCTACAACTGAATTTATATCTCCTGACATCTAATTGATCCTTTCAGTCTTCTACACTCAACAAGAATCTGTTCTTCTCAGTCTTCTTAACCTGAGAAACTGGCCTGAAGTTTTAGGTTCATCACTGATTGTTCTGTTTCTTACCCATTTCACATGCAATTCATCAGCAAAAATTCCATGCTATGAAATCTACCTTCAAAATCTATCTGGAACCTATTTCTCACTGCTTTCCCTGCTATCATCTTAGCCCAAGTCATCAGCCATGATGCTTAACCTTGCTTCTCCAACTTGCCCCTCCAACTGTATCTACTCCATAGAAGAGTCAGACTGCTACCTTGAAAGTACAGTCAGATCATGCCACAAATCTGCTCAATATTTTGCCGTGGATTCCCCTCTAACTCAGAGTAAAAAGGATGCACTTCACTTTGAGCTACAGACCCTTTGTGACTCGGTCATGTTAACTCTTGATCCTGGTCTTTAATACTTCTCCCTCCTTTATTGTGCTCAAACAATGGCAGCCTCACTAAGCACAAACTCTCAGGCTTCTTGACCTTGCTGTTCCCTCTACTCAGAATCCTCTCTCTCCAAAAATGTGCATGCTTATTCCTTTATTTCCTTTCATTCTTTGCTCAAATATCACCTTATCATAAGTGCCTCCTCTGCCCATTCTATTCAAAATTGTACACCCTTGCTTCTTTAACCTGCTTATCCTGTTTCATTTTTTTATAACTCTTGCAAAAGCTTGATACATACTATATATCTATCTATTTGCTTTTGTCTGCTCAACACACCAGTTCCATGAGACAAGGACTCTCCCTATCTTGTACACCACTGCATCCTCAGCACCTGGAACTGTGTCGGCCCCTTCCAGACAGTCAGTGAATATATATTTTAAAATAGAGGAATGAAATAGGCGGTTCAGACAATAGCATGGAGAGTTAATAGGAAACAGACCTGAACCTCTTGACTCCCAGTTTGGTGGTACCCTACGTGGTTTGGGAGTCATGAACACAAGTAGTCATGAACACAAGTAGGCCAAAAAATCCAATCTCTGACCAGGTGATATTATAGAAAGGGTATTGTGATGCTCAATATACTGAGCATAGAACAGAAATAATTCATTTATTAATCATCACTGAGTGCTCACTTTGTGCCAGGCATTGAGGCACAGAAATAAATAATATAGAGCCCTTGCCTCCAAACTACAAAGAAGTCTCAGGTAAACGTGGTGGTGCTAGAGCCCAAGTAAGGAACTCTCCCAGACCCATGGTGTTTGTGTGGTCAAGGATTATGCTGCCGGCTAAGTCTTGCAGAATAACAAAATAGTGAGTAGGCAGTAGGCAGAAAAACGAGGGGGTCCTAAACTGTGAGATGACATGTGCAAACTCTTAAAATCCAGAAAGAGAGGCAAGCATATTGAGAAAATTGCAAGAAGTATAATGAAAGTAAGATGGCTAGGAGAGCAACACTGAAGAGGTCCATGAAGATCACATACGTGGCAGAAGGCTTGAGAGATGAGTCTGCAGCATGTGGACTCTGGTCCTAAGAGCTGTTGGGAGAGTCTGAAAGGTTATAAACCAGAGAAGAGCATGAAAAGATGTGCATTTCAAAAAGATAATTCGATTTGTCAACATTGAGAAACACACTTTAAAAAGAGGCAGGAAGCCTAGTTAGGGGGCAATTGTCGTAATACAGGTACAAGGTAAGGGAGTGCGGTCTAAATTGAGGTCAGTGAAATTCATTCTGTTATGCAAATCTTGTTGGGATTACAGCATATATAGTAAACAACAAAATGCTGCCTTTATGTTCCTAAAAGGAAGCAAAGATGGCAAAAAGGGATCATAATAAAACATCCTTCAAGGCCAGCATACAAACTTTCTTTCATTCAGAGAGCAGAAGAGTATATATAAAAAAGATTACAATCTTGATAACCAACCCTGACAGCAGGGGTTGATATCAGTGACAAATGTAGAAAAGACGAGGAGCTTGTAATGGTATATCTGAGATAAGCACCTAGGTTTTTTGAAAAGGCCGAGACAAGCAGAGGCAATGCAGATACAAGGTTGCAAGATTAGAGAGGCCTGGGATGTAGGGAAAGAGGTGAGAACTTTCCAGGGAAACTGGAAGCATGACACTGAAACTTATACCCTTCTTGGGGTTGGAAACAGGCCAAGATCCAGCTGGTATATTTTCATCCTTTACACACCCTGGTTTCTGAAGCTTTGTATCTTTTTTATAAAGAAGAGTGATTGCAATTGTGAACAAAAGTTTAAGAAGAGAGAACGATGGAAGAGAATTGGCAAAATAAATCTGACTAAAAGAGACTGGTTTTTCACAATTCTAAGTCTCATTGGCAAGGGCATTTTTTTTTTTCTAATAAAGACCAGATTTTTGAAGTTCAAGTTCTGATGTCTAATGATATATGAGAGAGCACAGACAGACATGTGGAGAATGTCAAAAAAATTAGAAGATGACAAGTTTTGAAAGTTCAATGTTCTAAATCATTCAACCTTCCTGTCCCCTTTCTCCCTCTACTTGTAAAGTAATGGTTATCAAAACTGCCCTGTCAGCCACAGGCTGTGAGAGAATTAAAAGAGAGGTGGAAACACTTTGAAAATTGTAAAACAATTATATATTCTTAAATATCCCCTCCAGGAAATTTTTCTAGATGATAAATAAATCATCCAATATATTAAATTTTAAAAGCTCATATTAAAAGATACTTTTACATTTTGCACTTATGGCTCATTTCCCCCCATGAAATGCTAAAGTCATTCTTAATTTTGAATGTTCAAACACACATACACACAATGAGTATCTGGAAATAAGCCTCAAGTGTTATCATTCCCCACATTCTCTGACTGTAGTATCTTCAATACAGACTTGACAGATACTTATCTGAGGTTATATAGTCAGGACTCAGATAACAGTCTGGTGCTAAACCTTGTGATCTGCAAAAGGAGTCTGATTCTTAGTTTAGTGCTTTTAAATTTAGGAATTCTAATATATGTGCATGCATCAATCACTGCCTGCTCTTACTGCCTGCTCTTACTATTTCAAAACGATGTGGGAAATATTGGGAAGTGCCATTGAGAGGAAGTACATCTTTAATGTCAGGATCAAACATTAAAGCTTGGTTATGGGAGAAAATCACTGATCTATATGCCAGCCACTAGTATATGGGTACAGGGCACAGGGTAAGCGAATACCTGGGGAGAACACCTGGGAGCTGATGAGAGAAAAGTGTGGGGAGTGTGTTCTGGCCAGTGCAAAGGACTGTGCAGAATCCTGACAGGAGTGAAGGCAGGCTGATTTTGGAAAATTAAAGCAATTTAGTATGATTGAAGCTTAGAGTGGGAGACAAGGTGTAAGGGGCTTGTGGAGAGAGATGGGACCAGAGAGTAAATGGAAGCAAGATTGTGAAGGGCTTTCCGTCAATTTTAAAAGTGGTGGAGGGTTGTCCTCACTATTTGAGGCTGGGACAATGATGCCTAGACTGTAATGAGTAAAATAGCTTTGGCTTTATGACACATTTGTTCGGGGCTTGGATAATAGTTGTCTGCAGGACTTGGTGGTGCTTGAGGACTGTTTCTTACAAAGAAGAGGTGCTATACTTTGGAGGTTAAAAATTTACTTTCTGGAGCCAGATAGCCTGAATCAAAATCTCAGTGAACTGTGAGATATTGAGTAGTTATTTCATATAAGTCCCAGTTCTGCATCTGTAAAAATGAGGGCAATAATAGTACCCATTTCATTTGGTAATTGTGGAGATTATAAGAGTGTTTAGCCAAGAGCCTGGAACAAATATGGAAAAGCAAACGTATGCTTGCTTTTATCACTGTAGTTATTACTTTTATAAGTGACTTCCATAGTCTCTCCAGTATACAACATATACCTATTGAATATCTACAAGGTGTAAGGGCTCCAAAGGTGACAAATTCCTGGCTCTAGGTATTGTAGAGCATCATGCAGTAGAGGCTTTGGGTTTGGCTCAAGCTCAGTGCCCCATTGACACTGTGTTCCCCCAACAGTGTGGCAGCAGGCATCCTAGATTCTCATTACCCTTTCACAGTCAGTTGGCAGGATCTGCCTGAGAAGAGAAATTAAGCTTTGTGTTCATGGTAACTTGAGAATCTCGGGTGGAGGGTGTGTTTATGCAGGGTCAGATGGCCTTTAGCTCAGTCCCCATTGGGATCATCTTTAGACCTTGGCACTGTGTGTCTCCTGCACAGTGGTCTGAGATTAAGCACCGACCTTCATTGTGCCTAATAAAAGTATGTGTCCACATTCAAACATTCTCCTGATGGTTAAAATATTTAGAATTTTGTTGATAGAACCAAATATGCCTTATAGCAATTAAAAAGATATATATGTAATTTTAAAATTATTATACACATACACATATCATTGGAACATCTAAGAGATTTTCTGTTTTTCTCCTTGGCTGTCAAATGGATATAATTAACATTTACTATGTGCCAAGTACTGTGATAAATGCTTTCTATACATTACTTCATTTTATCTTCACAACTGTTTTTCTTCCTATTTTATTGATGTTATAACCGAGGTTTCATGGCTTGTAAGAGGTAGATCCGAGATTACAATTCAGTTTTATTCTATGCAAAGCTTATAGCTCTTAATCACTGTACCAGAATGCCTGTTCTGAAATTGATGAATTGTTTCCTTTAAAGATTATAATCCAGAGCCCTACTAAGACCCTCATTGGCCTTCCTCTTTTTGAGGATGTATACTATATATGCACATACAAATCTGTATTTGTTGCCTTTCATGAATGAAGATATCACTACTGAAGACAATTACCACATACAGATATAGTTTTAAAGACCAATAGATGATAAGTAATATGTGCATAAAGAAGTCTTAATTTAGATCACATTATTGCCAATAGAATCTGCTGTCTATAGAAAGATAATTCACACAGCTGTTCTTTCCATGTGCTCATTAAAAGCCTTTTTTTTTTTTTCACTTTATAGGTCTCAATGATTTCCCACAATTTCACATCAAGTCTGTAGGATAAACCATATCAATAAGAACAACAATAAAAACTATTACTATCATTGCCACTGATCTCATTTATTAAAGTAAGATATGCCAGACACTATATTTTACATATATTATAATATTTAGTAAGCAAAATTTATCTCCATTTTACAGATGAGGAAACTTAGATTCAAAGAGGTCAAGCAATGTACACAGGTTATACAGGAAGTAAATGGTGAAGTCAGATATCAAATACAAAGAGAACTGAACCCCAAACTTACATATGTTTTTTCTACTGTATTATACCAGAAATATATTCTTTTTCATTCAGCACCATTTCTTCTGCTACTAGTCACACACATTCTGGAAGTAATTAGAACTGTAATTCTCTTTAACCTCCCTCCTCTAAAAGAACTGAATACTGGCATAGCCTCTAGGGTTTTAGGTGACTAAAGATGGAAAAAAAAAATAGGGAAAGAGCAAAAGAGGGGGAATGGGTGCTGAAATCAAACTGTAAAACACAAGATACCCCAAAAAGAAAACCAAAATTCAATAACCAAAACAGAAATTTTGAAAAAGTTGTGAGGATTCAAAAAGCTGAGAGGGCCAGATGAAGGCTTTGACAACTATTATATGTACACAATTTGCTTTATAAATTTGCAGGCAATATGGTATAAGCACACACACACATGAGTGTGTGTGTGTGTGTGTGTGTGTGTGTGTTTGAATTAATTGTCTAGAGGTATCTATTACAGGAATTCATTGTTCATAGAATTCTGGACCAGAAAGACCCTGCTCCAGGGGTGGTTGTTATACAGGTGAGGTATATTTCCAGTCAATACTAGATGTGTTGCTAATTAATGTAACATATATTAAGAATGGGTTTCCAATGGTGACAAATTACTAGTGTTAAAGATCTATGATATTCTGGAAACACTCCTCACTTTATATCATGAATAGGAAATCCAATGAGACCTCCCCACCCATTCTTCAAGATTATGTTGAGGCTAGATTTTGGAATGGCTCTGTATCCAGCTAGAAGTCAGAGGATTGGCTAGCAGACACATGAAAATATGTTCATCATCATTGGCCATCAGGGAAATTCAAATCAAAACCACATTGAGATACCACCTTACACCAGTTAGAATGGCCAAAATCAACAAGACAGGAAACAACAAGTGTTGGAGAGAATGTGGAGAAAGGGGAACCCTCTTACACTGTTGGTGGGAATGCAAGTTGGTGCAGCCTCTTTGGAAAAAACAGTATCAAGATTCCTCAAAAAATTAAAAATAGAGCTACCCTACGACCTGACAATTGCACTACTGGGTATTTACCCCAAAGACACAGATGTGGTGAAAAGAAGGGCCACCTGTACCCCAATGTTCATAGCAGCAATGGCCACAGTCATCAAACTGTGCAAAGAGCCAAGATGCCCTTCAACAGACAAACAGATAAAGAAGATGTGCTCATATATACAATGGAATATTACTCAGCCATCAGAAAGGATGAATATCCAACTTTTGTTATCAACATGGATGGGACTAGAGGAGATTATGCTGACTGAAATAAGTCAAGCAGAGAAAGTCAATTATCATATGGTTTCAATTACTTATGGAGCATAAGGAATAACTTAGAGGACATTAGGAGAAGAAAAGCAAAAGTGAATTGGGGGAAATCAGAGGGGGAGATGAATGAGGAGAGTCTGTGGACTCTGAGAAACAAACTGAGGGTTTTAGAGGGGAGGGGGATTGGGGGATGGATGAACCTAGTAGTGGGTAATAAGAGGGTACATATTGCATGGAGCACTGGGTGTGATACATAAACAATGAATCTCAGAACACTGAAAAAATGACATAAAAAATTTTAAAAAATAAAGTAATGGCTTGAGCAAAAAGAAGAAGAAGAAGAAGTAGTAGTCAGAGGATTTTCTTTGCCTGATGATGATTGTAAAGTTAATTGAATCCTTCTCCCATATTTTACATCACTTCTAGTAAAACTAGAATGGCATATTATATTCAGAGCACCTAATGAACAGAGAACCAATAAATCTTTGAATGTATAGAATAGGCTATTGAGCTCTTATTGTTATGGCTTTTTAAATAAATATCATTTCCAAGAAATATTTCCAAATGTGACTGAATTTGCTATTACACTTACTTTTATTATAAACTGATATCCAAATATTGACATTATTAGGGAATATCTAGGGCTCATCTCCATCTAACTATAGCAACTACCATAATCTACCACAACATGGGCAATTTGGCAGAGACCAGTTCTGAGCAATAGTAAAATTCTGATTCTGGGATATGAGAGCTATGGAGATGAGTGCAGGGATGGAGGATTGAATAAAAAATAGAGAATGGTCTTAGGCAATTTGTCAGACTAGAAATTGGTGTCTACTTCTCACATTTAAAACTGAATTCATTGGGATGCCTGGGTGGCTCAGTGGGTTGAGCCGCAGCCTTCAACTCAGTCATGATCTCAGGGTCCTGGGATTGAGTCCCGCATCGAGCTCTCTGCTCAGCAGGGAGTCTGCTTCCCTCTCTCTCTCTGTCTGCCTCTCTGCCGACTGTGATCTGTCTGCCAAATAAATAAATAAAGTCTTAAAAAAAAATGAATTCATTTGGCATCAGCTGCCTGCAGACAACTCAGATGTAAGAGCTGGGGTAGAAGTTGATACATTCCTTATAGCAAAGATCTCCTTATTGCGGATTTTATCTTGCCAAAATAATCACAGGGAAGATGAACTATCAGTGGCTTTTCTACCTATCATATGTCAAATACCTGGATATTTCCGATAACTCAACTATTTATCACGAAGTGGTCCTACTATGCAAGCAACCAATTATTTGCCTTAGTATCTGCCTAGCCTAGATTCACTTCATTTCAGTAAGTACATACTGAGCATCGTGTAATGTTAAACACATGACATAGATTTCCTTGATAAAAATCTTCAATAAACTCAATGTGATTCTACAAACTGTTCAGACCATATGATCATCAATAACAGAGTTTAGTTCAGTGTGAAATTTCTATCTTCACATTGCTTTTCCATTCCCTAAATAAAAGCAACATTTTAGATTCACTTTTCTATGTCCTTTTCTGTTATTGTCACCTAAGGTTACAAACTTGCTAAAAATAAATAAATAAACAATAACAACAACACAACCAAGTCTGTGTGAAGAGTTTCACTAATTAATGTAGATGAAACGTGGTCTAAATTCTTTTAAGGACTGCTGTAAATTCATCAACATATAGAAGAACCATTTATCTTTCCCAGGTTTTTTTTTTTCTTTCTCTTCTAAAGGAAATGAAGAAACAGAACACACATCCATACACACACACACACACACACACACTACACAAACAAAAAAACAGAACTTCCTCCTTAATGATTTTCTCTAGAGTGCTAGAGATCTTCTGCCAGTAATGTTGAAAGCAGGCCAGAAACCTATCAGTTTCCTGGCCCTTTAATACACTATTCAGCAGGCATAAGTCAGAACACATAAATCTGTTCCCCTTTCTCCAGTATGTCTAAAAAAGATACAGTAAAACCCATCAAAGCATGTTCTAAAGGAGGAGAAAAGGCTTTCTGTTATATTCTACCTGTTTTTGCCTATTTGCACTTGTGCTTACCTTTGCATTCAGTACAGAAAGGTCAATATTTGGAATAGAACAAGAAGGATATTTATGAAACTGAGGGAATACACATTTCATTTGGAAATGCTAGCTGTGCCTTCCACACTTTTTCTGAGCCATCTCCATAGGAAGCCAGTATAAATGCTACCTATTATTTTTGTGAATTGAGCTCTTAATTTGCATCTGTTTTCTATTGGATAACTCCAGGAAATTGAGATCACGAAGTTTAAAAAGGAGAATACCTGTTTAATGTTCCATGGCAGTCAGATTTTGTGCTTGATGCTTGCTCACAGCAAAAGCCTTGCAGGCAAGAGGCAGAATGAGCAATTTAACCAATCATTGACTGCTTGAGTCCATTATGTAAATGGAAAACAAGGCCATTGTATTAATGGGGGGAAAATGGAAAAATAAAGTCTTAACTTGAGCAGTTCATTGTTTAAAGAGAGCCTTATTTTCATGACTGTCATATAAAATCAGCCTTTCAAATGTAATACATACAAATTCAGAAAGGAAGTCTATTTTGTTGTTCTAAACATACAGAAATCTAGTATCAAAGATTCTAATGTAACATTTATATTTTCTTTCTTTGTTGAGTCTAATAAATAGTAATCACAAACTGTAAAATATTTCACATTGTTAAAAGTTTAGAGACATTTACTGGGAGTTGAATTTTTCATTCTTACAACAACCTTGTAAGGATAGCTTTTTCTTTTTTACCTGATGAATCTTGATGTGTTATCTATCTCATTGTCTGATGATGTATCAGTTAGCTAATGTTGAGTAAGAAACAACCATAGACCTCCATGATATACAACAGAAAGTTGACAGTTTATGCATCTGGAATCAGCTCTCATGATCTCAGCTGGGTTTTCTCACAGGTCTGCAAGTTGCCTGACTGTCAGCCGAGGTGACTGGAGCAATTTGGCTCTGCTCCATGTGTCTCTCAAATTGCCAGAGGCTGCCTCAGAAATGCCCTTCTAACGACAATAGCAAAGGTGTTTCAGAGGACTACTGTAAGTGTGCTGTTGCTTTTATAAGCCTCTGCTAGCTCATTTCTATTAATACTTCACTGGTCATAGCAATATATATAGAAAATATACTCTGCTTCTTGATAGGAAAGTTCCAAGTCCCATGAAAAAGGGTGAAGAAAAGGGTACATTAAAATAATCAATCTTCCACAGATGAGAAAGACTTAATACCGTCTATTTCAACAAACTGCTGTTTATGTTATGTGTTTAACTTAGGACACAACTACAATACTTACTACTTTTCTATAGAAACTAAGAAACTAGAAACCAAACCAAACACTCAACAGCATTTCATAGATTATTTAATTATTCCAAAACCTTCATAATCCATTTTTATTTTATTAATAATGAAGATAATGGTGGTGACACCATTTATTGACATTTTACTATATACCAGACATTGACTAAACATTTTTTAAATCTTACAACAATCCCACTGAGTGGGTATTATGATCCTAGTTTTATAGATGAAAAAGAAAATGAGGCATAGGGAGATTAAGAAACTGGTCCAACTCTGTCCTACTAGTTAAGTATCAAAGCTTAGATTGAAATGAAAGTGTATTGGATGTCAGTACCATCCCCGGGAAATATGCACTAGCTATCACATTTCCTCTGTTGTTGCCCACTCAAGAAAGTGTATGGAAATAAAAGTAAGAGAACATTATTATCTAGGGCAGACTTTCACAAAGAAGTGTTTCATAAAATATTTACTTTACTAATAGGTGTGCTGTTAAACAAAAGTCGAGGGAAGCTACATAAGTTTAGAAAATACTGATATTATGATAAAACAGTACTCTGCTGAAGCTGGTTCATACCAGTTCACAAGAGCTAATTCCTCTTGTCTCCATCTCTTCATTTAGTGATGTCACATGATGTTCTGAAATAGGTCATAGTGAAACTATTGACATAATGGAAACCTACAAACACTTCTAATTAGAGAACTTTTTTTCCAGAGAGTAGTTTATTAGCATACCTCTAAATGATAATTTCATTATCACAGAGGTTCCAAGAGATTTTAAAATGATAATATCCATGATATCATTAACATATCTGATCATGAAATACTTCTGGAAGGAATGCCATGTGAGGATAAAATTGGGCCCCTTATAAGCTGCAAGAAGAAGTGAATTCATTAAAAAATTACATTATCAACTATTTTATTGACCAATTACATGTATCCTACTACCCTACTGATCATTCCTTCATTTACTGATAAACTTATCCAGTAATTGTTCAAGAGCCTACTAAGCAGCAGATACTAATGAACCATGATACAATAGTTGAATATTGTCTCCTGATACCACTTCTAGATATTAGTATATTTTAAATTTTACTGACAGTTCTCAGTGTCAAGATACTCAACCACATGTCCTGAAAGCAGCTCCTTTTTAGTCACTGGAAAAGAGTGGAGTTTCCATGACTCTATATAGTACATAATACTCTAAATATCCTAAGTGCCATGCTAAGTTTCTTAAAGACATTATCATAGCTAATCCTCATTCTTTAAAAGTACTATAGGAATTTATTATACCAATTATTATAGTTGAGGAAGCTTAGTCACATAAAGCTTAAAATGACCGGCCATAGGTCACATGCTAGCAAATGCTAGAGTCAAAATTTCACACCTAAATAAATCTCAATACACAACTCATAGGTATAACTAACACTATGCATTGCCATCTTTCAATAAGACCTTTAAGGTTATGCTGTGAAATCCCCATGTGCTCAGAGGAGAGGAACAAACTGAGTAAGTTCACTTATCTGTTCATTAAGCATTTATTCAGTGTCTACCATGAGCTATGTTAATCGTGTTTCTCAGAAAATGGTGTATACACACCAGGGGTGCTACGATGTGTTCCATGGAGGTTCCACGCAGAGTTTCAGAAAAAATATGGCTCATACTCCCAGAAATTCAAATCTTTAAGGGCATGAGAGTATATTCTCATGCAAAAACAAAGATAGATATATTTGGAATAGAATGTGAAATTTATGCAAGTTTTAGAACACCTGAAAAATCCCAAAACATTTCACACTTCACAGTAGCAACTACCTTACTCTAAGTCTTAGAACTCTTGTGGTCCACTCCTGAGCTAGGAAAACTCTAAGTCTGAAAGGATCCTAAATGTTAGCTATTACATAAGAATGCAGGTTCTAGAGTCAGGAGACCTGGGTTTACCTCATCAATTCATTTTTTGTTATCTTTTGTGTGCTATACCAAAGTACACTGAACTTCTTTCTCTCACTACCTACTCCACCCTGGTGAAAATCCCCTTCTGTAGATCTTCTTATGCCTGGTTCCTCTCAACACTGACCTTCAGCGCAACTTCTACTTTTTCAAACCTTCTTTGGCTCTTCTTCTATCTAAAGTCATGCTCTGTGACCATAACCACTATATTTTGCATTATTAAATTTCTTCATAACATATATTCTATATTTTTTTTCATACAAAAATTATCTTATTTATTGTGTTTGTTTTTATTTATTTCCTATTTCTCTTACAGGAATTTAAACATTCCAAAGCAAGAAATGTGTCTGCTTATTCACAGCTTTACTCTTAATCCCCAGAATAATGCATATTATAAAAGGACATTTAATAACATCTGTTGAGAGACTAAATAAATGATGAAGTGTGCAAATCATTTGCAACTTAATTAACATTTCTTCTTCAGTTTCTATATCTATATCTACATACAAGGGGAGAAACAATCAAATTTAAAAATGGGTAGAGTATCTGAATAGACATTTTTCTAAAGAAGACATACAGATGACTGAAAGGTGCATGAAGACATGCTCAAGATCACTAATTATCAGGTAAATGCAAATCAAAATCACAATGAGATTTCATTCCACACCAGCCAGAATGGCTAGTATCAAAAAAGGCAAGAAATAAAAAAGTGTTGGCTAGGATGTGTAGAAAAGGGAACTATTGTGCATTGTTGGTGGGAATGTAAATTGGTGTAACCACTGTAAAATGTATGAAGATTGTACACTGTACATACAGTGTAAAAATGTATGAAGATTCCTCAAAAAATAAAAAATAGAAATAATATATCATCCAGTAATTCCACTACTGGGTATTTATCCAGAAAAAAATGAAAACACTAATTTAAAAGGGTCAAATGGGGATAGAGGAAAGGAATTGGAAGAAAGTGATCAAAGGTACAAATTTCTAGTTATGAGATAAGGTACTAGGGATGCAACAACATACAACATGACTAAGGGTCAACACTGCCATATGAGACATGGGAAAAGTGCTAAGAAGGTAAATCAAAGAGTTCTCATCACAAGGAAAAATCTCTTTTCTGTCTTCTTCTTCTTCTTCTTCTTCTTCTTTTTTTTTTTTTGCTTTCTTTTTATTGTATCTATGTGAGATGATGGATGCTAACTAAAATTATAGTGGTAATCATTTCACTATAGATGTAAATTGAAACTACTATGCTGTATATCTTAAACTTATACAATGATATATGTCCATTATTTATCAATAAAACTAGAAGATAAATTGCATCTGAAAAAAATAAAATAAAAAAAAATAAAAGGCTATCTGCACCCACAGGTTCATTTCGACATTATTTACAACAGCCAAGATAAGGAAGCAACCCAAATGTCCATCAATAGATAAATGGATAAAGAAGATGTAGTGCATACACATATATACAAAGGAATATTAAAAAAGCATGAGATCATCCCATTTGCGACAACAGGAACCTATAAGATATTACATTAAATAAAATAAGTCAAAGAGATGTATACCATTTGATTTCATTTATACATGGAATTTAAAACAAAACAAACAAAGAAACTCTTAATTAAGTGAACTGATGGTTGCCAGTAGGGAGACGAATGAAATAGATAAAGGGGATAGAGAGGTATGGATTTCCAGTTATAAAATAAATGTTACAGAGATGAAGAATATAGTAAAAAGAATACAGTCAATAATACTAATAACATTGTATGGTAACAGATGGTGACTACACTTGTCATGGTCAGTGTTGAGTAATGTATAGCATTGTTGAATCAATATGTTGTATACCTGAAACTAATATAGCATTGCTTATTAATCATACCTCAATAAAAATCATAAAAAGGAGGAAAATATCATGACATTTTTCCATAGTGTCATCACAAAGATTTAATATAAATAAAATATATAAAACATGCTTATAAGAGTTCTCAGCATATAGTAAGAACTTAATGTGGGTTGTTATTATTATAACAGAAAGACATGTAAGAATCTATGTGTACAACAAAAATCACTTTTCCATATCATCTATATTTCACAGAGACTGTATTGAAGAAGAATGCTAAGTTAAAAATATACAGATTCTTTAAACCTACATCTTCAAACTATAACTAACCACCAGGTAGATTTATGTTGGTCTTGTCACTGTGCACATAAGCTGAATGCCCAAAGAGCAGTGCAAATCATAAAATTCTTCCCTCATAAGAAGGCTATAAAATTTAAGCAATAAAGTAAAAGACAATGGCCATTATGATTAATGGCAAGGACATCGGCTGAAGGCTGCTTCATCTGATTAATATGTTATAAATGCTTTAGTTGTGGATATTTGTTTATACACCTATGTATTTGGTGCTGATTATCACATAGAAAAATGACAATGATGTTTGCCCTTTTTTATTCAAAATCATAAACCTTCAAATGAATTTGCTTCATTGCTATAGAAAAGTCTATGTGTTCTTATCAAAAACTTCCATTTCTAAGCTATCTTCTATGTTAATAAAAGCATTTTGATTTAAAATGGGCATTTTACCCTAAATACTTTTTTTTTGCAAAGTCTTTCTAAAAACAGGAGTTTATTTAACTATTATAATTTTAAGGTTACAGATGAAGTTTGGATTCTTTGTCACAAGTTGGTAAACAGTCACATCTAGCTCACTTCCAATCATTTAAAAACTATTGTTTGATGGTCTATTAAAAATTCTGTTAAAAGGGTTGGGGAAATAGCACCGTATATAGCAAATCAAGTGCTATCAATGATGTTTACATTGTAGGGTGGGGAGAAATAAAATAATTAGGTGTCCATAGAATTTTTAATCTCAACTCTGGCTCAACTCTAATAGATCCAAGGGCCATTTTTGAAGTTTTGTTATTAAACTTCAAGGCAGCCAGCCATGCTAGGAAGCACTCTGCTCTCAAAGGGTAAGTTAAAAAAGCGAATTTTTAAAAAAGATTTTATTTATTTGAGAGTGCAAGAACATGGGGAGGAGGAGGGGCAACGTGAGAAGAACAAGCAGGCTCCCTGCTGAGCAGAGAGCCTGAGGTGGGGTTGTATCCCTGGACCCTAGGATCACGATCTGAGCTGAAGGCAGACACTTAACCAGCTAAGCCATCCAGGTGCCCCTAAAGAAGTTAATTTTCTAACATAACCCACTAGTTGTTGTAGCTGGTATGGATGGGTTCTGCATATCTCTCTTCCATTCTGTAGTAACAAGTGTCCTGCCCACTCTCTTTTCAACTCATCTCTCAACCATCTGCATCTGCTATTCTTGTTGTCCTATTATTTCTTCTTTTCCCTATTTATTTAATTCATAGTCTCCCACCTCACTATCCCTGTGCTCTGCATACAACCTATTTTATTATGAATAAAGTGGCTTTGTTTTTTACAATATTCCTTTTAGATCATAAAATCAAAACATCAATATAAGATACTTGTAAAAATCGCTCCCCCCCAAAAAAAAATTTTTTTAAAGCAGCAGTATTGCCCCAATAGCACAACCCAGATATAATATGGTATGTTTGCTTATACTTTTTTTTCCCACATACCATTATTAAATAAATGCTATTTCTGAATTGTTGGTATTTTCTACATTGTGGAGGAAGCCACTTAGTGTAGAGTAAGTCAATCTCTCTGGTCCATTTTCTCTCTATACACCTTTATTCTTTCCCAAAGGAGGAGAAATCAGATTGGTGAGTTTGGAGGTGGAAACTGGTGAGTTGTCAAGCACCTTCTTCTCTTCATTCTCTTGGGACAGTTGCCTACAAAGGAGCACACTTTCAGTTCTGCTCCTCCATGTGGTAAGCCTCACTAAAATGGGCACCCAATAGGAAATCTGTCCCAGCCCAACAATCCTGAAGACTAATGGGGAACTCTAATTTTGGTGTATTAGAAAGCCCACCTGCCATTTTCTTCAATAGCAGGGTTTTCTCATTTTATTCATTTATTTTTGTAATCAAGATGGTATGTTTAGCCTTCATTCTGAAGAGCTTTTCATCCTATTTTTCAATTTGTTCAGAACTTGGACATCAAAGAAGGATGTTGCTTTATTCCCCCCACAGAGACCAAAACACACACACTGTAAGATGGATGCTGTAATGCACCACCTGGATAGCCTTTCCATAAAGACTTGTCTCAGCCTCTAGAGCTAGCACATTCATGGACCATAGGTCAGATGAGAAGAACATCTTTATCCAAGGTCATGTACCTCCCTGTGGAAGTTCACATCCAGTAAGTGATTGATACGGGGATATAAAATCTTGGCCCATCTTTTGGGACATTCAATGGCTGTTCTAGCTCTAGAGCTCTGAGGATCGAAAAAAAATCATCACTGGGCATAAGTGACAGCTTGAATTCTTTTGCTTACCACTACTTCCTTTCTCTCTGTTCTATAGGTCTTCTTCCCAAGAACTGTCTTTAAGAAATATCCAGCATACCAACTTTTGTGTCTGAATATACCGAATCTGCTTCCTGAGAAATTTAACCTCTTAATTGCATGCATAGAGATACACACGTATCATCATTATTAAAGATATTTGTTATAAGAACTACATATAATTGAACAGTATGATAATAGAGGAATAATATTATATTCTATTATAATATTATATACAATATTATATTATGTTCCATATGTTGATTCTGTAATTATTCCTTTTCTTGGACATTAGTAGTATTTCCAACTTTTGCTGTTTTAAATATCACATAACAAAACATCTTATTCAGACATATTTTTGCACATATATGATTATATCTGCAGGATAAATTTTAAAGAGTGAAATTACTAAGTAAAAGTAGATGCATATTTTAAAAACATTTTGATATTACTGCCATGTTACCTGTTAAAAAAGCCTTACATCAGTACACACTCTCATCAGCAGGGAAAGTGGAAATCTATGTCAAAACACTTCTACTAACATTGGTGACTAAAACAATCTAGTTATTTTTCTAGTTATCCAATTATGTTTTTATTGCCTTATTAGTGAATTAGAAATTTTATTTATATATATTTAGTCAATATTATATCCTTTTTTTTCTTTAAGATTTATTTATTTAATTATTTGACACAGAGAGAGAGAGAGATCATAAGTAGTAGAGAGGCAGGTAGAGAGATGTGGGGAAGCAGGCTCCCCGCTGAGCAGAGAGCCCGATGAAGAGCTAGATCCCAGGACCTTGAGATCATGACCTGAGCTGAAGGCAGAGGCATAACCCACTGAGCCACGCAGGCACCCCTTGTGATTTATGTATCTACATATCTTTATTCTTCTATGTTGTTATTTTTCTTAACTTTTTTTTAATGTAAATCTCTTTAAAACTGAAAATAACTGACATTTTTATAGTACTTAGGTTAGTATGAAAGAAACTGACCATTCTTTCCATTTAAGACAGAGTTCTTTCATAATATAGGCTATCTCAAAGGTTCTCATCTGGGGGCAATTTTGCTTCTCAGGGGATTTGGCAATATCTGGAGACAGTTTTGATTATCATGGCTTTGGGGTGGAGGACAGAAGGAGGTTTTGGAATCTATGGGGATGCTGTTAAACATCCTGCAATGAAAAGGAAAGTCTCCTGCAATAAAGAATTATCCAGTCCTAAATGTCAATTGTACCAAGGCAGAGAAACCCTGGTTTGCACAAGAGAGTTCTGCAAACTTGTTGACTCAGTTTATTCATTGGAGATGAGTGTGTGTGTGTGTAAAAACTTTCCAATTATATTTTCTGAATTGAGTTCAGAAAATATAATTTTCTGAATAACGTAGGATGAAAGGAATGACTTTTTCACTGAACCTTACTTTTTTAGTATATATATATTTGATTTTTATTCTCCTAGGCTTTCTATTTAATAATTTTGTTCTTGATAATAATGGGTTGTAATTTTGAAATTATTTTGTGTATATTGTAGGAAAGAAAAATAAGTAAGTGTATCGGTATTATTAGATATCTGGGTTTCCAGTTCCTCCAGGACTCTACATGTTGAACATAACTCTTACCTTATTTATAGTATAGAACTGTTACATGCTACAGTATTTCCTTATATAATAGTATCATAATAGTTGTTATTTACTGAGTCTGGTGTGTGTCACTCTACTCACTGTGTATGTATAATCCTCCATTTTTTCCCCATGTTAATTCTATAATGTGGATATTATTTCCTCCACTTTACAAATGAAGTTTACAGATAATTAAAAATGTATCAAATGCCATCCAACTAAAATATGACAAAGATTCAAACTTTTCCATGTCTAATTCCAAAGCCTATGCTCCTCTATTTAAAGTATCAAAAATAGGGCTAAAACACCCTAGTGAATTCAAATCTTTAGCTTATAGTTGATACAATTTCCTCTTGCAGGTAACTTGGGGATTATTTTATGAGGTGCTGTCTACCATTGAGACTTTGATTGGAATTAACATAGAAGAATTTAACTGATTTTCAATTAGCCACTGATTAAAGCAATAAATATTTCCAGCCAACTCAGCAATAAGAGGCAGTGATACTTGTTTCTCAACAGCTTCATATTAAAGAGTCAACAACTGGTATTGATCATCAGTGTATTACTCCAATGTCACAAAATTTTCTATAGCTTTTTAAGTTATTGGCATTAACTTGTTGTTTACATATGTCATTCTTACGCAAGATGTGAATGCCCGGCATATTTATTTTTTTTCCTTAATCTTCTTCAACATACATAAGATATGAATCTGGAATAATTACAGTACAGCAGACAACAAGTCACTGTAAGTGACAGAGAACGAATAATTGCTGGGACTGGGTCAGGTCATAAGCCTTCTCTGCTGAAGTGCTTTTCTGCTCCCAGAGAACCATCTTCTGGGCTGAAGATGCTTTTCCCTCCCAAGCTGAGAGACTGTAAGGAGAGGGTTAACTAGTAACCACCCATAATTTGAAGAAAGGAAATGCCATGCTTTCTGGAACCTTATAGGACTGAGAGGAAAGATTCTTATTAACCAGTAGAACAGAAGGAAGGTGAGTTTCCTTGTTACTTTTCTTTCAAGGAAGCTTCAAACACTGCACTAAGGGAAAACAAAGGTGTTAGGCTGCCAGAAAAACAACTGCAGTGTGAAGCTAGCATGACTGTGAGTGGCAGCTGGCTGAAAGAACTGCAGAGCTCAGGAAGTTCAGTAATGCACACTTGTCTTGAACAGTTTACACCAGTAGCTGCATTCCAACTTAAACCTATTAAGATCCCCTAGACCGCATGCTCTCAGTTTCTGTAAACTACCCCTAGAATCTCATCATAAATTCTCCTGTTTTGCTTAAGCACATTTGAATGGGTTTATTTCACTTGAAACCAGTAAGTTCCACTAAAAGATTTGTGTAGCCAATTCAGATACTGAATGCTTTGGAGAAAGATTTACTTCCTTGTTTGAGAATTAAGGCTCCACATCTGGGAGAGAGGCAAAACGTACACTTGCCCTGAGATGAAGAAGTCCAGCTTCTCTGGGAAATCTGATTACTTCTAGGACTATTTTGCCAACGAGTATGCTAGCAACAAGCAACCTACAAGCCCTTTCTGTGGAATAGGTTGCATTTTCACAACTGGTCATTTAGGCAATAAAAAAATCACTTCTCAAAACTAATTCAACATGCTGGCCTTGTGAGGGTTTCAGCAAAATCTCTAACTATATAACCATGTGCCTTGAATAAGGCAGCTTCTCGGTAATTTGTCTCTAGTTTCTAGTCACTCCTCAGTTCAATCCATTTAAATGTGATTGAAATGCTTTGAAATCTAGTGAAGGAACCAAAGACAGGTAGCTTTCCCCGGGAAATTGGTATTTTTTGAGTTTACATTTCTATCCTGATATAAATCATTTCATACTTTAATTGTTACTTCACTTCTATATCTTTGTTAAATAAATCATATTTTGGGGCCTCAGCCCTTGAATTTCAGGTGATGCGGCCTCGGCTAGTAAAGGCCATGGGGCTGTTTCAGTAATTCAGAGAGAACCATTTTATCTCTAAATAGAAAGATTGTAAAACAAAACAAAAAATACATGACTGTAAATGAACCAGACTTTTTTTTTTTTTTTTTTTTTTTTTTTTGGTTTAAACAACAGACATTTATTTCTCATGGTTTTGGAGGCTGGGAGCCCAAGGTCCAGGTGCCTGCAGATTCCATTCCTGGTGAGGGTTCTCTTCCAGGCTCACGGACAGTCACCTTCTGTGACCTCACATGACTTTTAAAGCTGTTTTCATCTCTAACAACTCGATTCTATGATCCCAAATGCTAAAGTATGAATATAGAAAGGAAACCTTCACCTGAATGAAGAAAACCATCCACCACAGATGACTGATTCATGGATTATTTTTTTCTATTGCTGCCTTAAAAAATTTGTCTGCCATAAAAGTCTTCTGAAAGAGAAATCAGAGTTAGGAGATTTTCTTCATGTATGCTAAAGTCTTCCTTTTTCCCTCTTTTGGTTCTTTAAAAATAAGTCTAATCCAGGTAACTTCTCCAAAAGATAGCTTAAATGACCATAAAATGATGGATGTATCAGCAATGCAACTATTGAGTAGTCATTAAGAACTGGGCTTCAGAGAAAGAAAACAGATGGACATACAGGGAGGAAAAAAAAAAGAGACAAATCATAAAACAGATTCTTAACTACAAAGGACAAATGGAAGGTTGCTGGAGGGGAGGCTGAACGGGGGTTGGGAGTGGGGGGGTGGGGGGGTTAAATGGGTGGGTTAAATGGGTGGATTAAATGGGTGATGGGTATTAAGGAGGGCACTTATGATGACTATCAGGTGCTGTATGCAAGTGATGAGTCACTAAATTCTACACCTGGCACTAATATTACACTATATGTTAGCTAACTGGAATTTGAAAAAAACTTGAAGCTACAACAACAACAAAAAAATATGTTGGGCTTTAGCATTGGCTTGATGTCATTTCCAAAAGCTGTGTACTATTAGGCAAATAACTGGAAAATTCAGCTTTCTCATCTCATAGGAAATAACTTTCTCATCTCATAGGAAATAACTCACATAAAAATGTTAAAAGTTCAAACAATTTTTAATGAATATAAGTTCACTCATTCAGCAAGCCTTTTCCAGAGTGAGCCCAATGTGCCAGGCACTGTTCTAGGATTTGGGGATGTAACAGTGAGAGCAAGTGATAAGATCTATTTCCTCAGAAAGCTTACTTACTTAGTAAGAGAAACATATGTAAAAAAAAATGAGTAATTATATGCTATGATTCAGACAGATATATAATATAATACAAAATGGTTCAACTTGTGATTTTTGGACATTACTATTGTATAAAAGTGATATGCATTCAGCAGAAACCATACTTCGAATTTTGAATTTTTATCTTTTCCCAAAATAGGGGGATGCAGTACAATATTCTTTCATGATGCTGGACAGCAGCAAAAAGCTGCAGCTCCCAATGAACCATGTGACTACAAGGGTAAACAATGGATACACTTACAACCATTCTGTTTTTCACTTTTAGTAGATTATTCAATAAATTACATAAGATATTCAATACTCAGTTATAAAACAGGTTTTGTGCTGTGGAGGCCAAGAAAAACAAGGTTGTACCCACCTCGAGTCTAGCCCTGATGTAAATGCAGCCATCTTGATGTTCCAGATTATCACAAAATATTTCTTGGGTTCTGACCTACTCAGTTTAGCACTTTAAACAGTCCCTCTCTCTTTTAATGATTGATTTAAACCCCTGGACTGGAAAAGGGTTTTTTGTCACATAACAAAAAAACTTATTTGAGCTTCATTTTCTTTTTGTAACACTAATCATGTTTTGCTATTTTTTCCCATATCTCCTCACCTGACTTCACCTCCTTTTGCTGTCATAACTTCCACAGATGATTCTTTCCACTTGGGAAGATCACTTGAGTAGTCTCCCCTGAAATCAGCTGCCTCCATCTTTCATCACTCCCTACAGATTCCCCAACTGACCAGTGTTGACCCGAGTAGGTAGGGACAACTCTAAGCCCCTATTCAGCAGGAAGAAGTTACAGAAGATGAGACCTTCCACCTTCAACAACCTTAAAGATTTTAGGGTCAAAATTGTTCACAGGGGAATGATGTGGGAAACAGAGGCAGAAGAAAATCATTAAAATTCCTTACCTACTGACAAGCTAGCCAAGGCTCTCCCCTGGGGACTCAACTGCCCTCACCTCAAGGTTTTGCTAAAGACAATTCTAGCCTGACTGACCCCCTCCTCCAACAGGTCCAACCAGGATCCTGTAAGTCTATGCTAATAATTCCTTTAGGAAACTTTATCTCTAACCCCTCAAGATAGTGTCAGCCATCATTCCTGAGCATATGACCCACTGATATACATCTAAAGGGTCTCTTGAGAAGATTTGTATTACTGGTAATAAATAACCTTTCTCCCAATAATAGCTAGCCCCTCAAGGTCCTGGAGACCTTGCTTCCAAAATTCCTTAGAGACTTACATCATCCCTAATCCCCTTTGCCCTCACCTACTGCAAAGTCCACCCCTACTCTGCCTTTAAAAACTCTGACTGCAATCTGGTTCGGGGTCCAAGTCCCTATTCCTCTGTATCAGGTATCCTTGGGCCCAAACTTAAGCTTGTTAAATAAACCCTCATGTGATTGTATTGGTGTTGGCTCCTTGGTGGTCTCTTGGATGCGAAAACTTTGGCATAACATGTTAGAAGATTTTGCCCAACTATAGGCTAATGTAAGTGCTCTGAGCATGTTTAACATAGGCTAGACTAAGCTATGATGTTCATAACTTAGGTTAGAGGAACATAGGTTCATATCAGGTTAGATGTATTAAATGTATTTTCAACTTAATGGCATTTTCAATTTACAATGAGTTTATCAGTATGTAACTGCATTATAAATCTAGGAAGATCTGTCACAAAAGGACACTATGTTGTCTGTCACATAATTAAAAACAAAACAATAAATTATTAATTTAACAAATTATCATCAGAAACTGCCCATATTGAGTATAAATTCATTGTTACAACATAAGAGAAAACTAACACTTAAGAACAGTAAAAAAAAAAAAGTAAATGTGGCAGAATGGAACAAGTGGGTCAAATGTATGCCAAAAATCATTATTTACAAATAGGCAACTGGTATTTTTGCCATTTTCTTGTCTTGTGTAGCACTCTACATTCTCTTACTTTTTTCTTCCTTTGTCTTCTCTTCTTTCCTCCTTTTTTCTCTTCTTTTTTGGAAATAGTGGAAAGAGGACACTAGCTTTTTTTTTTTTTTTTTTTTTTTGCTGTAATGTTTTCACAACCACTGGTCTTGGCTCATGTTAAGATCCTGAGACCAATTTCTAATTCAGACATTCTCAACTATCTCTCATGTCAAGAGCCAATTGAGATGACATCAATCAATGCCCAGCATAAACATTGTCATCACAGTGAGTTTCAGCCTGTCTGAACAGATGGGGCTTGAATATCTGGACTCATTATTTACCTTCCAAGCCCTTCCTCTCCTTTGGCAAAGCACTAGGACACAGTTACAGTTAAAGCCAAATGGCCTGCATTTTTTTTCACAGATTGCATGTTGTCCTTTTCTTCCCTTCTGGCACCACAGTTTTAGCCATTTATCATCTTTACAGAACTGATTCAAGAAGATTTGTGGGACTAATCCACAATCCTAAATGATCAGCTATGGTATAATTCATGGCAATTCTGATTTTTATCTTAAATTCATAAGGAAGATGTCGCTGTCTTGAAAGCCAGGTAAAGTAAAACTTCAGTGCATCCTACCTGGCTGATATAAACCAGAACACTAATTTCTGATTTTATCTGATGACTTTTGGTTGAAGAGGAAAAAGATAGTTGAATCAAACTATTGAACACCTCATGATAGGTACAGAGTAGACGAAGGCTTGCAAACCCCACAAAGTGGTTGAAAAGTATAATTAGGGTACCAAGTAAAATTGTCCTTCTTCTTCACTTTCATGATTATGTTACCACAATCTGTTTATTTTTTATTTTTTTAAAGATTTTATTTATTTATTTGACAGAGAGAGATCACAAGTAGGCAGAGAGGCAGGCAGAGAGAGAGAGAGGAGGAAGCAGGCTCCCTGCTGAGCAGAGAGCCCAATGTGTGACTCGATCCCAGCACCCTGAGATCATGACCTGAGCCAAAGGCAGCGGCTTAACCCACTGAGCCACCCAGGTGCCCCACCACAATCTTTTTAAAGAATAATTTTGTTTCATATCTCTCACTTTTCATAACTCCAAGAAGTAAAAAAATTAAAAAAAAAGGAATACTGGGCTCCAACTAATATTAATGGAATTATCTTAGAAAACATACAAGGCTCAGAGAGACTAATTATTTTTATATGACAATGTTCTGTACATTTTACCTAACATACTTGACAGATTGGCAGACAGCATGCTAAAAATAGGGACCGCCACATCAAAGAATACTATACAACAAAATGTGCCAGTTGGTGACATATAGCTTGAATGCAGCTTTTGGTTGGCTTTTATCTATCACAATGTTTACCTATATTGTTAATTTAAAAAGAAATTATCACAACAAAAACTCAGAGAATTTCAAATAAAATTGAAAACATTCTGCCACAGAAATAATCAACTGCTTCTGAACCATATTAATCTAGGATTTATTCTACTGTAAATTTTCCAAACTCATCTAATACTTACAAATTAAAGAATTCAGAGTACCAGCTTTTCAATTTAAGAAAATCTTTTCCTGGGCACCTGGGTGGCTCAGTGGGTTAAGCCGCTGCCTTCGGCTCAGGTCATGATCTCAGGGTCCTGGGATCGAGTCCCACATCGGGCTCTCTGCTCAGCAGGGAGCCTGCTTCCCTCTCTCTCTCTCTCTCTCTGCCAGCCTCTCTACCTACCTGTGATCTCTCTCTGTCAAATAAATAAATAAAATCTTTAAAAAAAAAAAAAAAAGAAAATCCTTTCCTTTCTTTTTTTCCCGTTATATTAATGTCAATTTTTTAGGTTAGTTTTACCCTTACAGCTCATTTTTTGTTTACTGTTAATGATTCCTTATAAATGTCAAATTCATTCTTTTTCATCATATCTTAAAAATTAAGGCATTCAAAAAAATTAAGGCATTCAAAGCTACACATTTTTTCCATGTGTATTGTTTTTTCTATATCCTATGCACATTTTGACATAAAATATTCTCCAAATTCTCTTTTTTCTATGATAATTCTTAATTTCACTTTGGACTTTTTCTAAATCTAAGTGTCTTTCAAATTGCTAAGATTTTTAACACCCTTAAATTACTTATTTCTAATTTGATTGGATCATAATTAGAGAGAATGCCCTGAAAAAATCTTGAATTTAAAAAATCTTATGACACATTAAATAAAATTCTAGATTTTTTTACATAACGCTTCTAATATCTTAAATGTGTTTATTAAATCAAGTGTATTGATTACATCATTAAAGTATAATCTGTATTTTTAAAATTTTGTCTGCTAAATCTTTTTAGTTCTAGAGAAGTTTTTTTAAAGTTTTCTACTATAAGTTAACAATTCCATCTTTGTTTTCATTATCTTCTTATATTTTTAACAGTTATGCCCATGTAGTTAGGTATCAGATTGTTTGGAGTATAGAAACTTATGACTATTATGCCATCATATTGAATTCTACCTCTTATTACACGATGACCTATTTTAGCCATTTTTTGTGCTTTTAACATTAAATGCTATCTTGTCTATTATTATGGTTATCTACTTATAGCAAGTTCTTAGTATCCCTTTGCCAAGTTGTACTAGATAGGATATGGGTCAGACTCTTCTAAAAATATATATACTTATTCTCATTTCACAAATATCAAGGTAAGTGACCCACAGCTGAATTTGTTACTCAATGGTGTTAAGTCCAGAACTTCTATTTTCTCAGTTCACAGATTCCATCTTGTACTCTAAAATAAATATATTTTATTCTATAATACCCACATTCCAGCTAACTGGATGGAGAAAGGAACAAATGGATGGGCAGGACCTTCCCTTTCAAGGCAATTATTTGAAAGTTGTAAAAGTCACTTCTGTTTTTATCCATTGACCAATATTTCATCTTTTAACTTTTCCTTATTTGTGTTGATTTAGTTCAACAATTCATTCATTTTCCCCCTGGATAATTAATAAGTTGTACTATATATTTCTGATCTTTCTTGGATACATAACCTCTATAATATAAACTGAAAAATTTACCAAGTAATTACTCTGCAAAGAAAATTTTGTATAATAAAGAATTTGGCTTTAGCCCAAAGAAAGCTGTGAACTTTGTCTCCAGTTCCTTTGGGATAACCTCTAAACTCTAGAAATTTCTCAAGTAATTAGAATTAGTATTCATGTTTGATCCCTCTGACACTTGACCACTTATGTTAATGAGATGACGCAGAATAGGGTCTGGCCACATCAGAAAGACTAACCATGTGATTAGAGAGCTGGGATTTTAAGCAATATAATATCAGCCTAACTTTCAGGGAAGTGTGATAGTAATGGAGATTGATTTCAGTTATGTAGGCAATTGCTCAATCAATCATGCCTGTATAATGAAGACTCCATTAAAACTCTGGATACCAAGCTAAGATGAGCTTCCCTCGGTTGCCAGTACTGTGTGTATGCATTGCTACATGTCAATGCAAGAACAGTAACACATCCCTGAGGATATGAAATTTTTGTGTTTGGAACCTTTCCAATTCTTCAATTTGCCCTCTGTATCTCTTCCTCAGCTGTTTCAGATTTGTATACTTTGTTATAATAAAACTGCATTCATAATTATGTATAGTGCTTTCCTGAGTTCTAGGAGTTATTCTAGCCAATTATTGAATCTGAGGAAGTCTGTGAGGTTCCCAAATCTATAAAAAAAATGTTTTAAAGTGATGATAACCATTGCTATCCTTGAACTTGTGGCTTGTATCAGAAGTCCTGGAAGTCCTGTGATTTAAGGACTGTATCTTCAAATTGAATTTGGCTAATTTGGGGTATTCTGTTGTACTCCTCCCCTACTCACCTTAACACACTAAGAATTTAAGAATTCTTCTACTACTCTTTCTGTAATAGTCCCTCTTCCCTCCAGATGAATGATAAAAATGCTTTACATTCTCTTTTTCCTATTCTTACCCCAACTCTTGTTGACATAATTCATTACTTTTATTTCTGGGCTATTATTGGAATTTATCTAGAATATATTTCCTTTATTTCAGGAAGCCCTATTTAACATTGTATTTCTATTATCAAATGATCAGTCACCATTTATTTAAATTTAACATTAAGTTTTACTGCTCACCACTTATTTCCACCCAATTCATGTTTTCCCCTTTTAAGTGTTTAGATCTTTCTCCTAAATCTTTTTATTTATTTTTTTAATGGTTTAAGCACTTTAAAATTTTCCTCAAATGTGGTATTTAAATAATAACCATTCATCCTCATTTTCATATGAAGTCCTACTTGTTTTGGTAAGTATTCAGAGTGCTGATGAGGGAGCAAAAAGCTGGCTGAGGACAAAGTAGAAGCTGGCAACCTTTTTCCCCCCTTCCATGTGATGTGTGACATTCCTTGGGCACTCCTGGCAGCCCAAAAGGAAAACAAATGGTTAACTGATAGAGATCACAGCCCTGTAGGACAGGAGTCTCCCTCAGTTGACAAATGTCCTAGTGATTTACAAGGAAGAAACTTTCTTGTAAATAGCCTAACTTCTAGACCCATTATTCAGTTCCTGAAGCCCTAACATCAACCTCTCCTCCATAAAATTGAAGAAGACTGAGGTGGAAGGAAATGCAAATAAAATTGAATTTCTTCTAAACCTAAAGCTCATTGACAAGGACCTGTGATAGGAAGAGTGTGACATTCCTCCAGGAAACTCCGACTTTCTTCTTGTTGGTTATCTCCTTAAAACAGCTTGGCTTGACAATGACTAGGTTTCCATTATCTTGAGAGTCTTCTTTATTATATGACAGTCTTCTGAACACCTTCTTTATCCTCACCTCCCCAATTCCCGATATATATAATCAGCCACTCTTCAAGACCCCAGTGTAGCAGCTCTGTCTGCCCATGGGTCTTGTCACCACACTTTAATAATATACCAAATTTAAAAATATACCAAAGATGTCTCAAGAATTATTTCCTGGTCATCAGCTCCAGACTCCACCCCACTGAACCTCATCTATATTCCATCTCTGACTTTCATAATGATAAATTTTATGCCAGTGCAGTTTTCCTAGCAAGTCCTAGTTTATACCTGTTGTTGTAGAATAATTATTAATAGTGGCACCTTTCACTTTCAGTCAGAATGATGAATTATATATCATGCTACATAAGAGGACCTACACTCTGTATTCTTGAGTATCTGTATCTATCTATCTATCTATCTATCTATCTATCTATCTATCTTGCTTTTACATGTTAATACCTTGGCCAAATACAGGTTTCTGGGGTTTTAACTTTTAGATCTCACTCACTTGAATGTCCTATTCCACCATCTTCTAGCTTATTTTACTTTTGTAGGGACTTTGATCTTTCTGTCTGAAACTTTAGGAGATGTTTCTCTTTATCATTGAATTTAGAAATTTTTATGCTCAGGTACATGTCCTTTTTTATCATTCAAAACAGGAACTCAATGCATCCTTTAAAATGATATAAGTCTGATCTTTATTTAGCTCACAGATATTTGGGTTGAATAGTGGTTAAATTAATATAACCCCTACCTACATCTGTTCCTTTCTCTTTCTGGAAATTCTATTATTGGCATATTGTATCCTGGATATCCTCAGAATCTCTTCTCCATCAATATCTCCATTTAAAAATGTTTGCTCTGAGCTCCTCTTTATTTCTTCTATTTAATCTTCTAGGTTACAAATTCAGGTCTCAACAATGGCCACACTTTTTTTCTATTTACTTATCAAAATGTTTAGTTGGAAATCATGTTTTATTGGTGATATTTTTATTTCCAAAAAGTTGTTGCTCTATTTAATTTTGAATGCTAATTGCTCATATTACTTTTCTATTTCTATTCAAGTTGACATTTTTCTTCTCCAGCAGCTATATTTTGTCAACCATCTGATCTTTGGTTTGTCTTCTCTCTGCAGATATAGGATCCCCTTTAATATGTTATGGTTTTTCTTTGTCAGCTTATTAGAGACAAATTTTGGCTTCTGAAATTCCCTAACTAGTGATAGGCCCATAAATTATGAGACGCAAGACATTTTCTAGCCCTATGAGCTGGTGGTATGCAAAAGATAGCCTGGACTGATGGTACTCTGAATGGTCAACAAAATGAGCTTTTTCAGACCCTTCTAAAATGTAAGATTAATAGATCTCTTATCTTTACCCAAAGCCACATTTCATTGTCCTCCATTTAACTGAAACTGTGGAAAAGATGATCAGAAAGAGAGAAAAGTAAACAAGCTTATCTGGAAAGGAAGAACTCTGGCTCACATTCTGTTTAAGCTACATGACAGAAAGAAGCAGAAAAGAGAACATACATGACCATGCTCACCAGCTAATGAGGCCAATCATTAAGCTGTATCTGACCAATCAGATTAATGATACTCCCCCTTCAAGATTAATGAGAAAGGAGTCAGGACAATGAAGAAACCATCCTTGGAACTGGGAGAAAGGCCAGATTCCTTCTTTCTTCTAAAGGCCTATGACAGTTGCTAGAAATAATGAGGGAAGCAAAAATAAATAGATAAAAGGTAGCCTTTGTTGTCAAGGAACTCGATGACAAGTAAAGAAATCAGACAGGTAATCCAGACAAATAGAAGTATAATGGAAGTTTATTCAAGATGATAGCGGACCCAGAGGAGAGAATCATGAACTCCACCTGGGAGGTTTCACAGACATCTCTCAGGGGAGGTAATTCAAAGGAGATCCTCAAAATCACCTTAAAAGATCAGAAATTTATTAGGTATAAGAAAACTCACCTTAGGCAGAAGAGAAAACTATACAAAAGAATAAAGAAATGAAATAGCATAAAAATTCCTTGTAGGGGTGCCTGGGTGGTTCAGTGGGTTAAAGCCTCTGCCTTTGGCTCAGGCCATGATTTCAGGGTCCTAGAATCGAGCCCCCATCCGGCTTTTCTCTGCTGAGCAGGAAGCCTGCTTCCCTCTCTCTCTCTGCCTGCCTCTCTGCCTACTTGTGATCTCTGTCAAATAAATAAATAAAATCTTTTTTAAAAAATTCCTTGTATAACTAGAGTTCCAGATCCAAGGGGTACTATATTAAGAGATTATGCTGAAAAGTAAAAAAAATCAGTAAATGAAGATTATAGAAGTTTTCTCTATCATGCTAAGTAGTTTGAATTTTGTCCTATAGGTGATGAGGTGTCAGTGGTAAATTTGCCTCTTCTAATATATGTGGGCAAGTCAGCTCCAACATGTTTTTAAAAAGGATAATGATTTTAGGAAGTCATAAAGTCTACAAAAAGGGAAAAACAATTAACACTTTATTTTAATACATCATAAAATGCCAAAACTATAACAGAGCCACCTACTCCCTTCCATACAATTACAGGGAATTTCTTTGTATTTTTGTTTTGTTTTGTTTTGTTTTTGTTTTTTGTTTTGTTTTGTTTTTTAGATACTATTTATTTATATGTGGGAGAGAAAGAGTAAGAGTACATGATCACACCAACAAGCAGAGGAAGAGGGAGAATCTCAAGCAAACTCTGTGCTGAGCACGGAGCCCAACATGGAACTCCATTTCACTACCCTATGATCATGATCTGAGCTGAAAGCAAGAGTGGGAGGTTCAACCAACTGAGCCACCCAGTCACCCCCAATTCTGGGGACTTTCTGATGCAGAAATAGCAATTAGGTTTATAAGACCAAATCAGTTTCTAGGTCCCTTCTTACAGACTTGATTTCAAACAAAGAAAGCTATATAAAAATTTTTAAAACTGATGGGGACTACAAAATTGAGTTTTGTACTATCAAAAAAGGCTCATCATCAAAATAATAGTTCTAGTTTGGAAAGCAGAACAAGAAAGACAAAAATTGGTAATTGAATCATCAAAGTATCTAAGGTGGGAAACCAAAGGAAAATTACTTTTTTATGACTGATTTCAATAACAATGCAACTTAATTTTTTATTCAAAATGGATTTTCCTGTAACAGTTAAAGAATTCTTTTCCCTTGAGATGATGGTTATGATAATTAAAGGCAATCTCAAAGACCTGGTAGAAGTGTGATATTCAAAATAAATTTATGCATCTTTCTTGAGACAATAATAAAAAATATTGAAGAGAGTAAACTCCTGTACCTTATAAGGAGGAAAAATAATTTCAATCAATTTACATTCCATTTGGATATTATTTTCTATGTCTAGCCTTTGTTTTTCTTATTTCCACCATATGTTTATACTATAAATTAATTGTCTTTAGTAAAATTTAATTAGCTGATATTTGTAAAGCTATCTAAAATAGGCTTTTTATAATTGCTAAGCACTTTTTTATTACCAAGTAGCATTTTTTTCTCTCAGTGTTTGTTGTATATAAAGAGCATTCATTTTTAAAATTGAAGTAGAATCTCTCATTCTACATAGTTGTATAGAAAGAATCAGGGGGCTCCAGAGCACCTAAAGGAACATTCTTAAGGAGTTGATTTCTAACTTGTGCAACAATTCGAAGAGGTCAGATACATATCCAAACCATTTCAAGGTCCTGAAAATATCATGTTCCAGTCACTAAGTCACTATCCTCAGCAGTAGCACAAAGATGATCTCAGGTTACAAAGATCACCATTCAAGAAGGAATGTTGAACAGTGTTCATGAGAAGATACACAATGTGATTGAGAACTGACTTAAACCAATTTGATCATAGGTAAAAGTAGCTGCAGGTAACTTCAGAGGTGGCTGGTGTTTGTTACTTTCCATAACGTAGTTGTCAGTTTACAAAGAAAGCAAATCACAGATTATTCCTCAATTTTATCTCCTACATGTGCATTCATTAGATTCCTATTTATTAGGAAAGCTGGTACAAAATGAGTTCATACAACCTGTTTTCTAAACTTGAAGAATCCTCAGCTCTATGTCCTTTAGGTGTCCCAAACACTTAAAGTGGTTTTGATGAGGACATGGCAAAATTCCTGAGACAAGGAATCCATCTAAATGGCCTCATGCAATCCAGACATACTCCCAAAACCAATAAATGGACACTGGACTAATTAGGGAATCAAGAACACAGAAGCTCTGAAAAGTGCAGAGTATAAACCAAGGATAGTTTAGTCCAACTATATATCTTGAATATTTTCAATTTCTCAAACAAGTTTCCTTTTAAAAATTAGTGATGATAATAACATTAACTTCACAATAAAATCCCATTTTGGGTTTTTTTTTTTGTATTTTTTAAAAGATTTTATTTATGTACTTGACAGAGATCACAAGTAGGCAGAGAGGCAGACAGAGAGGCAGGGAGAGAGAGAAGAAGGGAAGAAGGCTCCCCACCGAGCAGAGCGCCCAATGAGGGGCTCGATCCCAGGACCCCGGATCATGACCTGAGCTGAAGGCAGAGGCTTAACCCACGAGCCACCCAGGTGTCCCTAAAATCCCATTTTTAACACCTATTGTCCACTTAGTAAAGTATCAGTTGTTGATTAGGTATAAATAGCAGAAGGATGTGTTTCTCTATGGAAAACAAGACTTCAACATCAAGCAAGCTGGCCTAGCTAAGAGAATCTCTTTTAAAATAGAGTCAGAATGGGGCGCCTGGGTGGCTCAGTGGGTTAAGCCTCTGCCTTCGGCTCAGGTCATGATCTCAGGGTCCTGGGATCGAGCCCCGCATCGGGCTTTCTGCTCAGCAGGGACCCTGCTTCCCCCTCTCTCTCTGCCTGCCTCTCAGCCTACTTGTGATCTCTCTATGTCAAATAAATAAATAAAAATCTTTAAAAAAATGGAGACAAACCATAAGTGACTCTTAATCTCACAAAACAAACTGAGGGTTGCTGGGGGGAGGGGGTTTGGGAGAAGGGGGTGGGATTATGGACATTGGGGAGGGTATGTGCTTTGGTGAGTGCTGTGAAGTGTGTAAACCTGGTGATTCACAGACCTGTACCCCTGGGGATAAAAATATATGTTTATAAAAAATAAAAAAAATTAAAAATAAATAAATAAATAAAATAAAATAGAGTCAGAAGGATAAAAGGGAGGAGGAATTTATATATATCCTCATTGGAGGAACTATGAACTTTTTGAACTTTTAAGCTAGCCACAAGCCCTTAACCCTGACTTAACTTCCTCTTCTCCATGGCAACTAGATCATCCCTATTCCTCTCTTCTAAAATAGCCAGTCCAGCTTAACAAGCTTCAGTCTCTCATTTGGATACTGACCCAGACAATCCTAGTTAACCTAATTTCAATCCTTCTTTTGCAGAGAGGACCTAAAGGAGAACTGTATTTGTGGCCTTTTGTCTTTATAACGCTGGCCCCTCTTTGTCTTTCTCAGAACACAATAAAAGTTTCTACCTGAGTCTGTGTCTCCCAAACTACAATTCTTTTTTTTTTTTTTTTTTTACGATGTATTTATTTATTTGAGAGACAGAAAGAGAGCATGCACCCGTGCAGGAGTCTGGGGTGGGGGTGGGGGCGTAGAGGGTTGGAGAGCAGGAGAGAATCCACAAGTAGACTCCCCACTGATTGCAGGGTTCCATGCCACAACCCATGAGATTTTGACTGAACCGAAAGGAAGAGCCGAACCTCAACCGACTGGGCCACCCAGGCACATCACCCAAATTGCAATTCTTAATTGCCTAAGTAATTGCCTGGTTTCTTTGATTTTCAGTGAATTCTTTCTTGGCCAACATCTGCTATCACTGAAATGTAGTCCTGTATCATATTGCTAGATAACTGCCTCTAAACTCTAAAGTTCTGTTAGCATGGTGCTGTTTAATCACCCTTAGAACTAAAATTCAAGTAACTGGCCCACACATGGGTTTTAAAGTAAATTATGGACATTATAACAAGTGTGCTGGAAAAAGTATAGGATGTTGAGCAAAGGTCCCATTAGCAAATACTTGCAAAGTATTTGATATTTTCCCAAAAGTTATTTAACTTCCTGTAGTCTCAATATATTCATCCATAAAGAAGGAAATGTAGTAATACATATTTCATAGGATTGTAATGAGAATTAATTGCATTTTTGAAAAGAGCTTTGTATATGGTAAAGCATTACTTTTAGGTTTTATAAAGGTTAAACAATCCTTAAAGGCAGCTGGAAGTGTATTTGTAGGAAGAGGAGGAGGATTTTCTATGCCAGAGAATTTGCTAGTTGTTTTACCAAGAAGAAAGAAAAATGTAAGTCCCATAATCTTTAATGTCAAAATAGAAAACCTATAAGCTTCAAATTCTTTAATTTAGTCCTATCTAATAAAAATCATGCTTATATCAGAGACTCTAAGGGATCGTATTGACACATGTTAGCAAAAATTGGGGGAGGATAAAAGTTTATAGACTCCAGTAAACTCTAGGAAGCAAAAATTCTGAACTCTAAAGTTGTTTATTGTTCACTGATAAAGATAAAATTTTTGAATTTTGCAAGATATTTGACCTAGAGTTATTACAAATACAAATTCTATTTCTTGTTAGAGTAAGATTTGTGCTGATTTATACCTGTGTTGTATCTCCTTATCATAAAATGCTTGGGCTATTTTTGAAAATTTTCCCTTAAGGCTATGGACTTCACAAGTTTAAAGTTCTCTCCTATAAAATATAAGTAATTCTGCAGTTATACATTCTAGATATTGGCATGTAAAAACTACCTAATGATTCACAATTGTTTGCTGCCCCTCCCTGGATGAAGATTATAATTTCATGACCCATTGATGACAGAATCAGCCAATTTAATGAAAATAGAAGTGACTGAATTCTATTTCAAGCAGAAATTTTAGGAGCTAGAACATACTTCTCCTTTGTTATGAGTTCAACAATGTTTTATACATTGGGTATTCCAGAGTCCTAGAGAAGAGACAACATAAAGAAAAGTCACCTGAAGATCGATACCTAGTATTAGTGATCAATAAATCTTTGCTGTTGTGACCACTAAGATCTTAGAGTCATTTGTTACTGCAGTCTATCCTGACCAGCTTTTACTCAGTGCTCCATCCACCATCTGTAAATTCATTTGTAAATAAGGTGCTTAAAATTCTATTATTACTCCGTTAATCAGAAAGTATCATATTCAGTGTCTGACTTTCTTCCTTCAGGCTGCATAATGACTGATGCTTATTGTTTTGTAAAAATAATACAGAGGTTTATTTTATTCAATAGCCATTCCATCAGGATCCAAATTAAATAGAAAGTCAGCAAGGCAGGTTTTCTGTGCTCTACATAAAAAAGGGAAATATCACTGGCATTTGGAAAGTACTAATGCTGCCCACAGTAATCCCAGGCAAGTAGTAGTCACTCACTAAATATTTGTGGGATGAATGGGTAAAATATGATAACAATTCAGTCAAGTAAAAGTGGCATGTAAAATAAACTTCAACAAAACAGGAAAAAATATACAGTGGAAAAAAGACAGTCTCTTCAATAAATGGTACTGGAAAACTGGACAGCTATATGTAGAAGAATGAAACTCGACCATTCTCTTACACCATACACAAAGATAAACTCAAAATGGATAAAAGACCTCAACATGAGACAGGAATCCATCCGAATCCTAGAGGAGAACATAGGCAGTGATCTCTTCGATATCAGCCACAGCAACTTCTTTCAAGATATGTCTCCAAAGGCAAAGGAAACAAAAGCGAAAATGAACTTTTGGGACGTCATCAAGATCAAAAGCTTCTGCACAGCAAAGGAAAGAGTCAACAAAACAAAGAGGCAATCCACAGAATGGGAGAAGATATTTGCAAATGACAGTACAGACAAAAGGTAGATATCCAGGATCTATAAAGAACTCCTCAAAATCAATACACTCAAAACAAACAATCATATTTAAAAAATGGCCAGAAGATATGAACAGACACTTCTCCAATGAAGACATGCAAATGGCTATCAGACACATGAAAAAATGTTCATCATCACTAGCCATCAGGGAGATTCAAATTAAAACCGCATTGAGATACCACCTTACACCAGTTAGAATGGCCAAAATTAGCAAGACAGGAAACAACATGTGTTGGAGAGGATGTAGAGAAAGGGGAAGCCTCTTACACTGTTGGTGGGAATGCAAGCTGGTACAGCCACTTTGGAAAACAGTGTGGAGATTCCTCAAGAAATTAAAAATAGAGCTTCCCTATAACCCTGCAATTACACCATGGGGTATTTACCCCAAAGATACAGATGAAGTGAAAAGAAAGGTCATCTGTACCCCAAAGTTTATATCAGTAATGGCCACGGTTGCCAAACTGTGGAAAGAACCAAGATGCGCTTCAACAGATGAAAGGATAAGGAAGATGTGGTCCATATACACTATGGAGTATTATGCCTCCATCAGAAAGGATGAATACCCAACTTTTGTAACAACATGGATGGGACTGGAAGAGATTATGCTGAGTGAAATAAGTCAAGCAGAGAGAGTCAATTATCATATGGTTTCACTTATTTGTGGAGCATAACAAATAGCATGGAGGACATGGGGAGTTAGGAGAAGGGAGTTGAGGGAAATTGGAAGGGGAGGTGAACCATGAGAGACTATGGACTCTGAAAAACAATCTGAGGGGTTTGAAGTGGTGGGGGGTGGGAGGTTGGGGGAACCAGGTGGTGGGTATTAGAGAGGGCACAGATTGCATGGAGCACTGGGTGTGGTGCAAAAACAATGAATACTGTTACGCTGAAAAGAAATATAAATTTTTTTTTAAAGTGGCATGTAAATCGGTCTTTTTTCTACACTATTAGTTCTCAGTGTAAAATAACTGTAGAAGGCACAGCCCCAAGGGCACCTGGGTGGCTCAGTCAGTTAAGTGTCTTCCTTTGACTCAGGTCATGATCTCAGGGCCCTGGATTATAGCCCCAAGTCAGGCCCCCTGCTCAATGGAGAATCTGCTTCTCCCTCTGTCCTGCACCCCTGCTTGTGATTTCCCTCTCACTCTCTTTCTCAAATAGATAAGTAAAATGAAAGAAAGAAAGAAAGAAGGAGGAAGGAAGGAAGGAAGAAAAGAAAGAAAGAAAGAGAGAGAAAAAAGAAACAAACCCCAAAACTTCAGTGGCTTAGGAAATATATTTCTTCACTCATAGATCTGTGACAATTGCTATGGCTCTACTTCTAACTGCATGTCCAGTTTAGGTCTGCTCCACATGTTTCTCAGCTGAGACAGTGAATTCTTTCCTTATGTCAAATAGTAGAAGCACAGGAGTTTATATCAAGTCATGCAACTATAGCTTCTGTTTGCTATCTGTGCACATTTTATTACTCAAAACAAGGCAGAGACAAACTCAATGTCAATGAGGACATATATTCTTGACTTACCTTCTTGAAAGTCACATGACAGTGTGTGAACACCAAGTCCTATTTTAAGGAGGATATAAAAGTTTTGAGACAAAAATACGATCTAACTTATTCCCCAAGGATAACTTGTTTTTTAATAGAAATTTAAAAGCAATAACAATAAACAGCAGCAAACTCCTCTATAGTACTAATTACCTCTGTTGGGAATTTTACATCAATCTTGAGACTGGTCCATCAAGGACTGCTTAAACTCAGTCATAATCAGTTGAAATTCTGAAATTGACTAATGGGTGACATGGGACTCTCTGCTAAGAATTAATAATAATCTTTTTTAAAAAGCCAATTTTATTTTTTTTATAAAAGCTAATTTTAAATACACATACTTGTGAACTTTAAAAATATATCTTGAGGGGCACTTGCGTGTCTTAGTTACTTAAGTGTCCAGCTCTTGGTTTTGGTGCAGGTCATGATCTCAGTTCATGAGGTCAAGCCTGGCCTGGGGCTGTGTGCTCAGTGGAGAGTATGCTAGAGATTTTCTCTCTCCCTCTTCCTCTGCCCCTCCCCTGCTTGCTCATGCTTTCTCTCTCAAATAAATAAATAAATAAATAAGATCTTTAATATATATGTTATATTATACACATATATTACATATATACACATATATGTATAGTATATATATATTTAATACATATATTTGAACAAGGCTTTGTAATGATACACATACAAGCATAATTTATATATTAGTGAATATATATGATGGTGATGATTAATTGTATGTGCAAACCTGATTAGACCACAGTACTCGGAAATTATGTCAAACACTAGTCTGGAGGTTTCTCTGAAGGTATTTTTTTTAGATGAGACTGACATTTAAATTAGTAGACTTTAAGTATAGAACATTACCCTCCAAAATATGGGTGAGCCTCATTCAATCAAAGGTCTTAAGAGAAAAAAGCTGAAGTTCTCCCAAGAAGAAGGGAATTCTACCTCTAAACTGCTGTTGGACTTGAGCGGCAAAATTAACTCTTCCCCGGGTCTCTAGCCTGCTAGCTTGGTCTGCAGATTTTAGACTTGTCAACCCCTACAACAGTATAAGCCAATTCCTTAAAATAAATCTGTGTGTGTGTGTGTGTGTGTGTGTGTGTGTGTGTTTATGTCTCCGTCTCTATTTCTATCTCTATCTTTCATATACTATTGGTTTTGTTTCTCTGGAGAACCTGACCAATACAATGACTAACATTATCTATAAATGACAGAAAGGTATGAAATGGAAGATAGTTACAAATGTTATTAAATTATGAAATAATTAATACATATTAAAATCTTATTTTAAACATGAAGTAAAAGTATCCATTTGTTTTTAATTGACAATCTAGATGAAGAATAAAGATACAGCACAATCATCAATTCTACTGTCTTTTGCACAAAATCTTTAAAAAGTTATAGAAAAATATGTTTAAAATATGTGTTGAATATAATGGAAAACAAGATAGGGTGTCACCAGCCGAATAGAAATTTTGCAGACTACCTGAAAGGTGAATTGCAGACATAATCGATTGACCAGAAACAAAAGTAAAGAAAGGCATAGCCCCCAAAATATGAGGAAAATCAGAAATGTAAGTTCAAACACTTTTAATGATTCTCAGGATTCAAAGTGCACAAAATCAAAGAAGACCATGAAGAAATTATCTAAAGAATACTACATATTTTGAAGAACTGAACATGTACTCTTCCTTTGATCTGACTGAAATGGAAACATCAGGGATACTTATGAGTCTACCAGTAGAGCATGGGGGTTTAAGAGAAGAGGAGAGTAAAGTTTGAGCCATTCTCAGTTTGCAACATAAGAAGGTAGTGGAGGAAGAGTCAGGGAAGATTGGAAAACAACGAAAAAAGGGTCTTAAGAGAAAGAAAATGATCCACAGTGCTTCAGAAATAAGGCCGACCTCTTTATTCTGAAAATTGCTAGAAGCATAGGACAAGATCTTCAGTTCTTCTGTTGGTATGTTCCTCAATACACCCTAAAGTAAAGCTTACTTCTTGAACCCCCACACAAATACAAACCTCACAGCCAGTCCAGCCAGTCAGAAGATGGCAATTGGTGATACAGACCTATGTATCCTGAAAGAAGTTGTTTCTTAATAGTCTTACTAATCTACCTAGTCTTTCATCTATACCTCATTTGGCAAACCAAGTGTCAGCACACTTTTGGAGAAAGGTAGTAAACTGAAAAAGAATGAACAAGATAAACAAGAAAATATTCTTTTATTAACTTTTAAACATGTTTTTCTCTATTCTTAAAGGATTTGGTGCAGAAAGTAGAATTGATTATACTGTATTCATTCTTCATCTAGTCTCTGTAAATGTCCATTAATAAGAAGTGAACACGGGGCGCCTGGGTGGCTCAGTGGGTTAAGCCACTGCCTTCAGCTCAGGTCATGATCCCAGGGTCCTGGGATCGAGTCCCACATCGGGCTCTCTGCTCAGCAGGGAGCCTGCTTCCTCCTCTTTCTCTCTGCCTGCCTCTCTGCCTACATGTAATCTCTCTCTGTCAAATAATAAATAAAATCTTTAAAAAAAAAATAAGAAGTGAACACTTTTACTTCATGTTTAAAATGAGAGAATCTTTACATGCAATAATTATCTCATAACTTTACAAACAAGGAAGAGTTGACCAGAAAAAGATAAGGAAATTCAGAAATAAATAGAAATCTAAAAATATTTTTACATTCTCAGGAAAAAAATAGAGTAGCTATTGCAACAACAAAGATAAAAAATCTATACTATAAAAAGAATTATTGAAATTTTTAAAAAGTAGCTAAAATTAGAGAAAACAGAAGAAGGGTGAAATAGAGAAAAGAAATGGCTAAAGGACAAACTAATGGTATATAAAATAAAGTCCAAGAATACACAAAAATATAAAGCAAAAGACAAAGAAATTAAAAGTCAGGCAAATTAAGACTCTGATCAATTTAAGTTATCAAATATCCATCTAAAAGGAGTTTCAAGTCAAACAAAAGAAATAATTGATGAAAAGAAGTAATAGAAGGCTTTCCACTGACCTAAAGAGAGACATAAAATATAAGATTAAAACTGTCCAGTGAATGACAAACAGCATGAATTTAAAAAGAAAAAACAAAGACATATCCTGATTTACCTAAGAACTCTAAGAATAAAAAAAAAACAAAAACTGATGCTAAAATCTTCTTTCAAATTATCAACTACTCATAAAGAGAAAGATTTTGATGAGATTTCTGTATATTCTAGAATGAATGGAGTACTATCTTAAATCTTTTGCAGAAAAAATTGGAAAACACCTTTGAAACTATAATTTTATACTTAACCAACATTTTTGTTGAAGAACATCAGGGAGAGAATGTAAATATTAACTTCAGACATTGTTAGAGAAAATATCAGTCTAAATATCAGCTTCAAATCAAAGGTAATCATAAAAAGCCTAGAAATATAATGTATAATTTAAGAAAGTAACTCAAGAATACTTCAAAAAACTGAATTGAATAACCATGGCAAAAGAAAATGTAGTAAAGAAAATGTAATAAAAATGTTTTATTACTTCTTGTTGTCTAATTGCACCCTGCAAATATTTTATTAAAGAGTGAAGGAGAAATAAAAACTTAGACAAACAAAAATTAAGGGAATTTCTTTTTTCTTTTTTTTAAATTTATTATTATTTTTTTATTTTCAGCATAACAGTATTCATTGTTTTCGTACCACACCCAGTGCTCCATGCAATCTGTGCCCTCTCTAATACCCACCACCTGGTTCCCCCAACCTCCCACCCCCCCCACCACTTCAAAACCCTCAGATTGTTTTTCAGAGTCCATAGTCTCTCATGGTTCACCTCCCCTTCCAATTTCCCTCAACTCCCTTCTCCTAACTCCCCATGTCCTCCATGCTATTTGTTATGCTCCACAAATAAGTGAAACCATATGATAATTGACTCTCTCTGCTTGACTTATTTCACTTAGCATAATCTCTTCCAGTCCTGTCCATGTTGCTACAAAAGTTGGGTATTCGTCCTTTCTGATGGAGGCATAATACTCCATAGTGTATATGGACCACATCTTCCTTATCCATTTGTCCGTTGAAGGGCATCTTGGTTCTTTCCACAGTTTGGTGACCGTGGCCATTGCTGCTATAAACATTGGGGTACAGGTGGCCCTTCTTTTCACTACATCTGTATCTTTGAGGTAAATACCCAGTAGTGCAATTGCAGGGTTATAGGGAAGCTCTATTTTTAATTTCTTGAGGAATCTCCACACTGTTCTCCAAAGTGGCTGCACCAACTTGCATTAATGGAAAACAATTCTTATCAAACTGATAGATGTAAAAATCATCTGAAAAGTTTTTGTCTAAAAAAAATTTGGCAAGGTCAAAATAGAAGGAAACTTCTTTTATTTGGTAACATCTGTATAACAGAACTTCCCAGCAAAACATACATAAGAGGAAGTAGTTTTAAAATTATAATAAGCTCAGGAACAAATTACAGATACCAACTATTGCTATCATTAAGCAAATACCTTAATTTTACAGGAGATTCCAGACAATGTAGTAAGTCCAAAAAAATAATTTAAAAGTACACATATTTGGAAAAGCCCAAACTGTCATAAGTCGCAGATGATATAATTCTCTATCAAGAAAAGCAGGAAGAATTAATATAAAAAATTCTTCAAATTAAAAATTGGCTTTAGGGACGCCTGGGTGGCTCAGTTGGTTGGATGACTGCCTTCGGCTCAGGTCATGATCCCGGAGTCCCGGGATCGAGTCCCGCATCGGGCTCCCAGCTCCATGGGGAGTCTGCTTCTCCCTCTGACCTTCTCCTCGCTCATGCTCTCTCTCACTGTCTCTCCCTCTCAAATAAATAAATAAAATCTTAAAAAAAAATAAATAAAAAAAAATTGGCTTTAGTAGTATTGCTGAATAAAAAATTCAATATATGAAAAATCAATACCTTATACAACAGAAATTAAAGTAAGAAAAAGCAAAGAGAAAATATTACTTAAATTAGCATCAAAAAATATAAAATGTTTAGGCATATATCCAATATATTCACTACCTATATAAACAGGTAAATCTTTACTAATGGACATAAATGAAGACTTAAGTAAATAGACATAGAAAATTCATGAATGGAAGAACTAAATATTTCAAATATGTAAATATCCTCATGTTAATCTGTAAATTCAATGCTATCCTCATGTTAATCTGTAAATTCAGTACTAACTGAATTCTCAGGTGTCTCTGACAAGGTAATTCTTCAATTCAAAAAGAAAGGAAAAATTCATAAAGACAGAGAAGAACTTTTTGGAAAAGAGAAAAAAATAAAACCTTTTATGTCTTAACACTCCAGGTATCAAGCAGATCCATATCTCTGTGAAGCCAAAGCTATCTGAATTATGAGGTGACAGAATTCCCACACAGAACCATCTTTACTTCTGACACCAGTTGCAAAATCATGGGATTTCCAAAAACACCCTTAGTTTTGATAATCAGCAAAAAGGAATAACAGAACTTACTGAAAGCTATTATACTCACATAATTAATTATTTCAGGGAAAGGATACAGATTAAAATCAGCCAAGAGAAGAGGCAAATAGGGGTAGGCAGTCTAAACATGGAGCTTCCAGGTGTCCTTTCTCCATAAAGTCACAAAGAGCATGGTCATGTTGTTGGCAATATATAGAGAGTATTGCCAAGCAGGAAAGCTGGTCTTTGGTACCAAGAGTTTTTATTGGGGCTCAATCACATACTGCTTACTGACATGGCTCAATTTTAGTCTCTAGTCCTTCTTGGAAGTTGGATTAATACCCTTAGTCATCAGTTTTTCTGGAAGTTGTATGTTGTAGTACAAAGTCCCCATCACAATTTTCACTGTTAGACTGTCCAGGGGCTAAAGCCTCCATACAAACAAAGGCACTCTTATCCAGATTTCCTTTTTTTTTTTTTTAAAGACTTTATTTTTAAGAAATCTGTACACCCAACTTGAGGCTCAAATGTACAACCCCAAGATCAAGAGGCCCATGCTCTACCAATCAAGCCAAACAGATGCCCCAGATACTTGATGTTCTTGATAAGGGAGGCCAAGGCTCAAACTTTTCTCCTATTGGTATTTCCCACAATAAGATTTGTATACCACTGTTGGTATGAGTGATGTTGATGGCATATGTAGAAATACTTTTATATTGATATATATTGATTTTAATGTATATTAGAAATGATATCATTAAACCTAGGATTTCATGAATATTTTTATTAGTATAAGTTTTGTTAAAACTGTGGATCAGTTTAAAGTCAATATAAAGAAAAATTATATGATAATACAACTATGAGATGGCCAAAGTTGTGAAGGTATTCCACAGAACCTTAAGTTTGGGAAGCACTGTACACTAAGAATATAATTAAAAAAAGAAAAAAAACTTCTTACAGTAAATTCCCAATGTACCAGGAGTACCCGAAAGATACCTATCATTCAGCTTCAACTACAATAGAGCAGATTGCTTAGATCTGCCCTCTGTTCCACCACAATCCACTCCAACTTAGTGAACCAGAAGAACCCATAAGGATTCAGTGCCCAAAGTTCCTGTTTCAAAGCAAGGGGCTTTGATACTCACCAAGGCACTTGCACTTTACTTTACCATTTGCAAATGAGATGTAAGTGAAACTATCTGAATAGAGAAATAGTGCTATAGGAGGGTTATCTTTCATTTTAGGAAGGATTTATTTGCAAGTAATAAAGTAGTATCCTAAGGTGCAATGGCTGGGATGGTTTTTATAAATCTGGGGTTTATATAATTTTAAAAACTTATTTATTTATTTATCTTTTTTAATGTATTTTTATTAACATACAATGTATTACTTGCCCAGGGATACAGGTTTGTGAATCGTCAGGCTTACACATTTCACAGCACTCACCATGTCACATACCCTCCCCAATGTCCATAACTCAACTACCCTCGCCACACATCTCCTCTCCTCCCCCCAGTAACCCTCAGTTTGTTTTGTGAACTTAAGAGTCTCTTATGGTTTGTCTCCTGCACGATCCCCTCTTGTTTCATTTTTTCTTTCCCTACCCCCCAAACCCTCCACTCTGCCCCTCAAATTCCTCATATCAGAGAGATCATATGATAGTTGTCTTTCTCTGATTGACTTATTTTGTCAGCATAACACCCTCTAGCTCCATCCACATCATTGCAAATGGCAATATTTCATTTCTTTTCATGGCTGTATAATATTCCATTGTATATATACAACACATCTTCTTTATCTATTCATCTTTTGATGGACATCTAGGTTCTTTCCATAGTTTGGCTATTGTGGACATTGCTGCTATAAACATTCAGGTGCACATGCCCCTTCAGATCACTACATTTATATCTTTTAGGGTAATACCCAGGAGTGAGATTGCTGGGTTGTAGGGGAGCTCTATTTCAACTTTTTGAGGAACCTCCATGCTGTTTTCCAGAGTGGTTGCCCCAGCTTGCATTCCCACCAATAGTGTAGGAGGGTTCCCCTTTCTCTGCATCTTCTCCAAGATGTGTCATTTCCTGACTTGTGAATTTTAGCCATTCTGACTGGTGTGAGGTGGTATCTCATTGTGGTTTTGATTTGTGTTTCCCTCATGCTGAATGATGTGGAGCACTTTTTCATGTGTCTGTTGGCCATTTGGATGTCTTCTTTGCAGAAATGTCTGTTTATGTTCTCTGCCCATTTCTTGATTGGATTATTTGTTCTTTGGGTATTGGGTTTGATAAGTTCTTCATAGATTTTGGATACTAGCCCTTTATCTGATATGTTGTTTTTTAAATATCATCTCCCATTTTGTTAGTTGTCTTTTGGTTTTGTTGACTATTTCCTTTGCTGTGCAAAAGCTTTTGATCTTGATGAAGTCCAATAGTTCATTTTTGCCCTTGCTTCCCTTGCCTTTGGTGATGTTTCTAGGAAGAAGTTGCTGTGGCTGAGGTCGAAGAGGTTGCTGCCTGTGTTCTCCTCAAGGATTTTGATGGATTCCTGTCTCACGTTGAGGTCTTTCATCCATGTGGAGTCTATTTTTGTGTGTGGTGTAAGGAAATGGCCCAGTTTCATTTTTCTGCATGCAGCTGTCCAATTTTCCCAGCACCATTTGTTGAAGAAACTGTCATTTTTCCATTGAACATTCTTTCCTGCTTTGTCAAAGATGAATTGGCCATAGAGTTGAGGGTCTATTTCTGAGCTCTCTATTCTGTTCCATTGATCTATGTATCTGTTTTTGTGTTGGTACCATACTGTCTTTTTATTTTTAATTAAAAAAATTTTTTTTATAAACACATGATGTATTTTTAGCCCCAGGGGTACAGGTCTGTGAATCACCAGGTTTAAACACTTCACAGCAGCACTCACCACAGCACACACCCCCCCTCAATGTCCATAACCCCACCACCCTCTCCTGACCCCCCATGCCCCAGCAACCCTCAGTTTGTTCTGCGATATTGAGTCTCTTATGGTTTGTCTCCTCCCCAATCCCATCTTGTTTCATATATTCTTTTCCTACCCCGCAAACCCCCCACATTGCTTCTCCACTTCCAAATATCAGGGAGATCATATGATAGTTGTCTTTCTCTGAATGACTTATTTTGTCAGCATAACACCCTCTAGCTCCATCCACATCATTGCAAATGGCAAGATTTCATTTCTTTTGATGGTTGCATAGGATTCCATTGTATATATACAAAACATCTTCTTTATCCATTCATCTGTTGATGGTCATCTAGATTCTCCCCATAGTTTGGCTACTGTGGACATTGCTGCTATAAACATTTGGGGGCACGTGCCCCTTTGAGTCACTACATTTGTATCTTTAGGGTAAATACCCAGGAGGGCGATTGCTGGGTTGTAGGGGAGCTCTATTTTCAACTTTTTGAGGAACCTCCATGCTGTTTTCCAGAGTGGTTGCCCCAGCTTGCATTCCCACCAACAGTGTAAGAGGGTTCCCCTTTCTCCACATCCTCATCAGCATCTGTAGTTTCCTGACTTGTGAATTTTAGCCATTCTGACTGGTGTGAGGTGGTATCTCATTGTGGTTTTGATTTGTGTTTCCCTGATGCTGAGTGATGTGGAGCACTTTTTCATGTGTCTGTTGGCCATCTGGATGTCTTCTTTGCAGAAATGTCTGTTCATGTCCTCTGCCCATTTCTTTTTTTTTTTTTTTTAATTTCTTTTTTTTTTTTTTTATTTCCAGCATAACAGTATTCATTATTTTTGCACCACACCCCGTGCTCCATGCAATCCGTGCCCTCTATAATACCCACCACCTGGTACCCCAACCTCCCACCCCCCGTCCCTTCAAAACCCTCAGATTGTTTTTCAGAGTCCATAGTCTCTCATGGTTCACCTCCCCTTCCAATTTCCCCCAACTCCCTTCTCCACTCTAAGTCCCCATGTCCTCCATGCTATTTGTTATGCTCCACAAATAAGTGAAACCATATGATAATTGACTCTCTCTGCTTGACTTATTTCACTCAGCATAATCTCTTCCAGTCCCGTCCATGTTGCTATAAAAGTTGGGTATTCATCCTTTCTGATGGAGGCATAATATTATTTGTTCTTTGGGTGTTGAGTTGGATAAGCTCTTTATAGATTTTGGATACTAGCCCTTAATCTGATATGTCATTTGTGAATATCTTCTCCCATTCTCTCAGTTGTCTTTTGGTTTCATTGACTGTATTCTTTCTTGTGCAAAAGCTTTTGATCTTGATGAGGTCCAATAGTTCATTTTTGCCCTTGCTTCCCTTGCCTTTGGCAATGTTTCTAGGAAGAAGTTGCTGTGGTTGAGGTCAAAGAGGTTACTGCCTGTGTTTTTCTCAAGAATTTTGATGGATTCTTGTATCACATTGAGGTCTTTCCTCCATTTTGAGTCTATTTTTATGTGTGGTGTAAAGAAATGGTCCAGTTTCATTTTTTCTACACGTGGCTGTCCAATTTTCCCAACACCATTTGTTGAAGAGGCTGTCTTTTTTCCATTGAACATTCTTTCCTGCTTTGTCAAAGATTAGTTGACCATAGAGTTGAGGGTCTATTTCTGGGCTTTCTATTCTGTTCCATTGATGTATGTGTCTGTTTTTGTGCCAGTACCAGACTGTCTTGATGATGACAGCTTTGAAATAGAGCTTGAAGTCTGATATTGTGATGCCACCAACTTTGGCTTTCTTTTTCAATATTCCTTTGGCTATTTGAGGTTTTTCTGGTTCCATATAAATTTTAGGATTATTTGTTCCATTTCTTTGAAAAAAATTTGATGGGATTTTGATAGGCATTGCATTAAATGTGTAGATTGTTTTAGGTAGCATAAACATTTTCACAATATTTGCTCTTCTAACCCATGAGCATGGAACATTTTTCCATTTCTTTGTGTCTTCCTCAATTTCTTTCATGAGTACTTCATAGTTTTCTGAGTATACATTCTTTGTCTCTTTGGTTAGGTTTATTCATAGGTATCTTATGGTTTTGGGTGCAACTGTAAATGGGATTGACTCCTTAATTTCTCTTTCTTCTGTCTTACCAGTGTAAAGAAATGCAACTGATTTCTGTGCATTGATTTTATATCCTGACACTTTATTGAATTCCTGTATAAGTTCTAGCAGATTTGGAGTGGAGTCTTTTGGGTTTTCCACATGAAGTATCATATCATCTGCAAAGAGTGAGAGTTTGACTTCTTCTTTGCGATTTGGATGCCTTTAATTTCTTTTTGTTGTCTGATTGCTGAGGCTAAGACTTCTAGTACTATGTTGAATAGTGGTGGTGATAATGGACACTCCTGTTGTGTTCCTGACCTTAGTGGAAAAGCTCTCAGTTTTTCTACATTGAGAACGATATTTGTGGTGGGTTTTTCATAGATGGCTTTGATGGTATTGAGGTATGTGCCCTCTATCCCTACACTTTGAAGAGTTTTGATCAGGAAGGGATGCTGTACTTTGTCAAATGCTTTTTCAGCATCTATTGAGAGTATCATATGGTTCTTGTTCTTTCTTTTATTAATGTATTGTATCTCATTGATTTGCGGATGTTGAACCAACCTTGAAGCCCTGGAATGAATCCCACTTGGCCATGGTGAATAATCCTTTTAATGTACTGTCGGATCCTATTGCCTAGTATTTTGGTGAGAATTTCCACATCTGTGTTCATCAAGGATATTGGTCTGTAATTCTCTTTTTTGATGGGCTCCTTGTCTGGTTTTGGGATCAAAGTGACGCTGGCCTCATAAAATGAGTTTGTAAGTTTTTCTTCCATTTCTATTTTTTGGAACAGTTTCAGGAGAATAGGAATTAATTCTTTTTTAAATCTTTGGTAGAATTCCCCTGGGAAGCTTTCTGGCCCTGGGCTTTTGTTTGTTTGGAGATTTTTGATAATTATTTCAATATCCTTACTGGTTATGTGTCTGTTTAGGTTTTCTATTTCTTCCTGGTTCAGTTGTGGTAGTTTATATGTCTCTAGGAATGCATCCATTTCTTCCAGATTGCCAAATTTGTTGGCGTAGAGTTGCTCATAGTATGTTCTTATAATTGATTGTATTTCTTTGGTGGTGGTTGTGATCTCTCCTCTTTCATTCATTATTTTATTTATTTGGGTCCTTTCTCTTTTCTTTTTGATAAGTCTGGTGAGGGGTTTATCAATCTTATTAATTCTTTCAAAGAACCAGCTCCTAACTTCATTGATTTGTTCTATTTTTTTTTCTATCTATATCATTGATTTCTGCTCTGATCTTTATTATTTCTCTTCTCCTGCTGGAGTTAGGCTTTCTTTGCTGTTCTTTCTCCAGCTCCTTTAGGTAGGGTTAGGTTGTGTATTTGAGACCTTTCTTGTTTCTTGAAAAAAGGCTTGTTTTGCTATATATTTTCCTCACAGGACTGCCTTTACTGTGTCCCACAGATTTTGAAACATTGTGTTTTCATTATCACTTGTTTCCATGAATTTTTTCAATTCTTCTTTAATTTCCTTGTTGACTCATTCATTCTTTAGAAGGATGTTGTTTAGTCTCCATACATCTCCATGTATAAGTCTCCATAAATTTCCAGATTTCCTCTTGTGATTGAGTTCTAGTTTCAGAGCATTGTGGTCTGAAAATACGCAGGGAATGACCCCAATCTTTTGATACCAGTTGAGACCTGATTTATGACCCAGGATGTGAGCTATTTTGGAGAATGTTCCATGTGCACTAGAGAAGAATGTGTATTCTGTTGCTTTGTGATGGAATGTTCTGAATATATCTGTGATGTCTATTTGGTTCAATATATCATTTAAGGCCTTCATTTCCTTGTTGATCTTTTGCTTGGATAATCTGTCCATTTCATTTCATTGTATTACTGTTGATGTGTTTCTTTGATTTTGTTATTAATTGGTTTATAATGGTGGCTGCTCCCATATTAGGGGCATAGATATTTAAAATTGTTATATCTTCTTGTTGGACAGACCCTTTGAGTACAATATAGTATCCTTCTTCATCTCTTATTATAGTGTTTGGCTTAAAATCTAATTGTTCTGACATTATGATTGCCATCCCAGCTTTCTTATGATGTCCATTAGCATGGTAAATTGTTTTCCACCCTTTCACTTTAAATCTGGAGGTGACTTTGGGTCTAAAATGTGTTTCTGGTAGGCAGCATATTGATTTTTTTTTTAATCTATTCTGATACCCTGTGTCTTTTGATTGGGGCATTTAGCCCATTTACCTTCAGGGTAACTATTGAGAGACATGAATTTAGTGCCATTGTATTGCCTGTAAGGTGACTGTTACTGTATATTGTCTTTATTCCTTTCTGATCTACCACTTTTAGGGTTTCTCTTTGCTTATAGGACCCCTTTCAACATTTCCTGTAGAGCGGTTTGGTGTTTGCAAATTCTTTCAATTTTCATTTGTCTTGGAAGCTTTTTATCTCTCCTTCTATTTTCAGAGATAGCCTACAAATAGCAAACAAATGATGGCCTAGCCTAGCCTAGCTGGATATAGTATCCAACTGAATGTTTTTCTCATTTAGTGCTCTGAATATATCATGCCAGTTCTTTCTAGCCTGCCAGGTCTCTGTGGATAAGTCTGCTGCCAATCTTATATTTTTATGATTGTATGTTACAGACTTCTTTTCCTGGGCTACTTTCAGGATTTTCTCTTTGTCGCTAAGACTTGTAAATTTTACTATTAGATGATGGGGTGTGGACCTATTCTTATTGATTTTGAGGGGGGTTCTCCACGCCTCCTGGATTTTATTTTATTTTTTTTTAAAGATTTTATTTATTTGACAGAGAGACATCACAGGTAGGCAAAAAGGCAAGCTGAGGGAGAGAGAGGAGGAAGCAGGCTCCCTGCCAAGCAGAAAGCCCAATGTGGGACTCGATCCCAGAACCCTGAGATCATGACCCGAGCTGAAGGCAGAGGCTCAATCCACTGAGCCACCCTGGCACCCCATGCCTCCTGGATTTTAATGCTTGTTTCCTTTGCCATATTAAGGAAATTCTGTACAATAATTCTCTCCAACATACCTTCTGCTCCCCTCTCTCTACTTCTTCTAGAATCCCAATTATTCTAATGTTGTTTCATCTTACCGTGTCACTTATCTCTCGAATTCTCCCCTCATCGTCCAGTATTTGTTTGTGTCTCTTTTGCTCAGCTTCTTTATTCTCTGTCATTTGGTCTTCTATATTACTAATTCTTTCTTCTGCCTCATTTATCCTAGCAGTAAGAGTCTCCATTTTATTTTATTTCTTTTCAGCATAACAGAATTCATTGTTTCTGCACCATACCCAGTGCTCCATGCAATACGTGCCCTCCTTAATACCCACCACTTGGCTCCCCCAACCCCTCACCCCCACCCCTTCAAAACCCTCAGATTGTTTTTCAGAGTCCATAGTCTCTCATGGTTCACCTCCCCTTCCAGTTTCCCTCAACTCCCTTCTCCTCTCCATCTCCCCTTGTCCTCCATGTTATTTGTTATGATCCACAAATAAGTGAAACCATATGATAATTAACTCTCTCTCCTTGACATATTTCACTTAACATAATCTCTTCCAGCCCCATCCATGTTGCTACAAAAGTTGGGTATTCATCCTTTCTGATGGAGGCATAATACTCCATAGTGTATATGGACCACATCTTCCTTATCCATTTGTCTGTTGAAAGGCATCTTGGTTCTTTCTACAGTTTGGTGACCGTGGCCATTGCTGCTATAAACATTGGGGTACAGATGGCCCTTCTTTTCACTACATCTGTATCTTTGAGGTAAATACCCAGTAGTGCAATTGCAAGGTCATAGGGAAGCTCTATTTTTAATTTCTTAAGGAATCTCCACACTGTTCTCCAAAGTGGCTGAACCAATTTGCATTCCCACCAACAGTATAAGAGGGTTCCCCTTTCTCCACACACATTGTTTCCTGTCTTGCTAATTTTGGCCATTCTAACTGGTGTAAGGTGGTATCTCAATGTGGTTTTAATTTTAATCTCCTTGATGGCTAGTGATGATGTACATTTTTTCATGTGTCTGATAGCCATTTGTATGTCTTCATTGGAGAGCCTCCATTTTTATTGCACCTCATTGATAGCTTTTTTTATTTCAACTTGGTTAGATTTTAGTTCTTTTGTTTCTCCAGAAAGGGCTTTTATCTCTCTGAAAAGGGTTTCTCTAATATCTTCCATGCCTTTTTCCAGCCCAGCTAGAACCTTGAGAATCGTTATTCTGAACTCTAGATCTCACATATTACCAATGTCCATATTGACTACGTCCCTAGTCTTCGGTACTGCCTCTTTTTTTTTTTTTTTTTTTGTGGTGAGTTTTTCCACCTTGTCATTTTGTCCAGATAAGAATATATGAAGGAGCAAATAAAATACTAAAAGGGTGGCAAAGATCCCAGGAAAATGTACTTTAACTAAATAAGAAGAGACCCTAAATCATGGGGGGGGGGGGAGGAAAGGGGATAAAAAGAAGTTCAGAAAAAAAATTAGAAAAATAAAACAAATAAAGAAATATATATATATATAAAATATATATGTATATATTAGACTGGTGACTAGAACAGGGTCACCCACTTAATTTTGGGAGTATTTTGGTGTCTAAGAAGAAACTACCTCCCAAAATTTTAAAGAATGAAAAACATATATAAGGGTAAACACAATGAAAGGATGGAATATGCCTATAAAGATGAAAAAAATTTTTTTTAATTTCTAAAAAAGGAGTTGATAAAGTAAGTTGGTTGGGAGAATAAAGAAAAGTTGCTCGGGCTGGATACTAGAATAAGCCCGGAGCTAGATTTAGGGTATATTTTGATCTATTAGAAGTTGTACCCTAAATTTTTTAGAAGAAAAAGCCCTACGTGTACACGAAATATAAAGTTAGATACAATGAAGGATAGAAAAAAAAAAGACTACAATAATGAAGGTTCAAAAAAGATTATTATTTTTTTTATGAAAGGTATTTTTAAGATAAACTAGTTTAAAAATGTTAAAAGAGGAAAGGATAAAAGGTAAAAAAATTAGCAGAAGAAAAAAGAAAAAAAATTAAATTAAAAGACAAATTAAATAACTGCAAGACTACAGAATCATGGGGAGAAAGTTATGAATTCCATGGTTTGCTTTCTTCTCCTCTGGAATTCCGCTGTTCTCCTTGGTAAGTGAACTTGGTCTTGGCTGAATTTCCTGTTGATCTTCTAGGGGAGGGGCTCATTGTAGTGATTATCAAGTGTCTTTGCCCAAGGTGGAATTGTACTGCCCTTACTAGGGGCCAGACTAAGTAATCCACTCGGGTTCATTTTCAGGAGTTTTTATTCCCTGAACGCTTTCTGTAGAGTTCTGGAGGATGGGAATGAAAATGGCAGCCTCCCAATCTCCAGCTGGGAGGAGCCAAGAGCCTGGGGTCCCACTCCTCAGTGTGCCCTCAGAGAAAAGCATTCAATCACTCCCATCTCTCTGGCCTCTGGCTGCACTCCGAGCTCACCCAGCCTGTGACTAAGCATCTCTGTCTCTGGCACACAGCTCCACCTGGAGTCTCCGAACCCCGCAGATCCCTGAGCTCTCCCAGGGGGTGTCTCCCTGGATCTTGTGGGGACCTCACTCACAGAGCAGTGGCCTGTGCCATGGATTACAGTTCAAGGTAACCCCGAGTTGAGAGCTCACTCCTTGGCTCTGTCTCTGTAGCTGGCTTCCCCACCCTAATACCTTCAAGCTCTGCAACACTCAGATACCCTCGATCCTTCTATGACCCCATGGGACCTGGGGCCATGCTGACCCCACATGGGCTTCATCGAGGTTTAGCTTCTGGAGCCATGTCCCTCAGTGGAGCAGACTTTCAAAAGTCCTGATTTTGTGCTCTTGTTGTTCTGTCGCTTGCCAGGAGCTGGCCCCTCCCGCCATGGTCTATCTTCCCATTGCTTTGAATTCACTTCTCCACTGGTCCTACCTTTCAGAAAGTGGTCAATTTTCTGTTTCTAGAATTGTTGTTCTTCTTCTCTTCAATCTCCTATTGGATTTGTAGGTGTTTGCAATGGTTTGATAAGCTATCTAGCTGATCTCCTGCTACTTGATGTCATCTCAGCCTGCTACTTCTCTGCCATCTTGACTCCTCCCCAGTACCATACTGTCTTGATGATGACAGCTTTGTAATAGAGCTTGAAGTCTGGAATTGTGATGCCACAACTTTGGCTTTAATTTGCAACATTCCTCTGGCTATTCGGGGTCTTTTCTGCTTCCATATAAATTTCAGGATTCTTTGTTCTATTTCTTTGAAAAAAGTGGATGGTATTTTGATGGGGATTGCATTAAATTGTAGATTGCTTTAGGTCGCATCGACATTTTCATAATATTTGTTCTTCCAATCCATGAGCATAGAAAGTTTTTCCATTTCTTTGTGTCTTCATCAATTTCTTTCATGAGTGTTCTATAGTTTACTGAGTACAGATTCTTTATCTGTTTGCCTAGGTTTATTCCTAGGTATCTTATGGTTTTGGGTGCAATTGTAAATGGGATTGACTCCTTAATTTCTCTTTCCTCTGTCTTGTTGTTGTTGTAAAGAAATACAATTTCTGTGCATTGATTTTATATCCTGACACTTTACTGAATTACCGTACAAGTTCTAGCAGTTTTGGAGTGGAGTCTTTTGGGTTTTCCACATGAAGCATCATATTTGCAAAGAGTGAGAGTTTGACTTCTTCTTTGCCAATTCCGATGTCTTTTATTTGTCTTTGTTATCTGATTGCCAAGGCTAGGACTTCTAGTACTATGTTGAATAGCAGTGGTGACAGTGGACATCCCATGTTCCTGACCTTAGGGGAAGAGCTCTCAGTTTTTCCCCATTGAGAATGATAATCATGGTGGGTTTTTCATAGATGGCTTTTATGATATTGAGGGTATGTACCCTCTATCCCTACACTTTGAAGAGTTTTTATCAAGACAGACTTCTTTTTGAGTAAGGTTAATTCTTCACTCTGCAATATGAAAATTTAATGTATAGCTTTGAATTCAAATATAGGAAATGATCATCACATATTTATGTAAAAGCACAGAAGTATGTCTGGAAAATACATATTAAACTATAATCTATAACATACACCAAATTATGAAATAGCAGAGGACTATTAGGGGTCAAGAATGTAAGGAGAGATTCATTTTTTTTGCTCTTTGTGCTTCTAAAGTATTTGAATGATTTTTAACAAGAATCATATATTAGATATGTGATTTAAATAACTGTTTAATGAAATGAGATTACCTCCACTTCCACTAAATAAATGTGAACCTAATTCTACACAATATTACATGTAAGAGGAGCCACATTTTTAGCCTACTGGACGTACTAACATGCATAGTCTGGGTTTACTGCCTTTCCTTTTGACGTTTGAAAAAGTGGAGGTTGAATGGAGCTGACTACAATGCTATGAATCTATGAATGATGTTATTACATTTTTTTTTATTTTTTTCTTCCTTCTTTTAATCAGTATTCATAGTCAAATGCCTCAGGCTCGAGAAGAACAGAGGTAAGCAGAGATTGCACACGGCTCACCTTCGAGGTCCCTTTAATGAACTCCCCTTCTTAAATCTACCATTTAATGTCAAGTGTTTTGCATACTTCCACCCTTGTTCTGCTTCTCTTACCAGGCTGCAAAGCCTCAAAGGGTGAATTAATCTATCTTAAAGTTGTCTCTCACCATTCATGGTGATTTACAAATTATATTCTCTGTCTGCAATTCCATGGACTTTAATTTCTGTATTCTGTTTCTTTACTCTATCTGTAATCCCTTTAGTTTACATTAATCCTGAAGTCATTCTTAGTTTAGGTCTTCATCATTTCATTTCTTACTATTATAAGTGTTCATTAAGGAATCAGGATGATAACATAAATAAGTGAAGCAGACAGCTATAAGAATATCTGGAATTGGGGTGCCTAGATGGCTCAGCTGGTGAAGTGTCACCATCTGAGCTGATTTCAGGGTCCTGAGAATGAGCCCTATGTTATCAGGCTCTGTGCCCAGCATGGAGTCTTCTTGAGGCTCTCTTTCTCCCTCTAACCCTCCCCTGTTCACATGTTTTCTCTCTATATAATAAATAAGTAAATCTTTTAAAAAACTATATCAGGAACAGTGAAAACTATAAGGAACTGGAGGACTTTTACCCCTTTTTAAAGCACTCACATTCAAGGGTTTTTTTTTTTGTTGTTGTTGTTGTTGTTTGAACATTTTATTTTGCATCACTGGGGCTGACTGCTTCTGTGGCTAAATTCTTACCTATTTTGTAAACTGTGTGCATGGTCTCCACACCAGGTACTTTACAATTCTTCTATTTGGCTGCTGAATTATCTGCCTAAAAATGAAAAACTAATGATTTCAGTCCTCTACTTAAAAGTTTTCCAATGATTTAACTCTAGACTAAACTCAAAACCCCTTACCCTGGCATTCAATCCTTTAATTATCTGACTTCTGATTATTTTTAGTTGTATTCCTCAGCATTCCCACATCACACTATGATGTAGTCATCCTGGAATTCTGTTGGATCATTCAGTGTCCTATGCTCTGTATTGCCTTAATGACTTCTATCGCTTTTTAAAAGCCTTCTATGACTTCTTTTGTTGTAAGCCTCTTGTATATTTTTTCCCTCAGTGCCACCAAATTACTCCACTCAAAGCGATTTTCATGGGCTGTCTGCAATAGTTTGTTTGCTTTTCTGCCTCTTGCACTAAGGTATGTGCTTTTCAAGGTAGGCTTAATGTGTTTATCTCTGAAGAAATGGCGTTTGAGACTTAACAGAGACTCTACCATCTCCCTTTCTCTCTTTTTCTCTTTTTCTGACTGGATTATTCTTCTAGCTACAGAGTTAGCTATTGTTTCAATGTAACATCCTAGTTAGGAACACAAGGTTTTTAGTAAGACAGTATTCAAGTCCTTTCTCCACTACAAACTGTCTATGTGACCTTAGGTAAGTTATATAACTTCAATAAGCTTCACTTTTCTCATAGTGCCTACCCTGCAGGATGGCTATAAATATTTGAATAATATAATTCATTAGTACACAGGCTGACTCTTTGAAGCTGTTCAATAACTGGAGGTTATGGTCATAGTAACAGTAGTAGTAGAAATAGAAGTTACAGTAAGGTTGGTAACATTTTAAAAAGGAAACACTTAAAACTTTTAAATCTTTTTTTTAGAAAGCTAACTATAATCCAAAAGAAACAATAAAGCAGGGGCGCCGGGGTGGCTCAGGGGTTAAGCCTCTGCCTTCGGCCCAGGTCATGATCCCAGAGTCCTGGGATCCAGCCCCGCATCAGGCTCTCTGCTCAGCAGGGAGCCTGCCTCCCCCTCCCTCTCTGCCTGCTTCTCTGCCTACTTCTGATCTCTGTTTGTCAAATAAATAAATTTTAAAAAAAATTAAAAAAAAAAGAAACAATAAAGCATACTGTACTTTCACTACAGTGGTTCTCAGTAAACAATATGAACCTCTTCCTGACCCAAACTAAGTTCATTACTCACCCCTTCTTTAATCCATGCAAAGATTTGCTCTTCCTCCTAGATTTCCAACCACCATCCATAACGCTGGCCCATTCAATGATTTAAGAGGACTTCTTGATTCATTCTCATCCTCTGCTCCAACAGCCAGTCATCAAAACCTAATTCTCTAATGGAGTCACTACGACAGTCGTCTCATTACATCTTGTCTTGCTAACTCTAATTGATTTTCTAAACAATAGCCAGAAGTAATCTGACCATTTCTCTTACCCTCAATGCTTCTCATCATGCAAACTCTTTTCCACTGCCTGAACAAGGCTCACAAGACTCATAAAATTGCTCTGGCCCAATAATCTCCCATTACTTCTAGTCACTTCCACCTTTATACTCTGGTCTCCATCAGGTTATAATTCATTCTGTTCCTCTTATCAACATTGCTCTTTCTCACTATTAAGTCTTGACACAAACCATTTTCTTTTCTTAAGCTTCCCAAGACTTCTTAACTGGGCCAACTACCACTCTTTATTCAGGTTTATCATGTGTGATTTCCTTCATGAACACCTCCGTGATAACCTTTCCCTTAACTCTTAAGTTTCAAATGCCAAACCCTTCCCTAAACTAATCCCCTCCCCCATGGCTCATATAACACACTTGATCTGTTTCAGTATTATCACAAATGCTTGTTCACTTGTCCTCCTTTTCTGCTTTCTTTGTTCTATGAAGGCAGAAACCAGGCATGTCTCACTCACCATTGTATCCCAGTGTTTATCTCAGTACACACTATGCAGAGTAGGAATGACTGTATATAGGCATGATAAAAATGAATGAATGAATGAGCAAGTAAAGTGGCTTTTTAAGCCTATTTTGAGGCTGTATCTGAGCCAAAATGGTGAGCGTAAAATCCTTTGTCTATTTCAGGCTCTGTGATGACCCTAGGAGAACCACTGCATTCCTGAGTTTTCATAGTTGTCTACAGCTAGGCTCTTTGAAGTTCAGCAGTTCTATGAAGTTCTGCAGTGTGAAGTATATCAACTTGCCCCTCCTTAGCAGTATGAGACCTTTTCACACTTTATCTATTGGACTAGAAGTGCTGATTCTTTCACTGCAAATTTCTTCTTCAACTGATTGATTTTATTTTTCATAAACTCAGAATTGCTTTCCTCAAACTCTATTTATTTAATTCTTCTTTTCAGTCCTCTGTGTTTAGAATGCCACTGGTTTTTATTATTACTATGACTGGTAAAACCAGCCAGCTATGATGACTGGGTCAAAGTCTTCTTATTTAGTTTAGATATTCAAACTTTTCTTTTTGATTTAAAAAGAAAAGAAAAATAACATTTCTACACATCAGTGATTTGATGCATATGGAATGACACTATTGCTGCCATCTATAATCCCTTTGAAGAAAACCCTGGAAAATCTATTCCCCATCTCTTATTAGTTTTCAATGAGAGGAATGCTTAGGTTTCAGTGATGAAAATCAAATCCTTCCCAAAAGTTTGACATTACCCACTTTTGAGGATAAATAAACAGATATAAATAAAGAGACAGTTCATCATAGCAAAAAAAGCATATGGATTTTGGAGTCTGATGGAAATGAATGAAGCTGGAATCCTGGCTTGGTGACTTCCCACTGTATAAACTTTGGCATTTTAATAAACTCTCTAAGACTCATTTTCATTATTTATTTCTTTCAATGGTTGTACCATACTAACTGCAATAGAGCTGTTTTGAGTGTTAATTGAGTAATATGTATAAAGTGCCTTCTACACAATTTGTTATTGCATAGTATGAATATATATATTATAGAAACTATTTGCAATGAAGCAGCATATGCTGTAGAATTTATAGCAATAATATGCTGTTACATAATTTGAACCTGAATGATGTATGTTGATCCTGGTACCCTTTGTAAAGAGCAGGTTCGAATATTAGTATCTTTCTCAGATTTACTTAGGTGGCTCAAGTATTAGTACAAAAGTTATAACTAGCATTCAACATCTCCTGCTATGAAACACATTACAACTCTTGGCTTTCAGCTTTAAAGATCATCTGTTGTCAGGTGATGTGATTATTATAACTTTTTTTGAACTTCATTCTTGTGAGCTGAAATGACATATTCTGCCAGTATGGCCCTGTTTCATTCATTTGTGTGTGTGTGCGTGTGTGTGTGTGTGTGCATATATATATATATATATATATATATATATATATATATATATATATGTTATATTAGTCACCATACAGTACATCGTTTGTTTTTGATGTAGTGTTCCATGATTCATTGTTTGAGTATAACACCCAGTGCTCCATGCAATATGTGCACTCCTTAATACCCATAACTGGGCTCACCCAGCCCCAACCCCCCCTCCCCTCTGAAACCCTCAGTTTGTTTCCCATAGTGCATAGTCTCTCATGGTTCCTCTCCCACTCTAATTTCCCCCCTTCATTTTTCCCTTCCTTCTCCTAATGTCCTCCATGCTATTTCTTCTGTTCCACATAGAAGTGAAACCATGTAATTGTCTTTCTCTGCTTGACTAATTTCACTCAGCATAATCCCCTCCAGTTCTATCCATATCAGTGTAAATGGTGGGTATTCATTCTTTCTGATGGTGAGTAATATTCCATTTTATATATGAACCACCTCTTCTTTATCCATTCATCTGTCAAAGGGTATCTTGCATCCTTCCACAGTTTGGCTATTGTGGACATTGCTGCTATGAACATTGGGGTACAGGTGGCCCTTCTTTTCACTGTATCTATATCTTTGGGGTAAATACCCAGTAGTGTAATTGCTGGGCCATAAGGTAGTTCTATTTTTAATTTTTTTTTGAATAACCTCCACACTGTTTTCCAAAGTGGCTATACCAACTTGCATTGGTATAAGAGGGTTCCCCTTTCTTCACATCCTCTCCAACATTTGCTGTTTCCTGCCCTGTTGGTTTTTGCCATTCTAACTGGTATAAGGTAGTATCTCAATGTGGTTTTGATTTGAATTTCCCTTATGGCTAAGGATGCTGAACATTTTTTCATATGTCTGTTAGCCATTTGTATGTCTTCTTTGAGGAAGTGTCTGTTCATGACTTCTGGCCATTTTTTAACTTACTTGTTTTTTAGGTGTTGAGTTTGAGAAGTACTTTATAAATCTTGGATACCAGCCCTTTGTCTGTAGTTCTACTTGCAAATATCTTCTCCCACTCCATGGGTTGCCTCTTAGTTTTGTTGACTGTTTCTTTTGCATTCCACAAGCTTTTTATCTTGATGAAGTCCCAAAAGTTCATTTTTGCTTTTGTTTTCCTTGCCTTTGGACACATGTCTTGAAAGAAATTGCTGTGGCCAATGTTGAAGAAGATATTGCCTATGTTCTCCTCTAGGATTTTGAAGATTCCTGTCTCACATTGAAATTTTTCATCCATTTAGAGTTTATCTTTGTATATGGTACAAGAGAACGGTCAAGTTTCATTCTTCTGTATATAGCTGTCCAATTTTCCCCAGCACCATTTATTGAAGATACTGTCTTCTTTCCATTGGGTATTTTTCCCTACTTTTTTTTTAAATTTATTTTTTATTTTTAGCATAACGGTATTCATTATTTTTGCACCACACCCAGTGCTCCATGCAATCCGTGCCCTCTATAATACCCACCACCTGGTACCCCAACCTCCCAGCCCCCGCCCCTTCAAAACCCTCAGATTGTTTTTCAGAGTCCATAGTCTCTCATGGTTCACCTCCCCTTCCAATTTCCCCCAACTCCCTTCTCCTCTCTATCTCCCCAATTTTTCCCTACTTTGTCGAAGATTAGTTGACCACGGAGTTGAGGGTCCATCTTGGCTCTCTATTCAGCATCTTTTCCTCATTAAAACTCCTCAAAGTATAGGGATAAAAGGAACATTCCTCAACATCATAAAAACCATCTATGAAAAGCCCACAGCAAATTCTCAATGGGGAAAAGCTAAGAGCTTTTCCCTTATGATCAGGAGCATGACAAGGATGCCTACTCTTGCCACTATTGTTCAACATAGTATTAGAAATCCTAGCAACAGCAATCAGACAACAAAAAGAAATAAACGTATTCAAAGTGGCAAAGAAGAAGTCAAACTCTCTTAGCAGATGACATGATACTCTATATGGAAAATGCAAAAGTCTCCACCTCCAAATTACTGGAACTCATACAGCAATTCAGTACTGTGACACGATATAAAATCAATGCACAGAAATCAGTTGCTTTCTTATACACTAATCATGTAACTTAGAGAAATTAGAGAATTGATTCCATTTATAATAGCACCAAAAACCTTAAGATAACTTGGAATAAACCTAATCAAAGCGGTAAAGGATCTATACTCTAGAAACTACAGAACACTTATGAAGGAAATTAAAGAAGACACAAAAAGATGGAGAAACATTCCATGCTCATGGATCAGAAGAATAAACATTTAAAATGTCTATACTTCCCAGAGCAATCTATACTTTCAACACCATCCTGATCAAAATACTAATGGCATTTTTCAAAGTGCTGGAATAAAAAATCCCAAAATTTGTATGGAACCAGAAAAGACCCAGAATCACCAAAGAAATGTTGAAAAAGAAAAACAAAGTTGAGGGCATCATGTTGCCTGATTTCAAGCTATATTACAAAACCGTGATCACCAAGACAGCATGGTACTGGCACAAAAACGGACACATAGACGAATATGGGTCTGTTAATAAGGGAATTTGCTTAAACCTTGAATCTGAAAGCAGAATACTACTAGAAGACTATTCAGCTGGAGCTCAGCATCTGCAAAGACCTAAAGATCTTCTAGTGTTGTCACCTCTCACTTGCTGACTCAGATGGGAAACACTCTCTTCCTAAGTATTTTCTTAGGAAATTTCTACTGAAAAGATGGCTCTTTAATTTTGTAAACATGTAATGAAATGGTTCACTGACTAGGTTCTTTATTTGAATGACTAAAAAATGACAAATTTTACTCAAGAAGTTGTTGCTCAAAGGAAAGCATCCAAATTATTAATAGCAATTTGAAAAGCCATCTAAAATAATAGCTGTGACAGACCCACTCTAAGGTGAGCAAAATGCCTCTTTATACAATCCCTTTCCGTTAAATGCAGGTGGAATCTATGACTTCCCTCTAACCAACCGTACAAGGCAAAAGCAATGAAATATCACTTTCTTGATTAGGTTTATTGTATGGCAAAAGTGACAGGTCAACTTTGATTATATTAAATTATAGCAGACTAAAGCAGACTGGAGCCAGAAATAAACAGCCATATTTTGAACTGCCTATGGAGACGGCTATGTAGCAAAGAACCATAAGTGGCCTGCAGGACCTGAGAGAAGTTTTAAGCCAACAACCAATAAAAAGCTGAGTCCCAGATACAGAGCTGCAAGGAAATAAATTCTGCCAAAAACCTGAATGAGCTTGGAAGTGTATACTTTGCTAGTCAAGATTCAGATGACAATGAAGCTTGTCCAATGCCTTCATTGTTGTGTTTTGAGACCCTCTACAGAGAACCCAATAGACTGTTGCGGAAAATAAAAATCAGACTGGGGAGAAACCAAGCAACATTTGGAGAAGCAGGAGAACTTGGGTTTAGTTTATGCCAGAGGACCCAGAGGAGCTCATGCTTGATATTCTGGGCCTTAGGTAAAGTGGTTACAGAGCTTTTATAGGAGAGTGCAGGGTGTCATGTTCCAACGGCTATGCTGACTGCTGGTAGGTGGGTTTAAACTAGGGGAGCAGGGGGTGCTGCTTTAGGTGGGAACAGTGGCTAGTGTAGTGCAGGGGGCTTGTGGTGGGAAGCCTGTTTACAGAAGCAGAAACGGCTCGTTATCTCTTGCTTCCAGGGGGGCTTCTGGTTATCTCTTGCTCTTTCTAGTAACTTTCCATCTACTGAGCCTGCCAACTTGGGTCTGTTCTGGGTAATTTTCCTCTTCATGATCATTACCTGACTCCTGACCAAGGGAAGCTGTGAGAAAATAAATGTGTGTTGTTTCCAGCTGCTAACTTTGTGTTGATTTGTTATATATCAATAAAGAGTAATACAGTGTCTTGAAATAAAAATGATTTATTATTTGTCATTTTCGGGGGTTGACTTGGGTTCATGTAAGGTCAGCTGGAGAATCATGTGGTTGCTTTTAGCTGGGAGGTCAGATAAAATGTATGGGATGGTCTCACACATCCCCTCCACTCCTCTCTACATATCTCTCCAATGGAAGAATTGGACTTCTAACATGCTGCTTAGAGGTCTAATAGAAAGTGTAACTTGCCAAATCTCTTAAGGCCTGGACTCAAAAGTCCTAGAGCCTCCCTTCTGCCTACTTTATTGGTAAAGCATATCACAAGACTATTCTAGGTCCAAGGTAGGAAAATATGCTCCGCTTCTTAATGTGGGAGCATCATTAACATCTTGGAATGGGAGAAATTATTGATGGCAATATTTGCAGGCAATCTGCCAAAACCCACCCTCTGACCATGACAATTTGCATCTGTCCTACATGCAAAAGTCTCTCACACCCAATAAAGAGCAGAAATCTTATCCAATTAGCGGATTAGGTTAAAAGTTTGGTATCTTATGACTCATATTCAAGTCCAAATAAGGCTCTTCTCCTATGAACCCTGTAAATCTGTATACTTGTAATGTAAAAAAACAAATTCAGCATACAATGGCATGATATCAACTCTCAGAGCACTCTACTCTTGGGCAAGAAAAATTGGGATTCAGTTCTGTTCCCTGGCAGTAATTTCAATGTCTCCCAACCCCATCTTTAGACTCTTTCCTGAACCATCCTTCCTTTACTACAAGAAATATCCTATATAGCTAAGTGGCATTCTCAGTCTTCATCCTGCCCATAGAAAGTTAGAGGCCTATAAGTCTCTTTTTATTTTAAACTTTGTCACTTTTCATCCAATCTAATTCAACTACCTTAAAAAGCCCTGTGTTTCCATTGTATGAAATTATAATCCACTACATTAGAAAAATGCCACAACCACAAATCTCTTCAAGGTGGGTCTTACTCTACTTTGGGTTGAGACTCAGGATACCCTGGGATAATACCTTTACAGTTCTTTGAAGGCTTTTTTTTTTTTTTTAATTTTTTATTTTTTATAAACATATGTTTTTATCCCCAGGGGTACAGGTCTGTGAATCACCAGGTTTACACACTTCACAGCACTCACCAAAGCACATACCCTCCCCAGTGTCCATAATCCCACCCCCTTCTCCCAAACCCCCTCCCCCCAGCAACCCTCAGTTTGTTTTGTGAGATTAAGAGTCACTTATGGTTTGTCTCCCTCCCAATCCCATCTTGTTTCATTGATTCTTCTCCTACCCACTTAAGCCCCCATGTTGCATCACCACTTCCTCATATCAGGGAGATCATATGATAGTTGTCTTTCTCTGCTTGACTTATTTCGCTAAGCATGATACGCTCTAGTTCCATCCATGTTGTCGCAAATGGCAAGATTTCATTTCTTTGAAGGCTTTGTCTGGTTGAAAGGCTCTATGTGGCACCGCCTTAAACCTTTCAGAATTCTTAACAAGCAGTAGTATAGCTGTGCTAATGATTTGATCTTAACCCTGAGGCCACATTTTATTTTCAGAATCTCAATTTGATCTTTCTCCTGAAACTCTTTCTCGCTTTGAGAACCTTCTGTCAGTTTGAGAAACTAGGATTGACAAACACTGTTATTTTCTAACCCAGCAAGACTTGGGTTGAAAATATTTCTTCTCAATTTTGCTTGAAAACTGAGAACTTCCTTCTTTAGTTTATCTGCTTCTTGCAGTGTCTTTGCAGAGGTAGCTAAAATGAGACATTTTCAAAATTTTGCCTAGAAATCTTCCCAACCAGATACAGGGTTCATGAGGTACTTTCTCTATCATCCAAGTAACTTCAGGAAACAAACTCAATTTTTATGCCAAAACTTAATTGACATGACCTATCCTTTCTCCAGTCTTCTATAGCAACTTCCTCATTCTTCCTCCATTAACAATTTACTCACCATTCATATCCCTCTCTTCCAGCTACTCACTGAAAAATGCAATGTCATATATTTTATGCTGGGAACTGCACCTGAATTTCTACAAATGCCCCCAAGGAGTTTTTCACATCTATGCTTGCTCTAGGTGAAAGGATCCTGAACTTGGAACTGATTTGATTCCAAGTCAAGTAGGGATGTGACTTTGGGGAGAGAGGGAAATGTATTTGCAGGTGCTGGGGATGTGAATAGTTGTGGCAGAGTACAGAGATGGATGGCTTCCAAATATGGTTATCAACACTTGCTTACACCCCTGTACATATATACCACTCTTGCCGTGAAGACGTAGAATCTATTTCCTTATTCCTTGAAACTGTCCTCGTCTTATGACTAGCTGGAATGCAGCGGAAATGACATTCTGGGCCCAAGTATTAATAAGAATGGCATCTGCTTTTACCTCATGGAAGACAGTCATTGGACTAGAATATGTCAAGAAACCACACTATACAGGATAAGATGTCTTTTTGGTCATTTCAGTCCCAGCTCTTCTCAGGTGAATGTGGCCTTGGTTAGCTTATACAACATACAAGAAAACCCACCCAACTTAGCCCAGTCAATGCATAGAACTATGAGAAATAATATAATATTTTTTGTCATCAAATTTTATATATATTTTTAAAGCAGCAATAGTTAACTGAAACAAATTTTGTTCATGGAACTATATATAACAATTATATTACATGTCAGTTAAAAATGCGGTTCCTTTCTCTATAGCTTCAACTTATACATAATCATGCCACTAAAGTTGCTTATATTCATCAAAATAAAGTATCTGAATAATGTACAATTGAGAATAGCTTTTTTTTCAAGATTAATATATTTGATATTTGAGAGAGAGAGAGAAAGAACAGGGAGAGGGGCAGAGGGAGAAACAGGCTCCCCACTAAGCAGGGAGCCTGACATGGATCTCCATCTTAGTACAAAGACTGAGCCAAAACAGATTCTTAACTGACTGAGCCACCCGGTGCTCTGAGAATAGTTTTTTTTTTATTATTTATTTAATGATTTCATTAAATGTATTCGATTAGGATAAGTCAAAAAGACCAAGGATTAAATAAGAAATAAAGCTGGATTTGGAGTACCTGGGTGGCTCAGTCATTGTCTGTCTTTGGCTCTGGCCATGATCCTAAGGTTCTTGGATCCAGCCCTATATTGGGCTATTGGGCTTCCTGCTCGGTGAGGAGTCTATCTCTTCCTCTGTCCCTTTCCTCCCACTTGTGTTCTCTCTGTCTCTTTTAAAATAAAATATATAAATTAAAAAAAATATATATATATATATACATATGCGCCCTCGGGGCATGTATTGCATGGAGCACTGGGTATGGTGCATAAACAATGAATTTTGGAACACTGAAAAAAAATTAAATTAAATTAAAAAATATATATATATATAGCCAGACTCCACAAATGTGTAGGAATTATTACTTGATATCCTGTTTGTTATATGGTAGCTATAAATTTCTCAACAAATACATGACAAAAGGTAGGGTAACTGATATTAAACTAATACATCCCTATTAGTTATGCTTTTATTCATACAATTTATTCACATATTAGGATGGAGGTTGGATTAATATACTTATGAGAAGTTCAAATTAAATTTTCCTCTTCAGTTTTCTTTTTCTCATTATCATTCTATCCTTATTAGCTGAAGCTACAGTATCTTGTAGTTAGCAATAACCAAGCAAAGGTTATGTTTTAGATCTAAAACTTATATAACTAACCAAGCTCTACAAAATCTAGATTAGGAAAATATAAACCCTATGCCACAATGAAATATAAACACACTCAAATAATCTTCCTTTTTCTATAAGGAAACTGAATTTCAGGGAGAGAAAGTATCTTGCCCAAGATTGCATCTAATTCTGTCTGTATCATAAGCCTTTCTCTTTTTCTTTCTCTCTGTGTACCACAGTGCCTGCTAGAAACTAAGGTGTTCTGTAAGGTGTAAAGCTTATGACTATAACACTGAACAGATGCTAGTGAAAGGTCTGCAGTCTTCTTGGTAGTTGAATGCAACTCGAGAAGGTACTAGTCTCTTATGGAACAGATAATTTTTGATTATTCATCACTTGCTATGGCTGCCCTTATTTTCTGTAACATAAATTCCACCACAATATAATTCTTAATTATTCTATGCCAACTTCCTCATCTCTTAAGAAAAACATCAAGAATAAAGAAAAATAAATTCCATTAACTAAAATATATTGCTACCTTTTATTGGGTGTTTACTATGTGTTCCCAAAAATTCTATACCTAAGAAATGTATATGTAGTAACTTCATTCTAAGGACTAGTATCACATATCATTGTTACTCAGGGTGGCATGGGAAGAAAGATTTTTCCCTAAAAATCAATACAGACAGCAAGATAAATCATGTTATTGCAAAAGGCTAGTATAAAGAATTTATTGTGCCCATAGCTAATTTATCTGGATACACCACCAGTAAACAAAGCAGAAGAAAGAACCATGGATCTTTACCAAATTTACCAAATTTAGGAAGCTTTTAAAAAATTTAGCTTCCTGGTTAATGCTTTCAGAGATTCTAATTAATTACTTGTATCATGGGTCCAGCAAGGGTCAGAAGAAGTGATTCAAAGAGTTTAAGAAGGGACTATTTTGAACACCAAATTAATACAAAAAAATTCTAACACCACAATTTTAAAGATTTTTTCTTTAAGATAATGAGAGAGAGAACAAGCTGGGGAGAGGGACAGAGAGAAAAGGAGAAGCAGACTTCCCATTGACTCAACATGGAGTCCAACACAGACTGGATTCCAGGACCCTAAGATCATGACCTAAGTTGAAGGCAGATGCTTTACCAACTGAGTCACCCAGGTGCCCCACAACATTGCAATTTTAAATAAAGTGCTGGAACAACTACATTGGCACCGGGGGCAAAAGGAAAAACAGGCACTAGTGATCCTGTTTTTATTTAAAGTTTTGATACTGTATTTACCATGGATTTTTTCCATTATTTTTTATTCTTTACAAAACGTACATTAAGATATTATCTATCTTGATTAATGGGTTTTAATGGCACATTCCTCTCCCTTAAATTTTGTACTCAAGGCATGTGGCTGAGTCTGCTCACACCACTTATGTCCTTGCCACAGAGTAGATGAAGTCACCAGACAAGCACAGCACTACTTCTGACTGCTTAGATTCACATCACAGATATACTACTTATCAACCCTATGGCTTCAGATTACTTACTTCACTTCTTTAAGAACTTATTTCATTGACATCTTGTGAGAATTAAATAAAATAATCCTTATGAAACACTACAATGTCTGGCACAAAGTAAGTTCTTAATAAATATAAGCTAGTGCTGTTATGTGTGGAGTTCTAATTTAATTTGACTAATTGAGGAAGGACAATTATACCTTTTATGGTCTTATAGATTAAAAGTATTTGCTTAGTTAGATAGTACCAATGGCAACAGAGAAAATCTATGCTTGTGCTTCATTCCAGACAGACTAGATCTATCTAATACCACTTTCTGAAATGATGGAAATATTCCATAATCTACACTGTCCCATATGGTTGCCACTAGTCATGTGATCTGACATGTGGCTAGAGGAGCTAAAAAAACCCCAATTTTTTTTCGTGTTAATTGATTTAAATTTATATAGTCATATGTGGCTAGCAGCTACTTTATTGAACAACATGGGTACAGACCCCTGATTATTAATTTACTTTTTTTATACCATAAAGAAAAAGGAGTATCAATGTAAAAGTGTATACCAAAAGACTTGTCACAAAGGAGATGTCCACTAAAGGTTGTTTCCCCTTATCCAAACCCAAAGGACTAACATTTTATTTTACCACTCCAAGTTTTGCTTATTCTCCCACACAGATTATATCAAGTTTGCAGTCTTTGCAGAGGACACAAAAGCGGGAGCCACAAACCCAGGAATGTACAAGATGACCCACTGGGGTTCTGAAAGAAAATACAGTTAGAGTGTATGGTATTTATTTGTAATAAAAATATGAGGAAGGGGCACCTGGGTGCCACAGTTGGTTGAGTGTCTGGCTCTTGGTTTTGGCTCAGGTCATGATCTCAAGGGTGCAGGACCAAGCCTCCTGCTAGCATGGAGTTTGCTTGAGATTCTCTCTCCCTCTGCCTCTCCCATTCACGTGTGCTCTCTCTAATTAAAAATAAATCTTTAAAAAATTTTTTCAAGGAGAGAAAGAAAGCAGAAGCAGGAGAGTGGCAGGTAGAGAGAGAAGCAGTTTCCCCACTGAGAACATAATCTTAAGCAGGGCTCAATCCCAGGTCCCTGGAATTATGACCTGAGCGGAGGGCAGACACCTGACCAACTGAGCCACCCAGGCTCCGTATGTAATAGGGATGCCTGGGTGCCCCTGGTTAATTGTATTTTTAAAATAAAGATTTTAAAATAGTAAAATCTTAACAGTACTATGTGATAAAATGGGGGAATTGACTATAAAAATTTTTGCCATTATACTAAAAAGAGTTGTTGACCCTAAAGATGAATTATTTGTTTTTATTTTACAGATGTTCCAAATTTGCTGATTTTTTCCTGGTATGTCAGGTAATTGTTAGTTTGCTGCTACCTATCAGATCTTTAAGTAAATTAATAAATTCTTCAAATTCATCTCTTTGAGGTAAAAATAATATTTCAACAATAAGCAAGAAAATAATTACTTTCTGAAAGACTTTCTTGCTATGGAGAGAGTATTTGGAAAATAGATGCTTAGAATTGTTTCCATCCTTCTTTGGTGTTGCCAAAAATGCTACTTATCACCCATAAAAACACGCATTTCTGCAGACTCTAAAACCTCAGCAACATAATTTATTAACTTTATCCTAAAGTTCTCACAAATGACATTTAAGGGATTTGAAACTCCTTTCTAAAAATTTAAAAGTGGAGAGGCGCCTGGGTGGCTCAGTGGGTTAAAGCCTCTGCCTTCGGCTCGGGTTGTGATCTCAGGGTCCTGGGATCAAGCCCTGCCGGGCTCTCTGCTCAGCAGGGAGCCTGCTTCCTCCTCTCTCTCTGCCTGCCTCTCTGCCTACTTGTGATCTCTGTCAAATAAATAAAATCTTTAAAAAAAATTTTAAAGTACAACATTGTATAGTTAGGTTAAAAAAAAATTGAGTCAGGGAAGAAAAACATTAACAAGATGAAATTCAACATAAACTTTCCATAATTGGTGCATAAACATAAAAATCTTGTGTAATATTTTTAATATGATACTTCATGGTGGTTTTGTGCTACTTAGACATGTCTTTTTCAACAGAGACAGTCATAAAAATCAGGAATTTAAAAAAAAATAAAACCTGAATTAGATCTTTATATTGCTATGTCACAAAATGTTAAAGCAAGTTTAAAAACTCAGTGAGGCATAGTCAATCACATTGCTTTCCCCCAAATTTAATGTATTTATAGATTAATATTAATATTTTAATAAGAGTAAAAGTGATTTTATATCTTTAATATTTACCTTATTCTAAAATGTCTACTTGTATATACTATATAATATTTATAATATACTAGTACCATAATGTGTTTTTTTTTAAAGAAATATATAAATAATCATATATTAAGAAGGTCTAATTTCTTTACTGAAACGTGAGTTATCAGAAATGTTTGAGTGCTGGGGCACCTGGGTGACTCAGTGGGTTAAAACCTCTGCCTTCAGGTCAGGTCATGATCCCAGGGTCCTGGAGTCAAGCCCCGCATCAGGCTCTCTGCTCAGCAGGGAGCCTGCTTCCTCCTCTCTCCACCTGCTTCTCTGCCTACTTGTGATCTTTGTCAAATAAATAAATAAAATCTTTAAAAAAAAAAAAAAAGAAATGTTTGAATGTTTAGATAGTTTATTTCTTAGTTCATTCTGTATGTTTTGACTTTCCAATTAGGTTGAGAAAGCTTTGTTTTGGTACATATAGTTTTTGAACTTCTGACAGTTTTTAGGACATTGGTTAGCATATAAGAATAGGCAATAATAAAAATATGTACCAGTTATCAAATGCTACACCAAGAAATTATATTGATGCTTTACAGGATAGTACAAGCTGCCAAGGAATAGCTTATTTAAACCTCAGAGCACATCTATGAGGTAGGCAATATGATACTCTTATGATACACTAAGAAATTGAAAGTCAGAACACATGAACAACTTCCTCAAGTCTGTGAAATTTTAGTTAAGGGACAAAATTGTAATGTAATTACAATTTTTCTGGATCTGAATATTAGTACTACTAATAAAATAACTATAGTAATAATAATGTCTAAAATTTTTTGAGTTATTACATGCCAACCTTCTAAGTGCATTGTATCATATAATCCTTACAAGAATTCTATTAGGTAGGTACTATTCTAATTATTCTAGAGTTTAAGATAGAATTTAAGTAACTAACTTAAGTTAATAATTGGCAGAGGTAATATTCGAGCCCTAGAGACTATCTCTTAAGTATACCCTCTGGCCCCTCAAGACTGTGCTGTTTCCAATATGGCACTCTTCTTACAGATTGATTGATACTCATCAACAATAATATAATAATTGTTAAGCTCATCATCCTAAAATCATTTCTAGGTTTTCGTACTTTAAATAAATTCTTTAAAAAGTTAAGATTATGGAAGACCAAATTTTGGAAGCCAAAGGCAGAGAGAAAATTAATTTTTTTTTAAATTGCCAACATAAATTAAGTTCTGGACTCTTTAGGTTATTTAAGAATAACTGCTTACTTGTTCCATTTAGCTTTAGAATTGACTCACTTCTCCACTTCACTGAGCATGTCGCTGGTAAGGACAATGTGAAAGAGAGTTCTTTTCATAATTAGACAATAATACTAATATATTCCCTATAAAATAATTGGCAAGTTGGTGAACTATTATTTTAATGAGTTTGATTTTTTTGTTTTGTTTTGTTTTAATATCACTTACGAATATTGCATCCTAGGCTTTCTACCTTTGGCATCTCAGAATTCAAGTCACTTGCAAAAAATTTAGATTGGAACATTGTACATTGTCTATTTACAAGTGCCTTAACAATCTACCCTTTGTGGTTATTTTTTACTATCGATTGAAACGTCTTCAAGGGAAATGAGATAAAAGATGCAACTATACATTTTGCTTACCCCGATGAAAATTGTTCTGCTAAATATTGAGGAATCCTAAGTTTGAAACAGTTTGTGCATTTCCCCAGAGTCTATGGAACACTTACTGTGACTGTGTAGTTTCAATTCTGTTGAAAGAAAATTTAGTCTCAATTCAGTGATTATAATGCTATGTTGTATTAATAAGCCTCCTATTATGCTAAACCAGCTGGACACACTTGACTAACTCTGGAAGGCAGTGGATGAATATGTTAGCTGCCTGGCCCAAGTTCTAACTTTCCATCTGTGAGATGGCCCCATTTGCTTATACTGCTACTTGGGAAATTGTTAGTAAAGAAAATTAGACAAGTGTTTATAAGAGTGGTTGAAAGGTGGGCACAGAAGGGAAAGATAGAGAAGGCATTTGGAAATACAATCGTTTCTATTCATTAGGCTTTTCAAACTTAGACCTCTTAGATATGAGAAAAAGCTTGAGCTCTGGATAAAATTGTTAAAGGAGGATTTTCAACTCAGTTCAGTTTAATTCAACAAATACTCTTTTACTACCCCTACTAGGAGTGAATCCAAATGAGATATTTTTCTTCAGTAACAGTGTATTGTTGGGTAAAGCCACAGACTGAGTAACCCTGGATGTGACCTTTTAAACAAATTTCTGAAAAGAACCAAATATGAGGTAACACCAAGACTTTTCATCTCTTTTCAGATTTTCATTCATTCTCATTCTCTCTCACTCTTTCTCTGATACCCTCTTACCAATTTAGCTATCAATCTAAATTACAAAGGACAATTAAACATAGATCATGAGAGTAAATATTCAAGTGACTTGATGTTTTCTTCAAAGGCAAAGATGTCTTTTGAGAAGAATTATATCACTGAACAAGAATTATATCACTGAATAACTTTAATTATATACTAAAACACTTCATGCACTTTAAAAATAATATTTCTTACTAATAGTCTGACATACTGACAATGCTCTGTCATAGATTATAGAAATATATGGATTAATTAGATTGTGGAGAACATTATGTGAACTTCTAGGACAGTCAAAAAAGAATAAAGATGTTCCTATTTTCAGGTATTTGCAATGTGAGCAAAACTTTTACTCACAAGGCTCTTCCTTAAGGTGAGATTTCATGGAATTTTCAATAAATACCTATGAGGATCCACTATATATCAAGCAGAACTCTGAACATTTAGCAAGAGAAAAAGATGAAAAAGCATATGTTGACAAGATTGTGTGGTGAGTGTGATAATAGAGGTAAGAGCAAAGAATATGTTACCATGGATTGTTATAGATACTATGTAAGAAAAGTTGTGAGATAAGACTTCAAGACGAGCAGAGTTAATCTACTCCTTTAAGATAAAGGAGATCATTGGCATGGGGGAAAAAAAAACAGAGAAAAAATATTCTAGGTAGGCCCAGCAAATCTGAGAGATAATGACGTATAATATTCATGGAGCAATAACTGGACATTATGCTAAAATTCTAAGAATGAGCTAGCTCATTAAATCCTGACTTAGAAAAAAATCTTACACACAAGGTAATCTGATTTCAAATGTAAAAATAAGATTCTAAATCTCAGACAGGTTAAGCAACTTACCAAAGTTCTCAGAACTAACAAATGGTAGTGTCATTATTTAAACCAAGAGAGTACAATACCATGACACAGGCTTTTATTTGTTTGTTACAAGTTTTTATCCAAATTCTAGTTAGTTAACATTGGTGTAATACTAGTTTCAGGAGAATTTAGTGATTCATCACTTACATATAACACCCAGTACTCATCACCAACAAATGTCCCCCTTAATGTCCATCACCCATTTAGCCCATCTCTCTCCCATCTCTCATGCTTTTAAATAAAACATTGTTCTACTTCCCAAAGGTCCTGAGATATATAGTAGCATGATGTTTCCAGGGAGTATCAAGAAGATCAATGAGGTACTTGCTTAAAGTAAAAGAAAAAATCTATTTATCTATTATCTATCTATATCTATGATATTGTTTAGTCTTGGTTTCTGAGATAGTGTTACTTGAGACACATTATATCTTCATTGTTTTGCACCAAACATGAGACTCTATATTCCTTGAAATACAAAGACTGATTTTTTTTTTAAATCTCTTCTTCTCATAGGTACTGAATAAATTACAGATTCCTTTTTTTCTATTTTTTTTCTTTTTCACCTATTCAGGACCTACTCATTGTCTTTCCAATAAGCTTCTAATTTTTGTTAAGAAATCACTCTTCTCCTCTTAATATATGATTCTGTTGAAGCTAATTTCACCCTAAGGAGCCAGCCAAGAAAATAAGACCATTACATACCTCTAAACACAAAGATTGGTTTCACATATAACATATGACCAATCACAGCCAATGAGAAATGCTCTTGGAGTTTATGGGGGTCTATTGAGAAGAATTACTCTCTCTGCTCAGGTTTATGGCAGAATAGTAGGCAAGTCATGAGTTACTACTGTTAATTATCTTATCACATTTTGGCAACAATTCTTATTCTGCTTAAGTATAAAAGTAATTATGAAGAAAGATACATGACATTATTTGAGTCCCGACTGGAGATAGTAATTGAAACTAACTCAATTTGGGAGTTTCAGTTATGTAAATTAATGCACATGTTTCTTGTTTAGGCAGTTTAAGTATGACTTTGTGTGTCTTAAAACAAAAGAAATTTATTATTCCATAGTCTGGAGGCCAGAAGTCCAGAATCAGTATCAGTGGACCAAAATCAAAGTGCCAGCAATGTTGTACTTCCTCTAGAGGCTCTAGGGGAGAATGTATTACCTGCCCCTTCACCTTCTTATTGGTTGTTGACATTTCTTGGCTTGTGGTCACATCACCCCAATCTTCAAGGCCAACATCTTCAAAACTCCCTCTGTCCTAACTTCATAACTCCTTTTCCTATCTGTATGTAAAATCTCTTTGGGTCCCTTTTATAAGGATATATGTATTGTTTTTAGGATTTACCCCAGGTTATCCAGCCAGAGATGGACAATCTCTCCCTCTCAAAATCCGTAACTTAATCGCAACCGCAGACTCTAATTTTGCCCTATTACGTAACATTTATAGGTTCTAGGGATTATGATATGGATATCTTTCAGGGAGGATTTTCCAGCCTACCACATCTCCCAATGTCCACTACTTCCCACTAGTCACACACTTGTGGAATACCCTCTCCTTGGGTGGTGACTGAATCTACCCACTTGCTAGAATAGACTATGGCAAAGGTGATATAATGGTACTTCTGTGGTCAGGGTGTAAAACACTTTGATTCCCTCATTGCCAGTCCTCTCTTTCCTCATTGCTTTCTTGGTTTACATATCTTGAAAAAGCAAACTGTCATGCTGGATGTAGCAAGGAACTCAGGTAGGCCTCTGTCAAATAGCCACTGAGAATGTGAGGCTCTCAGTTCAACAATGCATGAGGAACTGCATCCTGCCATCAGCTATGTGAATAACCTTAGAAGCAGAATCCTTCCCTAGCTGAATATTTTCATAAAAATACTTTAGTCAACACGTTGATTATAGCCTATGAGAGATCCTAAAGCAAAGGAGTCTAAGTGAATATTCACTGAATAAAGTGATAAATGAATGAATGTATGATAGAAAACAGGTAAAAACCAGAAAAACCTATGATCTGGGAAAAGATTCAGGTGCAGTAATCAATCGGTGATAATTTGTAATGGTCACAGAGATTGTACACTGTTCTGTGTTACTGAATGAACAAATTTTATCTGGATATAAATTAAAAGTAAAATATCTACTATCAGGTATATCTATGAAAGCTTTGATTAATGTAAAAAAAGCCACCAATGAAAACTGATTCTGTGTGTTTTGATAATGATGTCAATGTGCTCTTTACTCCCTTTATTATCTGAAAACCTATGCATATGTCTGCTATTCTTATGTACCAAGCAAACACAAAAATTTCAGTGATGAACAAAAATAAGCATTTTTTTTGCTAATTTATCTGTAGTTTGAATGAGTGAGTAGAAAATTAATTGATGTAGATGAGTTTCATCTGAGCAGTTCTAATTTATAGGTCAACTCTCAGTCAGATCTACAAACTCCTCATCTCTTGGAACCAGTTGGCTCCCAGGACATATTCTTCTCAAGCACTGGCAAAAAGACAAGCAAAAATATTCAATATCCCTTAAGTAGAATTGCCAGATAAAATTTAGGGTATCCAGTTAAGTTTGAAATTCAGATAAACAACAAATAGTTTTTAGCATGAGAAACTATTTGGAACATTTTATGTAAGTATCATAATATATTTGGGACATACTTATATGAAGATACAGTTTATCTGAATTTCAAATTTAACTCACTATCTTATAGTTTTATTTGCTACATCTGGTAATCCTAGTCTTAATCCATAGGTGTAAAACTGATATATCATTGCTTCTATCCAAATTTTATTGGCCAAAGAAAGCCAAACGACAGAGCCCAAAATAAAAGATCAGTACACATATATCATGGAGAGGAGAAAGTGAATATTTTGCACAAAAATCTAATCTGCTATTGTTTGTGAAACTTTGCAAAAAGATCAATAAAATGTAATATAGGTATTTCAAACTTTTTTTTTTTTGGTTGAAAAACCCATGCATAATATGTCAACATTATAAAATAACACTATAAGTTCCATAGGCTATAAAGTAAAATTAGTCTCACTTTATTCTCTTGTTTTGTAGAAAAGGTATTATACAAATATTTTGTCTACTGACAAGTATGTCAGTAGAATTTCAATACCCAATTCCTAAAATAATAGCATTTTTCAATTTCAATTTATCCATGCATAATTTTATGCCTACTTGTATTAAAAATAATTCTGTGTTTATCTGAATACTTCTTTTTTTTTTTATCATACCTGGCTACACTGCAAATTCCTGTTTTATGTTTGGGCTAGATAAAATATTCTAGGAACAGTTTCAAACATTTTTGTATGTTGGAATTATTTTTAATTAAAAAAAAAAGAAAATTAACACTACTTTTTAAAGCAGTTTTAGTTTAGCAGTTTAAAGCAGCAATATTGAGGGGAAAACACAGAGATTCCTTATACAACCCCTGCCCTCACATATGCATAGCTTCCCCCAATTATCAACATCCCTCACCAGAGTGGTAAATTTGCACAACTGATGAAACTTTAATGAGATTCATCAAATCTTATTGTTCATTAAACCTTATTGCTTATTGACACATTATAATCCCAAAGTCTGTAGTTTATCTTTCCTTTCTCTCTTGCTGTTATATACTCTATGGCTTTGGACAAATGTATAATGACATGTATTTCATTATTATGGTATGATACAGAGTATTTTTCACTGCCCTAAAAAATCCTCTGTGATCTACCTACTCATTTTCCCCCCTCCCTCCTCAACTTCTGGCAACCACTGATCTTTCTACTATCTCCATAATTTTGTCTTTTCCAGAATGTCACATAGTTGGATCATATAGTGTGTGGTCTTCTCAGATTGGCTTCTTTAACTTAGTAATATGCACTTATGTTTCCTCCATGTGTTTTCATGAATTGATAGCTCATTTCTTTTAGTGCTAAATAATATTCTATTGCCTGAATGTAGCATAGAGTATTTGTTTATTCTCCGACAGAAGAGTATCTTGGTTGCTTCCAAGTTCTGGCAATTGTAAATTAAGCTGTTACAAACATCCATGTGTAGGTTTTTGTGTGAAGGTAAGTTTTCAGCTCCTTTGGGTAAGGTAAATATCATGGAGTATGATTGCTGAATCCAGTGGTAAGAATATATTTGGTTTTATAAGAAGCTGCCAAACTGTCTTCCAAATTGGCTATACCATTTTGTATGCCTGCCAGCAATCAATGAGTTCCTGTTGCTCCACATCTTCATCAGCATTTGGTGTTATCAGTGTTCCAGATTTTGCCCATTTCAATAGGGTCTGTAGTGGTATCTCCTTGCTCTAATTTGCATTTCCCTGATGACACATGAATGTGGAGCATATTTTCATATGCTAATTTGCCATCTGTATATTTTCTTTGGTGAGGAGTCTCTTAAGATCTTCAGCCCGTTTTTTAATCAGGTTGCTTGTTTTCTCATTGTTGAATTTAAGAATGCCTTGTATATTTTAGATAATAGTCCTATATTGGGTATGTCTTACATAAATATTTTCTCCCACTCTGTGGCTTGTCTTCTCATTCCCTTGACAGTGTCTTTCATAGCACAGAAGTTTTTAACTTTCACAGCCCAGGAGTTTTTAAGCACAGCTTATCAATTATTTCTTTCACATATCATATCTTTGGTGTTGCATCTAAAAAGGCATCATCACACCCAAGGTCTTTTAGGTTTTCCTTTCTGTTATCTTCTAGGTGTTCTATAGTTCAACAGTTTATATTTAGGTCTGTGATCCATCTTGAGTTTATCTTTTTGAAAGGTGTAAGGTCTGTGTCTAGGTTCATTTTTTTTGCATGCAAAGTCCAGTCGTTCTGGCACCATTTGTTGAAAAGATTATTTTTGTTCCATTCTATTGCTTTTGCTCCTTTGTCAAAGATTAGTTGACTATATTTAATAGGTCTATTTCTAGGCTCTCTATTTTGTTCCATTGATCTATTTGTCTCTTCTATCATCAATACTGACTTGATTACTGACTTGATTACTACCACTTTATAAGTCTTAGAGTAGTGTCAATCTTCCGACTTTATTCTTCTGCTTCACTACTGACATGACTATTCTGGATTTGTCTCTTCATATAAACTTCAGAATCAATTTGTTGACATCCACAAAATATGAGCTAAGATTTTGTTTGGGATTACATTCAATCTATACATCAGGTTGGGAAGAAGTAAAAAAAATCAAGTATGTTTTTGTAAGGATTATTTTATAAAATCAGAGCCTTTTTTTAAGTTATAATTTTAATTCCACTTAGTTAACATGCAGAATTATATTAGTTTCAGGTGTACAATATAGTGATTCAGCACTTATACAACATCCTGTGATCATCACAAGTGTCCTCCTTAATCCCATCACCTATTTCACCCATCCTTTCACCCACCTCCCTTCTGGTAATTGTCAGATTGTTCTCCATAGATAAGGGTATGTTTCTTGGTTGGCCTCTCTCTTTTACTTCCCTGTGATCATTTGTTTTGTTTCTTAAATTCTACATATGAATGAAATCATATGGTATTTATCTTTCTCTGACTGATTTCACTTAGCATAATACTCTCTAGCTTCATTTGTATCATTGTAAATAGCAAGATTTCAGTCTTTTGTTATGGAAGAGTAATATTCCTATGTGTGTGTACACACTACATGTTCTTTACCCATTCATCAGTTGATGGATACTTGGGTTGTTTCCATAGTTTTGCTATTGTACATAATGCTGCTATAAACATTGGGATGTGTATATCCCTAAGAATTAGTATTTTTGTATGTAAATATGTATCTTGTATGTAAATAGCTAGTGGGGCAACTGCTGGATTGTAGGGTTGTTCTATTTTTGACTTTTTGTGAAAACTCCATACTGTTTTCCAGAGTGGCTACATCATTTTGCCACTTTCCACTTTCCCACCCACAGGGCAAAAGAGTTGATTTTAGCCATTCCAACAGGTATGAGTTGATACTTCATTGTAATTTTGATTTGTACTCCCTCATAATCAGCAATGATGAAAATCTTTTCATGTGTCTGTTGGCCATCAATATGCCTTCTTTGAAAAAATTTACGTCTATTCATGTGTATTATTCATTTTTGGGGTGTTGTCTTAGAAGTTTTAAAAATATTTTGGATACTAACCCTTGATCAGATATGTCATTTGCAGATACCTTCTCCCAATCTGTAGGTTGCCTTTCACTTTTATTGATTGTTTCCTTCACTGTGTAGAAGCTTTTTATTTTGATGTAGTCCCAATAGTTTAATTTTGCTTTTGTTTCCCTTGCCTCAGGAGACATGTCTAGAAAAAAATTGCTACAGCTGATGTCAAAGAAATTACTGCCTGTATTCTTTTCTAGGATTTTCATGGTCTCAAGTCTCACATTTAGGATTTTAATCCATTTTGAATTCATTTTAGTGTATGGTATAAAAAGTGATCCAGTTTCATTCTTTTGCATGGTGCTATCCAGTTTTCCCAACACAATTTGTTGAAGAGATTGTCTTTTTCCCATTCTATATTTTTTCCTACTTTGTTGAAGACTAATTGACCATGGGTTCATTTCTGAGTTTTCTATTCTGTTCCATAGACCTATATGTCTATTTTTGTGCCATTATCATACTGTTTTGATCACTACAGCTTTGTAATATAACTTGAAGCTGGAATTGTGATGTCTCTAGGTTTGCTTTTCTTTTTCATGATTGCTTTGACTTTGGGGGGTCTTCCATACAAATGTTAAGATTATTTGTTCTAGTTAAGATCAGAGCCCATTTAAACATCTCTGATCGGGGCACCTGGGTGGCTCAGTGGGTTAAGTCCTCTGCCTTCAGCTCAGGTCATGATCCCAGCATCCTGGGATAGAGCCCTGCATTGGGCTCTTTGCTCAGTGGGGAGCCTGCTTCCTCCTCTCTCTCTGTCTGCCTCTCTGCCTACTTGTGATCTCTGTCTGTCAAATAAACAAATAAAATCTTTAAAAAAAAATCTCTGATAATTTTGATTCAGTAATAAAACTGTTTTACTCTAGATTAGTAGATCATTCTCTTTTGTACTAGTTTAGATGTGATTTGTACTTACTCAGCTCCTACTATATGCTCTGGCATGGCATACTTTTAAAAAATACAAGGTGAAGCAATATTAATATTATCTCACAGCAGGGATCATTCAGAAACAAGACAAGCAAGAACATTGACAATGTGGAAGCATATCTTGACTATTTGAATGAGAAAACTATTGTGAGAGGTACATGGCCTTTTGGATGCCTTATATCTATCCTTTCACTCATTTATTCATTATTTAGTCTACAAGCATTTCTTCTGTCTATAGCATAAAAGACTTTGTGTTAGATGCTAAGAAAAGAGCAAAGAAGGCACAAATCATCTAAAATAATGTGACAAATTCCTTTTTCCTTTGGTAAAAGATGATATACCACATCCTTTACATTGTCACATATAATCATCACTGTAAGCCAGATAAGTTGAGAGTTTTATTCTCATTATACTATTTAAGAAACAGGGCTATGAGGCTGGACTTGCCAAAGATTACAAAGTTAATATTCATATAACCAGAATTTAAACACAAATCTTTTTTTTCTTTCCCTCCTAGAAACCATATTCTTTACCCTAATTTCACTGTCTGATAAGGAAAATTTCTATGAATGTAGAAGACAGCACTGTGCAGGGTTTGAGAACATGTGCTTTGGAATCAAATAAACTCAGGTCCAATTTTTGAAAACCCAGGGCTGTACAATCCTGCATAAGTTACTTAAAGCTTCAGTATTCAGTTTATTTGCAAGAGAGAAAAATGGACAAAATATCATTGTTACCACAGGCTTCCTAACCAGCATTGTGCCAGAACATAATGTGTATAGCCTTGTAGGCACTCAGTAAACCCTTACAGGATAAATGTAATAAAGCATATTATGTGTATTGCATATTCTACCCAGTCTATTGTCAGTATTTAATAAATGTCAGATTCCCAAAACTCCCCTATTAGAGCTCTGATTTCCAATAAGTTCTAGACTCTTTTTCAAATGTATTTTTTTCTTTATTTCATAAATTCCTTCAATTTAACATAATGGCTAATCTCAATCCAGTAGGAGTTAAAACTTTTATGTTAACTTATATAAATCAATAAAAAATTAATTAGTGAACCTCTACTTTCCTGAAATATATGATTAATTGTGATATATAGGAAACATTGTTATCACTGATTTTGTCACATCACATTTATTCCACATAGCAATTTCAGGAGGAAACTGGGTTTAATAATGTTAATAAGAAACAAATATTGGGGGGCGCCTGGGTGGCTCAGTGGGTTAAAGCCTCTGCCTTCGGCTCAGATCATGATCCTGTGGTCCTGGTATTGAGGCTGCATCAGGCTCTCTGCTGAGCATGGAGTTGTTTCCCTTCCTCTCTCTCTGCCTGCTTCTCTGTCTACTTGTAATCTCTGTCTGTCAAATAAATAAATAAAATGTTTTAAAAAAAATTTTTTTTAAAAAGAAACAAATATTGGGATACCTGGGTGGCTCAGTGGTTAAGTGTCTGCCTTTGGCTTGGGGCATGATCTCAGGGTCCTGGGTTTTGGCCCCACATCAGGCTCCCTGCTCAGCAGGAAGGCTGTTTCTCCCTCTCCTACTCCCCCTGCTTGTGTTCTTTCTCTTGCTATGTCTCTCTCTGTCAAATAAATAAAAAGCTTTAAAAAAAATTTATCAAAAAAAAAATTAACTTGGCTTTATCCTCTGAGTCCATGTCATAATAATCAAACACAGTGATATTTCATGGACACATGAGTTTTATAAAATGCATAAATTTAAAAAATACATAAATTCTGCTGTATTTACACAAGACAGATCAAGATACAAATGAATGATTGAATCAATTCTTCATTTCTGTATAATCAATTTTTCATTTCTGTATAATCATTCTGACTCACCACAGTTGTAATGTAGGGGTCTGTGCTAATTATTAAGTACACTCCAGGCCTGAGAGAATGATCAGTTTTATTTTGTTTTTGTTTTTTTGAGAGTGATTGGTTTTAGATTAATTTTGCCTAGTAATCTGCTTCACATGATCACGGCTTTATTCCCCCAAGCAATGAAGCTACACGAGAATGTTCGGTTCATCTGAAGATACTGTTCAGGTGAAAGCTCCATTGCTAGTTGTAATCTTAACACTGAATATAGTTTCTTGAGTTTTGAGTTCCAGGCTCTGTAAGCAGAAAGCAAACTAGAGTTTTAGAAACTCAGAATGACAAGCCAGGGTTTCTGCCTGTCTGTTCAGTGGTGTGTCCATGCTGATTTCAAACCAAATAATCATCCCTCGATTGGTGAGTCCGATGATGCTTTTATCACAGCAGGATACATTCTCCTTGTCAAAATTGGAACCAATTATGCAAATGAAATTTGAAGAGTTCATTAGCTAAATGATAATTGGAGCAACTTGCTCTAAAGAAATGATATACAAAACTTTTATCAAGAAAAATTACTTCATCTTTACAATAACCTTTAAAAGGCTTCTCAGTAAATGATAAGTAAATAAAGAACTTAGAATTATTTTATAGGTATTTAATAGATTCATAGCTGACATTCTGTTCACAAGGCATTTTAATATTTGTCCCTTTGCTGACATTTTCTTGGTTAAAATATATTGCTTATACATTAGGCATTATTTGAAGGTGTTTTATTGTCAATTAAAACAAATGTAAATTCAATAAGCTTTTACTGGAAGAAAATTTAAGCTTTCCAAATCATTCTAGATAGATTTGATAAACCTCACACATATATGACAATGACAATATCTATCAGTGGTACTGGCCTTATTTATTCAATGAATCTGAAAGTATTTCCTCCTTTAAAACTCCCAGAAGTTTGTGTTAAATTGATATTATTTTTTTCCTTAAATATTTGTTAAAATTTACCAATGAAATCATCTGTCCTGGAGCTTTATTTGTGGTATGTTTTAATTTTAAGCGAGTTTCTATGAGATAGCATAAACTTATATCTGGCATTTTCTTTCTTTCTTTTTTTTTAACCAAATACAACAGTCTCTATCTTCAAACTGGAGTATTTAGATCATTAATATGCAATGTAATTATTGATATAATTAAAGTCATCATCTTGCTATTTTTTTTCTATTTGTCTCATCTCTCCTTGTTCCCTTTTTCTCTTTTTTTATTAACTTGTGAAGTCACTAAGTATTTTTTATTATTTGCTTTTATTTCTCTTATCATCTCATTAACTATAACATTTTTAAATTTCAGTGGTTGAATTAAAGTTTATAGTATTCATCTTTAACTTTTTATAATGCATCTCCAAGTGATATTATACTACTTACTGCATAATATAAGAATCTGAGAGTAGTATAATTTTGTTTCTCTCTTTCTGGCCTTAATGATATCATTGCCATACATTTTAGTTACATATATATTGTATAATGCACAATGCATTGTTTCAGTGGTTAATGTCTATAAAAAGACTAATAAGTAAACTGTTATACATTTATGCACATGGCTATTATTCCCAATGCTCTTCATTCATTTATGGAGAACTAGATTTCTATTCTACCATTTTTGTTCTACCCAAAGAACTTCTTTTAATATTTCTTGTAGTGTGAATCACCTGGTAATGAATTCTTTCACCTTTTGATTTTTGATTATTTTTTAATGTATTTTAGCAAGGTATTAAATTCTAGATTGACTAGTATTGTTCTTTCTATGCTTTGAAACTGTTGCTATATTTCCTTCTTGTTTGCATTATTTTCAAGGAGAATTCTGCTGTCATCTTTGTTTCTTTCTATAACATGTGTCTTTTTTTTCCTCTGGCTGATTTTATAATTTTCTCTTTATTGTAGGTTTTGAAAAATTTGATCCTGATGTGTTTTAGTTTACTTTTCCACATGGTATGGTATGCTTTAGTTTACTTCTCCACATGGTTCTTGTTTTTAGAATTCATTGAGCTTAGACCTGTGGGCTCACTTCCCTATCCTTCACTTTAGGTACTCTGATTTTATAATATTTAAGTATGGGCTTCTTGAAGCTGTCCTAGCACTCAATGATGTTCTTTTCATTTATTTTGCCATACTTTTGACTTTGTTCTTTTTTATATCTTCCATGTTTCTACCTAATTTTTGAATACATAGACTATAATAATTATTTTAATGTCATTGTCTACTAATTCTAACATCTGTGTCTATTCTGGCTCCATTTCAATTTCGATTATTCTCACTGTGGAGCATATTCCCTGCTTTCTTGCAGGCTATATAGTGTTTAATTGGGTGCCATACATGTGAATTTTACCTTTTTGGATGCAGGATATCTCGATACTCCTATAAATACCCTTGAGCTTTATTGTGAGATGTAATTTCTTTTCAGCCTTACTTTTATATTCTATATGTGAGTCCTGAACAGTGTTCAAACTAGAGTTAATTATTCTCCCACATTTGAAGGAAAATCTTTGTGATTCTTCTATGCAATGCTCTATAAAGGAATTTTCCATTTAGGCTGGTGGGAGAAAGCACTGTTCCCAGCCTGTATGAGTAGAGAGGGAGAATTCCCCATTTGCTCCAGCCTCAAGTAGCTTATTCACAGGAGTACACTGATCACTATATAGCTGAGTACCTGGCATAAGTTTTTTGATAAATCTCAGGGTGGCTATTTTTTGTTTTGTTTTATGCAGCTTTCTGGTACTCTGTCAAGCCATATTAGTTTTTTTTTTGAACTTCTTACTAATTATCTCAACTCAGAGAGTTAGGTGATTTTCACCTGAATTCCTCCTCCCTGAGCTGTAACCTGGAATCTATCAAGGCACTAGGCTCAGAAAATTGTAGGGATTATCATATATTGTTTCTTATTTTTCATAGGTCATCTTTTGTAACCTAATTCCAATGTCTTGAGAACAATTGTACCATGTATTTGTCTCTCTCCTTTTTCCTTTTTTCTGGACTGTTTCAGACTTGAGTGTAAATACAGATCCTGTTACTACATCATATTAGATCTTAATCTAGGCATGAATATAGTAACTGAATTCCTATTTTTTTCCTCTAAAAAGCCCATGCTCTTTACTGTTATGCTATAGTACATTATCAAAGACACTGTCATGTTACTTTTAAAGAAAAAAAAAAGACATCACTTTTTCTCTTACAGGGAAAAGATACACAAGAGTACTAAGAAGGTAGTTGGAGAGTTCACATCTCATTAAGGAGATAGAGAACATTTCCAGCTATAAGGAGAGGTGGGAAAAGATAAGTAATGGAAGGCTAAAGCCTGGGTCTTCCACTGAAGCCAGAAATCCATGAGGAATGAATAAGAGGTTGCCAAGTAAATATCCACATCCAAGTTATGGTTGGACAGCACAAACTTATAGTAAGCCAAGCTTGATAGTTCCAGAAAAGACTGTAGCCCAGAAGCAGGAGTAGAGGACAGAAAACTAAATGTGAGGATAATGTAGGGCTTGATACTGGAATGCCACAAAATGTGTGGGTCAGAGAAAGACAGGATGTCAGCAATTGAAGTAATAGAATTCAGGTAACTGAGTTGGCCAAAAAAAAGAGCACCAGTTAGCCGTAACAGGACTATTTAATAATTTACGAGAATAATATTCTAAAATATCAGTATCTATATTTTGTTCATGAGAGGAAAAAGGCAAGAAATGACAAGTGAGGATATTTTGATTTTAACCAGTACTGTGTAAACTCAGGCATAATACTTTATTCTTTTATTTATGGCACTTGACTGATTAGACATGGAAATGAAAGTTAACAGAGGCACAGGGTAATTGACCATGAGATCAAGTGTCTAAAAGATAGACACTTTGCATTGAAAGGCATGATACGTTTGAGCCAAATGTTGTAGAGTTCAAGGAAGACAGACACTCACAGAAGGGAGTGAATGCAGTTGCACAGCATAATCCCAGTGCTGAAAAGCTGAGGGAAGATAGTGAGTCAGTGAGGTATCTGGCTCTGGGACCAAATCCTATGTGTGATAACAAAGCTTTGTCTCTCAAGTCTCATTGAGGAAATCTGCCCTCCCCACATCAGAGGTGGTGTCCAGCCAGTACATTGCAGTTTTCTGGAAGGAACGGCAGTCAAGGACTCAATCCCCTATCCTTGGGAGAGCCAGACATACTCACACTCATATTTGCATTCCTAACCTAGGCACTTTCATTCAAAAACCTCCTTACTGAGTCCTTTCGCTAAGGTACTTCTCTCCACTTTCACTCAGCACATTTCTACTCCTATTCATCACAGACACATGTGTACACACAAAGGCTTATAAAAAGTCAGAGACCTTTTGTTCCGGACTTCTTGACAGTAAGATGATTTCTTCTATTTGTCCTAATCCAACTGACTCTTGTCTGCTGCTGATCCATGGAAAGAAATGGAATACTAAAGAGCCATTGCTACTTTTTGCCTCTTGCTTGCTCTGTCACAGCAAGTGAATAAAGCCCTGAATGTTACTTTTAATTTCTCTCATTGTCCTAATTAGCCACCTTGACCTCTGGTTCCTTAACACTCAGAAGAGAGGCCTAAAAAATTAACCATTTTCAAACTAAAATGAAATTATTTCAAGCTCCATGTGTAACTAAAATGATAAAGCCTATGCTAGTATCAGTGAAGGATATTATATTGTCTTGATACAAAATTTTACCCATGGAGCACCTGGGTGGCTCAGTCCTTTAAACTACCAGGTTACAATTTCAGGGTCCTGGTTATGAGCCCAGCATAGGTCTCCATGCTCAGTGTGGAATCTGCCTGAGGATTCTCTCTCCCTCTCTCACTACCTTCCCTTTCTCAAAATAAAGCAAATACATCTTTAAAAACAACAACAAAGTTTTACATATAAAGATTTTTTTTCCTCTATGAGTCCCTGCAAACTGGACAAAAAGTCAGAAAACCAGTTACTGAGGTTAATTTCAGCATTCTTATTAATTCATACATAATATTACAATATCAATTAAGCAAAACTGATGTTGATTACTTAAAAACACCAAGATAGAATATGTGGCTGACATTAAAAATGTTCTTGAAGACCAGAAAGTGACTAATTTTACAAAATTTATAGTATTGGATTCAGTGTGTAAATCACGGCAGGCATAAGGTAAACATTTATGATTTTTTTAGATTTATGATTTTCAACTAAATTAAATACTTAACACTGCTGTTTTATTTTAAATTTGATCTTTGTTGTTCATAGAACATTCAATCTTTATACAGTTTTCACTGGATACTTTATTATGTGTCTACTACCTTACTAAGTCCTAAATAAAAAGATGAAAAATACATGGTTCTTGACCCCAATGAAATATCAGTGTTTGTACAAGACAAGCTTTCTTATGAAGACCATCATTTGGTGTTGATAAAGCAGCTTTAATGAGATTGTATTAAAATCTTAAGAGGAAAATAAGCAACTTTTAAACATCAAAAGCAATGGATAGAGAAGATTGTGAATATTGTACAATAAGAAAAAAATGAATAGGGCCACTCCTTAAAGGTTCTTAGAGCATAGCAGAAAAGCAAATATTCTGCTTAGATTTATATGTTTGTATAAGGTTTCTGCACTTTGATTATTCTTCTCCCAGAGTTGGAGTCTTATCTCTAAAACATTTCCTGTTTTCTGCTGTGAAACATATTTTCTTCCTCTCTCCCTGCCTCTCTTTTTCTTCTTTCTTTTTTTCTTTCATAATCGCATTCAGTTTAAAAACCACCCACCTGAGGAGAGAGGGCAAATGCTAAGTTTTTCTCTCAGTAGAAACTCTAGCAAGAAATTTGGTAGGGAAATACTTGACCTGGAAATGCTTTTTTATATGTGGTACAGTGGCTTAAAATTGGGAAAAGTGAAATAAAAATATAAGCTATTTAAATTCACATAGGATTTCCTCTTAGAGCTGCTTAATGATTTGCTTGATTCCAACTGCAGTTTGAGAATAAGATGAATGCCCAGATTTCAAATCAAAAGGCAAAATTGTCTAGAGTTTTTCAAAATGCACTAGTTTTTTTTTTTTTTCTTTCCCTCCTTTGGCATTTTGGAGCTAGAAAACAAAAATAATCCCACAGGCGAAGAAAAACTGATTAAAACACTTTCAGATTACCATTTATATATGTTTAGCATATCACAAGCATAGCACTTACCTCAGAACAAAAATTATTTTTAAAACCAATGGAAAACCTGTAGTCAAAATGGATTCTAATGCAGGAGCATTTTATATCTTTTGACCAACAGTTATCACAGTTATCTTGCCACCTAGAAAAGTAATATATCCTTGTTACATAGTCTTAGGCTAGAATCTAGCCTAAATTAAGTTAAAATTAATTTGTTTAAATTGCAAATCTGTACTCAGTGAGAATGAAAACAAAATCATCCACCCCAAAGGATAAAGAAAATTCACTCTTCCTCTTCCCCATCATCTATCCCTCTCTTTTTCATCTATTCTTCCTTCTTTCCCAAACTTTTACTCATCCCCAATATGTGAGGGTTTATTATGTAGCAGACACTAGTAGGGTGCTGAGGTAATAGAAATAAATAAAATAGATTTCTTTTCTCCAGGAGATCAATTGCAAAAAATCAGATACAAAAGCCAAAAAATAAAATTGGTACAATGTCGTATGTGCCACAATAGATGTTTAATCAAAGTGTGATGAAAACCCAAGTTCTAGGGATCTATTAATCTGTCCAAGAGGATCAGAAAAGGCTTCAAGGGAAACATGATATTTGAGTTGGATCATGAAATTTGAAAGAGATATTTCTAAATTACACCTACTCCCAAATTTCATTCATATGCCACCAGCATCCAGGACAAGGAAGAAGTGTTTTCCATATACCTCTGAGATCTTGACTCTTCTTTTCAAACTTTCACTTCCCTTATTTCATGAGAATAGAACAGCTAATGTTGCCAAGGTCAAGCTTAAGGCAGTATATCCAGGACAGAGTCCTTAAGGGGAAGATAGAGCAAATGAGGGGCTGGGACAGGGCTCCCTGTCAAATACCAATGTTCTCCTGGCAGCTTGTCAAGCTCCTACATCCATCAGGAGACAGAAAGCATAGATGTAGGAGAATAATAAATATGAGAAATTATGGGCTAAGGAGCAGGGGAAAGAAGTGATCAACATCACAAAAGGAAAGCTGGTAATACACAGTTATAATAATGTCTTATATTCGCATAGCAGGTCATTCATTCTCTTAATGATAAAAACAAAAAGCCATTGTTCTCTCACCTTATAGAGAGCAAAAAACCAATCAGTTAAGTATTTATGGAGGCCTGATTTGTTAAGTGCTTGATTTTTTTTTTTTTTGGCCAGTTTCTGATTTAGAACTACATTCATAACCTGAAATAATATATATCTGTATTATCTAAAGTTGTCTTATCTATCCTCTGAAAGTACCCAAAGTAACTTAGTGATTTTTAACCAAAAAGAAGCAAAACCCACAGTTTTAAGATGCACAACCATAGTGTAGTGTATCATAGAGCAAGGCCATGGCGTATACTCAGCTCACATTTGGTTTTGAAAAAAATGCATTAGAGTAAAAGCCCAGTTCTCAATTTTCTTCTAATTTTGTCTTTTCATATCAACCTTAAAATAATGCATGCTTCCAGGATAGTGATTCATATCAACCTTAAAATAATGCATGCTTCCAGGATAGTGATAATCTCTGTCCCTATATAACTAGTAGTGTAGTATAGCACTTAAATAGAGGTATAATGAAAGGAATATTCAGAAAATGTGTCCCATGTAAAATAATTCAAATTGTTATCTTCCAGGGCAAAGAATACAAATGTCCAATACTTGCCAACTTTACCCATTTGTGTGACAATCCACAAATTTCACCACATTGGTGCATCACCTGTATTGGTAATGTTCCTTTAACTTAGAGTTTTTGCTTTTTAGCTTTAATCAATTTATCTTAAAGAAAAATCTATCTCTTATTCAAATTAAAAAGTCCAAAATAAAAATGACAAAATAAAAATCATATTATTAAATTGTAGTGATATTGTTGTCTGCTTCAAGCTCTAGACTAATGGTGCCTCCATTCATTAAAAAAGTATACACATGTATACATATATACTATATATAAAAGTATATACATATATATGGAAGTATTTATATACAGAGAGAGAGAGAGAAAGTAAGAGATTTGTCAGTACTATAGAGGAAGTGAAGATAGAAGGGAACCAAACTGAAACATTCTCTTTGATAATAACCAAAAGGCATGAGAAAGAGAAGGGAAAAGAACTTGCCCATTGTATGATGCATTGTCACTTAATACCATTTCAACATACTACCTAAAACCATCTCTAACTTACAGCTAATGCTTTGGGATACCCTAACTTTGTAATTTTCTTCTTTCATATACATAGTCCTTAAGAAATGTTTAATATATATGTATTAGATATATGTCAAATCAAAGCAGATATGTCTTACTATATACTATATCTTACTATATACTATATCTTGGCCATAGTATCAATACTGTGGAAGAAAATAGTGCTTCTTTATTAATTCATTTGCTTAGGAAAGCTGACCTCTATCTAACTAGAATTTTTAATTTAGACTTGTCCCTAAAATGGCAATAGCACATGTTTAGTGTCAAACCCTCAGCTGTTATTCCTGTTGACATTTTTCATACATTCTGTCCTAATTGCATCCAGGAAACATAAGGTGGTACTGCATATTAAAAATAAACATGGTTTCTGTACAGCAATCAAAAGAATGTATTTTACATGTTAATACTGGGTTTCCACAAAACACAGAGGAAATATACCTTTAGAGAATGATAAACATCATTCTAATTCAGAAGCATTATAATGGCATTGCAAATTTAATAAAGAAAAAATAACATGATTTGTAAATATCTTTTCCCATTCGGTAGGTTCCCTTTTTGTTTTATTGACGGCTTCCTTTGCTCTGCAAAGGCTTTTTATTTTTGTGTAGCATCAATCATTTAATTTTGCTTTTGTTTCACTTACTGAGGAGATGAATCTAAAAAATTTTCTCTGGTTGCTGTCAAACAGATTATGGTCTATCTTTTCTTCTAGGGGTTTTATAGTTTCAGGTCTTATATTTAGGTCTTTGATCCATTTTGAGTTTATTTTTGTCTATGTTGTAAGAAAATGGACCAGTTTCATTCTTTTGCTTGCAGCTATCCATTTTTCTCAGCACCACTGTTTGCAGAGATTGTCTTTTCCCCATTGTATATTCTTGTCTCCTCTGTCATAGATTAATTGACCATATAAGCATGAGTTTATTTTTGGACTCTTTATTTTGTTCTAGTGATCTGTGTATCTATTTTTGTACCACACTGTTTTGATTACTATAGTTTCCATACAAATTTTAGGATTATTTGTTCTAGTTCTATGAAAAAATATTGGTATTTTGGTGGTGATTGCATCAAATCTATAGATTGCTTTGGGTAGTAAGGATATTTTAACAATATTGGTTTTTCCATTACATGAGCATGGAGTGTCTTTCCATTTGTTTGTGTTATCTTCAATTTCTTCCATCAATATAGTTATCAGAATACAGGTCTTTTACCTCCTTGGTTAAGTTTATTCCTAGGTATTTTATATTTTTGGTGCAATTATAAATGAGATTATTTTCTCAACTTTTCTTTCTGCTACTTTATTATTAGTGTATATAAATGCAATACATTTCTATAAATCAATTTTGTATCTTGAGACTTAACAGAATTCATTTATTGAATCTAGTAGTCTTTTGGTGGAATCTTTGGCTGGAATTTTAGGGTTTTCTATATATAGTATCAGGTCAAAATGGGAAAAGATATTTTCAAATGATATATTTGATAAGTTGTTAATATGTAAAATACATAAAGAACTTAGACAACCCAACACCAAAAAACAAATAATCTGATTTAAAAAAGAGCAGAGAACCTGAATAGATCTTTGTCCAAAGAAGACATACAAATGGCCAAGACACATGAAAAGATGTTCAACATCATTAATTATCAGGGAAATGCAAATCAAAACTACAATGAGGTATCACCTTATACCTGCCAGAATGACTTAAATTAAAAACACAAGAAATAACAAGTATTGTCTAAAATGTGGAAAAAAAGAAAACTTTGTGCATTACTGAGAGGAATGCAAATTGATACAGCCACTGTGAAAAGCAGTATGAAAAACTAAAAATATTAAAAAATAAATACTGAATCAAAAATTTAAAAAATTAAACACAGAATTACCACATAACCCATCTGAGAAGGCTATCTACTATACAATTCCAACTATATTACATTCTGGAAAAGACAAAGCTATGATGACAATAAAACGATCAGTGGTTTCCAGGGGTGAGGAGTGGGGGAAAGATGCATAATCAGGGCACAGAGGATTTTCAGGCAGTGAAAACACTTTCAATGATAGTATAATGATAAATATATGCCATTATATATTTGACCAAAACCACTGAATGTACAATACCAAGAGTAGACCCTAAGATAAACTACAGATTCTGGATGATTATAATGTGTCAATGTAGGTTCATCCTTGGTAATAAATGTACTGTTCTGGTAAGTGATGCTAGCAATAGAGAAGGCTATGCATGTAGTGGTCGGGGAGGGTATGCATGAGAAAGCTCTGAACTTTCCTCTAAACTTCACTGTAAATGTGAAATTGTTCTAAAAATATTTAGGAAACCAATCATGTTCAAAGTAAAAATACTGGTAAAGTGGTAAGTTTATGTAAATGTCTAATTAGATTTGCACATTATATTTGACAAAATATTAGTGTATATACTCAAACACATTTACATGAACTATTTTCTCAGAAAAGGGTTATAAACTAATTTTATGAAGCTATATCTACAGTGAAATTTTATCTTCAGATAAGCCCTTGTGTTTGAAGTTTTCAATGGACCAAATACCTACTCAATGTTAAATCTTAGGGTCATAAGACTGACAAAATCAATTTCAGAGGGCATTTTAAGGAGCTCTTCATTCAGTATTTCATCATCATTTACAACTCTCAGCAAAGTGATCATTCTTATTCACTTAACAAATGTTTACTGTGTGTTCCCTATATGTTAAACATAGCTTGAGTGTCTGGAAATTTGTTTCTGCCTATCTAAAACTATTTTGTCACAGTTCAGTCTATTAAAAAGTTATTCCTTATTTCATTGTTCTGAATTATGCTTTTGAGGCCATATAGATTAAGTCTAGTTCCTCTTTCAGGAGACATAATCTAAAATTAAGGAAAACCTTCTAATTTACCAAAATAGAGCACATAAAAATTATTTCCCTCTCTATATTCCCAAGTGTTTTACATATGCCCATTTTTTTGTGCTAGATTTAGTTCTTTGAACATTAATCACAAAGATATGATTAATTTATTACATATGGAATTTCCAAGGTCCAATCTATGCATCTCTTCCTACTTGGAACAGTCACTATAGGTTATCTTATATCTCAAAACCTTTAGGATTAAGAGTATTTCTCTCCAGACCTCCTGGCTGAGGTCCAGGCATAATTTTCCTATCAACTGCTGGTCATCTTAAATTAAGTGTCCTTCAACCATGTCAAAGCAACATTTCTGAAATTCATTGTATTCTGAACAGATTCACACATTCTCTCTCCTGGTAAATGAAATCACATCCACCCATTGTTCTAGAGAAGACTCCTTGATATTTCACATTTCTAATTATTTCTTCCCCCTCATTATCTCTCATATATGGTCTTTCCCTTGGCCATGTCACTGAATTAGTTTAGACATGTATTATCTCTTACTGGAAAACCTTCAAATTGGTTTTTGACTCCTGTTTTCCACTCTCTAATAACATGCCACGAGGTTCTAAGAATATGCAAATTACTTGTGTCATTCTCCTGCTTAAATTTCTGAAAATATTGTAATTTCTTGCATAGGATAATACTCATGTAAAAGATTTTCCCCATCTTCTACATTTTGTAGAAATCCTACCCCTTTATTGCTCTATTCTAATTGAGAGTTCCATTTACCAAGTCTTAGTGAAATCTAGTTTTATTTATCTTTTTATATTAAATTCTGAGCTTTACCTTATTCCTTACTCATTCTTGTCTTTGGTACAGAAATTTCTGAATGTATTGATGCTAGTTTAATTTCCCTAGCCACATGCTAATATTCTGAGTTACTAGGTAATTTCACATACTCATGTTTTCTTATTAGTCCTATCCAGTGTCTTCCACTTGGACTAGTGATCTCACATGTACTCAGGAATTGAGTATATTGATGTCAATAGTTAGCACATATATATCAAGACAATATGTAAGCTCAAATCTGTATGACTGTTTCTAAAGCTCTTTGACACATTATAGTCATTATTTGCATGTGAAACTATTGCTGGGGGTTACATAGGGTTTGAAAAACATAGGAATTACATAAAGATAATTAAATATTCAAGGCATTAAGTTAAAGAGTAGGCAAATGGATATTAGTTTTTTCTTTTCACTTTGTCATTTTAGTGTCATTCTAAATACTTAACTAATGACACTAATATTTAGTGTCATTCTAAATACTTAACTATGAAAATTTCCATACACAAAAGCAGAGGGAATTATATCCTATGAATTTTTATCTACACTGGCAATAGCAATCTTTGCATGACTTGTATTCAGTCCTTTAACCTTTGCACTACCTTTTCATCTGTGCTCTCAAGACAGAATTCTAATAACCTCTCCTCAGAGTTCTTAGAAATAATTTAAAAATTAAAGCTTTCTGTTAGAGATGCTAAATATAATTTATATTTAAATACAAATACAATTTAGATTTAATGGGAGAATTGGGGCGTGTAAATACAGCAATCAGAGCAAGAGAGCAGCGTGTTGACTGTGTTTATTGATGAGAACAGGGAACTGGGAATCAAGGTTGCAGAGTTGTATTCCCAACTCTGTTCTTTTTGTTGTTACGAAGAGAAAAACATTTAACTTCTTTAAATTTACCCATCTAGAAAGAAAACTGCTTTCCTTTTCTGATGTAAGCCTTAGCAAGATTATTAAAGCTGCCTGAAATTACTTTTCTTATGTAAAAAAGAAAAAAAAAAGAAGAATATACCGTTAAAAAATAAATATCACATCATTCATAAGGGTGTTTTGTATTAGCATGCTCAGCTTCCAAGGCTGAAATAAATGATGCAAAGCCACCTGTATGGGTTGACAGACAGAGCATCATGTGATAATGGCTCAAGATTTTAGCAATAAACGTGTTTACAGTCCATGGGTCAAAGCTAAGAAACATGGGTCATTTCAGGAGTAAGATGATATATGATCAAGGAAAATCCCCCTCCACCCTGCCAACTCTTATACAAGGCAATGAGCTCCAGCATGCCAGGGAAAACAAGTGCACAGAAAATCCATATGCTGGAAAACCTTTAGTAAGTTGAATGAACAGTAAAGTGTGGTTATAGGTCAATTAGATATAGAGAGAATAACAGAGCAACAATTCTCCCAGGCCACTGGGCTGTGTCGTGGTCTGTTCACAATTCTCTGTCCCAGAACTTTTTGAGCCCTGTTTATTCAAAACGAAGAAACAGAAGAGGAGATTTCTGGATGTCTCACCATTGTCATTAGTCTTTCTTTTTTCCTGACAAGATTGGATTCCCCTGATTGGCTGTTTTGCACCAGAGAGTTCTGTCCTACCACTATCAGCCCTATCACTCTTGTGTCCGGCAGGGGGGGTGCGGTGTTAGACTTGGACAGGGAGTCAGAACCAAATAGGAGAGGGTTCTGATATGCTCTAGGGGCCCAGCTGCTTCTGAACTCAACACTTTGTTCCCATTCAACTCCAGCCCACTAGCAGTTTCCTCTTTCCCCATAAAAGACCTCAGGTCAGATCAGCGCATTTCTGCTGGTCAACTAGGATAGAGTTTGTCATCCACAAACTGCTTCACCAGACCCTGTTCTTGCCTAAACTGAGAATCTCCCTCTGGCTTTCCTCTGCTTTTCTCTCATCTCTGCTTTTCTTTCATCAACTGCTTTGCTTTCATGCTACATTTAATAAAAGCCCAGACCTCCCCCCCTTTCTTTTAGCAGAGTCACATTGTTGTTTGTTTGGTTTGGAGTTTAGCTGGGTGATTACTGACCACAAAAGGATTGGAAAAGGATTTTAGAGATTATCTGGCTCATAACCTCCATCTGGTATTTCATTGCCCCCATATACCTGCCAGTCTCTAGTTCCAAACCTCTATTCACATGAAATTCATCCCTTCCTGGGTAGCTTTTTTTTTCATTTACAGGCAATTAGAATGTCCTTGTTATCAATTACACCTCAATAAGGAAAAAAAATTCTTTGCATGAGGAGCTAACGAAAGGATACTTTGATCTTAGACAAATATCAAAAAAGGTCTGGGTTAAAATAAACAAAAAGGCATCTGAATGTCTAATTTAATCTGATAATTATAACTATTTTTTAATTTAAAAAATGAATCAATTTTGTTTTACTTTAGTTTCTCATATATGAAATGGGACCAATACTACCTTATACTGACTATCTCATAGAACTGTCACGGAAACCTAATGAAGTAATGTATAGCAGACTCCCATTTCTAAATTGAGCTCAGTGCTGGCATTAATCTAAGCATTCCTTGTGAGTGAATGGAAGGTCTGCTCAAATAATCTACGGACTTGGCATAAGAGTCCCAGTAGGTGGAAGCAGAAGGGAGGAAGATATAGCATAAAATAGGTTATCACAAAATATTCTTTTCACTTCTTCACAACACTCTTCCTCTAGCACAAGTGTCCGCAAGGGTATCAGCATTGTCATGATAAACAGAAGCACTAACAGACCTTCTGAAAGTAATTCGTAGAACAGAGAACATTAACAAAATAATCCAGTATAGAAAATAAAGAAAACAATGGACTTCCAGTAATAATTTACACGATATTGTGACATGAAGTCAAATATCTCCTTGGGACTTTCAGAAACACCAAGGTGGGAGGGACTGCCAGTTTATGTTTAAATGGGGACAAGAGGCCACCACAGGAGGTTTTTAACATTAATAACACCTATCCAAAGAAGAAAAGTTGGATTATTTATATTAAAGTGCTTTGCAAATTATAAAATTCTATGCAAAAGTAATGTAATACTATACTTTTAAAATGTATTTTTTAGGGGCACCTGGGTGGCTCAGTTGGTTGGGCGACTGCCTTCCACTCAGGTCATGATCTGGGAGTACCAGGATCGGGTCCTGCATTGGGCTCGAGCTCCACAGGGAGTCTGCGTCTCCTCTCTCATGCTTTCACCGTATCTCTCTCAAATAAATAAATAAAATCTTTAAAAAATGTATTTTTTACTATAGACACATAATTTTAAAAGAAAAAATATAAAAATCTGTCTCATGAAACTAAAGTGCAAATCTGAACCACTGTTAAAAATACAGAGAAAACAGGTTGCTGTACTTTTCTCCTGACCAAGATTTGGCCTATTTTTAGTCATGTACAGGATTGCTGCTCTTGAATAGCTAATTAAACAGCTAAGGGAGAAAGTCAATGTGGGAGAAATTTTTGATTAACTTATACACCATGTTTATTTCTTCTGCATTATCCATAAAGCACCCACTTAGCCAATGTTCTCTATCAAGCATCATTTTTGGTAAACAAAAAGAGGGGTAAGTGTAAGAAACACTAAAGAATCCTTCCTCTCTCTTAAGCAAATCCCTTTTGTCACCTGTGCTCAATTTCATAATCTTTAAAACCACCTGTCTGAAAGATGAATTTCCCTCAAAATCCAGTATGTTGAACTTTGCCCAAAGTCAAAGCAAACATGTTTTATGCATGATCTTGAAGTCTAGATGAATACAGGGAGCAAAACGACATAGACAGTGCCTTTCTCACTTCTGCAGACTAATTATGGTCTGCTTTGGCTGCCTGACAGAATCCCAATTCTGCTCTTAACCTAAATCTGGAGTGGAATGTCCCTAATATATAAGCGTTTACTTCTAGGATAGACATGGTACTGGGCCTTGTTCCCGTAAATGCGTCATTTTGTCAACACTCTCAAACAACAAATAGATTATTCAAGAATACTTGATACACAGGAGGCACTGAACAAATATTGGTCATTAGTTAATTAATTTATTCAACACTGAGTGATTGATTACTCATTGCCAATCCTGTGCTAAGTGATGGGAATAAAGTTATGAAAAGACAAAGTCCTCCCTCTCATGCATAATAAATGCATAAATAAATACAGTATTTTCAGATAGTGTCAGATTCTATTAAAAAGTAATGCAGATTAATTATGGTAGTCAGTGAGTACAAGAAGGTATGAATGATGTAAAAATCTCAGAGTAGCCCAGGAAGAAACAATAGCCAACGTTAGTGTCTAGGAGGAGAAATGCGTTTGGCAGGTGGAGTAATGAAAAAGGACAGTGAGAGCAAAAAGGAGCAAGGAAGAGCAAAATCCTGGAGGGGGTTGGGGGAAACTTTATAAAGCTTTGTAGGCCCAGATCAAAGGCCCAGGTTGCACTGTATCAGAATGAGAGTAGAAGCCATTAGAAAGAAGGATTTTAGTAGGAAATGATACATACTGGTTTGTGTTTGAAGAGGACTCTGACTGCAGTGTGGAGAATGGACAGCATGGGCAAGAACAGAAGCTCCTCAACAGGTTTGAGAGTCATTGAATGAACCAATAGGAGGGAAGCCAGTGTAAACTGCCATGAGAGTTTTTGTTTCACATTTTTTCTGATTTTTAGTATAATCGCAAAGAATATGGTCCTGTGCAACTTTTTTGAGATTCCTTTTTAAAGAAGTCTGTTGCTAGGGAGGTTGCTAAGGAGACTGAGCAAAGCCTGGAAGATAAGTGACTTCAGTATCTTATGCAGATTTATTTAAATACCAGAGAGTTTAATGTAGTTAAAGTAGTTTAATCCCCCTAAGGAGAAAAATGTATGACTTAGGAAAGGTCAGAGAAGGGGCTTCTGTGTGTGTGTGTGCGCGAATGGGTATGTGTCTGTTGTGGATGTGTGCATTTTGACCACTCAAAAGGTAGTTAAAAGGTGATTTTTGGCATGCCTCAGTGGAACTAAGAAAAAAAAAAGAATTTTTTCTAGAAAGGAGATGTAACTCTTTATTCAAGAAACTAGAACTAGCTAGGATTTCACTGACTGATCAAAAAAAAAAAAAAAAAGCCAGTAGATATTGGAAGATTAAATTCATTTGAGGAAGAGAGGAATGTGCAATAATAGGAAGGATCATCTCTTACTAGAGATGGTAGTATGGTGTAAGAACATAAACGGACTTTGAAATTAGACAAAAATTCAGCAATCATATAAAAGCTGTGAGACCTTGGGAAAGTTTCTTGAATCTATGAGTTTTGGTGTCCTCAACTATAAAATGAGGGAAACAAAATTCATCTTGCTTGTTGTGGCTGAAAAGGTTAGTCACCTATCAACAAATTCATTCTCTCTTTTTCATAGCCAGGAATCTTTGGAAGACAACTGCCCGATAGAGGCCTATATATTTCAACTTCCTCCTGACACCTTGCTCCCCCTTCCCCAACCATCTCCCTTGTTTCCAAATTTGGTCATGTGAGTTCTTCTGGCTAGTGGAATATGTTCATGTCATTCCCAAGTAATTTTTAAGAAGCAGCTGTGCTACTATACACATATATAGTATACACTATACTATATAGATTCTTTTTTCCCTGTTAGCTGGATAAATGTGGAAGATGCTAAGGCCATAAAGGATAGAGGAACTATAAGAAGGAGAAAACCTTAGTTCTAGAGTCACCACATGGAAGAAAGCATGTGACCTAGGGGGATCAAAAATTGGACAGTTAGATGTGTGGAAATACAATAATTTTCAGACATCAAATTAACAAGCTACTAGAATTTGGAGGTTGTTAAATGGTGGTTTGTATTGCCATAGTCAATACATATGCTTATTATGAACACTGTAAATGATGTAGTCCATTATTTGGCAATGCATGTTTAATAAATTAACCTAAAACAGTACTAGTTTTATTACCTTGGACAAATTACTTAATCTCTCTGAGTCTTAATTCACTCATATGTAAACTATGTCTTCCCTAAATATTTCCTTCTCTACTCTGAACATCCCCAATTTTTATCCATCATTCTTTAAATGGAGGAGTTTTCAGATTTTTCATTATGTCTTTTCTAAAAGCTCTCAGGTTGGTTAATGCTTCTCATAAAGACCACCACTCAGAATTAAATACATTTTCATAAACAAATGTAATCCAGTGAGGTTATAACCTTGCTAAACATCTATTGTACTTAAAGTTACATGGAAACAGGTGAAACCAGTATCATTCTACTTATGTGTGTATAAGTGAGCCTATACTTTCATTCAATACTGATGCGATCATATTCTGAAAACTGAGTCAGAATTTTACTTTGTTTTAACTCATTTTTTTTAATGATGGGTGTTAACCATCACATTAACCATCTCTCCCAACTTTGTGTTATCTCCAAATCTGATAAGCATGGCTCCTATATATTCCAAGCTCTTATGCTGAACTAAAAAGGCCAAGTCTATTATATTTTCTTCTGGAGGATAGTTTTACATATCCCAACAAATATTTAGATGGTTAAACATATATTTCCAAAGCATCCATTATCATCTTTATAGTCAGGAAATGATTTTAATACATTGGTGGATTTCCACTTCATATATTCCCAAGTAATTTCAACCTTCTGCTCACCTATCCATAGCTATTCCAACATTCAGGTCCCAGGTATCTGAAAAGCAGATGCATTCAATAAACATTTAACAAAGTTCTCCAGGAACTCCCATTTTCAATAGGGTGTTTTAGAAGTTAAAGAGTATTTTTTTAGTTCTCACAATGGTAATGGGGTCTTCTTGGAATTTAGTGTGTAGGGATAACCAGGGATGCTACATGTACTGCAATACACAGGACTGTCCTGCATATTTAGAGAACTGTCTCACATCTGGTAACTATCAAATATTCTGTGGGAGATTCATGTAGATAAATAATCTCTATACCATGTCTGAGCCCAGATTTTAACTCTATTTTTCATATAAATACACATATGCATGTTTGTTGTTTTGATTACATAGAATTTTTCAGAAATGTCATTATGTTAATCAACAAAAAATACCTTCTTAGTAAATCTATGAAGATTTGTTCACTCCTTTGGAAAAGCATGTTATAAGTTAAAATAATGTTATGAAATTTAAGTTGCCAATACAATGTTTCTGCGTCATCCTGTATTTTTAATTATTTCATTTTCACTAAGTCTGTGCATATATGTACACGGAGTCTATGTATTAGTCTGTATTTTAATTAATAACGATTTTAAAAAATAAATGATATTCAGATGATTGTTTTCTTTTTTTAAAGTTAAATGTATTTTTTCGTAAGTACGAGTATCTAAGCATTTACTATGCCTTCTAAGTATATTCGTGTCTTATTTTTTACATAAAGATATGCATAGTATTTTATTATAAATTTGTTCCTTATTTTTGCTTTTTATCAGAGTTAAGACATAATATAGATTATTTTGTTTTAATTTGTGTAGGCAGGTTATATGATTTAAATTCCAGGACAGTAAATGAGGTATTTCAAATTATTTGTGATTAAAAAGGGAAGAGTTTGGTCTGATTGGGTTAAGAAATATAAATTCAATTCATATATATTAAGGACTTCTGTGGCTGAATGGTGAGGACTAGGTGAAGAATAAGAAGTAGCTCCTGGTTTAATGAGCAAAAGCTGAAATGTAATAAACACAATGACGGACATATGAAGAACGTACAAAAAATACATAGAAGAGAAGCACCTAATTCAGTCTTGGGAATGTAGAGGAGGTGCTGTCATTGTCCCTTGACACTTACTATTCCTTAACTTGCCGACAAGGTCTTAATGCAAGCGCCTGTGATTCTCTGCATGTGTACTTTCTTTATTAACTTTCTCTAAGCATGTTCAGCCTTTATCAGGGCAGGCTGGAAGTGGCACCAAGAGAATGGCCCATCCCCTCCCTGGAGTAGTTCTCAACCAATAAGAGAAGAGAGTTGGTACTTACATACCCCAGCTTCCTCATTTCCATGCAGTTTCTCAGAAGTTCCCAACATGATTGAGCCTCAGCTGCCCACAATGATAACATGCTTCATAATGCTCCTTTCATCAACTCCCTTACTTTCTATATGTCTTTTTCCCACTTCTGTTCCTGTGTATCCTGGATTCAATTTTAAAATAAACTACTTGAATTCAAGTCCTTGTTTTAGAGTACTTCTGGGTAGGTTCAACTTAAAACAAGTTGTAAAATTCACAGGCATGTTTGCTCTAAGATCCATTCCCTACACCCTCTCTGTTCAGCCTTGTATCTCAGGCAACTATATTTCCTGGGCTTCCTTGCCAGTTGACATCCAATTAGTTTGGTCATTAGGAGCCAGTGGTAAAAGAACAAGGGCAGGAAGAGAGAAAAAGCTAGGATATTTACATTTCTCACACTCTGAGTGTTGTCATTTCCAGCAGCAGCTTTGCTTTCCCTGGTTTAGCCCTGAAGGAACAGCATCTGTGTGGCCTCAGGTCCCACCTGGCAACCTATACCATGATTACATGACAATCCCAGCTCCTAGTTGCTAGTAAACCACCTGTCTCTTATTTCTTTCCAGCATAGTGTGTCTAGAAAATTTAAACAGTTTAGTGTTGTTGAAATATTTAGTATAAGATGATGAGTGACAGGAATGAACTAGAAAAGTAGGAAGCAGTTTGATGAAGGAGGACCTCAGATACATGTTCTGGAATTTATCCTGTTAAATAAAATTTCCTGAATTTAAATACTCTCTCTCTCTCTCTCCCTTTCAGAAAATCCATCATAGTGAGTTGTCCAACACCATGTGAATCCTTACTTCCAAATTACAAGATGTTTTTATGTCTTTTAATAACATGGTCTGTTCATTTCTTTTAAGCAACAAAATTTCTCACCCTGGGGAATTAATGTATTTTAAGAGATGTAATTGTGGTTAATATGTATGAAATCTAAATGGAAAACAGTAAGGAAATATGCAAGAGGTTGACAACCATACAATGCAATGTAATGAGATGGACATTAGACTGGGGATTAGGAGAATCCTAGACTTGTTCTCCCACCTTGGGATTATTATGACATAAACAAGCAAATCAAAAGGATATGAACAAAAAATACTGGTGATAACGTCAACATCTAGATAAAGCAGTTTCCCTCAAAATGCTTCTGGACTCTTGTTACATTAAAGAAAATTGTAGACCACTCTGTCCTAAATGAATTACTATTTCTTACCTTTATGATGAAAATAGAATCTAAAAACCATACAAAAATTAATTGTATTAAAACAATTAATGAAATTAAAAGACAATTGTTTTTCTTCTTGATCCCTTCTTCCTAACACTAAAGAAGGAAGGCATTCCACAGAAGGGTTGCCAAAAACCTCAACAGATAAGCTACAGAATACTAAAAACCTGAAGCTTCACACATGCGTGTAGAAGCAATTTTGTTTTCCTGTCTTTAGAGGTCTGATGACTTTATTGGAAGGGTTGTTAAATTAGCTGACGCTTAATTCATTTTAATCAGGACATATTTAAAAAATATTAAAGAAGAAAACCTCTAGAACCACTGTCATTATTTTATTTCCAAGGCCTGTCCATATGACCACATCTCAGCAGAAGTCATGATTAGTTAGGAACTAAATTAAAGCAACTCTGACAAAACTGCATTTGATTGGTGTAGACATAGAGGGAGTAAGCACAGCTCCAGCATTTCTACCAAAAGATCCAAGTACTTTCAAGTCTTCATATCTGAGCGCACACTAAAAATCCTTAGTTACAAAAACAAAAACAAAAGCAGAAACAAAACCACTTTGCTTTCCTTTGTAAGAGACTGGCAACCCGAAGCATTGCAGTACAACATTTTCCTAGATAGACTATCAAAAATTAGGACATTGAATTACATGCCTTGCCAAGTAGTTTTCCTTCTGACTTCTAAAAACAAGTGATATTTTATCCTTTACTGGATTCACTCAAATGCAATATAAACTCAACCCTATGGACTTTCATCAAAGTGACACAAAGTTGAGGAATTCAAAGAACACCTATTATTTTGCCTCTACCCTAAATAGAACCTATACTAAGTAAGTCAGATTTTCTAAGGAGACACCAAAAATTTAAATATTAATTCTGAAGTGGATCTAAAGTGAGCTTGGTTCTCTTCAAGACCTTGGCATACCTGAAAGTCCACAGTGGACTTAAGGAAGGATAAGAAAAAAGAAGAGTCAGTCAAATCTAAGTGTATAACAAAGTCAATTAACTTAAGAAACAAGTATAGATTCAGTTCACAAGTCAAAAGACATTATGCTTAAAGAAATCAGCACACTCAATTCCCAAAGGAAACACCTTCAGGTCTGTGCCTTATTCTCAGATCTGTCTTCAATATATCTCTAGTCTGAAATGTCTCTGGAAATCATTCTTAAATGTCAGGGCACAGAAGAATCACTTGCAAAGTTTGTTAAATTCAGATTCCTGGAGACCCCAAAACAAGGACTGTAATCTGGGTCAGGCCTAGGTAGCCACACTTACCAGAACACCAAGTATTACTGATGCAGATAATTTAAAGACTACTTTTTAAAGAAAAAAGCTATGGGGATTAAGAAGGGTTTAGCATAGTCACCTTTTAGGAATCCAACCTTCCCATCTGTCTCCAAGAGTGGTCTACTTTGCCATTCTATAGCATGTGGCCCAAACTGTAATAATTCCCAACCTGCCATGAGCAGCAGAATTTTCCATAGAGCTTATAAATGGTGCACCTTACTAGGCTTCTCCCCTGACCTCTAAGCCTCCTTACTAAACCGCACCAACCTCTGGTGGTGTGCGCAGGGCATCAACAAGGTTTACTTCAAGCAGTTCTGCAGAATTTGTCAGAAGTCTTATAACACTTACCAAGTGGAGGATATCACCTGTCAAAGTTGTAAACAGACTAGATGTTCCTGCACCGTGAAATTCCACCACGTTGACCCTAAAAGGTGATATCATCAAGATTTGTGTGGGAAATGCAAAGGCAAATGCCTGTCCTGTGACAGCACTTTCTGCTTCAAATATATCATTTAAATGAACATTAAAAAAAAAAAAAAAGAAAAAAGAAATGGTCCTACTTGGAGTGAGCTATGGAGCAGACGAGTTAGCTTTTTTCCATGCTACTTTCTACCTCTCCCTTCTCAAAATACTTCATGAAAGGCTATATTTTTGAAAAAGCCTTCAAATAAAAGTATTTTGGTTAGAGTTGAACTTATATATGTGGGTTTTTAAAAATTCCATCAACTATTCTGATACATAGTCAAGATGGAGAATCACTAGAAACTGAAGCCAACACACTGTTGAAAGCATTAAGGGACAACAGAATACTGAACGACACTATACAGGGATGGTGATCCAGGATAAAGTATATCTGCTGGAACATATTAGATAATCAGAGCATTTGTCTAATGTTAACTTGTTTCCTACTTTTTTATACCACATAAGGAGGATGGGTGGAGGATTGAAATAAAACTATGTAAGGTGATTTACATATAAATTTTAATTCTTATTAACAGTCTTATGAAAGGTCATTATCTCCATTTTATAGTTCAGACAAAAAGGAAGATTCACAGTGGTTGGATAACCTTCCAAGATACCACAATGCGAAGTAAAAAGACCCAGTGAAGAGACCCACGTCTGCCTGATACTACATAACCTCAGAATGCTCTTTTTGCCCCCTCCTTCTTCAATGCATATTGCCATGCAATCGTTAGGCTATAGAGTATATGCAAAACCAGGGAATAAAAAGGATAAAGCAAAGAAATTCAAAGGAAAGCATAGAGAACTGATATCTCTAGCTAAAAAACAAACAAACTGAAAACTTCTCTGATCATCAAGGTTTAGATTTGGAAAAAGCTTTAGACATCTGTGTGAAGACCACTTCTGATAATTGGGAGACTTTCAAACCCATGTGGTCTGGTGGATTCTGCTCTGAATTTGAGAATTTGGGACCTTAGCTTTTCTAATATGTCATATTAATTTTGGAGAAACTCTCAAAATTTCCAAATTTTTGTCTGTTTCTAAAACGAAAGTCTATCTCAAAGAGATCTTGAAGTGATTAATTTAAATAATGTCACCAACTAAAAGAGACTGGTACAGTATAGGCCTTCAAAAAATGTTAGTTCCTTCTTTTCATTCTGCCAATAAGGGAAGTGTGAAAAGAAACTCTACTTAGGGCAAGTCTCTAAGAGATAGGATCAGAATCTGGCTCTTCTCTCGCTATTATATTCTCACACCCAAAAGAAAATGCACAGTCTTGAAGATAAAAACATTTGGTCTCAAAAGTCTGAAATACATTCTTCTGCTCAGATCATCTATAGCATTTCTGGATGGAGCAAAAGACCACCATGATTTTCCTTATGTTAATGACGAAATGTCTTCCACTTCTAGTCTTTTTTTTTTTTTTTTTTTACCTCTTAGTAATTATAATATTCTTTCCTAATTCCAGTAACTATTTCCTGACATATATTTTGTGACTTCCTTGCTTCATAAGAAATGATCAGGCTTTAGCCAAACAAATCTACTTGAGGGATATGCCATTACACGTTCCTCATGTACCCTGTAATTTAGAGATAGCCAAGGTTCTAAAACTATAGTGGGAAAAAAACTCAATCAAGGAGATAGGCAAAGACATCTAACTATCACATTATTAAATAGGCTCATTGATTCCTGAGTGGTAGCAACTTGCTACCATATTTATAGCTTTCATCGAATTGAAGCCCAATAAGATTGTTAAGCAATCAAAAAAGAATTTATTGATCTCCTGTGTCATGTAGTTTGTGTCTGATAGGCCTGGTTATAAATCCTGGCTTTTGTTACTGTCTTTATAAAGCTGAAAGAAAGCCCTAAAATTTCCTTGAGTCTCAATGTCCTCATATATAGAATACTGAAATACTGACTCTTTCCTTAAAGTGATGCTGTGAAGACAAGGTTAGATAATTCCATGGAGTCATAATGTAGATATATTTATTTTTCATATGCAATTTCAAATACACATACTTGGCACATTAAGGGGAGAAGTAATTTGAAACAGTGCAGATAATTTCTATGATTAGAATGTTTAGACTTAGAGTGGAGAAGGGAGTTGGGGGAAATTGGAAGGGGAGGTGAACCATGAGAGACTATGGACTCTGAAAAACAATCTGAGGGTTTTGAAGGGACGGGGGGTGGGAGGTTGGGGTACCAGGTGGTGGGTATTATAGAGGGCACGGATTGCATGGAGCACGGGGTGTGGTGCAAAAATAATGAATACTGTTATGCTGGAAATAAAAAATAAATAAATAAAAAAATAATAATAATAAATAAATAAATACTTATCCTACAAAGAAAAAAAAAAAAAAAAAAGAATGTTTGTCTCCCCACCCCTGCCCAACCATGCTAAATTCATATGTTGAAGTTTTTTTTTTTCCTTCTCATATGCTGAAGTCTTAATCTCCAATATGTTTGTATATAAAGGCAAGGTCTTTGGAGAGGTAATTAGGTTTAGATGAAGTCAAGGAGATGAAGCCCCCATAGTAAGATTAGAGCCCTTATAAGGGGATAAAGAGACCTGAGCTCTCTCTTTCCACCATGTGAGGAAACCTAGAAGAGGGTCCTCACCAGGACCTGACCAAAGTGGCACCCTGGATCTCAGACATTTCCATTTTCAGAACTGTAAGAAATATGTATTTTTCCTAGCATGGCCTTTAAATGAAAGTCACCTTATCATCTATACAAATCAAAATACAGCAATTTTCTCCATGATAATGAACAATAACAAAAACTAGTTGTAGTAGTCTTAGTATGAGAAATTAGTGTTTTGTTTTGTTTTCTTTAACCTTTCCTGGAGAATTAGGTGGACTCATGTTATAAGGAATAGAAAAATCAATTAAAACTCCTTATGCAATAAGAAAATCTATTGGCTCCTAGTCTGACTCAGGACTGACTGATTCAGGACTAAACAATATTCCTGAGACACAGGTCTTTCTCACCTGAGCTCTGCATTTTCAGAGTTGGCTGGTTTCATATAAAGATCCTTCCTTCTTGGTCCACAAAGGCTCTACGGCTACAGTAAAAATAATTGGCCTTTTCTTAAAGTTCAGATTAAAGTCCCAAGAACTGCATGTTGGTTGTTTTTGTTTGGATCATATGACATCTCTGAATCAATAACTATAGCCAAGGAGATGGAATTCATTAATTCAGTAGGACCCACTCTGGAGCTGTGATGAGACCAATCCCATTCAAATTCTACATGGCTGAGAATTAAGGGGCTGTGAAGAAAGGCAACTTAATGCTGGGAAAAAATGAACAAATAATCACGTGTGCTGACTTTAAGAATCTAATCTTCAAATAAATGAAACAAGATGGGATTGGGAGGGAGACAAACCATAAGTGACTCTTAATCTCACAAAACAAACTGAGGGTTGCTGGGGGGAGGGGGTTTGGGAGAAGGGAGTGGGATTATGGACATTGGGGAGGGTATGTGCTTTGGTGAGTGCTGTGAAGTGTGTAAACCTGGTGATTCACAGACCTGTAGCCCTGGGGATAAAAATATATGTTTATAAAAAATTAAAAATTAAAAAAAAAAGAATCTAATCTTCACATAAAATGTGATTCCACAGGAACCGTATGAAAACATGTCACCCTGTGTTGGGCACACACATGTTAATGTCTTGTCTGTTCCCTTGTCCTTGCTGTAATTGGATTTCTTATCTTATGTTCAACCCAGAGGAAAATGCAGACAAAAAAAAGTATTAAAAAAACAATATGCCCTCAAGGACTGGTCTTCATAAAATAACAACCAAAGAAAGAAAGAAAGAAAGAAAGAAATAGAAAGAAAGAAAACACAGAACAAATTGTGAAAATATAAAATTATATGCTAAAGTGAGTAGTATAGATATTGAAGCATTTTAAATTTCTGGCTTTGTCATACACTATAAATAAAATATTCTTACATTTTATAGGAATGTTTTTAAAAGACAGTGGGTTTCACAGTACAACTCTAAAATAAGAGCAGGGAAGCTGTAAAACAGCACAAATTTTAGAAATAAGCAGATCTGAGGTTGAGTTTACTCACTTAACCTCCCTGAGATTATTATAGTAGAAGTTATAAATATCTACTCGTGGAATATTTGGAAGATTAAATGAGGAGATGCACCTAGCACACTGCCAAGCACAAAACAAATAATAAATAACCATTATTGTTATTACCATAATTTGTGCCGGCAGTCTGATTTGGTATTCAAACAGTCTCTTCCACAGAGGCAATAAGGATCACATAAATATAACAGTTTGACATTTTGTGAAGACACAGAGATTTGGCATGAGCACGTGCGCGCACACACACACACACACACACACGCATGGGCATGTCATTTCTCTGCAGTGTTAACTGCAGACCCAAAAGCTCAGGGATTGAGATGCCAAAACTGTAATCTACAAAGGGAAAACTCAAGATTCAAGGAAAGTTACATTGCCCACCCTATGGCATACTGCCGCATCCTGCCCCCATCTGCACACACAATTTGCATGAGTAGGTGGTATCAACCCCTTAATCAAGTGTGACTCATTTCCTCCCCAATACATGAATTTTTAAAAAACAAAACATGACCAGACCCCCCAGGTATTAGCTGTGTAAGGCCATTCTTGGAAGTTAAAGAAATACACACTAAACATTCAAGTGCATTGTAGAAAAGGAATTCTGTTTGATGGAACCACTCTGTTGTTCTGAAACTCTCATGTGAGGTGCTAATAACAGAAGTTCAAAAGAGTTTTAACCATTGAAGTAAAACAAATCAGTCAAATGGGAAGACCAAATGTTATCTACGGGTCTCTTCCTTCTGAAGGGTCCTTAGCTATACAAAAATGTAGTCTGCCAGCAGTATCCTCTCCTAGCTTTTTTGTATCTGGGTGTGATTTCTGTCTTTGCTAGCACACCAGAAATAGCCTCTTTCCTCCAACATGTGCACATGTTGGTGGGGTGGGGGGGTGGGGAATGGGAGGGGTGGGGACGTGGGACAGGTGGGGGGTGGGAGGGGCCGAGGGGTTGAAAGGAGATAGAGGAAAAGAGAAGTGAAAAGCAAATGGAGGCAGGTGGGGGGAGATAACTTCCCCCCACTCCCTGGGCTTACAAGGGCACACAAGGCCCACTCAAGCCTGAGATGACTATGCTGGTCTTCCCCCTCCTTCTTCAGGCCACCCCTTGTGAGTCATGACCAGAATCTCTGCCCTTCTCTGCAGGTGAGTAGGAGCTTCTCTGGGCTACCCTCAAATAGACACAATCGCTGCTGCAGTGTACATCTGCTGGAAGTTCTCGTGGGCTTATTATCTCCAGAACAGCTCTTGATATTTTATCAATTTATTCACTGAGGGAGGAGAAGTATCATCGAGAAAACACATGGGAGCTTGACAAATTTCTTTCTCCATTGCTAGTCAGTGCCAGAAGTGCCATCTTTTACAAGTATTTACATTTTTTAAAAATAAATGAAAATGCTCATCTGCACCTTCCCATGGGTCTTTTCCTCCTCATCCTCCTTCAGTTTTAAATGTGATGTCTTCTTCTTAAGTTAGGTATTATTCATGGAAACATTTACAAAGTGAGTGTCAGTCAAGTTCCGGGGCCAGCTTAAGCATGGGTGAGGGAGTGTCTGGGTGTTCCTAGGAGAGAAGGCAAGAACTTACCCCGTGACTTAAGAAGAGATGCCCCTGAGATAATTTACTTCGCATCACTGGTGTCTGTATCAGCTGCTGCTTTAGAATTAGATTCCACTCCAAGTGTTCACCCTTACGGGGGCGGAGAAAGAAATCGGGCAAGTGAGAGTTACTTGAATGATTCAGCTACAGCTACCAAACTGAGCTAGGTGGTTACCAGGCAACAGTCTCAAAAGCTTCCTGGCAGTTCTTTAGGATCTCTCTCCTCTTTCCAGTCAACTCATCTTTGCTTAATCTGTGCTTTCTACCTATAAAGCATTTATTTCCCCTTCTGCTCTTGCTGAATATCTCTTTCCTTTTCATAACTTTCCAAGTGTCATCTCTTGTCCATGGAACTTCACTGCTCTGCCATTCTCCATGGCAGAGTGAAGGGGGATGGAAATTAGTCTAATTGGCCCAGATCATCCTTTTGAGCCACAGAAGCACACAACTCAGAGCTCTCTAGCCAAATCCGACTTTGGTTTGTATGTCTACTACCTTGTTCACTCAGATGAGGTCAAGATTGTGATACCAATATAGAATAAAACTTGGGCACTTAGGGCAGTAAGGTCTGTTTCATAAAGGATGAAACACATCTAGGAGAAAAAGGCAATATTAAATCTCCTCTCCCTAACAGTTCTAAAGTCTGTGTTCTATTCTCAGGGACAAGTTTCTCCTGACTAGCATATAAAGAAAATACACCTCAAATTAGGGAATTATATAGAGAAATATATGACTAAAAACCAATCAGTCAGAGTAATGGAAAGTTAGGGTCTATATCCTACCACTTCTAATGAAAAATATTACCATTTGAATTTTACTTTGTTCCTTTCCAGAAAGTTTTAACACATATTTGTTCATTTTTAGTGGATACTATGATCTCTGGTATCCAAAGAACTAGGTTTCAATCCCACATCTGCTGTTATTCACTAAAAAGCTTTGGCAGAACTATTTGATCATTTTAAACTTCCTTTTTTGATAAAATGAAAATATGAATGCTAGTTAACATTTATTAAGCATTACTCTCTACAAGGCATTATGCTTTAAGTTTTACACATGCTACATCATTTAATACTTATAAGTACCACGAAGTTAGTCACAGTTTATAGGTAAGAACATGAAAGATAAAAAATAATTTACCATGAGCATCTATTGAAGGATCCTTTATATTGAGGTAGATACTATTATTATGCTCTATTAACAAACTAGGTGACTGGGGCGCTTTGAGGAAAACAGTCTGCCCAAGCTCCTATAGCTTATAAGTATTGAGCTATATCCTCACATTGCTTTCTCTCCAAAGCCTCTGCTCTTAGCCAGAATACACCACTATTCTAAAAATACATGCTGCTGAGCTGCCTCATGTTTGTTGGGAAGAAACAATGAGACTATAAAAGTAAAAAGGTTTGGATGCTGTAACTCTTAATATGAGGTATGGAAATATATGGCATCTGTGTCACCAATCTCCCTCTGTCCACCAAAGACATTGCTAATTGCAGGGGTCAGAAAACTGTGGCCTTGAATTGGGCCATATCCTGCCACCTGTTTATGTAAAAAACAGTTTCATCAGAACATTGCTATAGCCAGGGCCCCTGGGTGGCTCAGTTGGTTAGGCAACTGCCTTTGGCTCAGGTCATGATCCTAGGGTCTTGGGATCGAGTCCCACATCAGGCTTCCTGCTTTACAGGGAGTCTGCTTCTCCTGTTGGCCTCTCTCCTCTCATGCTCTCTCTCTCTCAAATAATAGAGGAAATCTTTAAAAAAAAAAAAAAAGAAGAAGAACATAGCTACAGCCATTAGTTTATATATTCTCTTGGCTGCTTTAGGGCTGCAATAGCAGGGTTAGGAAGTAGCAATGGAGATCATATAGCCTGAAAAGCCTAAAATATTTACTACCTGACTCTATGCAAGGAAAAAAAAAACCCAAACAAACAAAAACAAACAAACAAACAAAAAAACCAACTAACCCCTGGATTAAAGCATAATTTTCTATGAATCAACACTCAGTTTCAGAGTCATTATCAACAACTTGCTCCTGGTACCCATTACCAGTTAACTGAAATTTGACAAAGAAATAAACCTATTAAGTATTCCTGTGAACTGAAAGTATCAATCAATCTTACTTCTAAATCAGATGAAGAAACTGAATAACTAATAAATCAATGGACTCAAGTAAGGTCACAGGAATACCTAGAAGTTTGGGAACTTGGGTCTGTTGTCTGGCCTTCTTAAGTGTTAGGCAGAAAACTTTCTTCTCTAATCACAATAATCACCCAGTTAAAGAGTGTCTGACTCAGGAGTGGGAAGGGAACAGAATAGGTGGGATACTGAGTAAACTACATCTTCATCCCATTATTCTGAGATCCTTCTGTATGTGCTGCATTATGACTAACTCTGCCACCTAAATGAACCAAATCTGATTCACCATATACCTAAATACAGGGAAAATGCAGATGCAGAAGAACTATCTAAAAACATTCAGGAGAAAGCAATATACAGAGAATGAAGGGATGGGGTGGTGTATGTTATCCATTGTGGTACATTCAGAAATTCTATTCAAGTCAACTTTAAATTCTATCTTGTTCTTAAATGCAAACCATGAAATAGCCATTAACTATTTTAACCTTGGGAGGGGCAATTCCTAAAGTATATGACTTTAACCATCTACAAAGTGAGCTGAAGAGCAGCTATGCGGCATATGTACAACAATGCCCAGTAGCTTATCTGAAAAGAATATTGTGCATGCAGATTTCCAAGACACCCACACCTCAGAGATAATGCCAGTGAGTTAATCAAATACTTTTCTGCCTGCACAACTGTGGTACCTAAAGCTGCTAGGAACATCATTTTTAGACATCCGTGGGAGGGATTCTTTTTTGTAATTCTGCATTTCTTTAACTCCCACCACAAGTCTAGGCTTGCCTTCCAGAGACACACACTGCCACCTTTTCAGAGTTTTTCCCCCCTCCTTTTTTGGCCATGGACTAAGTAGCCCTCCTAGGGCTGACTGCATAAATGCTAAAATAGAGAACATGATTTCACTGGAGCTACATGAACTGATCTGCATGCAAATCATGACAGGTATTCTAGAACTGAGCCCATAATCCCTCCCTTTCCCCAAATCTGCTTTTGTTCCTGCCTACACAGACACTATCACTCCTTGCAAGCATTGAACTGAAACAAAGGATCAATCAACTCTGACACCTTTTACTGAATGTCTACTATAAGCCAAATCCTAGAAAAATGAACAAGGCATAGAGCCAGCATTGAGCAAGACAACAGTCTGATGGGTTAACAGGATAAATAAATAGAACATGCATAAGAGTGGACTAAGAAGTAACAGAAAAATAGAATCACACACAGGAAGGGAGTTAGATATGCTTTCTCTAAGCTCACTTTATCTTATATCTTACCCTTGTCTATCCTCAGAGCTGCTGTTCTGAAATAACCACGTGCTAGCTCTCAACTCTCCTACCCACAATTCTCTGTCAGAGCCCATGTGCCCACCAGGTCTGGGCAACTTTGGTTATAAGCTAGAAGATATGAAATTCTAGCTATGGGTTTTTGTACTGTTGGTGTGATTGATCACAAGGATTAGCTGGACACAGCTCCCACTGTGACTAATCAGACCAGTACAGCAGCCTGATGTATCTAAAGAAGTCATAGCCTTCACAGTCTGCTTGAAAGAAAGCAGAGTGCTTTCCGATGTCATTAGCATTCTGCATTATCTACAAACTCTGACTGGATCCCCTAAGTCTGGTGCAGTGGGGCTGAATAGTACAACATGAAACTGTTTGAGAAGATGGATGGAGAACTAAAATTTTTACTGCCAAGCAGAATGCTTTTTGACTTTTGTTTTAAACAGTCAACCTTAGCTATTTGAATTTCAGACTACACATTTTCTCTATGGTGATCTCAGCTTCCACCTATTTCAATACAATTTGATATGGGTTTGTCTGAATTTTCCTTGTTAGAGGTTACATCTACCTTCCAACCTCCTTTGACAAGCAGCTGTTGCACAAAACAAGCATGTAAAATCGGTGCATTTATTCCATTAGGATTAAAAGCCCACAGCTGGGATTCAGGAAAGACATTTTTTTTTATTTTTTTAAAGTAGGGTCCACACCCAGCATGGAGCCCAACATGGGACTCCAACTGACAACCCTGAGATCAAGACCTGAGCTGAGATCAAGTGTCAGATGCTCAACCAACTGAGTCACTCAGGCACCCAAGCAAAGACATTTTAAACACAAAGCATTTAACCCAGTCACACTTACCTGGCCATTGCAACATAAAGAAGAGGTGAGGGTAGAGAGGAGAAAGAGTTCCATTTCTGTAAGAAGAACAGTATATACATATAGGAAGTTGCAATTCTGAAGCACAGTGGAGATTAGGAAGCATCTTTGAAAGGAAAACCAATTTTATTTGTTTTACATAATAATAGATTCAGAGAAGTTTTCAAAACAAGAAAATTGGTTGATTAATCAAGGCTTATTTCTGAATCTTTTGATAGGCTATCTACAGATTTCAAGCCAATTCTAAATGTCCTATATGCTTTCCAAATAATGTCTCAATGTGTCAAATTTCTTCCATTTTGGAAGAAAAGAAAGCAAAATAGCTGAAGCTTTCTCAGCACAAGCGTAAAGTATTATCTCTTTTCTTCAAGTAATAGGCCAGTATTATGCATTTTCCTTTAAAAAAACAAAAATAAATAAATACATAACAACTTCCTTTCTCTGCATTGTAAGGAAAATTGTGGATTTTTTTTTTTTTCCACAATTGGGCAGCACTCAACAACAACAATAACAAAAGCCATCTACTGAGATTAAAGATTGTTCCAGACATCTAATTTCTCAAGGCATGATTTCCTACAGCCAAAAATGAGATGAACTCTGGGATCAGAAAGAAAGCTTTCCAAAGCCCCAGTAAAGAGTTGAACTGAATTGCCCAGCATGACATAGTTGGATGATCCAATCACTTCAAAATAACAAATGCTCTCTTAAAGAGAAGGTAACCTCTAATATCATTAGAGACCCCAGTGTTGTTCTGATTGTTATACTCTTTTCTTTTCTTCTTAACTATAATCTGATAACCAGTGGGAAGCCAGGAGAACAAAGACATCTCAGACACTCTACATCAATCAAGGAATCAGTTGTACTACATTGACAACTCAGCTGGCAGGTTTGAAAGTTTGCCATGAGCCAGCATAAAATGTAATCATCTCAGGAGTCAGGGCATATTATGGAATAGCAAGCTTTGCTTTAGAGCTTGAGAGGATCAGTAGAAAAATATTTTATTGATGTGAATGATGGTAACATAGATAAAAATCTTCACCATTTCATAAATGGTTTTGATATACAATTCAGGAAAAAGGAGAGACTTACATAACATTTCCATGGCAAGCATAGTCCTGAAGGATAGCACAGGGAAACTTAGAAGGGCAGCAACCATGTTTTTTGGACATCACTGTCATATCCTTTCTAGTATAAGATCTGGCTAGCCGCCCCCCCCCCCCCCCCCCCCCCCCCCACTGAACTGTGAAACACCACTACAACAGAAATAACCATCTTAAAGCCCAATAGGACTTTTTAATACATATATTTTTTTCTATCACTGACAATCCAATAAGATAATTTTTCTGTTATTACACTCACTCCAGTAAAAGAATATTGTGGCATTCTAAAGTTCCAGAACCCAAATGGATAAAGAATATGTGGTCTATATATACTATGGAGTATTATGCCTCCATCACAAAGGATGAATACCCAACTTTGGTATCAACATGGATGGGATTGGAAGAGATTAAGTTGAGTGAAATAAGTCAAGCAGAGAGAGTCAATTATCATATGGTTTCACATATAAAGTTCCAGAATCAAACTTTTCAGAGTTTATTGAGTTTATTGCTGATATTGTGACATTAGCTGACCAACTGATGAGAGCAAAGCATGCTCGAGAGACCCAGGTCCATGCTGATTACATTTCCTTACTCTTAAGTTCCAGGTATACAAGAAGGTCACACATATCCCTACACATCCTCTCCTGTGAAGCTGTGATATTCTCCTTTTCCTTCAATACAATATAGAAAATGAGATGTATTTGTTTATCTATTTTGTTTGTTTGTTTTTTCTTTTTGTTTTTTTGTTTTTATTATTGTTGCTGTTGCTGTTGTTACTGTTATGTTAGTCACCGTACAGTACGTCATTAGTTTTTGATGTAGTGCTCCAAGATTCATTGTCTGCATTTAATACCCAGTGCTCAATTCAATATGTGCCCTCCTTAATATCCATCACCAAACCAACCCATCTCCCCACCCCCAACCCCTCTAAAACCCTCAGTTTGTTTTTTGGAGTCCAGAGTCTCTCATAGTTCATCTCCCCCTCTGACTCTCCCCCTTCATTTTTCCTTCTCCTAATGTCTTCCATGCTATTCCTTATGTTCCATAAGTAAGTGAAACCATATGATAATTGACTCTCTCTGCTTAGATTTTTAGCTGAAGACTGTAGTCAGAGATACAGGGGGCCTTTTTTTCACTATATCATTCTTAAAGGGTCTATCCAACAAGAAAATCTAAAAATTAGAAATATCTATCCCCCCAGCATGGCAGCAGACAACTACAGAAACAAACTGTTAATCAAAATAAAGATACATATTGATAAAAATATATTAATTGTAGGGGACCTTAACACTCCACTCTCAGCAATAGCCAGATCATCTAAGCAGAAAATCAACAAAGAAATAAGAGCTTTGAAAGATACATGGATCAGATGGACTTCATAGATATATACAGAACATTCCACCCTAAAACAACAGAAAACGCATTCTTCTTGAATGCACATAGAACTTTTTTCCAGAATAGACCCTATACTGGGTCACCAGTCAGGTCTCAACTGTTACCAAAAGACTGAGAGTATTCCCTGCATATTCTCAGACCACAATGCTTTGAAACTCAAGAAACAAGTTGGGAGAAATTCAAACACTTGGAAGCTAAAGACCTTCCTGCTCAAGAATGTTTGAATCAACCAGGAAATCAAAGAAGAACTTAAAAAACTCATGGAAACCAGTGAGAATGAAGACACATCAGTCCAAGACATATGGGATATGGCAAAGGTAGTCCTAAGGGGGAAACATAGCCATCCAAGCCTCACTCAAAAATAACCAGAAAAATCCCAAATACACAAACTCTCTTTACACTTTAGAGAACTGGAGAATCAACAACAATTTAAGCCTAACCCATGCATCAGAAGGGACATAATTAAGATTAGAACAGAGATCAAGGACTTAGAAACAGAAACACAGTAGGACTCATTAATAAAACTAGAACTGGTTCATTGAAAGAATTAATAAGATCAATAAACCACTGGCCACATTTATCCAATATCAAAAATTATCATCAACAGCTATACACCAATAAGTTAAGCAACATGGAAGAAATGGATGCATTCCTGGAAACTTATAAACTTCCAAGACTGAAACAGGAAGAAACTGACAGCCTGAATAGACCAGCAACCACTAACAAGACCGAACCAGAGATCAAAAACCTCCCAAAAAACAAGAGTCCAGGACCTGATGGATTCCCTGGGGAATTCTACCAAACATTCAAAGAAATAATACCTATTCTCCTGAAGCTGTTTCAAAAAATAGAAACATAAGGAAAACTTCCAGACTCTCTCTATGAGGACAGCATTACCTTGATCCCAAAACCAGGCAAAGACCCCATCAAAATGGAGAATTTCAGATCAATATTCCTGATGATTATTTTTTTTATCTGAATTTGAGTTTGTTTTGTCCATTTTCTGATATTAAAAACTTCCTTCCCAAGACTCTCTCCTAAGCCCTTTCAGTGATTGCTCTTTTCAACAATCATCACCTATCCTCACCAAACACTAATGATAAGGCATACACAATGTTGCCTGCTTTCTATAACTTCATTTAATCCTTACAACCAACTTGTGAGGAAGATATTATTATCCCTACATTCTGGAAAATAGAATTTGGGCTCAAAGACATTAATTAACCTGCCCAAGGTCACCCAATTAACAAGTCACAGAGATGGAATTTGAACTTGTCTGTCAGAACTCAATCCCATTTTTAGATATTATACTATACCACTTACTATGCTGAACTTTAACCACTCCTTGTTAGAGTTTCACATTGTAGTGACCAAAGTCCCTCCTGTAATATTCAGCAGAGAAAAAATGTAATTTACTCTTAGTTTAAACATTTGGGGAGGGTCAGTTAACTGCAATAATGTAAAAATCACATTCTCAATAAAAATGTTTTGAAAACCTGACTCAACATTATGTTTCTATCATACTAAACCATTTCTCATTTTTTAAAATTTATTTATTTATTTTCATAAAAAACAGTATTCATTATTTTTTCACCACACCCAGTGCTCCATGCAATCTGTGCCCTCTATAATACCCACCACCTGGTACCCCAACTCCCACCCCCCCGTCTCTTCAAAACCATTTCTCATTTTAACTCTGCCCTGATTTACATTTGATTTTCTTTTTGTCCACAATTTCCTTCTTAAAATTTATTTAAAAAGTCCAGTCTTTCCTTATTTCAAACACTTAATCTGCATTTTCAACAACAAATTATTGGTGCTGCCAAAGAAATTTGCTCCCTTCAAAGACCTCTGCCAAATGTTAGGCTTCCTGTATGTGTTAACACCTTGTGTTTGGATTAGCTCATCTGTATGTTGAATGCTGAAGCCTCTTCCCTACAGATATTCCAAGCTCTCTGGCCCATGTTTGTGAACTAACCTTTTGTTTTCTATAGCAAACAAGGAGTACAGCAAGTAAAGTATTCTTTAAAGTCCTTTTTTGTGTTCTGAGCTTAACACAGCCCCATTCCTACCTCCACCACTCCTCTTCAACCAAACAGAGATAGACATTATTACAATTCTTATGCCATATGCCTGATTAGTTATTTTATGTTATATTTCCGTAACAAAAAAGTATTTCATTAACTCATAACTCTTAAATTTGAAGAGGATCTCAGATTGTCTTTTTGCATAGAATTGTTAAGAGGTACTTTGGACATGTGAGGTCTTGAACAGGAGTTACTGTTAGCATTCTTCTACCCAGAATGTTAATGTTAATGTTAATGTTCCATTAGCACTTAGGACTGATGTTTCCTAATACCTATGTAGCTGATTAGAGTGTTGATTTTGATTAGTGTGTGTGTGAGGTAGATGGGAACACAATTACACAGATTTCTGCACTAGCAGCTGGTAAAGATAAAAGAATAGAAGCCAAAGTTCCAGCACTGCAGCTCTGCTATAGAAATTCTGATTGAATTTATGATAGAATTTAATATTATTTAATAACGACAAAATTTAACAGCCAAGCACTGTTTTAAGTACCCTACATGTGTTCTTTCCCTTAATCTCCATGATAACCCTGTAGCACAAAGCAATCATTAGTTTTTGCTCAAATTTGAGGCAAAACGCACAAAAGTTTAAAGAATATATCTGTGTTATCACAACCACTTAAAGTATAGAGTCCAAGTCTAGAGCCATGCTCTTGACCTTCAGACTATTTACTAAAGTGCTATAGAAATAAAGCTCTACTTTCTCCAAATAGCATGGTACACAAGAAAAGTTCATCAATGACATAATAAGTAAAGGGAGGCTCTAGACCAGATAAAAGGCCATTTCCCCAATTACATCGATTGGTTTTACCCAATTTATTCAAAAAAGCCTTTGTTGAACCTACTTAGTATGTGCCAGGGATTCTTCTAGCTATTGATGAAATATCAGTGGATAAACGAGAAGAAAACCTCTCACATTTCAGTGGAGGGAATCAGAGGATAACAATAAATACATGCTAGGTGTTAGACAATGACAGCAGGAAGGAATGAGGAATAGAGGACCAGGGTGGAGCACTGATTAAGATCACGGAGATAAGGAAAACCCAGAATGAAAACTGAGAAAGCACAGTCACTGAAGTCTCCAGGAGAGCTTGATGTCCTAGAAGCCAACTGGAAAAGGATTTCCAAGAAGGAAGGAGTAATCAACTGTGCCACATGGTGTCATATCCTAATATGTACCCTGTTCTGGAAGAACAGTGAAGGCAAAAATCTGAATAGAGAAGGCTGAAGAGAAAATGGGGGAGACAAATGTTTACTAGTGCTTCCCTAACCAAATACCACTGACTGGGTAGCTTAAACAGCATAAAATTATTTTCTGAGTTCTGGAAGCTGGGAGCCCAAGATCAAAGTGTCAGCAGGTTTGGGTTCTTCTGAGACCTTCCTTCTTGGTTTACAAAGGGACACTTTTTCACTCTGTCCTCACATCATCTTTTCTCTATGTGTGTACCCCAAGTGTGTACCCCAAGTGTCTGTGTATCTAAGCTTCCTCTTCATATAAGGGCATCAGTCAGATAGATTAGGGTCTACCCTAATGTCTTACTTCATTTTACCTTAATCACTTCCTTAAAGGTCCTATCTCCAAATACAGTTATTCTGAGATACTGGGGATTAGAGCTTAAACATATGAATTTTGGCGGGACATGTTTTAGTCTATGACACAGGACATAGAGGCAACTCATCTGAGGAGATAAGATGTACAAGCGGACAGAAAATGAGGATGGTAATTAGGTTAAGTCAAAAACGAGGCTTTCTATTGTCTTTTTTAAGGCAGATAATGACATGACATTGCACAGTGCTGCAAATGATCTGGTATGAAGAACAGTTAATGTTGCAAAATAGAAAAACACATAGACTATGGACTCTGAAAAACAATCTGAGGGTTTTGAAGGGGTGGTGGGGGGGGTGGTGGGAGGTTGGGGGAACCAGGTGGTGGGTATTAGAGAGGGCATGGAATTGCATGGAGCACTGGGTGTGGTACAAAAACAATGAATACTGTTACCCTGAAAAGAAATTAAAAAAAAAAAAAGAAAATTACATGGAACACAATTAGATATTATGTATAGTTTGTGTGGTGTATTTCTGCTTAAGTTAAACCTTTAGAAACTATATTCAGTTTTCCCAGCACCATTTATTGAAGAGACTGTCTTTTTTCCACTGTATATTTTTTCCTGTTTTGTCAAAGATTATTTGACCATAGAGTTGAGGGTCCATATCTGGGCTCTCTACTCTGTTCCACTGGTCTATGTGTCTGTTTTTATGCCAGTACCATGCTGTCTTGGTGATCACAGCTTTGTAGTAAAGCTTGAAATCAGATAACGTGATGTCCCCAGTTTTATTTTTGTTTTTCAACATATCCTTAGCGATTCGGGGTCTCTTCTGATTCCATACAAATTTTTGGATTATTTGTCCAACTCTTTGAAAAATACTGGTGGAATTTTGACCAGAATGGCATTAAAAGTATAGATTGCTCTAGGCAGTATAGACATTTTAACAATGTTTATTCTTCCGATCCAAGAGCATGGAACGGTCTTCCATCTTTTTGTGTCTTCTTCAATTTCTTTCATGAGTGTTCTGTAGTTCCTCGAGTACAGATCCTTTACCTCTTTGGTTAGGTTTATTCGCAGGTATCTTATGGTTCTTGGTGCTATAGTAAATGGAATCGATTCTCTAATTTCCCTTTCTGCATTTTCATTGTTAGTGTATAAGAAAGCCACTGATTTCTGCACAATTGACTTTGTATCCTGCCACATTACTGAATTGCTCTATGAGATCTAGTAGTTTGGGGGTGGAGTCTTTTGGGTTTTCCATATAAAGAATCATGTCATCTGCGAAGAGAGAGAGTTTGACTTCTTCATTGCCAATTTGGATACCTTTTATTTCTCTTTGTTGTCTGATTGCTGTTGCTAGGACTTCTAATACTATGTTGAACAAGAGTGGTGAGAGTGGGCATCCTTGTCATGTTCCTGATATCAATGGGAAGGATGCAAGCTTTTTCCCATTGAGGATGATATTTGCTGTGGGTCTTTCATAGATTTTATGAAGTTCAGGAATGTTCCTTCTATCCCTATACTTTGAAGCGTTTTAATCAGGAACGGATGCTGGATTTTGTCAAATGCTTTTTCTACATCAATTGAGAGGACCATGTGGTTCTTGTCTCTTCTCTTATTAATTTGTTCTATCACATTGATTGTTCTGTGAATGTTGAACCATCCTTGTAACCCAGGGATGAATCCCACCTGGTCATGGTAGATAATCTTTTCAATGTGTTGTTGGATCCTGTTTGCTAGAATCTTGTTGAGAATCTTAGCATCCATATTCATCAGTAATATTGGTCTGAAATTCTCCTTTTTGGTGGGATCTTTGCCTGGTTTGGGGATCAGGGTAATGCTGGCTTCATAGAACGAGTCTGGAAATTTTCCTTCTGCTTCAATTTTTTGAAACAGCTTCAGGAGAATAGGTGTTATTTCTTCTTTGAAAGTTTGATAGAATTCCCCATAATTTTATTATGAATGAAAAGGGAGAGATCACAATTAACACCAAGGAAGTAGATGATTAATTTGGGCTTTCTCTCTTTTCTTTTGGATTAGTGTGGCCAATGATTTATCGATCTTACTGATTCTTTCAAAAAACCAGCTTCCAGTTTTATTGATATGTTCTACTGTACCTGTGGTTTCTACTTCATTGATCTCAGCTCTAATCTTGATTATTTCCCTTCTTATATGTGGAGTTGGTTTGATTTGCTGTTGATTCTCCAGTTCTTTAAGGTGTAGAGACAGCTGGTGTGTTCTGGATTTTTCAGTTTTTTTGAGGGAGGCTTGGATGGCTATGTATTTCCCCCTTAAGACTGCCTTTGCTGTATCCCAGAGGTTTTTGGACAGAAGTGTCTTCATTCTCATTGGTTTCCATGAATTGTTTCAGTTCTTCTTTGATTTCCTGGTTGATCCAAGCATTCTTAAGCAAGGTGGTCTTTAGCTTCCAGGTGTTTGAGTTCCTTCTGAAATTTTCATTGTGATTGAGCTCCAGTTTCAAAGCATTGTGATCTGAGAATATGCAGGGAATAATCTCAGTCTTTTGGTATTGGTTGAGTCCTGATTTGTGACCCAGTATGTGGTCTATTCGTGAGAAGGTTCCATGTGTACTTCAGAAGAATGAGTATTCTGTTGTTTTAGGATGGACTGTTCTGTATATATCTATGAGGTCCATCTGGTCCAATGTGTCACTCAATGCTCTTGTTCCTTTATTGATTTTCTGCTTCGATGATCTGTCTATTTCTGAGAGAGGTGTGTTAAGATCTCCTACTATTAATGTATTCGTATCAATATGACTCTTTATCTTGATAAATGGTCCTGGGAAAACTAGACAGCTATATGTAGAAGAATGAAACTCGACCATTCTCTTACACCATACACAAAGATAAACTCAAAATGGATAAAAGACCTCAACATGAGACAGGAATCCATCAGAATCCTAGAGGAGAACATAGGCAGTAATCTTTTCGATACCAGCCACAGCAACTTCTTTCAAGATATGTCTCCAAAGGCAAAGGAAACAAAAGTGAAAATGAACTTTTGGGACTTCATCAAAATCAAAAGCTTCTGCACAGCAAAGGAAACAGTCAACAAAACAAAGAGGCAACCCATGGAATGGGAGAAGATATTTGCAAATGACAGTACAGACAAAAGGCTGGTATCCAGGATCTATAAAAAACTCCTCAAACTCAACACACACAAAACAGATAATCATATAAAAGAATGGGCAGAAGATATGAACAGACACTTCTCCAATGAAGACATGCAAATGGCTATCAGACACATGAAAAAATGCTCATCATCACTAGCCATCAGGGAGATTCAAATTAAAACCACATTGAGATACCACCTTACACCAGTTAGAATTAGCAAAATTAGCAATTAGAATTAGGCCAAAATTAGCAAGACAGGAAACAACATGTGTTGGAGAGGATGTGGAGAAAGGGGAACCCTCTTACACTGTTGGTGGGAATGCAAGTTGGTGCAGCCACTTTGGAGAACAGTGTGGAGATTCCTCAAGAAATTAAAAATAGGGGCTCCTGGGTGGCTCAGTGGGTTAAGCCGCTGCCTTCGGCTCAGGTCATGATCTCAGGGTCCTGGGATCGAGTCCCGCATCGGGCTCTCTGCTCAGCGGGGAGCCTGCTTCCTCCTCTCTCTCTCTGCCTGCCTCTCTGCCTACTGTGATCTCTCTATGTCAAATAAATAAATAAAATCTTTAAAAAAAAAAAAAGAAATTAAAAATAGAGCTTCCCTATGACCCTGCAATTGCACTACTGGGTATTTACCCTGAAGATACAGATGGAGTGAAAAGAAGGGCCATCTGTACCTCAATGTTTATAGCAGCAATGGCCACGGTCACCAAACTGTGGAAAGAACCAAGATGCCCTTCAACGGACGAATAGATAAGGAAGATGTGGTCCATATACACTATGGAGTATTATGCCTCCATCAGAAAGGATGAATACCCAACTTTTGTAGCAACATGGATGGGATTGGAAGAGATTATGCTGAGTGAAATAAGTCAAGCAGAGAGAGTCAATTATCATATGGTTTCACTTATTTGTGGATCATAACAAATAGCATGGAGGACAAGGGGCGTTAGAGAAGATAAGGGAGTTGAGGGAAATTGGAAGGGGAGGTGAACCATGAGAGACTATGGACTCTGAAAAACAATCTGAGAGGTTGAAAGGGTGGGGGGGTGGGAGGTTGGGGGAACCAGGTGGTGGGTATTAGAGAGGGCACAGATTGCATGGAGCACTGGGTGTGGTGCAAAAACAATAAATACTGTTACACTGAAAATAAATTTTAAAAAAATGAAAAAAAAAGAAACTATATTCAGAATATATTCTTCTAAATTCTACTTTCAAAGAATGTCAATGGATATCCAGAGATAAAGTCCTAAATTCACAAAAATTTTGGAAATAGATTTATTTACTATAGGAGTTCTCAACTTTTATAAACAAATGTATGTTTTATTTTTTTGAAGAAGGGGACAGACCATACAGCATTTCCCACACATATGTAATCATAACATGCATTTTCATAGTTCATTTAATGCTTCTGGAGTTCCTAGTACATCATTTGGATAATTCAACAGCTATATATATTGATTGCCTACTGTGGGTTAAGCTTATGGGTCTCAGTCTCAGTGGAAAATGATTCTCATCTTGTCAGTTGCTGTTGTTGTTATTGCTGTTTCTGCAGAGTTGTAATCACATCAGATACATTAAATCAAAACCTCAGTAAGGAACAGTGAGTCTGATGAACAGCTAGAATTGAGGACCATGCTAAGTATGTAAGCATTATTTTATTTAAGTCTCACCTGCTTTAAAGGATGGGTTTTCTTAACTTCAATTAGCTTAATAAAATGAATTTATTTGTTATTTCTCTTACACATAAATTATTTTATTGGGGAAACTCGATCTAATCACAGGAGTCACGATTTTTTTGCTCAGAGTAGGCAAAAGCAGTAAAGTAGCTATCATACCACTTATAAAATGTTGCTTTTATAAGATTTAATTTCTCCTATGTACACAAATACTCTGGTAAAGGGGAGTTGATTCCAATTATTTTTCTCTTAACACCTAAGTGAATCACCTTACAAAGAAAGGAATTTAGAAGCATATGGAGAAAGAGAGGGCATAAGGAGTGTTAAATTGCCAGCTGAGGTTTGAACAGTTAAAATATAGGTGAAGTGGAGGCAGCACCAAAATGAAAAAATGGAAAGAGAGAAGGAAACAAAAACAAATTTGCAAGTTTTAAATTTTTTCTGAGGATTCAAATCACTCTAATCCTGTAATTGGGTTTGGACTGCTTTAAAATATGTTTTGAAAATATTACCACTTACATGTTAAAATTTACCATTTGCTGGCTGCAGGGTAAATTTCTCCTATTTTCTACATTAACTTCCCTATATGCATGGGAGAAACAAATATTCAGGATTAATTCTCTTGTGATGTATACTCTCTTTTGAACCCATTTTTAAAAAGCAAATTACATGAGACTTTAGAAGTCATTTCATGAGTTTACCAGTTTTTTTTAACTTTTATAAACCTTCTCACTTTGAATTGGAGAGCTAACCCCCTGGGATAAAACTGAAATGTCTTAGACTCCAAAGTACTTTGAGTCTTTTTTCTGAACTCCTCACTTCAACTGGCATTTTAAGCTTACCACTCTCCCCCTCAAAAAAACCCAGAGATGTAAATTATCTATAAACAAATGAATGAACTGATCTTAGATTGAGAAATAGATCAAAGAGCCAAACTATAAAACTAAAATGGGTTACAAAGGAGAAGACAAGAATTTAAGATTAGATTACATTGTGATACTGTAAGAAGTCAATGAGAAATGCCCATAGAATATAAAAATAACAGTCCCAAGCAAACAAAGGAAGATAAAGATGATAAGCTAATGGTAAAATTTCCTTATTAATAATTAATGCTCTATTAAGTATTATGTTAAGGAGAGGGTTTAACCACATGTACAGCAGTATCAGGGTATTAAAGGAATACATCAGTTAATAAGAAAATCAAAAATTGTGCTCCAGTTTACACTGTAAAAATCAAACCCCATGAAATGCATCCTTTAAAAATAAAGGTGAGCCAGTCAACCTGTTACAGGAATGAACGGCTGGCCACCTTTATGCTGTATTTTAGTATTTTATCTTTTTTTTTTTTAATTTTTTTTTTTTTTGTAATGTAACAGTAGAATGGGCAGATAAACTTAAGGTCAAGAAAGCATATTTCTAGCAAGAGAAGTTCCTTCTTCTTTCTAAATTTAAAATAAGAGATGGGAATAATTGTTATTTAATCAGATTGTTGGTTTCATGGAGAAGAACAATGTTTGTCAATAAGTGGTGTCTAACACCTGGTCCGGGCAGAGAAAACAATGCATGTAGGACTAAGCTACATTCAGGCTGAGATGCTCAGGTCCTGCTTTTGGCACATTTTTCCTCTTGTTAAGCTGTTTGTGTACAGTGCTGACAGTGTACAAATCATGATAAATCTCTCTCTATTAAATGCACTTAAGGTTTGGGGACTTTGCGTTTTCCCACCTGGAAATAAATTCCCTATTCCCTTTCTCCCCCTCACCCTCCATATTTAATGCCGCATCTTGCTACCCTAGCATATAACACTTCTGAAAGATGAATTATATCAGTTATCTCCCTTACTCAGCAAAAGTACTCGGGCTATGGAACCAGAGAAAGGCATAGTTTTTTCAAATGCCTGTAACCATATTTAGCTCAAAGAGGGGACAGTTTTCTTAATACCTCCACATTTCTCATTCACTGACATATGGACATTTGGTGTGAGTGGTTTGCAGCTAAAGACTTAATTATCATTCTTGGTGATCATTTGCATTTATATAGCACCTTTTATAGGAGCAAATCAAATCATTAAAGCTATTATACTAATGAATGCAAGGCAGCAAGTGTCATTACCTCCATTTATATATTGAGACAGCTAGGGTCTCAGAGGAGCCAAAAAAGGAGCCAATTAAGTTCAAGCCTCCTATGTGTCTCCCCAAACTCAAATGGTTCCCATGGAGCTTTTGGGACTTGAGAGAAGTCCTAAAACACTTTGATGAGGTCATTTCTGAGCATGATATGATAAAACCATTTTTTTTCCCAAAATTATTTGGAGGCTCTGAATTTAAACTTGTGTCAGACAAACGCTGTGTCTCAACTCATTTCTGATGGGGTAGAGAAGTCCTTCTAAATGTTTATTCCCATCAAATTGCCAGTCTTTAAAAGGTCTTAAAGTCATCTCAAGATTGAAAATGACAGTAAGGTCATCTGCTTTGACTCTCTATGGCAGCATACGAAGAGGTCCAAATGCCAGCTGTGTAGCCAAACCACTACTGATGAAAAAAACTTCTCAGCAATGGAAATCTCTCATTTATTTGTCATCATTTGCATACTTCCCTGCCAGTGCCAACCCCTGAAGATACAGTAACAAACCAGAGGAACACAGTCTCTGCCTCAGTCAGCTTACTACATCCCTCCTATCAAGCTGTTAGAATACCAAAGTAGGTTGAAAAAAAAAATGAAATCTACCTTCCCTGAGCACTACCTCTGAGATGCTCTAAGTCTATTGGGTCATTTTTTTACTCTAGGTAAATATATTTCAAATATTTCAACAAAACATTTTGTTGAAAGAAAGAGCCATTTTCTCTGCAATTTTAACTTTGAAATCCTAAGACTCTAGTTGTTCAACCTTGTGCTTACCTACATAAACTGTCGGGATTTGGTAATAAGGGTTGTTTATAAATACTGTGCATAACACTACTCTTTTCCTGGCTTATGAATAGGAAGAATACTTGTTTATTTCTTTTCATTCCTCCAACCTTGGTACCACAGCACATAAACATAAACAGATATGTAAGTGCCCCTTACTTAAGTGCTTTGTGAATAATTTCATGGGCCTTCTCCATGTTTCCATTAAAAGATAAACTAAAGTGTATTAAAAATTGTGAGTTTGAGTAAAGATCAATTCAAATCAGGCAGTCCTAAATCAGAGACAGTTAAGAGCACTGCATCAACATGACCTAGGGACAAAACTTTTACAGAAGAGACGAAGAAGCAATGCAAGAGAATTATTTGGCCATAGTTTAAGCAGTTGCCTTATTTGAAAAAGCCAGCTAGCTGTTTGTGATTGGTTAATCTTGAGTTTCCATTTCTTAACTTTGAGGCATTTATAAGCTTAGCTTTTGTTTTCCTCACTAGACTGTAAAGGCATTAAAACCACCTCAGTCTAATGGCCCCCTTATTTAGTTGATTTAACACTTCTGTTACAATAATAAGTCCTAAATTTTATAAATGAACAATTAATAAGTACTTAAAGATCAAATCTGTCCTAGATGGACAGATTTCTAATTGGAGTGTCAAAGTCAATAATAGAGAGAAACATAAAACCTTTGCATCCTCAGGCTACTGATTTATAATTTTTTTTTGTCAGAATATTGTGTTTGCAACTAGATTTAGGAATTAGAATCAGATAATGCATACTCTGACACAAGCATTTTTAAAAGATTTTATTTATCTATTTGTCAGAGAGAGAAGGGCAGAGCACAAGCAGGGGAAGAGGCAGGTGGTGAAGGAGTAGACTCCCTGCTGTGCAGAGAGCCTGATGTGGCACTTGACCCCAGGACCCTGGGATCATGACCTGAGCCAAAGGCAGACACTTAACTGATTGAGCCACCGAGGTACCCCTGACACCAACATTTTTATCACACACTCCCCCAGGTACTTCTTTGAAACTCAGCAGCATTTCCCACTTGGGGATTAAATGATTTTTGTTCTGGTCCTGTGCTACTTTTCTGTCACATTAAAATGATGGCACTTTATTATTTATTCCAAGGCATTTTTTTCCTAAATGATTATATAAAATTATCTTAAAAATGAGATGGAGACGTCCAAAAGAAAAGAGGAGAGATTGACTATTCAGGTAGGGTCTGAAGGAATCCCCAGGGTTCAAGATTTGGTCTTCAACTTCAGATATATATATTTTTTCATACCTAGAGCTGTTCATTGACCATTTCATAAGACATAAACCTGTAGGTTAAATTCCTAAGTATTAATTTTCAAAAGTGAATTTAACTTTTAGTGACTAGAATGTTTAGTTTATGTCTAATATTTAAGGGTAATTACTTGCTCTGTCAGTGTGCATAAGAAATTAGATTATTAGTTCAAAGGCTGTTATATAAGAGTGTTAGGATAGTAAGAATAAAATAGAACTGAGCTAATGTACATGGACATTGGAATTAAAAGTCAAAAGTTTAAATTCCAGCTCCACCAGTTTGCTAGCTATGAGAACAATTACTTTCATCTCAGTTTTTTATCTTCATGTAACTATAGTACTTAATTCATATGTTGTAAGGAACAAGTGGATACAGAACACAGTTTGAGTAAGCACTCAATATATATCAGACATTTTTCTAAAACCAGAGTAAAAAATCTCAGATTCTGAAAGCATATTTCTTTTAGGCTTCCAAAGTCTGATTAAATCCCTCTGATCACAGTGGAATTTACCATTCTGGTGTTAACCAGATAACTGCAGTTCACCAGATTTAGTATTCTTTTCCTCTAGGCAATTTAGTTAAGTTTTCCCAGATTTGCATCCTTTATCACTATGCCTACTAGCAAACTTTTCATGATGGGACCTCACTCAGCTTTTCTATCAAGCCTCCTCCTGGTATCTATACCCTTGTCTTCATGATAGGTTTCAAATGTTGTCAAGTCCTCTCTTCTATGTATTTGCAGACTATCACTTAGAATGAGACTTTTGATTAATGAGTAATTTCTACCAGGTTCATTTTAGAGCTAGCTTTAAACAACTGCCCATAGAGTAGTCTCTGAAAACACCTCTGTGTGTAAAATCCCCATGTGCTTACTAGAACTAGAATAGAGCAGTGCTCTCCCATAATGTAATCACTAATTGCACATCCACAGAGCACTAGTCCTAATTGAGTTGTGCAGTGAGTGTAAAATTCATGCTTCACTTCAAACTTTAGCACGAGAAAAAAAATATAGATTATCCATGAGTATATTTTTATATTAATTACATTTTGACATGATACTATTGTTGCCTTATTAGGTTGAATAGAATACATTTTAAACATTAATTTCACTTAGTTCTTACTTTTTTTTTAAAGACATTATTCATTTATTTGACAGATCACAAGTAGGCAGAGAGGCAGGCAGAGAGAGAGAGAGGAGGAAGCAGGTTCCCTGCTGAGCAGAGAGCCCGATGTGGGACTCTATCCCAGGTCCCTGAGATCATGACCTGAGCTGAAGGCAGAGGCTTAACCCACTGAGCCACCCAGGTGCCCCTCTTTCTTACTTTTTTTAACATAACTATTAGAAAATTTACAATTATATATGTGGCTCACATTATACTTCTGTTGGACATGACTATTCTAACAAGGGGAATGAAGTTTCACAAGAAAACCTATTCTCATTCAGTAGAACTTCCCTAAATCATTTAATATGTATAAGATCCAGCAATTTCACTTCAAGGTATTATCCTGATATGATCAAATGCACATACAATGATGTTCATCACATCATTATTTTGTAAACAACTTAAAATGTCCATCCAGAGTGAAATGGTTGATAAATCAAGATATGCCCACACTAAAGAATGCCTTGCTACCATGCAAAGTAACCATGTTATTTCCATTTTTTGTATGAACAGCCACTGTTTTTACTTCCTAGACTCCATTTATATATTTTTCAGGAAAAGTGCCCTGATTATCTTTGAAAAAAAAAATTTTGTTCATATTCCTGATATCACTATCTGGGTTTGTCCTACCCTTTACATACAGGTGACATATAATCCCAGTTTGATTAATTTATGTTCTTCCCCCTTGGTCTCAATATTTGGTTCCACTGTGATCACTTGATCCAAGCAGGCCCAATCAGAGCTAGTCAAAGTACTTTTAAAGGACTAGACTTGAAGGTGAGAGGATCATATATAAGCCTGATGATATTTGCAGCGAAGTGTCCCTTTTGTCCATGACCAAACAGATGAAGCTCATGCCCTCACCGATTCAACAGACTAAGGTAATTTCAGAGTGCTTTAGAGTAAATAAAATACAATAATGGAATATATATGGGGTGGGCATGGACCTATTTTATCTACAATGGTCAGAGATGGACTTCTTTCTAAGAAGATGGCATTTGAGCTGAGATCAAATAAAAATGATGCAGGTACATGAAAATCAGAAAAAATATGGACTTTATCATATGTAAGGGCTTAGACATGTCTGAGTATCAAAAGGAAGTCTACTGGAGCTTGGAAACCAGGTAAAACTGCTAATAGAAGTTATAAAATTAGAGTAGGTCCCGATCACATAAGGTCGTACAGACCCTGACAACATTTAAAGTTTATTCTACTTGCACTTCAAAGCCATTGGAAGGTTTTAAGCAGAGGAGTGATGTCTACAAATCTTAAAGAAAATTTTTCTGTTTTTCCCTTTTAATATGTTTTCCACAGTTAATTATCTTTGACGCACTATAAGAAAAAAATGTATATTTACAATTATCACTCAGAATATATTTATAAAATCTCTAGACAGTTATAATTCCCATCATTAATTTTTAAAATGATTATGCCAATGACTACTTAAGTACAATATTGCAAAAGGCAGAGCTACATTGTTCCTCAAATCTGTCCTCATTCACTCTGAACAGAGTCCTAGAGACAGAGACCATAGTAATAAGAGGAGTTGAGAATATTCTCAAAAGGTCATTGGGTGTCCCAGAGGAGAAACAATGAAGAAAGCCATGCAAACTGGTAGAGTCCCAGAAGGCCTGTTATTGAAAGAAATCAAGCCAGCTCTAAAAGAAAAATTGGCAATGAGATAAACCTTTAAATGCCACTTCACATTTGGTATTGATTTATTTGCTCCTGGATTTAACTAACATGTCATTCTTGAGGTCACATCTGTAGGAAATCAAGAAAACATTTTTCTACTCAAGCAGATGTGTGAATGCCATTTGCCTTTACTAATGGCTGAAAAACAAACAAAACAAAAACATAGTTCACCAAACCAAGCCACTTGGGCTGAAATAACATACTGAAATTAAAATAAGCCTATTCCAGGGCCAGTTTTAGAAAAATTATGTTTTCTTTGAGTAAGTAACTTCATTTCAGGGTTCCAATTCTGAACACTTTCTATGATTTCAGAGGTGGGCTTTTTTTTTTTTAAGATTTTTTATTTATTTGACAGAGAGAGAGGGAACACAGGCAGGGGGAGGAGGAGAGGGAGAAGTAGGCTTCCTACCCAGCAGGGAGCCCAAAGTGGGCCTTGATCCCAGGACTCTGGGATCATGAAGTAGCCAAATGCAGACACATAATGACAGCCATCCAGGCACCAGAGGTGGGCTTTTTTAAAACCTTGTTCAGGAGCAGTGCCCCCCTACCCCCCAATCAATACCCCTAGGCCACTTCCTACTACATTAAAAACCAAACTTCTGTCTTTTAATCACTTTCAAGTGAAAATGTCTAAGTAAAAGTGATAAACATACCTGTGCTAAAAAGGTGTTAAACATGTGCTCTCTGCTCAAGAAGCTCAAACAATCATGATAGTACAGTAGGACAAGTTATTTGATGGATGTATATAAGGCATATTACAGAAGCATAGAAAGGGTATGTGAGGGTGATCCCTGGACTGATCCTTGAAAGGTATGTGAGATAAGCAGAGAAAGAAAGATTGCAGAGCACTTCAGGGAGAGGCAAAATAAAACATGATGTGTAAGAGACTATATCACTAATCTGACTGTGTAATTTCAGGCATCAGACAATAGATGGAAAGAGAAGGAAATACATTTGGACCTTTCTCAATGCATGAAATCATGTGAAAATAGAATTAAGACAATAAGATACTCTGAAAATATAAGACATGGATAAAAACAGGGGAGGAGTCAAGATGGTGGAGGAATAACAGGCTGAGGTGACATCAGATAGCAGGAGATAAGCTAGATAGTTTATCAAACCATTCCAAACACCTACACGTCCAGCAGGAGATCAAAGAAGAGCAGCAATCCTAGAAACAGAAAATCAACAAATTTCTGAAAGTAGGACTTGTGGAGAAGTGAACCTGAAGTGACAGAAAGATAGGCAGGGGGAGGGGCTGGCTCCCGTCAAATGGTGGAGCAATGGAGCACAAAATCAGAACTTAATAAGAGTCTGCTCCACTGAGGGACATTGCTCCAGAGGCTAAGCAGGGGTGGAGCCATCACGGGGACAGCGCGGTCTCAGGTCCTGCAGGATCACAGAAGGATCGGGAGTGTCTGAGTATCACAGAGCTCACAGGTATTAGAGGGGGAAACCACCTACAGAGATGGAGCCTAGGAGTGAGCTCTCAACTCGAGGTTTCCTTAAATTGTAATCTGTGGCACAGTCAGGTCACTGCTCTTTGACCAGAGACCCCACAAGTGGCAGATCTGGAGGAGTGGCAGGGATCTGCAGGGTTTAGAGACTCCAGGTGGGGCTGTGTGGTGGAGACCAAGACACTCTGTCACAGGACGCATGGGCTCAGAGCACAGCTGGAGGCTAGGGAGACAGGAGTGATTGAGCACTTTTCTCTAAGGGCACACTGAGAAGTGAGGCCCCGATCTCTCAACTCCTCCCACTGGGAAGTTGGGAGGTCCTCATTTTCATTCCCATCCTCCAGAGCTCTATAGAAAGCATTCAGGGAACAAAGGCTACCAAAAACAAACCGAGCAGATTATTTAGCGGGGCCTCTGGCGAGGGCAGAGCAATTCCGCATCGGGCAAAGACACTTAAGAAGCACTACAACAGGCCCCTCCCACAGAAGATCAGCAAGAACATCCAGCCAAGACCAAGTTCACTGATCAAGGAGAACAGCAGAATTCCAGAGGAGGGGGAAAGCAAAATATGGAATTCATGGCTTTCTCCCCATGATTCTTCAGTCTTGCAAAGTTAATTAAATTTTTTAATATTATTTTTTTTCTTATTCTAATTTTTTTAACTTTTATTCATTCCTCTTTTAATGTTTTTTTTAACTAGTTTATCTTAACAATACCTTTTTTTAAAAAGAATCTCTTTGAAATTTCATTATTATAGTCAAATTTTATCCTTCATTGTATCTAACTTTATTTACTGTATACACATAGGCTTTTTTCTTCTAAAAGTTTTTGGGATACAACTTCTAATAGATCAAAATATGCCCTAAATCTAGCACAGGATTTTTTTCTAGTCTCCAGCCTAAGCAAATTCTCTCCACTTTCATTTTCTTTCGTTTCCAAACCAACTTATCTTATCAACTCATTTTTTAGAAATTTTTAAAAAATTTTCATCCTTACAGTCATATTCCGTGCCTTCATCATGTTTATCCCTGTATGTGTGTGCGAGTGTGTGTGTATAAAGCTTTTTCTTTCATTAAAATTTTGAGAGGTAATTTCTTCTAAGAGACCAAAATACTCCCAAAATTAAGTGGGTGGTTCTGTTCTATTCACCAGTCTAATTATATATTTTTTTATTTTTTTCTTTTTTTTTTTTTAAACTTCTTTTTACCCCCTCTTTTCTCCCCCACAATTTGGGTCTCTTCTGATTTGGTTAATGCACATTTTTCTGGGGTCTTTGCAACCCTTTTAGTATTTTATTCTCTCATTCATATATTCTTCTCAGGATAAAATGACAAGGCAGAAAAATTCACCACAGAAAAAAGAACAAGAGGCACTATAGATGGCTAGGGACCTAATGCAAATGTTGATTGGTAATATGTCAGATCTAGAGTTCAGAATGATGATTCTAAAAGTGCTAGCTGGGCACAAAAAAAGGCATGGAAGATATTAGAGAAATGCTGTCTGGAGAAATAAAAGCCCTTTCTGAAGTAATAAAAGAACTAAAATCTAACCAAGCTGAAATTTAAAAAAAAAAGCTATTAATGAGGTGTAATAAAAAATGCAGGCTCTAACTGCTAGGATAAATGATGAAGAAGAGAGAATTAGTGATATAGAAGACCAAATGACAGAAAATAAAGAAGCTGAACAAAAGAGAGACAAACAACTACTGGACCACAAGAGAAGAATTAGAGAGATAAGAGATAAGAAGAAACAACATTAAAATAATTGGGATCCCAGAAGAAGAAGAAAGAGGGAGGGATGCAGAGGGTACATTAGAGTGAATTATTGTAGACAATTTCCCTAATATAGCAAATGGAACAAGCATCAAAATCCAGGAGGTGAAGAGAATCCCCCTAATAATCAATAAGAATAGGTCCATACCCTGTCATCTAATAGTAAAACTTACAAGTCTTAGGGACAAAGAGAAAATCCTAAAAGTATCTTGGGACAAGAAGACTGTAACATACAATGGCAGAATAATTATATTCATAGTAACTTACACAATGTCCTGGCCAGCCAGAGATGACTGGTATGATCTATTCAGAGCACTAAATGAGAAAAATATGCAACCAAGAATACTATATCCAGCTAGGCTATCACTGAAAAGAGAAGGAAAGATAAAACATTTCCAGGACAAACAAAAATTGAAAGAATTTTCAAACATCAAACCAGCTCTACAGGAAATATTGAAAGGGGTCCTCTAAGCAAAGAGAGAGCCTAAAAGTAGACCAGAAAGGAACAGAGACAATATACAGCAACAGTCACCTTACAGGCAATATAATGGCACTAAATTCATATCTCCCAATAGTTACCCTGATGTAAATGGGCTAAATGCCCCAATCAAAAGACACAGGGTATCAGAATGGATAAAAAAAAATAAGACCCATTAATATGCTGAAACTCATTTTAGCCTCAAAAACACCTCCAGATTTAAAGTGAGGAGGCGGGAAGCAATTTACCATGATAATGGACATCAAAAGAAAGCTGGGGGGCAGATTTATAAATCTAATTTATATCAGATAAATTAGATTTTAAGCCAAAGACTATAATAAGAGATGAGGAAGGACACTATATCACACTCAAAGTGTCTGTCTAACAAGAAGATCTAACAATTTAAAATATCTAAGCGGAACTATATAGCCAACTATATAAACCAATGAATAACAAAATCAAAGAAACACACTGACAATAATACAATAATAGTAGGGGAATTTAATACCCCCCTCACTGAAATGGACAGATCATCCAAACAAAAGGTCAACAAGGAAATAAAGGCCTTAAATGACACTGGAGCAGAAGGAAATCACAGATATATTCAGAAAATTCCATTCCAAAACAACAGAATACACATTCTTCTCTAGTGCACATGGAACATTCTCCAGAATAGATTACATCCTGGGTTACAAATCAGGTGTCAACTGGCACAAAAAGATGGGGATCATTCCCTGCCTATTTTCAGACCACAATGCTCTGAAACTAGAACTCAATCACAAGAGGAAATTTGGAAAGTACCCAAAAACATGGAGGCTAAAGAATATTCTTCTAAAGCATGAATGGGTGAACCAGGAAATTAAAGAAGAATTGAAAAAAATTCATGGAAACAAATGAAAATGAAAATACAATGGCTCAAAATTTGCGGGCCAACAATAAAGGCAGTCCTGAGAGGAAAATATATAGTGATACAAGCCTTTCTCAAGAAACAAGTTCTCAAGTACACAACCTAACCCTACACCTAAAGGAGCTGGAGAAAGACAATCAAAGAAAGCTTAACCCCAGCAGGAGGAGAGAAATCATAAAGATCAGAGAAGAAATCAATGAAATAGAAACCAAAAAAACAATAGAACATATCAACAAAACTAGGAGCTTGTTCTTTGGAAGAATTAATAAGATTGATAAACCCCTCGCCAGACTTATCAAAAAGGAAAGAGAAAGGGCTCAAATAAATTAAATCATGAATGAAAGAGGAGAGATCACAACCAACCATAAAGAAATACAAAAAATTATAAGAACATATTATGAGCAACTATGTGCCAGCAAATTTACAATCTTGAAGAAATGGATGCATTCGTGGAGATATATAAACTACCACAACTGAACCAGGAAGGAATAGAAAACCTGAACAGATCCATAACCAGTAAGGAGATTGAAGCATTCATCAAAAATCCCCAAACAAACAAGAGCCCAGAGCCAGGTGCCTTCCCAGCAAAATTCTACCAAACATTTAAAGAAGAATTAATTCCTATTCTCCTGAAACTGTTCCCAAAAAAGAGAAATGGAAGGAAAACTTCCAAGCACATTTTATGAGGCCACTATTACCTTGATCCCAAAACCAGACAAAGACCCCAGCAAAATGGAGAATTACAGACCAGTATCCTTTATGAACACAGATGCAAAAATTCTCACCAAAATATTAACCAATAGGATCCAACAACATTAAAAGGATTACTCGCCACAACCAAGTGGGATTTATTGGTGAGCTGGAGTTGGTTCAACATCCGTGAATTAACCAATGTGATACAACACATTAATTAAAAAAAGAACAAGAACTGTATGATACTCTCAATAGATGCTAAAAAAGTATTTGACAAAATATAGCACCATTTCTTGATAAGAAATGGAAAAATGTTCCATGCTCATGGATTGGAAGAATAAATATTATGAAAAAGTCAATGCTACCTAAAGCAATCTATACTTTTAATGCAATCCCCATCAAAATACCATCATTCTTTTTCGAAGAAATGGAACAAATAATCCTAAAATTTAAAAGGAACCAAAAAAAAAAAAAAAAAAAACCCGAATAGCCAAAGGAATGTCACAAAAGAAAGCTGAAGTTGGTGGCGTTGCAATTCCGGACTTCAAACTCTATTACAAAGCTGTCATCATCAAGGCAGTATGGTTCCGGAACAAAAACAGTCACATTGATCAGTGGAACAGAAAATAACCTCTTCAAAATTTAGGTTTAAAATGCCACTCAACTAGAAGTCCTTGATGCACTTTCTCATAAGTATGACTGTTATGGGGTAACTAAAGGCAAAATAAAGCATATAGAGTATTTGAATAACTTGAATAATTATGCTTACTTAATCTTGTATGTTACACAAAAATACATATATTACCTGTCATGGAATATTTAAAACAGATTTTCAAAAATGAGCTCTATTTTCAGAAGTAAAACTTGTAAGAATGTTATTCTCTGACTGCAGTGCAATAAAACTCTAAAATTAACACTCATTATTAACAAGTTGACCATTGTTAGAAAAATTACCAAAGTATTAGAAAATAATCAGCTTCTGTTATTAGTTTCCACCACAGATCATAGTAAATTTTTGATGGCATAAGGAGAAACTGTAAATTATAAAATTATAAAAGTTAAAATAAGCAGCAAAATATCTGGGTGGACTTCGTTTATGAAATGATACTCAGGATAAAAGCAATGAGAAGATTTTTTAACACATAATTTAAATCTTTTGAATATCAAAAGTAAAAGGAAAACCTATACATTTTAAGAACACATTGGCAACAAATTTCAAAGGATAATAGGTTAATGCTAATTTGTATATATTTCTAGACAATGATTAAAAGATTCTACTATTTTCATTTCTCTATGTAAATCATTCCTACTTCTTGCACCGCTGTCTTTATTTCCTTTAATTATAGTCAAAATTATTTGCTGAATCATGAAGTCCTGCTTTTCCAAAAATTAAGAAGCACAGAATTAGATATGTCCCTCTAATAAAATAACTCTATTGAAAGATGACTCAGATGGCAAAATAAACTGGCTTCTAAACTATTTGTAAATTATCTTTAACATAGATAGTATTATTTTGATACAATCTACATAATATGTATCACATGAAAGGCCTTATTCTATGTGTGCACATCATTTTCTTATCTAAATATATTTTCTATCTCTGTGAGAAGTAACATTTCATCTTGAAAATAAATTTTGATACAGCCTAATATAATTATGAAATAACTCAGGTATAAGTATGAATGTACTTAGAAATTTATATATATAAAGAATCAATAAAACACAGTTGTTAAAGGTGAGATTCCAGCAGTGATCACCTGAATTCATATGCTGGTTCTGCCAATTAACCTTTGTATGATCATAGGCAAATTACTTTCTGCATCCCTCTGTCTAATTGGTAAAACTAGAAGAGTCAACTAATTGAATGTATACACACACACACACACACACACACACACACACACACACATACACATTCAGTATCTCCTCAAAGGTATTATTGCTTAGATAAAGTTAACCTTCTGAAAAATTTAAAAACATATTTTTTTCTCTACAGATAACTAATAACCATATGAAAATATAACTCATACTTATTATTAATTAAAGAAACCAAAGGAAAAAATGAAATACATTATTTTAATCATAAATTATTAAATTTAAAAGTAACACTTGAGTTTTAGAAAGGGGAAAAGGTGTAGTAGGACACAGACTCTAATCTATTACTGATGTTAGTATAAGGAGACACAACTTTTCCAGAAGTCTTAAAAATATTCATACCCTTTGAATGACATATTCCACTTCTCAGAATGTACACTATAGAAATAATTAGAAATTCTAATAAAAATGTATGTACAAATATTCCCATCACATCATCATATATAGTGTCAAGAATTGAAATCAACCTGTTTCCAACAGTGTTACAGAAAAATAAATTAAAGGTTATCCCTGTGTAGCATTAAAAATTGTGTTCTTGGTGAGAGGCAAGATGGAGGAGGAGTAGCAGACTGAAATGAAATCAGATCCAAGAAGTTCACCTAGATAGGTGATCAAACCATTCTAAACACCTACAAACTCAACAAGAGGTCGAAGAAAAGAAGAGCAGCAATTCTAGGAACAGAAAATCAACCATTTTCTGAAAAGTTGCACATGTGGAGAAGTGAATCTGAAGTGATGGGAAGATAGACCATGGGGGGGGAGGGGCCAGCTCCTGGCAAGTGGTGGACCAGTAGAGAACAAAATCAGAACATTTAGAAGTCTGCTCCAATGAGGGACATCATTCTAGAGGCTAAGTGGGGGTGGAGCCCTCACAGGGACAGTGTGGTCTCAGGTCCCGTGGGGTGACAGAAAGATTGGGGATGTCTGAGTGTGGTAGAGCTGCCAGGTATCAGGGCAGGGAAGTTGACTACAGAGACAGAGCTGAAGACTGAGATTTCAGATTGGGGTTACATTAAACCATGATCCAAGGCACAGTCGAGTCACTGCTCTTTGAGCAGGGTCCTCACAAGTGGCACATCTGGGGAGATTCACCTTCCTCCCCAGGAAGGAGCATCACAGCAGGAATCTGCTGGGTTTGGAGACTCCAAATGGGGTTGTGCCCCAGAGATGGAAACACTCGGTCACAGGCCGGGTGAGCTTGGAGTGTGCCTGGAGACCAGGGAGATTGGGAGGCCACTATTTTCATTCCCGTCCTCAAAAGCAGTATGGAAAGTGTTCAGGGAACAAATGCTCTGAGAGTGAACCTGAGCAGATTACTTAGCCCCGTGCGTGTGCCTGTGTGTGTGTGTGTGTGTGTGTGTGTATTTTACCCCTTTCTTCTCCCACCAGTTTTGGCATTCTTCTGATTTGGTTAGTGTACATTTTTCTGGGGTCTTTGCCACCCTTTTAGTAGCTTATTCTCTCGTTCATATATACTTAACTGGATGAAATGACAAGACAGAAAACTCAACATAAAAAAAGGAACAAGAGCCAGTACTGATGGTTATGGACCTAATCATTACAGATATTGGTAATATGTCAGAATGAGAGTTCAGAATGATGATTCTCAAGGTGCAAGCTGGGCTCCAAAAAGGTATGGAAGATATTAGAGAGTCCCTTTCTGGAGAAATAAAATCCCTTTCTGGAGAAATAAAAGAATTAAAATATGCTCAGGCTGGAGACTAGAACAAAGCCATGTGCTAGATTAGGGTATATTTTGATTTATTAGAAAAAATTGAATCGCAAAAGTTTTTTGGAAAACAAAACCTCTATGTTTACAAAAAATAAGGTTAAATACAATGAAGGGATACAATATGACTATAACAAGGAAGGTTTAAAAAGATTTTTTATTTAGAAATGTATGTTAAGATAAACTAGTTAAAAATGTTAAAGGAGGAAAGAGGAATAATTTTAAAAAATAGAATAATAAAATAAATTAAAAATATTTAACTTTGTACCGCTTTCCTAATGGCACACAGGAGAAGAATGAGGCACAAACAAGTCAGCTGTAAGAGAAGGGGAACAGGGGATGACAGCTTGGACTATTGTCTTGAAGAACTCCTCAATCCCATAAGAAGAGAATGTTATTCATTAGTCATATATCTAGTAGGTAAACAAGAAGGAATATAAGTCATATCTTGGTCACAAGTTTTAGAGATAAACCAAGGAGTAAGGTGTGTCCAGTCCAGCAGCAGGGGATTTGTAGTTGTGCAAATGCACTTAAAGGGATTATTGTAACAGAAGGCTTTCTCGGAGGTATGTGAGAAAACAAAAAGGGGAAGCAGGTGGTGTCCCTGAGTGGTTGGGGCGTTCCCAGCTGCTTGGCTTCCATGAAGCAATGAGTGAGCCAGGCATCCTCAGCTGCTTGGCTTCAAGGATGTGTATCATCCCCTCCACCAGAGGCCTGCTGCTGATACATGTTTTTCTCAAGGTCATCTTTAAGCATGTTTGCATGACCAGTACAACTCCTCCTTAGTTAAAGTTATAGTTTAACCAGTGTATTATTTTGAGGGATGGTTACAACTTTGCAAGATTAACGGATTGTGGGAAAAAAGCCATGAATTCTATGTGTTGATTTACCCAACTGTGCAGTTCTGCTGTTTTCCTTGATCCATGAGATTGGTCTTAGCTTGATATTCTTGCTGGTCTTCTGCAGAAGGGGCCTGTTGCAGTGATTCTCAAATGTCTTTGCCCGAGACAGAATTGCCAGGCATGGGGCTAATTAAAATCTAACTCAGTTGAAATTTAAAAATCTATTAATGGGGTGCAATAAAAAATGGAGGCTCTTACTGCTAGGATAAATGATGCAGAAGAGAGAATTAGTGATATAGAAGATGAAATAATGGAGAATAAAGAAGCTGAGAAAAAGAGAGACAAACAACAACTAGACCACGAGTGGAGAATTCAAAAGGCAAGTGATACCGTAATATGAAATTATATTAGAATAATTGGGATCCCAGAAGAAGAATAGAGAGAGGGGGGCAGAAGGTATATTGGAACAAAGTATAATAGAGAATTTCCTGAATATGGCAAAGGGAACAAGCACCAAATTCCAGGAGGTACAAAGAATCCCCCCTCAAAATCAATACAAATAGGTCCACACGCGGTCATCTGATAGTAAAACTTACAAGTCTTAGCGACAAAGAGAAAATCCTAAAAGCAGCTCGGGACAAGAAGACTGTAACATACAATGGTAGAAATATTAGATTGACAGCAGACATACCCACAGAGAACTGGCAGGTCAGAGAGGACAGGCGGGATCTATTCAGAGGACTGAATGTGAAAAATATGCAGCCAAGAATACTATATCCAGCTAGGCTGTCACTGAAAATGGAAGGAAAGATAAAAAGCTTTCAGGACAAACAAAAACTAAATGAATTTGCAAACACCAAACCAGCCCTACAGGAAATATTGAAAAGGATCCTCGAAGCAAAAAGAGAGCCTAAAAGTAGTAGACAAGAAAAAAACAGAGACAATATGCAGTAATAGTCATCTTACAGGCAATACAATGGCACTAAATGCATATCTCTCAATAGTTACCCTGAATGTTAATGGGCTAAATGCCCCGATCAAAAGACACAGCATATCAGAATGGATTAAAAATGGATTAAAAAAAAAAACAAGACACATCAATATGCTGTCTACAAGAAACTCATTTTAAACCCAAAGACATCCCCAAATATAAAGTGAGGGGGTGGAAAACAATTTACCATGCTAATGGACATCAAAAGAGCTGGTGTGGCAATCCTAATATCAGATAAATTAGATTTTAAACCAAAGACTATTATGAGAGATGAGGGAGGACACTGTATCATACTTACAGTGTCCATCCAAAAAGAAAATCTTACAGTTTTAAATATCTATGCCCCTAACATAGGAGCAGCCACCTATATAAACCAATTAATAACAAAATCAAAGAAACACACTGGCAATGATACAATATTAGTAGGGGACTTTAGCAACCCCCTCACTGAAATGGACAGATCATTTAAGCAAAGGATTAACAAGGAAATAAAGGGTTTAAATGACTCACTAGAGCAGAGGGACATCACAGATATATTCAGATCATTCCATCACAATACAACAGAATACACATTCTTCTCTAGTGCACATGGAACATGCTCCAGAATAGATCACATCCTGGGTCAAAAATCAGGTCTCAACCAGTACCAAAAGATTGGGATGACTCCATGCATATTTATAGACCACAGTGCTCTGAGGCTAGAGCTCAATTACAAGAAGAAAGTTGGAAAGAACAGAAATACATGGAGGCTAAAGAGCATCCTACTAAAGAATGGATGGGTCAACCAGGAAATTAAAGAACAGTTGAAAAATGCATGGAAACAAATGAAAATGAAAAACACATCTGTTCAAAATCTTGGGACACAGCAAAGGTGGTCCTGAGAGGAAAGTATAGAGCAATATAAGCCTTTCTCAAGAAACAAGAAAGGTCTCAAATACACAACCTAATCCTACACCTAAAGGAGCTGGAGAAAGAAAAACAAAGAAAGTCTAAACCCGGCAGGAGGAGAGGAATCATAAAGATCAGAGTAGAAATCAATGAAATAGAAACCAAAAGAACAGTAGAACAGATCAACAAAACTAGGAGCTGGTTCTTTGAAAGAATTAATAAGATTGATAAACTCCTGGCCAGATTCATCAAAAAGAAAAGAGAAAGGAAACAAATAAATAACATCATGAATGAAAGAGGAGAGATCACAACCAACACCAAAGAAATACAATCAATTATAAGAACATATTATGAGCAACTATATGCCAGCAAATTTGACAATCTGGAAGAAATGGATGCATTCGTAGAGACATATAAACTACCACAACTGAACCAGGAAGAAATAGAAAACCTGAACAGATCCATAACCAGTAAGGAGATTGAAGCAGTCCTCAAAAATCTGCCCAAAAAAAAAAAAAAAAATCCAAGGGCCAGAAATCTTCCCAGGGGAATTCTACCAAACATTTAGGGAAGAATTTAATACTTATTCTCCTGAAACTGTTCCAAAAACTAGTAAAGAAAGGAAAACTTCCAAACTCATTTTATGAGGCCAGCATTACCTTGATCCCAAAACCAGACAAAGACCCCAGCAAGAAGGAGAATTACAGACCAGTATCCTTGATGAACACAGATGCAAAAATTCTCACCAAAATACTAGCCAATATGCTCCAACAGTACATTAAAAGGATTATTCACCACGAAAAAGTGGGAGTTATTCCTGGGCTGCAAGGGTGGTTCAACATCCACAAATCAATGTGATACAATATGTTAATAAAAGAAAGAACTAGAACCATATGATAGTCTCAACAGATGCTGAAAAAGCATTTGACAAAGTACAGCATCTTTTCTTGAACAAAACTCTTCAAAGTGTAAGGATAGAGGATACACACCTCCATATCATCAAAGCCATCTGTGAAAAACCCACAGTGGATATCATTCTCAGTGGGGAAAACTGGGAGATTTCCCCCTAAGGTCAGGAACACGGCAGGCATGTCCACTATCACCACTGCTATTCAACACAGTACTAGAAGTCCTAGCCTCAGCAATCAGACAACAAAATGAAATAAAAGGCATCCGAATCAGCTAAGAAGAAGTCAAACTCTCAGTCTTTGCAAATGATATGATACTTTATGTGGAAAATCCAAAAGACTCCACTCCAAAACTTCTAGAACTCATACAGGAATTCAGTAAGTGTCAGGATATAAAATCAATGCACAGAAATCAGTTGTGTTTCTATACAGCAACAGCAAGACAGGAGAAAGAGAAATTAAGGAGTCAATCCCATGTACAATTGCTCCCAAAATTATAAGATAGGAATAAACCTAGGCAAACAGGTAAAGAATCTGTACTCCAAAAACTATAGAATGCTCATGAAAGAAATTGAGGAAGACGCAAAGAAAGAGAAAAACATTCCATGCTCATGGAATGGAAGAACAAATATTGTGAAAATGTCTATGCGACCTAAAGCAATCTACACATTTAATGCAATCCCCATCAAAATACCTTCATTTTTTTTTTCAAAGAAATGGAAGAAATAATCCCAAAATTTATAGGAAACCAGAAAAGGCCTCGAATAGCCATAGGAATGTCGCAAAAGAAAGCCGAGGTTGGTGGCGTCACAATTCCAGACTTCAAGCACTATTACAAAGCTGCCATCATCAAGACAGTTGGTATTGGCACAAAAATATACACATAGACCAATAGAACAGAATAGAAAGCCCAGATATACACCCTCAATTCTATGGTCAACTCATCTTCAACAAAGCAAGAAAGAATGTTCAATGGAAAAAGATAGTTTCTTCAACAAATGGTGCTGGGAAAATTTGATAGCCACATGCAGAAGAATGAAACTGGACCATTTCCTTACACCACGCATGAAAATAGACTCCACATGGATGAAAGACCTCAATGTGAAACAAGAATCCATCAAAATCATTGAGGAGAACACAGGCAGGAACCTCTCCGACCTCAGCCACAGGAACTTCTTTGTAGAAACTCTGCCAAAGACAAGGGAAGCAAGGGCAAAAATGAACTATTGGGATTTCATCAAGATCAAAAGCTTTTCACAAAAAAATGAAACAGTCAACAAAACCAAAAGACAACTGACAGAATGGGAGACGATATTTGCAAGTGACATATCAGATAAAGAGCTAGTATCCAAAATCTATAAAGAAGTTATCAAACTCAACACCCAAAGAACAAATTATCCAATCAAGAGATGGGCAGAGGACATGAACATACATTTCTGCAAAGACAACATCCAGATGGCCAACAGACACATGAAAAAGTGCTCCACATCACTCGGCATCAGGGAAATACAAATCAAAACCACAATGAGATACCACCTCACACCAGTCAGAATGGCTGAAATTCACAAGGCAGGAAATAACAGATGCTGGTGAGGACGCAGAGAAAGGGGAACCCTCCTACAGTGTTGGTGGGAATGCAAGCTGGTGGAACCACTCTGGAAAACAGCATGGAGATTCCTCAAAAAGTTGGAAATAGAACTCCCCTACAACCCAGCAATCACACCACTGCGTATTTATCCTAAAGATAAAAATGTAGTGATCTGAAGGGGCACGTGCACCTAAATGTTTATAGCAGCAATGTCCACAATAGCTAAACTATGAAAAGAACCCAGATGTCCATCAACAGATGAATGGATAAAGAAGATGTGTTATATATATACAATGGTATACTACGCAGCCATCAAAAGAAATAAAATTTTGCCATTTGCAACAACGTGGATGGAATTAGAGGGCATTATGCTGAGCGAAATGTCAATCAGAGAATGACAATTATCATATGATCTCTCTGATATGAGGAATTTGAGAGACAGATTGGGGGGTTTGCTATGGAAGGAAAAAAATGAAACGGATGGGACCAGGAGGGAGACAATCCATAGGATTGTCGGTTGGGGAGAGGATGGTTGGGTTTTGGACCCTGGGGAGGTTATGTGATATGGTGAGTGCTGTGAATTGTTTAAGCCTGACGATTCACAAACCTGTACCCCGGGGGCAAATAATACACTAAATGTTAATAAAAATAATTAATAAAAAATAATAAGAGAAAAACTGTGTTCTCAAAAAAAAAAAAAAACCACGACTGCATAGGAAACTAAAAGTATTAAGTTATAAATGATAACATTAAGTATTTGGATAATTTTGACAAATACTGCATCAGTATATACAATACATTCAATGTATTACTTTATAAAAATCTAAACATGAATTAACAAACAAAAAGCAAATCAGATCTATAACTATAGAGAATAAAGTGATGATTGCCAGTGGGATGGGAAAATGGTAAAAATGGGTGAAGGAGAATGGAAGGTACAGGCTTCCAGTTATGGAATGAATAAATTACATGAATAGAAGTCATAGCATAGGTAATATAGGCAATGATATTATAATATTGTTGCATGGTAACCAATGGTAGCTACAACTCATGGTAAGCATAGCACAACATATAGAGAAGTTAAATCACTATGCTATACACCTGAAATTAATGTAACATTATGTCTACAGAAAAAAAAAAAGAAAAGAAAAAGAAAAAGAAAATAAACAATTTTGACTTTTCTAAATTTCTCTTACAGGACAGCATTTCTTTCTTTCCTTTCTTTCTCCTCTCTCTTTCATTCCTCCTTTCTTCCTTTTCTTCCTTCCTTTTCTTCCTCTATCTTCCTTATTTCCTTCCTTCCACTTTCTTGCTTTTCTCTTTCTTTTTTTCCCCCTCTGTGGATTTTAGGATCAGAGATTTGAGGGGGGCCTGGGTGGCTCAATCAGTTAAGTATCCAACTCTTGCTTTTGGTTCAGGCCATGGTCTCAGAGTCATAGGATTGAACCAGGCATTGGGCCCTGCACTCAATTTGGAATCTTCTTGTCCCACTTCCTCCACCTCTCTCTCTCTCTCTCTCTCAAATAAATAAAGAAATAAAGAAGCAAACAAAATCTTTTTAAAAAATCAAAGATTTAAATTATCCTTATTTCTAATTTTATTTTACATTATCACAGTCTTTTTTTTTCCCCCCCTCAACTCTTTTTCCATATATACAAGTATACATGCAGACACATATACACGAGGGTGTAAAATCTCTTTAGGAATGCATGTATCATATTCTGCTTTTAAAATGCAACAAGATACAAGTTTTTAAAAAGAAAGCATAATCTCTTTTTCCTTCTTTTAACCTACAGTGGATAGATAATAAAAGGTAAATTGGGAAAAATAAATGATTCAGAGTCAAAGGATCAAGGTCCATGTAATTACTCATCCTCTTATCTGTTGTATTACCTTGGGTACATCATTTAACTTCTCTTAAGTTCCATATTTATAAAGAAAAAGGAAACAAATGATAACATCAATACCACAGAATGTTTTTAATGATTAAATGATGTACACATGGTAAGCATTTAATGCAATGATTGTTACATCACAAGTACTCTTTAGGATTTTTTTAGAATGTAATTTAATGCTAAATTTATAAGTCAGGACTTGAAAATATAACCAAGAGTTCTTTAAATGCTCTGTAGAGAACAAAGATTCATTTCCAGACAAGGAAATAAAAGATTGAAGCAGTTTGTCTCAAACAACTAAATTTTATATTTCTTTGAATCAAGAGTATCCATATATAATTTTGGATGTCTTTTTGTGAGCTGGAATCAAAGAACTACACTCTCCTGAATTAGTCCTCAGTTCGGTGCACACATGATATTGAAAAATACCCCCATTAATTTTAAGCCTATTTTTATATAAATCTACTCTATCCTATTTTATTCTTCTACCTTTGTTATTATAGATTTTGATTACTTGAAGAACCAAACATGCCTAAAGAAAGCACACACACACATTTATGTATTCTATTCTCTGCACATAAAAATTTTGCATGGTTTTAAAAGCTTTTTTGAAGGCAAGGTATTGATTACTAATATCAATTGGTCAGCTCTATGTACATGGGCAGACTAGGTTCTTTACCCGCATATTATAAAGGAAAGAGAAGAAAGACCTGCCTCTACCCCGAGTTATTATATATTTGTGATATATACTATTACTATTATCTTTTTAAAAGCAAATATTTCTGAGAAGAGTGTCACATTGAATTCTTCACACACTATTTTGTTTGAAGTATTTGGAAAGCTACCCAAAATTCATGAGTAGCCAGAGATTTTTTAAAAAGGGGGGGTGATTTTTAGGCAGAGAAGCAGACAAGTTAGAGAAAGGTCAAAGGGCAATGAAGAGAAAAAAATAAGCATAAGATGATTTACCTTCCAGTTTTATGGGGCCAGCCACGATCTTCACCCTTGGCATACCTACTCTTATGACCTAGTGTATAGAATGTTTATCAAGACATATCTTTTTAAAATAAAAGCATGGTTTATGGAGAGTTATAATAATCATCAATTTTAGTCTTGCAGTATAGTTTTAGGATTTTCCAATCACCAATAATATTCTCTTCATTTTTCTCAGGGTATTTCTATCCTTCTGATCTATCAAAGACCCAGCTCTGGTCCACTTTGCTTATAAAGCAAGCATTATGTTGTCATGGAATATACAGGAATTCCCTCATACATTGAAGCATTAATTTGACAGTTATGTGTCAGACAATACAAAAAGTATAATAATCATATTATTGAAGGTCCAGAAGGAACAGGGATATTTGAAAAAAATCTCTGAAGAAATAATAGCAGAAATAATCTAATAGATTAAAGACAATTTAAAATATATATATACCTTTAAGAAGTAAACGCAAAGAAGTTCACACTCAAATACAATGATTGTTACACTGGTGAAAACCAAAGGCAAAGAAAAAATGCTCAAACCAGCCAAAGAAAAATATTACATATTACATATAGGGGAATACCAATTCAAATGACAGTTGATTTCTCATCTGAAACCATGGAGACCAAAAGACAGCAAAATATCTGTCAAGTGCTGAAAGAAAATAAATGTCAACCCTAAATTATTTATCAAAAGGAAATATCCTTCAGAATTGAATGTGAAATAAAAACATTTTCAGATGAAGAAAAACAAAGAAAGTTTATTATTGGAAGATGCATACTGAAAGAAATATTAAATGAGGCTTATCAGGTAGAAGAAAACTTCAGATAGAAAGGATTTCAGAAATAAATAGCAGAAATGGTATATATTTGGTTAAGTGTATCAAAATATTTTCTTTTAAATTCTAAAAAATATCCCTAACCAAAGTTTGAAAATTATAAAATGATCTGTTGAGTTTTGCAATGTATATAGAGGTAATATATGATATCTACACAAAATAGGGAAGAGTTGCATGGTTTTTAAATTCCACTTAAAGTGATAAAACATTAATTATAATTAAACAGCAAAGTTAATATGAATATTATAAACCCTAGAGAAATCTCTAAAAATACTGAAGACAAAATATAGTTTAAAAAATAGAGAAATAGGGGCACCTAGGTGGCTCAGTCAGTTAAGTGCCAGCTTTCAGCTCAGGTCATGATCCCAGGGTCCTGGGATCGAGCTGGCATTGGGCTTCCTGCTCAGCAGGGAGTCTGCTTGTCTCTCTCCCTCTGCCCCTTGCTCACTGCTCCTGCTCACTCTCTCTCTCAAATAAATAAATAAATAAATAAATCTTTTAAAAAATAAAAGTAAATAAAAATAAATAAGAGAAATAAAAATTCACTACTAAAAAGAATTCAAATAATTTGAAGCAGACAGGGAATAAAAACGAAGATGGCAAAATAAAAACAAATAACAAAATTCTAGATATAATTTAAGCATATCAATAACTACATAAATGTAAATGATCTAAACACACCAAGTAAAACACAGAGTTTATCAGATTGGATTAAGGAAAACACAAACCAATTATAAGTTGCATACAAGAAAGCCACTTTAAATAAAAAGATGTAGGTAGGCTAAAATGAAAAAAATGAAAACAAATCTCACACTTAAAAAGAAAATAATCAAAGCATAGGCCACTTGGGTAGCTCAACCCATTAAGCATCTAACTTCTGATTTTGGCTCAGACCCTAAGATCATGCCCCTTCACAAGTTCTGCACTCAGCATGGAATCTGCCTGATATTCTCTCTCTCCCTGACTCCCTCTGTCTTACTCCCTGCTCTCTGTCTTGCTCTCTCTCTCCCAAATAAATAAATAAATCTTAAAAAGCACACACAGGACAATCATCAAGATAGATGATATCCTGGGTCATAAAAAAAAAAATCTTAATAAATTTAAAGAGTCAAACTTATACAAAGTTTGTCCTTTGGCCATAATGGAATTAAACTACGAATAAATCAGAAAAATGTGAACAAAATTCTCAAATACTTGGAAATTAAATTAAGGCCAAGAGGAATTTTCAAGAGAAATAAGAATATACTTTGAACTAAAGGAAAATGAGCATAAAACATATCAAAATTCATGGGGTACAAAGCAATTCTTAGAGGGAAATGAATAACTTTAACTAACAGTGATATAAAAGAAGAAATGTTTAAAATCAAGAGTTGACATTTTCACCTAAAGAAACCAGAAAAATAAAATCTGTAACAAGAAGGAACAAGTAATAAGGAAAAGAACAGAAATCAACAAAGATGAAATTAGGAAAAAAATACAGAAAATTAATGAAATCCAACCTAGTGACATCCAACCTAGTTGTTATAGTTATTTTAGGTCAACTTGGATGGGCCATCTTGCCCAGGTATTTGGTCAAACATCATCCTGGATGTTTCTGCGAAAGTGTTTTCAATGATAATTGCAATTAAACTGGTAAAATTTAAATAAAACAGATTGCCCTCCATAATGTGGTTGGAGTTCATCTAATCAGTCAAAGGTCTGGATAGACCAAAAGGCTGACATCCCCTGAGCAAGAAAAAATTCTCCAGCAGGCTACTTTTAGACTTCATCTGCAACACCAGCTCCTCCTGGTTTTCCAGCAGACTATGGACACAAATTGCAACTCTTTCCTGAGTTAACCACCATATTCATGGAATATGAACCTTTGAAACATAATATCTCTGTTTAGATAATACCTAAATGCTAATTTGCCCAAGTATCCAAAAGAAGAGAGAGAGGACCCAAATTAATAAAATTATGAATGAAAGGGGAGAGATCATGACTAACACCAAGGAAATACAATCATCAGAAATTATTATCAACAGTTATATGCCAGGAAGTTAAAGCAACCTAGGTGAAATGGATGGATTCATGGGACTCTATAAATTTATAATCTATAAATTAATAAATAAATATAATCTATAAATTTCTAAAACTGAAACAGGAAGAAATTTACAACCCGACAGACCAATATCCAGTAACAAGATTGAAACAGTCATCAAAACCTCCCAAAAAACAAGAGCCCAGGACCTGATGGATTCCCTGGGGAATTCCACCGAACATTCAAAGAAGAAATAATACATACTCTCCTGAAGCTGTTTCAAAAAATAAAAACAGAAAGAAAATTTCCAGACTCTTTTTATGAAGCCAGCCATTACCCTGGGCACCAAACCAGGCAAAGACCCCACCAAAAAGGAGAATTTCAGACCAATATCCCTGATGAATATGGATGCCAAGATTCTCAACAAATTCCTAGCTAATAGGATCCAACAGTACATTAAAAAGATTATCCACCATGACCAGGTGGGATTTATCCATGGGATGCAAGGGTGGTTCAACATTCACAAACCAATCAATGTGATAGAATAAATCAGTAAGAGAAGAGAGTAGAACCACATGATCCTCTCAATTGATGCAGAAAAAGCATTTGACAAGATACAGCATCTGTTCCTGATTAAAAATGATTCAAAGTATAGGGATAGGGTTAACATTCCTCACTTCATAAAATCTATCTATGAAAAACCCACACTGATTATCATCCTCAATGGGGAAACAGTGACAGTCTTTCCTTTGAGATCAAGAACATGACAAGGATGTCCACTATCACCACTATTGTTCAACATAGTATAAGAAGTCCCAGCAACAGCAATCAGACAACAGAAAGAAATAAAAGGCATTCAAATTGGCAAGAAGAAGTCAAACTCTCTCTCTTTGCAGATGACATAATACTTTATATGGAAAACCCAAAAGACTCCACCCCCAAACTATTAGAATTCATACAGCAATTCACTAATGTGACAGGATACAAAATCAATGTACAGAAATCAGTTGCTTTCTTATACTCTAACAATAAAAATATAGAAAGGGAAATCAGAGAATTGATTCCATTTACTATCGCACCAAGAACCATAAGACACCTGGGAATAAACCTAACCAAAGAGGTAAAGAACCTGTACTTGAGAAACTACAGAACACTCATGAAAGAAATTGAAGATACCAAAAGATGGAAGAGCATTCCATGCTCATGGATTAGAATAAACATTGTTAAAATGTCTATACTGCCAAGAGCCATCTATACTTTCAATGCCATCCCAATCAAAATTCCACCAGCATTTTTCAGAGAGCTGGAACAAACAATCCTAAAATTTGTATGGAACCAGAAGAAACACCAAATTGCTAAGGAAATGTTGAAAAAGAAAAACAAAGCTGGGGGCAACATGTTGCCTGATTTCAAGCTTTACTACAAAGCTATGATCACCAAGACAGCATGGTACTGGAACAAAAACAAACACAGAGACCAGTGGAACAGAATAGAGAGCCCAGATATGGACCCTCAACTCTATGGTCAAATAATCTTCGACAAAGCAGGAAAAAATATACAGTGGAGAAAAGACAGTCTCTTCAACAAATTGTGCTGGGAAAATTGGGCAGCTAAGAATAAAACTAGATCATTCTCTTACACCCTACACAAAGATAAATTCTAAATGGATAAAAGACATCAACATGAGGCAGGTATCTATCAAAGTCATAGAGGAGAACATAGGCAGTAACCTCTTTGACATCAGCCACAGCAACTTCTTTCAAGATATGTCTCCAAAGGAAGCAAAAGCAAAAATGAACTTTTGGGACTTCATCAAGATCAAAAGCTTCTGCACAACAAAGGAAACAGTCAACAAAACAAAGAGGCAACCCACAGAATGGGAGAAGATATTTGCAAATGACAGTAAAAACAAAGGGATGAGATCCAAGATTATAAAGAACTCCTCAAACTCAACACACACAAAACAGATAATCACGTCAAAAAATGGGCAGAAGACAAGAATAGACACTTCTCCAAAGAAGACATACAAAGGCTAACAGACACATGAAAAAATGTTCATCATCACTAGCCATCAGGGAGACTCAAATCAAAACCACATTGAGATAGCACCTTACACCAGTTAGAATGGCCAAAATCAAACATCTCTTATACATAGGAATTTTACATAGCATCTCCCCTATTGGGTCATCAAACCTGCATTTAAGCAAGTTTTGTATAATGGAAGCACTCTGCACTTTAGAAACTGACAGACCTGTTTGATTCATGGCTTTGTCATTAAGTAGGCATGTATTCATGAGCATCACTTCAATAGACCTCAACTCCCTCATTTTTGAAATGAGGATACTTTAAAGAGATTTTGTAAAAATTAGAAATTATGTAAATATAAAGTAACTGTCATATTGTAGGAATACAGTAAATTTTATTTATTAACATATATAGTTCACATTGGTGGTACAAGAATAAGGTCAGATGTTTTTAAAAATATTTTCTCTACTAGATGTTAAATGTATGTTCTGCTTTTTTTTTTTTTGTCATACACTGATCCCTAGAACAATTCCTAACACATAAACAGTACCTAATAATTTTGTTACTATCTGATGAAAAACAGCTTATGTTAGCTCTTCTCAATTTTTTGTTCTTATTATCCCTTTATATTATAAAAATTAGTATAACAGAACCCGAAAGTCTTCTGTTATTTTGGTCATAACTATCTACATTTACTATACTGAAGGTTAACAGTAAATATTAATTCAATTAAAATAATCAAAATAAAACCAATACTTATTCACATAAATAATAAACTTTCCAAAATAAAACAAAACAAGATGTTAGTGAGAAGAATGTATTGTATAAATTTTTGCAAAATTCTTTGTTTGACTTAATAAAAGTTAACTAGATTCTCACATTGGCTTTTGTATGCAATCAATTATAATGTGTGGTTTTATTTGAAGTGTATGAAGAAAATCCAACTTCACAAAGATCTGTGATGGAAATAGGAATATTTCAACAGCACTTTTAGATAATTATAAATATTCTTATTTGCTACTATATCAAAATGCAAAATGTGGTAGTTTTTTTTCAGTTGTTTACAATGTAAAACCTGAAACTATGTCAATAGTCAGTGAATTCTGTTCCAAATGCCATTAACCTATGAGTAGTCTGAACCAAACTTTCACTCATACATAATTTTACAGCATCATGCATGGATCATTCAGGAAATACTGGTTCAATGATTTAGGTGGATCTTCTATATGTGAACACATTTCATTTCATAATACCATCAATAAGTCGCAGTTGTTAATATCATCATTAAGCTCAGCAGTGAAGTTTAAGTATTCAGAGAGCTGTCAAACTCACCCTGGTGAATGAATACAAGTTTACCAAAACTCCCTTTTTTGGTAGAAAGCTCAAATTTTTATCATTGGCCACAAATACTGGAAGTCAATCTCCTGAAAGTGATGGACTCATACTGCTCATTTTTGAGAAAATCCCTGCCAAATACCTAAGTCTGAATAACCATAATTGGTCAGTTTCCTGTTTCATTAAAAAAAAAAAAAAAAAGGCAGTTAGCTCATTACTCAAACAAGTGCCCAAGTGCCTTTCCTTGAGATGGCCATTATACTTCACAATATAGAATTGCTTTATGTGTATTTCCTCTTTAGTAATACAAAATACTAAAAGTAAGTATTCCAGGGTCAATATTTAATAAAGTTGGTAATCTTTTTACTGCTTCATTAAAAACATTCTTAAGTGAAATTGTAAGTGTGTGATGGTGAAAAATTACTAAGACAGCTTGTTGCCTCTCCTGTAAGACCAATTTTATTTCCTAGTGTAATCATCTAACAAATCATTATTTGAAATTCTAAAATTTGCCTTTTGAATTCTTACAAAATGTTATAGTTTATCCTAGAATTTCAAAATAATGATATTTTAGATGACAATAAAGTTAGTGAGATTATTAAAGGTATAACTGTAGATAGTGATAACAGAGTGAAATCACTGAGAATAAACTGAGTTAATCACTAAAAATATATATATATTTGGGATGCTTGGGTGGTGAGGTCATTAGGTATCTGCCTTCTGCTCAGGTCATGATCCCAGGGTCCTGGGATCCTGCCCCACATCAGGCTCCCTGCTCTGTAGGAGGTTTGTTTCTCCCTCTCCCACACCCCCTGCTTATGTTCCCTCTCTTGTGTGCCTCTCTGTGTCAAATAAATAAATAAAATCTTTAAAAAATAATTAAAAAATAAAAAATATGTATTTATACCCTAAATTTACTATGTCAGAAATTCCAAAATACATAAGTACACATCCCATTAGCTAACAAAGTAAGGATGTCATCACATTTCAGGTCACCTCTAGAAAATTCCTCTGTATGCTCACAAGAGAGTAAGAGTGAAGAAAAGCAAATAACAATTTAGAATTATTATTAATACAGTTTTAACTGCACTTAAATCCTTCCTTAAAGGATCACAAGAACTTCCAGAAACTCCCAGATCAAATTTTAAGAAATGCCGGCTAATATCCTTTCTGGAAAATTCTGTGGGTTAAAAAATGCTGCCTTATGAAGCTAAAATAGGTTTCCTGGTCCTAGTTTTTCACTTTTTTCATGGTTAGAAATCTAGAGCTCTTCAAAACCACATTTAAACTGAAAGATCCTTTTTAATCTACCAAAAAGAACTTACATTACAACATTCATTCAATGCAAAAGCTAACTGAGGTGAAGTCACCAGAGGCCAACAACAGAGGCCAGGAGTGAAGCACTACCCAGGCTTCAACCACAATCGTTTCCAAATTCTTTGATCAGGTTACCTCTTAGGGTTCCTTCATCTATCATTTTATGCCTCTCTGTGTTCCTTTTCTGAGATTTTGTTTTTGTGAAATGTTACTGGGTGTTCTGTCCTCAATTTTCTTGTCACACAAGTGAAGGAAGTGTTCTGATATGAAGCCACATGTCAGCACCTGTTCTCTGGGTTGATTTGTTCATTATCTCCATTTCTCTTTTCCAGTGCGTTAGAGTCTTTTTCTGTCAACAGCAACATCAACACACCTATGCTCTCTATGCCTGCTATTCTTTTTTGTGGATGCCAAAATCCAGGGTCTGATGTGTGCCCTTGAGTCTCAGCCTATCATTTAAGAAGTACTCAGCCTATCACTTAAGGATGTTCAATTTTTTTGGTTAGCTGAACTTCTGATTAAGACTTGCAGAAATAAAAAATTTGACTTTTTCTACATAGGTGGATAATCTACTTGAAAAATGGAGGTAAATTTTTACCACATTGGAATAATTATCCTTTTTTTTTTTTTTAGATCCTATTTATTTATGTGACAGACAGAGATCACAGAGAAGCAGGCAGAGAGAGGAAGAAGCAGGCCCCCTGCTGAGAAGAGAGCCCGATATGGGGCTTAGATAAGAATATTAGATGCTGAATTTGTGCCACCATAGTGGAAAACAGCATGAAGATTTCTCAAAGAATTAAAAATAGAACTACTTCACAATATAGAAATTACATTACTGGGTATTTACCTAAAACATACAAACACACTAATTGAAAGGGATATATCACTTCTATGATTATTACAGCATTATTTACAATAGCCAAAGAGGAAGCCTAAGTGTCCATCAACTGATGAATGGATAAAGAAGGTGTGGGATAGATAGATAGATCTATCTATCTATATCTATATATCTCTCTATATAGCTCCACGGATATATAGATATATCTTTATATACAGATATAGGTATCTATCTATCTATCTATAGATATCTATACATAGATCTATATAGAGATCTATATAGATCTGAGTAATTAATATATAGAATTTTTGTATCACATATTGTACACCTGAAACTAATATAGCACTATATGTTTACTAGAATTATAATTTTACCTCTTTGGTTAGGTTTATTCCTAGGTATCTTATGGTTTTGGGTGCAATTGTAAATGGGATTGACTCCTTAATTTCTCTTTCTTCTGTCTTGCTGTTGGTGTAGAGAAATGCAACTGATTTCTGTGCATTGATTTTATATCCTGACACTTTACTGAATTCCTGTATAAGTTCTATAATTTTAAAAAATAACAAAAATATTTTGAAGATCCAATTAAATAATGGGCAAATGACCTAGATAGACATTTTTCCAAATAAGATATACAGATGGTCAACATACACATGTAAGTATGCTCAATATCACTAGTCATCAAGAAAGTACAAATCAAAACCACAATGAGATACCACTTTACACCTACCAGAATGACAAAAAATCAAAAGAAATAACAAGTGTTGTAATCAATATGGAGAAAAATGAACATGCCTACACTGTTGGTGGGAAATTGGTGCAGTCACTTTAGAAAATAGTATGAAAGTTCCTGAAAAATTAAAAATAGAAATATCATATATCCAATACTTTTTCTACTGGGCATTTACTCAAAGAAAACAAAAACACTATTTAAAAAAAATATGCAGGGGCGCCTGGGTGGCTTGGTGGGTTAAGCCTCTGCCTTCGGCTCAGGTCATGGTCCCAGGGTCCCGGGATCGAGCCCCACGTCGGGCTCTCTGCTAAGCAGGGAGCCTGCTTCCCCCTCTCTCTCTCTGCCTGCCTCTCCACCTACTTGTGATCTCTGTCTGTTAAATTAAAAAAAAATTTTTTTTAAATATGCATCCCTATGTTTATTATAGCATTATTTATAATAGTCAAGATACAGAAGCAACTTATGTGTCCATTGATAGAGGAGTGGATAAGGAAGAGGTGAGATATATATAATGAAATATGACATAGCTATAAAAGATGAGATTGTGCCTTTTGCAAATGGATGGTCCCAGAAGATGAAATAAGTAAGAGAGAAAGACAAATACCATATGATTTTACTCATATGTGAAATCTAAAATAAATAAATAAACACACGAACGAACAAACAAGAAGGAGAATTAGGCTTATAAATACAGAGAACTAACTGATGGTTGCCAAGAGGAAGGTGTAGTGGGATGGGGAAAATGGATGAAGGTATTGGGAGATACAGGCTTCCAGATGTAGAATGAATGACTTAGAGGAATGAAAGGCACAGCAAAAGTAATATCATCAGTGATATGATGACAGATTTTAGCTACACTTCTTGTGAGCATAGTATAACATATAAACTTGTTGAATCACTGTGTTGAACACCTGCAACAAATGTAGCATTGTGTGCCAACTGCACTCAAATTTAAAAGTTAAATAAAAAGAAAAATATATATACTTATAAGACTGAAACTATGATCTGTGAGGATCTTGAGGACCCAGGTTTCTCAAATGTTACTGATGTAAATATAAAGTAGTACAATCATTTTGGGAAAAATTACATACCCTACACTATGACTCAGAAATTCTATTCCTATGTATTTATCCAAGAGAAAAAAATATAGATATCAACAGAATCACTTGTATAAGAATGCTCATAGGAGGTTCATTCATAATAATCAAAGTTGTAAAAAAATCCATACATCTACAGGTGAATGAATAAACAAACTTATAATATAGTTGATAGTTATATGATGACATATTAGCCATCATTTAACAATGTCAACTACTTCAAATATGCAACAATGTAGCTGAATCTCCAAGACTTTTGAGAAGAGAGCCTTACACAAAAGTATGTACCCTGCTTTATTTTTATGTGAAGTTTTGGAGCAGACAAAGCTAAATCATGGTGAAATAAATCAGAATATTGGTTGCTTTTGAAGAGGGAAGAATATGACTGGGATAGAATATAAAGGAATATTTTTGGGTGATGATACTGTCTATATTCTGATAGGGGTATAAGCTACCTGGATGGTTGCATTTGTCCAAACTTGTTCAGTAGTAACACCTAAGACCTGTGTATTTCAAGGAGGTCAATCATATTTCAATAAACATTTTTAAAGTATTAACTTCAGCAACATATTTGATAGTATTTTATGAACAAAATTGAGATATGTATACTATGTTGCTCTTGTCAGGTAGGTTTGTAGCTTACTAAACTTTAAAATATTGAATAGTTTATTGGAGTCCAAATGAAAAAAGGACTGTAATGTTTTACTCAATAGTCTTGCTCTAAATATGTTTTCTTCATATTCTAACACTGCTTTGAATTAAATACATAGAATGCTATGTTGAGAAATTTGGCTTCTGTGTTGGATGACACAGTTGAGAACAGGACAGATAAGATTATTCTGTAACTGAGATAAATACAGTGAAGTTTTAGAGAGATTAAGCCTTGCATTTATAGGGAAAACAAATAATTACCTGAGCAAAGGTTCATAGTATCATGACTTCATATATGCATTTGATAAAGAATATTTAATTTACTATGTATTACACAGAAACAAATTCTGTATATGGAACAATTAAATATTTGATCTGTGAGACAAAAAAATAATAATAAGGAATGGACTACTTTACCATAAAATAAGATCCTGATAGCTAGAAGTGTTTGGAAGCATTATGAAAGAGTTTTATATATTGAAGGAGACACTGGACAAAGTGATATTTGGGTTCCTTCAAAGAGTGTTTTCACTCTTCTATGATTCTAAGACCTGGTTTGATTTTTAATGAGTACACTTTGTGAATAACATATTCCAAACCAGTGAAGCAGTCATACCTTTTCCCTTTCTGTGGCAATAGCTCTGATTCAGAATCCACCAGAAGGTATCAATGAAATGGAAGGAAATTAATCTATCAGTATATTATATATTTATTTTGAACAAAAGCAGATGAAAATATGTGTACTTGTGAAGCACTGAGAGGAGAAAAGGAAAATGGCCCATAAATTTTGCATGTTGTAGGGGGAAGAGAAGGCAGAAAGAGGAGTAAGGACGTAGCCTTTCATCTTTGAAAAAGCCTGAGGATAAAGCACATAACTTACCTGCTAAATATCATTTGATGATAATGTCACACCTACCTTTCAAGTTATTCCTTTTTATATAATGGCTAAAAACCTAGAAAACACATTTCTTAGCTAACCTTGAAGAATCTATTAGATATTTGGAAGGTGCAAGCAAAAGACAAAGCTATTTTTTTCAGGAGCAGCAATGGGCAGACACAGGAGATATGGCAAATGTGGAATTTTGCTAGCAGGTTCCAACTGTCCTTAAAATACCACACTTAGACTTTGCAGAAAGTCAAGAGTATTTACATTTCTGCAATTCTTTCTCTTCTGAATTTCCCGAGAAAATAGCAATGATTCTAATGCTTCCATTCCTCCAGAACTTTCAAAAGTTATATAACCTTCAATTCTCTGTATTAAATCCCTTCTTACTTGAAATAATTAGTGTGGGTTTTGTTTTCTTTGGCAAACCCTAATCAATTCACTGTAAGACAAGTATTATGGGTTTCACAGTCCTTGAAAATTCAGGAATTTGATTTATTTTTTTAAATATCTGTTACATGACAACCGCTACACCATTATGAGTAATTGTACTCAGAGATAGTTTGATCCTTGTCCTCCTGAGGTTTACATTTGGTGGGGAAACTGGGCAATTGAAACTGGGCAATTTAAGAGCATCTCAGGTAATTCTAAAGTACAGTTTTAGGAATCACAATAGAAATGTTTATCTTTTCACCAAATCTGCTTTCCATCCCCAACTGCTCATTTTAATACTCATTACAATAATTCATCCAGGCAGTCAAGCCATAAAACTAAGAAACATTCTGGATTCTTGTCTCCTTTACTCCAGATTCCAATCCAAATAAATGTTGGGTTTTGTTTCCTAAAAAGGACTTGTATATGTTTCTTCTTCTCCATCCCACTGCACTATTATATTGATGAATTATATTAATAAAAATATCAAGAGATTTGGAATCATATGAACCCTAATTTAAATCCTGGTTATGCCATTTGTTGGTTGTGAGAAATGAAACATATTATATAATTTCTTTAGGGCATAAAAATAGTAGTGCACAATAGGGCTTTCCTAAGGATTAGAGATAGTATTTGCAAAGCATCTAGTACAGTATCTGGCTGATTAGTAGATGAGGTGCCTCTTTCTCTACTCATATCCCACAAATTTATTTCATTTGTAATTGCAAGTTTTATGGACCACTTCAATAGAAGTATATCCTAACTAACCTCTCTACCTAGTCTTCTGTTACTTGAATCTCTTTTCCTTAATAATTCCAGAGTCACCACTGAAAAATATAAATTTAGTATGTTCCTTTCCTGCTTAATAGTTTTCAATGTTTCTTCAAAATTTGTAGGATGGAGTTCAAACTATTTAAAAGACTAAAAAATTTACTTTTTTATCATCTGATACCTAAATAATTTTCAGGTCTTTCTGTGGACTTCCTTGTACATATCACCACCTCAGCCAAGCCAAAATCTTACTTTTCATAAAGGGGGAAGTAAACTGATGTAAGAAAAATCTCAGCAAATGTGTATTAAATTCTAGCTTCTCTACTTGTGTGATCTTGGGCAAAATAACTTGTATTCTCTGTTTCACTTTTCTCATGTATAGAAAGAAGAGAGTAATATTCATTTCAGTTGTTCTGCAGTTTAAATTAAGATGAGCAATATTGAAGTTCTCTTTAGGCTGAAAGATTCAGTGGAAATGCAAGATTAATACTACATGATGGTCTCATTATGTTAAAATAGTTATTTTTACTTATCAATGTGAAATAACGTACTGGGGGTTGAACACTACATGATTTCCATCTAAAGTAAAAAAAAAAATTATAATCCTTTTGCTCAATGGCTGGACAATTCGAAGAGTGGGGAAGATTTAGAAAGGACATTTGGATATTAGCAAATATGGTGAGTTCAGAAGAAAACTTAATGGCCTGTTATGTTTGTTTGTCTATTATTCAACACCAGGCATATTTGTCTTAATATATTCAATAAGTACTGAATATAAATACCATGGTTAAATGAGCTTCTTTTTGGCTAAAATCTCTTTTAAGATTTTTCTTCATTGGGGGAATCACATCTATGAACCATAAATATCTAAAACCTGGTCTGTAATCTGTGATTTACCATTGTGAAAAAAAGCTAAACTTTATTTTGATGAGTGTTCAAAAGATCAAGCTTAATAAAAGTTCATCAGTGATACAGAGAAATCATTTTTTATCTCAATCAAAGGGTTCTGCTAAGTCTTTTAGAGGAGCAAGAGTTCCATAGATAGACTTGATAAGCTAACAAAATTAAATCTTCGAGAGGATTTAGAAAGGGATTTAGTGAGTCAATCCCATCTCTGTTGTGCTCTACCTGTGGTTGTCAAGGCAACAAGAAATGGGATTCCCAGAATGCTATTCACCACCCCCATTCCTGAACTAGTATCAGAAAGAACACAATTATTGGACAACTGATTGTCATCTAGTGTGTCCACATAAATTTCTAGATGCTACTCACAATAAACAAACAAACGAACAAATAAATAAATAAATAAATAATAAACAAACTTCTATTGTGTTTTCCCTCAGTACATGTTTGTACTCTTTCAATAAATTACCTGTTGCTTTCTCATTTAAAAGTCTCTATTTGTCTCTAAATTATACCAGGGATTTTATTTGTGATTTACGTTATCACTGGCTATTGCTTGTGGCCTGACTCACATAAATGTTGAAATATACTCTAGTTTCTTCAGAGAACAAAATCTATCCCTACAGACTATGAACAAATACATCAATATAACATATTCCTCTAATATAAAACACTTATTTATTCACTTATTCATTCAATATTTAATAAGAAGCTAACCTTGTGCTAAGCCTGTAGTAGTGTCAATGAAAACAAACAAACAAGAATAAAATATAGACATAAAACATGATCTCGGCCCTATGAGCCTCAGTCTAGTGAAGGAGATCAACATTTAGAAGTATTTGTCAAAAGTGGCTATTTTCGAAAATCCTCCTTTCCTTCCCCCCCACCTCCATGTTAAAAGTACCAATGCCCTTTCTCCTTGAAAAGCACTTCTAGTTTTGAAAAGAGGCCAATGTGAAATCCAGGAGAAAGGGAGGGTGAAGTTGTTTGTTAAAGAGTAAGTGACTTTAGGATATAAGGGTAAGGTGTAGAGTTAATTTTGGTATTTCTAAGGTGCTTGCTTCAAGCTCACTCAGAAATAAATACCACCAGGAAATTGGTAGAGGAGACATTATCAGAAACAAGAAAAATATCCTAGGCTATATTAACTCTATAATATAGAGATAGGAAAAACCCCCCAAATTGGTTTTCACTGAGCCCATCTGCCAGCACAGAGGGCAGGGCAACTCTGCCCAAACAGGGTTGCCTGAGTAACAATGCAGCAGACCCCTCCCCCAGAAGACAGGATGGAAGAATAAAAGGTCAAGAAATGTGGTCTTTATAAAACAGGTGCATTATGTTTGGGTTGTGGTCAATAATTTGGACTCTGTACATTTCCTCAACCACCCCCTCAATAGAATGACTAAAAGAAGGAGTCCCCAACAAAGGAAAGAACAAGAGAATGTGGCTTTTGCCACAGAACCTCTGGATATGGATATTACCAATACGTCAGAAATTGACTTCAGTGTAACAATTATCAAGGTGATATTTAGACTTGAGAAAAATATTAATGACCATATAGAATCTCTAAGGGCAGAAATAAGATCTAATCTGACTGAAATTAAAAATGTGATGAATGAAATGCAATATGAGCTGGATACACTGACTGCCAGGGTAAATGAGGCAGAAGAAGGAATTAGTGAGATAGAGGATAAGATGATAGCAAAAATGGGAATCAGGTAGCACGGGAAAAACAAATTTAACCCAAGGAGTCAAACTGAGAGAGATTAGTGACAGAATGAAATGTTCCAATATCAGAATTATTGGGAACCCTGATGGGGGTAGAGAGAGAAAAAGAGAGGTCTAGAAGATATCTTAAAGTAAATCACAGCTGAGAACATCCCTAATCTGGGAAAAGAAGTATTTGTGTCCAAGAGGCAGAGAGATTTATCCCAAGATAAATGAAAACACTGGATGCCAGGACATATAATAGTACAATTTGCAAATCTTAGATCCAGGGAACAATCTTGAATGTGGCAAGAGAGAAGAGATTTCTTACCAACAGAGGGAAAAACATCAGAATAATGCATACCTGTCCAAGGAGACCTGGGAAGCCAGAAAGGACTGGCAAGACATATTCAGGGCACTAAATGAGAACATGCAGCCAAGGATGTGTTATCCAGCAAGGCTGTCATTCAGAAAGGATGGAGAGACAAGGAGATTCTAAGACCAGCAGAAATTGGAAGAATATATTCTTCCAATTTCTGCCGGTCTTGGAGACTTCTTGACATGACAAATATGCCCACTCTAACCACTATTATTCAGCATAGTACTGGAAGTCCTAGCAACAGTAATAAGACAACAAAAAGAAATAGAAGTATTCAAATTGGCAAAGAAGAAGTCAAACTCTCTCTCTTCACAGATGACAAGATACTTTATGTAGAAAACCCAAAACACTCCATGCCTAAATTATTAGAACTCATATAGCAACTCAGTAATGTGGCAGGATACAAACTCAATACACAAAAATCAGTTGCTTTCTTATACACTAACAATGTAACTGTAGAAAGAAAAATTAGAGAATCAATTCCATTTACAATAGCACCAAAAACCTTAAGATACCTTGGAATAAGCCTAATGAAAGAGGTAAAGGTCTATACTCTAAAAAATACAGAACACTTATGAAGGAAATTAAAGAAAACACAAAAAGATAGAGAAACATTCCATGCTCATGGATGAGAAGAATAAACATTATTAAAATGTATGCTGCCCAAAGCAATCTATACTTCCAATACCATCCCAATCAAAATACCAATGGCATTTTTCAAAGTACTGGAACAAACAATCCTAAAATTTGTATGTAACCAGAAAAGACCCCAAACTGCCAAGGAAATGCTGAAAAAGAAAAACAAAGCTGGTGGCATCATGTTGCCTGATTTCAAGCTTGTTATCAAGCTGTGTGCACCAAGAAAGCACTGTACTGGCACAAAAACAGACACACTGACCAATGGAACATAATAGAGAGCCGAGATATGGACCCTGAACTCTATGGTGAAATAATCTGACAAAGCAGGAAAAAATATCCAATGGGGGGAAAAAAACCGACAACAGTCTCTTTATTAAATGATGCTGGGAAAATTGGACAACTATATACAGAAGAATGAAACTAGACCATTCTCTTACACCATACAAAGATAAATTCTAAATGGATGAAAGACCTCAATGTGAGATAGGAATCTATCAAAATCTTAGAGAAGAATATAAGCATTATCATTTTCAACATTGGCCATGGCAACTTCTTTCAAGACATGTCTCCAAAGGCAAGGGAAACAAAAACAAAAATGAACTTCTGGGACTTCATTAACATAAAAAGCTTCTGCACAGCAAAGGAAACAGTCAACAAAACAAAGAGACAACTCATAGAATGGGAGAAAATATTTGCAAATGGCACTACATACAAAGGGCTGATATCCAAGATCTATAAAAAGCTTCTCAAACTCAACACCCAAAAAGAAAACAAATAATCAAGTCAAAAAATGGGCAGAAGAAATGAACAGAAACTTCTCCAAGGAAGACACAAAAAATGGATAACAGATACATGAAAAAATGTTCAGCATCACTAACCATCTGGGAAATTCAAATCAAAATCACACTGAGGTTCCACCTTACACTAGTTAGAATGGCAAAAATTGATGATAAGAAACAACAAATGTTGGGGAGGTTGTGGAGAAAGGGGGAACCCTTTTACACTGTTGGTGGGAATGCATGTTGGTATAGCCACTTTGGAAAAGGTTGTGGAGTTTCCTCAAAAACTTAAAAATAGAGCTACCCTATGACCCAGCCATTACACTACTGGTTATTTACCTCAAAGATACAGATGTAGTGAAAAAAGGGGCACATGCACCCCAATGTTCATAGCAACAATGTCCACAATAGTCAAACTGTGGAAGGAGCCAAGATGCCCTTCAACAGATGAATGGCTAAGGATTTATTTCATATATACAATGGAATATTACTCAGACATCAGAAAGGATGAATACCCAATATTTGCATCAACATGGTGGGAACTGCAAGAGATTATGCTAAGTGAAATAAGTCAGAGAAAGACAATATGGTTTCACTTATTTGTGGAACATATGGAATAGCATGGAGGACATCAGGAGAAGGAAGGGGGAAATGAAGAGTGGGAAATCAGAGGGGGAGATGAACCATGAGAGACTATGGACTCTGGGAATCAAACTGAGGATTTTAGAGCGGGGGATAGGTGAGCCACTGGTGTATTAAGGAGGGCGTGTGTTGCATGGAGCACTGGGTGTTATATGCAAACAATGAATCATGGACACTACATCAAAAACTACTGATGTCCTGTATGGTGACTAACATATTTTTTTTAAAAAAGGCAATATAGTATATCTAATTCTTTTTGAATGACCTTTGGTAGTTTGGCTTTCAAATAATTTGTCCATTTTATCTACTTTGTAAAATGTGTCCACATAAAGTTATTCAAAATATTTCCATATTATCATTCAAAGTTTGTAGGATCCCTTCTTTTTATTTGTAATATTTGTCATTTGGATCTCTCCTCTCTTTCTTTCTCTCTTCTCTCCCTAATTTATTATTTCTTTTTTTTTTTTAAGATTTTATTTATTTATTTGACACAGAGAGGGAAAGAGACAGCAAGAGAGGGAATACAAGCAGGGAGAGTAGAAGAGGGAGAAGCAGGCTTCCCACAGCAAGGAGCTGGAAACAAGGCTCAATTCCAGGACCTAGGATCACAACCTGAGCTGAAGGCAGATGCTTAACAACTGAACCACCCTTGCACCTCTAATTTTATTGTTTCTTCGTCATTCTGACTAAATGTTCGTGAAAGGGACTCAAAAAGAGTTCAATCACTACAACCTATAACTACCACTAGGATACTTTGGACACCTTGTGTCCAAAGATTAGCAAGCAAGAAGACTCACCACACTGACAAGGAACCTGACTGATTAGTAGAGGAAGTAAACTCATGTGGGTTTTTTTTTTCCTTTTTAAAAAAAATAAGTTTAGACATACAGCAAGGTTGCAAAAACAGAGCAGACAATTCCTGTGTATCATTCACCCATCTTCCCCAGGGATAATCATGGAATTATGGTAATATAACTACTATGCTCTATTTCTTATCCACAGACACTTGTGACACAAAATGTGTAGATTTTCCACACTAAGCAATTCTCCAATTCTCTGAAGAAATCAACTAGATGCCCTGTAATCACTTCAATTCTGACACTAACTACCTGAAGTTAGCACAGACCCCAAAGGTTAAGCACTCGGTCCACAGACTACCACCAACTTCAAATGCCAATCACAAGTATCTGACTTGAAAAATTGGGAGTTCCCATGAGCCCTCCACAGTTTTGATAATTTTCTGTAATGGTTCACAGAAATCAGGGAAGTGTTGTACTTATTATTACTTATTACAAAGGAAATTATAAAGGATACAAACGAATAGCCAGATTTTAAAAAAGTACATAGATAAAATCCAGAAGGGTTCCGAGATCAGGAATTTCTGTCCTTGTGGCATTTGCGATATACCACCCTCTCAGCACAAGGTTGTGTTCACCAACCCAGAAGCTCTTCAAATCCCATTGTTTTTCATGGAGATTCTGTTATGTAGGTGTGACTGATTAAATCATTGGACATTGGTGAGTAAAGATCTTTAGGACCTCTCCCCTCTCTGGAAGTCAGAGGGCAGAGTTGAAAATTTCAACCACCTAATCACATGGTTGGTTCCTCAAGCAATCAGCTCTGATCCTGATGCTATTTAGGCATCTACTAAGAGACACCTAATTAGCATGAATCAGGTCTGGTTGGAAGGGGTTGTATATGTGTGTGCACACATATATACATAAGATAAATAATGCTCCTCTCATACCTATCACTTAGGATATAAGAAAGGTTATAGGAGCTTCGCACCAAGAAAAAGAAAAAAGAATATATATTTCTTATATTATGTGTCACAGGTACATTTAGAAAAACTAAAAATTCAACATAGTTACAATATTAATGATTAAATTATGAACTTTATTTGTATTTCTCAGCATCAGTGGCTATAATTCATCTCATTAGTCATCCTTTTCTGTTTGTCTTTAGAAAGAGGTCCATAGAAACCATGGAGGATCTGTTCCTCAAAGCTGTATGAAGGAAATCTGTGCAGCATAAGACATGTACTTGGCATCCATGAAGATGTGCCATTCAGCTCTTCTAATGTGGAAGCATAATTGTTGGATGGCTCCAGCTGCTGTTCACTGAATTCATCACTGCATTATTCATGCTAGGTCTTACTACCTGTGAGATTCTCTCATATTAAGACTGAACATGGCAGGAATACAAAGGCAAGTCCATTCCTGTGAGATGTGGAACTCTTCTGACAGGTTTGGCTTGAAGACTTCCTTGTTTGCCTTCCTGAAATCTTCTTCAAAGTGTTCTGCAGCCTGAAACTGCCTGTCCAATTCTTTCTCTTCATTCTCTCAAATAAGTCAGATTTTTATAATAATTTAACACCTGTCCTATCCCTTTTGGATTCCTTCTATTATTCCCCCCATAAATGTGGTCTCACCAATAAATTTCTTGAATGCCTAATATTATCTTGGGATCAGCGTATAGGAGGCACAGAAATAATGGAAATGTATATTCCTCTCTTTGGAATGAAGTGTGTTTTGTTTTTTGTTTTTTGTTTTTAAAGATTTATTTTTATTTATTTATCTATTTATTTGACAGAGAGAGACAGCAAGACAGGGAACACAAGCAGGGATAGTGGAAGAGGGAGAATCAGGCTTCCCACTGAGCAGCGATCCAGAAGTGGGGCTCCATCCCAGGACCCCAGAATCATGCCCTGAGACAAAGTTAGGCACTCAAGGACTGAGCCACCCAGATGCCCCAGAAATGTGTTTTGAAAATGTTAATTAAGTCATGTTGGTTTATTAAATTGTAAAGGTCTTCTATATCCTCACTGATTTTACTTTTTCTGTAGATTACTGAGGAAGGAATATTAAAGTCTCTCAATTATTCTTTCAGCCCCATTCAGTTTCTATATTTTAAAGCTCAATTGTTAGTTTCATTCATAATTAGTATTGCTATGTCTTTTGGGGGGTATTAAACCATTTATCATTAGGTAATATCTCATTTTTCCTTCTGATACTGTTTCCTGTACTGAAATCTGTATTTTCTGATAATAATACAACTATTTTATTTTTCTTTTAGTTATTGTTTGCATATCCTTTTTACTCTATTACTTTTAACTTATGAATATCTTTATATTTGCAGTGAATTTTTATGTAGACACAATAAAAAAATATAACCACACTCTCTGCTCTGATAATCTCTATCTTTTAATTGGAATGATTGGACCTTTTACGGTTACTGTAAATATTTGAAGTGTTAGATTTAAATCCACTATCTTATTGGGTGTTGCTTATTTGTTCCATCTATTTTTATATATTTTTTTACTGCTTTTACTGCTTGTTTTCAAATTTGATTATTTTCTAAAATTAAATTTATCTTCACTTCTACTCTATCAGGTTTTTTTTTTAAATTTTTAGAGGTTGTTTTAAATTTTACAATATGCATCTTTAATTTACTGTGTCTAACTGACTTCTGATATCATACGGACTTTCATTTAGAATTGGCTCAGTCTGGATGGGACTGAGTATGCAGATTTAGGTTCTGTATTTTATGGAGCAGAGGGAAAGGCTATTCAGAGCAGGTACTGATCACAAAAACCAAACTAAAAAAGATTTGAAAGATTTGATTGATTAACTTACAATGAAAATTAAGACCTATCTCAATAAATTTTGTATTATTTATGCTTTTAAATAGGGCTACTTTCTTTTTGGACCCATTGATGCAGATTCTTCAACTACTCAGTGTATCTAAAATGACAATTTGGTCTTTAATTAATTATCCTGAATAGTTGGTTTGAGTATTGGATATATACAGTTCTCTATTATTAAAGAAATTTTATTTTGCTATTCTTGAATGGTTTTTTTTTTGCAACCTAATTTTTTGAATCTATCTTTATGTATTTGGAAGCCCCTATAGATTTAGTAAATATCAAGCCTTGTTTTTAGGTCATTTATTTCCAAATATTAACATACAACACACACGTGTGCGCACGTGCACACACACACACACACACACACACACACAGATTTATTTTAGAAACTCCATACCTTGATCCCTACTTCTCAGACCTTGGCTTCCATATGATTAGTTCTTATACTAATTGTAGTTTTACTAAAAGTTAGGTTGCCCATGTAGCCTCACAGATGGATTCATTGGTATTTAACCTGTCTCGAAGAACTTGAGAGTGATGATAGAGACAGTATTATCTGTGGAATATATAGAAGTACAGACAGAATTAAATTCTCAATGTTGTCTTCCTTCCCAGAGTACCTTTGATAAGTAAGTATAGTAATGTTTTCTGCTTTCATGCTTAGTGACGGGGCTTAACATGAGAACTCCGTGATGGCTTTTAAGTAGCTTGTCTGTCAGAAATAATCAGCCAGTATTTTGATAATAGTGCTGAAAAATAAGTTTTCTCTCTGAATCATAAGACTTTTTCAGATGTCTCAAATAAAATTCATCCTAGAATAATGTTTTCTCCCTGATATAGTTAACTGATCTCTTATCAGGGTAAGAGAAGTTTGCCACAGTATATTTTTCAGCCTTATGAATTTCCTACCCAGACTCCCTATACATCAATCAATGTAATCATTAGAAAGAAACCATAGGAAGAAAAAAATCATTCTAATTATATAGAAAAATATTTCTATAATTATACCAGAAAACATATCAAATTATAAAATAATTCTATAGAAACAAAGTTTCTATAGAAAATGAAAATAACTTGGCATTAAAAGACCAATTTTTTATTTATTAGGTTTTTTTATTCCAAATAAATTCTTAAACTTCACAGTCTTGATTTTTTAATCAATAAAATGGAAAGAAAACATCTTATTTGCCTATTCCATTGGAATGTTATGACTATCAGATGAAAGAATATTCATAGAAGTACTGGAATGATCCCCATATTGTTTCAAAGAAGGCTTTCCATGATAAAACATTATCCTTCAGTAAAGGGATATGAAAAGTTGTTTGTATCACCCTGTGAGAACCTCTTAACATGTTGTCAGGGACCAAGGATGACAAATTAAAATCATTAACTTTTTCATGATTACAGATTATTGTTGATGCATGTCAGGAAGAGCTTGAGATTTTTTACCAAAAGTGTTGGCCTAAGGAAAAACTACGCCAATGGACAGTCTGGGCAACTAGTTTTCAAAATGAGTTATTGAAAAGCAATCTTAAAAAAGCGATCCATTTTAATATGTTGACAGAGATCATAGGTATTGAATGGGCTTCTGATCATGGGTACTAAATGAACCCAAAATGTCTGGTTGATAATTTTGTCTTGTTAACATTCACTAAATCATTCATTTATTCACTCAGCAAATAATATTTGAACAGTATGCCAAGCAGTGTACTGGAAGGTAATGAGACAATGGTGAATAAGATAATCATGGTTCTTCAGTTTCATGTGACTAACACTGTAACAGAGAAATAACCATTAACTGGGTCATTTTACATATGGGGATTGCTAAGAAAGATATGATGCAGCAGGCTAAAAAAATTATAATAAAAAGACTTAAATTCTGTGAGATTAGGGAATGCCAAATCTCAAAATGGTTTGTAGTAGTTAAATATATGAGGGTGAAGAAATAGTATTTGCTAGATGAGAGATAAGGAACTGAAATGGTCGAATTAGCTAAGTGAGCCAGCCAGTTTAGATTTTAAGGAAATAAAGACAGATGCTTCCATTGTTAGTAACTGAGTCATGCAAGGTGATGTATATTTCTTATATGGGTATTCTCTACATTGTCACCTAAAACTAGGAGATTTTGAGTGTCTTATCCCTGAGTGAATTCAGAAGCACAATCCTTTTTGTCTGGATTTTCCCTTTATCTATCTATCCATTTATCTATCCATCCATCCTCAGGAATGAGCCATCAATACCATCATCTACAGGAAGAATCTGGAAAAGGCTTTCCACATTCCCAGGGAATAATGGCAGTTGCCTAAGAATCTATCCATACAACCTCAAAATACAGATAAGGAGAAAATAAGAAAACTCACTAGAGGCAATCTACATCCATGACTAGTTGACATGACAATAAAAAGGCCTCAGCTGGGACAAATCTGTAAGACCTTCCCCAGCTTTAGAGCTCCTTGTAGGGTCAACTGCCATCTTAGATGAGACTTCTTCACAACCCAGCTTCTCCTTCTGTTCAATGATGCTTCTTTATATTCACTTCCAGAAGAGGTGAACCCAGGTATTTCCTCATAAGCCTCCTGCGGGGTATATCTGTGCTATGGCCTGAATTGTGTCCCCTCACCCCAACCCCCAAATATCCATGTGTTGAAGCCCTAACCCCCAACATGATTGTATTTGAAGACAAGGCTATGGGGAAGTAATTAAAGTTAAATGAGTTCCTAAAGGTGGAATCCTAATCCAATAGGAATGATGGGCTTATAAGAAAAGGAATGAGATCTCTTCTCTGTCTCTGTGTGACTCACAGAGTAATGGTCATAAGAACACACAGTGAGAATGTAGATATATGCAAGTGGGGAAGAGAATTCTTATAAGAACCTGACCTTGTTGACACCCTGATCTCAGATTTCCAGCTCCAAAATTGTGAGAAAATAAATTTCTGTCACTTAAGCCAACCATTCTATGGTATTTTGTTATGGCAGTCAAAGCTGACTAATATACTTCACCTCAGCATCTGCTTCCCAGGAAATCCAACCTGCAACAATGACTTTTTACACCACTACTAAACTATAAGATCAGGACAATTTCTTGGCTTCAAATGAAAATGAGAGAACCCGATGAAACAAACAAACATAAAGATTCCAATATACTTAAAGTGCTTTCTGAGTTGAAATTCAGCTTTTTATTTAGAGAGTGTCTTCTCAGTCTGAATTACTTGAAGATAATTGCCTAGTGAGCACAAAGCTATTCATCATATTCATGAATTGGAGAGGCTGCTTCTGATCCCCAAGTTTCTGGCAGGTGGAAATGGAGAGATTGTCATTTGTAATACGTCATGTCCCCAGTGATGCTGAATCACTTGAAATTCCAAACACCTGCACTGTCCCCCCTAAGGATCCTTACTATCAAAATTCAAGACTGCAGTCAGCACTCTGAGACACGCGATAAGGAGAACCCACTGAGCCAAGAAAACAACGAAGCCTTTGGAAACTTAGCATTTCCAATCAAAAGTTTGTCTGCTCTGAGCAGAAAACTAAATCTGCAGTATGAATAATTAGGGGCAAGCAAAGTTTTTATGGGAATGCAGGAGAACCTGACTCTTACCTTGAAATCACCACTTCCTCATGTAAGATTTCTGAGGCAGATTCACCTAAGAATAAATATCAAGAGAAAAAAGTAGGCTTCATTATTAAAGATTAGCCAGCATCTGATACTACAATAAGGACTCTCTGGTATTGGTAACGACCCAGGTAAGATGGGACTGGAAGCCAAAACAGTGTCTCCATTTCTACCTTATGCCCAAACTTGGACATTAGGATTGTATTTTCTTCGAGTAGAAATAAAGAAAAAAGAAACAAGAGAGATACACAGAATATGAGCACACTTAACTTCCACACTTCTGCTCATGCTGCTGCCTTTGTTTGGAAAGATATCTTGGAAAGCTCCACCTTACAACCTTCAGAAACCTCTACTGGCCCTTTAAGATACTCTTGAGGGAAGACATCCTGATTTCCAAGGCAGAGTAAGTTCCTCCTTACTTTGTGCCTTCCACTTTAGATATGTCCTTGTTGTGCATTTCAGCTTCTTTATAATTATTTATTGGGCTTTTAGAGTCACTAAAGAATGAGTTTCTTAGAAGGGGAGGAAGAAAGATGGAGGGTAATTAGGAGACTGAGATAGCATTAGGTCCCAGGAGTTTGGCTAGATAGTTATCAAACCATTCTGAACACCTACAAACTCAACAGAAGATAGAAAAGAAGAAGAGCAGCAATTCTAGGAACAGAAAATTGACCACTTTCCGGAAGGGAGGATCTGTGGAGAAATGAATCCAAAGATATATAAGGGAAGATAGACTTCAGGGGGAGGTACCAGCTCCTAGCAAGCCTTTGAGCAGTTGAGCACAAAAAAGAACTTTTAGAAGTCTGTTCCACTGAGGGATGTCACTCCAGAGGCTAGTAGTGATGGAGCCCTTGTGGGGACAGTGTAATCTCAGAACCCATGGGGTCACAGAAAGACCAGGGGTGTCTGAGAGTGGCAGAGATCCCAGGCATCAGAGAAGGGAAGCTCCTCCTCTGAAGCTCCTTCAGAGACAGAGCCAAGGTGGGGGATCTCAGCTCAGGGTTACCTTAAACCTTGATGCAAGGCACAGTCGGGTCACTGCTCTTCAAGCAGGGATCCCACAAGTGGCAGATCCAGAGAGACCCCCTCCTTCCTCCTCCAGGATGAGGGGTGCAGAAGCATGCGGCAGGAATCTTCTGGGTTTAGAGACTCCAAATGGGGCTGTGCGCCAGAGTTAGAAATACTCGGTCACAAGCCAGGTGCGCAAAGAGCATGGCCAGAGGCCAGGGAGATGGGAGGGATTGACTGCTTTTCTCTGAGGGTGCACTGAGGAGTGCATTGTATTTAACCTTGTTTTTTGTATACATAAAGCTCTTGGCTCCTCTGGGTCAGAGATTGGGAGTCTGCCATTTTCATACCGTCCTCCAGAGCTCTACAGAAAGCATGCAGGGAACAAAAGCTACCAAGAGCAAACCCAAGCAGAATACTTAGCCTGGTCTCTGGCAAGGGCAGTGCAATTCTGCCTCGGGCAAAGACATTTGAGAATCACTGCAACAGGCCCCTCCCCCAGAACATCAGCAAGAACATTAGAAAAGATTAAGTTCACCTGTCAACGAGAACTGTGAAACTCCAGAGCTAGGGGAAAGCAACACAGAATTCATGGCTTTATCCCCATGATCCTTTAGCAATGCAAGGTTAAATTTTTTTAATTTTATTTCTTTTCTTATTCTATTTTTTTTAACTTTTCCTCTTTCTTCTTTTTAATGGTTTTTAAGTATTTTATCTTAATAGCTTTTATAAAAAATCCTTTTAAATTATCATTGTTATAGTCATATTTTGGCTCTTCATTGTATTTAACCTTGTTTTTTGTATACATATAGGTTATTTTTTTCCTTAAAATTTTAGGATATAATTTCTTCTACTAGATCAAAATATACCCTAAATCTGGCTCCAACCTATTCACCTTCTCTACTTTTTTTTTTCTTTTTCCAACCAACTTATCAATTTGTTTTTTATAATCTCTTAAAATTTTCACCTTTACAGTCATATTCCATCCCTTCATCGTGTTTACCTTTATTTTTGTATATATGTAAGTTTTTCCTTCCTTAAAATTTTGGGAGATAGTTCCTTCTAAGAGACCAGAATACATCCAAAGTCAAGAGGGTGGTTCTACTCTACTCACAAGTCATATATATATATATATATATATATATATATATATATATATATATATATTCCCACCCCACCCTTCTCCCCCCATTTCAGGTCTCTTCTGATTTGGTTAACATATATTTTTCTGTGGTCTGTGCCACCCTTTTAGTATTTTACTCTCTCATTCATATATTCTTATCTGGGTAAAAAAACAAGGCAGAAAAATTCACCACAAACACGACAACAACAACAATAAAATAACAAGAGGGAGTACCAATAGCTAGGGACCTAATCAATACAGACATTGGTAATATGTCAGAAGTAGAATTCAGAACAATTCTCAAGTTGCTAGCTGGGCTTTAAAAAGGCTTGGAAGATAGTCTGGATAAATAATAGAACTAAAATCTAACCAAGTTGAAATAAAAAAAGCTATTAATGAGATACAGTAAAATATGGAGGTGGGGCTCAGTGCTTAAAGCCTCTGCCTTTGGCTCAGGTTATGATCCCAGGGTCCTGAGATCGAGCACCGCATCTGGCTCTCTGCTCAGAGGGGAGCCTGCTTCTCCCTCTCTATCTGCCTGCTTCTCCATCTACTTGTGATCTCTCTCTCTGTCAAATAAATAAATAAATAGTCTTTAAAAAATGAAGATTCTTACTGCTAGGATAAATGATGCAGAAGAGGGAATCAGTGATATAGAAGATGAAATAATGGAGAATAAAGAAACTGAGCAAAAGAGAGACGATGAACTACTAGACCACAGTGGAGATTTTGAGAGGTAAGTGATACCATAAGATGAAACAATATTGGAATAATTGGGATCCCAGAAGAAGAAGAAGAGAGAGAGGGCAAAAATATATTGGAGCAAAGTATAATAGAGAATGTCCTTAATATGGCAAAGGGAACAAGCAACAAATTCCAGGAGGCACAGAGAACCTCCCCTCAAAATCAATACAAATAGGTCCACACCCTGTCAGTTTTACAAGTTTTACTTGTAAGTAAAACTTACAAGCCTTGGTGACAAAAAGAAAATCCTAAAAGCAGCGCAGGACAAGAAGACTGTAACATACAATAGTAGAAATATTAGATTGACAGCAGACTTATCCACAGAGACCTGGCAGGTCAGAGAGGACTTGCAGGATCTATTCAGAGCACTAAATGGGAAAAATATGCAGCCAAGAATACTATATCCAGCTAGGCTGTCACTGAAAATAGAAGGAAAGATAAAAAGCTTTCAGGAAAAACAAAAACTAAAAGAATTTGCAAACACCAAACCAGCCCTACAGGAAATATTGAAAAGGATCCTCGAAGCAAAGAGAGAGCCTAAAAGTAGTAGACAAGAAAGGAACAGAGACCATATGCAGTAATAGTCATCTTACAGGCAACAATGGCACTAAATGCATATCTCTTAATAGTTACCCTGAATGTTAATGTGTTAAATGCCTCAATCAAAAGACACAGCATATCAGAATGGATTAAAAATGGATTAAAAAAAAAACAAGACACATCAATATGCTGTCTACAAGAAACTCATTTTAAACCCAAAGATATCCCCAGATATTAAGTGAGGGGTGGAAAACAATTTACCATGCTAATGGACATCAAAAGAGCTGGTGTAGCAATCCTAATATCAGATAAGTTAGATTTTAAACCAAAGACTATTATGAGAGATGAGGGAGGACACTGTATCATACTTACAGTGTCCATCCAAAAAGAAAATCTTACAGTTTTAAATATCTATGCCCCTAACATAGGAGCAGCCACCTATATAAACCAATTAATAACAAAATCAAAGAAACACATTGGCAATGATACAATATTAGTAGGGGACTTTAGCAACCCCCTCACTGAAATGGACAGATCATTTAAGCAAAGGATTAACAAGGAAATAAAGGGTTTAAATGACACACTGGAGCAGAGGGACATCACAGATATATTCAGAACATTCCATCACAATACAACAGAATACACATTCTTCTCTAGTGCACATGGAACATGCTCCAGAATAGATCACATCCTGGGTCAAAAATCAGGTCTCAACCAATACCAAAAGATTGGGATGACTCCATGCATATTTATAGACCACAGTGCTCTGAGGCTAGAGCTCAATTAGAAGAAAGTTGGAAAGAACAGAAATAGATGGAGGCTAAAGAGCATCCTACTAAAGAATGGATGGGTCAACCAGGAAATTAAAGAACAGTTGAAAAATGCATGGAAACAAATGAAAATGAAAAACACATCTGTTCAAAATCTTGGGACACAGCAAAGGTGGTCCTGAGAGGAAAGTATAGAGCAATATAAGCCTTTCTCAAGAAACAAGAAAGGTCTCAAATACACAACCTAATCCTACACCTAAAGGAGCTGGAGAAAGAAAAACAAAGAAAGTCTAAACCCGGCAGGAGGAGAGAAATCATAAAGATCAGAGCAGAAATCAATGAAATAGAAACCAAAAGAACAGTAGAACAGATCAACGAAACTAGGAGCTGATTCTTTGAAAGAATTAATAAGATTGATAAACCCCTGGCCAGACTCATCAAAAAGAAAAGAGAAAGGACACAAATAAATAACATCATGAATGAAAGAGGAGAGATCACAACCAACACCAAAGAAATACAATCAATTATAAGAACATATTACGAGCAACTATATGCCAGCAAATTCGACAATCTGGAAGAAATGGATGCATTTGTGGAGACATATAAACTACCACAACTGAACCAGGAAGAAACAGAAAACCTGAACAGAACCATAACCAATACGGAGATTGACGCAGTCATCAAAAATCTGCCCAAAAAAAAAAAAAAAAAAAAAAGCCCAGGGCCAGAAATCTTCCCAGGGGAATTCTACCAAACATTTAGGGAAGAATTAATACTTATTCTCCTGAAACTATTCCAAAAACTAGTAAAGAAAGGAAAACTTCCAAACTCATTTTATGAGGCCAGCATTACCTTGATCCCAAAACCAGACAAAGACCCCAGAAAGAAGGAGAATTACAGACCAGTATCCTTGATGAACACAGATGCAAAAATTCTCACCAAAATACTAGCCAATATGCTCCAACAGTACATTAAAAGGATTATTCACCACGAAAAAGTGGGAGTTATTCCTGGGCTGCAAGGGTGGTTCAACATCCACAAATCAATGTGATACAATATGTTAATAAAAGAAAGAACTAGAACCATATGATAGTCTCAACAGATGCTGAAAAAGCATTTGACAAAGTACAGCATCTTTTCTTGAACAAAACTCTTCAAAGTGTAAGGATAGAGGATACACACCTCCATATCATCAAAGCCATCTGTGAAAAATCCACAGTGGATATCATTCTCAGTGGGGGAAAACTTGGAGATTTCCCCCTAAGGTCAGGAACACGGCAGGGATGTCCACTATCACCACTGCTATTCAACACAGTACTAGAAGTCCTAGCCTCAGCAATCAGACAACAAAATGAAATAAAAGGCATCTGACCACTTCCTCATATCAAGGAGATCATATGATAGTTGTCTTTCTCTGCTTGACTTATTTCGCTAAGCATGATACGCTCTAGTTCCATCCATGTTGTCGCAAATGGCAAGATTTCATTTCTTTTGATGGCTGCATAGTATTCCATTGTGTATATATACCACATCTTCTTGATCCATTCATCTGTTGATGGACATCTAGGTTCTTTCCATAGTTTGGCTATTGTGGACATTGCTGCTATAAACATTCGGGTGCACGTGCCCCTTTGGATCACTACGTTTGTATCCTTAGGGTAAATACCCAATAGTGCAATTGCTGGGTCATAGGGCAGTTCTATTTTCAACATTTTGAGGAACCTCCATGCTGTTTTCCAGAGTGGCTGCACCAGCTTGCATTCCCACCAACAGTGTAGGAGGGTTCCCCTTTCTCCGCATCCTCGCCAGCATCTGTCATTTCCTGACTTGTTTATTTTAGCCATTCTGACTGGTGTGAGGTGATATCTCATTGTGGTTTTGATTTGTATTTCCCTGATGCCGAGTGATATGGAGCACTTTTTCATGTGTCTGTTGGCCATCTGGATGGGGGCTTAAGTGGGTAGGAGAAGAATAAAGGAAACAAGATGGGATTGGGAGGGAGACAAACCATAAGTGACTTTTAATCTCACAAAACAAACTGAGGGTTGCTGGGGGGAGGGGGTTTGGGAGAAGGGGGTGGGATTATGGACATTGGGGAGGGTATGTGCTTTGGTGAGTGCTGTGAAGTGTGTAAACCTGGTGATTCACAGACCTGTACCCCTGGGGATAGAGTATTATGCCTCCATCAGAAAGGATGAATACCCAACTTTTGTAGCAACATGGACGGGACTGGAAGAGATTATGCTGAGTGAAATAAGTCAAGCAGAGAGAGTCAATTATCATATGGTTTCACTTATTTGTGGAGCATAACAAATAGCATGGAGGACATGGGGACTTAGAGTGGAGAAGGGAGTTGGGGGAAATTGGAAGGGGAGGTGAACCATGAGAGACTATGGACTCTGAAAAACAATCTGAGGGTTTTGAAGGGACGGGGGGTGGGAGGTTGGGGTACCAGGTGGTGGGTATTATAGAGGGCACGGATTGCATGGAGCACGGGGTGTGGTGCAAAAATAATGAATACTGTTATGCTGGAAATAAAAAAAAAAATAAAAATAAAAAAATTAATTAAATATTTAAAAAAAAAAAAAAAAAAGAATTAGAAATGAAAATCATAGGGACTGGAACAGAGAAATAAACTGCCATCGATTTGCAAAAAAAAAAAAAAAAAAAAAAAAAGGCATCTGAATCAGCTAAGAAGAAGTCAAACTCTCAGTCTTTGCAAATGATATGATACTTTATGTGGAAAACCCAAAAGACTCCACTCCAAAACTGCTAGAACTCATACAGGAATTCAGTGTCAGGATATAAAATCAATGCACAGAAATCAGTTGTGTTTCTATACACCAACAGCAAGACAGGAGAAAGAGAAATTAAGGGGTCAATCCCATGTACAATTGCTCCCAAAACCATAAGATAGTAATAAACCTAGGCAAACAGGTAAAGAATCTGTACTCAGAAAACTATAGAACGGTCATGAAAGAAATTGAGGAAGACGCAAAGAAAGAGAAAAACATTCCATGCTCATGGAATGGAAGAACAAATATTGTGAAAATGTCTATGCGACCTAAAGCAATCAACACATTTAATGCAATCCCCATCAAAATACCTTCATTTTTTTTTCAAAGAAATGGAAGAAATAATCCCAAAATTTATAGGGAACCAGAAAAGGCCTCAAATAGCCATAGGAATGTCACAAAAGAAAGACGAGGTTGGTGGCGTCACAATTCCAGACTTCAAGCCCTATTACAAAGCTGCCATCATCAAGACAGTTGGTATTGACACAAAAATAGACACATAGACCAATAGAACAGAATAGAAAACCCAGAAATACACCCTCAATTCTATGGTCAACTCATCTTCGACAAAGCAAGAAAGAATGTTCAATGGAAAAAGATAGTTTCTTCAACAAATGGTGCTGGGAAAATTTGATAGCCACATGCAGAAGAATGAAACTGGACCATTTCCTTACACCATGCATGAAAATAGACTCCACATGGATGAAAGACCTCAATGTGAAACAAGAATCCATCAAAATCATTGAGGAGAACACAGGCAGGAACCTCTCCGACCTCAGCCACAGGAACTTCTTTGTAGAAACTCTGCCAAAGACAAGGGAAGCAAGGGCAAAAATGAACTATTGGGATTTCATCAAGATCAAAAGCTTTTCACAAAAAAATGAAACAGTCAACAAAACCAAAAGACAACTGACAGAATGGGAGACGATATTTGCAAGTGACATATCAGATAAAGAGCTAGTATCCAAAATCTATAAAGAAGTTATCAAACTCAACACCCAAAGAACAAATTATCCAATCAAGAGATGGGCAGAGGACATGAACATACATTTCTGCAAAGACAACATCCAGATGGCCAACAGACACATGAAAAAGTGCTCCACATCACTCGGCATCAGGGAAATACAAATCAAAACCACAATGAGATACCACCTCACACCAGTCAGAATGGCTGAAATTCACAAGGCAGGAAATAACAGATGCTGGTGAGGACGCAGAGAAAGGGGAACCCTCCTACAGTGTTGGTGGGAATGCAAGCTGGTGGAACCACTCTGGAAAACAGCATGGAGGTTCCTCAAAAAGTTGAAAATAGAATTCCCCTACAACCCAGCAATCACACCACTGCGTATTTATCCTAAAGATAAAAATGTAGTGATCTGAAGGGGCACGTGCACCTAAATGTTTATAGCAGCAATGTCCACAATAGCTAAACTATGAAAAGAACCCAGATGTCCATCAACAGATGAATGGATAAAGAAGATGTGTTATATATATACAATGGTATACTACGCAGCCATCAAAAGAAATGCAATCTTGCCATTTGAAATGATGTGGATGGAACTAGAGGGTATTGTGCTGAGCTAACTAAGTCAATTAGAGAAAGACAATTATCATATGATATCTCTGATATGAGGAATTCGAGAGGCAGGTGTTGGGTTGAGTGGGTAGGGAAGGAAAAAATGAAACAACATGGTATTGGGAGGGAGAAAAACCATAAGAGACTTTTTTTTAAGATTTTATTTATTTATTTGACAGAAAGAGATCACAAGTAGTCATAGCAGCAGGAAGAGAGAGAGAGAGGAGGAAGGAGGCACCCCACTGAGCAGAGAGCTTGATGCAGGGCTTAATCCCAGGACCCCAGGACCATGACCTGAGCCGAAGGCAGAGGCCCAACCCACTGAGCCACCCAGGTGCCCCCATAAGAGACTCTCAATCTTACAAAACAAACTGAGGGTTGCTGGGGAGTTGGGAGGTAGGATAGGGTGGTTTGGTTATGGACAATGGGTAGGGTATGTGCTATGGTGAGTGCTGTGAAATGTGAAAGCCTGATATTCACAGATGTGTATCCCTGAAGCAAATAATACATTATATGTTAATACAAATAATATAATAAACAAATAAATAAGAATGAGTTTCTTAAAGGCAGAGACCAAATCTTGTTACTCTGGTCAGATAAGTCTAATGTAGGATTTGATAAACAATAATATTTTAAAATCAAGTACCTGAAAATATCACATGCCATTTAGCCCTAAGCTTTCTTTCCAGCCTCAAATTCCATGAATCCCACATTGCCCTGCTTTATCCATAACACAGATCTTACTGACCTCTAAACATGCCATGGACAGGAACATGTTTTAACTCCCTGCTCCCTCTGCCTTGAATATTCTCCAACCATTTCAAACAACGAAAATCTTCACCTTCTTCTGAGGTCTTATTTAAATTCTACTTCTTTCTTTTTTTTTTTTTTAAGATTTTACTTAATGCAGGAGTAAAAGGTGAAGGACAGGGACAAGTGGACAATGCACTGAGTGCATAGGCCAACACAACCCTTGATCCCAAAACCCTGAGATCATGACCGAGAGTTGGACACTCAACTGACTGAGCCACCCAGGCACCCCTTAAATACTACTAGTTCCACAAATTCTCCTCTTTGCTTTCTTTCCCATTATCTGTTCTGATCCTTTTCTTTGCACATGTATCATACTTTCTCTGCACTGGTTTCTGTTCTTTGCTGGGTTATAAACTCTTTGAAGGCAGCAATCAGGTTGTACTCCCTTTCCTGCCCAAGGCATTCAGACAGATGTATGAATCTCTGCTTCTATCCCCACTAAATCTGCTACATCTTTTTTATCTTCTAAGCTGCAAATGTGAAAAACAACTTAAACTTCTTGTTGGTTAGCCAATCACCATTCTCTGTATTTCCTGAACTCGTCACATTTCACTATCACTATCCTAACTCTATGCCTTCTCACCTTTTCTTTACTTAACGGGCCACATTTGCTTTCAATCATCTCTTTGCCTATAATTTCACCCACTCCCACCAAAGCTCCTTCTTTTACTCTCAACTCTTAGACCCCTAAAGGTATCTGTATCTTATTTTGTCTTTCTTTTTTGTTAAACAAATCCTTCCAATGGCCTATTATGGGCCAGACGCTGTTCTAGTTCTAGTTTTGAAGATGGAGGTGCATGTAAGACTCTCCCCATGGCATATTTTGACATATTGTTAATTTTTCAGAAACATTTATTGAATGAATTAACAAAAAACTGAATGTGCTTTTAAATATATGGAACATAATCTTTCTCCTTCTTAAAACTCCTCTGTGGTCCACATTTATATGGTTAATTAATTTTCAACAGTTACTAAAGCAATGAAATGAGACATGAAAAGTCTTTTCTAGAAATCATCCTGGACAAGCTATACATCCATATTAAAAAAAAAAAAAAAAAAGGACCCTTCTCTTACACCATACACAAGAAAAGTAACTCAAAACAGATCACAGTCCTAAAAGTAAAACTTAAAATAATACAACCTTCAGAAGAAAACACAGTAGAAAGTCTTTGTGACATTGGAATAGACAATGGTTTGTTAGTTATCACACAAACAGCACAAACACAAAAAGAAATAAATGATATTTGCTAACACTTTAAAACACCACAAATCTTAAAAAATAAATAAAAAAATAAAACATCATAAAGTAAATGAAACTGTAAGCCACAGACTAGTGAAATATTAACAGCACATATATCAAAAAGGAACTTACGTTTAGAATACATAAAGAACAATCATAACATAAAAGCAGTGAGTTAAATGTAATAATATATTATTAAATTATTATTATTAAAATTAATAATATATTATTAAATTATTATTATTAAAATTATTATTATTATTATAAATTATTATAAATGAGCACGAGATTTAAACAGACACTTCATAAAGGAAAATATACAAATGGTCAATAAGTATATGAAGAGCCAATCAACATTACCAGTTATCAGGGAAATACAAATTAAAAACACAATGAGATACCACTGCATATCCATTAGATTTGATGAAATTTAAATGACTGAACATACCAAGTGTTAATGAAGTTGTGAAGTTGTACAGCATATATGATCCAATAATTCTACTGCTGGCTATTTACCACCCCCCAAAAACGGGAAAACACAAATTCAAAAAGATATATGCACACCTATGTTTATTGCAGCATTATCTATAATAGCCAAGACATGAAAGCAAACTAAGTGTCCACCAATAGATAACTGGATAAAGATGTGGCGCATGTGCGCACACACACACACACACACACTGGACTATTACTTGGCCATAAAAAAGAATATGATCTTATCATTTGTAACAACATGGATGGCCTAGAGGTATTATGCTAAGTGAAATAAGTCAGACAGAGAAAGACATATAGTATACGATTTAACTTCTCCGTGGAATCTAAAAAACAAAACAAACAAACCAACAAACAAAAGCAGAGACAGTCTCATAACTACAGAGAACAAATCGATGGTGCTACAGGGGAGGGGGCTGGGAAGAATAGGGAAAGAGAACAGGAGATACAGGCATCTCATTATGGAATGAGTAAGTTAGAGCAGAGGAAATATAGTCAACAGTATTATAATAGTGTTGTCTGCTAACAGAAGGTAACTATACTTGTGCTGAGCATAGCATAAGGTATAAACTTGTTGAATCACTATGTTGTACACCTGAAACTAATATAACATTGTGTGTCAACTATACTTCAATTTAAAAAAGTTAAAAAGTTAAAGGAAAAGATAAAAGTTATGACGCACATTCTATTTCTACATATTTACTTAATAGAAATAAAAACATGTCTACACAGACTAATACATAAATGTCCATACAAGTTTTATTAAATAACTTATAAAATAAATTTAAATAATTTATTAAGTAGCCAAAACCAGGAAATAACACAAATATCTATCAAGAGGAAAAAAAACAGTGGTGATATATTCATATGCTGCAATAGAAGAGTACTGAGCAACAAAAAGGAATGAACTACTGATACTTGCAACAAATACTTTCATCTAACAACTTCCCCAGTTTAAAAAAAATAGATGAACCTCAAAATCATTTTGCTGAGAGGTTTCTGGATGGTTCAGTTGGCTGAGTGTCCAACTCTTGATCTTTGGCTCAGGTTGTGAGATCAAACCTCGTTAGAGATTCTCTCTCTCCCTCTGTTCCTTCCCACCTCTCTTTCTCTCTCTCTCTCAAAAAAAGAAAAGAAAAGAAAAGAAAAAAAAAATAGGGCAAGAGAAAACTACTGAAGTGATAGAAAAAATATTTCTTTTCTTGATTGTGGTGATAGTTTGTTAGTTTCACAGGTGTAGTAATATGTTAAATTCATCAAACTGTATACTTTATACACATGCAATGCATTATACTTTAAATATACTTCAACAAAGTTGGGGAAAACCCTCAGTGGTTCTCTATCACCAAAGAGTAAAGTAAAATCTGTGTCACAAAATTTTTCATAAGTTAGATCCCTCTATCACTCTGGCTTTATCTCCAGGCACTTCCCCACATACATTTTATGCTCTGGAAGAACTGAACGACCTCTCAACCATTTCATACCACTCTTTTTTGTCACTTGTTGGACCTGTGAATTTTCATCTGGTGTCTCCTTTCAGTATGGTAAATTCATTTTTGAGGTGAAAATTAACTATTCATCTCTCAAAACTTGTTCAGAGCCTGGCATACAAAATGGGGCTCAATAAATAACTGTCCAATGTGTGAATGGGCTTAAGTATTACCTTCTATAAGAAGCCAGCTCTGATTGTCTGCAGGTATCCCCTGGAGTCAAATACTTTTTCAATAATTCACTAATATCACTCTATTCCTTGTATGTGTTGTCATCCTCTATTGCTTTATATGGGACTCCAAGTCTATTTTCCTCCATGTGAACTCCTTGGGGACTGCAGTAGAATTCTAAGATAGCCTCCAAGATTCCTATCCTATGTATACAGAAACCTCCCAGCTATTCAATCAAATGCTAATCTAGGTGTTGCTATGAAAGGAATTTCACAAATGTAATTAAGGTCCCAAATCAATTGTAAGATAAGGAAATTGTCCAAGTGGTCCTAACCTAATCATGTGAATCCATTGAAAGCTGAGAGTTTACTACAGATGGCTGCAGAAGATGAAATCACAGATTCAAAGTATGAGAAGGATTCAGTGCATCATTGCTGGCCTGAATATGGAGGGCACCAAAAGGAGAGAAATGTGAGAGGCCTCTAAGTACTGAGAAGAGCCCCTGATTGACAGTCAGCAAAGAAGTTGAGACATCAGTCCTACAAGCCCGAGGAAATAAAATCATCCATCAACCTGAATGAGCTTGAAAGCAGATGTTTTCCCAGAGCCTCCAGATAAGAAATCAATGTGGTCAACACTTTCATTTTCAGACCTATGATATCCTGAGCAGGGAAGCCATTCATGCTGCACCAGAGTTCAGTTCTGAATTACATAACTATTAGCCAATAAATAAATATTGCTTTAAACCTCTACATTTTCATTCATTACAATGCTGCATAAAAATAATACAGGGACAGAAATCACATCCTATTTACATTAGCACATGGCTTCACATATAATATTTTTTTAAAAAAGAATGCAAAGAAGGTAGAGAGGAATGAAGGAAAACTATACAAAGGAAAAAAAGAGAAAAGAGAGAGGAAAACATTTTAACTCCCAAAATAGTGGCTCTTGACTTTAGCTATACATTATCATCCTATAGACAGCTTTAAAAGAATACCAGTGGTTGGGTTCCACCTTCAAGAATTCTGATTTAATTGATCCAGGTGTGGTTTGGGCATTGGCATTTTTAAAATCCCCACAAATGATTCTAATACCCAGCCAACATTGATGACCACTGCTGCAGTCATTCTTATTTGAACTGACTTCCAGGGAACAGTACCTCAGCCAGGATTAAGACCCCTATGGAGTCTGGCCAGATCTTCAAGGTCAACCTCCAGGAAGCTTGGGGTTCTTTTTTGGGTACTATTCCACAATTAGCTCTTCCCAGGATATTACTGGGCCTCACTCTTCACTCATTTCCGGAGATATTCATTCTTCTCTCCATTCATAGTTTCCTTAGTTTAGGTTTAATAATAATCCTTTGGTATTTTTAATAACTTCTCTGCTTCTTCCACATTATAGCCTTCTTGGACCCTGAATTTTTCTCTGCAGGATTCTCAACTGCAACCCACAGGGAGAACTTTCATAATGCTCCAAATAGAAATGGTGAATGTCATTATCTGGATATCACCTTTATCTATCAGCAACATCTAACAACTTCCCCAGTTTAAAAAAATTTTGTTAATTTAATTGTTAATCATAGTTCTTTTAGGGAGGGCTTTATAATGAAAAGAAAACTATAACAAGATTCTGAGCTACAATTCTGTTTTTCCCTTTTAACTCTGTGAGATAACTGACAAGATAATTAGCCATTATTAATAGTTTACCATCATTAAAATAAAGGCGTCTGCTTATCTCATAGGGTTGTTTTTAGACTCATAGCATGATTATGTAAAGGTTTATTACAACAGCTTAGGGATGTGTGTGTATACACATGCATAGATTGAAACTCAATCAATCCACTGGAGTACCTACATATTTCTGGCACTGTCCCAGGAAATTTTTTACCAAAAAGAAAAAAAAAAGGTAAAATATTTCAACAAGTGCCATTCTTGGGGAGAGTAAGAAGAATGGATGAGTAGGATGCTGTAGACGACATAAGATACCATTTATTTATGGGCTATCGATTCTTAAGTTCAGCTGGTCTTTCAAAGATATCTGACAGGGGAAAGGGAAAACGGCATCCACATAAGTTTTGACAAATCATTTATGGAACATATTCTATGTGTTGGAACCTAAGTAGTTATATAAATAAATGATCTAAATAAATATGCAGAACAATCCTGTGAGATAGTGGTTTTGCTCTCATTTTTACACATGACAACATTGAAATATCAAGATGAATTTGAACTTGGACAAGGGCATCCTGGTGGTAAGTCATGGGCCTAATTAGGGTTTCAATGGGCACTTGGGCCTGCCAACAAATAACATACTTGATCTGGGTTACCAAAACTTGCCTTGGGATAACATCAAACCAAAAATAATAAAATCAATCAAGCACTATCTTTAAGGCTGAAAGAGGAAGACAGCAACATTATACAATGGATAATCCTCCATTTCAAATGGGAAAAATAGCAGGCAAGGTTACTCAAAACTGGAAATCAATGACCAGAAGGGGGCAAAATTTGATGGCAGAGGGATAAGCCACTCAAATACCTGAGAGGAAGACTGAACAGAAAAGCTAGTAGGAGAGATTGGTAAGACCTTTTTGGGGAGATTGTAGTTATGGTTCTCAAACTTAAGAGTCCTCTAAAGAACTTGTTAAAACAGGGGTTGTGGACCTACCCCCAGAATTTCTCTCTCTTTTTTTTTTAAGATTTATTTATATTTATTTGAAAGAGACAGAGAGTGGGAAGAGGGGCAGAGAGAGAGAGAGAGAAAGAATCTTGAGCAAATTCCTGGCTGAGCAAGGAGCCCAACAGGGCTTGACCTGGAACTCTATTTCAACAACCTGAGCAGAAACCAAGAGTCAGATACTTAATCGACTGAGCCACCCAGATGCCCCCAGAGTTTATGATTCTGGATCTAGATGAGGCCAGTGGATTTGCATTCCTAACAAATTTCTAGATGCTGATGTTGCTGATCTAGATACCACATTTTAATAACCACGCTACTAGAAACATACAGCTGTATCTGACAGGATGAACAGATCTCTTTAGGGACTCAGGTCACTGCTAGATAGATCATAGCACTGTTTAAAAGTGTGAGCACTGCAGTTGGACTATTTTCTTTTGAAACTACTCTATTACTTACCAGGTGGTTGATCTGGAGTAATTTGTTCAATTAATTTTTCCCTCAGCTGAGATGTCAGGGAGAGAGAGAAGGAAGAAGGGAGATGGATAGATGCATAACATTGTTGGCACGTAGGAAGCCAAGCTATCATTATATATCAGTATGGTAGGAATGTGATATGGTGATCATGAGGATGGTCTACACAAATCCATCTTCAAAGAGCACTTGTTGCTAAGCTGTGGAGAGTGCTGCCAGCAGACATATTCCAGCTGCCAGTCGCTTCAAGGATTGCCTTGGTGTAGAAAGCCACCTTGCCCAAGGTCAAGTCATCCCAGAAACAGCCACATACAATGACTATTGAGGCAGAAATAAAAACTTGGTCGTCTTTGTCCATCGCAGGGCAATTCTGACCACCACTCGGGTCTAGAGCTTCCTGTGGTGTCAGCTGAAGCTGCTCAGCTTACATTGCAACTTGACCCCTCCCTTTGCTCCTTCCTATTTCCTTCCTTCTTCCCTTTCACAGGGAAAAATCCTATGGGACAAAAGGATTGTCCCATACCAACACGTTGTATACTAAGCTACATCTCAGAGTCTGCTTCCTGAAGAACTCAACATGCAATATGTTGAGCATGTTGAGTTCTTTGAGGCCAAAGGTACGGGACTTGGTGGAGGGAGTGCAACATAGAATCAAAAGGCTTAGATCAGAGAAGCCTGGGTGGCTGAGTCAGTTATTCATCTGATTTTAGTTTAGGTCATGATCTCAGGGTCCTGGGATCAGATCAAGTCCTACATCTGGTTCCCTGCTGGGTGGGGAGTCTATCTGCTTCTTCTCCCTCTGTCCCCCTACCGGCCCACCCGCTGCTGTGCTCTCACTCTCTGTTTCTGTTTCAAATAAACAAATAAAATCTTCAAACAAACAAACAAACAAAACCCTCAGACTCAGTTCTTGGGTTTGGTGTCTGTCTTCATAAAAATTTCTAAGGAATAACAGCATCTACTCATTGCTACTTAGTAAGTGCCATGGATTGTTGCACTGAATTATCAAAAAAATCCCTATGAGGTTATTGTTATTCCCAATATATAGATAAAGGAGACAAGTTTTGCAAATGTTAGGTAACTCTTATCTGTGTCCATGTTAAGTAATTTAACATGAATAAAATCGAGGTATGTCTGATTCTGAAGGCTGTACTGTCATACATCATACCTTCTTGCTCTGTTTCCTCACTCAAGTTAAGTGCTAGCAGCATTTTCCCCCCCCCCCACAGGGTGAAAAGACTTGGGCCTTGGGAAAATTTTCCTGATTTAAGCAGGTAAAGTTCTGCCTGGAAAGCTGCTATCTCTCAAGTGCTGAACCACAGAAAATTTTGGTAGTCATTGGTGCTACGTGCTCACAAGATTAAGTAGAATTCTTCTCACTATAAGCTTGGGGTGGAAGGGGAATCTATTAGTCATGAAGAGATATTTGATGAAGACCCAAAATTTATGAATCTTGTGACCAGTTATATGTTTCTAACTCAGATTCTAAAATAGGATATGTAGAATGGACACTCCAGGCACATGCGCACATTTTACTATCCTGGCGGACACTGGTCCCTGACCCCACATGAGAACTCCTGCATTGTTGTGCTTTACCAGGTAGAAGAATAGGGACAACTTTGGCTTACATTAGGCAGATCTAAGAAGACCAGATCAAAAGAAAGACTATGGCATTGTTGGCACTTTATGCCAGGCCCACACTCTAATCTTGGCCCTCTAAATAATATCACTTCAGTGGTGAGGACAAATAACAAAAGACAAATCAAAAGACAGAAATTTTCTCCCTAAAACCTGGGGAAGTCAGCCAAATCCTCCTCCCTTTCCCCCTGCACTTACCATGATATAGCCTCAGTTCAATCACTTTTTTTCCATTAGGCATATGGTAGGAAGTAATATTTTATCATTCTCTCATGCTAAACTCAGAAAAGGCAAGAGAAAAAAGGATAAGAGCACCCCAAAAAGAATTTCCTCACAGAAAACTGAGCTTTTTAATCTCTTTGCTCAGCACACCAAAAATTCCCCAAGTACCATTTCCTAATGTATTTGAACATGACCCTTCCATATTGGCACTCCTCCTTTGGGAGAGAGGGACAGGTGGTGTTTCAGCAAGTTCTAGAATCCAGCAGTCTCAAAGGTGACAGAAATCCAAGATGTCATTGCCAAGTGACAAGAAACAGCCTACCTTTTGAAGAAAAGGCAGGTCTGAGTCCAGAGCTGACTTCTCTTCCTACTTTCATAGCATCAGTGTTCCCTCGCCTCCCTCTGTTCCTTCTCCCTCCTTCCCTATTCCCTCCTTTCATCCTTTTTTCTTATTGCATCTATCTTTCCTTTCTTCTTTCTTTATTGCCAGCTGCTTCCTTCCCAAAAGCATTAATTGAGGATCTCTGAGAAGAAATACTAGATAGAGGTTAGGATTAGAGTTAGGATAAGAAGAAAACCTGCTTCACATGTTCAATGTGGGACCCAGGGCCGAAAACTTAGCCTGGCTGACCCTTCGTTTCCTTATCTGAAACTTACCTCCCTAGACTGTTTGGAAGATTTAACAAGACAATATGCATAACAGTACAGTGTGTGGTTCAGAGAGATCAGTTTATATTCATATTTGTTATCACTGTTTGGAATAGTAATGGCAGTGGTATTGCTATCATTGACCGCACTAGGCATTGCTGATGTAAGGTGACTGGAACACAGAAGAAACCTCAGAAATCTTCTTCCTTGGTCCCTCCCTAGCACTTTCCAGTGCAACTGTCTCATTAGCAGAATAAGCTGTTTTATAATTTGATAACGATTCACAACCCTTGTGCATCAGAATAACCTATTGTGCTTCTAAAACTACCTTTACCTGGGCTACATATATCCCCACCACTCTCCCCTGGGAATATGATTCAGTAATTCTGGGATAGACCCAAGTGTTACTATTTTTAATCACCTCCATGAGCTATTATGATGCAGATTCACAAGGTGCCACTAGAAGTTGACCAAACTAGTACAACTAATGAATCTAACTGCTTCTGGGTGGAAAATCTTCTTTGACAATTTTAATACTGACTACAGTTCTTTTAACCTGTAAGCTATATCCTCATGAGACTTTGGAGTCCAAAGGACTAGGCTTGTTTGCCACCTCTTATATTAAGCTTCCTACTCATTTGTGAAACAAGAATAAGAATGGTATTTAAGTTATAGGATTATTATAAGGATCCAGTAAAATTCATTCATTCCAAGGCAAGTATTCACTGATTGAGTCTTCTATTGTTATTGTTGATATTGTTTTAAATCTTGAGGATGCAGCAAGGAACAAAATATGCCTTCATTTTCATAAATCTCACATTCTACTGGTTGGGGAAGGAAATTCATAATAACATAAAGCACTTAGCAATAGTATCTGCATATTTAATATGATACTACTTATCACATATTTTTTTGTATGCATCAATTATGTGACCAAGCTGTTCCACATGTTACAAATACAGAGAACAAGACAGGGTATCTGTTCCTAGAGATCCTGATTCTAGCAGAATAATAAGTGTATCAGACACATTCCAATATTTTTTGCAGAGAAGATAAAATAGCAAGTGCATCCATTAGTATCTGTTCCATTTCAAGGAACAGGAAACCCAAATAAAATTGCCTTAGATAGTAAAAGAGTTTTACTGGTAGCTTAAAGTCTGATGATAGAATAAGGACTAAACATTGATATTCAAGGACCTGGTTTTGTCCCTCTATCATTCTCTCTGCTGGCTCTCTTTTGTGTGTCTGCTTTATCTTCAGGCAGTTCCTCTTACTAGTTACAAAACAGCTGCCAGGAGTACCAGACAGGTTTCCCTGGCAGTCACTTCCCATAATCATTTAGCAAAAATCCTATGCTGCATACCAGTTGGACTGCTAATGAACAAATTCCTGTAACAAGGACAATGGCATGAATTAATTGGTTTAGGGCTATTTACTTGAACTAACACAGTCCTGACTGACAATTTAGTCCCATTCTCCTCTCCAGTTTTCATTTCAGTTAGCGATTGGGGCAGGGCAAAATTTAAGGTAATAATGGTATTTCTGAGGAGGTAACCACTGAGATGAGAATGAATGTCAAAGAAATATTTAGCCAATTGAAGACCTGGGAGAAGGACATTTCATGTACAAAGAAAGAAGTAGAAACACCCATTTATTACTTTGCTAGGGCTTCCATAACAGAATGCCAGAGATCAGGTGGCTTAAACAACAAATTAATTTTCTTACAACTCTGGAGGCTAAAGCCCAAGATCAAGGTGTTAGCAGGGTTCTTTTCTTCTGAAACCTCTCTCCTTGGCTTGTAGATAAGACTGTCTTATCTCCCTGTGTCTTCATATGATCTTCCCTCTGTGTCTATGATCTAATCTCCTCTTCCTATAAGGACATTAGTCATATTGGATTAAGGCCCACTCTAATGACCTCATTTTAACTTAACTACCTCTTTAAAGAGCCTATCTCCAAATACAAACACATTCTTAGACACTGGTGGTGCCTAATGTAATATATGAATGTTGAATGGAATATAATTCAGCCTGTAACAACCGCTGATGTGAAGAAATAGACTTGGAATATTTGAGGAACAGACAGGCCAAGGTGGGTAAAACAGGATAAACAGGAAAATGTTGGTACAAAGTGACATCAAAGAGGTAGGCATGGCTCCATTCACCAAGGACCATGAAGGACATGGAATGTATGTGGATTTTACATTTGTTGTAGTTGGTGTTGTTGTTATTCAATCCAAAAAACTATATATGAAGACTCAGGAATTCTATCTGAAGGAAGAAACAACCATGTTCATACTAAAGGAGAATAGTTGCACTTAGAGCAATTAAATAATTCCTTCCAACTGTTTGACCAGGTAGAGATTTAGAAGACCGCACTTTTAAAAGCCCAGCTGCATCTATTTAAATTGGTTTACTGCATAAAAAATTTAAAAACTAAAATGGGACAGAGCAGTTCTTAGGTAACCTATAATACATCCCCCTACACAATATCCTCTACACAAACTGCCAACCCACCTGTGTTTGGCACATTTCCATGGAAACTGCCATGCTATTTAACTACTGGATTGTGTTTTTAATATGGTGATTTAACACTTCCCATGTGGGTTAAACTGGATACAAAAAGCTGCAACAGGGGCATCTGGGTGGTTCAGTGAGTTAAAGCCTCTGCCTTCGGGTCAGGTCATGGTCTCAGGGTCCTGGAATCGAGCCCCGAATCAGGCTCACTGCTTAGCAGGAAGCCTGCTTCCCCCTCTCTCTGCCTGTCTCTCTGCCTACTTGTGATCTCTGTCAAATGAATAAATAAAATCTTTAAAAAAAAAAATCTGCAACAGCTTAGTCATGTAGGATAAATTTTATGAAATTTTCAGTAGTTTCACTAAGACATTTTTCTTCACGATTTTTTTTTTTAAGATTTTATTTTTATTTATTTGACAGAGGGAGATCACAAGTAGACAGAGAGGCAGGCAGAGAGAGAGAGAGAGGGAAGCAGGCCCTCTGCTGAGCAGAGAGCCCGATGCGGGACTCGATCCCAGGACCCCGAGATCATGACCTGAGCCGAAGGCAGCGGCTTAACCCACTGAGCCACCCAGGCGCCCTCTTCACGATTTTTTAAAGAGATTTATTGCTGAAATCAAGAGTTTACCTTAGGATGGTACTTGAGATGTGCTGGTCTCCTAGGGAAGACTTTTTTTTTCCCCAAAAATGGCAGTCTAGCTTTAGGCATTTTCTCAACCCTTAGAGAAAGAGAGTGATGGGATATAGTCACAGACCTGGCAGAAGGTGTCAAAATTGCAGGTGTAGAACCAAAAGTCTGATGCTAATGAAGTAGGATGGGAAAGTAGTTAAAAGAACTTCCTAATGCTGGCAATAAGACTGGTTATTTCAGAGCATGCCTGGGGAATTCCACAAATCTGTCTCTTAAATCAACAGTGTTTAGAAGAAACACACCTGGGACTTCCTCCCTTCTAGCTCTTACAGTCTAACTTTCCTCAGTTGTAACCTTTAGAACCAGCTAACACTGTGTGTGTGTGTGTGTGTGTGATTCGCTCCTTGTTGCCAACAAACCATGAGCTCCTAGATTTGTCAGAATTATTCCATTAATGTGGCAGCTACCTGTTTAAGATGTATCTATGGGCCTCCTATAATTACTTCTCTCTGAGCTTCTCTTTTGACCATGAAGATATGACTGTGGAGTCTCTTGACGATACACTCTCTTCCAGAACATGCAAATTTCACCCAGAGTGGAGTAAAACTATGGATGCCATGGAAGCTGCCATGGCCCCAGAGAAGAACCTGAACCAGGCCCTTCTAAATCGCATGCCCTGTGTTATGCCCACACAGACCTCTATCTCTGTGACTTCCTAGAGAGCCATTTCCTCAATGAACAGGTAACACTTACCAACATGGGTTGCCACCTGATGAACCTCTGAGCATTGGCCAATCCCCAGGCTGATACTCTCTTTCAAAGAGACTATCTCTTTTAAAACATGACTAGAAGCTTTAAAGATCAACAGCCTTTGAGGGGTCCCTCTGCATCCCCCTGGTGTCAGAACTTCTGCTTCAGCCTCTCCCTGCAGCCCCTAGGCAGCTTTTTAACCACCCTGTAGCCCTCTGCCAAAATGTGGAATCAAATGAAAATAATACATTTTTTGCAGCAGGAAAAAGATAACAAAAACATGGTTATTTCTAAATCATCTGCCAAAATTTTAAAAAATACAGATTTAAGTCCCATCTCTTGCCCATTTCAAAGTTTCTGATTCTACTGACCTGGAGTGAGAGTTGGAAATCTATATTATTTTCAAACATCCTAGGCTATTCCATTCTTGCCCACTTTGGTAACCATTTCTTTCCAGCTGTGAGCACTGAAGTATGGTCCCCAAATCATTTGCAAACAACCCAGGGAAATTGCTAAAAATTCAGATTCTGGCTGCCCTTTCTTTCCTGGTAAAGCATAAAATAGGGCTAGAGCAACAAGAATCTGAATTTTTGTCTGGGATCCCCTGGGAAACTCACAAAACTGAAAAGAATTGCCAGTTGTATTAATTTGTATTAAGCAGCCTATTTTTAGAAGTAAGCAGTAGAGACCCAGAAAAAAATTAGGTGACTTTCCCAATGACACATGGTTAATCCAGTGAAAATGTCCAGTTCTTCTTGGGTACTCTGGGAACAGGACTCATCTGTGTTCAAAGATATTTGATGAGTATGTTCATGACTAGCTATCTTTAGCTGCAATAGGGGATAAAAAAGTAATGAGAAGTAGAGATCCTTCTCAAGAAGCTCAGAAATATCAAGCTCAAACAGAGAGGCAAGACATACTCTATTGAAACAGAAAAAAACTTAAGGCAGTGTGAAATGAACTCCATTTGTGAGAAACTTAAGGCAATGTGAAATGAACTACATTTAAAATTCTGAAAACTATTCCTATAGGAATTCTGAAGAGAGGGAAAGATAAATGGTCTACGCTAGTCTTAGAAGGCTTCCTAGAAGAAGTACTTGAGCTTAGTTTTTGAATAAAAAGCAAAGTGGAAAAAGCAGCATATTCTACATTTGGGGAGTACAAGAGAATAGTGATAGAGACCAGTTACAGATCAAAATGAAAATCTGATCAGTTACTTTCAAAAAACTTCCAATTACTCACCTAAGAATATCTGTTTTCTCCTTGGTTTTCTCATCTGTAGAATGTAAACTATGAATGAGATCATGTATAAATATGCACAATAAAATCTTAGGTCCCTAATGGGATCAACAAACATTAGTCCTATCCTCTATTTCTCCTTCAATATGAAGACAGCAGTCAAACATAATATGAAACTATGATCTTTTTCTTGTCCCACAGGCCAGAGAGAAAATGGTCTGTCAATCTCATCACTCTTGTTAAATGATTTTGAAAAGGTTTTGCTCTAGCAAACTATTTTACTACTTTTTTAAAAATTTAATTTTAATTTTTTCAGTGTTCCAAGATTCATTGTATATGTACCACACCCAGTGCTCCATGTAATACATGCCTTCCTTAATACCTGTTTTTTAAGTATTCTATAATTACGTGTCCGAGCTTTCTGAATCACCATCTTCAAAATTTAGATGGACTTGGAGTGGAATAATTCCTTTAAGATTTAAAATTAAGTGACAGGGTGTGACCAAGACACTTTTGTACTAAAAATGTTTACTGGATGAATGTAATATATATCCACACACACACACACACACACACACACACACATACATGAATGCAATATATATATATATATATACATATATATCATATATGTGTGTGTATAAAATTACATTAAATAAATATTTTTACATAGATAAATAAAATCTTTGAATATCTGGTGTTTTTGATACGTATAGGATCCTCTCAACCATCTCAGGTATTTGTTTTCTTTAGATGTTTACTATCAACTTCCTCACCAGTAAGAAGACCCTGGATCTACAAATTATTAACAAATCACCTACTGGTCTAGCTTTGGGGGCATCTGTAGTGACCAGACCATTTTAGACCCCTGAAGTAGTCAGATACAATGAAATATACAGGGACTGTAAAGTTAAATAGAACTTGACCTGACTTGAAATCTGACTCTGCCAAATATTCTGGCAGTGTAACCTGATCATGACACTCAAACTAATATTTAGGTATAATAGGTACAAGAAAAGAGAAATGGCATGTGTTGCAGGGTTGTGTTACTAGGAACCATTTTCCTATAGCACAATACTACATATGGTACTCAATAAATATGTACAAAATTGAGGGGGCAGATAGAGATAAAGAAATAAGAGAGAGATAAAGATAGAGAAAAAGACAGTAACCAAAGCACTTTTGAGACGTTCAGAAATGCAAGAGACAACAAAGATCATTTAGGGATTTTGGAAAATGTTATTAATAACATTGGCATTGCCTACATCAGATCATGGAAGTTAGACAAAGACCCTGGATAATCCAATCCTGACTGAGAGACAGGTTATTTCCTAGAGCTTTCCTAAGAGCTTCAGTGCTGCAATGCTTTATGTAGGCCACTGCCTTCCAAAACCATGGCAACATACAACACAAAACAGATTGGACAAGAGGTTGCTGATACTTATCCAGAGGGGTGGGAGTGCTTTGTCTCCTTAGCTACTCCATGAACTGCAGCTCCAGCAAGAAAACTCAAGCTTGAGATTTAAAGATACCAAGTTACCTGAATTTTACTTTATTTTACATCCCTTTCCCAGACTGCAGTCTTGTTCACAAAGTGCTGTAACTGGCCTTAAACAAAGATGTATCAGCTAAGGTATTCTAAGTGATTAGGAAACTGAGGAACAATTTTTTTTTTTTTTAAAGGAGTCTGAGCAGAGACAAGAAATCCATGAAGAAAACCATTCACAGATGTTCTGTTTAAGGAGATGATGTTAGCCAATGTGGGTGGGGGTCATGGCTCAATTAAAATATTTTCTGCCCTTTCATATTTCAATTCAGTTAGAATATTATGATTAATATTAAGCAACATAATTTGGCCTCTGTAACTTAAACTCATTAATATTCCTCAAAATAAGTATTAAGACAAAATATATGCATTCCCAGAACATCAGAAGCAAAGATATACATATTGGGTGTCATTCTCTTCTAAGAGCCCAGATTAGAAACTTCAGGCCCAGAATGCTAAAATTACTCCCCAGCTATTTGAATCATAGTAAAATGGCCTTCTACCATTTCATTCAATAGGCACATATAATAAAGATTTTAATTAAAAAAATAAATTCTAATAAATTATGGGCAGTGACTAATTATATGCAATTAACCTTATAAAATTATTATTTTCTCTGTTTGATCTTCTCTTGGAAAACAGTTTGGCCTAGCAATCTAGAGGAGATTAAACAAATATTTCCCCATCAGAGATCATGTAACTAAATAGCTGATCACTATGGCATTTCTGAGCTGCTACCCCAAACTAAGATGGATTTTTATGCCTCTCTTTCTCCAGATTTGCACAAGAGCATCACATAAGAAAGTTATAGTTTTTTTTTTAAGGATCCATTTATAAGGTACAGTTGCTCAGCACAGAGAATTCAGTTTCCTGGTCCAGCAGTATGCCTCAGGTACCCACACAATGCAGTGTTAACTGCCCTTTCCTCCACTGTCCTCAACCTTCTCATATTCCATAAGACATCTTGAGAGGGAGTTATATGGTAGGATGGAAGGGGGTAGATTTCTATTCAGAACAGCCCCCTCAGATGATGAATTTATACTTTGAGCAATAAGCACTGTCCTGCTCTGTTGCTCAGAACCATGAGTAATGCATAGGAGCTAGAAGGCACAGAAAATCTCTGGATGGTGTGGGCTGCATTATAGACAAGCCTGCTCAAGTCCTGACTATTGAGCATGGAAATTTATGTATTACCTTTGAGTACACTAACTTCTTATCTGCCCAAGAGAATTTCCTTTTGAAAGCATACAAATAGAGTTAATAGAGTAAGGATAGAGTCTGTTCTTTAAGCCCTGTACTCCCTTTTATCCCGATGATACAAAAGTTTCTTTCTCTTGAAAAAGCCGCATTTAAGTGGTAGAGTTTCAGGGAACTCCCTGGATTGAAGTTACTGCAAAAGTCACTCAGGTAATCTAACTATAAAGATCACAGATATTTCCTTCTTGTTATGAGAAGGAAAAATAAAAGAACAGACCAGTTTAAAAGTATCTTACTGACTGTAGATCATCTTGTTTAGTAACTCTAGGTGAGTCGCTTAACCATTCTGGGCATTTGATACTCATTTGACAAAATATAACTTGGAAAAGCTGATTGATAAGGTCCTTTCATGCTTTAAGTTCCACAAGTCTATTTTCTACTAACTCAAATCCCCTTGCCCCCATTATTATTCTATCATCTGACACTAGCAATAACAGTGCCTTAATCTGTGCCATTGTGCTTTGCTTGCATTATTTTGCTTAATCTTACAATAAATTTATGAACTAAATGTAATTCAAGTGACCATATAACAGACGAGAAAAGCTGAGATTTAGAGATGGTAAGCAATTTGTTAGAGGTCATGTGGCCAGTAATAACCAAGCTTGTATCTGAACCCATTTGTTTATCTTGGAGATTATATTCTTAGTTCTTATGCTATATTACCTCCCTTCCTCCTGAACAGTTAGTCCATGATATCTTCCTTTGTGTAATCTCTTCTGATAGCCTGGGCTAATTGTACAGACTTGTTTTTGTGGGATGAGCAAAAATGGGCAATACCAAGTACAGGCATGTTATCAACTGTTTTTATTAAGTCTTTAAAGGGTCCACTAGGAGGAGATTATTTCACAGTCTACAAACAAAGCAAGGACATCAGAAGCCATATATCTGTATCTATATACTATTTCTTATGCCTATGTCTCCCTCTCTCTCTTTCCCATCCTTTGTTGCAGAATTATCTGCAATATCCTGCAAAGTTTGTTACGACAATTAAGTAAATATTCCCATGTGAGTGTATCTTATTGAGAAAAGATATTAATGTTTGAACTCCCAGCATCAATAATCAAATCTAGTCATCTAAAAAGAAACATTTTGACTACGATAAAAGAAGTCATGTTTTTTATAAGTTAAAAACAGCTTCCATGTAAAAAGGACTCAGAAAAATATTTTAAATTCTTCATTTTAAAAATAGTTTTAAAAATGAAATAGATTTTGTTTTTACAAAGTTATAGGCAGAATAGAATAATTGATTGAAATCTGTATTAACAATAATAATTGTAAGAGGAGAAACAAATACTGTCCAGGACTAATGAGAATGAAATCAAGCTCTTAACATTCACATAATAGATAAGTTACAATGCCCCAAATCCTGCTATAGTATATATTAATCCTGACCTTACCAGTTCTACCCCAATGCAAAATGTACCTTGGCCCTTCACCAGGTCAGAAGATAGACTCAAAAAAAAAAAAAAAAAAAAAAAAAAACGAAGTATAGACTCAATCTTGCAAGAGAGTAAGTCAGTGAAATATTTCACAAAAACAATTACGTTGATACTACTGTATATTTTAATATTTGTATTTTTTCATTTTTTAAAAATATTTTGCTTATTTATTTATTTTAAAGATAGGGAGAGGGAGAGAGAGAATACATGTGAGCAGTGGGGGAGGAGCAGAGGGCAAGGTACAAGCAGACTCCCTGCTGATCGCAGAGCCCAACATGTAGCTCTGGCTGGATCTTACCACCCTGAGATTATGACCCAAGTGGAGTCAAGAGTAAGATGCTTAACCAACTAAGCCACTCCCTTTTTTTTTTTTTTCCTATTGCACTTGTTTATTCTACAGTATTAATTTTAAAACTCGATACATTATTGGCCATTGGATTTCTCATTGAGAAAATACCCATTCTAAAAAAACACCTGTTTTAGAAAATACTTATTTCTACAGGGATCAAAAGAGTTAAAATGACCTCCATGTTTTTCTTAGTTTTCATTAATTGGGAATAATGTGCTAGACTGTAAGCTCTGTAAGAACAGGGACCTTCATCAATTTGGCTGATTGGTGTTTCTTAAGTGCCTAAAATGGTGCCTGGTACACAGTAGGTGTTCAAAAAATAATCAGTGGAAAGTTAACTCCATAGAATTTTTAAAAAATATTTTATTTATTTGACACAGAGAGACTTCAAGAACAGGAACATGAGAGGGAAAGCAGTCTTCCTGCTGAGCAGGGAGCCCGATGCAGGGATCCTGGGATCATGATCTGAGCCAAAGGCCGACGCTTAGTGACTGAGCCACCCAGGCACCCCAATAATTATTATTAGAAATTATTCTTAGGAGCTTATTTCCTTCTAAGTCATTTCTTGTCCAGTAAGCAAGTCAGAGATTTACTCTATTTGTAAGTGTCTTATTGTATTAAAAATAAAGAAGAATCTGTCTGACATCTTGAGGTCCTGTTGCCACTAAACTCAAATGACCATGTCACCAGGTACTAATTCTTAAAAGTCCCAGAATAGTAGACAATTTGTTCCAGTGTTATATTCACTCTGAATACAGAAAGTAACTGGCAGCTTCTCTTAATAGAAAACTAAATCTAGATTCATTTAGATGCAAGTAACAGAACCCATTTCTACCAGCTTAAGGAAGATAAAGATTTTTTTGTACAATTCCAGAGGCAACTTACAGAAAACAAGAACAGGATGTATAACCAGTCATCTCCAGGTTCTGGAATCAGAATTTCTGTCTATTTAGAAACATGTGGAGGTTATTCCCTCAACCATGTGCATATATGCTTTCATTGTTTCTCTCTCAATAGAATGGACCAGTGTCTACCACAATGTCAGATATGCAATGGGTATGCCGTAAATATTTTTGAGTGAATGAATAAATGAATGATCTGTTTTTGCCTCTCCCTCAGTATGGAGGAAAAGTGGTCATATGGAATGGCTTTTGATTCCAGCACCACTGACTTATTAACTTGTATCTTTGCTTCATGATTTTAAATCCTTAGGAAAAGAATTTGATTGACCCAACTTGGTAATGTGTTGACTCCCTGGGTAAGGGTCTACCTCTTATCTAATTAGCTCCTGTGAGGGATCCCCATTAATAGAGAGGCAGACTCTCAGAAAAGAGGGCATTCCCAAGGCAGGTGTTTTCAAAAGTGTCTGCTAAAAAAGAACCATATCAGGATAAAAAGATTTGAACAGCAAAGGAAACAATCAATAAAACTAAAAGGCACCTACAGTATGAGAGAAGATATTTGCAAATAACATATCAGATAAAGGGCTAGTATGAAAATCTATAAATAACTTACCAACTCAACACCCAAGAAACAAAATATCCAGTCAAGAAAGACATATACAGACATTTCTCCAATGAAGACATTCAAATGGCCAATAGACACATGAACAAATGCTCAACATCACTAGACATCGGGGAAAAACGAATCAAAACTACAATGAGATACCACTTCACACCAGTCAGAATGGCTAAAATAACAGCTCAGGAAACAACAGATGTTGGCAAGGATGTGGAGAAAGGGGAGCCCTCTACACTTTCCATGGGAATGCAAGCTGGTACAGCCACTTGGGAAAACAGTATGGAGGTTCTTCAAAAAGTTCAAAATAGAACTACACTATGACCCAGCAATTACACTATAAGATATTTAGCCAAAGGATACAAACACAGTGATCTAAAGGGGCACCTGCACCCCAATGTTTATAGCAGCAATGTCCACAATAGCCAAAACATGGAAAGAGACTAGACGTTCATCAACAAAGTGGCACGTGCGCACGCACGCATGCGCCCACGCATGTGTGCGCACACACACACACATACCATGGACTATTACTCAGCCATTAAAGAATGAAGTCTTGCTATTTGCAATGACATGGGTGGAAGTATAGGACATTATGTTAAGAGAAATAAGTCAGAGAAAGACAAATACCATATGATTTCACTCATACATGGAATTTAAGAAACAAAACAGATGAGCATAGGTGAAGGGAAGGAAAAATAAAATAAAGTAAGATAAAACAGTGCAGGAGGCAAACCATAAGAGACTCAACTATAGAAAACAAGCAGCGTTGCTGGAGGGGAGGTGGGTGGGAGGATGGGCTAACAGGGTGATAAGCATTAAGGAAGGCACTTGATGTAATGAGCACTGGGTGTTGTATGCAATTGATGAATCACTGGACTCTACCACAAAAATGGTAATACACTATATGTTAATAAATTGAATTTAAATTAAAAATCTTTAAAAAATTTAAAAAAAAATCTGTTAAAATGGTGGCCAAGTGTTTACAAAGATGGCTGCAATAATTCCTGTCCAAAGGCCACTCTGCAGTGTGATTTTGTTGCTTTTTCCACCAAGAATAAGGGTTTACTTCCTGCCCCTTATATCTAGGCTGGTTTTATACCTCGTTTTGAGTAGCAGAATGTAGGGAAACTAATGGTGTGGGAGTTCTTAAGCCTAATTCTCAAGAGGCTTAAGCACACTGCCATGAGAAAAACTCCATATTCGCCTGTTGGATATAGGGAGTCCTACTGTGAGCCAGCAATAGCCATCAGATAAAATATCTAAAACAAGGCTGTGTTAGACCTTCTAGCCCCAGTTGAGCTATCAGATAACTGCCTCCATGTAACTCGCCCCAAATGAGACCAACAACAGTCACTATGGGCAAATCCGAAAGTTTGTGTTTTAACCCTCTAAGTTTTGCGGTGGTTTACTATGCAGAAATGGTAGTAACTGATGGAAATTTTCACAAATTTAGTAACTTTCTTTGATCCTCAGCTGATTAAGGAAGTGCTAAAAGCTAAGTCTGGAACTAGTACCAAAGATTCCAATCATATATTAACCATCTATCTAGGTCAGCCTGCTTTTAAAAATAAACAAACAAAACAAAACTGGGAAAGAACTGAAATTTACCTTCGTACTTCAGTGAGAGAGACTTAGGCTTATATCCTGGTTCTGATGCTTTACTAGCTATTCTAATACTTATGCTCCCTGGACTTCAGTTTAATTATTTGTTAAATGGAAATTATAAGATGTACATTTCAGGCAGAGCTGTGAATATCATCTATTACACAATATGCACAACCATTATTGTGGGGGCCTTGTGGAAATTAAATTTGATCATTTATTTTAAAAAGTATGTTAAATGTGTTGTACCGTGTTAGTGTTCAACATATGTGTAAACTCTATCTTTCAAAGCATCCTGCAAAGCTCAATTTCTCTCTAGCAGAGTTTTAGGCATGAAGTAAGTTTCAGGAACAGAGATGGGTAAAGAGATTTTAAACCAAAATATATACTTGTCACAGACCTATGTCCCTGGAGCTAATAATACATTATATGTTAATAAAATATTTTTTAAAAAAAAGTTTTTTTAAAGTGTACTTGTGTGTGTCCTTTTCACTACCAGAAGATAAGTCAGATCTGCACCTATCCCAGGTGTTTCCTACCAAGCCGAAATGGTAGTCCAGCTCTCCTTCAAACAAATGACCCCCAGATACCACCTAGTATAGCATTCCCCGGACCTCTGTCCTGGGAAATTCTCTCCTATAATAAGGTCTTCAAATGTGTTTCGGCGGTCAGTCAGGTTTGGGAAATGCTGTATGAAACTTCTGGGAGAGATTAGTAGTAATCTACATTAACACTGAAAGGCCCTGAGAAATCCTGCAGTAAAAACAGCAACAAAAAATCCTTGTCTGAGCAAACATTTCCATTTTCGCTTTAAATATGAAGTTATTTTCACCATACGATGCCTTCTAATATCCCATAAATTTAGTATACATCAGGACACACTGGAACATCCTGATTTAATGTGGTATCTCTCGCCCCAGTTTATAGAGGAGGACACTGAGGTCCCAGCAATGTCAGAACTTGTACTCAGATCCCAAACTCAGGTATGGCATTAGACAGTCCCTCATCTGCATTCTCCAGTAGTGATTTTCCCAACAAATCCCATTGGAGCATATTTCTCCTCCCGCATATAATCATCTTCTTAAAGCACATAAAGACTATGGAATTCCTTTACCACCCTGCTCCACAAGTGAAGCAAGAGCTCCATTTTGCCAAGTACAGAGAAATGGTTTGGCCGGCTCCATCTATCTCTGTTAATGACCTAAGCATGCTGCTGAAGCTTATTTATTATAAACAGGGCACAAAGGAAAACCCGCAGGCCTTCCTCAACGTCTGGATATTTGCATAAGCCCTGAATCTCCCAATAGAGATGTTTTCTTTAGCCCAGCTGGGTTTTGTTGGGCGGTCAGATGTGACAAATGAGTTTAACCCATGTAGGAAAGAGTAAGTGACTCCTAAGGAAGATGACAGTCTTAGGGAACAGCTGAGAGGCAGGACAGCTTAGTGGTTCAGACCGTGAGCCCTGCAATCAGTCACACCTGGGTTTGAATGCCAGCTCCACCACTAGCTTGGGGAAGTTATCTAACATTTCTAACCTCTGTTTCCCCATCTGTGAAATGGAAATTATAAACATTCCTACTTCAGGTAGTCGCTGAGAGTATTAAATGAAGGCATGTATATAAAACGCTTAACAAAGATCTGGCTCAGTAAATGATAGCTATTGATATTAGTAGTAACAATTAATATTAGAAGGAGTTTCTATTTTCCTTAAAATATTTATTCATTCATACAACAAATGTCTGAGTCATTTCTACATGCCTGGCACAGTGTTAGATCCTGAGGATACAGACAAAAGTAATATGCTACCTTTATGTTCAAAGAACTCACTTTGTAATGAAGAACACTGGAAATGGTCAATGGCCACACCTGCTTGTAGGTGCTCTGATAAGAGAGACCTAATACCCCACAAGGTTGCAGGCAGGGAGAAGTGTGGTTCAGCAATAGAGCCTTGGAGGATTAAATTAAGTATCTATTAAAGAGCTGGCCATATAGAAGGTGCTTCATGACTAGTAACCATATATAAGACAGTGGGAATTAGGCATGTGAGGCAAAGATAAAGCCCTATCGTGGAGTGACCAGCCTGAGGGGAAGGCATGAGGACAAGCAGAGCATGACTGACGCAGCAAGACATTTCTTCAGAGCCAAGGCAGAATGGAGATGAGACTGAGACAATACAAAGGGTCTCTATCAGACTGAGTTTTATCCCAAGCAGATGGGTTTGGCATCATTTAAAAGATTTGGGGGACCACTAATGGATTTTAAGCAAGAGCAGAATATACACAGACTTGCATTTGAGGCGAAAACATTTCATCAGGATGTACAGCTGTACAGCTGAGGCTGTGGAGTGGCAGCAGAGAAATGACCCTGGTTCATGCTTAGCTGAAGTACATTTTTCCCAGGAAGACTTCCCTGTATTGAGGCCATACTCAGTCTCTTCCAGCAATTTGTCACATACCTCTCATAGTCTAATATTACTGTAATTACATATGTTCTTCTGCTCTTCTATTGGACTCTAAGCATTGAGAGAGGAAAAACTAGGACCTGGACATTTCTCCTTTCTTTAAAGAGTCTTGCCTGGGGAGCTGCACCCAAAATGTTTATTGAGTGACTGAAAGGACACACAGTCACACAAATTTGTTCCCCCTGTATATCACCTCTTTAATCATAACTCCATTCCCATTAATCTTAACCAATATCTCTTGAAGCTATCCTATAGCTCAAACCAGAGTAGTGTTGTCAGATTAAAAACAGCATGCCCTGTTAAATTTAAATTTCAGGTAAACAACAATTTTTAATATAAGTATGTCCCATGCAATTTTTGTTATGAGATATACTCATAACAAAAAAAAATTGTTACTTACCTGAAATTTAAATTTATGTGGGATTTTTTTTTATTTGCTAAATCTGGCAATACTATACTAGTCAAAGAGTGCTACTATTAATTATGTCATTCTGGAAATGGGCAATTCCTATTTTTCTCCCTCTCTGACACTTTATACTATCCGTTTGACCCCAGAATTCCTGTGTGTTCTCCTTCCCACTTTAGAGCTACAGTGCTGAATAATCATGTTACCAATTCATATATCTAAACATACTATATGATACATGAGCTAGAATAAAGGTTATTTCCCAACTCTGTCACTTACAAATTTTGTAAGGACATTCTCTGTATCTCAGTTTTGTAAAGATTTATATTATTTAACTTAATGATACTTCACAAGATTGTGGCAAAAACTGAGAAATAACATACCAAAGTGCTTCACACAGGGATTGAAATACAGTTGATTCATTCAAGTAATGATGGCAGGGACTTATTCTGTGCTAGGCAAACTCTGATAATTTTCTCTGCCCTCATAGAGTTTAAAGTTTGGGGTAGGGATGCATATAGAAACTTTAGTTAAACTTTAGTTAATACAGAAAGAAAGATTGAAATTATGGGCCCCTTAAAATAGTTAGAAAACTTCATTACTATATGTATTGATTTTTTAATATTCATTCTTCTTATTTTTATTCATATGTGTATGTATGCACTAGACACACACATACATATATACACACATGTATCATGACTGTGATATCAACATGTATTATATGTATATCAACATACATATATCATGCCTATCATGGCCAGAAGGGCAAACACAGAGAAATCAGTCAAGAGCCAGAAGAAGAAACAGAGAAGTGGTGAGGCAAGCCTCGTCAGTGGGCCTATCTCAGTATCTGACTTCTAATCTGCTTCCTCCCTTGAAGGATGACTCTACTCTGTTACAAGCTATTTGTTGACCGCCAGTAATCTCCTGCCTTAATCAGGACCTCTAACATAAGAACTAAGTACAGTGCCATTGCACCGTATGTTTCTGGTTCCTGGGACAGGATTCCAGGTGGCTGTACCAGTTCCTGGCAGAGGTAAGGTAGGTGGAACTGCTGGCAGTGCCTTTCCCATTATTTCTCAGGCAGCTGCTCTCATCATCTACTTGAGAAGCTGTTCTGCTTTCCAATACCCTTGCATGCTCATCAAGAGGCTTCAAGGGCCCTCTGTCCAATTCCTTTACCGGACCTAATGAGGGCAGAGAGAACATTAGCAACATCTGACCTACCAGTTTGTGAGGTCTAAAATTTGTCCTGCCAGCTCCAAGTGTATGTACCAAAGAGCTCTGACACTGTCTTCCCCTGGCTCTGGCTCACTATGTACTATCTGTATTCCTGGTCTTCTGACCTTGTTTCTTGGTTTGCACTTCATTTCTACTTCTGAGACCCTAAACACAAGCCACTGTCTACTACCTGCCTATAACCTAATCCTTTTCCTGATGTCTTATTCCTACCATCTAATATGAACTCTCTCTTACTGTCAGTTCTCATATGAGGTATTTAATACATATTACCATATTTAAACTCATCATAGCCTTAAGAGGTAATTATTATACCATCTATTTCTGTGTGGGGAAACCAAGGATCACAGAGATTAAGTTGTCCCAAATGACAGAGTTAGTTAGGGATCAGCTGGAACTAGAACTCAAGTCTTTTTAATTCCAAAGCTCAAATTCCTTTTCATTATGCCTAATTACCTTTGGCTAGGGTGGACTTCTCCAAATTATGCAAACTACTCACAGTGACAAAGCTGTTATGAGTCTGACTTTCCATATTGCCACTAACCAGCACTCTAATCTCTATGAACTGCCCACCAGATAGAACCATCTTGGGCCTTAATGCTGGCTCCCTCCTCCAGCCTCCTATGGATATAAAACTTGGGTTGATGGCTTTCCTCTTCACAGGTCAGCTCCATAGTTAGGCAAGTCTCCTCCAGCTGCAGTCCTTCCCATTTCCATTTTTAGCTCTGTCCCAGCCTGCCTACCACTCAGCTTGCTAGAGTGGTCTATTTAGGACTATGAACTGGGCTGTGGTCCAAGAGGTAAGGATGGCCCTTGGCTGTGGGACCTAAAGCCAGAACAAAGACAAACAGATAGATCAGTTTCCTGAATAATAATAACAGTGGGCTGGGTAAATGAAGATTAAGTCTGAAGGAAGATTCTGATCCGAAGGAATGGAGCAGAGATGAGAAATTGGGCTTAAGTTTTAGGAACAGCAGTGGGAAATGGAGGTTGAGACTACAAGTGTAGTGAGACACACATGACGCAGAGAGTAATTCCTATGACACAGGTAAAATTTTAGAAGCCTGTGGTCTTGCCTTTGGTAAGAAGGGAACCAGCCTATAAAATATGGTTCAGTTGCCTTTTTAAACACCAGGAAATATAAAATAGCAAAGGACAGAGAGGAAGGAGTCCTTTAAGTCCAAGACAAATTCAACCCCAGTCAGGGCAGAGTTGAAAGAAAGTATACATCTTTCACCTCTCCTGTAGTTCAGATTTTCTGTAGCTCTTGAGACAGTGATTGAATCCCTTAACTAACACCAGCACTTCAATGAGCAGCCCACAGCATCAGCCTGCTGCTATCTCCCCCAAAGAACAGGTGGGCTCTTTGAAGGGATAGACACAATGTACTATTAGCACTGTTCTAGTGCAACATAGAAATTATGCCATGAAAACTTAATTGCCACTTTATTCAGTAATCAGCATTAACATAGTGAATATTTAAAGCTACAACAGACTGTGTGGCAGCCAGGAGTTACACAGTAGCAACTTCTAGAGAGCTAGAAAATTAAGACCTATATAGATTGAGACTGGTTGAGTTATTCAAGCCCTTTTTTGCATGAAAAGTCCCCTACTAGCAGGTTTAACCAATTCTAAGGCATGTAGAGATTACCAACCCATTTGACTTCCCTTCCCCAAGGTTCCTCATCTATAGAGCAATTGAATGAAACTCAATCAATCCAGTTTCATCAATATTTAGTAAGTATGATATAGCTAGCACTGAGGTAAATAAAACTTAGGTCATGTCCTCATGAACTCTGTGATACGTTTTTGGGGACAAAGAGGTGTAATGATGATCATAATCAGGGCATCATATAAACAGGAAAGAGAATAGGCTTGGTTTGATTCCTAAATCCAAACTCATTAGCAATTTGGCCTTGGGCAAGTAACTTTTCCTCTGAGCTTTATTTTCCTAATCTTTAAAATAGGTATAAGATTATAGACCTAGCAATGGTAATAAGGAGTATTAGATATAATCATATGACCTTTCACAGTATATGCCACAGACTAGGTATTTTTTAACTGAAAGCCATAGTATAAGATATAACAAACCAAAAAATGTCCTAAGAAAACCACAAATAAAATACCAAGAAAGTTTAGAAGATATAGAAATCATATTGCTTTGGGAAGGCAAGAAAGACTTAATAGAGGAGGTTATAGCTGATATGTGCTTGGAAAAACAGGCAGACATTATAGGTGATAGATCATGAAAAACTTAGTATGTATTTTAAAAGTAGGACTTGAATGAATGAATTAAAGCATGAAGGTGAGGAGTTTTTTTGAGGCAGAGGAAACTAAAATGGCATGAAGGTATAAAATGTGAAGTTTGTTATGGAATAGCAGAAAAATTCATGTGTCTGGAAAATAATTTCAGAGGAATGCAGGAAGCCAGAAAAGGCAGATTAGGCACATACAGTAAATGAATGACATCCTGAATTACTGATTTAATTAATAGTATAGGCAGAGAAGGAGCCATTGGAAATCAGAGCCAAGAAGAAGCATATTTGGAAGTGGCAGTGGTGTGGAAAAGAGACTTCATAGGGAGGAAACAGGACACAGAAATGTTGGTAGGGAGCTGTTCCACCAATTCAAGTGCAGGATAATAAGACCTGAATTAGGGTGCTAAGAGTGAAGATAGAGAAATATGTGAGACATGGTAGAATAGAATTGGGAAGGAGTTGGATGTGGAGAGCAAGATATGCCCTATGTGAAAGTATGATGTACTATGGCTATCTGAATGGTGAGCAGGAGAAAAGGGCAGACAACCCAACTGTCAGGAAGCCTGTAACAGATTGTCATAAGGGCACCGGGGACCAAGTCAGAAAGAGAGCTCTTCTGATCTTTAGAATGTAGCATCCATGAGGTGTGCATATATTTTGAATACACTTCTATTGCAAGTGCCTGCTCATTTGCATATTTGTATATATGTATGTAAATATGCAGATGTGTACATTTATTTTACTAAAACAAGGGTAGTGCAAAAGGTTTGGAAATAGCTATCAATGGTTTTCCAACTGTGAGGCTCTGTAGTTATTTCAAAGTACTAAGAATGAATTTTTCTGAGAGTAGATGTTGTTGGGAGAAAAATGGAGATGTGGAAAATACCTGGTATGCAAATGGACAAATGGAGACAAATGGAGGATGCATGTTATTACTAACAAGGGGTGGGAGAAATCCAGAAAGAGGAGCTGAGAGCACTGAAGCCAAGAAATCTCCTGTTTTAATTTTACTCAGAACTCCTGAGTGGCAAGGAAAAGACTCATCTGCTGGGACAGAATGTTTCATTTGGGTTCTCTCTTAATAAAGCTGCCCTTTGGCTGAAGTGTTGCCAGACTTTCCCATGGTGTAATGTTACCAAAGGCCGGTAAGGAAGCTCTTTAGTGGGTGTCATTTCATAGAGCACCCCATGCTTTTCTTTTCTCCTCCTGCCACCCAGAAGCTGTTGGATGGACACATTTTTAGAACATTTAAAAATAAATTACAGTTACTGGTGAAACACATAAGCCAGAGAAATACTGGGCAAGAGTGTGCCTCAAGCTACACAGCCCAAGGCTGGCAGGTATAAAAATAACGTATGTCTTCCATTTGGCTAAGTGAGGCTTTAGCAACTGGTAATTTTTGTATGTCATAGTCACTGTTAATTGTTGAATTAGAACATCTGTCAAAAGTAGGGATATTTTCCTTAGAACACAGAGCAGAGGAAATTAGCTCTTCTCTAAGGCAGTACAAGGAACAGTATAATTGTGCCCACTGCCAAAAACAAAGATTCCCTCTCTCTGACCATTGTTTACAAACAGGAGGCCTCTTGAGTGGCTTCTGACTACTCTCCTTAGAGACCAGGTGGGGCTTTTGCAAATTCTTTGGATATACCAGGCAATGCCAACTTACATATATCCAAAAAAGGTCAAAACCTGGACAGTGTATGATTTAACAAGGTGCATATGATTTAACCAAGAATGTAGAAACTGTTCCAGTTCACAGACCAATATTTATGATGAACATGAATGCAAAATTTCTCACCAAAATACTAGCCAATAGGATCCAACAGTACATTAAAAGAATTATTCACCAGAATCAAATGGGATTTATTCCTGCAGGGGTAGTTCAACATCCGCAAATCAATAAATGTGATACACTACACAAATAAAAGAAAAGACAAGAACCATATGGTCTTCTCAATAGATACAAAGATGCATTTGACAAAGTATAGCATCCTTTCCTAATTAAAATGACTCACAATGTAGGGATAGAGGGAACATAGCTCAATATCATAAAAGCCATATAAGAAAAGCCCACAGCAAATATAATTCTCAATGGGAAAAAACTGAGAGCCCTCCCCTAAGATCAGGAACATGGGGGGGATATTCACTATCACCATTGCTATTCAACGTAGTACTAAAAGTCCTAGTCGCAGCAATCAGACAACAAAAAGAAATAAAGGCACCCAAATCAGCAAAGAAGTCAAACTCTCACTCTTCACAGATGACATGATACCCAAAACACTCTACCCCAAAATTTCTAGAACTCATATAGGAATTCAGCAAAGTGGTAGGATAAAAAATCAATGCATGGAAAAAATTTGCATTTCTATACACTAACAATGAGAGAGAAGAAAGAGAAATTAAGGAGTCAATCCCATTTACAACTGCACCTAAAACCAATAGACACCTAGGAATAAACCTAACCAAAGAGGGAAAGGATCTGTACTCTGAAAATATAGAATGCTCATGAAAGAAATTGAGGAAGACACACAAAAAAAGGAAAAATGTTCCATGGTCATGGATGAAAAGAACAAATACTGTTAAAATATCTACGCTACTTAGAGCAATCTATACATTCAAAGCAATCTCTATCAAAATACCATCACCTTTCTTCTCAATCTGGAACAAATAATCCTAAAATTTGCATGGAACCAGAAAAGACCCCAAATAGACAAAGGAATGTTGAAAAAGAAAACCAAGCCTGGTGGCATCACAATTCCAGACATCAAGTTTGATAACAAAGCTATACACATCAAGACAGTACAGTACTGGCACAAAAACAGACACACAGATCAATGGAACAGAATAAAGAATCCAGATATGGGCCCTCAATTCTATGGTCAGCTAATCTTTGACAAAGCAGGAAAGAACATCCAATGGAAAGAAGACAGTCTCTTCAACAAATGGTGTTGGGTAAATTGGACAGCCACATGCAGAAGAATGAAACTGGACCATTCCTTACAGCATATATAAAAATAGACCCCAAATGTATGAATGACCTAAATGTGAGACAGAAATCCATCAAAACCCTAGAGGAGAATACAGGCATCCTCTGTGACCTTGGCCACAGCAAATTCTTACTAGACACATCTCCAAAGGCAAGGGAAACAAAGACAAAAATAAACTGTTGGGACTTCATCTAGATAAAAAGTTTTTATACAGCAAAGGAAATGGTCAACAAAATAAAAAGACAACCAACAGAATGGGAGAAGATATTTGAAAATGATATATCAGACAAAGAACTAGTATCCAAAATCTAAAAAAAAAAAAAACCAAAAACTTATAAAACTCAAAATGCAAAGGACTAATAATCCAGTCAAGAAGGGCCAAATGTATCCCAATCTTCATAGCAGCAATGTCCACAATAGCCAAACTGTGGAAGGAGCCAAGATGCCCTTTAACAGCCAAATGGATTAAGAAGATGATGTTCATATATACAATGGAATATTACTCACCCATCAGAAAGGATGAATACCTAACTTTTGCATCAACATGGATGGGACTGGAGGAGATTATGCTGAGTGAAATAAGTCAAATGATAATTGATAAAGTCAATTATCATATGGTTTCACTTACTTATGGAACATAAGGAATAACATAGAGGATATTAGGAGAAGGAAAGGAAAAGTGAAGGGGGGGATCAGAGGGGGAGACAAACTATGAAAGGCTGCGGACTCTGAGAAACAAATTGAGGGTTTTTGAGGAGAGGGGGGACAGGAGCTGGGTGACTCTGGTGGTGGGTATTAAGGAGGGCACGTATTGCATGGAGCACTGGGTGTTTCACATAAACAATGAATCTTGAAACAGTACATCAAAAACTAATGATATATTGTATGATGACTAATATAACACAGTAAAAGAAAGAAAAAATAATTATAAACACTGAATTAAAAAAAAGAAAAGAAAAAAAATGGGCAGAAGACATGAGCAGATATTTCTCCAAAGAAGAAATATAGATGGCCAGGAGACACATGAAAAAATGTTCAACATCACTCAGCATCAGGAAAATACAAATCAAAACCACAATGAGTTACTACCTCACACCAGTCAGAATGGCTAAAATTAACGACTCAGGAAACAACAGATGTTGGCAAGGACATGAAGAAAGGGGAACCCTCTTACATTGTTAGTGGGAATGCAACCTGGTGCACTGGAATACAGTATGGAAGTTCCTCAAAAAGTTAAAAATAGAACTACACTATAACCCAACAATTGCTCTACCCAGTATTTACCCCAAAGATACAAACATAGTGATCTGAAAGGGCACCTGAACTCCAATATTTATAGCAGCAATGTCCACAATAGTCAAACTATGGAAAGGGCCAAGATGTCCATCAACAGATGAAAGGATAACAAAGATGTGGTATATACATACAATAGAATACTACTCAGCCATCAAAAAATTGAAATCTTGGCATTTGCATTAATGTGCATGGAACTGGACGGTATTATGCTAAGTGAAGTAAGTCAATCAGAGAAAGACAATGATCATATGATCTCATTTATAAGTGGAATTTAAGAAAGAAAACAGAGGATCATAGGGAAAGAGAGGAAAAAATAAAAAAAGATGAAATCAGAGAAGAAGACAAACCATAAGAAACTCTTAATCATGGAAACAAACTGAGGGTTGCTGGAGGGAAGCGGTCTGGAAGAATGGGGTACTTGGGTGATGGACATTAAGAAGGGCATGTGATGCACTGAGCACTGGGTATTACATAAGACTGTTGAATCACTGACCTCCACCTCTGAAATTAAGTTAGTTAATTCAATTTAAGTTAAAAAAAATTTTTAATAAAATAGGAAAAACAAAAAACTGTTCCAGTTTAGCCTTGCCCCAGCTTAACTCCATTGAATTGTGTGTGGATATAAGCACAATTCATACCTTTTCAGGACTCCAGTTTTCCCATCTCTCAAATTAAGACTGAACTAAGCCAATGGTTTCCAAACTGTAAGACCTTTAAAACACCAGAGCTTTTTCTCAACTGTCTTAGGAGTCATCTCTGAGGCAGTTGGTTGAACAAGAGCTAGTCCCTCACCTCTACTTCAATAAGCTCAGTTCATCTTTTATCTATTTTATATATTAGGGTTCAACGTTCAATTAGAAAGGTGAGTTATTTGACAGCTAAAACATTTAGAAGATCCCAAAGGTCCCTGCAGAGGTCTGCTATGACATAGCAAAGGGGACCATGAGAAGGCTGGACCACTTGTCATGTCTCATACGTGATTAGACAAGAAGGAGGGCTTATCCAGCCATAGCAACCTAGTTACAACCCTCAAACACAACTCTGCCAGTTCCCTCACCCTTTAATTCCCCTTTCCTCACTGCTATTAATTCCTTCCCCGCTCCTCTGACCCTCTTCTGTTGTCCTTTCCATTCCATGTCCCATAAGGTTGCACATGCAGGATAAAGGCCTCTGTGCCACCCCATCCCATCTCTTTCATATCTAAAGACATGAACCACTCATTCCCACATACATCATTTGCCTCCAGGCTGCCTTATGTTATTATCTCTAAGTCTTGTTTCTCTACCAAGAATATAAATTTCTTGGAGAGAGTAAACAGTATTCATTTTTGCATCCCAAGAGAGCACTGCACAGTGTTTGGTACATCATAGGATTCATGAGATTTGGGTATTTGAGTGACTAATTTGACTGAGTAATCAGACTTCAGAGAGTAGAAACAAAATCAGATCTCTGGGATCTTATGAAGTCCAGGACCAAATCAAACTCTTTCAGTACATACATACCCAAATTATCCACCTCCCCCCATCCCTCTATCCATCTATCCAGGAAAAAATTATGGATCTTGGATTCACTATGGGCTTTTACTTTTTTCTTCTTTATTACCATATTTAATCAGTAACCAGAATTTGTCAATGTGAGACTTTTCCCTAAGCCACGTTCAGAGAATCTATTCTGTATTCTCCATTCCAACTACCATTACTCCAGTTCAGGCCTTGTCATCAGGCTAGAATTACTGTTTAGCCTCCTAAGCTAACTTTCCTTTTCCAGTTTTGTTCCCTTCAAATCTATCCTTCATTGCTACCTCCAGACCAATCCCTTTAAAATACAAATATGACCATGTCATCCCTCTGCTGAAAGCAGTTCATTTGTTCTCCATAAATATAGATCAAACAAATTAATAGGGCATGGGATGCCCTAGATAACCTGGCTTTTGTGTAATTCTCCAGCCTCAATGTTTGACACTGAATCAAGTCCTATATCTAGTAATACTAAACTGCTTTTACTTCCCAGTACCAACTGTTGGCTACTGTTGGATGTCTTTCTCTTTTTGCTCATTCTGTTGCCTCTGTGTGGTATACCCTGGACTCCTCTATCCCATTTCACTTGCACAACTCCTTCACATTCTTTAAGAGGCAACACTGGCCTCTCTTTTTCCAAGAAGGATTTTCTTAATCTCAAAATTTAATGAACTGGATGGTCTTTCAGCTACCATTATATTCTGAACATAGATCTAACTAAATGTTTGTCTAAACAAAATAAATACAAATGGAAGTCAAAGTATAAAATATATAAGTAAAAAGACAGCATATATATAACTATATATGTGAAATATATAAATACAAATATAAGGCATGGTTAAGTGTCTTATATTTCTATAGTGCTTTACAGAGTATATTCATATTCATCATCTACTTTGAGCTTTATTTTGTGAGGAGATTAAAACAAGCATCATTTGTTTCACTTGCAGAATGACAAGAGATCAAATGAATGTCTGGAGTGCTCACCTGGGCTGCACATACACTAAAACTGGAGTAATACCTAAAAGATTAGCATGGTCCCCGCACAAGGATGACAAACAAATTTGTGAAGCATTCCATATTTTTGCTACCCCACAACCAGCAATTGCACTATGTGTGCTTACTCCAAAGATACAAATATAACGATCCTGCACCCCAAAGTTTACAGTAACAATGTCTATAATACCCAAACTATAGAAAGAGCCAAGATGTCCTTCAACAAATGAATGAATAAAGAAGTGGTATATGTATACAATGGAAAATTACTCAGCCATCAGAAAGGATGAATACTTACAATTTACACCAGTGTGGGTGGAACTGGAGGGTATTATGTTAAGTGAAATAAGTCAATGAGATAAAGACAATTATCCTATGGTTTCACTCATATGTGGAATATAAGAAACAGTGCAAACGATCATTAGGGAAGGGAGGGAAAACTGGCATGCTTCCCTGCCCTCCTTCTTTTTAATTTTTTTTCACAGTTATCTTTGGATCATGCCCAGAAATGAAGGATTGAGAGGGTGTGTTTGTAGCATATGGTTTTGCAATAGGGGTAGGGATGTGTGCGTGTGTGTGTGTGTGTGTGTGTGTGTGTTTGTGCATGTGTGTGTTCCTGAAAAATAATGTGAATCAAATGCTGTTAAATCAAATCCCATTTTAAACGCTTGAAAGAAACTTTATGTTCAAAGAACTCCCCCAGGAAATTATTTTATGAAGGAAAAATTCACTCCCTCCTCCCCAATTTGTCAGTATATTTGGTTTTTTAGATAAATTTCTTAATTGGTACATTCTAAATACATGTTAAAAAATATCTATGGATTCCCTATCATTTACCAAACATCTGTTGGTGCTGAGGATATAATACCTCAAGGAGCTTACAGTCTACTGGATGAGAGGTAGTGAACCATAACTACACAAATAACCAATCACTTATTTACAAGTGTTATATGTGCTACAAGAGATGTACCAGGCACTCAGGCAGGGTGACAGGGGTAACAGGTGACAGCCTGGTGGGGGTAACAGGTGAGGCAAGGAGCCATGATGCAGAGGGAGGTGGTAGAGTAGAGAATAGTAAGATTTGAACCTAGAAATGTAATTAGGAATCAGATCTTAGCTTGGGATACAACTATAATGAAATGGAATTGAGTCAAACCTTCCCACATGAGAGGAGGTAGTCCTTGACACTTAACTATGTCTCTAGCTTTCCCCTTCTCCATTTACTGTGCCTAACTAATGCAATTCTGGGAAAAGGAATAATGTAAGTCCTACCCTTGCAGATAGTTCTATTACCTAAGTCTTTAGCCAAGACCAGCATTCTTTGAAAGTGGCTCAACAGTTGCTATTAATCTCCTCCAATATTTAGATTGAGATCCATTCTTTGGAATTCATGTCAAAAAACCCGATCCAAATTATTCAGGTAATTTCTTAAAAGTCCAGCTATTTCAAGGGCAACTTTCTAGATCCTATGTTCGGATTCAGTGGTCACATTTTTCAGGAACTAAATATCAAGACTTGTAAACTGACCACAAGTATTTTATTTATATGAGGTTATTCATTTTTATCAGGTAAGGGGAGAGTAAAATTAGCCTTTGTTGAATGGCTACTAAGGTAGATACTTTCCATGGTCCACCTAACATCTCCTTTGCTCCATCCTATTTCTTTTTACTTGACTGATAAAACACTATTGTTTTAGGGAATCTGGCTAAGATCTTTTTATCTCATATAGGCTAGGCCCCTCCTTGCTCTAGCCCAGGTGACAAATCATGGTAATTTTGTTACCCTTGGACACTGATTAGCCTAAAGGGGAAGATGTGACCCAGTTCTGGCAATGACCTATAAATGGGTACTTTGGTAGCAAAGGATTCTATTTCTGAATACAAAGACTAAGTCTCCTGAAGAGCAGACTTTTAAATTCTTTTTTTTTCTTCTTTCTTCTTAAAATTGAATTCAGAATGTACAGAAGTCATCTTGTGATCATGAGGTAACAGCTTCAGAGGATGAAAGGTAATAGTTAAGTCTGGTACAAAGAAATGAGGGTCTGAGTTTATGCCACCATTACTGAGGAACTCATCCAATGTCAGCAATTATATTTCTTTAGTATTTTTTAATCAGAAAAAAAATAGAACACTATTTGTTTAAATCACTGTATATGTGTGTTTGTCTTCTGTTACTTGCTGTTGAAAACATTCTTATATGATAATTTTACTTACAGGTATTTTTCATGTTGTTAGATGTTTGAGCATTTAATCCTCACAATACCCATAGTATAAAGCCAAAGCTTTTAATTATATAGTTAAAAAGTCAGATTTATCAAGAATCACTAAATTGGGGGTGCCTGGGCTGTTCAGTGGGTTAAAGTCTCTGCCTTCGACTCAAGTCATGATCCCAGGGTCTTAGGATCGAGCCCTGCATCGGGCTCTCTGTTCAAGAGGGAACCCGCCTCCCCTTCTCTCTCTGCCTGCCTCTCTGCCTACTTGTGATCTTTGTCTGTCAAATATATAATTAAGATCTTTAAAACGAACAAAAGAATCATTAAATTATAAAGAAGAATTACACTGAAATAAAAACTGATTGCATTAATATGATGGGGTAAGGTCTTGCTTCAGAGAAAAAAATAAATTAATAAAAAGAAACCACACTATGATAAAACAATGCACTACCTTGGGTCAGGTGGGCCTATATGACCACATGCAGATGAAAAAAGACTCCAAGGTGATCAATGTATTACATAATTACTATTCTCCAGTTTCTGAGCTGGAAACTTCATAACCCGTGATTCTTTCTTCTTTAAGATTATTTATTTATTTATGTATTTGAGAGAGAGGTACAATGGGGGAGGGTCAGAGGGAGAAACAGACTCCCTACTGAGCAGGGAGTCCAATGTGGGGCTTGATCCCAAAACCCTGGAATCATGACCTGAGCTGAATGCAGACACATAACAGACTGAGCCACCCAAGCACCCCATAGCATGTGATTCTTATAACAACCCTCCGAATAGGTAGAAAAACTATGTCCATTTTTCTGGTGAGGAAACTGAGGCTTAGTGATCCAAAAATAAATCCCCAAGGTCACAAAAATTGTTACTGGTGGTATTTAAAACATTAGCTTGAATCCAGGGTGCATGCTCTCATCCTCTGTGCAGCAAAACTTCTATGTACACAATCTCCCTCCTTCCTAGTAGCCTTAGTCAAACAATCTGAGATACGTAGTTATTTCCTCAGAATACATCTTGGCATTCGTCAATGTTAATGGTAGCAGGAAACATGATAAACTGCATAGGTACTACATGATACAGTAAAGAAATGTCACCTTTACAACCAATAAATGTCAGCTTGAGTCCTGATGTCACTTATTACCTGTGTGACAGTGAGGTAGTTATTTATGTTGTGTTTCCCCATCTCTATATAAGGGGTAACAATGCTACAATGCAGAACTGTTTGGGGAATATAAAAAGATAATCTAATTAAATCAGTCTCTCTATCCATATTCTCTGCATATTTTATAGCAACTGCATTCTTTCAGTGGTACCAAAATGTTGAAATTCATTCTTAAATACCGAAGAATCAGGAAACATTTACAAGCCTGTAATTGGTTTATATTTTTCCCTGATGGTAGTTCTGTATCCTATATTCTTTTCAGTTTTTGCTGCTTATTCCCCAGAGGATCATTAGAGATTATCTATTTTGAACATATATTGGGGAAGGAAGACCAAAGGAAGCAAATAAAAATGGTAGCGGTGAAGGATATGTGTGCAATAAGGTTAGGCTACCCCACAGGTTAGACATAGCTTCTTGTATTATAGACTGGTCCTAGTTGAATACATCAAAGAAGGCCATACACAGGTGCCTTGATGGCATAAAGCTATGGTTTTTAAATATCTGGTGAGTTGACTCTATAAGAATCACCTGCAAACTTGCTAAAAATACAGGTTCAAAATGCTCCACTGAATATTTTCATTTAGTAGTTTCAAATCTAGATATTTATTTCTAAAAAGAATTTTATATAAATTGGTATCCAGACATATTTTGGAAACATTGGCTTAGATTATAACGTGCCTTTTATCTTGCCCCCCCATCCTTGTTTTGATGGGTTCATAATGTATAAATATCTGTGTATAAAACTGTCTCCTCTTTCCTCACTTTCTTCATAAACACGCCAGAAAGGGTTATATAAGGAGAGCAAATAGCATCACATGAATGAAAGCACTTATAAAATATCAGGGGATCAATAAGACAAATGCCAAATAGGCCAGTGAATTTACTAATTACCCCATGTTCCCAATAAATAAATGACCCCTGGACACAGTATCTAGCTAAAAGAACTACACAATTCTTGTCTTCTCAAGGCCCTTGGGAGTAATTGTATAACCTTTTCACTAGCAGACAGCTGTGTTTATTTCTCATTAGGGTTTTCTCCATGAAAACATTATCAGAAACAGAATCACTGCTATGCACACACACAAAAATTGACCTTGACAACCAGAAGGCACATGAGCTGTGATGGAAACTACAAAGAACCCATTTCGGCAAAATCCATCAAGACTCCCAAATCTTTGACCTCTTCCTTTTATATTGGTTCAACTGAAGCCAAATTCCACTTGGCTATAGTACCTTTTGTGAAAATGAATTATTACATGGAATCTCAATAGGTAAAACATAAAACAAAAGCATAGCTACTGTGAAGCAACAGGGAAGGCACAAAACCTGCCTCTTCTCCTCAAGACAGCTCCATAGATATTCAGCTTTAACAATTATTCCCATCTTTTCACAGTATGAAAACTACTGTGGTAAGCCTATTGCCCCAACCTGTATCATTTTGTTCAATCCAAAATAGATCACATGCCTGAAGACACTGTCACCAACATCAATAATTTTTCTACTCTTAGGACAGTCTTAAGCAAGGATCCATCCACACTTCCTATTTTTCTATTTCCCTTCTCATGCCCCCAAACCTTAGTTAGTTACATTGGAGGGGTATTAATTTATCCCATTAAAAATGTATAATTCCCTGGGTGCCTGAGTGGCTCAGTGGGTTAAAGCCTCTGCCTTCGGCTCAGGTCATAATCTCAGGGTCCTGGGATCGAGTCCCACATCAGGCTCCCTGCTCAGCAGGGAGCCTGCTTCATCCTCTCTCTCTCTGCCTGCCTCTCTGCCTACTTGTGATCTCTCTCTGTCAAATAAATAAAATCTTAAAAAAATAATAAAAAAATAAAATAAAAATGTGTACACAATGGAATACTATGCAGCCATCAAAAGAAATGAAATCTTGCCATTTGTGATGACGTGCATGGAACTAGAGGATATCATGCTTAGCAAAATAAGTCAAGCAGAGAAAGACAACTATCATATGATCTCCCTGATATGAGGAAGTGGAGATGCAACATGGGGGCTTAAGGGGGTAGGAGAAGAATAAATGAAACAAGATGGGATTGAGAGGGAGACAAACCATAAGTGACTCTTAATCTCACAAAACAAACTGAGGGTTGCTGGGAGGAGGGGGGTTGGGAGAAGGGAGGTGTGGTTATGGACATTGGGGAGGGTATGTGCTTTGGTGAGTGCTGTGAAGTGTGTAAACCTGGCGATTCACAGACCTGTACCCCTGGGGATAAAAATATATTATATGTTTATAAAAAATAAAAAAATTTTTTTTAAAAGTGTAATTCCCTATACCACTGGGTTCTTAAAACAATTTGACAATTTCCTTTCTAAGCCTGGGTGCCTTTTCCCTGTCCTTTTAATGATGAATCTAATTTTTGCCACACTACCAAGGCTGCACATCAACCAGTTCCTAAATCAATGACTCTCAAAATGTTGCCTCCAGATCAGCAACATCAGCACTATATATTGAATTCTCTGGCTCCATCCTAGACCTATTGAGTCAGGAGCTCTGAGGGAGGGACCCAGCACTCTGTGGTGATTTGGGTGCACACTGTAGTTTAGGAACCACTGCTCTGAATCACTCTCAACACATCTATCATATCTCACTAAGAAAGCAGATGCTCTTTCAGCACTGTAAGCAGAACTTGTCACTGTGCTTATCACCGCAGATTCCAATTTGCCATTTCCATGTTGGTCTTTCTCCCTGGGCTGCTAAATCTTGGGGATAGGGACAGTATCTTATTTATCTTTATTCTCATTTTCCCAGGTCCTAGCACAGTGCTTAGCACATACTAGTTTCTTAGAAGATATGTTCAAATAAATTAAATAGCTTTGTGGCCATTAAAAGTCACCATCCTCTCAGGTCTCAGTTTCTTCTTCTATGACATGGAGGTCAATCAATAACTGACATTTTCCTTTTATAGGATTTTAGCAACAACCAAAGCTAGTAAGATGGATATTTAAAAACTTCTAATAGACTAAATTTTCCATTTAAACAGAGATATCACACCATATTTTATATGTATATATGTATAAACATGTGTGTATATGTGAGCATGCGTATATACATATCACCGTTTCTTTAAAACTGAAAGGGCAACTGAACAAAATTTAGCCATGTAAAGCAGACCCCTCTCTCTCTCTCTGTTCCTATAATCCTATTTTCTCTCTACTTGATAATTCAGGAGAGTATATAGATGCAAATTACTAGAGGTTTCTCACACACACACACACACACACACACACACACACACACACACACATTATAGGTTTTGTAGCTTGAGTAGACCAAGATGTTGCAATTATCTGGGTGAGCTTAAAGTGTAATATTTTGCCTTCAAATTGAACCACCATATTAATGTTTGATGAAAAGAATGCTGCAAACTAGTCTCTCTTTGAAACACTCAGAACACACCATAAGTCTTTAAGTCCTAATTTGGGGCTGAATGTAAGGAGAGGAGGTGATCCCGAGTAGGAAAAGAAACTGAAATTTACTATTGGATTGCAAAGAGAGGGGACCCTCACAACATGACCTTCTGTTGCCTCCAGAGCAACCAAATCAAAGCTGTTGGCAGGGCAGTTCCTCACACAACTTCTCTCTCCAAATCGTTCTGCTGCTGGTGGCACCTCTGATGAAATGAGAGGATGTGCTGCATTATGTAATTCAATTCAATTCTGAGTATTGATTGAGCTCCTAAGATGTGTTCAGCCAAGGCTGACCTGATAGAAGCTAAAGAAAGTGCTTGCCTACAAGTTGTGCTTCAAGTAGAACAAAGGAGCTTCCTGGGTTCTAAAGAGCCACCTCTCCATCTCCCCCATATCACCTGAAATTCTGCTCGGTATTCTAGGCTATAATGTAGCATTCTCCAAGACATATTCTACGAATACACTCACTGAGTGCTCTACAAAAATCCAGTTCTGTGGTCCAATGAGGAAAATCATACAGTCTATATCCCTTTTTGGAGATTTTCAATGTTTATTAATAGTAAGTCTCCAGGAATGCTTATAGTAATGGTATCTGATTAACATGTTCTCTAGTCATTTGAGCTGGAAATCTTCTTTTGCCTGAATTTTTTTTTCTCCCTTATTTTTAAGTAAAAATAGTATATACTTCAAAATAGTTGGAAAGATTTTAGGACAGTACTATAACCAGGCAGATCTGAATTTACATTCTAGCACAAACTAGGAGCATGGGGCATGTTTATTGAACTTCTAAGCCTCAATATCCTCATCTATAAATACAGATAATAATGCTAAGTCTATAGAGCTATAAATTTAAGTGAATTAACATAGGCAAAGAGCCTAGCATATAGCCCCTGGCAAAGAGTAAGAACCCTATAACTGATACCTCCTTTTTCATTCTGTTTCTTATTGGAAGCAAATTTCACCCATTAGAGATCCTTTTGGTTAAAAGACAACAATTTTAAAAGTTTAAGTAACCCATCAGAAAGTGGTTGTTTTTCTGTTTCCAGAATTGCTGTTCTTCTTCTCTTTGATCTGCCGATGGATTTTCAGGTGTTTGCAATCTTTAGATAAGCTATCTAGCTGATCTCCGGCTAGCTGAAGCAGTCTCAGCCTGCTAATTCTCCGCCATAAAAAAAAAAAAAAAAAAAACTGGGTGTGGTGCATAAACAATGAATTCTGGAACGCTGAAAAGAAATACAATAAAATAAAATGGAAAAAAAGAAGTAAAATATACAACAATAATAGAAAAATTAGAAGGGAATATTAAATGTATTCTGATGTAAGTATCTTATATAGGGTTCTGATACAGTGTGCATAAATTGTATGTCATTACATGCAGCATATTCTAGTGCAAGGTTCTTAAATAAAAGTTCTTACATATTATAAAAAAAAAAAAAAAAAGTTTAAGTAACCCTGGGAAGGGTGAAAAAACTCCCTTATGAAATGATTCTGCCCTCTCCCCATATAAACATTTTCCTTGACTTCTTTCTTTCTTTAAAATTCAAGTATAATAAATGTACAGTGTTATATTAGTTTCAGGTATACAATATAATGATTCAACAATTCTATATATTTCTCAGCATTCATCAGGATGTGTACTCTTAATCCCCTTCAAGTACTTCATCTATCCCCCTACCTATGTCACCTTGGCAACCACCACTCTGCATTTAAGAGTGTGGTTTTTCCTTTTTTTTTTTAATTCTGTTTCCTAAATTCCACATAGGAGTGAAATCATGTTATTTGTCTTTTTCTGACTTATTTCACTTAGCATTATACCCTCTAGGTCCATTCACCGTGCTGTTAATGGAAGATCTCATTGCTTTTTTATGGCTGAGAAATACACAACATTCATTGTATACATATTTACCACATATTCTTTATCCATTCATCTATTCATCCATAACCTTGGGTTGCTTCCATATGCTGGCTATTGTAAATAATGCTACAATAAATATATGGATGCATACATCTTTTTGAATTAGTGTTCTGACTTTCTTTGTATAAATACCCACTAATGGAATTACTGGATCACATGGTAAGTCTATTTTTTTAATTTTTTGAGGAACCTCTATACTGTTTTTCACAATGGCTGCACAAGTTTGCTTTCCCACAACAGTGCTCGAGGGTTCCTTTTCTTTTACATCCTTGCCAACACTTGATACATCTTATGTTTTTTGTTTTAACCATTTGGACAAATGTAAAGTGATGTCTCATTGTGGTTTTATTTGCATTTCCCTGGTGATTAGTGACACTGAGTATCTTTCCATGTGTCTATTGGATATGTCTATGTTCTTTGGAAAAATGACTATTCAGGTCCTCCGCCTATTTTTTAATTGGATTATTTGTGGGCCTTTTTTTGGGTTGAGTTTTAAAAGTCCTTTATATATTTTGGATAATAGCCAATTATCATATAAATCATTTGCATATATCTTTTTCCATTCAGTAGGTTGTCTTTTTGTTTTGTTGGTAGTTTCTTTGTGGTTCAGAAACTTTATTTTGGTATAGTCCCACTGGTTTAATATTGCTATTCTTTCCCTTGCCTAAAGAGACATATCTAGGAAAATGTTTCTACAGCTTATGTCAAAGAGGTTACTGCCTCAGTTTTCTCCAAGGAGTTTTAAGGTTACAAGTCTCACATTTAAATTGTTGATTCATTTTGCTTTATTTTTGTGTATGGTGTAAGAAATTGGTCTAGTTTCAATTCTTTCGTGTATAGCTCTTCAGTTTTCCCAGCACCATTAGTTGAAGAGACAGTCTTTTTCCCATTGTATATTCTTGTGTCTTTAATCATAGATTGACTATATAAGAGTGGGTTTATTTCTGGACTCTTTATTCTCTTCAAGTGATCTATGTGTCCATTTTTGTGCCAGTACCGTACTGTTTTGATTACTACAACTTTGTGGTAATTCTTGAAATCTGTAATCATGACACCTCCACCTTTGCTGGTTTTTGTTTTTGTTTTGTTTTGTTTTGTTTTGTTTTGTTTTGTTTTGTTTTGTTTTCCTCCCAAGATTGTGCTGGCTACTTGGGGTCTTCTGTGATTCCATACAAATTTTAGGATTGCTTGTTCTAGTCCTGTGAAAAAGTGTTGTTGGTATTTTGACAGAAGTTGCGTTAAACCTATAGGTTGTTCTGGGTATTATGGACATTTTAACAATATTGGTTCTTTCAATACATGAGCATGTGATAAATTCATTTGTGTTATCTTCAATTTCTTTCATCAATGTTTTATAGTTTTCAGGATATAGGTCTTTCACTTCTGGTTAGATTTATTCCTAGGCATCTTATTATTTTTAGTGTAATTGTAAATGGGATTGTTTTCTTAATTTCTCTTTATACTTCTCCAGTAGTGTATATAAATGCAATAGATTTCTGGGTATTTTGCAATTTTACTGTATTTATCAGTTCTAACAGTTTTTCTGTGAAGTATTTAGTGTTTTCTTTTCTTTTCTTTTTTTTTGTTGTTTTTTTGTTTGTTTGACATATCAAGATCACAAGTAGACAGAGAGAGAGAGAGAGGGAAGCAGGATCTCTGCTGAGCAGAGAGCCCGATGTGGTACTCTATCCCAGGACCCTGAGATTAAGACCTGAGCCAAAGGCAGAGGCTTAACCCACTGAACTACCCAGGCACGCTATTTAGTGTTTTCTATATACAGTATCATGTCACCTGCAAATAGTTCAACTTCTTCCTTACAAATTTGGATGTCTTTTATTTCTTTCCCTTGTCTTATTGCTGTGACTAAGACTTCCAGAACTATGTTGAATAAAGGTAGTGAAAGTGGACATCCTTCTCTTGTTCCTGATCTTACGGGAAAAACTCTCAGTTTTTAACCATTGAATATGATGTTAGCTGTGAGTTTTTCATATATGGTCTTTATTATGCTGAAGTATGTTCTCTCTAAACCTATTTTGTTGAGTTTTTATCATGAATGGATGCTGCACTTTGTCAAATACTTTTTCTGCACTTATTGAATGGTCATATGGTTTTCATCCTTTCTCTTGGTTAAGGTGATACATCACATTGATTGATTTGCAAATATTGAACCACTTTTTTGCATCCCTGGAAATAATCCAGGGATTATTGATGAATAATCAATTATTGATGAATGACTTCCTCAATGCATTGTGGGATTTGGTTTGCTATTACTTCATTGTGAATTTTTGCATCTATATTTACCAGAGATATTGGTGTGTCATTTTCTTTTTTATAGTGTCTGTCTGGTTTTGGTATCAGAGTAATGCTGGCTTTGGGGAATGAATTTGGAATCATTCATTCCTCTTCTATTTATTGTAATAGTTTGAGAAAATAGGTGTCAACTGTTCTTTAAAGGTTTGGTAGAATTCACCTGTGAAACTGCCTTGTGCTAGACTTTTGTTTGGTGGTAGTTTTAATATTTAATATTGATTCAGTTTCAATGCTAGTAACCAGTCTGTTCAAATTTTCTATCTCTTCCTGATTCAGTTTTAGAGAGTTGTATGTTTCTAGGAATTTATCCATTTCTTCTATGTTGTCTACATTTTTGGCATATATTTTTTCATAATATTCTTCTATAATCCTTTGTATTTCTGTGGTGTCAGTTATTTCTTTTCCTTTACTTCTGATTTTATTGTACTCTTTCCCCCTCCTCCCCCACCTCCCTTTCCTCCCCCCCCCTCCTCCTCTTCCTTCATTTCCTCCTCCTCCCCTTCCCCTTCTTCTTCTCCTTCCTCTTCCTCCTCCTCCTCTCCTCCTCCTCCTCCTCCTCCTCCTCCTCCTCCTCCTCCTCCTCTTCTTCTTCTTCTTATTTTTCTTCTTCTTCTTTTCTTCTTCTTCTTTGTCTTCTTCTTCTTCTTTTCTTCTTCTTCTTTTCCTCCTTTTTTGATGAGTCTGGCTAAGGGTTTGTCAATTTGGTTGATCTTTTCAAAGAACCAGCTCCTGGTTTCATTGATCTATTCTATCTTCTTAAACTTTGCTTCACTTATTTCTGCTCTAACCTTTATTATTTCTTTCCTTTTGCTGGCTTTGTACTTTGTTATTTTTTCTCCTCTCTCCTTTAGGTGTAAGGTTAGGTTATTTATATGATCTCTTTCTTACTTCTCGAGGTGGGCCTTTAAATGGCTATAATATTCCCTCTCAGAACAGCTTTTGATGCATCACGAAGAGTTTATTTGAACCATTTTCTTTTCATTTCCACTTGTCTCCATGTGTTTTTTTCTACTTCCTCTTTGACTTACAGGTTGACACATTTATTGTTTAGTAGTATATTATTTAGCCTACATGAATTTGTATTCTTTTCAGACTTTTTCTGTGATTGGTTTCTAATATCATGCCATTGTGGTCAGAAAATATACATGGTAAGTTTTCAATCTTTTTTTCATTTGTTAAGACTCATGTTGTGGTCTAATTTGTGAACTGTCTGGAGCATGTTCCATGTGCACTCAAAAATAATGTGTATTCTGCTGTTTGGGGATATAATATTCTGAATATATGTTAGATCCATATAGCCCAATGTGTCATTCAAAACCACTGTTTCTTTGTTGATTTCCTGTCTGATCTATCTATTGATGTTAGTGATGTGTTAAACTCCCCTCCTAGTATTATATTACTGTCAATTTGTTCCTTACGTCTGTTAATTGTTGCCTAATGTATGAAGGTGCTCCCACGTTGGGTGCATACTTACAATTGTTATATCCTCTTATTAGATTGTTGCCTTTCTCATTATGTAGTGTCCATCTTTGTCTCTTGTAGTGTTTGCCTTAAAATCTATTTTGTCTGAAATAATTATTGCTACTCCAGGCTTATTTTTGCTCCCGTTTGCATTGTAAATGTTTTTCCATCCCTTTGCTTTAAATCTGCATGTGTCCTTAGGTCTGAAATGAGTCTCTTTTAGGCAGCAGATAGATGGATCTTGGTTTTTTAATCATTTGGTACCATCTGCTTTTGATTGCAGCATTTAGTCCAATTACTATTCAAAGTAATTATTGATAGGTATGTATTTATTGCCATTTTGTTACTTTTTTTACAGTTGTTTCTGTAGTTCTTCTCTGTCCCTTTCTTGTCTTGTTGTTTTTTGCCCTTGTGGTTTGATGACTTTCTTTAGTGATATGCAAAAACTAAAAAGAATGGAATCCAAGCATATCTATTACAGGTTTTTGATTTGTAGTTCCCATGAGGTTCATACAGAACATCCTCTACATATAACAGTCTATATTAAGGTGATAGTCACTGAAGTTTGAACCCATTCTAAAAGTGTTACATTTTTATTCCCCTACTACCATGTTTTATGTATATGATGCCATACTTAACATCTTTTTATTTTGTGAATCCTTTTACTGATTTTTATATGTATATTTGATACTACTGTTTTTGTGCTTAACCTCAATTATGTTTTTATGAGTAATGAATCTAATTATATTTATGTTTACCTGCAATATTTTTTCCTTTCACAATTTTCTTACTCCTGATTATGGCCTTTTCTTTCCACTTAGAATATGTCCTTTCATGTTTCTTATAAGGCTAGGTTAGTGGTAATGAAATCCTTTAACTTTTGTCTGGGAAACTCTTCACTTCTCTTTCTATCCTGAATGGTAGCCTTGTGGGATAGAGTATTCTTGACTGCAAGTTTTTTACTTTCAGTACTTTGAATATATCATGCCACTCTCTTCTAGCCTGCAAAGTTTCTGCTATAAAAATCAGCCCACAGCTTTATGGGGTTGCCCTGGCATATAACTGTTTTCTTGTCTATTGCTGCTTTTAAAATTCTCTTTATCATTACCACTTACCATTTTAAATATTATGTGTCTTGTTGTGGGCCTCCTTGATTTTGTTGGGCGCTTTTGTACTTCCTAGACTTGGATGTCTGTTTTCTTTCCCAGATTGGGAAGTTTTAGGCTATTATTGCTTCAAATAAATTTTCTGCTCCCCTTCCTCTCTCTTCTCCTTCTAGGATCCCTATAATGAAAATGTTATTCCATTTGATGATGTCACTGGGTTCCCTTAACCCATTCTCATTTTTTATTATTCTTTTCTTTTTGCTGTTCAGTTTGGTTTCTTTCCATTACTTTGTCTTCCAGATCACAGATCCATTTTTCTTCCTCCTTTAATCTGCTATTGATTCTCTCTAGTTTATATATATACATATACATGTATTTGTGTATATATGTATATGTATATAAATGTATATATACATGTATGTATATGTGTATATATAATTTCAGTTACTGAGTTCTTTATCTGTGATTGGTTCTTTTTTATGTATTCTGACTCTTTTTGTTGAAAGTCACACTGAGATCCTCCACTCTTTTTCCAAGTCCAATAAGCATCTTTATGTCCATTATTTCAAGTTCTCTATCAGGCATATTACTTATCTCCATTTCATTTAGCTCTTTTGCTTTGATTTTGTCCTGTCCTCTCATTTGAGATATAATTCTCTGTCTCCTCATTTTCTCTAACTCTATGTGCTTATTTTTATGTATCAGGAAAGTCAGTTTGTTCTTGAAAGTAACGGCCTTATGAAGAAGAAATTCTGTAGTACCATGTAGCACAATGTCTCCTGTTCACCAGAACCAGGCACTGCAGGGATGTTTTCTCTGTGGGTTGTGCAGCCTACTGTTGTGGCTAAGCCATGTTTTCCTCCAATCCAGATGGTGGCAATAACCCACTTTCCTGTAGTAGGCACAGTTTGCTCCCTGTACTGTTTAGGAGCCACTTTGGGGCTGCTATGGGCTTGTAGTTGGGCAGTGTCAGCAGTCAAATCAAATGCCTACTGCCAGTCCAGCTGTTGGGGCTATAGTAGCACCAATCTTCAGAATGCTTTCCCTGCCTTGTGCCCCGGGAAGCTTTTGTTGGCTAGCATGGACATGAGTTAGACCAAAGGCCTGCCCCCAATCCATCTTCTGGGGCTGCAGTGACCTGGTACTACAGGGCTCCCCTCCTTGTGCTGCCCCTTAAAAGATTTTTTTTGGGTATGTATGGCCAGTAAACAAATTATATGTCTGTCCCTGGTCCATCTGCTGGGACTGAAGTCAAACTGGTATCTGTGGTTGGTCAGGGCAGGAGTCACTTTAGAAGGGTACTAGTCCCTGCAGGGGCTGCTTGCAAGATGTACAGAAACTACTTTGGAGGGACTCCTGTGGAGTAGGGGGGGGGGGGTTGGGTGGAACAGATGGCAGGAGAATAAGCAGGCCGGGCACATGACAGGGTGCATGTTTCTAGCAAGGTAGGTAGCATGCATTAGTGTTAGTCCTAGCAAGTGTCTGACTATCTAGGCTGAGGAATGGTGGGAGAAAAATGGCACCTTCTAGCTCTTTTGTTCTTGGAGAAATCTTCCAAATATCCCTGCCCCTCCAGCACATATTCTAAGAATAGTAAATAAATCCCCTTCGCATATACCCTAGATGCTTTTCAAATGCTGCTTCTATGCTGTATCTCAGCAGGGTTGTTTTATTATGCTGGTTCTTTAAAGTTGGGACTGTTTCCTATTACCCTTCAGCCTTTCCAGAGCTAAGCCCACTGAGTTTTAAAGTGTCTAAAGTTAAGCCTCACTTATTGTAAAAATGTCCAAAGTTAAACCCTACTGGTTTTCAAAGCCAAATGTTATAGGGACTTGTCCTCTCAGTTTAAGTACCCCATGTCTGGGATACCTGGTGTGAGGTCTGTTCCTTTCCCGTCTCTGTATTTCTGGTGTTACTCCTGTTTGTGGTTAGTCTTCACCAGGAGTTTGATTCCCAACTACATCTCTGCTTCTCCTACTATTTTCAATGTGGCCTCTTCTTTATGACTAAGTGTGGAAAATCTATTCTGTCAGTCTTTAGGTCACTTTGTGGGTTAGTTGTACTGATGTGGCTGTTATCTAGGTATTATCTCTGGGATGTGGTAAGCTTCAAAGTCTCCTACTCTGCCATCTTTCCAAAAGTCCTTTCCATTACATCTCTCAAGAATCCTTTCAAGTACCGCTTTCATATTGCCTTGCCTTGTTTTCCCAAATCTAAAGTGATTTCTCTCTTTTCTAAATTTTCCTATCAAACCCAAACAGGATACTTATACATTCTGCCTAATTTTATAGTTCTCATTACAAATGCTGTGTCTCTTAGAGTAGTTTATAAAGTTATTAAAGTAAAAACTGTGCCTTACACATTATCTATGATGATTCTTGGAACAAAATAAATTTCAGTCTTACTTGAATTTTCTTAATTGGATCAGCTTAATCCATACACTTGACCAAGATCTGTTGTTTTAAAGAAATGGAACCTTCCTTGGGGAGAAGAAAGAATATTCAAATATGAGGCAATTGGGATTGGGCTGGGTAGATAACAACCTAGGATAAGTAGTTTGGAGAAGTACTAAGTAACATAACCATCAGGTGTCTGAGATGCTTGAGTGGGAATATTTGGAGAGTGAAGGAAGTGATGTGGATAGCTGGTATAGCACATTAGGGTGAAAGAGGGCAAGTAACTTATTAGAAGTCTTGCTCAGGGGACACCCCATTACATAACACTGTTAAGTTTCTTTAGGGTTGGTACAGAATGAGCACAAGGCAATGGTCTGAGACCTTAATCTTTTGACTAGTAGGATTCTCATTTTTTCCAGAATCTCTTTCTCTAATTATCCCCATCAGGAATCTCAGGAAAATAAAAATAGAGCTACCCTATGACTGACAATTGCACTAACGGGTATTTACTCCAAAGATACAGATGTAGTGAAAAGAAGGGTCATATGTGCCCCAACATTCATAGAAGAAATGTCCACAGTAGCCAAACTGTGGAAAGAGTCAAGATGCCCGTCAATAGATGAATGGATAAAGAAGATATGGTCCATATATACAATGGAATATTACTCAGCCATCAGAAAGGGTGAATACCCAACTTTTGCATCAATATGAATGAGACTGGAGAAGATTATGCTGAGTGAAATAAGTCAAGCAAAGAAAGTCAATTATCATATGGTTTCACTTACTTGTGGAACATAAGGAATAACCTGGAGGACATTAGAAGAAGGAAAGGAAAAGTGAACTGGGGGAAGTCAGAGGGGGAGACGAACAATGAGAGACTGTGGACTTTGAGAAACAATCTGAGGGTTTTAGAGGGGAAGGGTGGGGGGGATGGGTGAACCTGGTCATGGGTATTAAGGAGGGCATGTATCACATGGAGCACTGTGTGTTGTACACAAACAATGAATCTTGAAACACTGCATCAAAAACTAATGGTATATTTTATGGTGGCTAACGTAACACAATAAAAAATATATATTTAAAAAATAGAACAAAAAATTTTTCTTAAAAAGGAAAAAACAAAAGGAATCTCTGAGCATGGGGAATATTGATATCGGATTTGCTATTAGTGGTTTTGTGTCCCTTCTACTCTGATGGCTGCTGCTTCCATAGTCCCTCTTGAATCACTCCTAATAAGTGACTACTGCTGGTCCCTCCATAGGCCTGGTCTGGACTGTTAGCTTCTGGTGTGCTTCTCCCTTGCTAGCAAATAGCAAATGTCCTCTGCTTCTGAAAACCAGCTCCGTCCGGCAAATAATGATAAGGTGCTTGTCTCATACCACTCCTCTCTCCTTTACAGAACACCTGGACACTGAAGAAGAGAATTTCAGAAGACCATCAGCTTCACTCCAGGACTTGCTTTTCAGGGGCTGTAGCAAGGAGATGGCATGGGGAGAAGACAGGGAAGGCCCTATTTAATGGGTATTTTTTCTAATGTGAGTTTTCCTCACCATTATATCTCTCTTTCTCTCTCTCTCTCTCTCTCTCTCTCTCTCTCTATATATATATATATATATATATATATATCTTTCTATATATAAACATCTTTTTCAGTATCCACAAACAGTCAGGAAGCTGGTACCCTTGGAGCATACCAATAACCTTACTGGGTGTAATGGTTTACCTATGTGTTTTTCTATCAGGTTAACCCACATGCAAACCCTTCTCTGAACCCTTCAACAGATGGTGAGTTCCTTGAGGGCAGAAATCATATCTATTTCAAGTTTATGATTTAATATCTAATACTTGCCATGATGCCATGATGCCTACCATTCTGTGCATAAGTACACAATAAATATATGTGAAAGAAAGGATGAAAGCAAGGAAAGGACAGAGGGATGGAAGGAAGAAAGGAAATCTATTTGGCTTTGGTAAATGTAATTCAGTTTTGCCAAGAAAATCTTTTTTATTTTGATTTGAGGTAGGGCTTTAGCTAGGTCTAAAAGAGTAATTCTTTTTTAATATAAAGGCTATTTTGGAGCTTCATCTACATGATTATATATCCAAAAAATAGAAGGAAACTACATCCTTGAGTTGGACAAATTTTTCAGCAAAATTTGCACATGTATGCTATTTGGCTTCAGTGCTATATCTCTGTGGCTTATAGCATATTAAGCTGCTAAAAGCTATTTATATCAACAATGCCTCTATCATCTCAGAAGCAAGTGTGGCTGCAAAACAGGGAAAAAAATTAGTCCACTTTTTTCCTCAGTCAAGAAAAATTTTAGCCCACAAAATGTCAACTCCATTTAAAGTTCCATTCATCCATTCATTCACTAATTCATTCACTAATTCAGTAATTATTTATTGAGCATTAGGGTAATACAGATACTGTATTAGACACTGAAATACATGAGTGGGAAAGACCTAAGGTCTTCCTCTCATGTTCTTTAATGAGTTCTATTGCTAAACTCCAAAGCAGTATCTCTCTACAAATCTATATGGCTCTTCCTATCAGTGGTGACTTCTTTATGCTTTGGTACATTAGAGATATGACATTCTTTCATCCTACTGTCAAGCCTGATTTTACCCACCCTAGCTGTAGCTAGAACTCCTATTTTGTGAATGTGTGTGTGCAGCTTGCTCTTCTTTGTTTGTCTGGCCAGGGCGTTATCGTCTTGCTTTCTTAAACCACTAAGGATTATAAAATGAAAACCAATGGTTTGGTTTAAGCCATTTACTTTCCTTGTGAAGGAAAAACAAAAAGAAGATATAATTTACCAGAGGTTACTGGTTGACTACTAGTAGAATTATAATCCAAACTCAGGGCTTTTAACCATAAACCCTACTTTTCTAAGGACTCCACGTTACTTTAATAAATGATGTATAGGCAGAGAGTAAGTACAGAAATTACACATTTGCCTTATCAGCAAGTCAAAGGCCAGAGCCAGATGAGGACTGTTAGAAAGTGGGACAACAAAAGAAGTTGCACAGAGAATTCTGGAGTGAAAGTTGTGAAAATGTAGCACTCTGTATACTAAGAAACAAAGCAAATGAAAATGTTTAAATGGACAAGGTTTAGAAAAAAGCTAATAAAAGTACTTCCTGTGGGCAACAACAACAACCCCTTTAGCTAGCTTCAGAGGAAAATATAAGTGGGTTGATATTTTCAAAGTGCGAAAATATAAGTGGGTTGATATTTTCAAAGTGCATTATACATGCAAATTTAACTGATTAAAAAGAAAACAAAGGTTAAATTCTGCATGGCACTGATTTACACTCTGCTTAATTCTATGGTTTTCATTTTTTCACATGTCATTTTAAGAGAAACAAAGAGTTTCTAAAGAAATTATAAACCCAGTTGACAGAATATGCTGATTTTTATATTCTGACAGAAAACGACAACAACAACAACACCCTATATCCAGACAGTATATTACCATCTCATCAAAATGAAGAAATCACTTCTGAGCATATTCCCATAGAAAGTTCACTTGGGTCTGTAAAAAGAGATTGGGCTTTAAAGTTCAGCAATAAAAGTTGTCAAAGAGTATAATAGTAAACTAGCTTCATTAATTGATTGATTCATTTAGTCGTTCCAAAGAAGATTACTGAGGAGATGAAATGGTATAGTAAAGGAGTCAACACAATGAATAAGTAGTAAGACTTAGGACTTGGTCCTCCAGTAAACTCACAATCTAGCTAGGCATAACTTACATGTAAATAATGACAATATAAAATAGACCAGGGAATCCTGGATGGCTCAGTGGGTTAAAGCCTTTGCATTCAGCTCAGGTCATGATCCCTGGGTTCTGGGATCGAGCCCCACACTGGGCTCTCTGCTCAGCAGGGAGCCTGCTTCCTCTTCTCTCTCTGCCTGCTTCTCTGCCTACTTGTGATCAAATAAATAAATAAAATCTTTTAAAAAAATAAAAAAGACCAAGGAAAATGAGTAGTATGGAAAATTAATGTTATGAGAATTTAAAGAAACATCATATACAGTAAAGTGATCTAGGGGAACTTTATATAATGGTTGAAGTTTGAGTTTAGACTTAAAGGTTAAGTAAGTGGGATCTACAGGTAAGAAGACTACATGAGTAAACAAAAAGTAAGAAAGGATGATAAAAATAAGACAATGGGAGACTGCATGTATTGACCGAAAAAAAGAAGTTTATTCTGGGAAGTTCTGAGAGGCAAGACTAGAAATGTAGGTTGAATGAGATTACAAAGAATGGTGCTCTCCAGTGATTTCATGTCATGACACATATGTTCATATGCTGTGCAGGGATAAATAGATTCTACTATTCATGTCTGGAGGCATAGTGGCTCTCCAAGAACTGATGTGGTTGGGTAGCTCACATATCTATAACCCATTCACAGAACATTAATGTGTTTTGTAGGAACAAATGATAACATGTTATCCTATAGTAATCCTTTTGGATTGCCAAATTTATTTCCCATACATATTATCAGAGTGTCAATAGAAAATATACTTGGTAGTCAATTACTTCTTCCTTATTCTAGCAGAGGACTCAAATATCATTCTGTAACAACAGGTCTAGAAAGACTCTGGACTTTGGCCTCAACCAATTGAGGCCAAAGGTAAGAAACCATACGGACACTGATTGTCCTATCAGAGTCTCCTTCACTCACTTAGCCCTCTGAAGGTTGGCAGATAGGCTTATCACCCCACATTGGAGATTATAGGTTTCTATCTTGGAAAACAAAATAGCCCAAGGAAAAATATCTGCAGCAATTGATTTTGGAGAAACATATCACCTCCACAGTGAAATACACCAGAATGTAAACATCTACCCCCAACTATCCACTGCTTTTATTCTTTAGTACCTCACTGTGATATATGAGTAAACAGTCAAATACTACTCGACATTTTAGGAATGCCTCTAAAATGAAAGATAGAGACCTAAACAAACAAACAACTTAAATGTAGTAGAGACAGTGCAAAAAAAAGGGGGGGGGGACCTAGGTGATCAAAAATGAAAATGGTGGGGGGGGGAGATGAAATTAACATTAAAAATTTCAAAAAATTTCCCAGAATTGCTGAACACCTAATTTCAAATTGACAGGGGACACCAAAAATCTTCCATCAATGTGCATCAACAGTATCTTTTAAAACATTTGGCATAACATAAAGATCTAATATACTTGTGGAATAGGAAAAAACAAATCAAAACAAAACCAGGGGTCAGATACATGGGTTAAAAATGTTCACTCATAAGATTTCCAAATAGCAGCATTATGGATTAGAAGAGGATGTAGTTTTCAAAATTCTATTAAAAAATTATTTCTAACCTGCAATTTCATAAAGAACAAACTTATCAGTCAAGGTTGAAGGTAGAAGAAAGGCATGTTCACATAAGCAAAAGGGGCACTCTTTATCAGGGAGGTATTGAAAGATAATATATTGGTTCACTTTTGCTGCATAATGATATTACCAAACTTAGTACAATATTCATTTTCTATTGCTGTGTAATAGCATTATCATACATCTTGTGACTTAAAATTACATATATTTATTATCTCACATGTTTTGTGGAACAGAAATGTCAGGTGTACTTTGGCTGTGTTCTCAAGGCTACCAATCAAGATGGTGACCAACACTCTCATCTGAAAGTCTGATTAGGGGAGGATTTCCTTCCAAGCTCACTTTTTTGTAGGTAGCATGCAGATGCCAGACTAAGGACCTTAGTTTCTTGCTGTCACCCAAAATTGCCTTCAGTCCCTTTTCATGAGGCCCTCTCCCTACACAATGGCAGCTTGTTTTGTGCCTGTTTGTTGTTTGTTTGTTTTCAATTCCAGTATGGAAGAGAACCTTCTAGCAAGACCAGCATTACAATCTTATGTAATGGAATTATAGAATGGACAACCCAACACCCTTGCCATATTCTTTTGCCTAGAAGCAAGTCGCTAGATACCTCACACACACAGGCATAAATACCAGGATAGGGGGATAAGGAGAAACTTCGAATCTCTCTTATACAGATATGGCTTACCAAAATGGAAGTATTAAGTCAATAAAGATAAAAATACAGGATTCTGGATCAGGAGATAAGTTAGGGGAATCCTAGAAGGGAGGTAAAAGGAAATACCAGGGTGACACAGCTATGCAGCAAACCCAGACTGCAAATGGTTTGAACTAAAAGAAGAGAAGAGAGGGATCCTGGGGAGATATCACCATGAAAAGATTAAAAAAAGAGAGAGAGAGAACAATAGATTAGTTAACCATTTAGGTAATACTGAGAGGAGTCTCACTGCTGTGTTAGAGAGTTTGCAGATGTAGCGACATATAAACAGAAAACTGAGTAAATGAAAAAAAATAGGATAATTAACCTCAAGAAAAACTTAGAGTCAAAGAAGGAAAACATAATTACAGTATACCCCATAGCAGAGCTACAAACAGAGTCAATAGTTAGAATAATACAAATACTAAACTCATATCCAATCTAAATGGTAACATAGATATATTCAGAGGATGGGTAGAAGGCAACTTGCATGGATATAAGATGACAGGAGGACAGTGAGAATTATAAGCCTTATCTTACATAAGTTCAAAATAAAAGATAATTTCAAAAACTGAAAAATAAATGATAACAAATTTTTTTAATTAAATTTTTTATTTTTTATAAACATATATTTTTATCCCCAGGGGTACAGGTTTAAATAAGATCATTATTATATATGAGAAGAAATAGCTAAATGTACTAAGGGAACTGACCCTGTGGAATGAGAATCAGGAGAAATGAAAATTGAAGAAACACACTCCTGATTTTCCATTATAAGCCTTGAAGTATTAACATATCTTAACAAGGAATGCCTGGGTGGCTCAGTTGGTTAAGCATCTGCCTTTGGCTCAGGTCATGATCCCAGGACCCTGGGATTAACTCCTGAATCTGGCTCCCTGCTCAGTGGGGAGTCTGCTTCTCCCTCTGCCTGCCGCTTCCCCTAATTGTGTGCTTTCTCTTTCTCTGACAAATAAGTAAATAAAATCTTTTTTTTAAAAATCTTAATAATGTACATTCATTACTTAGATAAAAATTAAATTAAAAACTCTGAAAACCAGCAATGACAATGAAAAGACATTATGTTATTTTAATGCAGTTCTGCAGAAAACAGCTTTAAACAGCTTTTCCAGAATAGCACCAAATTACCTTTTCCTTTCTCCCAAATTGCTTAAAAATTCTGGTGTTACCAGTAGTGGATTATAATGAGAGAAAGCTTAGGTATGAAGTCTTTTAGAACCTTAGCACAACTCAGCAATGGGGAGCAGAGGACTCTAGGACTACGTACAGCCTCGGTCACTAAAGATTATTGGATGAGCTAGAGAAAATAGGCTGTGAGGCTGGCCAGGGAGAAGAGCAGCTTCATAAATCTAAGTGTGGTTGCGTCTTCATCATTGGCAGGAGTCAGGGGAAAATTAATTCCAGGGGGAGATATTGTGAGAAAAACTTTCAGACTATTTGTGAAAAGATTCCAGCTAGTTAGAGAGTAATCATGAGGAGAATTTAGATCTGAAAGGAGTAAACTGGAGTCACACAAATGTCAGAGTTCCCATGTGAAAATACAAGATTTCGGGAAGTGTTCCAGTTCACGTGGAGTGCCAGGCAAGGAATCTGATTTAAAATTACACTCCTGGGGTATGTGGGTGGCTGAGCCAGTTAAACATCTGCCTTGGCTTGGGTGGTGATCCTAAGGGGCCTGGGACTGAATCCCACATCAGACTCCCTGTCCAGTGGGGAGCTTGCTTCTCACTCTCCTCCCTGCTTGTGCTCTCTCTATCTCTGTCTCTCTCTCTCTCTCTCTGAAATAAATAAAAAAAAACTTAAAGAAAAATAAAATAAATAATATTACAGTCTTATGACATGAGCCAGAAGAAAGGGAGTACATGTAGGATTCTTTAACTCAAAAAATTATTCATAGACTTTCCTTACACATTACCCATCAGAGCGGGTCAATTAAAAAGAAACCTTCAATCCAAATCTAAACATATTGTGAAAATTATACCACTAATTATACCTTCTCAGTCCCTGACTCAATTAGCTCTGAAATCTGGGTAGCCTGTGGGCTCCGGCATACTGATAGAGCTCATCCTTCAATCTAATTCTAAAGTACCAGAGAAGTCACAGGCAGAAAAAATAATTACATTTTCATTGTGTTTATGTAATTACAATAAAATATTTGGTTAAACAACATTGCACATGTAAGGGTGAAATATTTAAACAGCACAACCTTGAACTTCTAAATTTGGAGTAAAAGAAAGAAACTTTGAAAATATGATATAGGGAGAAATAACATTTCTATTCAGGTGGGGAGTCTTTATGGAGGTGGTACTCAGTTTGAAGATAAGTATTTTTCAACAAAAACGCCAAGAACGTTTATAAAGCAACCACTTCAGGAATAAAGATACACACTAGAAGGGATAAATCCCAATAGCAATTGCAGTTAAATTTCCAAAGCCCAGAGCACAAATAAAATTCACAAAAGAATGCAGTATAAAGGTGAGTTTCTACCTTGCTCTTTACTACCTTGCTTAAAAACTCAACATATGTAATAGAGGAGTTGAGAAGACCATAGTTTAATCTTGCAGTGGTGTTTTTTGAGGTCCATTTATCACAATGTTTCTAGCCTTCCCAGCCCATAACCCATAACTACTTGTCAATTTGAGAAATCATGCAAGGCCTTAATCTCTGACACACCAATTGAGCATGAACCGGGAAAGATTATAAAGGCCTCCAAAAAAAGTCAGATCAAACCTACCCAACCAAGCAACAGTGACAGCAGTTCTAATTAAAGGCCATTTGGAGAGAAGACTTATGACTATTTGGGAAGCATGGGAGTATGCAGTGACAGGTCCATGAGCTACAAGGATCAACAGATATTAGACCTTCACAGGACTGCGTGGATTCCTGTTTCTGACCCAAATCCCCATTGGCAGACTCTGCACTATGATAACCTGCTGCCTTTAATAATGCTATTTCTTCTGCTGCTTTCAACTCACTGGGTACAGTGTCATCACAGAGAGGAAGAGAGAACAAGAAGCTGAAAATATCCCTTTAGAACATCAGCACTGATCAGGACAGATATTTTTAGTAAGCGATTGTCTGTCAAATCTAAGTCACATGGCATGCCACTTTAATGATCTGAGAGTTTGCAAGTCCCTGAAAAGTGACAGCTGCAAATGAGAATTTAGGAGGTTCCACTAGGCAAGCAGAACATTGATCAAATCTATTGGCAGGAGCCCTAATCAAAGCAAAGTGTCAGTGGAGGTGCCCAGCTTAAAATCCTCCTCCAGGTGATGAAGTACTTCCTGGCCAGGCATTTTCAGTACTAACATTTAACAGTTACTGCTATATGAGAGTGGCAAATGTTTTCAAGAGTCTGTCATGCTTTTAATATTTACTACATTTAAAATATTTGCCCTTCTTATGAATATGTGATGCAATAACATTTCAAAAATAGATAAAATGTGCATTGCTGCACATTATGTTCTCCATGAAATTTTAAATGGAAATTCTCGGGTTATTTGTGCATAGCTACCATTGATAGATTGCAGTAAGAATCAAGGAGCCCATGCTCCAGGCCACTTGGCCCATTTGATTGGTCATCTATAGCCTTATGATCAAGAGATTTTTGCCTTGCTTCCATATTGCCCATGAGAATACCTGAAGGAATATCAATGGAAAACATGCCTAAGGTTAGTTTTCTTTGTTGAATGGACAAGAAGCCTTCAAGAAGGCTGCATAAAGGAATTAATAGTTTTGGGTACAAAGCTCTGTGATACAATTCAGTTGCTCTCAGAGGCATTAAAATCACGCTAGGATCATAGTAGCAAATTTACAGGAATGCATCAGAGCTCATCCTTCATGTCCTGTTCTCTACAGTGACTATTGGTTTATGGTTTCAATTTTATTATCCTTGAATTTTAAGTATGTTAACCACCATGCCAACTGCTTTCAGATTTCTGACCAGGTTTCCTTCCCTTCAAATACTTCCTTGCCCTATTAAGTTATGAGCAATTCTGCCTAGAACTTTGGTTGCCATATTACCCTCCTGTAACCCATTGTGCTGACTCCTCTACAGATGTTCCCCATTACTGACCCATTACCTTTGAACTCTACTAAAACACTTAGAACTAAAATATAAATTTTTATTTATAAAAATTACATGATTTCCTACCTATTTATGCAAAATGCTTATCTGCTCACAACCATATCAACACAGTATACTTGTTCACAATGGAACTAAAATTATATAGCATTTAAAACAATAAAATTCTTTATGAATTCTCTGTGAAAGTATTTTCATGAAAAATGAGAATGGTATTCCTCCTTATCATTTGCCAAAACTCCTGAGAGTATCTGAAATACTAGGTAAGCACTCTTAACATAAATTTATATTAAAAAGTAAAATTAACAGAAATTTTGTAAAACATATTTATCAATGCTCACTACATAGATTACATTCAGATGTTGAGAATTTCTGATGATTTCCAGAATGTAAAACTAACCATGTAACCTGAAAATGCTTATGCTTTCCTGACTAAAAATTTGAAATCTACTTCTTTTAGTTTCCTAGGGATCCAGTACAAATGCTAAAACCTCTCCTTCACCAGGTTTCTGAGAACATCTTTTCTGGTGTAACTAATATATCCCTTGCCCACAGAAAACACATACTGTATTTTGATTCTGACAGAAAGTCCTCTCTGATCCCACACCCTCTCCTGCCTCATCACCAATACTACTTAGTGCAAAGAACACTCCACTGCAATGCTTGGAGGCAGAAATTTTCATAGGAACTCTTTACAATAACCATATTATTACCAAGATAGGAGATCAATAGGCATCCCTAATATTTTATTCTAATTCTTCACTCCATCTCCAAAAACTTCACCAGTTTGGGCCTTACTCTAACCTTTATATCATCCTGAGCTTCAACATTTCCTTAAGCCTCTGGCCCTAATCCTCTCCTATTTCCTCCCATTCCTGATTCCATGAAGACATGAACTTCTGCTTTATTCCATGAATCTGTAGGTATGCAATCCTCACATACTTTTCCTATTGTGTTGCTCCAGCTGTAGAATATCACCATCCATAAGGAAAAGAATATCTCAGTTTCTTTTCCTATTAGTTTCTTTTAGATTTTTTAATTATGTTAGTCACCATACCATACCTCATTAGTTTTGGATGTAGTGTTCTCTGATTCATCATTTGCATATAACACCCAGTGCTCCACGCAATATATGTCCTCCTTAATACCATTATGAGGCTCACTCATCCCCCAACCCGCCCTCCCTCTAAAACCCGCAGGTTGTTTCCCAGAGTCCATAAACTCTCATGGTTCCTCCCTCCCTCTGATTTCCCCCCTTCATTTTCCCCTTCCTTCTCTTAAAGTCCTCTATGCTATTCCTTATATTCACATACAAGCAAAACCATACGATAATTGTCTTTCTCTGTTTGACTTATTTCACTTAGCATATTCTCCTCCAATTCCATCCATGTCGATGCAAATGGTGGGTAGTCATCCTTTCTGATGGCTGAGACCGCATCTTTATCCACTCATCTGTTGAAGGGCATCTCAGCTCTTTCCACAATTTGGCTATTGTGGATATTGCTGCTATCAACATTGGGGTGCATGTGTCCTTTATTTTCACTACATCTGTATCTTTGAGGTAAATACTCAGTAGTGCACTTGCTATATCATAGTGTAGTTCTATTTTTAACTTTTGTGGAATCTCCATACTGTTTTCCAAAGTGGCTGCACCAGCTAGCATTCCCACCAACAGTGTAAGAGGGTTCCCCTTTCTCCACAACCTCTCCAACATTTGTTGTTTCTTGTCTTGTCAATTTTTTGCCATTCTAACTGATGTGAGGTGGTATCTCAATGTGGTTTTGATTTTAATTTCCCTGATGGTCAATGATGATGAAGATTTTTTCATGTGTCTGTTAGTCATTTGAATGTCTTCTTTATAGAAGTGTCTATTCATGTCTTCTGCCCAATTTTTGACTTGGTTATTTGTCTTTTGGGTGTTGAGTTTGTGTTCTTTATAGATTTTGGATATCACTCCTTGGTCTGCAATATCATTTGCAAATATCTTCTCCCATCCCGTGGGCTGCCTCATTATTTATTGACCGTTTCCTTTGCTGTGCAGAAGTTTTTATCTTGATGAAGTCCCAAAAGTTCATTTTTACTTTTGTTTCCTTTGCCTTTGGAGACATATCTTGAAAGAAGTTGCTGTGGCCAATGTCAGAGAGGTCACTGCCTACATTCTCCTCTATTATTTTGATAGATTCCTGCCTCACGTTGAGATTTTTTAATCCATTTAGAATTTATCTTTGTGTATGATGTAAAAGAATGGTCGAGATTTCATTCCTCTACACCTAACTGTCCAATTTTCCCAGCACCATTTATTGAAGAGACTGTCTTTTTTCCACTTTTTTTGTGTATTTTTTCCTGCTTTGTCGAAGATTTTTTGACCATAGAGTTGAGGATCCATATCTGGGTTCTCTACTCTGTTCCACTGGTCTATGTGTCTGTTTTTGTGCCAGTACCATGCTGTCTTGGTGATCACAGCTTTGTAGTATAGTTTGAAGCCAGGCGACATGAGTCCCCAGCTTTGTTTTTCTTTTTCAACATTTCCTTGGTGATTCAGGGTCTTTTTTGGTTACATACAAATTTTAGGATTATTTGTTCCAGCTCTTTGAAAAATGCCATTTGTATTTTAATCAGGATGGCACTGAAAGTATAGCTTGCTCTGGGCATATAGATACTTTAACAATGTTTATTCTTCTGATCCATGACCATGGAATTTTTTTTCCATCTTTTCATGTTGTCTTTGATTACTCTCATGAGTGTTCTGTTGTTCCTAGAGTATATATACCCTGTACATCTTTGGTTAGGTTTATTTCAAGGTATCTTATGGTTTTGGTGCCATTGTAAATGGAATCAATTCTATAATTTCTCTTTCTACAGTTACATTGTTAGTGTATAACAAAGCAACTGATTTCTCTGCATTGATTTTGTAACACACCACATTACTGAGTTGCTATATGAGTTCTGGTAATTGGGGGTAGAGTCTTTTAGATTTCCACATAAAGTATCATGTCATCTGTAAAGAGAGATAGTTTGACTTCTTCTTTGCCAATTTGAATACCTTTTATTTCTTTTTGTTGTCTCATTGCTGTTTCTAGGACTTCCGGTACTACGTTGAACAACAGTGTGAGAGTGGGCATCCTTGCCGTGTTCCTGATCTTAAGACTCTCAGCTTTTCCCCACTGAGAATGACATTTGCTTTGGGTTTTTCACAGATGGATTTTTAAAAAATATTTTATTTATTTGACAGAGAGAGAGACAGAATGAGAGAGCATGAGAGGGGAGGTCAGAGGGAGAAGCAGACTCCCCATGGAGCTGGGAACCTGATGTGGGACTCGATCCCAGGACTCCGGGATCATGACCTGAGCCGAAGGCAGTCACTCAACCAACTGAGCCACCCAGGTGCCCTCACAGATGGATTTTATGAAATTGAGGAATGTTCCCTCTGTCCTGAAACTCTAAAGAGTTTTCAGGAAAAGATGTTATATTTTGTCAAATGTTTTTTCTGCATCAGTTGAGAGGACTATGTGGTTCTTCTCTCTCCCTTTATTAATGTGTTTAATCACACTGATTGATTTGCAAATGTTGCACCACCTTGCACCCCATGGATAAATCCTACCTGGTCATGGTGGATAATCTTTTTAATGTACTGTTAGACTCTATTAGATACGATCTTGTTGTTGGATTCTATTAGAAACGATCTTTTGGCATCCATATTCATCAGGGTCTGAAATTTTCCTTTTTGATGGGGTCTTTGCTTGGTTTTGGGATCAAGGTAATGCTGTCCTCATAGAAAGAGTCTGGAAGTTTTCCTTCTGTTCCTATTTTTTTGAAACCGCTTCAGAAGAATAGGTATTATTTTTTCATTGAATGTTTGGTAGAATTCCCCAGGGAATCCATCAGGGCCCTGATTCTTGCTCTTTGGGATGTTTTTGATCACTGCTTTAATCTTTTTACTGGCTATTGGTCTATTCAGGTTATCAATTACTTCCTGTTTCAGTCTTGGAAGTTTATAGGTTTCTAGGAATGCATTCATTTCTTCTCGGTTGCTTTATTTATTGGCATATAGCTGTTGATAATAATTTCTAATGATTGTTTCTATTTTCTTGGTGTCAGTCGTGATCTCTCCCCTTTCATTCCTAAATTTATTAATTTGGGTCCTTTCTTTTTTATTTTGTATATATCTAGCCAATGGCTTATCAATCTTATTAATTCTTTCAAAGAACAAGCTTCATTGGTGTATTCTACTGTATTTCTGGTTTCTAATTCATTGATCTCTACTCTAATCTTAATTATTTCCCTCTTCTGCATGGGTTAGGCTTAATTGGTTGTTGATTCTTCAGTTCTCTAAGGTAAAGAGAATTTGTGTATTGGGGATTTTTTTTTTTTTTTTGAGTGAGATTTAGATGGCTATGTATTTCCCCCTTAGGATTGCCTTTGCTGTATCCCATAGTTGTTGGACCGATGTATTTTCATTCTCATTGGTTTCCATGAATTGTTTAAGTTCTTTGATTTCCTAGTTGACTCATACATTCTTGAGCAGGACGGTCTTTAACTTCCCAGTGTTTGAGTTTCTTTCAAACTTTTTCTCGTGATTGAATTCCAGTTTCATAACATTGTAGCCTGAGAATATGCACGGAATACTCTTCAGTCTTTTGGTGTCAGTTGAGACCTGATTTGTGGCCCAGTATGTGGTCTTTTCTGAGAAAGTCCCATGTGCGCTCAAGAAGAATATATATTCTGTTGTTTTAGGGTGGAATGTTCTGTATATATTTATGAGGTCACCTGGTCCAGTGTATCACTCAAAGCTCTTGTTTCTTTCTTAATTTTCTTCTTAGATGACTTATCTATTGCTGAGAGTGGAGTATTAAGGTCTCCTACTATTAATGAATTATTATCAATATCTCCTTATTTTGGTTACTAATTGCCTCCTGTAGTTGGCTGTTCCCATGCTGGGGACATAGATATTTAAAATTGTTAGATCTTCTTCTTGAATAGACCCTTTATGAATGATACAGTGCCCTTCTGTATCTCTAACTATAATCTATAGCTTAAAATCTAATTTTTCTGATATGAGCATTGCTACCCCAGCTTTCTTTTGCAATCTGTTGTCATGAAAGATGGTTCTCCATCCCTTCACTTTCAGCCTGGATGTAACTTTATGTTCAAAATGAGTCTCTTGTAGACAGTGTATGGAAGGGTCATGTCTTTTTATCCAGTCTGCAACCCTGTGCCATTTTATGGGAGCATTTAGTCCATTCACATTGAGAATTGATTATTGAAAGATATGACTTTATTGTCATCATATTGTCTATGAGGTCCTTGTTTCTATAGACTGTCTCTGTAAATTTCTGTTCTATATCACTCTTAGGGTCTTTCTCCTTTTATAGAACCCCCCCCCTTAATATTTCTTGCAGGGCCAGCTTAGTGGTCACATATTCTTACAGTTTTTGTTGGTCTTGGAAGCTCTTTATCTCTCCATCAATTCTAAATGAGAGCCTTGCTGGATAAACTATTCTTGGCTGCATGTTCTTCTCATTTAGTACCCTGAATATGTCTTGTCAGCCCTTTCTGGCTTGCCAGGTCTCTGTAGACAGGTTTGATTTATCGTGATGTTCCTCCCTCTGTACGTAAGGAATCTCTTTCCCCTAGCTGCTCTTAAGATGGTTTCCCTGGCTTTAAGATTCGTGATTTTCACTATTACATGCTTGGGCATCAGTCTTCTCTCCTTGATCTTGAGGGATATTCTCTCTGCCTCTAGGACACAAGTGTTTATTTCATTTCCCAGATTAGGAACATTCTCAGCTAGGATTTACTCAAATATATATTCTTGTTCTCTCTCTCTACCCTCTCAGGGACTCCAATAATTCTGACATTGCCACATTTCTTAGTGCCGCTTCTCTAATTCTGTTTTCATGGATTCTAAGCTGTTTATTTCAGGCCTCCTCCTCTTCTTTATTTTCTATCAGTTTGTCTTCTAGATCACTAATTTGTTCTGTCTCATTTACCCTAGCTGTTAGAGTACCTAGATTAGATTGGATCTCATTGAAAGCATTTTTAGGTTATGCCAGATCAGCTCTCATTTCTGCTCTGAGAGAATCTATGTTGCCATTAATGCTTTTCTCCATCCTAGCTATTATCTTTGTAACTGTTATTCTGAAGTCTGTTTCTGACTTCTTGTTTATACCCATATCCATTAGTTCTGTGGCACATGTCAGTCTCTGAATTTTTCCTGTATTATGTGTTCCTCTTCGTAGTCATTCTATTGAGGGGTGGCTGAGGGAATGTACAGATTCCAAATTACTGACCACAACCCAGGCAAGATGCACCTGTTTCATAGGGACCTTAGAGATGTTTGCATCTTGTTCTTTCAGTCTGTCTTCTAGGGAAGGGGCCTGTTGTGCTGTTACTCAGGCAACCCTGTTTGGACAGAGTTGGCCTGCCCCTGGTGGGGGATGGGCTCAGTGAAAACCAAATTTGGGGGGCTCTTATTCTCTGGTGGCTTTCCCTGGTGTTTATCCATGTCTCTTCCAAGAGTCAAAGAAGAAGTGACTGTATCTAAACCTCTGTGTCAGAACAGAGAGATTGCAGTCTGCTCTTCACTGAACTCTCCAGGCCACACTGTCTCCCTTTCTGTTTGTGCTGCTAAAAACTGCATTGTCCTGGGTTGTGTACCCCACAGCAGCACTCCCAGCCCTCGCTTCCAGATCCAGACACATATCTGCCCTTTGTGCTTCTAAAATCGCCAGCCGTCCCCAGTTCACATGTGCAGTCCTGCAGCTTTATGTTTCAGTCTGGGGAGCTGACTTTTCCCCATTGCTACAGGTCTTCAAGTCTGTGCACCATCCCCAGTGTGGGAGACTTCTGTGCTCCCACAGCACAGGATCCTGGAGGCTCCCTACCCCTTTTGTTTATTTTCTGATATCTGCTTATATAATCATGGCTCCCCGCTCATACCTCAAAACCAACTGCTGGAAATATTCTGTTTGTAGAGATCCAGATATATCTTCTTATATCTCAGGCTGATTTCATAGATACTCAGTGTGGTCTCGTAGATATCCAGCTCAATTCAGGGGACCAGTTGAAATAGGGTTCCATACCCCTTAACCATCTTTCCCTGCCTCCTTCCTATTAGTGTCTATCTTCCTTTTTGGCAGCTCCAGGGCACTTCCATACTCTCCATGAAGCGTTACTTCTGGTGATGTTTGGCTACTCTTTCTCAATACCCACTCCATTCCAGCCCCTGGTCCTCTCTCCACATGGCCTGTCAAAATTACCTTGCCTAAATTACCAAAATTACCTTGCCTAAAAAGCACCTATCATCTCTACCTCCACCTTAATAAAAAAGATATACTCGAAAATCAAAGTTAGACATGAGGAGTTGTAGGAACCTAAAGATTTTATCACTGGTTTGGGAAGGAGAACAAGTGGAAGAAAAAAGGGTAAGCTCTTACTTAGAAAAGAATTAGTACAGTTATTGAAGCAAGGGTAGAAAATTCCATTTCATTCTGTAAGTCATTTTATAACTACCACTCATGTCTTCAACTGGTATCTACCACACTAAATCAGTAATAGTTTTCTGAGGATGTGTTTATTCATAATTTTGTATATACTATTCCCCTGAGAAGAATTCTCTACCCTAGGCCCCATTTCATCTTTAATTTGTTGTGTTTTTGACCTCTTGATAAACCACCACAACTCCTTCAAATTTCCAACACAAATGTCACCTAGTGTTTATTCTTTGAGCCAATCATTTCTCACTTCTCCAACATTTGTTATATCCCTCCAATTTAGCACTTTTTTCATTCTAATGTAAGTGTTCTGTTCACTGCTCATAAGTCTGTTCACTTGCCCTCTACAGGGTGAGCTTCCACTTTATCTTTGTATCCCATTTTATGGTACAGTGCATGGCATGGTACATGGGCTCAATAAATGAACAGTCTCTTGGGACTATTTTCAGTAGTTCAGAGTGTAGGACTCTTTCAGGTTCTCCTTCACTTTCCTAGTAAGTTACTTTCAAAACCTTTTTAAAGGTAGGATTAGTAATGCCATACAACTTGAGACATCTAAGAAGGGGGTTTAACAAGGATAATGTGGAAGTACTGAGCCAAATATGGATTGAGTTTGGAGGAGGTAGAAAGAGTGACATGGAGGGTAAGTATTCATCCTTTTATATCTTGCTACAAGAGATTCTCTTGATCCCTATGGCCTCTGTGACTCTGTTCCCTCCTATTACTTTAACTCCTTTTCCTATAACAGTATCTCTCCAATCCTTCTAAGTCCTGAATCCTATTGTGCTTCCTCCCTCCAATAATGTTTTATCAAGCAGGAAAATAAGATATCCAGTTAGTTTCTTTGAAGGGAATCAAGAATGTTGGTAGTCATTCTGAAACTATATCTTCCTCTTACAGGGTAAGCTTCATGTAGTCATGTGTCCTAATGTTTTCGCTTCATGGATTTATGGAACAGCTTCTGACTCAGCATATTAATTCTGGAGGGGCTAAGATTTTCTAGAAAGATGGCATTCAATAAATTGTTTCAATGGCCAAATAAGGATAGAAGAAGCATCAGCATAAGTAAAATATCTTTGCATTAGGAAAAAAATAAAAAAGATAATTCTGCAGCTGGAAGGGAAAAATATCCAATACATATTCAAATTTTTACTTTCTTTTATGGAACAACATAGCACTATACAAGTTTTCATAGCAGTGCCACAGCTGGCACCTCTGGCAAAGCCTGGGACGCTTTTGTTCTTCGTATTTCAAAAAGCAGCCCATGAAAACCTAGCATCAATCTCAAGCAATTGCAATTGGTAAGGATTAAAAAATGTGAAATTTTATTGTTTATGAAATTGGTTTTTCAAATAAGAAGTCTCACATATCAGAGAGGAGTTTGCTTCTTTGGCAGAAGCACAAGAGACTTCTGAAAGAGTTGAATGCTGACAGAGTCCTCTGTAGGTCAAGATTGTTGCATTGTCTTAAATGAGGACCTGGCCCTCAACTGCTCCCATAGCATTTGCCAACTACTAGTGATAGATTTTATACAGACTGTTCTATGGATATAGAATTTTTGGACATCCTACTCTTTGTGGAAGGTCACACAGCATGATTTAAAGGAATGTTTCCATGACTGCAAACTTTCTTCTGGAAAAATATATGTATTGTGCTAAATGTTTTTTACCTCAGGAATGGAAAGAAATATGTATAAGTGAGATGTGGAGAGAAAAGAAACCACATAAATGCTTGCTTTCTTTAAAGCAACAAGAAAAAATTAGATCAAAGTCTCTATGCAATCTCTAGACTTCAAACCAAATGGAAGAGTGTCTAAGTCATTTGATACATCATCTTTTTGAGTGTCAGTGGCTATGCCTGCATGCAACTAGAATTTTAGAGCACAAGGCACTAGGAAATTTTTAAATCTAGAGCTCCTAATTTTATATATGAGGAAACTGAGATACAAAGAGGTTGTAACTTTTCCAAGGAAGTAGCCAAGAACTAAAACACACATTTTTCTAATGCTAATTACATTTTGTCCACCATGACATCTATAGTTGCAGACAATTAACACTATTTCTTAAAACCAAGTAAGGCAATTAGATACATTCTTTTTAGGATAATAATGAATCAAAGCTCTGGTCATAACAGAAAGAACTGTCATGCCCCAAACACTCTCATCTGTCAAAAATCCTACACTTAAAAGTTCACCTTTTTGACCTCCATATTTATTCTGTGTAATTTTTTTCAAGTTCTTCACAAATACATTAAGAAAACAAGGTATTGCCTATTGGAGGCACCCATCCAAGAAGTATATATTTAATGGCCAACACAGTATCAGGCATTTTGAATTTTTTTCTTCTCAGATCACGGTCATCAATTTTTGCTGGCAATCACTGAGAGTTTGCTATGTCTCAGTCTTCATCTCTCACTCCTGGCTTGTTTGCCAATGTTCTTTTCATGAAAGGTAGGTCTGGATTGTGTACTGGATATTACCTATTGGCTCTCAGCATCCATTCTCACTGCCTTTTATATACGCAGCAAGCCTAAAAACAGCTTAGCCCAACTCTGTTGTGAGTTGGGTATGTATGCAGTTTGATTTTTGTCAACAAGATGAATTTGTTCAAAACTTGGGAGGTAAAAAGGAGGAGGGGCCAATTTTCCCAAGCTCCAACAGATGTTAGTGCTTGAGGTAGCTGGTCTCCTTGCTCCAGTGCCTGATCACCAGCTACATGGGTATGAGATAGTAGTGATTGTGGTCATAGTGGCAGTAGCATCCTGACGTTTGGTTTGCAGCTACAGAGGTTAGATCCTGAAATCAGTAGGAGAACTCCTGACTTCTACTTCTCTAAATACTTAAAATCATTTTAGAAGCACCTAATTTCTTATATAAAACCCCTTCCTTCTAGAAAAACATAGACTCATCTCTCATGCACTAACCCCTAATACAATCACCATTTGAAAGTGGAATGTTTCAAAACTAAAATCATTTCTTTCAAACCCCCAGAGTACCTTTCCAGCTCCCCAGATTCAGTCTAGGCCCCAGGCTCCTGAGATAATGTCTCTCTTGCTCCCCCTTTCTAGTCTACTGCTTAACTTATAGAAATGTTGGGGGCTCAAAGTAGACACACCAATGAACCTAAAGCCTAGAGTTGGAGGCATTTTCAAGTTATTTATTACCTACTTATCTCAGAATAAAGAATCAAATCCTTAATGTGCTCCATTAGAAAGGCTATGATTCAGCCTCATTTTGTGCCTTCTTTCCTAGCTCTCTGTTCTTTAGTCATATGGCTTTTTTTCTAGTACTTGAGCCATCATATTCCCTTCCATGCCAAGGAATTTGTAAATGTTCTGGCCTTTTCCTGAGATATATGCCCTACCTAGTGCTTTTCTCTCTCCCCACTTCTTCCTCTCCCACATTCCCATTCCCTACACTGGTTCTCTTAACCCTACTTAATTCCTCTTCTTTATTCTCATTCCAAATTTTACTTCCTTAAGAAAAATCTTCCCCTAATCCCAGAAACCACACAAAAATCTCATACTATATATTTCATAGCACTCAGCAGAGTTTGCTTGTGTAAATATTCGACTACTCTCTGTAATACTATCAGAACATAAATCCAATGAAGACATATAACAGGTTTGTTGGGAAATAAAGTATTAGCTGCTGAAAAAATTTCCTATTTTTAATTCAAGTTTGATACAAACTGTAGCTTTTATCTCATAAAAAAATAAAGACTTTTTCTATTATTAATAGCAGAGGTTGGAGAAAGAAAAGACCCAGTAGACACTGGGAAAAATAGTCATTCTGATTCTTATAACCTCAGTGGATAACAAAGGATTCCATTTTTGAATGGTCATAGTCTTCTATATTAGATAATCATATTTTAAGACCTTATATAATAAATTAAATATCTCACAGATCTTAAAATTAACATAATTAGAGGGATTTTAAAAACATATGTCTTCAAACACAATAGTCTTTGAAGAACAACTAAAAGAGTTCTTAACCACTAGGCTTTTTTGAGGGTCAGCCCTGTATGAAAGCCTAAGTTAGCTAAATGCAGAGTATTTTGCACACCAAGAATGGAGGAGAAAGATAGAGAGATGCAGAGAGAGGGAGGAAAGAGAGAAGAAAGATGAGAAAGAAGAGAAAAAGAGACAAAGCAATCCCTGGCTAACTCATTATTACAGTCCCCAGATATTAGATTCAACCCAGTTGAGGCCCCAACACCACAGAGCAGAAACAAGCTGTTCCTGTTATGTTCTGTCAGAATTCTTTTCTTATTTTATTTTACTTTTTTTTATTTAAATTCATTTAATTAACATATAATGTATTATTAGTTTCAGAGGTATAGGTCAGTGATTTATCAGTTGCATAAACACCCAATGCTCGTTACATCAAGTGCCCTCTTTTTTTTTTTTTTAATTTTTTATTTTTTATAAACATATATTTTTATCCCCAGGGGTACAGGTCTGTGAATCACCAGGTTTACACACTTCACAGCACTCACCAAAGCACATACCCTCCCCAATGTCCATAATCCCACCCCCTTCTCCCAAACCCCCTCTCCCCAGCAACCCTCAGTTTGTTTTGTGAGATTAAGAGTCACTTATGGTTTGTCTCCCTCCCAATCCCATCTTGTTTCATTTATTCTTCTCCTAACCACTTTAATGTCCATCACCCAGTTACCCCATCCCACCTACCACCTCCCATCTTCCCTCCGGCAACCCTCATTTATTTCCTATAGTTAAGAGTTTCTTTCTCCCTCAATTTCATCTTATTTTATTTTCTTCTCCCTTCCCCTATAATCCTCTGTTTTGTTTCTAAAATTCTACATATGAATAAAATCATATAATAACTGTCTTTTTTGATTGACTTATTTTGCTTAGCATAATATCCTCTAGTTCCAGCCACATTGTTGCAAATGGTAAGATTTCAAATTTTTGATGACAGAGTAATATTCCATTATATATATGTATCTATTCCATTATATTTTAGTAATATCCCATTATATATATAGTATATATACATTATAGATTAGATGTGCTATGCATATATATACATTATATGAATATTCCATTATATATATATATACACACACACACACACACATACACATATGTGTGTGTATATATATATATATATTTTTTTTTCACATCTTCATCCATTCATCTATCAGTGGACATCTGAGTATCAATGTCCACAATAGTAGAACTATGGAAAAAGCCCAGATATCTCTCAGAGTTTTTTCTCTTTTTTAAGATCTTATTTATTCATTTGACATAGAGAGTGAGAGGTCACAAGTAGGCAGAGCAGCAGGCAGACAGAGAAAGTGGGGAAAGCAGGCTCCCTGCTGAGCAATGAGCCCAATGCGGGGCTTGAATTCAGGACTGTGGGATCATGCCCTAAGCTGAAGGCAGAGGCTTACCCCACTGAGCCACCCAGGTTCCCCTCTGTCAGAGTTCTTAATCAGGAGATAAAATAGGAATAAAATGCTTTAAGCAGTTAAATTTTGGGATAGTTTGTTGATAGCAATAGATACCTGGAACAATCTATCATGATTCTTTTACTGAAAAATGTATTTATTTAAAAGTATTTTCAATATGTATTAAACAAATGTATTAAATGTATTAAACAAATATTATTAAAACGACAAGTCTCCATTCTATTCCAGTCATATTGACAAGTATTAGCAACACTGATACCATGTTTAAAGAGACTACAATGAAACCCAACTCTCATATACCATTGGTGGGAGTGTAAATTGGTACACTCTCCTTCAAGAACAATATAGAAATATTTATTAAAGATTTAAACACATGTTCCCCTTAGTTATGCTCTACTTCTAGGAATGTTTTATACATATATACTCACATATGTGCAGAAACATATGCTCAAGTATATTCACTCACTGCAGAACTATTTGTGGTGGCAAAAGCCTGAAAATAATATAAATGTCCATCAACAGGAGGTCAGTTAATTAGATTATGATACATCTATTTAATAGAATAATTTGCTTCTTTTAACTATAATGAAGTAAAAATCTATACATACTGATATCAAACCATCTGAAGTGCATTGTTAAACAAGAAAATCAAGGTGCAAAATACTGCCTATTGCAAAATAATGTCTAAAAAAATGGATACATGGTTAATGTATAAATACATTAACTACTTCTAGGAGGCTGATTAAGAAGCTGGTAATAAATGTTGTCATTGGAAGGTGGACTGGGGTGGCATGGTGGAGAATTACTTTCCACTGAATATATTTTGTCCTGTTAACTTCTTTGCCCCTATGCTTGTTTTACATTGAGTTTTTTTAAAAAATCTAGCACACAAAGTTTTCAATTTATATAGAAAAATGAAAAAAACTTATCATGGAAATGTAATCCTAGCTCTGTATCCTTAAACTCTCTAATAAATAGACAACCTAAGGAATGTTTTGACTGAGAAGAAATTGTATCTTTTTGGAATTCCAGAAAATCAGTAAAACTTAAGAGTTTAGTGAACCTATGCCAGATCTTTTAGCTCTTAGCTTTTGGGACTTAGTTTTTCTCCTGAGAGGTATTCTGAGTAATATGGATATCATCACATACCTTTACATAATTTTGAATCAGTATGGGAAAGAAAATGTATTCACTGAACATGAAAATGCTCTATTACCTTCAACTCCTCATCTGGAACTCTTTAAACTGAATGGTTTTATACATAAGTTGTATATTTTGAGAACAATTTTTAAGTAAGTCTTTGAATTTTTTTCTTTTAGTAAAGAAGGAAATAAATAGCAAGAAGAAGTCATTATAAATTAGCTACTTTGACTTTTTCTACACATTAGTGTTAAGTTAGTTGATGTAGGCCAGAACCAAACCAAAAGAATTTCTTTGCTTTTTTCTGTTGCCATCCACTATTACTAGAAAAGGATATGAGCCTTTGCCTGAGCTTTCTAAACTATAAAAACCAAATTCCCATTGGAAATTATAAAACACGTAGCGTCTCATGTAGACAATATCCTAATACTGGATTTGCCCACAACTTCCCAGTTTGATCAAAGTTACAACCAGACAGGCCTCTTTTTAAAAGTTTCTATTAATCTACTGCAGATTTACTGTTAAATTTTAATACCTGCCACAGGTATTTTCACAATTTTTAAAAAAGAGTTTATTTATTTATTTGACAGAGAGAGAAAAATCAAAAGTAGGCAGAATAGCAGGCAGAGAGAGAGGGGGAAGCAGGCTCCCCACTGAGCAGAAAGCTCAATGTGGGGCTCAATCCCAGGACCCTGAGATCATGACCTGAGCTGAAGGCAGAGGCTTAACCCTCTGAGACACCCAGGTGCCCCTTTTCACAATTTTTTTAAATTAAATTACCAGCAAAGCATTCCTTCACCATTATTTGTCAGTCACTGTCTTTGCAAAAATAATTGACTTTATAAATAATTCAGCTCTATTATTTTCATGAATGAATGCAAGATCTCCATGAAGACTATTTGTATTATTTATTTTTAAAAAAGCTGAAATGATTGCTTAGATAAGGCATAGAGAGAAGAAAAGCTTCCCCATTGGATTAATTTAATGCAAAGACCAAGAACTGAAAGGAATGATAAAAGCTGTTTCCTGTTAGGCTATTTTTGTTTTCAGACTGCTTCCTTCTCCATAATTAAAAACAAAACCCTAAAATATTTATATCTGCTTTCTTTTTTTATAGTATAATCTAAATGTTTTTCCTTTCTTTTCCTTTCCTTTCTTTCTTTCCTCCTTCCCTTTCTTTTCTCCTTTCAGACATGAGTAATTCCCAGTCATAATATACACCCACTTTCTATTTTAATAAGCCCTGATTTCAATTCATCCTTATAGTTCTTTACTTCTAATAAAGTTCTATTCAGAGACCAAAACTGACACTAAATGTATCTTGTTCTGAGTTCTGATCTAAAGTCCTTTCCAACAGAATGATAAAAGGTAACCTTTAGGCGCGCCTGTGTGCCTCAGTCCAACTGCCGATTTCAGTTTAGGTCATGATCTCAGGATTGTGGGATTGAGCCCTATGTTGGGCTCTGTGCCAGGCATGGAGTCTGCTTAAGATTCTCTCTCTCTCTCTCTCTCTCTCCCTCTGCCCTATCTGCCTCCTTCCCCTCTCTTAAAAAAACAAAAAATTTAACCTTTAGTCATTCCCTTGCATAAATTTTCAAATCATTTTGTGCCTAGAGAAGTAGTATATTAGCTTTCTATCACTGTCATAATGTAATATTGTTTAGCGGTTTTGAAGATATAAACGTACTATCTTATCTTATCTATAGGCCAGATACCCAACATGGATTTCAATGGTAAAATCAAGTAGAGAAGAATCTGCTTCCTTGCCTTTTCCAACTCCTAGAGTTTTCCTGTATTCCTTGTCTTGTGGCCCCTTCCTCCATCTTCAAAGCCAACAAAATTGGGTTGAGGCCTTCTCATATCACATTACTCTAACCTACTATCCTACCTCATTCACTTTAAAGGACTTTATGAATACAGTGGGCTACCCAGAAAATCCAGGATAATTCCATATGAAAAATTAATTCTCCTTTAAATTAATAAGTTCTGGGAATTAGAATATGGACCTTTGGGGGAGGGGGCATTATTCTGCCTCCCACATAAGGTATTGAACCTTGAGAGTATGTGGACTTTAATGTCAGGTGGATCTACATTAGCATCCCAGTGTAGCCTCTTACCAAATGAATGAGTTAGGGTAACTCTAACACCTTTGAGTCTTACTTTTTCACTTACAAAATGAATTTAGTAATCCCTACCTTGTACTATTTGCTGTGAGGACTAGATATCATTTAAAATGCTTAGATCATGGTAAAATGTCAATCTTACCAAATTTATAATATGCTATTTTCTTTGATCTTTACCTTCTTTTCCAGGACACATATTAGCCACATGATAAATATTTATTAGTTCATTGTCATATTATCAGATCTGTAGAGAAAAGTGAAAGGAGACAGCAAAAAGAAACAGAAATTTATGCATGGGAAGGAAAGGTGTCTCCAATAAGGTCAGTTAGTGGGAATGGAGTCAGAGAATAATTACTATAATAGAATGGGCTTCTCTTGGGAATATACGCAGGAAAAAAAAAAGCTGCAAAAAAAACCAAAACACATGCTTGACAACCATGTTGTATTAGATTGCATCTTCTAAGACAGCACGACTGGGCATGTCTTGTCCTGACATCTTACCCAGTACCCATCACACAGTAGACACTCAATAAATATATGTTGGTTGGATGAAATAAAAAGAATCAAGCATAAAACCTGGATATTTTTCTAGGTTTGCTTGGACTAAATATTTATGAAATCAGCTGGTATCTCTCAGCTGTTCAGTTTTTACCTCTAAAGATTTGTGCAAAACCCTGGATCAGAATGCATAAAAATCTTCATTATCAATAACAACTACCATTTATCAAATACCTATTATATGCAGAAATAAGAGTTTTACTTTTGCTTTCTAATTAAACCCTTCAAGTCTATGTGGCAGGTACTTCTTTCCACAATTCAGAGCCAAGTTGAGGGATCACACAAGAGATTTAATATATCCAAGATCATCTACCTCTTTAACGGCAGAAACAGAATTAAGCATAGGCTTCTTATTATCCCCAAAATCATGCTGTTTGACTCAGCTATGCTACTTCCCATTAGACAATCCTTTTTGAGCACTTGTGTAGTGTGCCAGGTCTCTCCTAAGTGCTGGAAATATAAGATGAAAATATAAGTATACCTTTTTCTGTTAAAACTACAACTCATATATTTTGATTAGAACTATATTAGCAGTATAAAGAAAGCATTTTAGGGAGCATAGACATGACAGCAATTATTTAGCATTCAGGGAATTAGGAATATTTCCCCCTCCTATTCTTTACATGTGACATTCTCTGTTCTCAGAAACTGTTCCTCTTTTTCTTGTTAACTCTGCTTTGAGATCTCAATATAAATATTAGTAATACCAGCCAATTTCTATATGTAAAACTAGCTTAAATGGTCCTGCTCAATATTCCCAAAGAATTATAATTTCCCAGTAATTATTATTTAAAATTATTGAGAATGTACCAGACACAAGTTTATGTGCCCAATATGGATTATCTCTGATCACCAAAACCAGAGTAGTGATATAAAAACTAAAGCTAAAGTTCAGTTAATTTCTCACAGTCACACAACTGATATGGAATAGAACTGGCATTTGAATCTAGACTCAGGTTTGCCTAAATTAGCATACCTGATGCAACACAGACCACATTGTTATATTACTTCTGGTTTAACTGCATATCTGTTCTTCTAGAATAAAGAACAAAAGTTGTGAGGGCAACAATCTGGATTATCTTATCCACCACTGTATCTCCAGCACCTATACTTGTGCCAAAGTAAAAGAATGGCTGTAAGCAAACTGATTCTTTTTTTTTTTTTTAAGATTTTATTTATTTATTTGTCACAGAGAGAGTGAGTGAGAGCGAGCACAGGCAGGTAGAGTGGAAGGCAGAGTCAGAGGGAGAAGCAGGCTCCCTGCGGAGCAAGGAGCCTGATGTGGGACTCGATCCCAGGACGCTGGGATCATGACCTGAGCCGAAGGCAGCTGCTTAACCAACTGAGCCACCCAGGCGTCCCAGCAAACTGATTTTTGAAGGACTAGCAGGAATTTGCTAAAGTTTGAGATAGAAAGAAACTTGGGTATAACCTGGTGAATTGACTGATGTTAGAGTGACTAACAGCAAGGAAATCAGTTGGAAAGCTGTTTATAACTACCCAGATGACAGATAATGTGAGCATGAACTAGAGCAGGGGCCAGAAAATGGTTTCTGTAAAGGGCCAGACAGTAAATATTTTGGGCTTTGAAATTACTCAACTCTGCCATTTTAACACCCAAGCAGCCACGGATAATACGTAAACAAACAAACATGGCTATGTTCCAATAAAACTTAAATAAACCAGAATAGTTGGCAAGCTAGATATGGCCCATGGGCAGTTAGCTACTGACCCCTGAATTAGATTATTGTCAATGTTGGATGAGTATGTGTCTTGCAGTGTAGTGGTGGGTATGAACTGGAGAAACATTTCAAATGCAAACATGGCAGCACTTTTTTTTTTCTTTTCAGTGTAACAGAATTCATTGTTTATGCACCACACCCAGTGTCCCATGCAATATGTGCCCTCTCCAGTACCCACCCCCTGGCTCCCCCAACCTCCCACTCCCTCACCCCTTCAAAACCCTCAGATTGTTTTTTAGAGTCCATAGTCTCTCATGGTTCACCTCCCCTTCCAATTTCCCTCAACTCCCTTCTTCTCTCCATCTCCCCTTGTCCTCCATGTTATTTTCTTATATTTTCTTATGCTCCACAAATAAGTAAAACCATATGATAATTGATTCTCTCTGCTTGACTTATTTCACTTAGCATAATCTCTTCCAGTCCTGTCCATGTTGCTACAAAAGTTGAGTATTCGTCCCTTCTGATGGAGGCATAATACTCCATAGTGTATATGGACCACATCTTCCTTATCCATTCGTCCGTTGAAGGGCATCTTGGTTCTTTCCACAGTTTGGCGACCATGGCCATTGCTGTTATAAACATTGGGGTACAGATGGCCCTTCTTTTCACTACACCTGTATCTTTGGGGTAAATACCCAGTAGTGCAATTGCAGGGTCATAGGGAAGCTCTATTTTTAATTTCTTAAGGAATCTCCACACTGTTTTCCAAAGTGGCTGCACCAACTTGCATTTCCACCAACAGTGTAAGAGGGTTCCCCTTTCTCCACATCCTCTCCAACACACGTTGTTTCCTGGTAGCACTTTTTTTTTTTAAGATTTTATTTATTTATTTATTTGACAAACAGAGATCACAAGTAGGCAGAGAGAGAGAGGAAGGGAAGCAGGCTCCCTGCTGAGCAGAGAGCCCGATGTGGGGCTCGATCCCAGGACCCTGAGACCATGACCTGAGCCAAAGGCAGAGGCTTAACCCACTGAGCCACCCAGGCTCCAGCCTGGCAGCACTTTTTGACTGACTATAAAGCATGGGAAAGGGAAAAGTTGAAGATAATCCTGATTTCCGTGCCATCGAAAAATTAAGGACATCAAGGAAGATGAACTAGTTGAAAAATGAGGAGTGATGATATGAATTCAAAAACCTAAGAATAAATAAGTTTCAGGTGGAAAGTAGCATCTAGTAATATCTAAAGCCCAGAACAAGTAAAAAGAACAATATATAGAGAGAGAATTCCCTGACATTGCAGACTACATTATTACCCATCCCTGTCCTTATAGGTGGCTACTTAAGTCTGCTGCAGTGTTTTTCTTGGAGGGGGGTTGGTGATACTTAGTTTCTCTCAGTTCTTATCAAGAGGGACACAGGCTAAAGTGTGCAAGCCATGATAAGTCATATAGTTCAGCTCACAAACTAATTCACTAGAAAACCTTTCAAGAAGCTACCTTTTAACGTTTTTTGTGAATTCAGTGCTTGGAGGAAAAAATTCCTTTGAATTCTCAACTGCCTTACAAATGCCTTACAAATGAAGGAGGAATGCAATTTTTACAGATGAGATCTGGTCCCTGACTTGAAGTTTGCTTTTTGGCACAGTAGAAAGAGGCAGTCTATGCATTGAAAGGTATGCCAAAAGATGAATTCCTCTACTTCATTCAAAGATACCTTTAGAAAGAAAAGGAAAGGTGGCCCTGAGTGAATACTTTCTGCTTTTAAAAGTTATACCCCTTTCCATCACATAAAGACTCTTCTAGAAATTTGCCACAAAACCTCATTTAACAGTAGAAATTTAGGTACCAGGTGGACTTAAGGATAGTATTGATGAACAATACTATCCTTGTATACAAGTATAAGTTATTTTCATATCATTAGCCTATATCAATGTCTAGGTCTTAAAGAAAACACATTTTCCTCTCTGAATTTTTTAAGGGCATTTGAAGGAACCAAGCAATCTGAAGGTCATGATCAAACAACTTGCCTTCTTTTAGATGTAGTGATGATCTCTGAGCACTTAGAAATAAGGCTTTTTAAAGCAAAGGGAGAACTTTTGCCAGTAAATGCATCACCAGAATTTATAAATTAGCTTGAAAAGGAAGGACTAGAACATCAGTATCTAGCTGTTTATCATCAGTTTTTCTATCCTTGCAAGATCATGAGTCATCCCTTCTCACATAACTCATGTGAACTCTGAGTTAGAAGAAATACTGGAATCTTAGAAGTGTCAATAGGTGAGTAGTGGAAGGAAGCCAGGTTTAGGGCTGTAGGGCTGTGTTCTCCCCAGGCAGTAGTCCAATCAGTGGTGCCCGAAGGGTAGAACAAAAACAGGCTTTTGAGGAACTTTATACAAAACCCAGAAAAAAGATCATAGCTGGCCCTCAGAAAAGAAAGTTGACAATGTCCAGATCAGGTATCAACTGGAGTTTTTTAGATTGGGAAAGTGAAGTTAAGAAAAGGTTAAGTGAGAGGCACATGGATGGTTCAGTGGGTTAAGCCTCCGCCTTCAGCTCAGGTCATGATCTCGGGGTCCTGGGATCGAGCCCCAGATTAGGCTCTCTGCTCAGCGGGGAGCCTGCTTCCCCCTCTCCCTCTGCCTGCCTCTCTGCCTACTTGTGATATCTCTCTCTGTCAAATAAGTAAATAAAATTTAAAAAAAAAAAAGAAAGAAAGAAAAGGTTAAGTGATTCACTCAAGTTTAAGTGGCAAGGCCTGGGACAGGATTAAATAGAACATTATTCCTGTTTTCCAGGCCTAGTCTACTGTTATTTAAAAAAAAAAAAAAGCGTATAATAGACACCCCAGCTAGACAGACATCATAATAGTGACCTGACTCAATAGGAACTAGGAGAAGAGAGCACAGCTATTATTGGAGAGGTTAGAAAAGGCGATGCTAACTTCCAGCATTTGGTAAGTGAAGTTCCTGAGGGAAGAGGAAGCCTGGAGAGGTGTTTACCATGATATTATCCATGAATAAGGGGAACAATGAAGTGATTGGAAAGGAAGCCGAACCTTGACGTAAGGAGAACCTGAACTGTGAACGAAGCAGAAGGATAAAGATGATACAGGGAAAGGAATGGCCAAGGGAGCTTATATGAATAAAGCAAGAGACAAGGTGTGGAGTGAGGGAATTTGGATGATCCAGGAAACTAAATAAGAACACTAAACAGGAGGGAGGAGTCAAGATGGCAGAGAAGTAGCAGCCTGAGACTGCTTCAGCTAGCCGGAGATCAGCTAGGTAGCTTATCTAAAGATTGCAAACACCTGAAAATCCATCGGCAGATCGGCAGATCGAAGAGAAGAAGAACAGCAATTCTGGAAACAGAAAAACAACCACTTTCTGAAAGGTAGGACCGGCGGAGAAGTGAATCCAAAGCGACGGGAAGATAGACCCCGGGGGGAGGGGCCGGCTCCCAGCAAGCGGCGGAGCAACCGCGCACAAAATCAGGACTTTTAAAAGTCTGTTCCGCTGAGGGACATCACTCCAGAGGCTAAACCGGGGAGAAGCCCACGCGGGTTCAGCGTGGCCTCAGGTCCCGCAGGGTCACAGAAGGATCGGGGGTGTCTGAGTGTCGCAGAGCTTGCGGGTATTGGAAGGGGAGAGCTGGCTACAGAGACAGAGCCGACAGTAAGCTCGCAGCTCGGTGTTACCTTGAACTGGTCGCAGGCTCGGTGAGCTCAGAGCGCGGCCAGAGGTCAGCCAGACGGGAGTAACTGGACGCTGTTCTCTGAGGGCGCACTGAGGAGTGCGGCCCTGGGCTCTCGGCTCCTCCGGGCCGGAGACCAGGAGGCCGCCATTTGTATTCCCGTCCTCCGGAACTCTACGGAAAGCGCTCAGGGAACAAAAGCTCCTGAAAGCAAACCCGAGCGGATTACTCAACCCGGCCCTGGGTAAGGGCGGTGTAATTCCGCCTGGGGCAAAGACACTTGAGAATCACTACAACAGGCCCCTCCCCCAGAAGATCAACAAGAAATCCAGCCGAGACCAAGTTCACCTACCAAGGAGTGCGGTTTCAATACCAAGGAGAGCAGCAGAATTCCAGAGGAGAAAGCCAAGCACGGAACTCATGGCTTTTTCCCTGTGATTTTTTTTTAGTCTTGCAGTTAATTTAATTATTTTTCTTTTTCATTTTTTTTTTTTTCCTCTCGCCTTCGGGTAAAATTTTTTTATTTTTTAACTGTTACCTGTTTCTTTTTTAACGATTTTTTACTAGTTTATCTAATATACATATTTTTTCTTTTTTACATTTTTCTTAGGTGTTTTCTTTTTTTTTTAATTCTTTTCTTTTCTTTTTTTTTTCTTTTTCTTTTTTCTTTTTTTTTCTTTCTTCCTTTTTGAACCTCTTTTTATCCCCTTTCTCCCCCCTCACGATTTTGGATCACTTCTAATTTGGTTAAAGCATTTTTTCCTGGGGTTGTTGCCACCCTTTTAGTATTTTATTTGCCCCTTCATATACTCTTATCTGGACAAAATGACAAGACGGAAAAATTCAACACAAAAAAAAGAACAAGAGGCAGTACCGAAGGCTAGGGACTTAATCAATACAGACATTGGTAATATGTCAGATCTAGAGTTCAGAATGACAATTCTCAAGATTCTAGCCGGGCTCGAAAAAGGCATGGAAGATATTAGAGAAACCCTCTCGAGAGATATAAAAGCCCTTTCTGGAGAAATAAAAGAACTAAAATCTAACCAAGTTGAAATAAAAAAAGCTATTAATGAGGTGCAATCAAAAATGGAGGCTCTCACTGCTAGGATAAATGAGGCAGAAGAAAGAATTAGTGATATAGAAGACCAAATGACAGAGAATAAAGAAGCTGAGCAAAAGAGGGACAAACAGCTACTGGACCACGAGGGGAGAATTCGAGAGATAAGTGACACCATAAGACGAAACAACATTAGAATAATTGGGATTCCAGAAGAAGAAGAAAGAGAGAGGGGAGCAGAAGGTATACTGGAGAGAATTATTGGGGAGAATTTCCCCAATATGGCAAAGGGAACGAGCATCAAAATTCAGGAGGTTCAGAGAACGCCCCACAAAATCAATAAGAATAGGCCCACACCCCGTCACCTAATAGTAAAACTTACAAGTCTCAGTGACAAAGAGAAAATCCTGAAAGCAGCCCGGGAAAAGAAGTCTGTAACATACAATGGTAAAAATATTAGATTGGCAGCTGACTTATCCACAGAGACCTGGCAGGCCAGAAAGAGCTGGCATGATATTTCAGAGCACTAAACGAGAAAAACATGCAGCCAAGAATACTATATCCAGCTAGGCTATCATTGAAAATAGGAGAGATTAAAGCTTCCAGGACAAACAAAAACTGAAAGAATTTGCAAATACCAAACCAGCTCTACAGGAAATATTGAAAGGGGTCCTCTAAGCAAAGAGAGAGCCTACAAGTGGTAGATCAGAAAGGAACAGAGACCATATACAGTAACAGTCACCTTACAGGCAATACAATGGCACTAAATTCATATCTCTCAATAGTTACCCTGAATGTTAATGGGCTAAATGCCCCTGTCAAAAGACACAGGCTATCAGAATGGATAAAAAACAAAACCCATCTATATGTTGCCTCCAAGAAACTCATTTTAAGCCCGAAGACATCTCCAGATTTAAAGTGAGGGGGTGGAAAAGAATTTACCATGCTAATGGACATCAGAAGAAAGCAGGAGTGGCAATCCTTATATCAGATCAATTAGATTTTAAGCCAAAGACTATAATAAGAGATGAGGAAGGACACTATATCATACTCAAAGGGTCTATCCAACAAGAAGATCTAACAATTTTAAATATCTATGCCCCCAACGTGGGAGCAGCCAACTATATAAACCAATTAATAACAAAATCAAAGAAACACATCAACAATAATACAATAATAGTAGGGACTTTAACACTCCCCTCACTGAAATGGACAGATCATCCAAGCAAAAGATCAGCAAGGAAATAAAGGCCTTAAACGACACACTGGACCAGATGGACATCACAGATATATTCAGAATATTTCATCCCAAAGCAACAGAATACACATTCTTCTCTAGTGCACATGGAACATTCTCCAGAATAGATCACATCCTCGGTCCTAAATCAGGACTCAACCGGTATCAAAAGATTGGGATCATTCCCTGCATATTTTCAGACCACAATGCTCTAAAGCTAGAACTCAACCGCAAAAGGAAGTTTGGAAAGAACCCAAATACATGGAGACTAAACAGCATCCTTCTAAAGAATGAATGGGTCAACCGGGAAATTAAAGAAGAATTGAAAAAAATCATGGAAACAAATGATAATGAAAATACAACGGTTCAAAATCTGTGGGACACAACAAAGGCAGTCCTGAGAGGAAAATATATAGCGGTACAAGCCTTTCTCAAGAAACAAGAAAGGTCTCAGGTACACAACCTAACCCTACACCTAAAGGAGCTGGAGAAAGAGCAAGAAAGAAACCCTAAGCCCAGCAGGAGAAGAGAAATCATAAAGATCAGAGCAGAAATCAATGAAATAGAAACCAAAAAAACAATAGAACAAATCAACGAAACTAGGAGCTGGTTCTTTGAAAGAATTAATAAATTGATAAACCCTGGCCCGACTTATCAAAAAGAAAAGAGAAAGGACCCAAATAAATAAAATCATGAATGAAAGAGGAGAGATCACAACAAACACCAAAGAAATACAAACTATTATAAGAACATACTATGAGCAACTCTACGCCAATAAATTTGACAATCTGGAAGAAATGGATGCATTCCTAGAAACATATAAACTACCACAACTGAACCAGGAAGAAATAGAAAGCCTGAACAGACCCATAACCAGTAAGGAGATTGAAACAGTCATTAAAAATCTCCAAACAAACAAAAGCCCAGGGCCAGACGACTTCCCGGGGGAATTCTACCAAACATTTAAAGAAGAACTAATTCCTATTCTCCTGAAACTGTTCCAAAAAATAGAAATGGAAGGAAAACTTCCAAACTCATTTTATGAGGCCAGCATCACCTTGATCCCAAAACCAGACAAGGATCCCACCAAAGAAGAGAGCTATAGACCGATATCCTTGATGAACACAGATGCGAAAATACTCACCAAAATACTAGCCAATAGGATTCAACAGTACATTAAAAAGATTATTCACCACGACCAAGTGGGATTTATTCCAGGGCTGCAAGGTTGGTTCAACATCCGCAAATCAGTCAATGTGATACAACACATCAATAAAAGAAGGAACAAGAACCATATGATACTCTCAATAGATGCTGAAAAAGCATTTGACAAAGTACAGCATCCCTTCCTGATCAAAACTCTTCAAAGTGTAGGGATAGAGGGCACATACCTCAATATCATCAAAGCCATCTATGAAAAACCCACCACAAATATCATTCTCAATGGAGAAAAACTGAAAGCTTTTCCGCTAAGGTCAGGAACACGGCAGGGATGTCCATTATCACCACTGCTATTCAACATAGTACTAGAGGTCCTAGCCTCAGCAATCAGACAACAAAAGGAAATTAAAGGCATCCAAATCGGCAAAGAAGAAGTCAAATTATCACTCTTCGCAGATGATATGATACTATATGTGGAAAACCCAAAAGACTCCACTCCAAAACTGCTAGAACTTATACAGGAATTCAGTAAAGTGTCAGGATATAAAATCAATGCACAGAAATCAGTTGCATTTCTCTACACCAACAGCAAGACAGAAGAAAGAGAAATTAAGGAGTCAATCCCATTTACAATTGCACCCAAAACCATAAGATACCTAGGAATAAACCTAACCAAAGAGACACAGAATCTATACTCAGAAAACTATGAAGTACTCATGAAAGAAATTGAGGAAGACACAAAGAAATGGAAAAATGTTCCATGCTCCTGGATTGGAAGAATCAATATTGTGAAAATATCTATGCTACCTAAAGCAATCTACACATTTAATGCAATTCCTATCAAAGTACCATCCATCTTTTTCAAAGAAATGGAACAAATAATGCTAAAATTTATATGGAACCAGAAAAGACCTCGAATAGCCAAAGGGATATTGAAAAAGAAAGCCAACGTTGGTGGCATCACAATTCCAGACTTCAAGCTCTATTACAAAGCTGTCGTCATCAAGACAGCATGGTACTGGCACAAAAACAGACACATAGATCAATGGAACAGAATAGAGAGCCCAGAAATAGACCCTCAACTCTACAGTCAACTAATCTTCGACAAAGCAGGAAAGAATGTCCAATGGAAAAATGACAGCCTCTTCAATAAATGGTGCTGGGAAAATTGGACAGCCACATGCAGAAAAATGAAATTGGACCATTTCCTTACACCACACACAAAAATAGACTCAAAATGGATGAAGGACCTCAATGTGCGAAAGGAATCCATCAAAATCCTTGAGGAGAACACAGGCAGCAACCTCTTTGACCTCTGCCGCAGCAACGTCTTCCTAGGAACAACGCAAAAGGCAAGGGAAACAAGGGCAAAAATGAACTATTGGGATTTCATCAAGATCAAAAGCTTTTGCACAGCAAAGGAAACAGTTAACAAAATCAAAAGACAACTGACAGAATGGGAGAAGATATTTTCAAACGACATATCAGATAAAGGACTAGTGTCCAGAATCTATAAAGAACTTAGCAAACTCAACACCCAAAGAACAAATAATCCAATCAAGAAATGGGCAGAGGACATGAACAGACATTTCTGCAAAGAAGACATCCAGATGGCCAACAGACACATGAAAAAGTGCTCCATATCACTCGGCACCAGGGAAATACAAATCAAAACCACAATGAGATATCACCTCACACCAGTCAGAATGGCTAAAATAAACAAGTCAGGAAATGACAGATGCTGGCGAGGATGCGGAGAAAGGGGAACCCTCCTACACTGTTGGTGGGAATGCAAGCTGGTGCAGCCACTCTGGAAAACAGCATGGAGGTTCCTCAAAATGTTGAAAATAGAACTGCCCTATGAGCCAGCAATTGCACTATTGGGTATTTACCCTAAGGATACAAACGTAGTGATCCAAAGGGGCACATGCACCCGAATGTTTATAGCAGCAATGTCCACAATAGCCAAACTATGGAAAGAACCTAGATGTCCATCAACAGATGAATGGATCAAGAAGATGTGGTATATATACACAATGGAATACTATGCAGCCATCAAAAGAAATGAAATCTTGCCATTTGCGACAACATGGATGGAACTAGAGCGTATCATGCTTAGCGAAATAAGTCAAGCAGAGAAAGACAACTATCATATGATCTCCCTGATATGAGGAAGTGGTGATGCAACATGGAGGTTAAGGGGGTAGGAGAAGAATAAATGAAACAAGATGGAATTGGGAGGGAGACAAACCATAAGTGACTCTTAATCTCACAAAACAAACTGAGGGTTGCTGGGGGGAGGGGGTTTGGGAGAAGGGGGTGGGATTATGGACATTGGGGAGGGTATGTGCTTTGGTGAGTGCTGTGAAGTGTGTAAACCTGGTGATTCACAGACCTGTACCCCTGGGGATAAAAGTATATGTTTATAAAAAATAAAAAATTAATTAAAAAAAAAAAAGAACACTAAACAAAAGTTGAAATGTTTCCTTTTTTGTGAAGATATTATTTGCAGACCAAGCACTTCACCTGTTGTACAGAATGGTCATTAAAATTGTTGTATCAGTTCAGGTACTAAGTTTTGAAGGTGAATGTGAGTTCACCAGGCAGGAAAAGGGAATAAGGATATTCTGGGTATAACTTGTGCTAATATGCCTAGCTAAAGAATAATAAGACATGACAAGGGAAAAACAACCATTTTAACAGAGCCTCAATTTATGGACATGGCGCTCCAGAGAGGACTGGGAAGATGGACATTAACCACAGCATGTTGGAAGGCTTTTATGACGTACTACATGGGACTTGAATGTACTGCATATATGCTTCCAGTCAGGGAATATCATCCTCTGGTTTATATTTTCAAAGGACCACTCTCACAGCATTGTGAGGTCAGGAAACAATGGAGGAGCGCTGGAGAAGGAAGAGTTAGGAGACCATTGGCAAAAACCCAGGCAAGCTAAGAGTATATGAAAGAGGAAGAAACAACAGCACTTCACCTATAAGACATATTTAAATGCTTGTTTTTAATTTCCAAACACTTTCTAGTTAATCCTAATAACTACAATGCAGAGTAGGTTTATATTAACAGCTCACATTTACTGAGCCATTACCATGCCACAAACCAATTCTTAGAAAGGCATTTGAGCATGTTGATTAAGTGCTTTTACCACTTACCAGCTGTGTGACCTTGGGAAATGAATCTCCCTATGTCTCAGTTTTCTCATTTGTAAAACTAGAAGGTCTCACAGTGTTGCTATGAGGACTAAATGTGATTTAATATGTGAAGTACTTGGAATAATTCCTTGCATATAGTAAGCAACAAATAAATAGTTATCATGATCATATTTAAATTTCACAGTGCTTTTTATTACCCTACTTGTGCAACAGTACAGAAGGGGAAATTGAATCTCAAAGAGAAATTAAGTAAAATGTCAACAGCACAAAGTTAGCTTATTCTGACCCCTGAATATTATACAGGAGATAAGGGGTTCATGGCTCATATCCAGCATGACTTCCAATTTCATCACAATATGTAAGGAATTGTGGATGAGGTGGATGCTATCATCTAGGCTTATCCATTAATGGTTTCTATGAAAGGGCTTCCCAAGCCAAAGAAGGATCTTTTTCCTTATCTAATTCATTGCACTGCTTCTTGGAAACCTTTTACAGCATTTCTGTTTTCCCTGACATTTAATTTGCAATCCCAGGAAACCAGAAACTTTCATATATGCAGTTGCCTAGGCTTCCAAAGCAGGGAACACTCCCTTAACCAGGCAACAGATATTTCTGGCAGAAACCTCAATCAGTTAATGTGGCAATGTGAATGGGTGTTCATCTATGCCTGCAATGAATCAGCCAGATTTCTCTACCCTGAGCTTCTCAGGGTTAATATCACCATATAAACATGAAAATCCAGGTTGATCCTAACTATAATAAAGACAAAGTCCTACTGCCCATTAAAACTAGTGAGAGTCCAGTTGTATTGCTATACAATATTAATCATAATAGTAAACTTTCTTTTTACTGGTTGGTTACTTACTGTGTCATACAGGTAAGGCTCAAGAGAGGTTTGGTAATTTGTCCAAGGTCACGGAGCTAGTGTATAGTTTTCTGTGGCTGCTTTGACAAATCACCATAAACCTAGTAGCTTAAAAAACACTAATTTATTTTCTTATAGTCCTGGATACGCCCAAGTCTCACTGGACCAAAATCAAGGAGTCAACAGGTCTGCTGCACTTCTTTCTGGAAGACCTGGGAATCCATTTCTTTGCCTTTCCCACCTTTTTGAGGCTGCCTACATACGGGCTCATGGTCCTTTTCCTTTATCTTCAAAGCCAGCAACCTCATCATTCTGACCTTCGTTTTCATGGTCACATCTTTTTTTCAACTCTGGCTCTTCTTCCTCCTTCCACTTAAGAGTCCTCATGATTACATTGGTTCTGCCTAGATAATCCACCATCTTAAAACCAGCCAATTAGCAACCATAATTCTATCTGCAGCTTTACATCCCCTTGGTCATGTAATCTAACATATTCTAGTTACTGGGGATTAACACTGAAGGGCTAGTATTCCGATTTCGCAGCTAATATAAAGTAGGTAAAGCCAGGATTGGAATCTAAACATATCCAATCCTGAAGGCTGTGCTCTTAACCACCAATCACACTATACCAAAACTACTGTAAAAACATCATCTTCAAAAGAAAAGGAGAATAAGTCTCATGAGTCCCACCAGTTCCATTTTCCCAAACAACTCAATGGTTAATATTTATGTTATTAATCTGACACTATACAATCTTATTTGAGTACAAACAGAGCAACAACAAAGTTGGGAAGGGAAGGTTTATTATTATCCCCACGTGAGGTATTAGAATCAGAGAAAACAAGTGTTATGAGGAGAGTTCCACTTGTAACAAAGGACAGAGCCATCTCAAACACTAGGGTTTTGATCTGGAGTCTTTGTATACCTCCTCCTCTGCCAGGTGAAATAGAAGGAACTTCAAAAATGTCATTTACAGCTGAACGCAATGTTCAATTCCTCCATATCCTGGCTTTGTGGAACATCTTAAGCCCTTGACCTCTCTGTGTCTTTGTTTCTTCATCTATAAATGGCAAACAAAAACACCTACTCTGAAAGCCTGTTAGGTGAAATAATAATAACAGAAGCCTGGAACACAATATGTGCACAATTGTGACACATGCCTATTATTACATAAGACACTAGCAGGCCTCACAAACTAAGGATGGCAATCAAATCTTACTATTCAGAGAGTTTTCAATAAATGTGCAATTAGAGCCAGCTTCCTGAGCTGAGTATTCAGGACAGGCTGAATTCTCCATTCAAGGGCAAGAATCTGCCATCTGCCATCTGAAATTCACCTGAAGGTGAAATTTGGGTTACAGTCCCTAGAATCTCTGGACCTTCATTTTGTTGGTGGTATTTTTGCTTATCTTGTGTTTTTGTATTTTATTTGTTTTTACTGCTTTCTCCCAAGTCCAGAACCATAGACTGGAAAGAAAATAGCTCTATTTGGAGGATGTTTTGCTTCAGGATCTTGCATTAAAACCTGGAGAAGGACTCTGCATCAAGGCTAATCAATACGGAGATGCTCATGGAAGCGAAAAGTGAAAGCAGCAAGACACTGTGAGTGTATGACCAGGGCTCACTGGAGACTGCACACCAACACCCCAAACCAACAGCTAATTCTCTACCTGTCAAAATCCTACATATTCTTGGTCATTCAGTTTAGAATGCCTAATACAACACACTGTTGTTCTACTTCACCTTTATGCCTGGTAGTAAAGATTGTGGTCTACATAACTCTCCCAGTATTTTAGTAGCCCTCTTCTATCCCACTTCCAACTTTTAAGGACTCAGCACAGAAAACTTTACTAAATGCCCTGTGAGGTAAATCTACAAATCTACACATTAAAGAAGACGGTCATATCAAGAGTTAAATGTTGTCTTCCAGGAGCATGATTTTCATTCAGTGTTCATTCAAGGAGTATCAACTAAGCCCTCAGTATCTGGTCTTATAAAGACGAAAGACAAGTACTCTCAGTACTCAGAGAACAAGCACTGTAATGGAGGAAGGAGATAAGACTGCTTTAAAACATTGAATTAAGGGGTGGCTTAGTGGGTTAAGCCTCTGCCTTCGGCTCAGGTCATGATCTTAGGGTCCTGGGATCGAGCCCCACATCGGGCTCTCTGCTCAACAGGGAGCCTGATCCCCCCCAACCCTGCCTGCCTCTCTGCCTACTTGGGATCTCTGTCTTTTAAATAAATAAACAAAATCTTAGGAAGAAAGAAAGAAAAAGAAAGAAAGAAAGAAAGAAAGAAAGAAAGAAAGAAAGAAAGAAAGGGAGAAAGAAAGAAAACACTAAACATTGAGTTAAGGGCACAGGGGCCATAAAAGTATATAGAAGAAGGATATACCCCAGATTGAGGGGTTTCTTAAGGGAAACTTTGTTTTGGTCCTGATGTTGATTCCTTACCTTAAAGGAAGGGGTTGGAATAAATCCAAGGATGCTATTAAGGTCATAAGCATATCCATCCTATAGATGTGAGATCTACTTACTTTATTGACCTACACATTAGGTTTCCTTGTTTTCTTGAGCAAATATCAGAAGTTTTGGCAGCACTAGCCCCATTTTCCCTCTAACAGTAAACTACGGGGCTGAGACGTGAATATCCCTTGTGTCTGCACATGCTGTCCAATTGCTCACACCCTTTTACTTGCTGTTGCCTCACTTACATGGAAAACAAGTATTAGATGCCATTTTTCATTAGGTAGTAGGTGAGTCACCTCCCTCCTTGAATTTTAGGATTAGCTGATCGCTAATATACTTCAGCATTTTAATAATGTGTCTTTCTGTTTACTTAACTCCATGAATAACATTAATGATAGAACTGAGAATATAAAGATGAGTCAGAAATAGCTCTTACCTTCAAGAGAGGAACAATTACAACAACGTAGAGAACAACTATAACAAACCACTAAAACAGAAAGTGGTAAGTGCCAACAGACATGGAGACATGAAACAAGGGAGAAAGCGCAAAGTCTTCTGAGGAACAGATGGTTTTACAGTAGAACATCACCAGGTAAACAGTGAGGGGAGGAGTTTTGTCAGCACATTATACATATTTGGGTACAATGTAGGTTCAAAGTAGGTAGTTGGTGAATAGAATGGAATTAAGCTGATTGCTGCATATATAAAAACAGAGAGGTGAGTGATAAAGACTTTCTATTCCAGGACCCAAAAGTAGTTAAGCACGGTTGTATATAGAATTCACATTGGGGAGGGGGCACCTGGGTGGCTCAGTGGGTTAAGCCGCTGCCTTCAGCTCGGGTCATGATCTCGGGGTCCTGGGATCGAGTCCCGCGTCGGGCTCTCTGCTCAGCAGGGAGCCTGCTTCCCTCTCTCTCTCTCTCTCTGCCTGCCTCTCTGCCTGCTTGTGATCTCTCTCTGTCAAATAAATAAATAAAATCTTTAAAAAAAAAAAATTCACATTGGGAAGAAACGAGATATGAGGCTGAGGAGGCAGAAAAAAAATCCAATAATGTGGGACCTTGTATGTCAAGCTAATGTGGTTTAATTTATTCTAAAGATAATAGGTTACCATGGTAGGAGATTAAGTAGGAAGCATATGAATAGATCTGTGGGGTTTTTTGAAAGATCACCCTGTCAGGAGAGTGGGTAGTCAACTGAAAGGGTCTATACCACAGATAGACAAATGAGTTGCCAGATCACTGTAATAACTCTGGCAAGAGAAAATGTTAGCAGTTAGAATTTCAATATTGCAAATGAGAGAAAATCCTGGTCAAATTCAGTTAATCAATACATGAAATTATTGGTTCATGTAATGAAAGGAGGGAAGTGGGGTGAACTTCAGATATGGTTTAATGCAATGTCCCAGATCTACTTCTCTTCCCTTGGCTATGTTTTATCCTCTGGCTAGCTTCCCTCATAGTGGTAAGTGGATCCAGGTTTTAAATCATCACTTTAATACCCCCGAAATCATCCCGTCACATTTCACTGGCAAATTGAATCATGTGTTCTTGATCCAATCTTTTGTTCCAGAATGTGGAAATCTAGATTCCTGAACCAATAACTGGGGTAAGGAGTATAGATATTGGATTGATCAGACCTGCCCCTGAAGCTGAGGACAGAATGATCTTTACCTGAATCACCCAGGCCATATAGAAGCAGGCATATATATATGAACAAGATTTAGACTACTAATAGGAAGGGGAAGAGGATATTTAAGGAATAGCCATCAAGATCCATCTTTGAAGGTGATGGCTTGAATAAAAGAAGTGTCAAGAATAAATAAAGGAGAGGACAAAGAAATGTTATAGAGACAGAAGATCAAGACTTGGTCATTGATTGAATGTGGATGGTAGAGAAAGAAAGGAATTGAGGAAGCATTTTCAACTTTCTGACATGGATAACTGGGATTCTGGGAGGACAAGCATATTTTCAAATAAAAATAGAGTTGACTGTTGAACATGTTAAGCTAGACCTGCCTCTTAATTATTTAAGTTATATATAGGAATAGTTGAGTCTGGATCACAAGGGATGAGACTAAAAATAAAGATTAAGAGCACGATGGGATCACAGCTGGGATCCACCAAGGACAGGGTTATGTGAGAAAAGCAACTTCTGGACAAAGTTACAAGAAAATTGTCCTTAAGAGACATGGCGTGTACAAAAGGCAATATTCACCTCAGAGATTTAAAGAGATCCTATTTGTCTCTGAGGGTAGCCTCTGCACCCTTAAAACCAAGGAATTTCAGCAAAGTGACTGAGAGAGTTGATGAGCAGCTTTATCACTTCTTCTTAGTGCTCCTTTGAGTGAGTTAAAATGCATTATAGCTGCCCCTGGTGTCTGCCCTCTGGGAGTTTACAATGTTAGACTAGTGTTCCGGATACTTAGGACATGGACCATGTCTGAAAATACACCCTTATCATAAAACAGAAGCAATGGATTCCTACTGTCCAGAAATATCAAAGGGATGACTGAAATTTGACTCATGCTTGATATGTGGCTTGTCTTGTCAGGATATTAAATATTACAGAGATAGCTCATCACTGCAGATTAATGAAGTCACTAGAATCATTTAGAAAGCAATTGAGTGACTAATTGTAATTAGAAGTTTGATTGCTACTATTGAAATGAAACAAGAGAAACTCATACCCTTCCCCCACTTGAGTATTTTTCCCATGGAACAACAATTACTATGTCAATCTTTAGTTCATTAGTGGAACTTTTCTAAGATTAAACATTAGATGGTTTCCAAAGAAGAGCGATTTTTATGCAGGAAATTCTGGGCTCTAATCAGCAAAATTTCTGGTATCAAAAGCCAGGATTTTCCTTACATTCATAAAATGACATTTTCTATCCTGGCTTTTGAAACAAAAAGTAGGAAGCATCGATTCTCCTGGGAAGTAATATAAGATTTTTTCAAAAAAAAAAAAAAAAAAAATTGGGGCGCCTGGGTGGCTCAGTGGGTTAAAGCCTCTGCCTTCGGCTCAGGTCATGATCCCAGGGTCCTGGGATCAAGCCCCGCATCGGGCTCTCTGCTCTGTAGGGAGCCTGCTTCCTCCTCTCTCTCTCTCTCTCTGCCTGCCTCTCTGCCTACTTGTGATCTCTGTCTGTCAAATAAATAAATAAAAATCTTTAAAAAAAAAAAAATACATGATTGTAAGTGGGCTGCAAACAGGTGAGGATATTTTCTCCAGATTGACAAGGAGACAAATAAGTATCCCTAAAAAGAAAGGGATCCATTTAAAAAGAAACAGGTATGAAGTCTGAAAATATAAATCATAAAGAAATTTTGTAACTAGATATAAGATGTTGATTAGCATGTGTTTTTAGAAATCAGAGACCAGAAAGCATCATTTGCAAAGTTTATCTTCAAATGGAAAGAGAGGAAGGATAAATATAGCAAGAGGGAGTGAGGAGTGGGGCAAGAGACAAAGGGGGGACTGAGATTATATAGAAGATATGTATTTTGCTCATCAAAATCATGTACCCTGGAATAATGACCATTCTCTAGACGCCACATGGCCTGTATCATCTACCTCCAACTATTTCCTTTTGCTCTAATTCCATATTTGTAAATAATCATTTTTAAAAGATTTTATTTATTTATTAGAGAGCAAGTGCACAGGGCTGGGGGCAGGGAGAGGGAGAAGCAGGCTCTCCACTGAGAAGCTCCATCATGGGATCCTGGGACCATGACCTGAGCCAAAGGCAGACACTTAACCAACCGAGCCATCCTAGGACTTGGAAAGGATGAAAATGGGAAAAGACATTACTGAGAGACTAACAAAACCACAAAACTATTTTAAGTATTTTATATATATTACCGTCTTTAAAGGTACCTTAGATAATGTTAATTTTGGTCACTAGAATGTATTCTCCATTTTATAGTAATAAAAAAATTTAATGTGTTTAAAGGTGTGATTCTTTGAGTTGGTTCAGCATAAGTCACTCCCAGTGAGTGAACTTGTAAAATCAAAGTTAAGGATAAGACATTTATTCTAAGAGGATATTAAAAATTTCTCACAGTCCTATTCCAACTATTGCAGATTTGCAAGTCTTTATTGCTTCACTGCAAAATGAATCGTATATCAAAATGTGTCATTATTGGGCAACTTCTCAAATATTAACTGTAATTCTTTGCTGGTACCTGAATGCTTTGTTGCAAAGAAGACAAATGGTTGACCAAGTTCATTTATATGGTGTAAGAAAGTGGCATATGTAGCAAACACTATTAGGGCTAGTTGCTCACCAAATTATCCATTCTCTTCTCTGTTACTAAATCGTTTGTGTGGAACATCAATATCCCCAGCTCACCAAAAAAAAAAAAAAAAAATCCTGGTTTTCCTTATATGCCACAGTATCCATGTTATATAGTAGTTCTGGTCAACTACTGGCCAATGGAAATCTTCTAAGAAGTTTTACAATTTTTAAAAAAATTTTGATTCATATACATTTTTAGTCACAAGACTTTAAGTGAGATATCCACCTTGGGCTCTTCATTACAATCACCCTCTGCACAGGCTCACATCTGTGGAGAGCCACAGATCTTCTAACTCAAAGCAGGATGATGATCAGATCTAGAGCACTGCACTAGATAATTTCCATGGACACTATAATCTATTCAAATAGTGTACTCTTTATCTCTGGAACAGGATAACCAAATTAGATGGTATAGGAATTATTTCAGGCTATCCATGGACATAGAAATGCTTCTGACTCATTTTCTAACACCAGCCTAGTGTTAATACAAGTTGACTCCCCAAAAGTCTTGAATCAATGTCTACAGGTCCAGAGTAAATCCTAACCCATGATAATGGCACCTGTGTCTTCTGATGTCTTCTTCCCCAACCATACCCCCCACCTTACCTTCATAAATTGTTTCCTTTGGGAAGTGATGCGAAAACCTCTGGGTAGGCTTTTGCTTTTCTGATAAAGGCACTCTTCTTTCCTTTTTCTTCTCTTTCTCTCTGGAACATTGATATAGACATTTCACTCTAAGATTATTAATATATTATTTATTTGATAAAATTTATTAATTTTAAATTAATTTTTAATTAATAAATTGATAAATTTTTAAAATTTCATGAATTTTGTTTTCCCATATCAATAAAACCTAAGGCTAATGTTATTTATGTGTAGATATATACATATCAAGATTTAGGGAGCCTTACCACCTGAGGAACTTACTAGGTTAGATAACTATCAATCCTTTCATTGATAGATTAGTTTGTCTGTATTAGACAGTGGATTCTATTGTCCATAATAATTCAGTATCTTCATCAAATCAATGTTTGGAGTAAGGAAACAAATTTAGTCACCATGATCTGATTTTGATAAACATAAAATACTAATGGGAAATAATTTCTCCTTGATACAGAAATCTTCATGTCTTTAAACCCCAAAACCCCTCCAAGTTTGTTGTGCTAAATTCAGGAGAAGGAAATTCTAAAAATAAATGAAGCCAGAGTTGATAATACAGACATGATAGAGAAACTTTTGTTTCAACAGGTCAGACTGTTTCATAATACAGACATGATTGAGAAAGTTTTGTTTCAGAAGGTCATACTTCAGCATCAAGTATATCACACTTGGTAGCTTTTGAAGAAGACTATATTTTAGGTCATGGAACCTATTGCTACAGAAGCAATATATCAATTAGTTAGAGTTTCTGCACTTAGCAAGTTCATGGTCAGAATGAGAGTAAATAGCAGAAAAATGTTAAATCCATCTCATCCCTGTTATCTCATGTCTACAAATTCAAATAGATTTAAATAATAATTTCAAGGGTATAATCTAACTTCCATCATGGTAGATGATATTAGGCTATAAAGAATTTGATGGCTGAAAGGCGTACATCCTCTTTTATTTTATCCTTTGACCCCACATTGCCTAGACCTAAAAACGGGATCCAAGCACCAGTAATATCAGATACCAGTACTCACTGGTCTTAAGGAATCAGAGAAGTACATATGCCCAAGGTATCTAATTTAGTCCCTTGCCAACTAGAAGATTTGTGGAAAGAACTGAGGTTTCCTATACAAATCATAAAGTCACATAACTTAGGAGAGTAAAGATGGAATGAAATTTAGGGAACATCTAATTCAAACATCTTCTTTAATAGACCTAGAGACATGATGTGCCTTGCCCAGATTTACACAGCAATTTAGAGGACAATTTGGGTTTAAAACTCCTGTTGAATGACTCCAAATGAAGATTCAGTTTACCCTCTTATTTTTTTTAACATTTTAACTATTTTTAATTAAGATATAATTCACATGTAACATTGTATTAATTTTAGATGTGCAACATAATGATTTGATATCTGTATATGTTATGAAATTATTACCACAACAGTTTAATTAACATGCATCACTATAAATAGTCATAATTTTGTTTTGTGATGAGTTTTAAGATCTACTCTCTTAGCAACTTCCAAATATATAATACAATATTGCTAACTATGGTCACCACAACATATATTATATCTCCATAACTTATTTATCTAATAAACATTGTCTGCACCTTTTAACCCCCTTCACCCATTTTGTTCCCCCTCATGACCCTCACTTTTGATAACCTGTCCTCTGTATCTATGAGTTCTTTTTCATTTTTTTAAATTTTTGATTACACATATAAGTGAGATCATATAATATTTGTCTTTCACTTAGCATAATGCTGTCAAGGTCTACTCATGTTGTTACAAATGACTGGATTACCTTTCTTATGTCTGAATAATACCCCTGTGTGTGTGTGTGTAGTGTGTGTGTGTGTATAGGCACACACACGTGCATATATATGCATCACACTGTCTTTACTCACCCATCAATGGACACTTAGGTGGTTTCCATATCTTGCCATTGTAAATAATGTTGCAGTGAACATGGGGATCAAGGTATATTTTTGAGATAGTGATTTAATTTTCTCCAGATAAATACCCAGAAATAGAATTGCAGTCACTGTCTTTTATTACAAAGGCAGAGATCTCAGAAGGGAGCCACCATAGCTCAAAAAGTTCCCCAGTAGAGCCCAGAGAGCATAGAAATAGGTGGTGAAGGCACGCTGGAGTCACACTGGATAAGAAGTTCCAAGGCTCTAAAGAAAAATGCAATTAAACCCTAAAAATTTAGTGGAAAACTGAAGCAAGTAAATCATTTATTCTTAACTCACAAAAGGAACAAAAAATGATCTATGATTGCTATTTTCAAATAAAGTTTTTAAAAACATAAAAAGAGGCCAGTGACTATTTTCATTTTCTTTTTTTTTTTTAAAGATTTTACTTGTTTATTTGACAGAGAGATAGAGAGCACAAGTAAGCAGATCAACCGGCGGAGGGAGAGAGAGTAGCAAGCTCTCTGCTGAGCAGGGAGCCGGATGTGGGGCTCAGTCCCAGGGCCTTGGAATCATGGCCTGAGCCAAAGGCAGCCACTTAACCAAGTGAGCCACCCAGGTGCCCCTCATTTTCATTTTTTAGAACTAAAGAGTCTATCACTTGATTGAAAACTACTTTTATTACATAATGACCTTGAAAAAAATTACAACTTAATATTATGCTTAGTTGAAACTGAGATTTTTGTATTGGATTTTCATAACCATGAACTATTTCTTTTACTTTTCTTAAAATTACCTCCTTTAGACAACTGCATGTAATAATCCTCTATTTCACAATGAAGAATTATTGATATATAATAGTGTTGAATTAGACAAATGTTATGTTTTTTTGTTTTTTGTTTTTTTTTAAGATTTTATTTATTTATTTGACAGAGAGAGATCACAAGTAGGCAGAGAGGCAGGCAGAGAGAGAGAAAGGGAAACAGGCCCCCTGCTGAGCAGAGAGCCCAAGGCGGGACTCGATCCCAGGACCCTGAGATCATGACCTGAGTCGAAGGCAGTGGCTTAGCCCACTGAGCCACCCAGGCTCCCTTTATCTGGGTTTTTTTTTTTTTATTTCCAGCATAACAGTATTCATTATTTTTGCACCACACCCCGTCATCAAAAGAAATGAAATCTTGCCATTTGCAACAACATGGATGGAACTAGAGCGTATCATGCTTAGCGAAATAAGTCAAGCAGAGAAAGACAACTATCATATGATCTCCTTGATATGAGGAAGTGGGGATTGCATGGAGCACGGGGTGTGGACAAATGTTATGTTTTAAGATTTTTTAGCACATATTTGTTTTTAGAAAATCACCTATAAATGAATATGTGAACTTCTTGCAGAGAATTGCACTGGAATGATTATCACCATTTAAAAACTGCTTAAAACTAGAAAGAACTGAAGACATCATCATGTCCAGTCTCCCTAACTTCAGTACGTTAAAAATTAATAGCACCAATTTATACTAACCAACTTATTTACTTCTCTTTACATAGGCTCTAAACCTGTTGTACTGTTTGTGCATTTTCTATGAAGACTCAAGAGAGAAACCTCCCTCTTGGTCTCAGTATCAGAAATAGTTGTATTGCTCTCTAGCAACTCATTTGTTTGGAGACCAGTAATACCTTTTCCCTCATTTCATGTTTTGAACTTTTGTAAGTAATTCCACCTATAACTTTCATTTATGCACTCAATCACCTATTGTAGTTCCATTATATACTAAGCACACTCTTAAGCATCTCAGACACAGATATAAGCAAGGTCTTTACCCTTGTGGTCTCAAAATCAAATGAGGAGGACAAACCAGCAAATAACAGAAAATCCTTTTGCTTTATAAAATTAAAATGCCAGAGTATTTTGGGAACCCTTGGGAAAAGCATCTAATTAAATCATAGGCATGAGGAAAGGCATTTCAGGGAAGGGACATCTACACTGAACTCTGCAGGGTGAAAAGAAGTTCATTGTTTGAATTTTGAGGCTAAGTGTGGAAGTAAAGAGAATAAAACTTTTTACTAGAAAGAGAAGATGGAAAGCACCAAGTCCCAAAGGAAGGCAACAGCATGGAATGTGGCTAGAGCAGAAAATGTAGGGGGCAGGATGGTTAGGGGGTTAGTTGGACAGGGATGGAAAGACCAGTTCCTAAAGGACTTCATGTGTCTGACCAAGGATGTTGTCTGCTAAAGAGAGGGCATTGATGAACAACTGAAGAGTTTTAAACAGGGTAAAGACACTACTTGCATTTTTGGAAGATTGTTCTGGTTTGGAAATTGGGTAGGGTAGGAAACTGGAGATTAAGCTCCAAATGCTGGAAACAAATTAGGAAATGAAATTAATTTTCAAGCCAAAGATGAAATCTTAACAATAGGATGACAATAAGAGGGAGTAAAGAGGTAGAATCTATAATGAATTAGTGAGTGATTGGATTAGAATTGGGCATGGGAGGGTGCCCCTGGTTGGTTTAGTCCATTAAGTGTCTGCCTTTGGCTCAGGTCATGATCCCAGGGTCCTGGGATTGAGCCCTGCATTGAGCTCCCTGATCAACAGGGAGTCTGCTTCTCCCTATCCCTCTGCCCCTCCCTCTGCTGGTACTGTCTCTCTCTCTCAAATAAATGAAAATGTAAAAAAAAAAAAAAGAAGAATTGGGCATATGAATATGATATTCTATCATCCTATGAAAGGATAAGCAAGCCTGGACTTACAGTTTCTTTTCTGTTTGTAAAACTTACCTCCTATCACAAAAGGATTAAACTAAGGCTTGCGTGATTATCCAGAGTATCTAGGTGTCTGTACAAAGCCATTTTAGTTATTTTCAAAAGACTCACTGACCTGAATAAAATATCTGTGCACTTAAGCCTGAAATTCTACAATTAGAGTACATGTCTTTTGTTTAAACTAGACACTCTGCTTATAAAACATCTTATAAATCATTAACCCTCAAAGTAGATGAGTTTGTTATCCATTTTCCTGAGGAAATTAGGAGATTAGAATGAGCACATGAGATAATTTGAAGCTTAAGAGCAATGGAAGTGCGGTGGAAAGGAAGTATATGACCATCAAGGAGAGGATAAGTGCACAGAAAGAAGTAAACAAAAGGTGTACTCTCCTAGCCTGTCTCCTTTCTCCTGACCTTGCCCTATATCACACTGTGGATGAACAGCAAATATAAGCATCACGTTAAACCATAAATCATATAATATTATTCCTTCCCTCAAAACACTTATGTGGCTTTTCATTTCACTCTGACTAAAAGCCAAAGTCCTCATAGTGGCCTCCAAGGCCCTATAGATTTGGTTCCTTCCCTTGGTGTGTTCCACCCACCCTACTCCATTACTTTTCTGCTTGCTTATAAGCTGGCTTTCTTGTTGTTCCATAAACACCCTGGTATCTTCCTGCACCAGGACATTTGTTCTTTCTGTTTCCTGTGTTGTAATGATCTATCCCCAGAAAGCCAATGGCTTGCTTCTTCATTTTATTCGGGTCTTAACCTATATTTCCTGTTTTCATTGAGACATTCTCTGATCATCTTATTTAAAATCTGACCCTTCCCCTATACTCCTGCCTACTTATTTTCTTTCATAATACTTACCATCTAATACTATCCATGCTACTCACATACTTGTTTTTTATTGTCTGACTCTCTCATTGAAATGTAATCTTGCTGCATCCTCAGATGTGTACCACTGCTTGGCACATAATAAAGGTCAACAAGTATATGCTGAATTGAATTTCATTTCACCATAGGCCAGCCCTGTGGGTCAGGGAGTATTTGCAGACAGAGAAATAGAATATCACCAAGTAAGTCAGTAATAGATTTGGGATAAGGACACAATCCATTCTTGGTCCATGACTTTTACCTCTACATAAGTTCTGCTGTCGTTGTCATTCTTTCCTCCATTGTACTCATACTTCAAATAAAATTTTGATTAGAGCAGTTCACTTGGGGAATCCAAGGCATGATTCTTTTCATCTCAATATAAGGCAAATTTCCAAAACATTGCTCCAAAAATACCACCTTTTTCTTTGATGCCTTTGGCTCAGATTTTCTATGCTGGCCACACCAATCATGCTCAGTTGACTCCCAAGAGCTGAGAAGAGTCTTGCCAAAGGACTGACCTGAGATGGGATCTGCCAGATCTGTTCTGCCTTTAATTCTAGGAATAATACCTACCACTGACCAAGCCTTTAAGTTAGGATTTAAGTGGCTCCATGTATTTGGCTTCTTCTGCCATCTCTAATCATGGGAAAGATTACCTGACAATGAACACCAGTGATCTAAAAATTAAAATCGGGACATCTTGCCACAGCTATATTCCAGTTTGGATCCTGAGACCACAAGGTCATGTTAGCCCACACTTCACATTCCTTTCCCCTCATTACCAACTCCATCACAGACTTCATATCTTCTGCTCAAATGCCTCTTTACAGGAAACTTAACTAATTACCCTTCTCTCCACCACTGTTTTTTTTTTTTATATATACTTTCTCTCTGCTTTTTTGTTGTTGTTGTTGTTAGCACTTCCCACAATTTAGTACACATATATACATATACATACATGTTTGCTTACTTGTTTATTATTTGCTTCACTACTAAGATGTGTTTTTCATGAAGGCCAAAGTACCTAGACTATTGTGTGATATATTTTTTGTCTCCCTCCAGACTGTGTCCATATTATGGAAAATAACTATTCTTATTTATCTTTGGGTCCCCTTCAACTTTCTTTTATCCTTAGACTCCATGAAAGGAGATGACTTAACAATTTTTAGTATATATCATGTACTAAATATTGCAGAAGACAATTTCATATCTAAATTCATTTAAATTCCCAGCTACCTTATAATTTACCGCTATCTTTATCATCATTAGTTAAATATTGACATTTCTATTTCACAGATATGACGAGAATCAAAAAGAAAAACTCTTGTCCAGAGTAACAATAAAGTCAAATTTTATATTTGGTTCCCAATTCTCAGATGATGGTTATGATGATGATGATGATGATGATGAGATCATGGTGCTAATATATTATATTTCTTGAGTATTTTACATATGTTGGACTCTTTGCTAGACACTTTACAAACACTATCTCAGGTAGTACTAATAATAACAGCAACACCTTAAGCTTACATAATGCTAGTTCTACACAGTCTATATTATTAACTAATTTAATTCTCATAAAACCCCTATGAAGCTGTAACAAAAACTGTCTGCTGATCACAAAAATCATTTCCTTCCTTGACACTAACCAAATTCACCAATTTCCCTAGCTACTAGATGAGGCAATGTAGTTGAATTGTAATCAGTGAACTGTGGATGGAGGTGGACCACTTTCAGCCTACAAGAATCACGCATGTAATCCTTTCATTTTCTGGTTAGGGAATGGACATGACCCCCAAGGTAAGCTTGGAAGCCATGTGTAGAAGATATGAAAGCTGCCATGAGCTTGAGCCTCCTGAATGACTGTGTAAACTAGAGCCTGAATTCTGCCCCCACATCTCTGACCTTTGTTACCTGCATCTGCATTAGACTGCTTAATTACTAAGGTAAGCTGCTGAATTGGATGGTTTATTTCTTACGGTACTTGGCTTACTCATTTCTGAGCTCAGTAGTGTTCTTATCCATATTTCACAGATGATGAAACTGAGGCACTGAGAGTTTAAAGAAGAATTGAAAGGAGTTATTATCATCCTTATTTTATAAATAGGGAAATTGAGTCTCAGTGAAGTTGAGTATTTGGCCATACTATGTCAGTCAGTTTTAGTTAACAAAACAGAACCCACATTAAGTTGTTCAATAGGGGATATTTAGCATGTAGAACTTTTCCTCAAAGGGTTAGAAGAGCTGAAAGGACACATAAAACAGTGAGGTAATTCAGAGTTAAGGAATACCAGGAAACCATCAGCAGCCCTAGCACTAATGGGACAAGGAGTAGGTGTTGCTGTCAGAGCCAAACTACTTGGGTGGGCCACTAAGCTAGAACTGTAATGCTGCAGGAACTATAAAGAAAATGAAGCTACTGACTGCTTAAAGCACAGAGAGCCAGAGAGAAAGAACCTGGCTTCCCTCTTATTTCCAATGTTCTCCCAATGCCCTCCATTAGCTGATCCCACCCAGAATCCAACTGGCAAAAAAGCATATGAAATGTAGTTTGCTCAAGGCAATGCCCTTGCAATTCAAAATAGAGTAGGGGAAATACAAGGAATTGATCTAAGAGCAAATAGGCATGTGACCAGAATATTAACCAAAGTCTCACAGCCAGTAAGTGCCAAACCTGTGATAGGAACTTGGGACTCTCTACCTCCCAAGACACTTTAGACTTGGTCTTTCTAATATGCTATGCTATCTCTCAAGTTAACGTAAGTCTTTCTTTGTGTGTGGCATATCTTAAACGACTATTTGTTTTCATTTTACCTTTTAAAATCATTTAGTTCACAGGATAAAAATACTTTTTTTAGGATAAAAATCTTTATTAGAAAAAAAGAGGGAGACAGAAAAGTGATTGGTTATCTTTCTACCATCTTTCATATAGTTCTAGATAAATACAAAACAAATGGTATGGATGTCAGAAAATAGCACCATGATAGCAATATATAACCTAGTCTAAAAGCATGGGCTTTTATGTTGGACAAATCTGCTTTGTAATATGTGCCAATCACATTTATTGACTGATAATATTTGGGATAAAATTATTTAAAATCATTGAGCTTTAATTCCCTCACCTATAACATGGAGATTCTAAAACCAGCTATCGATAGCATTTAACCTAGTAGCAGCTATCACTGTAGCTCTTGCTGTTGGTGGCAGGTCATTCAGTAACCAAAGACAGGTGGAATTGGAATGGGATACAATGCAGTTCAGAGCATACCACACACTTTCTTCAAGTTATTCAGCACATTCAGCTAAAATTCAAAGTATGCAAAAGTCAGGGGATTTATGCTAGATAGACTCCCTCAAGTATGCTACAGACACTTGGAATGTTGACAGATTTGAAAAGAAAATTTATTGTAGATGCTGAAGCTTCAAAAATTCATTTTAGATCACTCTTAGTGATAGTACTTATGAATAATTTCATCATTTGTAATGAACTCTCAATAGAAAATGAATTTCAAGTGATTATATTCTAATGGAACAGTACAGAGGTTTATATAAGCACACTGAAGAGGTTATCAAGAACTTGGGTGAATTTAAATTATTTTGCCATTTTTTTCACTTGGGACCGGAATGCAGTATCAGCTAAAAATTCTACCTAAATATGCTTCTACTATTGTGCCATGGTAGGGGTTCTCTGATTCTTGTTTTGCATGATTTACCATGTGTTAAGTAGGTACTTTAGGTGATAAATTCCCTAAGATGAAAAGTAGATAATTTGATAATTTATAAGAATAAATTGGCAGATAGGATTTTTCTTAGTTTAATGCTGATAGGAATTCAATTTGAATGTTGATGAGAAGTAGCTGTTGGAATTCAAGTCTGATTCCAAGAGTTCAGAGACAGTATTAACTCCCTCTTCTTTGAGACATTTATAGTCTCAACATCACAATAATTTTTTTTTTTTTTTTTGCGTTTAAGCATGCTCTTAGACATAAGAAGTAACTTCCTTTTTCCTATTCTGTATTATATCTGCTGGTGGGATGAGTTGAAACCACATGCCATTTTTGGCATGCTCACGTGCTGTCCAAACTACAAATGCCCATTTCTCTACCCCGAGTGTTGAGCCACTGTAATATCACTCTGACAGCAGGGCTATTCTAGTTACAAGAAGATAAAGACACAAGGGAAGAAATAGCAACAGCAAGAGAGAATTTCATTATACCCAGAGTGGAGCAAATATGGGCTGTCCTTCCAAAGCCTTCAAAGGGCATCTCCCAAACCAGGAGGGACAGCCTCAGCAGGTGCATTCCTTCACCAAATGAAAATATTAAAACAGCTTTAGAGGCCAGCATTTTCCTACATTTCATTTTCCCTTTTATTCAGAAGAATGGTTTAGAGCAGGGTGTATGGTTAACCAGGACCACTGATATCCCAAAGGAAGATGTAAAGAAAGAGTTAGGAAATAGCATCTTCATAAAGTCACCGGAATGACTTCAGCTGAAGTGTCCATTCTATTTCACTTCAAGTTCAGTATAATAATGTACCCCACTAATCACAAAAATAAGATCCTGCACTAGACTCCTATGTGTCATTCATTCATTCACATATACACACACAAATTATCAAGCCAGTACTATATCCCAACCACAGTCCTGGAACCTAGGAATGGATATGGCAGTAAACAGAAGAGACAAAGATTATTACTCTTGTTGAGTTTGCATTCTAGTGGGATAAAAAGACAATAAGTAAAATAAAATATGTAATAGTTTGAAGCTGATAACTGTGATGGAGAAATTAAACAAGAAAGTAGATAAAGAATATTGGAGATGGAGAGTGTATCCACTGTCTTAAGTATCAGCATCACTGTCACATTGATAAAAGCTATAGGATTTAACTGAAAGTCAGTCTTATGATGTATACAATTTTTTTTAAATATTGAGTCTCAAAGTACTTGCAGAAGATTGACCCTAATCATTTGATTACTAGAAGTTTGGCGGTAATTCATGAACATTTGCAGGACAACACACTGGCTCATTTTATGAGAATTCTTAGAGGATAGGTCTTGGAGCATGCCTCGAAAATATTCCTACTGAATTAGTGGATTGGCCAGCTCTGACCCATCTTTCTTAGTCTTGTATCTCAACTTGACTCCTGGACCCTTGTACTCCTGGACCCTTGCATCTATTCACATGGTTGCTTAATGGCTCATGGTTAGGAGCTTTGTCTTTTACAGAACACAGTAGCATGGCATGAACAGTTTATTTAATGTTATACAATCTACTGCTGTAAATGGCTTTGTCCTTGCAAAGGACAAACAATGGACATTTAGGTTTTGATTTTTCTACTGCAGTCTGCCATAAATTACACAGAGCATCTTTTTCCCATCACAGATAACTAATGCTATAGGAATTTTCTAGATACACAGCCCAAATACCAGGGCTGCCTACCTTGTAGCCTGTACCCACAACAAAGGGCTTTACTACTCTGGGCTTATTAATAACTAGTAGTCTTTCTAATCACTTGCAAATGGGTCAGAAATCATATGTGTGGAATATGTGCTTCCAGAACATGGGGATATCTACCAAATATGCTTCCTTCTTAGTGGTAGAAAGTCCAAAGTAAAATAATTTGTCCTTTAATGTAGAGGGGATATTCTAGCATGCCTTAGAATACTGAACTTCTAAAAACTTCACTGATTTTGCAGGACACTAAAACTTCGTAAGATTTTTTTTTTTAAAGATTCTATTTATTTGACAGAGCGAGAGAGATCACAAGTAGGCAGAGAAGCAGGCAGAGGGGGAGGGGGAAGCAGGCTCCCTGATGGGAGGCTTAATTCCAGGACCCTGAGACCATGACCTGAGCCGAAGGCAGAGGCTTAAACCCACTGAGCCACCCAGGCGCCCAAATTCATAAGGTTTATTTTTCACCTTCTTCTCACATAAAGGAGTGCTTTTAATGTACTTGTCATGTCTTTCTTATCTGGTCCTATGAATATGAGGTCACTGATTCAGCTAATTAAATCCGTATTCTATGGACTATTCAACTCAGTTAATCCACATCCTTTTGGATTATATTATGACAGGCCCAGTGAGCTGGCATACTTGCAGCAAAATCATAAATGCAAAACATTGTTCATCTCTTGGGAATGTAAACTGCTTCCTCTGCTTCTTCCTAACAGAAATGGAAAAGAATGCATTTGCAAGATCAGTGGACACATACCACATCCTGAGGCAGTGTTAATCTGCTCTTGCAAAGATACTACATTGAGCACAGCAGTTGCAACTGGGACTAGTACTTGTTTAAATTTATGGTAGTTCACTATCATCCTCCAGAACTATTCTGGTTTTTTCTTTTTCATGGCAAGCATGGTGAATTAACTTATAAATATGACAGGATCATCATCCTTACAAACCTTAAAGGCTTTTTTTTTTAAAGATTTTGTTTATTTGACACAGAGAGAGAGCAAATGCAGGGGAAGCAGCAAAGGGAGAGGGAGAAGCAGACTCCTGTAGAGCATGGAGCCTGATGCAGGGGTCAATCCCAGGACCCTGGGACCATGACCTGAGAGCCAAAGACAGATTCTTAACCAACTGAACCACCCAGGCGCCCCACAAAAGCTAAAGGTTTTAAGGTAGGCATTATTTCTACCATTCCTCCACAGGATGAAGTTGTTCTTTTGTTTTTGTTTCTGTTTTTAAGATTTTATTTATTTATTTGACACAGAGAGAGGGAGATCACAACTAGGCAGAGAGGTAGGCAGAGAGAGAGGGAAAAGCAGGCTCCCACTGAGCAGAGAGCCTGATGCAGGGCTTGATCCCAGGACCCTGAGATCATGACCCAAGCCGAAGGCAGAGACTTAACCCACGGAGCCACCCAGGTGCCCCTGAAGTTGTTTTTATTTGCTTTGTTATTATCTTTCCTGGAATGGGAGAGTTCCAGTGCCCTTCATTTGGATTTCCCCTATAGAATAACTTATTCTACAAGCCAAAAAACTAATGTAGGAGTTCTGTCAACTATCAGCTAAGTCCATTCCAGTTAAGCATTTAAGGACAGGGAATAGTGGATCCAAGTTAACAGGCCCTGGACTAGGATACCATTTTTCACCTGGACCCCATATACATACTCCTACTCTTATGCAATGGATGCATGATAACATTGGGTCTCTAGGCATCAGTGTCACCTTGGCATCAATTTTCAAGGGCTGTTAAAATGTCTAGATATTGCCCTTTGCCCCAGTATATGGATATCTAAGAAAATCACTATAGGTCCCTTTAGGAAAGGACAGAAGTAATCATTACTGTGTACACTCTCTGTGATATTTGCAGGATCTTTATTCCTAAGGATTTAGCATCTCCTTTAGTCATTAAGTTATGGATTTTTTAAAAAGCTCATGTCTGGAAATAATTCAAAGGATTGTGACCTCTACTGGGGAGACTATTATCACCTTCCTGATCACACAACCTTGATTTCCTTTGTTTGAATAAATTGAACATCTCCTTTATTGGCTGCCCATTTATTTGCCCTTAGGGATGCCATGTTCTATTAATTATTAGCACAGTTCTGTGCAGCTCAGGACACTTTCTATGTCATTCTGACCATTTAGTCATTATGATAATTGCACTCATTCTGTTTCTGATGATTAATGCCTCTACCTAATTTCTATTATTTTGAAGTGCTGTCACCTCAATTGCTATTGGGGAAGCTAACTTTGTGATAGGTTCTCCTGGGGTCAGTCTCAGCCTACAGAGAAGAGCCACTACTGAGTTTCTCAGTAATGCTGGTGACCCTCTCACCCCACATAATTCTTTTTGCTTTGGTAAATGGAATGGACCCTGGACTCTCCCATCCACCTAGGTTGGCTGGTGGAAATTCCATCCATATAGTCACTCTAGCACACACAGTTCTCTAAATCTTTGGATATCCTTTTCCACCACTGAGTCTTTCTGTTCCCCATAGTGCAGGCCATTCCTTCTTCTTTTAAGAGCCATCTTAGCAGCATGTTAGCAACATCACCCAGGATCCTTAACTGGGTATTAAATCCTATGGCATATGAGAGTGCTTCTGTTTATAAACACTTACCCAGATTAGAAGCTGTAGTATCATTAACTCATGGATTTTAAGACACATATAAGTGATGTAACTACTCCCAAAAATTAGAAGTAGAAAATTCATGGAGAAGCACATAAGGAAGATTTTTATGGCATGGCCTGGGAGTGACACTAATTACTTCTATTCACATTCTTTCATTGGAACTCTGTCATATAACCAAAGCTCACTAGAAAAGAACCTGGGAAGTATAGTCTAACTTTGTACTCAAGAAGATGAGACTACTGGTCTTTATGAGCAGCTAACATTCTCTACTACAATACCATAGGCAATACTCCCAAGATTCCTGTGAACCATATGGCCCAGAGAATAAGACTAGGTAAACACATGCTTTAGAGGACTTTAAGACTCTGTCTTATAATACTAATATAGTTCCCTGGCAAGCTAAGATAGACCTGAGAGAGAAATGCTTTTTACCTAGGTGCTGTAAACCAAGTAAGGCCAACTAGTTTCCCTAGCTCCTCTCTATGTAAGACTAACCTCAATCTTGATCCTCTGTATTCCAGTGGCAATGTGAGGAAAGGTCAAGACAAGGAAGAGCAAGATAGTCCCTGAGAAGCAGCATGTACAAGGGAGGGGAAATAAAAAGAGGGAGAGAAAAAAAAGGGAGGAAGGAAAGGAGAGAGAGAAGAAAGAGAACATTTGTCCCACTGTCAAGAACTGATAGGAAACTCAAATAAGTCCTTCTCAAGATAGAATCCATATCTTCCACCACAGTATAAGAGGGATTCAAAAAGGAAAGAATGAGAAGAGAGAGAGGGATAATTGCTACCAGAGTCCAAATTCTTAACCTCCTTTGCTCAGTAGAGTGAAAACACCATCTCCTAGAAATAGGATTCAGTAAAATATCCTTTACCTTAACAATGACTAATTCATTGGAATGAAAAAGGAAAAGGCATGAGATCCCCAAAAGGGAACAAGTGAGCTGCAAAGGGTAAACCAGAAAATGATTAGTATCAGTGAGTTTGTCAACTATTGTGTCCCCTTAGCCTAAGAAGCAAAAAAAGTCAGTTATTCTGCAGCATTTTTGTGGTCTGTAAAAAACCAGGTTGCTTTCATGATTATCTGAAAACCCACTGCTTGCAATACAAGCTTTATTGTTATGGTTTTTAAAATATGCCCTCAAAGAGGAGAGAGGAGTCAAGATGGTGGAGGAGTAGCAGGCAGAGATGACATCAGGTCACAGGAGTTCAGTTAGATAATTATCAAACCATACCAAACACTTACAGATCCAACAGGATATTGAAGAGGAGAAGAGCAGCAATTCTAGAAACAAAAAATCGACCACTTTCTGAAAGGTAGGACATGCAGAGAAGTAAATCTGAAGTGACAGAAAGATGGACTGCAGGGGGAGTGGCTGGCTTCTGGCAAGCAAAGGAGCACAAAATCAGAACTTTTTATAAAAAGTCTGCTCCACTTAAGGACATTGCTCCAGAAGCTAAGCGGGGGTGGAGCCCTCACAAGGACAGCGTGGTCTCAGGTCTCATGGGGTCACAGAAGGATTGGAGGTGTCTGAGTGTACCAGAGCTCACAGGTATTAGAAAGGTGAAGCTGGCTGCAGAGACAGAGCCAAGTAGTGAGCTCTCAGCTTGGGGTTACCTTAAACTGTGATCCATGGCACAGTTAGACCACTATTCTTTGAGTAGAGACCCTACAAGTGGCAAATTTGGGGATACTCATCTTGCTTCTCTGAAGACAGGAATCTGCTGGGTTTGGAGACTCCAAATGGGGCTGTGTGCCAGAGACAAAAATGCTCAATCACAGACCAGGTCAGCTCAGAGTGCAGCAGGAGACCAGAGAGATGAAAGTGATTGACTGTTTTTCTCTGAGGACACACTGAGGAGAGGTGGCCCGAGCTCTCAGCTCCTCTGGGCCAGAGATTGGGAGATGGCCATTTTCATATCCGTCCTCCAGAGCTCTACAAAAAGCGGTTCAGGGAACAAAAGCTCCAGGGAACAAAAGCGAACCCCAGCAGATTACTTAGCCCAGCCCCTGGCAAGGGCGATGCAAATTTGCCTCATCAAAGACACTTGAGAATCACTACAACAGGCCCCTCCCCCAAAAGATCAGCAAGAACATCCAGCCAAGACCAAGCTCACTGATCAAGGAAACAGTGGAAATCCAGAGGTGGGGGGAAGCAAAGCCTGGAGTTCATGGCTTTATCCCCATGATTCTTCAGTCTTGCAAAGTTAATTAAATTTCTTTATTTTATTTTTTTCTTATTCTAACTTTTATTAACTTTTACTCTTTCTTCTTTTAATATTGTTTAGCTAGTTTATCTTAACAATACCTTTCTTAAGAAAAAAATATTTTTAAATATTTATTATTATACTCATATTTTACTGTTCATTGTATCTAACTTTAATTTTTGTATACATATAGGGTTTTTTCTTCTAAAAAATTTTGGGATACAACTTCTAATAGATCAAAATATACCTTAAATCTAACACAGAGCTTTGTTCTATCTCCAGCCTGATCAAATTCTCTCCATTTTTTTCTTTCTTTTCCCAACTAACTTACCTTTTTTTTTTTTTTTTAAGATTTGTATTTATTTATTTGACAGACAGAGATCACAAGTAGGTAGAGAGGCAGGCAGAGAGAGAGAGGAAGGGAAGCAGGCTCCCTGGTGAGCAGAGAGCCCGATGCGGGACTCGATCCCAGGACCCTGGGATCATGACCTGAGCTGAAGGCAGAGGCTTTAACCCACTGAGCCACCCAGGTGCCCCCAACCAACTTATCTTAATGAACTTCTTAGATTTTTTTTTTTAATTTTCATCGTTACAGTCATATTCCATCCCTTCATGTTTACCTTTATTTGTGTGTGTGTGTGTGTGTGTGTGTGTGTGTGTGTATATATATATATATATATATATATATATATATATATGAGTTTTTCTTTCTTTAAAATTTTGGGAGATAATTCTTGTAAGAAACCAAAATATACCCAAAATCAAGTGGGTGGCTCTGTTCTATTCACCAGTCTAATATACACATATTTTTCTTAATTATTTTAAATTTTCTTTTAATTTTTAACTTCTTTTTACCCTCTTTCCTCTCCCCACAATTTAGGATCTCTACTGATTTGGTTAAGGCACATTATTCTGGGGTCTTTGCCACTCTCTTAGTATTTTATTCTCTCATTCATATATTCTTGTCTGGATAAAATGACAAAGCAGAAAAACTCACCACAGAAAAAAGAACAAGAGGCAGTAGCAAATGCTAGGGACTTAATCAATACAGATATTGGTAATATGTCATATCTAGAGTTCAGAATGAGGATTCTCAAGTGCTAGCTGGGCTTGAAAAAGGCATGGAAGATATTAGAGAAACCCTGTCTGGAGAAATAAAAGCCCTTTCTGGAGAAATAAAGGATGCAAAATCTAGCCCAGCTGAAAAAAAAAAATAATAATGAGGTGCAATCAAACATGGAGGCTCTTACTACTAGGATAAATGAGACAAAAGAGAGAATTTGTGATATAGAAGACTAAATGACGGAGAAAAAGGAAGCTGGGCAAAAGAGAGACAACTACTGGACCATGAGGGGAGAATTCAAGAGATAAGTGATACCATAAGAATAACAATATTAGAATAATTGGGATTCCAGAAGAAGAAGAAAGAGTGGGGGCAGAAGGTATGAGCAAATTATAATAGAGAATTTCCCTATTACCTAATATGATACAGGAAACAAACATCAAAATCCAGGAGGCATAGAGAACCCCCCTCAAAATCAATAAGAATAGGTCCACACCCACATACTATTCATCTAAAAGTAAAACTTACAAGTCTAAGTGACAAAGAGAAAATCCTGAAAGCAACCCGGGACAAAAAAGTCTGTAACATACACTGATAAAAATATTAGATTGGCAGCAGACTTATCCACAGAGACTTGGCAGGCCAGAAAGAATGGGCATGATATATTCAGAGCACTAAATGAGAAAAACATGCAGGCAAGAATACTATATCCAGCTAGGTTATCATTGAAAATAGAAGGAGAGATAAAAAGCTTCCAGGAAAAACAAAAACTAAAAGAATTTGTAAACACCAAAGCAGCTCTATAGGAAATATTGAAAGGGGTCCTATAAGCAATGAGAGAGTCTAAAAGTAGTAGACCAGAAAGGAAGAGAGAAAACATACAGTAACAGTCAGGCAATACAATGGCACTAAATTCATATCTCTCAATAGTTACCTTGAATGTAAATGGGCTAAATGCCCCCAATCAAAAGACAAGGGTATCAGAATGGATAAAACAAACAAAATCCATCAATATGCTGTCTTTAAGAAACTTATTTTAAACCCAAAGACACATCCAGATTTAAAGTGAGGCAGGGAAAACAATTTACCATGCTGATGGACATCAAAAGAAAAACTTGGATGGCAATCTTTATATCAGATAAATTAGATTTTAATCCAAAGACCATAATAAGAGATGAGGAAGGACACTGTATCACACTCAAAGGGTCTGTCCAACAAGAAGATCTAGCAATTTTAAATATCTATGCCCCTAACATGGGAGCAGCCACCTATATAAATGAATTAATAAGAAAATCAAAGAAACACATCAACAATAACACAATAATAGTAGGGGACATTAACAGCCCCCTCACTGAAATGGACAGATCATCTAAGCAAAAGATCAACAAGGAAATAAAGGCTTAAATGACACACTGGACCATGTAGACATCACAGATATATTCAGAACATTCCATCCCAAAGCAACAGAATACACATTCTTCTCTAGTGCACATGGAACATTCTCCAGAATACACCACATCCTGGGTCACAAATCAGGTCTCAGCTGGTTCCAAAAGATTGGGATCATTGCCTGCATATTTTCAGACCACAATGTTCTGAAGCTAGAACTCAATCACAAGAGGAAATTTGGAAAGAACTCAGATACATGGAGGCTAAACAGCATCCTACTAAAGAATGAATGGGTCAACCAGGAAATTAAAGACGAATTGAAAAAATGCATGGAAACAAGTGATAATGAAAACACAACTGTTCAAAATCTGTGGGACACAGCAAAGACAGTCCTGAGAGGAAAATATATAACAATACAAGTCTTTTTCAAGAAAGAAGAAAGGTCTCAAGTAAACAACCTAATCCTAAAGGAGCTGGAAAAGAACAGTAAAGAAAGCCTAAACCCAGCAGGAGAAGAGAAATAATAAAGATGAGAGCAGAAATCAATGAAATAGAAACCCAAAAAAACAGTAGAACAGATCAATGAAACTAGGAGCTGGTTCTTTGAAAAAATTAATAAGATGGATAAACCTCTTATCAAAGACTTATCAAAAGATTTTTGATAAGTCCAGACTTATCAAAAAGAAAAGAGAAAGGAACAAATAAATAAAATCATGAATGAAAGAGGAGAGATCACAACCAACACCAAAGAAATACAAATAATTATACAAACATATTATAAGCAACTATACGTCAGCAAATTGGACAATCTGGAAGAAATCGATGCATTCCTAGAGACATATAAACTACCACAACTGAACCAGGAAGAAATGGAAAACCTGAACAGACCCATAACCAGTAAGGAGACTGAAGCAGTCCTCAAAAATCTCCCAACAAACAAGAGCCCTGGGCCAGACGGCTTCCCAGGGGAATTCTAACAAACATTTAAAGAATTAATTCCTATTCTCTTGAAACTGTTCCAAAAAATAGAAATGGAAGGAAAACTTCCAAACTCATTTTATGAGACCAGCATTACCTTGATACCAAAACCAGACAAAGACCCACTAAAAAAGAGAAGTATAGACCAATATCCTTGATGAACACAGATGTGAAAATTCTCACCAAAATACTAGTCAATAGGATCCAACAGGACATTAAAAGGATTATTTACCACAACCAAGAGGGATTTATTCCTGGGCTTCAAGGGTGGTTCAACATCTACAAATCAATCAATGTGATACAGTACATTAATAAAAGAAAGAACAAAAACCATATGATACTCTCAATAGATGCTGGAAAAGCATTTGACAAAGTACAGCATCCTTTCTTGATTGAAATTCTTCCAAGTGTAGGGATAGAGGGTACATACCTCAATATTATCAAAGCCATCCATGAGAAACCCACAGCGAATATCATCCTCAGTGGAGAAAAACTGAGAGCTTTTCCGCTAAGGTCAGGAATATGGCAGGGATGTCCATTACTAACACGGCTATTCAACATAGTACTAGAAGTCCTAGGCTCAGCAATCAGACAACAAAAAGAAATTAAAGGCATCCAAATAAGCAAAGAAGAAGTAAAACTATCACTCTTTGCAGATGATATGATACTTTACGTGGAAAACCCAAAAGACTCCAGTCCAAATCCACTAGAACTTGTACAGGAATATAGTAAAGTGTCAGGATTTAAAATCAATGCAAAGGAAAAAGTCAACAAAACCAAAGACAACTGGCAATGGGAGAAGATATTTGCAAATGACATATCAGATAAAGGGCTAGTACCCAAAATCTATGAATAACTTATCAAACTCAATACCCAAAGAACAAATAATCCAATCAAGAACTGGGCAGAGGATATGAACAGACATTTCTGCAAAGAAGACATCCAGATGGCCAACAGACACATGAAAAGGTGCTCCACATCACTCAGCATCAGGGAAATACAAATCAAAACCACAATGAGATATCACCTCACACCCGTCAGAATGGCTAAAATCAACAAGTCAGGAAATGACAGATGCTGGCAAGGATGCTAAGAAAGGGGAACCCTCCTACACTGTTGGTGGGAATGCAAGCTAGTGCAACCACTCTGGAAAACAGCATGGAGGTTCCTCAAAAAGTTGAAAATAGAGTTTACCTATAGCCCAGAAATCACGCTATTGGGTATTTACCATAAAGATACAACGTAGTGATCTGAAGGGGCATGTGCACTCAAATGTTTAAAGCAACAATGTCCACAATAACCAGACTGTGGAAAGAACCTAAATGTCCATCAACAGATGAATAGATAAAGAAGTGGTGTGTATATATATACAATGGAATACTATGCGGCCATCAAAAGAAATGAAATCTTGCCATTTGCAAAACACTGGATGGAACGAGAGGGTATTATGCTAGTGAAATAAGTCAATCAGAGAAAGACAATTATCATATGATCTCCCTGATGTGAAGAATTTGAGAAACAATGGGAGGATCTGGGGGTTAGAGAAGGAAAAAAATGAAACAAGATGGGATCAGGAGGGAAACAAACCATAAGAGACTCTTAATCTCACAAAACAAACTGAGGGTTCCTGAGGGGAGGTGGGGTAGGAGAGGGTGGTTGGGTTATGGACATTGGGGAGGGTATGTGATATGGTGAGTGCTGTGAAGTATGTAAACCTGGTGATTCACAGACCTGTATCCCAGGGGCTAATAATACATTATATGTTAATAAAAAATTTAAAAAGAAGAAGAAACTCAGAAACAACAACAACAACAAAAATACCCTCAAAGAAAGAAATTCATAGTGAAAATTCAATTGATTAGCAACTCTTTAAAATTTTAATGTACTCCTATAAGTAAGACTTTTAAAATGGAGGTAAGAGTATAGTGAAAATGCCACTGATATGTTAATGCCCATGGGTCTTATGTTGATACAAGGCAATTTGCAAGATATGTCAAGAGTTTCAAAAATATTCACATCCTTGGGGCGTCTGGGTGGCTCAGTCATTTAAGGGTCTACCTTTGGTTCTGGTCATGATCCCAGAGTCCAGGGATCCAGCCCTGAATCTGGCTACCTGCTCAGTGGGAAGTCTGCTTCTCCCTCTCCCACTCTCCTGCTCTCCCTGCTCATTCTCTCTCATTTTCTCTCTCTCAAACAAATAAAATCTTTGAAAAAAAAAAATTCACATCCTTTAGAATGACCTCCATACTTTGTTACTTATCCTAAGTTAAAATGATAAATGCATTTAAGGACACAAGGACTTAAATATTCATCAAAATATTACTTATATATTTCTATTATTCAAAAAAGTACTAAGAAGTACATGATTCTAATAAGACAAATAATAGGTAATATAGATTGGGGGAGGTACATGACTCTCATTCTCCGGAAGTAATCACTGTTAACATTTTCTTGTTTTTTCTTCCAGATTTTCCCACAGGTAATCAGAAACACAAACGGATGCAAAACAACAAAAACATAGAATAACATATGTTTTCTTCAGTAATACTTTTTCCATTTAGTAGACAATGATTGTCCTCAACTTTGTAACACTACATATAAATTTACATCATTTTATTTAGGAACCACATGGTTTTGTACTGTATGGTCAAGCCAAAATAGTTTTAACAACACAGTGTTTTGAACAATTCAGTTGCTTTCAGTTGTTCATGATTATACAGACACCGAGATGAGTATTTATGCACACATGTCTATGGATATCTATTTAATTACATCTTTCCTCCCCAAATTCCTTGAATTATACTGCCCAGAAGATAAGGCTCAAAAATTTCTAAGAATTTCTTGAAAGTGCTGGATATTTAGGGTCTTTGAATGTATTATCAAAGTATCAAAATATCTTCCAAGGAAGTTGTACCAATTCACAATCTCACTCTGTGCTTGAAAGTGCCTATTTCCCCTAAGTCATGATAACATGGGGAGTTCTAACCACTTTAAACTTTGTAATTATGACAAGAGAAATGAAATTTCATTATCTTAATTTACATATCTTTTATTACTAGAGCATATAAATATTTCAAATAAGTATGCCATATTTTTATGAATTATTATACACCAAATGTAAATGATTTTTATACCTTTTTTTGCCTTAGTATTGATTTCTAAAGAGATTTTTATATAGTTTTATATAGTTTGTCATTTTTCCTTTAAATCTATCAATTATTTCTCTTATGGTTTCTGCAGTATTTTCTTGCTTAGAAAGGCCATTCTATGTCAAGATTATATCGATATTCACCCTAAGATTCTCTAACCCTTTTATGATACCATTTTATATATTAAATTATTAATCCATCTGGAATTTATTTAGAAATAAGTTAAGAAGTGGGCTCTAACATAATTCCCCATCTTGGTGGGGGGATGGTGTGGGGATGGTCTTCTTATTCCACACAATTATGAAATGCTACTTTATTGTATTCTAAACTTGAAATAATTGGAATTAACTTAAATATTCTATAGTAAAAGATAATTAAATTATCTACTCAATAGTATATTGAGCCACAGCTCAATATTAATTAAATATGACATTCATAATTAATCTACAATACCATTAAAAATGTTCTTATGGTATGGTCAGTAGGGGAAAGCAAGCAATTAAATTCTAGAAACTGTAGAATTACAACTACATTCTTTTCAAATATTCAGAAATTCATATCTGGGGAGAAAAAGACCAAAAAAGAAAAAAAAATCCACACAGATACAAACAATAATTATTTCAGTAAGTTAACAACATGGCAGGATGGGGATGTCCCTGCTTCTTTTGGGCTTTACAATTTGATTATGAGCATGTACTCTTCTTATAATAAAAAAAATCTCATATTTTCTTTAAAAATATGATCAGCATATTTAGGGAGGTTCTTTTTCTATCTTGAGGGGAAAATACTAAAAAAAAAAAAAAAATGAGTTAAAGGCTCTAGAGTTTTCAGCAAAGGAAAGAATTCATGAACTTTGGTTCTCTCTTTCACCACTATGAAATTTTCCATGCTAACAGTCTGTTGGGGAGGGTGAATTAGCATTTTCCAGGTTAGATCAGCACCTATGAAATTTCTCCTTTACCCACAACCATTTATCCTAAGGGTTCCCATTTCACCTTATTATGGCAAGCTCTCACACTTGCCCAAGATCTAAGGGGGTCAATTTGCTGTAGAAAATCGATTAGACGCCATCCCCACAGAGTACTTAAGTTTCAAGAGAGCCTTAAAAAAGGATTCTATGGAATTGTTCACATGGTGGCTTTAAAGGGTTATGCGTTTTGAGAAATTGTCAGTACTGGAACTGGTATCGATCTACGCCGGGCAACAATTCACTGAAATTGCATAAGGTACTTGTACAATTGTGAGTGTGGTAAAGAAAAAGAAAAACATAACTAGACCAGAAAGTACCTCTTAAAGGGGATATAGTGTTCTGCTCTACCCAGAAAAACATTGCAAGGAAAAGCTTAAAGCCATAGTGCAGAAGACTGCATTGACTGAGATCGTTTTCTTTCTTACTTTTATTAATACCTTTTCCAAACTTACACTTGTTTGTGTGTTTCAAGTTTTTATTTAAATTCCAGTTAGTTAATATATAATGTAATATTAGTTTCAGGAGGATTTAGAGATCTATCATTACATATAACACCCAGTGCTCATTCACAAGTGCCCTCCTTAATGCCCATCAACCATTTAGCCCATCCTCTCACCTACCTCCCCTCCAACAACCCTCAGGTTGTTCTTTATAGTTAAGACTGTTTTATGATTTGCCTCATTCTCTTTTTTTTCTCCCTAGGTTCATCTGTTTTGTTTCTTAAATTCCACATTAAGTAAAATCATACGGTAATACCCTCAAGATTACACTCTTTATGGAAAAGCAGGAGTGGTCACATTTTCTCCAATCAAATTCATCCACCTTAATTCAACTGGAGGAAGAGTGATCTCCATCCACCCCAACCAAAAGAGATTCTTACTCTCGGATCTCTGGTTGGGGAGAAAAAAATCAGTGGTCCCAAAATGTTTGCTTTGCTTTCCAGCTGAGTTACCCCAACCTGAGTTACCACAACCCCAACCTAATGATGTAGCAGGGTAGGAGATTGGAGATTTTTTTTAATCACAACAAGGGTAACAGAATACAAACTGAATTAGAATAACGTTTTTTAGGAGCTCATGGGTGGTCTCTCAGTTAAGTGTCCAACTCCTGATTTCAGCTCAGGTCATAATCTCACCATCAGGAGATCAGGCCCTAAGTCTGGCTCGCACTGGGCATGGAGCCTCCTTAAAAGTCTCTCGCTCTGTCTCCCTCTACTCCCCTACTACCCCCCCCAACTTTGCTCTTTCTCTCACCAAAATAATTAATTCAAAAAAGAATAATGGTTTTCTAAACTATAAATTTATAGAAATTATCAGGAAGTATTAGTGAAAAGCCATGGATCTGCAAGATCCATGCAAGTATTTGACTCCTAATATTGGACCATGCATAAAAGGAAAGAAATACAAAATATGAAATAGACTTCTTACTCCTGAGACCCTAATATTCTGGAAATAAAGGAAGCAAAATTCATGGAGAACCTAGGTAGTCAATGTCCAGTCTGTAACATTCATTAAAATTTTGAATATCACCTCTGCTTCTCAGTTTTCAGGAACTGCAAGGTGCTTTTCATGTACTAAAAAACAACAACAACAACAACAACACCAAAAAAAAAACCAAAACTATTTTATAGGCTCTTAATATTGTCATGTTCTTGTTCAAAGACACACAGCTACTAAGGTATAGAGATGTAAAATGAATCCAGGATTTCCAAATAGAGATGATGAATTGAAGGTACATGTTCCTTTACCACCTTCTAAAACTCCACTGAACCCATAATAAAGGATATTTTTAGGGAATAAATACAAAAAAAGGAAGAGAAAAGTGGAAAGGACATCAGCAAAAATCATTACAGAGTTATTCTTTTAAGATATTTATTTATTTATTTACTTACTTACTTACAAGAAATAGTGAAAGAGAGCAAGCCGGAGAGGGCCAGAGGGAGAGGAATGCAGAGTTCCACTTTGGCCTCAGTCTCATGACCCAGAAGATCATGACCTGAGCTGAAACCAAGAGTCAGATAATCAATGGACTGAGCCACCCAGGTACCCCCAAAATTATGGAATTTAAACAGTAGATGAATGAAGGGTAAATAATTCAGGAGATCTGAAAATATGAGTCACAGGATGATAGGGATGAGATGAGAACCTAATCAACTTGGGCCTCCAGAATTTTCAAAAGACTCAGGAATTGGCAGCTTTAGTACTCTAAAAGAGGGGGTAAACAGGGGCTAAATTAGGAAGATTGGTTGAAAGTCTGTTTAGAAATCAATTAACGGGGTGTGGTGCAAAAATAATGAATACTGTTATGCTGGAAATAAAAAATAAATAAATAAATAAATAAATAAATAAATAAATAAGAAATCAATTATAAAAATCAGATCCCTTACAGTATCCATGCAATCAGACAATTACTTCTCCCTTCCCCTGGCAAAAAACTGGTTTATTTTCTAGAAATGTAACAACAGAATCTTTGTAATGTCTAACCAGATAGAATTGGGGCTTGATATATTGCATTGAAAAGAGGAAATGAACATGCATTTGGATGCTGAGATCCTGAGCACCCCTCCCCATGCTGGCAGCAGTATCTACACCTTATCCTCCAGAAAGGAAGCTGCTAGCAAAATCCCTAGTAAAGTGCCCAGCCTAAGAAAAAGACTTAACAATATTAATATTGAAGTATCATCAACTGAATGGGCTTGCTAGGTCAATTTACTGAAAGTTCTGGTGAATAATGCCAATGTGCACACTTAGAGCCCTCTACCTGCTTTTTAATTCATAGATTATCAGATGTACAATAGTTGCCACAGTAAAAATAAGCACTATTATATTACATAAATTGCTAATCTTGGATGGTTTGTGAATAAATGTATTTGTTGTCTGTGTCTGTGAGATAAATATTTGATATTGATGTAAAAAGTGATTTTATTGAGAGTCAGAGTCAAACATTTTTGAAAGTTAATACTCTAATTTGAATGATAATCACTAGAACAAAATGATTTTAAAAAAACAACCTAGAAGAATCAGAATCTATGTAAATACAAGAAACTAAAATGGATTATGATAGAAGACCCTTACTATATGCAGATAAATTATAATTGCATTAATGAAGTAAGTTACAAAAAAGCAAAAGAAACACTTATAAGAACAAAAAGAGCCCTTTGAGGTTAACCAGTACCACTGAGAAACAATAATAATCTAAAACTCCACAAAACAGTAGGAAGATAATGTGAAAGAAATTTCCCAAAAAGCAAAGCAAAATATAGGAACTTTATTGACAAGTTACTATTCTCATATGTATTAAAAGTCATTTAAGTCCTACAAAAATCCATGAGGTAGACACTGTTATTATCACCATTTTATAGAGAAGACTGAAACATAAAGAGGTTAAATAATTTACAAATGTTCACACAAGTAATAAGTGGTAGATCCATGACTTGAACCAATTTACTGCAATTCTCTTTACAGAAGAAAATTATAAAATTATTCTTTCAATTCTAGTCCTGTTTTTCCATCCTACTAATATACTTATTTAGCACGTTGCAATTGCTTTAAATCCTTTTCCTAGATGGACTATAAATGTGTTCAACAAATACATACACTAAGCTAAGCACCTTGCTAGACTATGAAGATGAGTGAGCTGTTAAGTCTATACACATACACACATACACACACACACACACACACACCTATTTCTCTCACTATTATAATTCTTTTTTTTTCCAAATTTGTGAGATATACTTGGCATACAATATTATGTAAGCTTAAAGTATACAATGTAATGACTTGATACATATATTTCAAAATGTTTACAATAAGATTAAATTAATACATGTTTCACCTTGCATAATTTTGTTGTTGTTGTGATGAGAACATTAAAGCTCTACTCCCATATCAATTTTCAAGTATACAATATAAGATGTTATCTATAGTCACCATGCTGTACCTTAGATCCCCAGAACTTACTCTTCTGATAACTGAAAGTTCATACCTTCTGCCAGCATCTCCCCATTTCCCCCACCCCTCAACTCCTGGCAACTATTGTTCTACTCTCTGTTTCTACGAGTTGAATGTTTTTAGTTTCCATATATAATTAAGGCCATACAGTATTTGTTTCTTTATCTTATTTCACTTAGTATAATGCCCTCAAGTTTCATCTATATTGTCCCAAATTGCAAGATTTCCCTTTAATGGTTGAATAATACTGTTCTGTGTGTGTATACACACACAAGTATCACATTTTCTTTATCCATTCATGTATTTAGAGACACAAGACATGTTTCCATATCTTGCTCTTTGTGACTAGTGCTGCAATGAACTTAGAAGGGCAGAAATATTCTAATAGAGATAGTGATTTCATGTCTTTTTGATATAAATTCTCTTTAAGATTTTATTTATTTATTTATTTGAGAGAGAGAGTGAGAGAGAGCATGAGAGGGGCAAGGTCAGAGGGAGAAGCAGACTCCCCACGGAACTGGGAGCCCAATACAGAATTCAATTCTGGGACTCCAGGATCATGACCTGAGCCAAAGACAGTTGCCCAACCAACTGAGCCACCCAGGCGCCCTTGATATAAAATTCTTGAGGTAAATAAGTTACTTTGATTATCTAAAGCTCACCAAACAACTTTTTGGACATAGTAGGGGCTCAGAAAATGTTTATGAAAATGATTTTAAATTAGTTGAATATTCCACTGAGGTAAAGCCTCAGCAAGACTTTGACTTGGAAAAGACATTGATTAGATTTTCCTCCTCCTAAAACTAGTAAATGCCCTCCTCATCATCCCCTAATTATTTTTGATGCCCTCCTGGCCATGATAGAACTTAGCCCTCTCAGCCCTCCTGCCATGTAAAATCCTATGTTGTCTTCAGAAAGCACTGCATAGGCCACCTCATGTAAGCACCAGAGATGAATGTGTGGTCATTAAGTCCTGGCTCCTGGACATGCATTTCAGTCCCAGTGGGAATCCATGCTGCATGTCCACATGGGAGACTTCTGTTTCTTGGCTGCCCTCAAGGAATCCACTCATTCAGTCCCAACTCTCTGGCCAACTACCACTCCCATTTAATCAAATTTGGCAGGCAGCTAGTCAGTCCTCAGAATGAAATGCTTTATATATTTTCTCATGCAGCTGTCAAACTTCTGGGACTCTGCCTAGAGACAGAGAGGTTGGAGTAACACACTCTGAATTTTTTCTTATTTTTATAGAACAATAGATGCAAAAATAAAGTGGGCAGATGATGATTTGCTTAAAATATAGACTTTAAAAAAGGCCCCTCCAAAAAAGCCCAGAAGAGAAGTCAAGACAACACTGCCATTACACTACCAGGACATGGAGAAACCTACTTACACCCCATGCCTCCTCACCATTTGACTCAGTTTTCCCTTCATTAAATAAGAGAGTTGGATTAAAGCTATGATTAAAAACTCTATTCCACTGAGTCCCAGAATTTCAGAATGGTGCTATGGTACCTCAGGGACCAACTGAAATAGGGGATTAGGGGAGACTGAGAAAGCAGGGCTCAGAGAATCCTACCCCTATATCAATCTGAGAAAACTCTGTTAACTTTGTTAATAATTTTTTTATGTGTATAAAGCATCATTTGTGGGAGGAAGATTCTGCTACAAAAGAAAGGGAAAATACCATATTCCATAATCTCTAAAACCCTCATTAGCTCCTTCAATGACTCTATGTCTATAGACAAAGAATTTCTTAATTGTCTTTATTTTGAAAGAAAAGAAGTAGAAATTACTTAGCTTGAATTAACATTGTTAGGCACGATTCCCTCCATCCCTCTCTTTCTTGTCTTTCTCTTTTGCGTTTCTCCTTGGAGTATAGGTAACTCATCTCAGAAAGAGAAATTGCTCAATGGATATTTTCAAATGAGTGCTGTTTCGCTGGGTACCAGGATAGTTGCTTTAAATTATATCATTATATACTTAATGGTATGTATACTTAATACATAAAAGAAGGTATACTTAAGTTACACATAAGGAAACCATCCTTATCAATATAGTATACAACCCTTGTATTTTGAGTGCAAATTTTTTTTTCTTTTTTTTTCAATTTTATTTGTTTGACAGAGAGATCACAAGCAGGCAGAGGCAGACAGAGAGAGAGAGGGAAGCAGGCTCCCCACCGAGCAGAGAGCCCGATACAGGGCTTGATCCCAGGACCCCGAGATCATGACCCGAGCTGAAGGCAGAGGCTTAACCTACTGAGCCACCCAGGTGCCCCTTGAGTGCAAATTTTTAAGGCCAACAGTTTTATATCAAATTATTGATCCCACAGTAGGGAAAGAATGAAGAGAAAGAAGAGAGCAAGAGAAGGATGAGAGAGTGAGAAATGGGATAGTTGGATAATTAACATTATTGAGTACCTACTTTATGCAAAGTCCCACAAGATATAACTGGCAGGACCAAGATTTGAATCCAATTCTAGAACATTCTTACATCCATGTTCTTTTTTCTCCTTTCATCTAGTTTACATGTTAATAAACATCACACATCCCAAGCCAAATGCTTAGTGTGAATTTACTTTCTCATTATAAATTTGCTGGTTACCTTCATGAAGATATTGAGCAAAATTTTTATTTATGATACTTATTGACTTTGCTTCTGTCACAATGTCATCAGTCATCTGTTCTAAGCACTTTTTCACATACTCATGTACACTTACTATACAATCTCAGTCTCCCCATGGCTTAACCTGGAACCTATGGTTCTCCCACTCTGCACTCTAACTCCTACTCAAAACTCCTTCCTAAGTTCTAGACCTATACAGGACATCTGAATATGTTGAATAATGATGTTATTCAAAAGGACCATATGTTAACCAAAAGGACTATATGAAGGACAATAGCCATATGTATGTATATATGAACACACATACAAATATATACATACTCTTAAAATTTATGTCTTAAGGTATGTCGCAATCAACAAATTCAAATTAAGATTCATTACCTTCCCCCAAATTTCCCCAAACCAGTTTCCCTATCATTCCCCACCTCAGGTAATAGTACCACCATTCATAAAGATAGAAACCTCAGAATCAGTCATGACTTCCGCTTCCTCCACTCCTCATGTCAGTCCTATCAGTTTCTGCCAAAGTGATTTCTAAATGTCTCTTTCTTCTCTTTGTATCTCTACTTCTTTTGTTTAGTTGAGGGCATCTCCCTTTCTTTCAAAGTATGATGATAATTTCAAGTTGATTTTCCTGCTTCAAGTTTTGTTTAACTTGTTTCAATTTCTAAAAGGAAAATTGATTATATTCCATCCCTATTTAAAACTCTTCAAACTGGCCATTCTCCACCTTATGATATTTTCTTTTCCCTTAGTCTTCAGGTTACAAGTTTCTTGGTTCCAACTTCTGTAAAAGTTCATTTTTATTCACTGGCTTTATTTCCTTTCCTGCTTTAATTATTCTTTTCTTTTCTTTCAGAAATTTCCATTTGTTTTCTAACTCTTCTCCTTATATACTACCTTCTCCTTTTACATGGATTCAACTACACCTGTGGACAACACCTACAACTTTATTTCCAGCCCTAACATCTCACCCAAGCTCAAGATCCAAATTTCTATCTACCTAATGAACTCATTATTTTTCCCATAAACCCAATTTTCTGAATTTCATTTGCTCCAAACAATATTACAAGTTATCCACTCTCCAAAACCAGAAGCCTAGAAAGTAAACCAACCCTAGGTTAATTCTTCAGTCCCAGAATCAAGCAAGTCATCTACTACCTTCAAATATCATTTAGGAATATCTTTGAAATCTAGACACTTCTCCATTCACTTTGGCATTGTCTTTGCCTAGGTCTTCACAATCTTTTACCTGAAATGTGGCAACTATGTCTCTGAATAGAACCTCTCACATTTATATTTATTCACCTATTCCAAAGTCACTTTCCTCAAAAATAAGTCTAGGCAGCTGAGTTTGATTTTTTAAAAACCTACAGTTGCTCTTAATTGTGAATAATATAAAATCAAGTTTATCACAAAGAATCCTTCAAAATTGCCTTTTTCTGAATAAGGATGTCTGCCTCTGCCCATCTTCCTTCATCGAACACAACTGGCCACGGGAAAAGAAACTTTGACCATGGGAAAAGAAGCTTTGGAAATTTGGACTAATCAGAGTCTGGAACAGTGATTGGGCCATATTTACTAGTGAGTGAATTCCTTATATAAAATGGTTATTCCTTTGCTATTCCGCCTTTAGACACAGCAAGGTCTTGTGTTTCATTTTCTCTGCACTGGCAATTACATGGGTAGGCTAAGTTGGACCCTGGTTTACAGAAACAACAATGTCAGATTCAAAAAGAAAAAAAAAATAAAACAATAACAACAACAACAACAAAACAAGCAGGAGGCCCTACCTGTAGCCTATGCTATATCCCCCAAACAAGATTCTGCTAGAGAGTATTTAAGTAGTACCATAGAAGATGCCTTTGCCCAGCTATTAATAAATTTTAAGAGTATGTATGTATTTGTGTATGTGTTCACATATACATACATATAGCTATCGTCCTTCATATAGAACTTTTGGTTAAAAACAACATGGAGCAAAGGAAGGAAACTTCAATAGAAAAAAATATCTTATTTTATAAATCAAGGAGGAATCTATTTTTTGTGAGAGCAGACATTTATGCAAATATCGGGATTTTTTTTTTATTAAATTGATTTATTTATTTTCAGAAAAACAGTATTCATTATTTTTTCACCACACCCAGTGCTCCATGCAATCCATGCCCTCTATAATACCCACCACCTGGTACCCCAACCTCCCACCCCCCCGCCACTTCAAACCCCTCAGATTGTTTTTCAGAGTCCATAGTCTCTCATGATTCACCTCCCCTTCCAATTTACCCCAACTCCCTTCTCCTCTCTAACACCCCTTGTCCTCCTTGATATTTGTTATGCTCCACAAATAAGTGAAACCATATGATAATTGACTCTCTCTGCTTGACTTATTTCACTCAGCGTAATCTCTTCCAGTCCTGTCCATGTTGCCACAAAAGTTGGGTATTCATCCTTTCTGATGGAGGCATAATACTCCATAGTGTATATGGACCACATCTTTCTTATCCATTCGTCCGTAGAAGGGCATCTTGGTTCTTTCCATAGTTTGGCAACCATGGCCATTGCTGCTATAAACATTGGGGTACAGATGGCCCTTCTTTTCATGACATCTGTATCTTTGGGGTAAATACCCACTAGTGCAATTGCAGGGTCATAGGGAAGTTCTATTTTTAATTTCTTGAGGAATCTCCACACTGTTCTCCAAAGAGGCTGCACCAACTTGCATTCCCATCAACAGTGTAAGAGGGTTCCCCATTCTCCACATCCTCTCCAACACATATTGTTTCCTGTTTTGTTAATTTTAGCCATTCTAACTGGTGTAAGGTGATATCTCAATGTGGTTTTAATTTGAATCTCCCTGAGGGCTAGTGATGATGAACATTTTTTCATGTGTCTGGATAGCCATTTGCATGTCTTGATTGGAGAAGTGTCTGTTCATATCTTTGCCCATTTTTTGATATGTTTGCCTGTTTTGTGCGTGTTGAGTATGAGGAGTTCATTATAGATCCTGGATATCAACCTTTTGTCTGTACTGTCATTTGCAAAGATTCTCAACAAGATCTTAGCAAACAGGATCCAACAGCACATTAAAAAGATTATCCACCATGATCAGGTGGGATTCATCCCTGGGCTACAAAGTTGGTTCAACATTCGCAAATCAATCAATGTGATACAACAAATTAATATGAGAAGAGAGAAGAACCACATGGTCCTCTCAATCGATGCAGAAAAAACATTTGACAAAATCCAGCATCCATTCCTGATTAAAACGCTTCAAAGTATAGGGATAGAGGGAACATTCCTGAACCTCATCAAATCTATCTATGAAAGACCCACAGCAAATATCATCCTCAATGGGAAAAAGCTTGCAGCCTTCCCTTTGAGATCAGGAACAAGACAAGGATGCCCACTTTCACCACTCTTGTTCAACATAGTATTAGAAGTCCTAGCAACAGCAATCAGACAACAAAGAGAAATAAAAGGTATCCAAATGGGCAATGAAGAAGGCAAACTCTCTCTCTTCGCAGATGACATGATTCTTTATATGGAAAACCCAAAAGACTTCACCCCCAAATTACTAGAACTCATACAGCAATTCAGCAACATGGCAGGATACAAAGTCAATGTGCAGAAATAAGTGGCTTTCTTATACACTAACAATGAAAATGCAGAAAGGGAAATTAGAGAATCAATTCCATTTACTATAGCACCAAGAACCATAAGATACCTGGGAATAAACCTAACTAAAGAGGCAAAGGATCTGTACTTGAGGAACTACAGAACACTCATGAAAGAAATTGAAGAAGACACAAAAAGATGGAAGACCATTCCATGCTCTTGGATCGGAAGAATAAACATTGTTAAAATGTCGATACTGCCTAGAGCAATCTATACTTTTAATGCCATTCTGATCAAAATTCCACCGGTATTCTTCAAAGAGCTGGAGCAAATAATCCTAAAATTTGTATGGAATCAGAAGAGACCCCAAATCACTAAGGAAATGTTGAAAAACAAAAATAAAGCTGGGGGCATCATGTTACCTGATTTCAAGCTTTATTACAAAGCTGTGATCACCAAGACAGCATGGTACTGGCATAAAAACAGACACATAGACCAGTGGAACAGAGTAGAGAGCCCAGGTATGGACCTTCAACTCTATGGTCAATTAATCTTAGACAAAACAGGAAAAAATATACAGTGGAAAAAAGACAGTCTCTTCAATAAATGGTGCTGGGAAAACTGGACAGCTATATGTAGAAGAATGAAACTTGACCATTCTCTTACATCGTAAACAAAGATAAACTCAAAATGGATAAAAGACCTCAACGTGAGACAGGAATCCATCCGAATCCTAGAGAAGAACATAGGCAGTAATCTCTTCCATATCAGCCACAGCAATTTCAAGATATGTCTCCAAAGGCAAAGGAAACTAAAGCGAAAATAAACTTTTGGGACTTCATCAAAATCAGAAGCTTCTGCACAGCAAAGGAAACAGTCAAAAAAACAAAGAGGCAACCCACGGGATGGGAGAAGATATCGGGGTCTTTCTTGAGAAAAATTTACATAACTACAAAATCATGAAAAATTATAAATTTTAGAAAGCTAAAAATACAAGAACAAAAAATAATCCAGAAAATTAACATTTTTAATGTCCTGGCATAGCCAATACCTATTTTTCTAAATCTGGAGGCTACAAGTTCTTTGACTGCCTCTTCACGTGCAATGATTTTTAATATTCTCTGTAGAATGGTAAGGGTTTGTGAATAGAAACTCATCATGGTTGATCTGGATGATGATGATTGATTGATTGATTGATAGCTTAGAAATGCTTCTTTTCATTGCATCTATAACTTTGTGGTTCTGCTCTGGTGCCACTTCTGCAGCAAGTCCACTGAGAACTCTAGTCCTTTGCTCTCCCTAAGTCCAACACAACCCAAGCAGCTCCTCACTTGTCATAATTTGGATCTCAGTGACCCTTAAAGGGATGAAGAGCAGCATCTTATTAGATCCTTCTTCCTGCAATCTAAGAATAGAGTTGGGACAATTAGTGAAGCAGACTGGGGGCATGGTGTTGATAGAGACCTGGCAGAAGGAGAAGTAGTGCAGGCAACTTTCCAGCCCCACCCACAGTCTCCGGACCACCAGCAGGAGCAGATTTCCACGCTCTCAATACACCATTTTTCTATCAATTCTTACCTTCTCAGAGCATAACACATGGAAAAATAGAAGAGGCACACTCAAACAAGAGGTCCTGAAACGTAAGTCTAGTATGCTTCATAGATCTACCCCTTACAAATCTTTCTGATGGTTGTTAGGCATAATTTCTTCAGCTTAGAAGTCTCTTTTAGCTTTTCTCTATTTGCCATATCCTGCTCATTGTTCCATATGCAGCTAACTTATTACCTCATCTCTGGAGATGCCTGCTGTGACATGACATGACATGATAGGACATGACACCCTATAGTATTTTACTCATATTTCTATCAAAATATTTACCATGAAACATTATGTTTCTACCTCTCTATGTGTCTACCTCTCTCACTAAATTGAAATGTTATAAAGGAATTATGTATATTAATTTTATATTCCTTGCCTTTATTACAAGCTCTGTTACAAAGTAGATTCTTAACAAATGATTGCTGAATGAAAGGCTGAATGTTTTGTCTCCAAGTGTCACCACCTCTAAGGTTCTGTGACTCCTTCACACAAAATTAACCCATTATGTCCAGCAATTTGTACATAATGAGTTCCTAAAAATTGTACACCAGAAATTTGTGTATGTATTTACTGTATCCACTAGAGTATTAGAGTGTCAAACAAAAAATCTAGCCCTTGGTCTTTTCTCTCAACATCAAACATAACAATTGACATGGTAGGGGAATCTGAATATATCTTACATAAAGGAATGTGCTACTTTACTGAGATTAAAAAAAAAAACGCTGGCATTTATTGAGTATGCATTAGGTACTAAATACTGTTCTAAGGGCTTTAAACAAAATATTTCACTTAATCCTTATAGCAACGCATAAGCCAGGATATTATCCCTCTTTTAAAAATAAAGGGATGATGGTTTAATCACATGGTCAAAAACTGGAGAAAGTGAATTCAGACATTTGAAGGTGGAATCCACAATCCCTGTTCCTAACCACTTTACCACACTGTCTTCTATATTCAGTGGTCTGGGTCACTATGTGACTCATTTTTACTGTTCCTCATGATTATTGAGTGTACTCTGTGATTTTTATTTAAATCAAATGCCATAAAATATCAGTCAGATAGAAAACTCATAACATCTAGCTAACTGAATTTTTTTGACAATTTAGTATCCATTCCCCTGCCTTAGTAAGTAGAATACAGAATACAATGGAATCATTTTTTTCAAATTTAAAATCTTCTAGGTTCCCAAGGACATAATTTTAAATCTTAGTAATTATTGCTCCACATATAGCTGTAGGAAATCTGGAAAATTGTCTGAATATTAGATAAACTGGACACAGAATGAAGAGATGATCTCTCAGAAGAGATGATCCAGAATGCTACAGGTTCTGAAAACTGACACATGAGGAACTGCTTAAACAGCCTACTTCCCCTGGAAATGAGAAGACTTGGGCTGTCAATTAAGTTAATGAGGACATAGTAGCATCATTGGTCCACTCAGTGCTGCTCTTTTATATCTCACATGCTCAGTTATCCATTCACTGATTCATTTCCTTGTTTTTTCTTCAGACTTCGGTCTCATTTCCTTCCCCCCATGGCAGCATTCTAATGGATTTAATATATATCTTTTTCTACCTTTTTACAAAAAATACATTGGTACTTGTGCACATATATTTTAAATTCACATAAAAGGTATTTTATTAAATATCTTGTTCTTTTTACTCAGCACTATGCCAGAGAGATCTATTTATATTGCTCTGTATACTAATCTGTTTCTAACTATGGCATAGGTGTTCATAATGCCCATCCACTGTATTTTATCTATCCATTCTCCATCTTGTACTCCTCTGGAGTTCCTCCAACTTTCTGCTATTATAAATGACCTGGAGTTAATATCCTTTTCTCTGCCCCTTACAGAACTAGTAAGAATTACTTTGAGTCATAAATGCAGGCAAATGATGATCTTCAAAGAGTATACCTAAAGGGCCATCATGGACTCAATCTTTGATTCACTAATGAATCCACAACATCTAAAACTATGCATATTTATAGAAGGAGTGCTCAATAATGGACTCTGTTCTGTCTCCAGAGTGTCCAATACATATTATGTGCTGAAAAGATGAATAAGTGAATGAATATCTTGACCCCTAGAGCTGACATTCTAGGAGTGGGTGATAAACAGTAAACAAATAATACAAATGCAAATAAAGTGATAAGAGCTATAAATAAAAATAGAACAGAGTATAAAGAAGAAGAGTAATGAAGATCCTCACTTTAAATATGAGGTCATAGAGGGCATGTCTGTTAAGACAATTTCTTAGCAAAGATAAATAAAGTGAGAAAGGGAACTATGTGGAAAACTAGGGTAAAAGCTTTTCAGACATAGAAAAGAACAAAAGGAAAGACCCTTACATGGCAGTACTCTTGGTATGTTCAAGAAATAGCTCTGAGGTTCAGAGGTTAAAAAACAACATGAACAGCACAGTGGAGCTAGATTAGAAAAAGTTAAGGGGAAAATAATTGAGGAACTGTACACCATGGTAGAGACTTTAGGCTTTATTCTGTAAGAAAGGAAGCCATTGGAAAGTTAGAAAAGACAAGTCACATTATCCAACAGGCTTGAAAAGAATCACTATGGTCTCTATGTGGAGAATAGACTACAAGGGAGGCAATATAGTGGGAGCAAAGTGATGAGGTAGAAGGATACAGCTATTTTCCAGCTGACAGATGCCTGCATAAAGAGTAATAGTAAAGATATTAAGAAGCAGATATATTCTGGATATACTTTAAAAGTGAAGTAAACAAAATGTGTTGTTAGAATAGATGTGGGACATGAAAAAAGAACTGAGTTGAGGAAATTTCCAAAATTTGGCATAAGTAACTGGTTGGAGAAGAGGAATAAGGAATAGATTCAAGGTAGGAGTTAGAGCAGGAATTTAATTCCAAATGAGTTAAGTAGGCAGTTAGATATATGACTCACATGAATGGGTATCAGGGGAAAATTCTCAGTCTTGAGTAATACATTTAATAGCTATCAGCATATAGAGATAGTTCTTAATATATAGGACAGGATGGGATCACCTAAGGTGTGAGTAGAGACAAATGTGATTAGGTGTCCTGGGACACTCAAAGGTTTGGAAATTCCAAAGATGAAGGATTTGGGTTAAAACAAAAAAGAGACACTAACAAAATACAAGAAAGGCTAGGAGAATAATGATACTTAGGCAGTCACATTAAAAAATTCAAATACTTTTTTAAAAAATCAAGTAAGATGATATTTGAAAAAGTTGATGTTACAGACTGAATTTTGTCCCCCACAATTCACTCAGATGTTGAAGTTAACCCCCACCCAGTAGGTCAGAATGTAAATATATTTGGAGGTATATTAGGGTCTTTAAAAGGTAATTAAGTTAGGAGGAGGAGTCAAGATGGCTGAGAAGTAGCAGGCTGAGACTACTTCAGCTAGCAAGAGATCAGCTAGATAGCTTATCTAAAGATTACAAACACCTATAAATCCAACAGCAGATCGAAGAGAAGAAGAACAGCAATTCTAGAAACAGAAAATCAACCACTTTCTGAATGGTAGCACTGGCGGAAAAGTGAATCCAAAGCGATGAGAAGATAGACCCCGGGGGGAGGGGCCGGCTCCCCGCAAGCGGCAGAGCAACGGAGCACAAAATCAGGACTTTTAAAAGTCTGTTCCGCTGAGGGACATTGATCCAGAAGCTAAACTGGGGTGAAGCCCACGCGGGGACAGAGTAGCCTCAGGTCCCGCAGGGTCACAGAAGGATCAGGGGTGTCTGAGTGTCACAGAGCTTACAGGTATTAGAACAGGGAAGCCGGCTTCAGAGACAGAGCCAAGGAGTGAGCTCCCAGCTCGGGGTTATGTTGAACGGGTCGCAGGCTCGTTGAGCTGGGAGCGTGGCCAGAGGCCACGGAAACGGGAGTAATTGGGCGCAGTTCTCTGAGGGAGCACTGAGGAGTTGGGCCCCGGGCTCTCGGCTCCTCTGGGCCGGAGACCAGGAGGCCGCCATTTTCATTCCCGTCCTCTGCAACTCTATGGAAAGCGCTCAGGGAACAAAAGCTCCCGAAAGCAAACCCGAGCATATTACTCAGCCCAGCCGCTGGTAAGAGCGGTGCAATTCCACCTGAGGCAAAGACACTTGAGAATCACTACAACAGGCCCCTCCTCCAGAAGATCAACAAGAAATCCAGCCAGGACCAAGTTCACCTACCAAGGAGTGCAGTTTCAATACCAAGGAGAGCGGCGGAATTCCAAAGGAGGAGAAAGCAAAGCATGGAACTCTTGGCTTTCTTTAGTCTTGCAGTTAATTTAATTTTTTTTTTCTTTTTCAATTTTTTTTCTCTTCTTCTGCTAAATTTTAACTTTTACACTTTTCTTTTTTAATATTTTTAACTAGTTTATCTAATATATATATATATTTTTCTTTTTTATACTTTTTCTTTATTTATTTTCTTTTTTAATTGTTTCTGGTCTTTGCATTTTTTTTTCTTTCTTTCTTTCTGAACCTCTTTTTATCCCCTTTCTCCCCCCTCACAATTTGGGATCTCTTCTGATTTGGTTAAAGCATATTTTCCTGGGGTTGTTGCCACCCTTTGAGTATTTTACTTGTTCCTTCATATACTCTTATCTGGACAAAATGACAAGGCAGAAAAATTCACCACAAAAAAAAAGAACAAGAGGCAGTACCGAAGGCTAGGGACCCAATCAATACAGACATTGGTAATATGTCAGATCTAGAGTTCAGAATGACGATTCTCAAGGTTCTAGCTGGGCTCGAAAAAGGCATGGAAGATATTAGAGAAACCCTCTTGGGAGATATAAAAGCCCTTTCAGGAGAAATAAAAGAACTAAAATCTAACCAAGTTGAAATCAAAAAAGCTATTAATGAGGTGCAATCAAAAATGGAGGCTCTCACTGCTAGGATGAATGAAGCAGAAGAATTACCAATATTGAAGACCAAATGAGAGAGCATAAAGAAGCTGAGCAAAAGAGGGACAAACAGCTACTGGACCACAAGGGGAGAATTTGAGAGATAAGTGACACCATAAGATGAAACAACATTAGAATAATTGGGATTCCAGAAGAAGAAGAAAGAGAGAGGGGAGCAGAAGGTATACTGGAGAGAATTATTGGGGAGAATTTCCCCAATATGGCAAAGGGAACGAGCATTAAAATCCAGGAAGTGCAGAGAACCCCCCCTCAAAATCAATAAGAATAGGTCCACACCCCGTCACCTAATAGTAAAATTTACAAGTCTTAGTGACAAAGAGAAAATCCTGAAAGCAGCCCAGGAAAAGAAGTCTGTAACATACAATGGTAAAAATATTAGATTGGCAGCAGACTTATCCACAGATACCTAGCAGGCCAGAAAGAGCTGGCATGATATATTCAGAGCACTAAACATGCAGCCAAGAATACTATATCCAGCTAGGTTATCATTGAAAATAGAAGGGGATGTTAAAAGCTTCCAGGACAAACAAAAACTGAAAGAATTTGCAAACACCAAACCAGCTCTACAGGAAATATCGAAAGGGGTCCTCTAAGCAAAGAGAGAGCCTAAAAGTAGTAGATCAGAAAGGAATAGAAACAATATACAGTAACAGTCACCTTACAGACAATACGATGGCACTAAATTCATATCTCTCAATAGTTACCCTGAATGTTAATGGGCTAAATGCCCCAATCAAAAGACACAGGATATCAGAATGGATAAAAAAACAAAACCCATCTATATGTTGCCTCCAAGAAACTCATTTTAAACCCGAAGACACCTCCAGATTTAAAGTGAGGGGGTGGAAAAGAATTTACCATGCTAATGGGCATCAAAAGAAAGCAGGAGTGGCAATCCTTATATCAGATCAATTAGATTTTAAGCCAAAGACTATAATAAGAGATGAGGAAGGACACTATATTACACTCAAAGGGTCTGTCCAACAAGAAGATCTAACAATTTTAAATATCTATGCCCCCAACATGGGAGCACCTAACTATATAAATCAATTAATAACAAAGTCAAAGAAACACATCAACAATAATACAATAATAGTAGGGGACTTTAACACGCCCCTCACTGAAATGGACAGATCATCCAAGCAAAAGATCAACAAGGAAATAAAGGCCTTAAATGACACACTGGGCCAGATGGACATCACAGATATATTCAGAACATTTCATCCCAAAGTAACAGAATACACATTCTTCTCTAGTGCACATGGAACATTCTCCAGAATAGATTACATCCTCGGTCCTAAATCAGGTCTCAACCGGTATCAAAAGATTGGGATCATTCCCTGCATATTTTCAGACCACAATGCTCTGAAGCTAGAACTCAATCACAAGAGGAAATTTGGAAAGAACGCAAATACATGGAGAATAAACAGCATCCTTCTTTTTTTTTTTTTTAAGATTTTATTTATTTATTTGACAGAGAGAAATCACAAGTAGATGGAGAGGCAGGCAGAGAGAGAGAGAGAGAGGGAAGCCGGCTCCCTGCTGAGCAGAGGGCCCGATGCGGGCCTCGATCCCAGGACCCTGAGATCATGACCTGAGCCGAAGGCAGCGGCTTAACCCACTGAGCCACCCAGGCGCCCAAACAGCATCCTTCTAAAGAATGAATGGGTCGACAAGGAAATTAAAGAATTGAAAAAAATTCATGGAAACAAATGATAATGAAAACACAATGGTTCAAAATCTGTGGGACACAACAAAGGCAGTCCTGAGAGGAAAATATATAGCGGTACAAGCCTTTCTCAAGAAACAAGAAAGGTCTCAGGTATACAACCTAACCCTACACCTAAAGGAGCTGGAGAAAGAACAAGAAAGAAACCCTAAACCCAGAAGGAGAAGAGAAATCATAAAGATCAGAGCAGAAATCAATGAAATAGAAACCAAAAAAACAATAGAACAAATCAACGAAACTAGGTGCTGGTTCTTTGAAAGAATTAATAAAATTGATAAACCCCTGGCCAGATTTATCAAAAAGAAAAGAGAAAGGACCCAAATAAATAAAATCATGAATGAAAGAGGAGAGACCACAACTAACACCAAAGAAATACAGACCATTATAAGAACATACTATGAGCAACTCTATGCCAACAAATTTGACAATCTGGAAGAAATGGATGCATACCTAGAGACATATAAACTACCACAACTGAACCAGGAAGAAATAGAAAGCCTGAACAGGCCCATAACCAGTAAGGAGATTGAAACAGTCATTAAAAATCTCCAAACAAACAAAAGCCCAGGGCCAGACGGCTTCCCAGGGGAATTCTACCAAACATTTAAAGAAGAACTAATTCCTATTCTCCTGAAACTGTTCCAAAAAATAGAAATGGAAGGAAAACTTCCAAACTCATTTTATGAGGCCAGCATCACCTTGATCCCAAAACCAGACAAGGATCCCAACAAAAAAGAGAACTACAGACCAATATCCTTGATGAACACAGATGCGAAAATTCTCACCAAAATACTAGCCAATAGGATTCAACAGTACATTAAAAGGATTATTCACCATGACCACGTGGGATTTATTCCAGGGCTGAAAGGTTGGTTTAACATCCGCAAATCAATCTATGTGATACAACACATCAATAAAAGAAAGAACAAGAACCATATGATACTCTCAATAGATGCTGAAAAAGCATTTGACAAAGTACAGCATCCCTTCCTGATCAAAACTCTTCAAAGTGTAGGGATAGAAGGCACATACCTCAATATTATCAAAGTCATCTATGAAAAACCCACCGCAAATATCATTCTCAATGGAGAAAAACTGAAAGCTTTTCCGCTAAGGTCAGGAACACGGCAGGGATGTCCACTATCACCACTGCTATTCAACATAGTTCTAGAAGTCCTAGCCTCAGCAATCAGACAACAAAAGGAAATTAAAGGCATCCACATCAGCAAAGAAGAAGTCAAACTATCACTCTTCGCAGATGATATGATACATCATGTGGAAAACCCAAAAGACTCCACTCCAAAACTGCTAGAACTTGTACAGGAATTCAGTAAAGTGTCAGGATATAAAATCAATGCACAGAAATCAGTTGCATTTCTCTACACCAACAATAAGACAGAGGAAAGAGAAATTAAGGAGTCAATCCCATTTACAATTGCACCCAAATCCGTAAGATACCTAGGAATAAAACTAACCAAAGAGGCAAAGAATCTATACTCAGAAAACTATGAAGTACTCATGAAAGAAATTGAGGAAGACACAAAGAAATGGGATAATGTTCCATCTCCTGGATTGGAGGAATAAATATTGTGAAAATGTCTATGCTACCTAAAGTAATCTACACATTTAATGCAATTCCTATCAAAGTACTATCCATCTTTTTCAAAGAAATGGAACAAATAATCCTAAAATTTATATGGAACGAGAAAAGACCTCGAACAGCCAAAGGAATATTGAAAAAGAAAGCCAAAGTTGGTGGCTTCACAATTCCAGACTTCAAGCTCTATTACAAAGCTGTCATCATCAAGACAGCATGGTACTGGCACAAAAACAGACACATAGATCAATGGAACAGAATAGAGAGCCTAGAAATAGACCCTCAACTCTATGGTCAACTAATCTTTGACAAAGCAGGAAAGAATGTCCAATGGAAAAAAGACAGTCTCTTCAATAAATGGTGTTGGGAAAATTGTCAGCCACATGCAGAAAAATGAAATTGGACCATTTCCTTACACCACACACAAAAATAGACTCAAAATGAATGCAGGACCTCAATGTGAGAAAGAAATCCATCAAAATCCTTGAGGAGAACACAGGCAGCAACCTCTTCGACCTCAGCCGCAGCAACATCTTCCTAGGAACATCGCCAAAGGCAAGGGAAGCAAGGGCAAAACTGAACTATTGGGATTTTATCAAGATCAAAAGCTTTTGCACAGCAAAGGAAACAGTTAACAAAACCAAAAGACAACTGACAGAATGGGAGAAGAATTTTGCAAATGACATATCAGATAAAGGGCTAGTGTCCAAAATCTATAAGGAGCTTAGCAAACTCAACACCCAAAGAACAAATAATCCAATCAAGAAATGGGCAGAGGACATGAACAGACATTCCTGCAAAGAAGACATCCAGATGGCCAACAGTCACATGAAAAAGTGTTCCATATCACTCGGCATCAGGAAAATACAAATTAAACCACAATGAGATATCACCTCACACCAGTCAGAATGGCTAAAATTAACAAGTCAGGAAATGACAGATGCTGGTGAGGATGTGGAGAAAGGGGAACCCTCCTACACTGTTGGTGGGAATGCAAGCTGGTGCAGCCACTCTGGAAAACAGCATGGAGGTTCCTCAAAATGTTGAAAATAGAACTACCCTATGACCCAGCAATTGCACTACTGGGTATTTACCCTAAAGATACAAACATAGTGATCTGAAGGGGCACGTGCACCCAAATGTTTATAGCAGCAATGTCCACAATAGCCAAACTATGGAAAGAACCTAGATGTCCATCAACAGACGAATGGATCAAGAAGATGTGGTATACATACACAATGGAATCCTATGCAGCCATCAAAAGAAATGAAATCTTTTCATTTGCGACAACGTGGACGGAACTAGAGGGTATCATGCTTAGCGAAATAAGTCAAGCGGAGAAAGACAACTATCATATGATCTCCCTGATATGAGGAAGTGGTGATGCAACATGGGGGTTAAGGGGGTAGGAGAAGAATAAATGAAACAAGATGGAATTGGGAGGGAGACAAACCATAAGTGACTCTTTTTTTTTTTTAAGATTTTATTTATTTATTTGACAGAGATTACAAGTAGGCAGAGAGGCATTCAGAGAGAGGAGGAAGCAGGCTCCCTGCTGAGCAGAGAGCCCGATGCGGGGCTCGATCCCAGGACCCTGGGATCATGACCTGAGCCGAAAGCAGAGGCTTTAACCCACTGAGCCACCCAGGCGCCCCCCATAAGTGACTCTTAATCTCACAAAACAAACTGAGGGTTGCTGGGGGGAGTGGGGTTTGGGGGAAGGGGGATAGGGTTATGGACATTGGGAAGGGTATGTGCTATGGTGAGTGCTGTGAAGTGTGTAAACCTGGTGATTCACATACCTGTACCCCGGGGGATAAAAATATATTATATGTTTATAAAAAATAAAAAATTAAAAAGGAAAAAAATTAAAAAAAGAAAGAAATTTTCTACTGTACAGAAAAAAAAAGGTAATTAAGTTAAAATGAAGGCATTAGTATAGGCCCTAATCCAATATGATTGGTGTCCTTATTAGAAGAGGAAATGTTACCATAGGCATGCACAGAGGGAAGACCATGTGAAAACATAAGAAGATGGCCATCTTCAAGTGAAGGAGAGAGGCCTCAGGAGAAACCAACCCTGCCAATATTTTGATCTCAAATTCTAGCTTCCAGAACTGTGAAAAAATAAATGTTATCTATGGCTCCAGTCTGTGGACTTCATTGTGACAGCCCTAGCTAATTAACACAATTGGTCCTTATAGTTAGTGATGTGAAGGTCATTGGTGACACTGAAATGAGCAGCATCAATAGACAAATGGGCACCAAAGCCTGACCAGGATTTGTGATACCAGAGGAAAGAAGGTAAAATATCTCCAGTTTATAAGGAGACAGATTTTACTTTAGCATTTAATGTCATTTCTAACAGCCTAAATGTTGAATGGGGGACCTCAGTGGGTACTGAGTTTATGATTAGAGAGTTTGGACAATTACTATTCATTAATTCCTTTCTTAGTCTGAAATTCTTACTTTATTATTAGGACAATTATAGAAGAAAAATTTAAAAATAACCAGATAACTCAACTTTTAATCAACAAAAGTGAAGACTATAAGGAAATATCTAAGACATTCTGTTTACTCAAATGTTCCAGTTAACTGGGTTCTGATTAATTATTTTCAGTTTCAGTGAGATTATAATTAACAAAGCAGTAAGATATTTTGGGACACCTGGGTGGCTCGGTCAATTAAGCAGCTGCCTTTGGCTCAGGTCATGATCCGAGGGTCCTGGGATCGAGTTCCACATTACGCTTCTTGCTACATGGGGAGTCTGCTCCCCGCTCTGCCTGCAGCTCCCCCTGCTTGTGCTTGCACTCTCTCTCTCTCTCTCTCTCTCTGACAAATAAATACATAAAATCATAAAAAAAATAGTTAAATATTTAAAGTGTACAATGTGATTTGACATATGTATACATTATGAAAGGACTCCCTTTTGTAAATCCAACAAGTTAATTAACACTACCATCCCCTCATATTTTTACCCTCTCTTTTCTTTGTTTTCTTACTGTTGTTGTCATTTTGTTTTGTTTGGTTTGGTTGCAGGGCTTTTTTGTTGTTCCTGTTGTTGTTTTGTGAGAACAATGAATTTCTATTCTCTCAGCAGATTCCAATTGTATAATATAGTACTACCTACTATAGTTACTATTTTATACATTAGGTTCTCAGAACTTATTCATCTTGTAACTGAAAGTTTGTACCCTTTTATCAATCTCTGTTTCCCCCAGCAACCATAGAAAGACAAATTCTTCATGTTATCACTTATATTTGGAATCTAAAGAAGAGAGAAAGAGAGAGAGAGAGAAGAAATCAAATTCCTTGATTAAAGTAATTAATTACTTCACCTTACACAGAAAACAGGACAAATTTTAAAGGCCTCTTAAGAACCACTGAGCTAACTTCAGGCTAGCTCATTTTTTTCAGGTTTGATAAGGTTAACTCCTAATTTACCTTATGCTTTCCAAATGCCAAGGGTTCATCCTGTCAAATATATTCTGCTGTATGTTTTTTTTTTCACCCTATGCTAATACATCAAGTAATAATTTAGAATCAGGACAACTTTCATTTGGTTTGTTCATTCTTTTTTTTTAAGATTTTATTAATTTATTTGATAGACAAAGCTCACAAGTAGGCAGAGAGGCAGGCAGAGAGAGAGGAGGAAGCAGGCTTCCTGCTGAGCAGAGAGCCTGATGGAGGGCTCGCTCCCAGGATCCTGGGATCCTGACCTGAGCCACCCAGGCGCTCCTGGTTTGTTCATTCTAATCAACTACATTTGTGAGCATTAAATTCCTTCAAAGCAGAAGAGAAGATTTGTGTTCTTCCTCTATTTTTGATCCCCCGGATTCATTTATATGATATGCCAGGAATGCTTCTGGTGCATAGAATAATGATACTATTCACTACCAGGATTAATTTATATTTCTGAGTACTTTTTTAAATCAATCAGAGAAGAATATTCTCTTTTTTTTGGTGGGTTCCAACTCTAATATCATATCACTATGCTCCTGGCTAAAGATAAGATAATGAAAATAATAAAAACTCCAAATTTTTAAATAGCATATGGTATTTTGTTACAGTAGCCTGGTCTGACCAGTTGTGTCCAGTACCATGTTGTGGTGTTAGACTTACTGATTGGCCCATGAACTAAAGGATTACCATGTTATCCAGAAAGACTCTGTGCCTCTGACTTATGAATGCAAGTTGAACTTGCAGGCAAGTTCCTTCATCTTTGTTTATAAACCCTGAGCCCAGACTGACCACAGTATTTTGTTCTGGAATATGGATCATTATGGTTTAAGTAAGACACTGAACTGAGAGGGTATAATGAATGTTATACAGGGTCCCAGAGGACCTATAACTTATCTCAATGTTCATAGTTGATTCCTTGAGGCTGGGCTTGAGATATTACATCACCTATGTGAATGATTCATAGTCTCCTTAAACTGTTTTTAAAAACTTTTGGTCTGACTGGTTTCTGGAATCCCATGGAGGTCACATCTATAAGAAGGATAAAAGTAGAAAGATTCACATGTCATTAAAACCTCATCTCATTCCATATAAGAGGTTATTGTTCAAACCAAGAACTGCTGTCACTACCTTTGACAATCCTTCTGTGAGTAACTCTCTTATTTTTCCTCACAGAGTGGCAAAGGGGACACTAAGACAGAAGGTGATGAGTTAAAAACATACTTTGTTCAGTGTTTCAGTCACCATGGCAGAGATATAAAGATGTTTAATGTAGTTTTGGAGTCAGAAATCTGGATTCCAATCCAACTTTCCTAATTAGCAATTGAATAATTTATTCAACTATTTATAAAAAATTTATTTAAACCAAACCTCTGGGTGACTGAGTGGCTCAGTTGGTTAAGCACCTGCCTTAGGCTCAAGTCATGATCTTGGGGTCCTGGGAACGAGGCCCACATTGGGCTCCCTACTCAGTGGAAAGCCTGCCTACCCCTCTCCCTCCAATCCCTCCCCTCTGGCTCTTGTTCCCTCTCCAGCTATCTCAAATAAATAAATAAATCTTAATTTAAAAAAAAAAAAAAACACAAGCCTCGGTGTTTCTAGCTATACAAAGTGAGGACAAGTGAAACAAAATATTTGTACAAGATCTAGCACAATAATTACTATAAATTGATACTCAATACTATTTTCTTCCTTTTCTTTATTTAGATAACTTTTTGTGGAAATCACAAACTCAAACAAAATGCTACAGATTCCAGGAGGACTGAAAAGGACAAAAAAAAATTCATTATAACAGAATTTCCTACCCAGAAAGACTTTGGTAGAAAGTAACCTTAAACATTATCCACAGACTTTCAGAGTAGGAAATTTTGTTATAACTAACTTTCTTTTCTTTTTTCTTTTTTCTTTCCTTTTTTCTTTCTTTTCCTTTCCTTTCCTTTCCTTTCCATTCCATTCCTTTCCTTTCCTCTCTTTTCCTTTTCTTTTCTTTTCCCTACTCAATCCTCCTGGAATCTGTAGCTCTCCCACTCTTATTAGATTTCCACAAAAAGTTATCTAACTACAACCATTTTTTCCAAGTCTACCTTGTGAAACTATGCCTTCAGCCATAGCTAGACCCTAAATCACACAGGAAAGGAACTGGCATGGAGGTTGCCCAGTGAAAATTAGGTATATTCTAGGACAGCCCTACTCTAATCTCATTCTTCACATTGCAAACCTACTACATGTCTGACATGAGATGATAAAAATAATGGCAAATACTTGGCTTTTACTTAATCTATAACAGTTTATAAAGCTCTTTTAACTTCTTTTAACAAAATGTTCTTGAGACATCTCTGAAGTAATCAAGACACTATCCTCATTTTAGATTAAAAAAAAAAAAGTCTCAAAAAGTCAAAGTATGCAGCCAAGTTTGAGTACTGAAACCAGGATCTAAACTCAGGGTTAGTTAATATTCAAGCTTAGCCTTTTTCCTTTTTTGCTGATTTCCTTAGAGTCAGTTAAATCCCATAAGGTTTTTTTTCCCACACGAATGCTCTTAAGTTAGTTTTTCCTCATTCAGAATTTGTGTAAGAAAATGCTGAACCTTATTGTAAAATGTTATGTGTATTCCTTTCTAAATTTCATCTTGATAATTTCAAACAAAATTGCAGTCTAGGATTCCCTTTGATTTTTGTGTCCAAATTTTTTTTTCATCCTTACCAGCTTTTTGTTATCTATAGATCTGACAAGTTCATCTACTGATATGTCTCCGTCCAGTCATTTAAAGTGTTATCCAACAGTACAGATATCTGAACAAAATCCTGTAGTGCATCATTTAAGAAATGCTTTAAGTTTGACATCATCTATCAGTCAACTTGCAATATAAATTAGTAGTTAAAATCATGGATTCTAGAGTCAAGAGACCTCGATTTGTATCCCTGGGTCTGCCACCTATGGCATGACTTGGAAGGAATAACTTCACATGTCTAAATCTTAAGGGTTTTCATCTTTAATAAATAAAAAGAAGATATTCTCATAAAATAATAATAGTAAAACCTTATTGAAGAATAAATGAAAAAAGATTATTTATAGACAATAGCATTGCGATGGCACATATTCAGCTTTTTTAAAATGTTAAGTATTATTCTGATTAACAGTAATTTTTTTTTTTTACAATCATGCTACGTATAACATTTATTTCACCCCACAACAGGGAAGATTTGGTAAACCTGGAGATCTGTCACCTGGTCATTTTTAAGAAAAAAATTTCTACCTAATTAAAGAGAGGACAATGAGCTAACTGCAGACATCTCCAGCTTTTTGCCTCAGCTACAGAGCCACCCTGCCTTGGGCCATGCCCTTCCAAGACAGCCTGAACTAATAGGATGTAGAGGATTATTAAAATGCAGGCATTTGAGTCCAATGTATCCTAAATCTAACTCAAAAGTAACTCCAATATAATTTAAGCAGACAATACTTTTTCCAGAGCTCCTGAGAAGTGTTTGCATTACAGTTTGACTTCTCCCTTTGCGAGGTTCTGCTTCATCTTTCTTGTGTGTCAATCTCTACATCTTGCATCTCAATCTCTGTTTTAGCATCTGCTTCTGAGGAACTCAACCTGTGACAGATGGTATTGTCGAATGTGTGGCTGGAATCAAGTTACATTGTGTGTGCTCTATCAGTTCTCTACCCCTATCAAACAAACAAAAAAACACATACACGCATGCACACACACACACACACACACACACACACATAAAGTAAGTAACAAAAGTAAGAAACTAAGTAAGCAAGAAAGCAAAGACCAATAGTTTTGTTTCACTTGATTTATACTTAAGAATCTCTTTTTCTTACTGGTAGTTGCCATTTTTCTGCCTAAGAACTAACATTGAAATTGCTAAACAAAACAATGCTTCTAACCATCCCTTCCTTTCCTGCTCATCCTGTCCTCCCCTAACTCCCTTCCCAGGGAGGTTGCATTAGTTTGCTACACTGCCATAACAAAGTACTACAGACTGGGTGTCTGAAACAACAGAAACATTTCCTCATACTTCGGGAAGCTGGAAGTCCAAGTTGCATCCTTAAACAATCTCCTTCTCTTGAATTTGGGCTGGATCTGACAATTTGTTTCTAATGAACAAAATATGGCAAAACCGATGAGCTGTCACTTCCAAGATTAAGTTACAAAAAAACTATGTTTCCTGTCTTGGGCATCCTCTCTTATTTGTTCTGAGGGAAGTTAATAGCTGTTTGTGAGTTTCCCTATGCAAGCTCATGGATTATGGAACTGATGTTTTCAGATCATAGCCATCAGAGACCTGATGGCCAGAAAACAGTCATATGAATGAGTATGGAAGTGGATGGCCCCCAAGTCAAGCCTTGAAATGACTGCAACCAGGGCCAACAACTTCACTTCAGCCTCATTAAAGACCTTAAGCTAGAGGCACCCAGTTAAGCTATATTGGGTTTTGACCCATAGAAACTTTGCAATAATAAATGTTTGCTGTTTTAAACAATAAGTTCAGGAGAATCTATTATACAGTGATAGATAACTAATACATCACCTCTCCTCTTTTGTCCACATTACTTCAATAGCCTTCGAACTCTTCTCTCTGACCATAGACCCCAGTACATCCTTCATGCAGAGTCAGAATTATTTGGGCACAAGTCAAATAATGTTATTTTCTAATGTTAAAAAAAAAAATCAATAACTTAATTGCCTCTTGATTGAAGTACAAATTCTTACTACGGCTTTTCAGAATCTAATCTCAATCCATTTCCCCAGTTATTATCTTCTATTATGATCCTCAAGAGCCCTACTATGCTCCAGCCAGAACAGAATAACATCTCATATTTTCTCTTTCATGCTATATTCTCAATTGGAGATGTTAATATTTATCTTCTCCTCCCATCAAATTTCTTATCTTTCAAGGAAAATTTCAAATGTCACCTTCTTGACAAATGGAGCCAAAATAACTCTGATGAAAATGAATTTCCTTCATTTTCTGTTTTCCCGACCCATTAATCTTATCTCAACAACAGCACCTACTTTAGTTCACTTTGTATCATAGATTAGAATATCCCTATGTGTTTGCCTATTTAAAGACCCTCCTTGAAGCTGCAAACTCTGTATTAATAATCACCTTTTTTACCTCTGTATTTTCAATAGTATATTTTGCTCATGGTAGGTATTCACCAGTAAGCTTACACGATTAACTCTAAAATTATCTTAGGGATAGATTTATCTATCCATGGTCTACTTTTTACTTTCCAAAATAAAATATTCTAATATCCCATAGATCACTCAATTTATTTCTAAATTTGGGCTCCTTGTCATCTTACTAATTTAAAATTTATTTTCTTATCCACTCAGCCTAGCAGTTAAACAAGGTCAAATAGAAAGAAATGGGGGCACCTGGGTGGCTCACTCAGCTAAGCATCTGATTTTTGCTCAGGTCATGATCTCATGTCTTGACATCCAGCCCTGAATCAGCCCCCTGCTCAGTGGGGAGTATGCTTCTCCCTCTCCCTCTGTCCATCCCCCACTCATGCTCTCTTTAATAAATAAAAATTAAAAATTAAAAAAAAAAGAGGAGGGCACCAGGGTGGTTTAATTTTTTAAGCACCTATCTTCAGCTTGGGTCATGATCCCAGGGTCCTGGGATAAAGTCCTGCATCAGGCTGTCTACTCAGCAGGGAGTCTGCTTCCCCCTCTCCCACCACTGCTCATGCTCTCTCTCTCACTCATTCTCTCTCTCAAATGAATAAATAAAATCTTTAAAAGAGAGAGAGAGAGAAATGTAGGGGTGCCTGAGTGGCACATCATTTGAACATCCAACTCTTTGTTTCTGTTCAGGACCTGATCTCAGTGTAGTCCCTGTCGGACTCTGTGCCCTACCTCAGGCTTCTCGCTCAGAGCAGAGTCTGCTTATGTTTCTTTCTCCCTATGCCCCTCCCCACCCCCACTCACTCTCCCTCTCTCTCTCTGTCTTTCAAATAAATTCTTTAAAAAAAAAAAAAAAGGTGGGGGGGAGAGAACAATGTAGGTTTAAAAGGTGGAAGTAAAATCACAGGAAAGAACAAAAATTTTTCAATCAATTCCTTTTCAGCATGGTGATGGGAGGGGAAAAAAGGGGAGATTTAATGTAAAATAGACCTAGAAACAAATATTAGAGTTAAGTCTTTCAACTTAAGGTGCATTGGTCTCAATTTCTTCAAGCGGAAAAATTAAAGCAATAAGAATACCTGCCATGAAAGTTTGTGAAGGGAAATGAGAAAACCTGGTTAAGACATTCCATAATGGTGGGTGTTCTTTCCCTTTACTTCCCTAAATGGTCCAGATCTTTATTTCATTTCTCAATTGTTTCAAATATTGTTCAGTGACAACCAAATGAATTTTAAAAGTATGTGAGAAATAAATAAGAGGGAAAGAAACTTGTGTGGTAAAGTGGGGAAGAGAGGAAGTAAAGAAATTGAGACATAAGGAAATAGTGAAGTACCCCACAGATACATAGTGTTATTTATTCATTTTCTATTCTTCACCATGGCATGGAGACGCTTCAGTAATATGGAGAACCAGCCCAGCTACACAGGATATGTAGAGAAGGTGTGCTGGCAAAGCAAGAAACCCAATAGGAAAACTTTGTCATCACCTGTTGTAGTTTTGCAAAACCCACTATTAAAAAAAAAAAAAAATCTGAAGTGGTGGTTTAATCTTCCAGCTAATTACCTTGATCTTATAGAGGCTTCAAATCAGTGCAGAAAAGATCACATCACACAGCTTCTTTACCTTAAATTTCAAGAAAATATCCCACGTTTTATATTCTACAGGTCTCCCAGAGAAATCCTGCAAATTAGTTTCCCCCTACAAAGACTGATAGAGCTCAGTACCTTGAGGCTGAACAGTACTAAAGAAAGTGAATTGGCAGTATTTTGGAGCTGGGTTTCAGGAATAGAAGAACTGACTATAGGTAGAGCTTGAGGTTCTCCAAACCACCATATTCCACCTTCCCTAAGAGCACGTCATGCTGCAATATTGAATTATTGCTCTTTTTTACTCTAATATCAGTTTTTTCACCATAAAATAGACCATTCTGTTTAAATGGCATATTCTATGGCTAAAATAAACAAGTCAGGAAATGATGCTGGCGAGGATGCGGAGAAAGGGGAACCCTCCTACACTGCTGGTGGGAATGCAAGCTGGTGCAGCCCCTCTGGAAAACAGCATGGAGGTTCCTCAAAATGTTGAAAATAGAACTGCCCTATGACCCAGCAATTGCACTATTGGGTATTTACCCTAAAGATACAAACATAGTGATCCAAAGGGGCACATGCACCCGAATGTTTATAGCAGCAATGTCCACAATAGCCAAACTATGGAAAGAACCTAGATGTCCATCAACAGATGAATGGATCAAGAAGATGTGGTATATATACACAATGGAATACTATGCAGCCATCAAAAGAAATGAAATCTTGCCATTTGCGACAACATGGATGGAACTAGAGCGTATCATGCTTAGTGAAATAAGTCAAGCAGAGAAAGACAACTATCATATGATCTCCCTGATATGAGGAAGTGGTGATGCAACATGGGGGCTTAAGTGGGTAGGAGAAGAATCAATGAAACAAGATGGGATTGGGAGGGAGACAAACCATAAGTGACTCTTAATCTCACAAAACAAACTGAGGGTTGCTGGGGGGAGGGGCTTTGGGAGAAGGGGGTGAGATTATGGACATTGGGGAGGGTATGTGCTTTGGTGAGTGCTGTGAAGTGTGTAAACCTGGTGATTCACAGACCTGTACCCCTGGGGATAAAAATATATGTTTATAAAAAATAAAAAATTTAAAAAAAATTTAAAAAAAATAAATGGCATATTCTATTGTATATAAAAATGGAAATTAGAGAAATATGCTATTTGAAAAATCATAAAATTGACATTAAAAAAAAAAAAACTCATTTCTCCCGCCACAAGCACAAAATCTTCAAGATGATCATGGGGTAAAAAAATTCTATCCCATAAACAAAAGAACATACTTATCTTTTTTATGGATGACAAAATTAAACAATTTATAAACCAGAAACGAATATTTCATGGAGACCTTCAGAAAGAAGCTATAACTTCCGATGTTAAATTTATTATGTTCAATTTCTTTCATGAGTACTTTATAGTTTTCTGAGTATAGATTCTGTGCCTCTTTGGTTAGGCTTATGAAAAATAAAAAAAATTTTTAAAAAAATGTATTATGTTAAGAGATACCATAAATTGATGCTACCTTATCTCTAAAAGATCAAAAGCTGTCAGGCAGTTTCTACATCTACATTCCTCTGACATCACCTAAACTCTTAACAGCAAGAGAAGCTAGATTGAGGTGGACTAGTCAGAAGAAAAGCCAGTGAGTGCTGAGGTCTAAGAAGATGATCATCTAAAGCATGCTTGAAGAATTGTCCTAAGACAGACAGTGAAATAACACCAACATAGACAAACAGCTTTTCTAAAATATGCAATTATTTCTTTTAATTTTCTATACTCCAGCCGTATTCCCAAGAAACTTGATCAAGTTTTCTGAACTCAGGTTCCCAGTAATTCCTACTCCTAATCCATAACCTTGCCTTCTAGGATAAAAATGAAAATTTTACAATAAGACTGATAATAAGAGCTGTGTACAATAGGGGCAATGCCCCAGTTCTCTTTTGCTCCTGACAGCCACAGAAGGAAACATGTGAAGCTGATCCACATCTCACCTACAGGCCAGAGATAAGCCCAGCCTAACACAGCCAAGATCAGCAAAACGACTGATGACTTACAAGTCCATGGGTGCGAAAAACAAATATTTGTTGATATAAACTACTGAGATTTTGGAGATTGCTTGTCATGTAGATTACTGCAACAATATCTGCTACACCACTATAAAAATCTCCATGCTTGGGTCTTCGAAAATTTATCTGAGCAGAGAAAATTCCAGAAACAGCTCATTACATAAGGAGATTATAAACTATTGGAAAATGGTATACTTGTATCTTCTAAGCTAGTTCTCCTAAGAACAATTAGGTCGCTAAGCAAAGAAAATAAGAAATAAAACATTTAATAGAAATACAAAGAAATTGAGACATAAGGTGATTAATGCCCTTTGCAACCATGGTATTCAAGCATTGTTACTGATCTTTGACTAGTTTGACTACTATTAAAGAAACACATTCATGTTTATTTGAAAAAGAGAAACAAGAAAACAAAAAAAGAAACATAAAGGAGAAACAAAAAAAAATTTTTTTTTAAACTTTGTTTTCTTTACTGGCTGAATTATTTCTACCTCTAACTGACTGAACCATTTTTCCTTCTTCTACTTTCATTAAATTTACTTTGAACTAAGATGAAAATTGTGTTTCTGAGGATCTGAGGAAAAACCATCATAGTTGTTTTTAACCTGAACTATGTTTAAGAATCACCTGGGAAGCTTTTTTGAAAATACAGAGGCCTGGGGTTCTCTCCCAGAAATTCTGATTTAATTGTTCTAGGTAGGGTAGAGGTACATTGTGATGCATCTTCTCAGGTGATTCTAATAGGTAGCTAGAGTTAAAAACCACCATCCTTTAAGAAGGTAAGAGATGCTCCCCCAAAAAATGTTAATAAAAATATCCTTACAATAAGAGATAACGTTTTAAAGAATACTTTAAAACAACAACAAAAGTCTCAGAAAAGCATCTTGGCTAATAAAATGAAAAGTTGAATATGCCACCTTTTCAATTAACACCTTTGAAGTAAACACCAGCTGAGTGATTAACACATCTCACCCATTCTAACTAGGAGAGAGCTGATCTTGACAGCTAGAAAGGTAGTATCTTTCATATTACTTATTCTTAATCACTGACTCAAGACATGAAATGGATTTTCTTGATCTGAAAAGTCTTTATAACTGAGTCCCTAATTATCAGTGAACTATGTGAAACCACGGGATTTGAAGGGTTGCTTTGCATATGTAGCACATTTTCTGGCTTTTGGAATATGAATAGGTCATTGTTTTTCCATGTTCAAAATATTTGTCACCTACTATAAGCTCAGAACCACAATGATATTTTTGGTCCACCCATTTTAAAAAGGTTCCAATGAGCTCAGTTAACAACATGTTCTTGCCAAATGAGATTTGCCATATAATCTAAGCACAACTTGTCATCAGTGTTCCAAGACATTGAAAGAAGGGAAATACATATAATGCTACATATTTACTGATTATAATTTAGGAGACTTAAAGCTGGAAGGTGTGATTTGCAGGTTGAAAATTAAGTGCCAAGCTTACTTCAAAAACCAGTTTTGTTCCCATACTTCTCACCTACCTCATTTCCTAAATTGAAGTATCATATTCTAAAGATTCTTTCTCAGAGCTGTTATTCATATACAGCCTTACATTCCAACACAGTCTTTCTGCCACTGGTATCATTTAGTTCCCCCTCACCCCTATTACCTTCCACTGCATTTTCCATACCACCTCCAGGGTTAGCTTTGTAAAACCTAAATATGTTTTGGTTTCTTATATCAAACAGTTTCAATTCCAAAATTCATAGTTTTGAATATATGTTCATTTACAAACTGGGCCCAATCTTTCCCTACATAACCTCTTTCTGTCTCATGTACCCTACAGTTATCATACCACGGCAGCATCATGGTTGTTCAACACGTGCAGTATTACAGGGTCCTGTCCTCAGAAGGTCCCTTCACTTTGTTTAATACACTAATTTTGCCTTCTTGAAATTCTTAATAATTTTATCTTTGAACCTATGCTTTATAAGTCCAGCAGAACAATGGGGCATGCATATGAATAGAGGAGACACACATTGTATATGTCTGCACTTCTTCGATACTATATCCACACATAGCATTGTGATGACCCAATGAGCACAGAATTTCAGTGAACCCCCAATGGGTGGGCGTTCAACAGGACTCAAAGCAATTACAAAGTATGTGTGTTATATCTAAAAATAGTTAAATAAGTTCACTGATAGTTTTGAGAGTGCATGCTTTGTGTTTGAAGAAGTTACTTTAAATGCAAAAATGAAGGCAATGGTATTCTGAGAAGCACAAGCGACCAAGAAATTCCATCATATCCTTTCTTATTTGTGTTATTTCCCTTTATTAAATGGTTATTTCTTAAATGCGATGATATAGGATGAAGGAAGAGACAGGAAAACCTATAGTGATCTTTCACCTTTTTACCCAACAGTAAGCTGAATGTTGACAGTGGTGGTAAAATGTACACATATCAAGATGTGAAAAAGAAACAACTGGGTTAATTTTGTGTGGCATTTCCACTGTTATGATAAAAAAATACATATGCATGTTCTTGTTCTTTGTTCTTGAAAAAATTGTGTAAAATTTTGGTTATTTCACTAGTGAAATGCTGTTATGTTTGCATTTAAAGCTGGCATTGCTCAATATAAAGATGAATAGAAAAATTCATGATAATATTAAAATTTTCATTTTTCTTCACTTAGGACAACAGTAAAAGCCAAATGAAAAAAAAAAAAAAAAAAAAAACACCATGACAAGTCAAGAGAGAGACTGGAAGAAACTTTTTAAAAGTTTCCCAAGCCTATAGGACAAAGTTGGGTATTTCTTTCCCCCTATAAACTATGAAGCCTTCGAAAGGAAGGTCTGGGACTATCATGATATATACCACAAAAGTAGGCATTTAATTAAAAAAATACATGTTGAATAAAATGGTTGTCAAGGAAGCTAAGTAGAAAGGGGCTTTATATGCTAACATTTGCCCTAGAATCCTACACTCACCTAGAGTTGGCAGTGCTTTTGTCACTTGGGCTCACACCAGTTGTCTAATGACAGTACTTGTCATTTAAAACAGTTTTCTGCTTATTGAGTCAAGACCCCTTCATATTTTCTTTTGGAGATGAGAGTACGACTGGTATAGCCAAAGGTGATCTTATTTCCAGCCATTAAACAATGTTAATTTCATGGGCTACAGAGAGAAGCAGCTTATGCAAATGAATATGATTTCACCAGCTCACAGTTTATTAATATGAATAGGTTAGCAATTCGTGATCCATAGCCTTCCCCAATAAGTATGATTCAGAAGGTCAAGGTTATTTTTTTCCTGAAAAGAGATTCATATTAATATGCAGATAATTTCTCAGAGGTAGGTTCAGGACCCCTCACATTCTAAATAGCTACTTCTACTATATGAAGTCAGTGAACTGCAGAGCAAATATGAAAAGAAAATCTGAATGTCTCAGTGTAATCCCACAGAATTCAGAGTGAATGCAAGGAAACTACCTGCTAAACTTGATCTGACACTCTAACCTATTCAGAAACATGCCAGATATATCTACTCCAATGTATAACACTTCTGAGAATGGAAATGCAATTTTTCACAATGAAAGATGTTGATGGTATTTCTTGTGCTCATGAGAAGCCTTAATAGTTTCCATGCATCAATGGTACACATAGGTTATAGATCTTTTATGTTAATATCTGGACAGTATATAATATGAAATATATTCATGAAGAACAAAATGAAAGATCTCTTAGCCAAAATAGGCATTTATCATGTTTGAGATACAGTCATCCTTCTTTGTTGAAAGCCATTTTTCCTAGAAAGAATACTTAACTTGCTGTCCCTGAAATGTCAGTTTTGTGTTGATTCAGTAAAGCTGGGGTGGGGCAGATTGCCTATGCTCTAATCTGGTATCCCTTGAAATTAAACTGTAAAGATTTAGGTATTTGTTAAGGTACGTTTTGAAACCACATTATGGATTGAATTGAGAAATGCCTGAGAATGTAGATACAGATCTACCTTTTGATCCCAGCCTAGTGGCATAATATTCTAACAAATCAAGATGATCAACCTAGAACCCAAATATTAAGGTAGGAATTCTCAAAACTGGAAGGAAGAAAAGTATAGATTATTTAGTCCATCTTCTTAGTCATGCTAGAACTCTCTCTCGACAATTAATAAATTGAGTCCTGCCAACTCTCCTTTCAATATTTTTTCTGTTTAACTTCTTTCCATATCAGCTTTCAAAAACATAATGAATATCAACATTGAATCACATCTGGATTCCTTTAAAATTCCCTCAACAAACATGCCTCCAGACAGCCTTCTTCCAGTTTTGCACATTATAACCAAAGTATTATTTTAATGCAATTATGATCAATTGCCTGCAAAGCTTAAATATCTGCAATGATTTTCCATTGTTATTGAAGTTTCAAACCTTAAATGTGGCTTTGGAGGCCCTCCTGGCTCTTAGTACTGCCTGAGTACTAAAGCCTCAGCTTCCACTACTTTTTTCTAAATTGAACCCTGCTTTTCACATTCTATTTCCCCTTTCATAATATTTATCACAATTAGGATTATTTGTCCAATGTCTATAATTTTTACTGTCTTTGAGATTTGTGAGGGTAGGTATATAAGTGTTTTATATAGCTCTTCATAACTGGTGTCTAGCAGTTTTTGACAAATAAGTGCTTAGTATTTACTAAGTTAATTGAAAAACAAGATTACAAGTATTAGTTGAGCTTATACTAGGGGGCTGTTAATGCCAACCTATACATTTTGGACTTGATTCCATAGGGAATGAAAAGCAAGTAAACATGTTTGAGCAAAGAAATTACAGAATAAAACCCACTGTTTAGAAACACTAATCTAACAGCTTTCTGGAGAATGAATGGTCACAGAGGAAAGGCTACTAAAATAATCCAGTTATGATTAGAGAACTTATTACCTAAATACATTGTGTAGGGGATGGGCAATGAGAATGAAAAAAAAAAGAAAAAAAAAAAAAAAGAAAGATGTCACATTTTTACCTATGTGACTTGGGTGTGGTTGCTTCATTTCCTTAGCCCACTGTTTAAACATTTTGTTTTGTAATAGTAACATGGGAATCATGTCATTGGCCACCAGAGCTCAGTTGTTAGTGTGTAAGTGGTAGCCAAAGCTATGGATTTTAATGAAATCAGCACAGAAATATACATGGCAGAGACCTGAAAACTAAACATTTAGTTATCCCCTTCGATTGATCCTCTCCTCTTATTTTTCCTCTGTTATGGCTACAAAGAGATATATATCTATATATCTATGTATCTATATATTTAAGTATTTATCTGTATGTTATTCTTAGAGTTTTACTCTTCCATATGCTCTATATTCCCAGTTAGTCATCAAGCCTGCCATCAATACACATAGCTTCCGCTCCCTTCATAAACCAATGATTCTCAAACATTTTCCTACAATCTCTGTCAAACCTGAATATTCACCTGCTTACTAAACATCTCTGTCCAGATATTACATGACCACCCCAACCCAGTGTGTCCTCAACTGTATTTTTTACCTTTTATTCAGATGTGACTAGATATGGTAAAATATTAACATTTGTTAGCAGTTTGCATAAATTTATAAAATGAAGTCTCTCTAGAACATTTAGCACTAAGTGCTCCTTTGGCTATGTGTACTGATAAGGAAAAGAGAAGGCAGAAGCAGGACAAGCACTTTGCCCTAAGGGCCAGAAGTTGGTAAAAAGTCAAAATATAGTATTTACTCTAAAATACTAATTGAAAAAATACCAACACTCCCTCTGAACTAAATTTAGAAAAGGCTATATTAAAAAAGCCTAAAAGCATTCCCTAAATGAATCCATTTTTAATGTAATTTCAAAAGCCCATGTTATTCTTAAATAGTGTGCAAATGGAAGCTTCAAGTTTCTTTATTGATGAATTCAAAATATGCAAAAGAATGGCCACAGGCTGATCCATGGAGAAAGAGAGAGTGAAAGAGAGAAAAAGAAAGAAGGAAGGAAGGAAGGAAGGAAGGAAGGAAAGGGAAATAAAGAAATAGAATAAATAAATAGGGAGGAAGGGAGAAAAAGAAAGAGATGAAGGGAGAAAGAGTGAGAAAGAAAGGGAGGAAGGCAGGTACAAAGGGAGGGGGAGGGAAGGAAAAGAAACTGTTCACTTTTCAAAAAAGGATATGAAACTCTATGACAATAGCAATGACTTTCAAATATTCCATCTTCTTAAGTATTTGCATTTCTCTGAGCTGTTCAAATGATGTACCTGTGTGTGTGCAAATGTGTTTATTCATTGTTTCTCCGTTTTAAAAAAGCTAATATTATATATAGAATCTGTGTATTTTTCATGCTGTGTAACTTTTACAGAGCTCATACAATGTAATTATTACAGCCAGTGCAAGTTGGCTTCTACATGGAATAATTCAGACACTACATGCCTGTCAAGTGACTGAAGCACTCCATTTTAACTGCTCTCCCTAAATGATCAGCTGACCTGTTACAGAACAATCCATTGATGTCTTTTTATTCCTTAATATTCATCTTTATTTTTAATCTGCTATTTTCCTAGCCTCCTGGCTACAGATGTATCCAGACAGAGATCTCATACTTTGTCCACATCTCTGGGTTTATGTTTTTCCTCCTGCCTGGAATGTCTACTGAACCACATCCCTGCCACATTCCCTGGTGGAAAACGTATGGATCATCAAAGTGTCACTCCAAACACAATTCCGTAACTGAAACCCTCCCTATTCACTTTATTTGATGATATCTTTTTCCTCCTCCAAACACATATTTGCATCTTTCATACCATACTTTTCTTTTTACCTTCCATTCTAATTTTTTAAGCTTATCATTCCTTCTAGAATACAAACTCCTTAAAGACTAGATCCATATCTGAGTCACTTTTGTCTTACACACCTTGTGCAGCGCTTTAACGCATAAATTTTTTTTTAAAGATTTTATTTATTTATTTGACAGACAGATATCACAAGTAGGCAGAGGGGCAGGCAGAGAGAGAGAGGGAAGCAGGCTCCCTGCTGAGCAGAGAGCCCAATCTGGGGCTAGATCCCAGGACCCTGAGATCATGACCTGAGCGAAGACAGAGGCTTTAACCCACTGAGCCACCCAGGAGCCCCATAAACATGTTTCTTAAATTAATTCTTTCTATTCATTAAGAGAATCTCTTGAATTCATTAAGTCAGAAAATACAAAAGGCAAACACAAACCTCTCTAAACTGTAGTTTACTGGGACTCTTCATATGAGAGCATATAATTCCTATATACCTGAGAATGTTAGTAAAATACAAGTCAAAGGAATAACTCATGTGCATAAAATACACCCTGAATCTTAAATATTTTAATGTATAATTATTTATTAATAATGTCTTAGCAATAACAAATTATACAGATTCAATAAATTTATAGGGAGAGTTAACTTTTAATAAATTAGTAATAACTTATTAATACATTATTCATTGCTCAACTATAATTCAATAAATTTTCATAAAATTTAACATTTAAAAAGCATTTTTATATCAATTATAACACTTATTCTTCACTTAAAACCAGAAAAAAACATGTTAAATACTCCAGATTTTTCAGAAGAAAAACCTGAAACTTGGTGAGTCAATTAAGATATTCCACGGTCACACAGTAAAAAAGTGGGAAAGTCAGGGTCTAGTTTTTAGCGTCCTAGCTCCAGTAAATAAAACAGACTTAATCCCCACTTACTGCCTGATGAGGCACTGAAAATCTGTAAACAAAAACATATGGACAACAAATGAAAATAGTGGTTTTTTGATGGAGAATGATGATGAGCAGAGAGTAGAACTTTTTGACATAAAGTGACCAGGGAAGACAGAAAAGGTTATTTTTAAGCTAAGGCCTGAAGAATGAGAAAGAGCCAGACATTAAAAGAAACAAACAAAACCACGGGAAGGGCATAAGGGCATAGAAACAGGCTTGTGCAAAGACCTTAAGAACTTTCAGAATTTTTACCATGGCATAAAATATCCTTCGTGAAGTGGCTTCCAAGTACTGATTATATGCCAACTGCTCTTTATCCCTTCTACCCTTCACACTCAAAGAAAACACCCTGAACATTTCCTGAACTGCATATTCTTTTTTACTTTTGCGTATGTTATTTCTTCCTGAAATACCCTTTCCTGGCATTTCTGCGCAGAAGAAAAATATATTTACTTTGGAAACTTATTCTCAGGTACCATTAATTCTCTCTTAGATTCTCTATCTCCCCTCACTTCAGTCTAGCTAAATGTGTCTCTCCCATATATTTTAAAATTCACTATCATTTTTAACAGTTTTAATGAGGAATGATTTAAGTGAAATAACATCACCAGTCTGAAGTATACAATTCAGTGACTTTTAGTATTTTTACAGAGCTATGCAAGCATCATCACAATCTAATTTTAGAACATTTCCATCACCCAAGAAAGAAATGCATGCCCCTTTACAGTCCTTCCCCATTCCCATCTTCAACCCTGGGCAACCATAAATCTACCATCTCCATAAAATTTACCTTTTCAGGGTATTTTATACAAATGGAACCAGACAATATGTGTTCTTTTACATCTGGCTTCTTTCATTTAGAATAATTTCCTTTCTTGAGATTCATCTGAGTTGCAGCCTTTTTCAATACCTCATTCTTTTAATTAATGAAGAGTTTTCCATTGCATGAATACACCAGGTTTTGTTTATCCATACACCAGTTGATGAATACTTAGCCCAATCCAGCTTTTGTCTATTGTGAATGATGCTGCTATGAACATTCACATGCAATTCTTTGCGAGGGCATATGTTCTCACTTCCCCTTGGTAGATATCGGTATTGCTGAGTCATGTGGTATCCCACCTTTCTTCTATGCCTTCCACACATTCTATTGCTATGATTGATTTGTTTTTACAGATCTATCTCCCCCTATTGGGCTATGAGGGTCATTACAACAGGCAGCATGACTCAATTTTTTTTTAGCCTCAACAGTAGCAGTTACATGTACACAGTAGAAACTCTTAAATTTGCTAAATTCTAATTCCCTAATGGAGGGAGTTTGGGAGGCATTCAAGATGGAGGCATTCATGCCTACAGCTGTTGAGTGCTCCCACTGAGACTCACAAATGAGCCCCTCCCTAGGAATTACCCCTTGCCAAAAAGCTGGTTTGCACAATGGTATTCTCTCTCCCTAGGGGCCAGCTTGGATCCAATGACTGATTATGTGAGGCTACAAAGACCTGATTTCTTGCTGCCACTAAGGACATGTCCCAAAGACATTCTAGCTCCATAACATTCTGTGCAGTGGGCTAAGACCACTGTTCAAATCCTCTTTCTGCCCAAGCCCATTCTCCCTATCCTCTCCCAACTTGTGCCATTGCTGAGAGCACTCCCCAATAAACCTTCTGCAAATAAATATCAGTCTAAGAATCTGTTCCCTGGGAAACCTGATAGCCCACCTTGTGTGATGAATTCAAACAAGGAAGTTGGCGGTCAAGAAGACAATAATCTTTGGGCTGAGGGCTTAGTTGGTTAAACATCTGCCTTCACCTTTGGTCATGATTGCAGATCAAGACCCACAATGGGGTCCCTGCTCAGGCAAGAGCCAGCGTCTCCTCTCCCTCTACTACTGTCCTTGCTTGTTCTCTCTCTCTCTCTTTCTCTAATAAATAAACAAAATCTTTTTAAAAATGAAGATAATAATCTTCAACAGCCCTTCCTTCCTCATAGGCAATTAGTCTAGTCAGTTATTTGTGATATAGCTATAATCTAGATACAACCTAGGTTCCACCTGACCTTTGAGAATAAGATCAATTTAAACCCATGTTCATTCCATCCCTCTTGAACATCAAGAGCTCTGATAGTTTTGTAAATTATTGAGGAATAGAATAATAATGTTCACAGGCTTTCACTGTCCATTTGATTAATTTGCATACTTTACTGTCTTACCTAGTATCTTTATTCTGAATTGTATCTCTCTAGACAAAATTTTCCTCAGGTGTTAGAAAAACCACACTCATTGATTAAGTAGACTTTGTTAAATATCTGAGGACATCAAGAAACAGCTGACATTTCAATAAAGTAAATATTTTCAAATGGGTATTAGACTTTCCTGGCCTTACATTCTCCTTTGGCCTTCATATCAGGATATTTTTTCCATGGCCATTTCATTCCAGGGAGTGTGGCAGGATAGTGCCATTTTACTGGCATTTGTTTTCCATCTCTTGTTATTGGCTGCCATTCATTTCTCTTCTTTCTTCTTTTACCCCTCTATCAGGACCATACCCCTCCCATTTTCTTATATAAGCAATAAATATCTCTTTATACTTACTGTCTTTATATTCATACACTCAGTCTCTTTTGTATCCCAAACAGCTTTCATGATCTTCTCCTAAACAAAGAGGGCTATCTTCTAGTCTTCTAAAAGGAATTCTAGTGCCAAAATATATTTTCCATCTTTACTACATAGAGATACATTAATTCATTCTGGGAAAACATTAATACATTTATTATCTAATATTTCTGAATGAGGAATTAAAAACCTTTCTGTTCTATACTTTTGGTACTATACTACATGCTACCTAAAAAGTCTTGTTACATTTTATAAAAAGTACTGTGTCAGGAGTCTGTAAGACCATTTTCAGACTTGATAATTCACTTAGAGGAATCATAAGACTCAGAAGATGGTTATACTCATGGTTATGGTTTATTACTATGAAAGGATAAAGATCAGCAAAGGAAGAAGGCATAGGAGTTAAAGGCTGGGAAAAGCTAGGCACAAGCTTCTGAGTGTTTCCTCCCAGTAGTCACACCAGGGTGCACTTAATTCTCCCAGCAGTTATGCATGACCATACATGTAAAACAGTGCCAACCATGGAAACTGATCCTACCCTTGAATCCAGAATCTTTGCTGGGGTTTAGTTAGCCCCTTAAACAGGTAGCACCTGCATGACTAGCTCAGCTACTCATATTTCAGACCTCCCAAAGCAAAAACAGGTGTTTACCATTAATCACTTTGTTAAATAATCTCTCTGGTCAAACTGTCACAGCATGTCCCAAAACCTCAAGCATATAAAAACACTTATCAGACAGACATTTTATAGGTTCAGAGCCCAGCCCCCATGGGCTAGCTAAGACCCAATCCTGAGAAACAGCCTTTTGTGGGGAATTTGCAGAATTTGAGCAACCCAGGCCTACTGAGTTAATGCTTTCCTACATAGGTGCTATGGTGACTGAAGTGTCTAATTTCAAGCCTCAAGTTTCTAAAATCCTGTTCATTTCATTTCATTCCTTCAACCAGGCATTATCATAGGACAAGTATCTCAGACATGCATCAGAAGTCAGTCATATGGCATGTGTCAGAATCAACCCAAGTCCTCCAAAGAAAACTCCAAATCCAGAAACTTATTAGCCACATATCTGTTAAAAGTTGGTGATAAATACACATTTTGCAGCTTTCCTGAAGGGAATGCAAAACTAGACTTTCCTGAGCAAAGAGCTTAGATAGGATCCCAGCTGGTCCTACTGTGTATCTACCAGAGTCGTCTTCATCTAGTCCTGTTCATTGTTTTGTCTTTTTGTGTCCATCACAGTAAATGCTATCAGCATGAGTGAAAATACTGAAGTTTTAAAAGGTGGGGAAGAGTAAGGAGGTAAATCAACACTCTTTTCACAGGCATTGTCCTTTATACTAGAACACTGAGAAATAAGGTCAGTACCCCCTTTATAGGCCACAGAATTTGCTAGGACTGTAACTTGGGAGTCTGTCTATATTCAGTGCTCTTTGTACAAAGAAGATTAATAAAACCGAGCCCTAGAAATGTAGGGCAGAGACAAAAGCAAGCAGCAAGTGCTTCCTGGTGGTGCCACTAATAGACCTACTATTCTTACAAGGCTTTGTTTGCTGGAATCTATCCTTGCCCTGTCCCTTCCCTTGCTACCCTCCCTCTTTCTCTGAGTCCCCCTCTTTCCTCCTTTCTGTCCCCTTCCACACTCTCTTTATTTATCCTTTACTTTCATCTTAGCAAATATTTACTGAACTCCATTATGTTTAAAGAACTGTACTATGCCCTAAGACTCTGATGGTAACAAATGAGATCAACATAGCCACTGCCATTATGAAACTTACTTTCTAGCAGGAAATGAGCCTTCTAAACCACAAAGGCTTCAGTGGACAGCTGTTCTTTACATCCAAACACCTACTTTACCCTCAGGCTTATCTCTGGTCACTCACCATCACCTTCTAAGTGCTTAGCACCTCAAGCCAAACTAAGCACGAATACTGACTTGCAAAGCCTCACACATGCAATTTCTTGCTCTGAGCTTCCCATGTTTAGCTTTCTCTCTTTCAATACCCTTTACACCTAGACCCTTGCATTTGACCTAGTTTGTTCTATAAATCCTACTGGTTTCCTCTTAGCACTGACTCAGGAAACCCTTCTCTGTCTCCTAAGATCAATGCTACTTCTGAAATGCATCCATGTTGACATGTGGAAGCCATAGGCATTGCAGCTATCATTTCAGGCTCCGTGCATGAGCCACACAGGGAAACCTTTCCTCTGACACATCAGATACACCCACAGGAAACCATTCCTTTAAACTCTTCTAATTGTAGTATACACTTGAGTGATTTACAAACAACTACTCTCTCAGGAGTTAGGAGAATATAAAATAAACAAAGAACCAACGCCTCACTTCTGTGACTCTAGAGGAAACAGGCACAGAAATTCCTCTTTTTATTAATCCATTTCTTCCATTCTTCCTTCCCTCTATTCTCATTACTTGTTTAACTCTATTCCACACACACACAAATTCTCTCTTCTCAGAGTTTCACCCAGTCGTCTTATTGATCACTGTTTTAGTTTCCTATGTTGCTGCAATTACAAATTACCCATAAGCTTTGTGGCTTAAAACAATGCAATTTATTTTCTTACATTTATGGAGGCCAAGAGTCTGAAATGGGTCTCACTGGGTTAAAACCAACGTGTGGGCAGTACAGTGTTCCTTCTGAAGGCCCGAGAGAATTTGTTTCTTTATCTTTTCCAGCTTCCAGAGGCCAACTGGATTTCCTGGTTCATGGCTTCGTCTTCCATCTTCAAAACCAGCTCTTTCAATCAATCAGTCAATGTCTCTCTCAATTTTCTTTCATTGACACATCACATTCTCTTTTGTTAAGGACTCTTGTGATTACATTGGGCATACCTGGATAATTCAGAATAATCTCCCTGTCTTGAGATTCTTGGCTTAATCACATCTGCCAAGTCACTTTTACTGTGTAAGATAACATATGCATACATTCTAGAGATTAGGACTTGAACCTCTTTGGGGGACTATAGGTCTTTGTACCACGGCCATAAATGGTTTCCTCTATAGCAACTGGAGACATTCTTTCTACCTCCTACCACACAGGGTTTGAACTACTCTATTCTGCTCCCTTACCATATTGAGCAATGATGTGAACTAATCTTGACATTGCTTTAGTATGTTGGTTTTGGATTTATTTCTTGTTTCCCCCAAATCCACCTCATTGGCCTTGCTACAAATTCACTGCTACCCCCACTAGGAGGCCTGACTCCAGTTACCACGTATATTGATCAAGCTGATGTAAGGCTGCCTTATTCTCTTTGTCTCTTGGAGTACTACTCATATTATGATACTTTTATCCTCCATTGTAACCTAGGGAATCAGTCTTAACTTTTAATCCTTCCCATTCCATGGACATGCTATGTGACTTTTGGCAAATGAATTTTCCTTCCTGTGTCTTAGTTCTCCTCAAGTAAAACAGAGATAATAATAACTACATTGTAGATTTCTTATGGAAATATATAGTAGAGACTGAAGGAATTATATATATTATTGCTAGATTGACAAGCATGATACACACATGAAAGAAAACATTAGCATTACAGTGGGAAAGAGACATAAGGCAAGGTTATGTAAGGCCTTGAATGACCAGATAAAGAGGTAATATAGTACCTAAAATCAAACTTTAAGGCCTTCCTTAGACAGTTCCTCATCCCTACAACTTGGGAGCCCTACTCTTGAATAGTTCTTCTCCTTCACCTCAGACTGTTTCTCAAATCTCACTTTATACCAGCTTTTCGTGAACAGTTAGAAGATCAGCAGCTGTCTCAACCAACTTCTGGAACCACAATTCACAGGGGTCTGCTTTCTCTCAACGCAATCCAAAGGATGCCCTGATATTTTCCTTCTCAATACTGCTAGTTTGACCCAAATAGGTTCTTAGTTTTCTACACAACTCATAGCATCTAGCCCTAGAGTCGCCTCCTATTCTGAACTAGTTAATTAAATGCACAGTCGGGTGCTAGCATTTTTATTTACTGACTTGTCAGTCAAATGTTAAAAAAAAAAAAAAATCTTCAAGTCTACTTTCCAATCACTATTCCTTCCTAACAAGAATCCCATTTCCAAAAGTTAAAAGCTAGAAATTTTCACAGGACATTGGTGTCTTATATTTGTGCCTCGCTCACAGCTTTAAGCTCAAATACAATCAGTTTGCAAGTCAAAACAAGATTTTAGCAACTGCCAACTCATCTTGGCATCTGAAAAATCAAGCTGTGTTCTGATGTTTGCTTCATAAATTAGAAACAACAATAAAGATTCTGGAATCAGGGCTTAAGTGGCAATTTTGTTGATGATGCATGACGCAGAACAGAATGCATTTTTTTCGGCCACATGGTGCTGTCTTTGCAAGGCTGGCAGCAGTAGGACGTTTTCTGTGTAGGATGTTTGCTAAGGTTTGTAAAAGGCCACCAATTATTTACCTTCTGAGCCAAGAAGATATTTTTCATAGTTATTTATATGCTTTAATCCTAAATGGCCAGAATTCCAGGGGTTAACAAGGACAACAGGATCTTCAACAATAATAATTCTAACTCCCTTCCAAATTATATAGATAACTTATATAGGGCCAAACCAGATGTAGTTACTCTGATAAGCTTTGGGCAAAGCAGTTAATTTATCATTATCAAACAACCAATGTGAATCAGAGAGACACCCAACAAATTGCTCAAGGTCACACAGGTAACCTCAAAACTGTAACTAGGATTCATGGTTCCTGATACATTCCTTCTTTTCCAGCTACTTAGCCCCTAACAACAAATGGAATTGTTTATCTTTCATTTTTAAAGGTCTTAACTTGAGCTTACATCTTTGCTCAGTAAGACCTCATTTTGCAACTTTTCACTTTCAGACTTCCCTAAAGTAATCATATCTGTATGTTTATTTCTTCCTTCTTCTGTTAAGTCCCATAATCTGATTTTTATAATTTCTTATCCTTACTAAATTGAGCATCTGAAGGCCTCCAAATTGTTTCTTTCTGATAACTCAAGGAATATGTATTATCACTGTAATTCGGAACCAGAAACTAGAAAAAAAAGGATTTACTGTGATTTTTTTCCACTCAAAATGTATGGTTCCCTAGAGAGGATAATCTCTATTCATTATTACATTTAATGGCTCCTTCCTTTAAAAAAAACAACAGTGGAAAGCCATAAACAAAATTAGAATTTAATTTAGTATTAAAAGCTGATATTAGTGTATAAGAAAGCAACTGATTTCTGTACATTGATTTTTGTATCCTGCCACATTACTGAATTGCTGTATGAGTTCTAGTAGTTTGGGTGTGGAGTCATATCATGTCATCTAAGAAGAGAGAGAATTTGACTTCTTCTTTGCCAATTTAAATACCTTTTATTTCTTTTTGTTGTCTGATTGCTGTTGCTAGGACTTCTAGTACTATGTTGAATTACAGTGCCAGAGTGGACATCCTTGTCATGTTTCTGATCTCAAAGGGAAATTAGAGAATCGATTCCATTTACTATAGCATAAAGAACCATAAGATAACTGGAAATAAACCTAACCAAAGAGGCAAAGGATCTGTACTTGAAGAACTACAGATGACTCATGAAAGAAATTGAAGAAAACACAAAAAGATGGAAGTCCATTCCATGCTCATGGATCGTAATAAATATGGTTAAAATGTCTAAACTGCCTAGAGCCATCTATACTTTCAATGTCATCCTGATCAAAATTCCACTGGCATTTTTGTTCTAGCTAGAACAAATAATCCTAAAATTTGTTGGAACCAGAAGAGACGCCAAGTTGCTAAGGAAATGTTGAAAAAGAAAAACAAAATTGGAGGCAACATGTTGCCTGGTTTCAAGCTTTACTACAAGGCTGTGATCACTAAGACAGCATGGTAATGGAACAAAAACAGACACATAGACTAGTGGAACAGAGTAGAGAGCCCAGATATGGACCCTCAGCTCTATGGTCAAATAATCTTCGACAAAGCAGGAAAAATATACAGTGGAAAAAAAGACAGTCTCTTCAACAAATGGTGCTGGGAAAATTGGACAGCTATGTAGAGAAGAATGAAACTCAACCATTCTCATTCACCATACACAAAGATAAACTCGAAATAGATAAAAGACCTCAACATGAGGCAGGAATCTATCAAAATCATAGAGGAGAACATAGGCAGTAACCTCGTCAACATCAGCCACAGCAGCTTCTTTCAAGATACGTGTCCAAAGGCAAAGGAAACAAAACCAAAAATGAACTTTTGGGACTTCATTAAGATAAGAACTTCCATACAGCAAAGGGAACAGTTAACAAAACAAAGAGGCAGCCCACGGAATGGGTGAAGATATACACAAATGACTCTATAGACAAAGGGCTGATATCCAAGATCTATAAAGAAATCCTCAAACTCAACATACACAAAACAGATAACCATGTCAAAAAATTGGCAGATGACATGAACAGACACTTCTCCAAAGAAGACATACAAATGGCTAACGACACAAGAAAAAATGTTCCTCATCATTAGCCTTCAGGGAGATTCAAATCAAAACTACATTGAGATAGCACCTTACACCAGTTAAGATGGCAAAAATTAATAAGACATTAAACAGCAAGTGTTGGAGAGGATGTGGAGAAAAGGGAACCCTCTTACACTGTTGGTGGGAACGCAAGTTGGTGCAGCCACTTTGGAAAACAATGTGGAGATTCCTTACAAAATTAAAAATAGAGCTAGCCTATGCCCTGCAATTGCACTACTGGGTATTTGCCCCAAAGATACTGATGTAGTGATCTATACCCCAATGTTCATAGCAGCAATGGCCACAGTCGCCAAACTGGAAAGAACCAAGATGCTCTTCAATGGACGAATAGATAAAGAAGATATGGTCCATATATACAATGGAGTATTATGCCTCCATCAGAAAGGATGAATGCCCAACTTCTGTATCAACATGGATGGGACTAGAAGAGATTATGCTGAGTGAAATAAGTCAAGCAGAGAGTCAATTATCATATGGTTTCACTTACTTGTGGAGCATAAGGAATAACACGGAAGACATTGGGGGATGGAGAAGAGAAGTGAGATCAGGGAAATCAGAGGGGGAGACTCTGAGAAACAAACTGAGGGTTTGGGGGGCAGAGGTGGGGGGTTGAGTAAGCCTGGTAGTGAGTATTATGTAGGGCATGTATTGCATGGATTGCTGGGTATGGTGCATAAACAATGAAATTTGGAACACTGAAAAAAAATAAAATTTAAAAAAAAATTTAAATTGACATTAGGAAAAAAAAATTTATATGTGCACTTCACCTTGGCTAACTTGGATACCATCAAAATCAATACAAGTTTCCACTGATTGATAGAGAGCAACCCTTAGCCACCCTAATTTGGCACCCCAAAACAAGAGGATTCAGCAATTAGCTGCTATCTTATTTACCTCAAACTCCTTCCACTTCACCTGCCACTGGAATATACTCTAGCTCTGGACTTCCTTTCCCTACCCACTATGCTTTTGAGAACACTAGCATCTATGAATTTGTTAAATGCTTTGAAGACAAACATTTTTTGTCTTCATAATAACATTTGTATCTAACCAAAGGACATAATTTCACAATGAATGTAGGAAGGCAATGTCTAATGCCCTTGAGATAACTGGAATTATTAGCATCCTATTATGCAAAAACAAACAGACAAAAAGAGCTAGCTTTCATTAATGACATAATGAAATCTAGCTTTCATTAACCAATGAATGGTGGAAAAGCCTATTTAGAACTTTCCTATCATAAGACATCAACCTGTGAATTGTTGTGTAAATTTAAAGTCACATGAATTGAACCAAGGATCCACAAATGATGCTGCTTCCTCCATACCCAAACTATACAGGTCTGAGAATCAATCACTTTCAAATTTTGTTTCCCATCCCAATAACTGAACTCTACCAGCCTGTAGTTTTTAGTTCCCAAGAGAATGACACAACCAATTATGTGAACAATAATGCTTAAATTGCAGTTGAGATTGCCACATGGATATTTCTAGCTTCTTGGGCTACTATTGTAACAATTGGGAAATGGTTCCAATATTAGCCAAATTGTTGACACTGAGTCTAAAGAGGTAATTGGTTTCTACTGTATTTTGTGCTTGCAAGGAGTATGGGTAGACCCCTGGAACTGGGAGACTTCCTGGGTAACTCCTTGTATCATCACATCCAATGGATAAGGTTAATAGAAAATGACCTCAATTTCATATTGGCAAGACTACCATGGACTCAGATTCCAAAGGAATGAAGATGATCTCTCTTGAAATAAAATCCCTGTCCAACTGCAGTGTTGTCTGAAAGTTAAAGGAATATAAGATGTGTGGAAATGAAATATACTAGTCCCTTCTCTCTGCTTTTGGTTTTTTTTTTTTTTTTTTTTTTTAAGCACAGGAACAATTAAGGTAGTCATTACTAGTTTAATCTTCTTTTTCAACCATTATATACTATTATATACTGGGTATGTTACTGGTGTTAATAGCTACCATAGTGTTTACAGGTTGTGAAACAGTAAGGAGGTCATATGGCATTATAATAGATCTAAAGGAAAAATTAACATCACCTAGAGTTTATGGGTGATGAGGATGAAGGTCTTTAAAGGGACTTCATGATATCATAACCACTAAATGAAATGGTTTTATATGATTTTGAGTTTCTTACAGTGCACAAGTTAAATACATTAAAGTTGTATGCTTGACTGCTGGATCATGTGAGATGATAGTGTATGTAATACTAATAGGAAAAAGGATGGTTAGAAATAATTCTTAACTACCTTAATATGTACACAGTCCATTTCAGTTCTCCATAGACAACCTACATGGAACAAACAAATTAAGCACCTTTTTAAAAGAAAGCATTAGAATGCTTATTTACTGAGTATAGTGAGCAAAATGGAAGTAAAAATTGAAAAGGACCAGTTGTATTTTACTTAATCCCATATCCTTTCTCCCCAGACAGATTTTCCTGATTTCAGTATTCTTGCTCAGAACACAGCCTACAACAAATTGATGGCAATGATCCCTCTAGAACCAATATATTACTTTTGTGTGGATCCTATTACCAGTTGCTTATCACGTTCTTACAAAGCAAATGGAGTGGGACCAATTTGGGTCTTAGAGCCTCCTCTTAAGATGGAGCAACCACACCTGGCTTAGACTCAGCCTTTCCTGAATGTGCCTTTCCCCTTCCCTTAGTCTGGACCATTAGGACTAAGCTAACTTCTCATTTGCTTATCTCTTTCTCCTAAGGTGTAAGGCACAGAGGGTGCAGCAGGGCTCAATATCACACCTTGAGATCATGATCTGAGCCCAAATCAAGAGTCAGATGCTTAGCAGACTGAGCCACCCAGGAGCCCCATGCACTGCATATTTTAAACAAGAGCATTAGAATAGTCCCTGCATCTCTTCTTCAAGGAGGTGTAGGTGAGAAATATAAAAACATCCCATGAATAGATCCCTATCAGACAGGCTAATAACTATATTTACTATTCTTGCATCTTAACAAGTTTAGATAATCACAAACTTTATGAAATGGAAGGATGTACGAGGATGGAAGTCAAAGTATAGAGTATACTGAACAAGCCCTTTAAATTGACTGCCATACCCAGCTTCCCTCTTCCCGCTGCAACTATACCCAGGCTTTCTGCTTTGAGGGGTGCGGGGGTAGGTATGAACTCTGTACATCAAAAGTAGCCATATGACCAAGAGACAGATAATTCATAGGCTGAATAGGAAAGTATTTCGTGGCCTATTCCAAAGATGAGTTGAACTATCTCATTAACCACTTATGAGAAACTGAACTGGAAGAATAAGAATTTACTAGTTGGGAACAAAGAGAGACATCAGCAGGCATTTGGAACACAGCTGAGTCCTATAATGTCTGAGCATTAGGACAAAGATTCTCAAACCTATGCTGCTAATGACCCTGATATATATACAGAACAACCTCTGATTTAGACACAAAACAACATAATGAGTTTCTTGACCCTTAAAATTCTGGATATTGATTTTCCACATTTCTCATATTCCTAATCTGTGCATACCTTTATTTGAGAAATCTTGGTATACACTATGCACTAAATAAGGCTAACTAAATTTATGTTTTAAAAATTCAGTTCAGCTCAACACATAGTTGTTAAGAACTTCCTAGGTTTTAAGTTTTGTCCTAGATACTAGAGACTGGAGATACAATGATAAATAGTTCAATGAAAGCCCCTGTTTTCGAGTTTCTCACTGTCCAACAAGGGAGAGAGAAAATTTCTGGATAGTATTAACTTCTATGTTCTAGGCACTGTGCTAGGCATGTACCATAGATTAGTTAATTGTTATCTTCACATTTCCAGAAAATAGGTTTTATTTCACTTGACACATTGGGAAAAGCAGTTCAGAGAAGTTAACTTGCCTAAGATCATAAACCCGGTAACAAGCAGAGAGAAAGTATACATTTTTCTCTTCTCCATTCAAATTCAAGCCATCTGCACTATTCTTTGCTGCCTGTTCCAAATAACAGCAACAGTTTAATATATGAACTGTGTGCTAGATATTTTACACATGTAACCTCATTTTACGCTCATGGAAATCTAAAAAGTTAATATTACATTTATATTCCTATTTTACAGCTAAGAAAACCAAACAGTACTACAGAGGCTATAGTTATATAGTTATATAGTTATGGCAAAGTTATGTGTTTAGTGAAATTATGCCAAAACTGAAGATTGCATCTATTTGAAGAGAATAGATGGAGAGGCATAGCGGAATGGGCATCATGACTATCTAGTTTCTCTTCTTAAAATGTTTCATCTGCATTTATTTGTACTTAATTTAATTACAAATGCTTTAAGTTATGCCCTGTATCTTAAACTTCTTAGGCATTTATAATCTAAGATAGAAGCCTTATCCAAGAGGTGCCTGGGTGGCTCAGTAGGTTAAAGCCTCTGCCTTCAGCTCAGGTCATGATCCCAGGGTCTTGGGATCAAGCCTTGCATCAGGCTCTCTGTTCAGTGGGGAGCCTGCTCCCCGCCCCAACCCTGCCACCTGCCTCTTTGCCTAACTGTGATGTCTGTCTGTCAAAGAAATAAATAAAAACTTAAAAAAAAAAAAACCTTATCCAAGAAAGAACATTCTAGTGTCCTTATCCTAGGTAAAAGCTTAGTAAGTTAGTCTGATATTTTGAGTTCTTATTGATTTTATTTTAAATATAATTGCTTTAGGAGAGACATGGCAATCCAGATATTTTGATCATATTTTATTATCTCCTTCTTGATTCATGAATCTCAAAGAGAGGAAGGAGTAAATAAAACTTGGATTTGAAATCTAATGAACAACAAAAGAATTAAGGGATTCCCCAAGCAAGAGTATTATGCCTCCATCAGAAAGGATGAATACCCAACTTTTGTAGCAACATGGATGGGACTGGAAGAGATTATGCTGAGTGAAATAAGTCAAGCAGAGAGAGTCAATTATCATATGGTTTCACTTATTTGTGGAGCATAACAAATAGCATGGAGGACATGGGGACTTAGAGTGGAGAAGGGAGTTGGGGGAAATTGGAAGGGGAGGTGAACCATGAGAGACTATGGACTCTGAAAAACAATCTGAGGGTTTTGAAGGGACGGGGGGTGGGAGGTTGGGGTACCAGGTGGTGGGTATTATAGAGGGCACGGATTGCATGGAGCACGGGGTGTGGTGCAAAAATAATGAATACTGTTATGCTGGAAAAAAAAAAAATCCTAAAAAAAAAAAATAAAAAAAAAATTAAAAAAAGACTGTCTCCAATAGATATCAGTTTATGTATTAATTCAACATGTGACCCCTGAGTAATATCTATAAGCCAGTACATCGATTAATGTCCTACTTTTCAAAAGCATGTAACAGAACTCTAGGACCCCATGTATTTAATTATATCCCCCCTTTCATCCTGTGGTTGAAAGAACTTTATCTACTAATTCATATTTATTAAGTAACTGTTTATGTTTTCCATTATTACAAATTAATGCTATATATAATTATTAAATGGTACTTCTGATTGACATGACATAGCCAGAGAGGTCAACTTAGTTGATATGATTTAAATCAAAGGCTAAGCAACTTGACATTTTAGTTAGCCTTGGCAGCACTTAAGGGGGAAATTTTGTGATTTTAAGTTTCTTAAAATATGAAAAATAGTTCACAGATTCCTCTTTGATAGCAATTTCAGGTTTCAAAGAACTGAGGGTAAGAAATTAAGAGCCAGACCGTACATAGTGTTTCATTCTCCTGTGCCATTAGACATGACATCCTTCTGTCTGGTAAGTTTTCTTTTCCCTCCCCCTTTACTTACTGGGGATGAGTTTCAGTTTATAATTCAGTTTCAGCATGGACTCCTCTGAAAATATCCTCAAACCTCCTTCTCCCCTCCAGATCCAGGGTAGATTTCACCCCTATAGGAATTGTCAATTGTCCTATTGTCAATAGTTAACAAAATGATCACAGAACTTACTGTGCTCTATAGCAACTGTTTTCTCATCTCTCTTTCATTAGACTGTGAGATCCTTAAGATTATGATGAATTCTCTTATCTGTTTCTTTACAGAAAATTCCTGGTGAACTTGGTGAGCACGCAATAACTGCCTATAAAGTAAATGAGAGAAGAGAGGATAAGTGACTTGTCAAAGATCATGCAGTTAGTGACAGAGTTAGATTTGAATCTGAAGCTTTTTCCATGAATATGTCATATCTCACTGTAATGTATTTTCAAAACAAAATAGCAGACTCTGAAAAACAATCTGAGGGGTTTGAAGTGGTGGGGGGGTGGGAGGTTGGGGTACCAGGTGGTGGGTATTATAGAGGGCACGGATTGCATGGAACACTGGGTGTGGTGAAAAAACAATGAATACTGTTTTTCTGAAAATAAATAAATCAATTTAATAAAAAAAACCAAAATAGCAGACTCTCATTGGCTATTCTTTTATTATACAAGCTCTGGTAGGTACTTCTCCAGGTCTCATGTTTCAAAGGTATTGTTTATGTTCCTTTTGATTAAAAAAAAGTGAGCAATGTATAATTAGGAGTTTGATTGTTAGACAAAGTGATTTAAGCAGTAGTTGCCAATCTAATCTTACATAAGGAATCCTCTTTAAATACAAGAAATTGTAAAAGACCAGGACATTACAATATTTGTACTTTTGATGTATATTGATTAGAAAACACACACACACACACACACACACACACACACACACACACAAACATACAAGACTCCTTGTACTCCTTTTAACAATTCCACTGTGTTAAGAGAACTGTAACCCATAGGCTAGGAGTCACAAGTTTATTTGAAAGATTACCAAGTTGAAAGTAGAGAAATTTGTCTTCTGCTTCAACTCTGCTACAGCCTAAATGACCTTGGCCCAGGACTTGCTCTTTTTGAGTCTCAAATAGCTCTTTCACCTATAAATGAGGCATTAGACTAAAGACTGTGTTAGGCTTTGTACTACACAACTTCACAGCCCAGGGAGTGACGTTCATATTGATTACAATGCATGTGATGTTCCTTGGAGCTCTACAATGGAAGAGCCCTGCTTAAGAAACTCCCAGCCTAAATAGGCTGACTCTAGATAGGCTCTATTCTAAATGGACAATGGGAGAAAATTTCAATCACAGTTCTAAAAGTGCCAGCAATTCTCATTATCCTCTCATAGTCTTTCACAGCCAACTTGACAACTTGGAAATCACATCGGGAAGCCCTCTAGTTCTGATCTGATGGTGATTCCTTTTATATGAACCACCCTGACACTTTACTTATACTTTTGTATTCCTACTGCCTCCCATCTCATCTCTTCTCTTCCAAAACACTCTTTATGAGCAAAATGACACAGAACAATTCTTTTAGAGTCCCTAGTACCTCCCTAAGGTTAATTAAACATTCTTAAGAGGTTGTTAAAAATTCTGATGTCTTTTTCCAAAGCCAAGCATGCATGTTTTCTCTGAAACACATCTGGCCCTTGTGTCAGTTCCAGAAGCAATGATCATAGCGATTAGAGGCAACAATGACACTTAGCTCATCAACTCTGTTCCTTGGCACTGCTTTGGAGAAACAATGACACTGGACAGGAACTCCTGCCCTCCTCTTCCTCCATGTGGCTCTTATCGTTAAACTTTTTGGACCATGTTTCTCATGTGCCTTTAAAAATGATTCCTAAAATATAAGCCCTGAACTTGCATAAAAAGCACCCTTGGAAGGAGTATAAGGAGGGAAGAAGAAAAGACAGTAATGAAAAGAGAGAGCAAAGGAGGAAGGAAATGCAATGTTTCATGCATTTCAATCTAGTTTCACTTACATTATTTTATTTAATCCTTTCAACTATCTTGTAACTTCTGTATTGCTATTTCCCTTTAAAAGTATGATAATGTGGGGCGCCTGGGTGGCTCAGTGGGTTAAAGCCTCTGCTTTCGGCTCAGGTCATGATCCTAGGGTCCTGGGATCGAGCCCCGCAGTGGGCTCTCTGCTCAGCAGGGAGCCTGCTTCTTTCTCTCTCTTTTCCTGCCTCTCTGCCTACTTGTTATCTTTGTCTGTCAAATAAATAAATAAAATATTAAAAAAATAATAAAATAAAAATAAAAATAAAAATATGGTAATGCTCAAAAAGTTTAAAATGTATGCATGAAGTTACACAGTTTTGAAAACATATTTCAGGTGGTATCCATGCCTTGCTAAAATAGCAAGGTATAGTGTAGAAAAAGAAAGGAAGTGCCAACTATTATTAAAATGTTCACAGATTTTTTTAATTTATGTACATTTATTTATTTGCATTGCTTTGACCAAACCCCATCATTATACACCATGATAAAAATGAGTCCAAATAATTTTATACTAATATCCAAAATCATACAGTGACTTATTGGCAAGGGCAAAACAAGTACTCTGGCCTCTTTAAGCACCAATAGCATGATTTGTGATTTTGTACACAACGTGGAAAAGTCTTAGGGTAAGAATGTCCTAGACTCAAATTCTAGTTCCAGTATTTACCAGCTACTTAATTTTGAACAGGGTTTTTTCTTCTCTCCATGGGTTCTTGCTAAATAGAAACATAAGAAAACTTACTATAATACATACTGAATTTAGAGTGGTTTATGAAAACTAGAAATATTCTATGCACAATATCTGGCACATAGAATGTGTTTTAGGTGGAACTTTTTGGCTGCCAGAATCAGAAACTGACATACTTATTGATTGTAAGGATGTCATGGATGCTCTCATGAGTACTAGAGTTCAGAAGACAAAACATAATAATCTCATAAACACTAGGACTAGAGAAGCAGCTACCAGTTCTCTCCTCTCCATCTCTCAGAAGATTCCCCTCAGCTCCTCTCTTTACAAACCCTCCACTTTCACTCTCTGTTAAATAGATTCCATTTCTGCATTTTATACATGGTCCATTCTGACCATCCCTGGGTGCTATATCACAGCTTTTAGTTACAGTGGTAACCATTTCTCTGATAGAATTCACAAGATAGATAATCTGACTGGATCCTACCCACTCAAACTGGTAAACTTAAATCACAATTCCATCCCATGTCCAACTAGAAGTGGCCAATTAGAAAGAGATGAAGGCCAGTATGCATCATGGGGAAAAACTCAGGTTCTATGGTCAGACTAACCTGAGTTTGAATCTAGATTGCCCGACTTATTTATTCACCATGAGACCTTGATTAAACAGCTTAACCTCTAAGAGATTACTTTACCTTTTAAGAATAATATATATTACTTTCTTCTGAAGGTTGTTATAAGAAATAAAAGTGATCTATATAAATCATAGAGCACTTCAGTGTTAAAAACTGTTGGCTAGTAGAAGTTGTACTTCCAAGGCCATGAGAGAGAAATTTCTCTCCTTATTCTTTCTACACCTATCTAATTCCTATCCACCTGTTAGACTTCTCAGTTCTGCTGTCTTCTGGAATGCATGGTCTAGTATGCTTTAACCCACTCTAAATGCTCCTTTCTTCCACTCAGGTTCCCTAACTTTATCAAATGCCTACCTCACTGTACTAAAATCACCTGGTTAATTGTGTCTTGTTTTTTCAGCTTTATTAAGGTATAATTGTAAGCTATTTAAAGTGAAAACATAGTGGTCTGATGTACATATGCACTGTAAAAGGACTCTCTCCATTGAGTTAACTAATATCTCCATACCTCACATCCATTTTTTTCCCCTAAGAACATTTAAGTTCTACTTTCTTATCAAAGTTAAATTATACAATTAATTATATTATTGCTATTATTATTATTATGCAATAAATTCACAACTAGTATATGGGATATGCTAGGGCAAGGAATGTGCTCTAGTCACCATTATATCAACAGATAGGACAATGTTGCATGCAATGGTACCGATATGTACTTATTGGGTTACTTAATTAATGAGCAAACATCATAAAATAATACCTCATGTCAGAAAAGAGGTACATTGGATGCTATGTTTTTGCAAGGAAGACAGAAGCAAGCTCCATCTAAATATCATGAAAATACAATTGGGCTGAACTTAAGAGCATACTCTCCTATTTGGGAGAGTTTCTGATTAACTGTGTGACTCTAGTTAGAAGTGCCCAAGCAGAGAAGCAACAGCTAATAGATTTTGAAACCTCATCTAGGGGTTTCTGCCATGGCTTCTGCCATGCCCTCCTTTCCAAGAGTAGCCAAGATTCCCACTAAGAGAGAGAACTCAAAGAGTTTATACTCAACTTTGCCAGCTACCTCCAAACCCACCCCCTTCTTCAAGGTTCAAGAATGTCATTGTCAATGTCCCCTTCCTCATGCATACCAGCTGCTTGACTATCAGTGCTTCTATGTTTGTTAGGTTCAGAGTTCATCAAACCTACACTGTGGAAGGAAGGAAGGAAGATACCAAGGAATACCAAGATACCAGGAAAAGCAATAGACTCACTTCCTCGAAAGCATGCCTCTATTTTTAAAATGCTCTAGGTGAAGACCAGGGAAAGAGGCCATGACTTTCAAGAGGTATTTGTCTTTCAAATATTCACTAACATATCTGTTCAGTTTGAGAGGGCTGAATGTGAGCAATTTTCTGGAGATTAATGAGTAGAATGTACTATTGGCTTTTATTCAAATTTTCATAGTTTTCCCCAACTACCTTCCCTCAGGTTGGAGTAACTGTGGCAAAATGAAGGGACAGAGTATTGACCTAGGACAATTAAACAATTTATGCATTTCCTAATCAGCCATGTAGTAGAAATATGATATGCCATGGACATGACCCATAAGGCCGCTTTATTAAATGCATCTCCCCCACTGATGTTGATTGTGGAGCAACCTATGTCTCTACTCCTAGGATTAGTGGGAAGCAATAGCTCTACCATAAGGTCTAACATTCTTAAACATGTGCAGAACTCAATGTGAACTGCTCTAATTTGTCTTTTTATCTTTTCTTAAAATGGTTTAATACACTGGCTTTGCAATTACCTAAATAGTGGGTTAAAATACATGAAAAGCACTGTGCAGTCTTTTCTTTAACAAACATTTATCATTGGTGTTTTAGAAGTCTTGTCTCTGCAGAATTCAGGCCACATTATAGACATTACTTAATTCAACCTGCCATCACTCAGTGAGATATCAGGTAAATATTATTCCTTTCTGTTTAACCTCTTGGAAAATTAAAACATAAAATCTTTTTGGAATATAACTGAGTCAGCAATATAACAAAAAAAAATCAGAGAAACTCTGGAACCCTACCCAGAGAGTTCAACCAGAAAGCCTCAAGTAAAATTCATTCCAGTATTCTAACTGTTGCAACATTACAACACAGAGACTGTGCTATCCTCAAAACATACTATCATAACATATCATCGGTGCAGCATCTTTATTTAGTAAATAGGAAAGTCTTTTGAAGTTCTGCTAAGTAGGATGAGAATTAGCTCCTGGGCTAAGATGAATCCTTAAGGGACAGAAATGCAATTGTGTGATGCATTATTTTCCAGAATGTAATCTGGAAAAAAAAAAGTCCAAATGATATTCCTTGAGAAAGGTTAAATAAATATGGAAATCACCAAATGTATATTTAGTACCTCCTTTTAAAAATTTACACTAATATACAAAGGACTTTGAGAAATCTTAAGCAGTAGAAAAACATTAAAAAAAGTTAATTTAATTAATCTTTTGGGGTTATTTGATTATAAGCCATTGTTTTGGTCACTGATTCAATTAACCAAAGAGATTTGCTAGAAAGATACTGTATAGAAAGCTCATCAATTCCAACAGGGAATAAAGGAGTCCTCTAGAAGGACAGGGGCCAGCCAAGGAGGATGTGGGCACCTCCACAGTAATTTATAAATTTTCTTTAGGCCACAGCTATCAGATACCTTGGTTCCAGCTTTCTTCTCCTTTCCATTCTTGTGTTTTTACTTTTATGTTATTTACTTTTATTTGACATAGTATTAGAAGTCCTAGCCTCAGCAATCAGACAACAAAAAGAAATAAAAGGCACCCAAATTGGCAAAGAAATCAAACACTCACTCTTTGCAGATGATAAGACTTCGTGTGGAAAACACATAAAAATCTACCTCAAAATTGCTAGGACACACACAGAAATTCAGTAAAGTGGAAGGATATCAAGCCAATGCACAGAAATCATTGCATTTCTATATACCAACAACGAGACAGAAGAAAGAGAAGTTAAGGAGTTGATCCCATTTATAACTGCACCCAAAACAATAAGATACCTAGGAATAAATCTAAACCAAGAGGTAAAAGATATGTACTCTGAAAACTGTAAAATAATCATGAAAGAAATAGAGGAAGACACATGGAATGAAAAAACATTCCATGTTCATGGATTGGAAGAACAAATATTGTTAAAATGTCCATGCTACCTAGGGCAATCTACAAATTCAATGAAATCCCTATCAAAATACCATCAACTTTTTTCACAGAACTGGAAAAAATAATCCTAAAATGTGTATGGAACCAGAAAAAAACCCAACTAGCCAAAGGAATGTTGAAAAAGAAAACCAAAATCGGTGGCATCACAATCCAAGCTCTAATACAAAGCTATAATCATCAAGACATTATGGTACTGGCACAAAAACAAACACACAGGTCAATGGAACAGAAAAGAGAATCCAGAAATGGACCCTCAACTCTATGGTCAACTAATCTTTGACAAAGTAGGAAAGAATATCCAAAGGAACAAAGATAGTCTCTTCAATAAATGGTGATGGGAAAATTGGACAGCCACAGGGAGAAGAATGAAACTGGACTATTTCCTTACACCACACATAAAAATAAACTCAAAATGGATGAAACACCTTAATATGAGACAGGAATCCATCATAATCCTTGCAGAGAACGCAGGCAGCAAACTCTTAAACCCCAGCTGCAGCAACTTCTTGCTAGTCATGTCTCCAAAGGAAAGGAAACAAAGGCAAAAATGAACCCTTGGGACTTCATCAAGATCAAAATCTCTTGCACAACAAAGGAAACAGTCAACAAAACCAAAAGACAACCAACAGATTGGGAGAAAGTATTTGCAAATGACATTTCAGATAAAGGGCTAGTATGCAAAATCTATAAAGAACTAATCAAACTCAACATCCAAAGAACAAAGAATCCAATCAAGAAATGGGCAGAAGACACAAACAGGTATTTCTCCAAAGAAGACATCCAAATGGCCAACAGGCACATGAAAGAATGTTTCACATCACTCAGCATCATGGAAATACATATCAAAACCACAATGACATACCACCTCACACCCGTCAGAATGGCTAAAATTAATTAAGTCAGGAAACGACAGATGTCGGTGAGGATGCAGGGGAAAGGAAACTCTCCTACACTGTTGGCGGGAATGCAAACTGGTGCAGCCACTCAGGAAAACAATATGGAGGTTCCTCAAAAAGTAGAAAACAGCAATTGCACTACTGGGTATTTACCCCAAAGATACAAATGTAATGATCCAAAGGGGCACCTGCATCCAATGTTTTAATAGCAATGTCCACAAGAGCTAAGCTATGGAAAGAGACCAGGTATCCATCGACAGATGAATGGATAAAGAATATGCTATGTATATACAATGGAATACTACTCAGCCATCAAAAAAATGAAATCTTGGCATTTGCAATGATGAGGATGGAACTAGAGGTTATTATACTAAGCAAAATAAGTCAATCAGAGAAAGACAATGATCATACGATCTCACTGATATGCAGAATTTAAGAAACAAGGCAGAGGATTATATAGGAAGAGAGAACAAAATGAAACAAGATGAAACCAGTGAGGGAGATAAACCATAAGAGACTCTTAATTAGAGGAAACAAACCCAGGGTTGCTGGGCAGGAGAGGGGTTGAAGGAATGAGGTGGCTGGATGATGGACACTGAAGAGGGTATGTGCTGGGTGAGTACTGGGTGCTGTGTTAAGACTGATGAATCACAGATCTCTACCCCTGAAAAGAATAATACATTATATGTTAATTAATAAAAGGGAAAAAAATTAAAGATAAGTAAAAAATAAAAGAGACCTAAAAAAAATTTTTTTTTACTTTACTTGAATAGAGAGTCTGACTAGCTTAGTTAGGAATCAAAGATAAAAACTCTGCTTAAGGGCGCCTGGGTGGCTCAGTGGGTTAAGCCGCTGCCTTCGGCTCAGGTCATGATCTCAGGCTCCTGGGATCGAGTCCCGCATTGGGCTCTCTGCTCAGCAGGGAGCCTGCTTTCTCCTCTCTCTCTGCCTACTTGTGATCTCTCTCTGTCAAATAAATAAATAAAATCTTTAAAAAAAAAAAACAAAACTCTGCTTAACAGTTTGCACTGAGTTACAGTTTAATTTTGAGCAAATTACCAAATGAAGTAATTACTATGCATGATGGACAAAATTACCTCAGTAATTTTTCGTAACTCTGAGATTATAATCTAAAAAGAATTTTAGGCCTTTTACGTTTCATGGTGATTTTAAGAAACCTCCTGAATGTTCTTTGTTTTTTTTTCCCCACAACATTTCTAAACTGTGCTGCACTGTGAGGCTCAACAAAGTTCAGTCTTATTTTTCTTGTAATGTTTTTCTTTGTGGAATCTGAAATGTGGTCAAAATAAAACAAAAAGGGACTTGACCTCTAAAATGGAAACTTCACTGCAAAATTCCTCTTGTTATAAAAGTCAATAATAAAAAGTAGATGGACAAATGAAAATGGGATCTTATTTTACATTTGGATTCCAACTCCCAAAACTATATGCTTCCATCAACTGGCCATACCCCAACATTTGTTTGATGTCACGCACAGCAATAAGAATTAGTTGCTCTTTGGGCCAAGTTAAGGTTAATTATTTAATCATTAAAAAAGGTTAATGAAATAAGTACAGCAGGCAGAAAACAGAAAGAACTCTCTCCACCCTCTCTTTCCTCTTATTCCCAAAGAAAAGGAATATTGGCCAGATTCCAAGTCACCAGTTGGGAGGCATGTATAAATGATAGGGCACTATACATTATATGAAAACGAGAGTGACTATTTTCTTCTCTGCTTTCATCCATACAACCATTAAAACAAAATGCCCCATGACACTTTTTTTACCTGAAAGAAGCACAGCCATGCTTCTGATGTTCTCTTCTGTACACTTTCTGTGGGTTGTAAGCTTTTTCTGGGTGTCATTCATGTTCTTACCTCTTTCTTTATTCTATGTAGCCAGAGACCAAAAAAATGCCATGGCCTTTCCCCTTAGGACAGGCCCAGAGGGAGAAAAGAACCTAATATTAGATGGGGGAAATAAGTAAACCCCAGGACAGACCACTAACTCCACCAAAGCTTGAGATTTCTACTTAGAAGATTGAGCCCAACCTACTAAAGTGAAGTAAGAGTTTATTTCCCTTTGCTAAGTTTCTTGTTATTATATTAATTTCTTCAGTAATACTTATTAATAGAGAGCTTTAATGTAGGTTACCGGCTACCATCATATATGGAAACCTGACTCTTGACTTTGGAGAGTTTATAGTTCCATGAAAGATACAAAAAAATCAACCACAGGTAGAAAGATAATATTCCGAAAATAACCAAGGTTTTGTTGTTGTTGTTGTTGTTGTTGTTTTGTTTCCCTCAAACTCATCCCTGTTGCCCTGAGAAAGTGCAAATCAGCTTAGAAAAAAGAAATCCGGGCACCTGCATGGCTCAGTTGTTTAAGCAACTACGTTAGGCTCAGGTCATGATCCTGGAGTCCCAGGATCCGGTGGAGTCCCACATCTGGCTCCCTGCCCATCAGGGAGTCTGCTTTTCCCTCCCCTCTCATACTCTCTCTCTCAAGTAAACAAAATCATTTTAAAAATTTTTTTAAAAAAGAAATCAATTGGGTTTCTGAATGCATTTTTAAAAAGCTCATTGCAGGGACAACTGCCTTGAAAGATAATGAAAATAGGTTCAAAATAAAAGCCTAACTCTGCATATCAAAAAAAGGCAGAATCTTAGGGAGGTGGATACAAAGTTCATCTATAACTTCATATTAGAAAGACAATCAAGGAATATTCAGTTTGCATCGGGGTAGGAGTTTCACAACTGGGAGAGAAAGAGAGAAAGTAAACCTCTAGTTGTTGTGCATTGCGGAGAAAGGACCCTTAGCTCTGCCTCCTCTTGAGCCAAAACTGTAGATAGAAGCTAGAGCAGGGCCTTGCTCTCCCTGTTGCCTTCTGGGAAGAAGTTGAGGCTCCTAGGAAAGCCAAATTCTACCATGGTATCACGGCTCTGTTCTGGCTGTGGTTGAGTGAGGTGTCCTGGGTAGATGAGACTGAAGGAAGCCTCACAGAGTGCAAAAAACACAGCAGGGTATAGAAAATTAACCAAGTTAGAAAGGAACCTCTACTTCCAACAAGCAAGAAAAAAAACAAGTCAATAGCCTCTGGGTTGGAGATAAAATGAGACAGGGGACATGGGTGTGGCAATCAGAGGTCACTGCAGGATCAGGTATAGTAGCTGGAAATACAGCACAAAGAGGAAAGAACAGGTAGATCTCACTATAGGTTATAGAGAATCACTACAAAAAGGTGCCCCATTCTCCATGAGGTCCAGGAACTCATATCTTTCTAAAAGAAGAAATGGAGATAAGGGAGGAAAAATTCTTGAACTGAAAAAACTGTATTTATCTGAGATAAGTTGAAAAAAAAAATCTGCAAGTGACTTGTAGCAAGGTTTAGTTGTACCATAGACAGAAGTGGAATCCCCCTAATTCCTGCTGAACAGAAATAAAGGAAATTACATGCTTGCACATATCTGAACTCTGTAACTTTGGAAATTCATGAAAGCACAATTTACATTTACAACCTGTGAAATATACTATAAAGAAAATTATGGGATGTCACACAAGTAGACAAAAGGTCCAGTGTGGGGTCTCTAAAATGTTTTCCCTGTGGAACTGACATTTGAGATGAAGCTTGAAGGATGTAGGTACTAAACAGGTAAGCAGAAAAAGAGAATGTGTAAAGGCCCCAAAGACAGAGGGAACATGATGTGTCCAAAAAGAGAAAGTCAGCAAAAGTGGCTGCAGGATAGAGAGCATGAAGAGGTATGAGATTAGGTTGTGGATTTGAGGGTAGGAGGACCATGAGCATGAAAGGCATTCTATAGGAACTTGTAAGCTATGCTATGTATCTTGATCTTCATGCTGAGGAGGACAAGATCCCTTTGAAATATTCTGGGAGAGTGACACAATCAAATTTGTCTTAAATACAGTATTCTACCCAAATGTGGGATATGAATTAGAAGTGGGCAAGAACAAAGCTTGGGGATTATTTAGTGGGCTTTTATAGTGGAGTAGGGATGAGATGACAGAAAAGGGGATGCTTTGGGGGTAGAAAGATGTAGATAAATTAGAGGGGGAAAAATCAAATGTTAAAAATTAAAAGGATTCTAGAAAGGGACTACAAATGGGAATGGGGAAGAGGCGAAAGGACTAGTAAGGAGAATGGTTGGCAACCATGTTTGGGCACTCTTACACAACTTAAGTATTAATACCATTAAAATCATTTTATTCTCTCTCATTAATCCTGAGAAGGCTGGGGAGAAAATCATCAATTGTGCTTCATATGACTTCCTAAACACAATGGCTTATAGTTTAAAGTTCAAAAAGCAGTTTATCTAAAATAATGCTTTAAATTCCTGAAGGTAAAATTAATCATGTTACAGCTAATCAAGCCATTTAAAACTCACCTTAAATTTTCAGGTGATTTTCTAAGATGTAAAATTATAATTTCCATTTCACTTCATATTCTATTACAGAAACCAAGGTTATTTCACACATCCATACACATAGAAACCCTCGAATATGTAGATTCATCACATAGAGAGGTAATATCATTGCTCGTTTTTTTTTCCTGGCCTTCTCTCTGGTTTCACTTAACCCTCTTGTTTGTTTACCTAAACTTTAAGAATACAAATATGCTCAACTGGAGTATAATACTCTGCTTCTTGTCAATGTTCAGGAAATGGACTGTATGCTTTCAAAACTTCTTTTCAAAGTGGGAAAATAGACACATCTGTGGAGTGACAAAGACACACATTAAAAATTCTATGCTTGTCTAGACATAATCAAACCCATTTCATAGTAGGTGTTAAATACTTCTAATTAAAGTAATTTAAGATTTTTTTTTTAATTCTAGAATGGTAGCAAAATGTTAACATTCAAAAATAAAATTCTTACATTCCCCAGGCTCTACTTTGGTCTCCAGAGTAATCAGAATACTTATTGGTCTGACTCTCTGCTAATTGAAAATATATATATAAATATAAATATATATATATACATATATATATATATATATATATATATATATATAGAAGACAGTGACAACCAATTTATCTTTAAGTAGCATGCTAGCTAACCTGTTCTTTCTTCTGCATGCATCCCCCAATGTCTCTTCTTTCTCACAGTCTCCTAACCAAAAAAGATTGATCTTTTCCAGATGGCTTTGACATTTCCAAGGAATGCTTCAGTGGGAATGATGGACTGGAAAGAGAAAAGTGAGATGATTCTCACAAAGGGGATAAGGCCACAGAATTTGACATATTATTATGTCACTTGCCAAAAGTGGATAAATTGCTGACTTTCTTCCTATTAGTCAGGGTAGCTCCCCTTCCCTTTATATGAGCTAAAGTATTGTTACCTGAAAGCATTTATTTGAAGATAACACTGTACGGAAAGGCAAAAATGACTTCATAGAATAGATGTGTCTGCCCCCATTCATGAATGCTAGTTAAGAATTAGGTATGAATTATAAGAGTTTTTTTCCAGCTCTTCAATTCTTTCTTGTTGCCTCAGCTATATCTCACTGCAACTCCTTTTCTCAGTTATGCAAAACATACTCTTGTAGCTCCTCCTTAATTTTTCTTGATCTCAAACCAGGAAAAAAAATGATTTTTCAGTGTACTATTTAAACAGAAACCACCAGAGAATAATGAAAGGAGAAAGATTCAAGAGGATTGAGAATAAAGAGAAAGAGAGCAAGTGAGAGAGAGAAAGTGAAATGGACACAATATTGTAAGAATTTTAATTCACCTTGATTTAATTCACCTTCATTTCAAAGATATAGTGAATTTTCTAAGATTGTCTTATATAGTTTCCTTCTACTACAATATTAGATACAGCTCTATTACAGGAGCTGATGACTCAGAAGATTTGTTTATATAAACTATTGATCAGGGAATCTTTCAGAGGGGCAGATCTTATTTTTCATCTGAACTTCAATTATTATTTCATAGTCCCAACAGGTATTGTATAACCTTCTGATAGCAGTCCATAGAGTATAAAGTATAAAAAGTATAAAGTCCATAGAGTATAAAGAAAATGGCTACCTTGCTTCACAGTTTTGCACAAATTTGTTCAAATACTTTTGTTTTTACTGTTTAGTTATTTTAACTCCACAAATTCATTAACAATGTAAAACTTAACTCTGTCTCAATTGTCTTAACAGGTTAGGCTAGATTATGTGTTAGGATAAACAACTCCTAAGGGCCAGTGGCTTAAAATTAACACAGGTTTATTTCTTGTTTAAGGTACATGTTAAGTGTGAGCTGTTAAGTGGGGCTCTATTCATAGTATTTAGGGACCCAGTTTGATGGAGGTTCACCATATTAAGACGCTATCACTGCAATAGAAAGTCTTGAGATCCACCCCAAAACAGCAAGAGAATGAGGGCTAGAGCAGTGAAAACCAGCGCTAAATGGTTCATTTTGGAAGTGATACTGGACACTTTTATTCCCATTTCTTTGGTTTTAAAAGGATAGAGAAGTATAATCCTTCATGTTCTTGGAAATAAAGGAGATCCCAAAATTGATGAATGATGCTACTCCATTCCTTCTTCCCCAGATTAAGTTATTTGGGGTGGTTGCCAAGAAAGGCAGACCCTAGGATGGATTCCATGATTTCTATCCCTTGGTGTTCATGCCCTGCATCCCTAGTCCCAACCACCCACACACCTGCTCCTTGATTTGGGGTGGGATGTGTGTATTACATAACAAAACACCACAGACTTAAGCATTGACTTAAACAAAATACCATAGGCTTAAACAATAGAAATTAATTTTTTCACGATTCTGAAGGCTAAAAGTCTGAAATCAAAGTATTGATCAAAGTTGATTTCTTCCAAGGTCTTCCTCCTTAGGCTGTAGATGGCTGTCTTCTCTGTCTTTATACAATTTTTCCTCTGTGTGTCTATATATTTTTTTAAGATTTTATTTATTTAGTTGAGAGAGAGAGAATGGATGAGCAGATGCAGGTAGTGGGGAGGAAGGGGCAGAAGGAGAGGGAGAAGCAGACTCCCCACTGAGCAAGGAGCCCAATGCAGGTTTAATCCCAGGACCCTGAGATCATGACCTGAGCTGAAGGCAAATGTTTAACCTATGAGCACCCCCAGCCACCCTTGTGTTCTCATCTCCTCTTCTTATAAGGACACCAGTTATATTGAATTAGGACTTAACCTAATGACTTTATTTAAAACTTAGTTACCTCCTTAAAGGCCCTATCTCCAAATACAGTCACGTTCTGAAGTACTGGGAGTTAAGAATTCAATATATTAATCTGGTGGGGGAGGGGAGGGGAAGGAAAGGTGGGAAAAGGGGAGATACAATTTAGCCCATAACAATCTGTGACTTGCTTCTAGTCAACAGCATATGGTATAGGTGAAGGGATTTTTTTTAGATGCGATTAAGGTCCCAAATCAGTTCATTTGGAGTTAGTCAAGGGAAATTACCCTTATGGTGCTAAGCTAACTAGGTCCAAGCCCTTAAAAGGGGGAAGGGAACATTTCTAGAGAGAGAACATCTCCTGTGGGCTCCACAAAGTAAGCAGTTACACTGAAGAAGCCCATGTGGCAGGGAACTATATGTAGCCCCTAAGCAGAGCACAGCCTCCAGCCAGTAGTCGACAAAATGCTGACTCAGTCATATAGTTGCCAGCTGCAAGGAAATGAATTCTACCAACAACCTGAATAAGCTTGGAAGTGGATTGTACCCGTCTAGCCTCATAGATGCGAACATAACCCAGCCACATCTTTATTATCGCCTCATAAGATTCTGAGTAGTGGATCCAACTAAACCACATCCAGACTCCTAACTCATGGAAAACTGTGAGATAATAAATGTGTTGTTAAATAAATGTGTTAGTACTAAATTTGTAGTAAATTGCTATTCAGCAATAGAAATTAACAGAGCTATACTCTATTTATTTCATTATCAGTTGAGGTGTAGCAATCTGGAAACTCGGAAATGTGATTTCAGACACTGATTCACTCAATCCTAGAGTGTTAAGAAAAACACGTGTATGTGTATGTGTGTGTTTCTGTGCGTGTGCGTGTGTGTTAATAACATTCTTAGTTCTGGTGATATCTCTACCATTGTTTTCTTTTCATCTTATTTTGCTCTCCTTATGTTTTCTTTTGTGTGTGTGTTTTAAACAAAGCAGAAAATTCTTAAAATTAACTCCACTGCTATTCACCATTCAATAAGCAACTTGATTGCAACTCTCACTTTTTTTCCATTGGGTTAGTGAAAGCTGCCAAACAAGGCTAGTTAAGCTTTTGGAAAGGAATAGTTTTCATAAGTCGCATCTTTCTCCCTAACTCCCATTTTCAAGACATCTCAAAATCCAATATTCACTGGGTGCTGTTAGAGACTCCAAGGAACTGGCTCCTTGAAAAGCGTTTAGGCAAATAATGAAATCATCACAACTGATACTTTGGAAGAAAGTACAAACTCAGAGGGTTTATAGTATATTATTTCTAGTTTTAACAAAAGCATTCTAAAACACTTTTTAAAACACTGTCTTTTAAAACACTTTTAAAACGCTGTCTGGCATAATATACGACCGAACATGTTTGTCAAACAAATGAATGGACTTTAAATAATTCTCTAGAATAGTCATTCACTTATTTAGTGAGCCATTTTTAATGCCTACTGTGTATGAACTGTATGCTAAAGAAAAAAAAAAATGGGGAGAAAGTATTATGAAAGACAGAAGGAAATAAGCCTCAGAAGGAAACGAAGAAAATTTAAAGAAGGAGGACATATTAATTTAGCTTTAAAGAATGAATAAAAATTGCCAATTGGAGCTGAAGTGTGAAAAGGGGGTGGGAAGAAGGAAAAAGGAATTCAGTACAGAAGACAAAACAGGAACAAAAATTTCCAGGTGTACAAATAACTGGTTTGTATGGAGATTGGAAATAGTTTGATATTTTGGCAGAACTGTCTGGAAGAAGCCAGGAACCAGAACTTTTCAGGTCACATTTTGTTCATAGATATATTATGTTTGATTGTACAGTAATTATTAAAATTTGGAATTAGTTAGTTTCATTGAAATAGGCTTAGAGTAATGCCTAGCCTATAATACATACTATATACATATTTGTTAATAATATTTTAAAAATACTATTTCTGATGAAACTCCAGACTTCCAACTCTTTTTGAAGAATCAGAAGTATGGAACCATTGAAAAACTCTGTCAGAGAAGCTCCTTCAGAAAGGGTATGCTGTCTCATAATCACTATGATTATGTCTCATAATCACATATGTACCATTCCTAGGTCTTGTTCTAGTCATGTCAAACAGTTAAACTATTCATTTGAGCCCCATAGTCATTTGCCTGGTCAGGCAATCAAGTTCAAAGTTTGTCGTTAACATGCTCCTGTAAATCATTCTGGAAACTTCAGACTTTTTCACAGGAATAATAAAGAATCACAAAAAAAGATTTTAGGACAAGGAATGACACAATTGTATCTATGTTATATTAAGTTACACGAAATTGTCTTTTTTTCCGCCTTGCACGAGTCAAAAATAGTCAAATATCAACAGTTTTCTTTGGTTCAATAGGATGATTCTAGTTATATGTGGTAAATGGAATGGAGAGGAGAGAAACTGAAGGCACGGAAACCAGGCAGGAGGAAATTATATCACCTCAGCATGGAATAATGAAGGCCCAGTTTGGGATAATGGCAGTGGGAAAGAAGTAAAAGAACTGAGATTATATACAGATATATGAATCAGTGATACCTATGCTTTCCGACTACCTGGTTCATACCTTTAGAAAGAAAAATCAGAATAAACTGGAATGTTTTTAGAAAGTAAATTATACATGCTTAGCTTCTCTTCCATGAGATATATATTTTTAAGAAGGCTTTCTCCACTTATAATTGAGGATTGCTTTTGTTAGAAATCCTTGTTACTGATGAAAACGAGTGTACCCTTCAAATGTGTTGGCACAGAGAAATATTGAGGACCAAAGTCACTTTGGAGATTGAATAAGTGTAGAGCGGAGTGAAGAGACACAAGTAACTGATGGTAAAAGGGGTTTCACCTTTGGTCACTGAGAAGATGATGATGCCTTTAATTGAGGTTGTCCAAAAGAATGTTATGGAGTTTCAGACCCATTTGAGAATCTGACAAAAACAATATTCTCACTTAAAACTAAGCTCATATACACAACAATTTGATTTCCAACAGTTTGCAGAATTTTGAAGTCTGTCCATCACCTCCCTAGGAAATAGGAACCCCTAGGGTTCTAGGAAAAAGAAGCCCTGTGGAATATAGGCTCTACTGCCTCTGGATCAGGAAAACTATCATGCACCATGATAGCTTTTCATGAACTGAATTATTCTCTGGCATGAATATTCATTGGCATGATGTTAAAATAGTAAATATCAAATGGGGGGGAAGTAGGGGAAAGATAGGAGAGAGATTCTCAGATCTCCTAATTAGACTACCCTGTATTGGGTTATCCCCCCTTCATTTACATAGAAATTTTGAACCCCAAGAAAAGAGTGTGGCAGGTTTTCTGGCTCAAATACATTTTTTTAAGATTTTATTTATTTATTTGACAGACAGAGATCACAGGTAGGCAGAGAGGCAGGCAGAGAGAGAGGAGGAAGCAGGCTCTCTGCTGAGCAGAGTGCCCGATGCAGGACTTGATCCCAGGACCCTGAGATCATGACCTGAGCTGAGGGCAGAGGCTTAACCCACTGAGCCACCCAGGTGCCCCCTGGCTCAAGTACATTCTTAAATAGGCACCAAATATACTGACTTGTTATCTTGAGGATGTTAAAAAGGATTCTAAACCCTGTTTACTCCAAAGTTTAGTTGTAGTTGTTGTTTCTTTTGTATGTCCCTTACCTCTATTTTTGTTTTGTTTTGCTTTGTTTGTAAGCAGAGGAAAAAAAAAAATGCTTACCCAAACTGTATCATTGGCTCTTGCAGGGCTCCAAATTGAAAGTGAATAGATATTACACATTTATCATCATTTCTTTCAAGACAGAAAAAAATATTTTCAGTCCTCACCCTCTCTCATCTGCCAGACTATCAACAGCATATTACATTGGGCAGCTTCTACTTTACCTGAAACATAAGGCCTATCTATTACATTTCATAACCTCTGAAAGTAGTCAAAGTTTAGAATGGAAGACAAGTTTTGTCTACATTTTTATAGTTACTGAAAGGTACAAATAACACTATAAAACAAATTATTTTAAAACTGCCTTCAGGGACACCTGGTGAGGGGGGCTCAGTCATTTAAGCATCCAACTCTTGATTTCAGCTTAGGTCAAGATCTCAGGTTGTAAAATATAACTCCACATCAGGCTCCATGCTCGATGTAGAACCTGCTTAAGATTGTCTATTTCCCTCTCCCTTTGCTCCCCCACCAACTCTTGTACTCTCCTTCTATTAAAAAAAAAAAAAAAAAAAAACCACAAAAGTACAAAATATTAGCTATCATATTATAAGTCAGGAAAGTCATTGGGAATTAGTCCTTGGTCTGAGGTATGATTATGGTTTTCTTGGAATGACTGACTTGATTTGGGATAAGAGGCATGAGGGATTAATCCTGAGGATCCGAAAGCAAATAGTGGTGAAGAAGCTATGAATATATAGGGGAGGGAATGTTGGGGTAGAGAGGATATTCCCCTGAGCAAGATTTCTGGGCCTCTTCTTTATTACTGCTTATAAAGATGAGATACCCTGAAGAAGGGCAGTCTTATTTCAAATGTAGAAACTCTCTTCTCTCCCACATTCTTCAGAGGGATAGTCCTATGCCAACCACGCTAAATCACTCTTAACTTTTGGGATAGCTGCCTTGAAAATAGGAACAAATACCACAATCTTACAAACATCCTCAATAGTGACCAAGCCTCATCTTCTGATAATTTTAGAAATGTCCAGAAGGCCTTCAGAATAACTGAATCCTTGCTTGTATGTTTGGCTATATTGCATCTATATTCAGATATCAATCACAATCATCTTTCTATGGCCTGTGTACCTAACAGAACTTTTTTTATTGAAGTGTTGAAGTTGAATATTTTAATATTTTAAAATCTTGGATCATATCTATTTAGTGGCATGCCCTATCTATCTTAAAATGTACTTATGTTTTAATGTTTTCTAATAAGGACCAACACTTCACAATTCAGGACAATGAATATTCGGTGAAATTAAACATATATTGAATAACTTGTTTTATACATGAAACAGAACTATGCCCTAAAAGAGATACATACATGAATAAAATACTGTTTCTGTCCTTGAGAAGCCAACTTTCCAAAAAAAGAGTTGAAATTTGGAAACAAGGAAATCAGTCTAATCAATTATCATTTTGGAATTATTTAAGAGATTCATTGATCATGACAGCACAGCATTCTTTATCTCCATCCTTTGAGGAAGGACCAGATTTCTGATAATCCAATCATTTTAGAGTGATGACTATCTAGCAAGTATTCCAGTAGCACGGTCAGTGGATGTTGTGTCAGGAAGTACCTGGTAGCTAAGGTGTAACACAAACAATAACAAAACGCCCTCTTATATTTAAATATTCCATATATACCTTCAAATAAAAAAGGAAAAGAGAGGCTAGGTTTCTCCTTATAATATCCATGCTATTTTATAGGTTGTATTATACATAAAAATACATATGCTCTAACAACATCCTCAGTAATTTTCTAAGCCCTACTGAGAAGTAAGTGCTTTGAGAACTTGACAAAGAAAAAAGAAGGAAGTTTAGCAAGAAGAGTTAACAGAAGTCATACATCGTCAGTAGGAGTCAAAATAATACAATTTACATGATTCTGGGAAACAGGGGTTTCTAAGCAGCCACCAATAATGCTACATATATTAGTCAGCATTCCAGCCCCCTGGTGAACTATCAGTTTGCAGATGAAAGAAAACACTGCCTCAAAGTAACTTAAAATTGCTGTGTGGGCAGGGTGATGAATGATCACCACAGATTGCTGCCCCCATGCCTCTTATTGGGGTTTTATAAAATGCAGTTCCGTGTACAAACATGCTTTATTTTAAAAATTCTCAGCCATGGTGAGGTTTTAGTACTCATGGAATACAGATTCTATGTGCCTTTTCCAACTTACTTACAGGACAGGGCTTGGAGCAAAATAGATTAGCTCCCCAAAAGGTTTAAGTGTGTCAGGGAAGACCACAGTAATGGGCAAGGATTTGAGAACCTCACTTTATGATATTAGTTTGAAGCAAGTGGGCATCATCAGAGAAGTGAGGTTTGAGTGTCCATTGGAGCAGTTCTTTCTGGCTAAGCCTTTTTGTATCTAAGGGTACTAGCCTAATTGCCCTTCACTCAAACCATATTTTCAAGCATTTTGTATGTTGCAGGCAAACAGTAGGGTATCTAGTACAGAATGATGAATGAGATAGCTTTGCAGATCTTCTGGTCTTATTTTCAGAGAAGGAATAGAATTATGGTGTACTAAATGCCCCCACAGCAGAAACACATATTCTTTGGATGTGGAGATTCCTTAGAAATAAAATCTTAGAAATATAAGTTTTTAAAAATAAAATTTTTTAAAAACTTTAAAAAAAGAAAAACAGATTTCATGACTGCTCAGAGGAGTTGCTAACATGCAGGTGAAGGTCATTAGTAGACTCCTGAGAAAAGAAAGTTGAACTGAGAACCAGAAGGATAAGTAAGCATTAATATGATGAAGGGTGGCAGTGGGAAGGACATAAGAAAGACTACTTCAGATACAGGAAACTGCATATCAAAGGCCAAGAAGTGGGAAAGCATGGTGCACTCAAAGAAGTAAAATTATTTCAGTGCAATTGGATCGGGTATTATCTTTGCTTCTAGGGATGGGCAGGAGAGGAAAAAATGTCATTTCCAGAGATGAACTTGTCGTGATAAGCAATGTCTGAAGAGCCTTGTACACCATATTAACAAATTTGGATATTTTCAATGGGCAACACTAAAGGATTTTAGCAGAGCAGTAAGATAGTTCCTCAAAAAGTGTTTTGGGACAGTGATTGTATCCACAAACCCTCGAATCTGACTTCTAAGTTATTTAATCTCTGACACTCAGTAATCACTATATAACCCTCAAAAAAAAAAAAAAAAAAAGAGCACATTCTCTTATTCTCTAGGTCAAAATCAATAGGCTTCATTCTTCTCTTACCTCTTAAATTCTAACCCTTGCATAAATTCCAAGAATCTAATAACATTTGAAAATTTGCTTCTATTCTCCTTTTAAATCCAAGGTAGTTCTGTGCCATGACACATACACCACTTTCTAAGAAACCAATGGACACAACTTTATAAGCACTTCCCAGGAGAGTCGTCTGAGTGAGTTATCACTCACAAGGTACCACCTTTACCCATATTAGGAAATATGTTGTCTATAAGAAACTCATTTTATAACTGAAGACACCTCCAGATTTAAAGTGAGGCAGTGGAAAACAATTTACCATGCTAATGGACGTCAAAAGAAAGCTGGGGTGACAATCCTTATATCCAATAAATTAGATTTTAAGCCAAAGACAATAATAAGAGTTGAGGAAGGACACTATATCATACTTAAAGGGTCCATTAAACAAGAGGATCTAACAATTTAAAACATCTATGCCCCTAACATGGGAGCAGCCAATTATTTAAACCAATTAATAATAAAATCAAAGAAATACATTGACAATAATACAAAAATAGTAGAGGACTTTAATGCCCCCCACACTGCAATGGACAAATCATCTAAGTAAAAGATCAATAAGGAAATAAAGGTTTTAAATGACACACTGGAGCAGAGGGACATCACAGATATATTCAGAACATTCCATCCCAAACACACAACAGAATACACATTCTGGGACATGGAACATTCTTCCATGTACATGGAACATTCTTCAGAATAGATCACATCCTTGGTCACAAATCAGGTCTCAACCAGTAACAAAACAATGGGATCATTCCCTGCATATTTTCAGATTACAAGGCTCTGAAACTAGAATTCAACCACCATATGAAAGTTGGAAATAACTCAAATACACGGAGACTAAAGATCATCCTACTAAAGAATGAATGGGTGAATCAGGAAATTAAAGAAGAATTTTTAAAAATTCATGGAAACAAATGACAATGAAAACACAACTGTTCAAAATCTTTGGGACACAGTAAAGGCAGTCCTGAGATGAAAGTATATAGTGATACAAACCTTTCTCAAGAAACAAGAAAGGTTGCAAGTACATAACCTAACCCTACACCTAAAGGAGCTGGAGAAAGAACAGCAAAGAAAGCCTAAACCCAGCAGGAGAAGAGAAATAATAAAGATCAGAGCAGAAATGAATGAAATAGAAACCAAAAGAGCAGTAAAACCAATCAACAAAATAAGGAGTGGGTTCTTTGAAAGGATAAGATTGATAAACCCCTGGCCAGACTTAGCAAAAAGAAAAGAGAAAGGACCCAAATAAATAAAATCATGAATGAAAGAGGAGAGATCACAACCAACACCAAAGAAATACTATTATAAGAACATATTATAAGCAACTATACACCAGCAAATTTGACAATCTGGAAGAAATGGATGCATTCCTAGAGACATATAAACTACTGAATCAGGAAGAAATAGAAAACCTGAACAGATCCATAATCAGTAAGGAAACTGAAGCAGTCACCAAAAATCTCCCAACAAAAAAACAAAATCAAAAATCTCTCCAACAAAGAGCCCAGGTCCAGACAGCTTCCTAGAGGGAACTCTACCAAACATTTAAAGAAGAATTAATACCTATCCTGAAACTATCCCCCACAAAAAAAATACATAAATAAAAATTTAAAAAAATATTGAAATAGAAGGAACTCTTCCAAACTCATTTTATAAGGCCAACAAAACCAGACAAAGACCACATCAAAAAGGAGAATTACAGACCAAAATTCTTGATGAACACAGATGCAAAAATTCTCACCAAAATACTAGCCAATAGGATCCAACAGTACACTAAAAGGATTATTCACCATGACCAGGTGAGATTTATTACTGGGCTTCAAGGCTGGGTTCAACATCTGCAAATCAATCAATGTGATACAATACATTAATAAAAGAAAGAACAAGAACCATTTGATACTCTGAATAGATGCTGAAAAAGCATTTGACAAAGTATAGCATCCTTCCTTGATCAAAACTATTCACAGTATAGGCATAGAGGGTACATATATGAATATCATCTAAGCCATCTATGAAAAATCCACAGCAAATATCATTCTCAATGGGGAAAAACTAAAAGTTTTTCCCCAAAGTGGCAGGGATGTCCACTATCACCACTGCTATTCAACACAGTAGTAGAAGTCCTAGCCTCAGCACTTGGACAACAAAAAGAAATTAAAGGCATCGAATTGGCAAAGAAGAAGTCAAACTCTCTTTGCAAATGATATGATACATCATGTGGAAAGCCCAAAGACCCCACTCCCCAAACTGCTAGAACTCATTCAGGAATTCAGTAAAGTGTCAGGATATAAAATCAATGCTCAGAAATCAGTTGCATTTCAATACACCAACACAAGACAGAAGAAAGAGAAATTAAGGAGATGATCCCAATTACAACTGCACCCAAAACCATAAGATATCTAGAAATAAACCTAACCAAAGAGGCAAAGAATCTGTACTCAGAAAACTATAAAGTACTCATGAAAGAAATTGAGGAAGACTCAAAGAAATGGAACAACCTTCCATGTTCATGGATTGGAAGAACAAATATTGTGAAAATGTCTATGCAACCTAAAGCAATCTACACATTTAATGCAATCCCTATCAAAATCCCATCCATTTTTTTCAAAGAAATGGAACAAATATTTCTAAAATTTATTTGGAGCCAGAAAAGATTCTGAATAGTCAGAGGAATGTTGAAAACGAAAACCAAAGTTGGTGACCTCACAATTCCAGACATCAAGCTCTATTACAAAGCTGTAACCAGGAAGACAGTACGGTACTAGCACAAAAACAGACACGAAGATCAATGGAACAGAATAGAGAGCCCAGAAATGGATCCTCAACTCTATAGTCAACTAATCTTCAACAAAGCAGGAAAGAATGTCCAATGGGAAAAGACAGTCTCTTCAACAAATGGTGTTGGAGAAACTGGACAGCAACATACAGAAAAATGAAACCGGACCATTTCCTTACACCACACACAAAAATAGACTCCAAATGGATGAAGGAACTCAACGAGAGGCAGGAATCCATCAAAATCCTTGAGGAGAACACACACAGCAACCTCTTCAACCTCAGCCACAACAACTTTTTCCTAGAAACGTCACCAAAGGCAAGGGAAGCAAGGACAAAAATGAACTATTGTGACTTCATCAAGATCAAAAAACGAAAGAGTCAACAAAACCAAAAGACAACTGACCCAGTGGGAGAAGATAGTTGCAAATGGCATATCAGATAAAGGGCTAGTATGCAAAATCTATGAAGAATTTATCAAACTCAACACCCAAAGAACAAATAATCCAATCAAGAAATGGGCAGAAGACATGAACAGACATTTCTGCAAAGAAGACATCCAAATGGCCCACAGACACATGAAAACATGCTTGTCATCACTCAGCATCAGGGAAACACAAATCAAAACCACAGTGAGATACCACCTCACAACAGTCAGAATGCCCTAAATTAACAACTCAGGAAAAAACAGGTGTTGGTGAGGATGCACAGAAAGGGGAACCCTCCTACACTGTTGCTGGGAATGCAAGCTGGTATAGCCACTCTGGAATACAGTATGTAGCTTCCTCAAAAAGTGAAAATAGAGCTTCCCTACAACTCAGAAATCGCACTATTGGGTATTTACCCTAAAGATACAAACGTAGTGATCCGAAAGGGCATACGCACCCAAATGTTTATAGCAGCAGTGTCCACAATAGCCAAACTATGTAAAGAACCTACATGCCCATCAACAGATGAATGGATAGAGAAGATGTGGTGTAAATATATGGTGGAATATTAGGTAGCCATCAAAAAAAAATCCTGCCATTTGCAGCAATGTGGATGGAACTAGAGGGTATTATGCTGAGCAAAATAAGTCAATCATAGAAAGACAATTACATATGATCTCTCTGATATGAGGAATTTGAGGGGCAGGGCAGGGGGCATGGGGGGGTAGCGAGGGAAAATATGAAGCAAGATGGGACGAGGGAAAGAGACAAACCATGAGAGAGACTCTTAATCTCTGGAAACAAACTGAGGGTTGCTGGGAGTAGGTGAAGAGGGATAGGGTGGCTGGGTTATGGACATTGGGGAGGGTATGTGATATGGTGAGTGCTGTGAATTTTGTAAGACTGATGATTCATAGATGTGTACCCCTGAAGCATATAATACATTATATGTTAATAAAAATAATAATAATAATAAATTAGAAGCTCATTCACTCAAAGCATACTATATCAATACCACTCAAAAGCAATGTATTTTATGAAGAATTGTGCAAACCAAAAAGGATCATTAAATCTTTTGCAACCATAGTGATAATGGGGTTTCAGAAGTCTGAACAGGTAGGAATGAACTGGGCCCAGGTAAGAGAAGTACTACCATCATCTGGGAGCTTATCAGACATGCAGAATCTCAGGGCTTCCCCAGACAAAGGGCATCACAATCTGCATTTTGATAACCTCCCCTCTGACTAATATGCACATTAAACTATGGGGCTCAATGAGCTAGAAGTTACGGAGTATTCCATAGCATAACTCTAAACTAAAGCCAAAGTGGGTGGGTAAAAGAGAAGAAAAGAAGCTATTATGTATAAAACTATGTCATTTATATACAGATATTATTTTATTTATTCATTCAACATATATTTATTGAGCACACTCTATGTGCGGGGCATGGTTTTATGTGCTGAGGAGACTGTACAAAATACAGCAAAAGTCACTGACCTCATGCAATATAGTTTAGTAATGACTAACTCACTCATACTGAGTGTTAGAACTCTTTTAAGCCCTTGATTTTTAAAGTTCACAAGAGAAAAAGAGGTTAGCTGCTGAAAAAAAAGTGTTCATAAATCATCAGGTCAAAAAATATTAAACACTGAACAGGTCAACCTAACCTTAAAACCAGCACAGACTGGCACTTCTTTTTTTTTTTTTTTTTTTCTTTTTTTTAAAGATTTTATTTATTTATTTGACAGACAGAGATTACAAGTAGACAGAGCGGCAGAGAGAGAGAGGAAGAGAAGTAGGCTCCCCACTGAGCAGAGAGCCCAACGTGGGGCTCCATCCCAGGACCCTGGGATCGCGACCAAGCCGAAGGCAGAGGCTTTAACCCACTGAGCCACCCAGGCGCCCCCAGACTGGTACTTCTAATCGATCACACATTGTTCCTCTTCCCTGAAGTCTGGCCCAGTTAGCCTAGAACATCTTAACTTCCACCTGCTACACTTGTGATATTCTATTCATCCCTAGTTCCCTTAATTCCTAGAGTCCTCACAGTAGCCCAGTTTCACATGGAGCCACAAAGAAATGGAAGGAAGAGAACAGACATGGCTTGAGAATCTACTCTGCGATAGATACTTTATAAAAAGCACTCATTCAAACTTTCAGAACACCACCACAAAGTAAATATCTCTCACACTTAACCGAAAAAATTACAATTCAGACTAAATAATTTGCCCAAAGTCAAAAATCTTCCAAGGTTTTTAAGCCCTTCTATATTCAAACTCCAGGGCTTCTCCTAGTTAATATGTATCAGTATCACCTGAAGGTCTTGTTAAAACACAGACCACAGGCTCCTCCCCAGGGTTTCTGATTCTGTAGGTCTTGGCAGAGGCCGGAGAATTTACATTTTTAATAAGACCTCCAGGGGATAGTGAAGCTGCCATTCACACTTTGAGGACAACTGCTTCAGTACACATTTAGCCTACTTTGCAGGATAAATCTCTTCAACTTTGCTATAAAACAATCCTTCAAATATTTTATAGAAGTTATTTTATCAGCATAACATGAACAGTTATAACAAATATACTTCAAAATGCAGAATAGATCAAACACAAGATGAAAGGAATATCCAAAAGAGGCTTTATTTCTTACTTATATGACTGTCCAATGCAGGTGATCCTGGTAAGTAAGACAGATAACAACCCCTTCCCCCAAGTGGACACTCACGGACCCAGGATAAAGAAGACTGAAATCTTTAACTTAAGGTTTCCAATATCACTGTAGCCACCCTCATTCCAGACATACACAAGAGAGAAAAAGTATGGAGAAGCATGAGTAGGAATTCTGTATGGGTCATTCAGGCAGAGCACAGAGGACACACTGTTTTCGCTAACATTCAGTCACACAGTCACATCTACTGTACTAGAGGTGTACCCTGCACACTAGTATTGTGCCCAAGAAGAAAAGAAAATGGATTTTAGTGAGATTTCAGTCTCTGCCACCACAACCTTGTTCATTTCCCTATTTTTTCCCCTAGTCTTCTTGTCTGCAGTTAAAGACCCTAAATTTCCTAGGCAATAAATATTTATTAGCACACTGGTGCCAGGTACTGTGCTGGACCCTAGGAACTCCTATAGCAGTAAATATGGTCTGATTTCCTGAACTTTACCATGCATCTAGGCATCTACATTAAATAAATAATTACAATCACTATAGAAGGAATTCCTATATATACATTCATTCCTATATAAGAGGAATGAAAGTAGAGAATAGGTTGTAATAGAGTCTTAATATAGTTCTCTCAAGGTGGGGAATAGGTGTGAAGGTGTGTAGAGAAGGCTTTCCTGAGGAAGAGGTCTTAGAGCAGAAATCTGAACAAAGATTAAGCATTTTCTGGGGAAAGACTAGAGTGAAAGGAGCACAGGAAAACATTCTGTCCCAAACAGATGGAATAATGTGAGAAAGAACCAAAGAGAGAAAAAGCATAACACTTTTCAGAAACCAAAACAGGCCAGTGTGGCTGGCACATGAAGAGACATGAGGAAGATGGCTCAAAATGGGGCTGCTGAGGCAGGCAGAACCATGCAGGCAGTGTTAAAGTTGATTCATTTATTCAAGAAACATTTACTAAGTGACTTTTGTGGTCTAAGTTTTCAGTTGGGTACTGCAAATACAGGAGTGTAAAACATAAAAATGTTCCCTGATCTCAAGGAGATTACAATTACATGTATAATACTTTTAACAAATAATTATAAAATTAAGTGCTGTAATTTATTTAAAGGGCCAGATTAGATAATAATATGATGTTATGAGAGCATTTTAAGGGGGGGCTAACATCACCTGAAGCTTCAAGAAAAGCTACCCTGAGGAAGTGATCATAAGCAAAGACATGAAGAATGATTACATTTATGGGGGCAAAGATGTTTGTGTCCTCATTTTACATATGAGGGACAAAATAAGGGCTCACCATTAAATTTCTGGTTTGTAACAGAGCAGAAACTTGGCTCAAGCCTTTCTTACCCTGGGTCCTGTGATCTTACAATTATGCCAGGCCTCTAACGTGTTATAGAGGAGAATATAATAGGATTCTAAAGGACTTTGGGGATCATAAAACAAACATACATGAAAGAAACAAATAATAAAATGTTTAAAATTATGTTTTAATTATTTTGTAATTATAAACTGAAATAGTCAAGGATGGCTTGACTGTTATAAACTATTATTGACTATTATAAACTGAAATAGGCTGGCTACTAGAAGAGGATAGAACTTAGTAGAACTATAGACCCAGAGAGTGCGAAGAGAAATGAATGCAGAAGAGAAATGAATTCCACTGCATAGATGCTTAGGTACAATATTTAACTAGCTATTAATCCATTAAATGCTACATTTATCCAGGCAGTGTTTCTCTATCTAATCCACAGGTTATCATGAGAGTGCCAAAGGCCTTGCTGAAATGCGATTAAGTGTCAGCGCAGATATCACATTTTCCTTTACATGAACCTGCTTCATTATACTTCCAGTGTTACAGGTACCCCAACGGGTACCCCACTGAGAACAAGAAAAGTCAAACATTAAGGTTAAGCTACTAAAGAAAGATGCTCCAAAGCTGACTCCTTCTTAAAAGGGTGAGCCTGGTGGTGGGTAATATGGAAGACATGTATTGCAAGGAGCACTGGGTGTGGTACATAAACAATGAATTTTGGAACACTGAAAAAATAAAAATAAGATAAAATTTTTAAAAAGTCTTAAAATGCTATTTGTCACAACTAGGCAAGTGTGATCTAGCACAGAAGACATATAAGGCTGGATTCAGGAGCACCTTGGATTCTCATACAAACTCCACCACTACCAACCCAGTCATTGTTTGGACTTAATGCTACTCATCTGCACAGAGATGGACTGAGAAGAATATTGATCCATTTATTTTATTCTTTCAATCAACAAACATTTACTAGTTACCTAGTCACACACAACTACAGGTACTGAGGTTATAGAACAGAGTAAATCAAGTGCCTCTCAAGGAACTCCTATTCCTACAAGAAAATCAGACACAAAATGGATATTTATGATACAATGTGGAAAATGTAAATCTAAGCACAGAAGAAAGCATCCTTAATTCTCCACAAGGGATTCATAAAAGCTTTCATATAGAAGATAATATATGACCAGGTCAAATTTAAGGAGTTTGAATTCAAGAGTGGGTTGAGGGTACATAGAAGCCTGAAGGATATCCCAGGCAGAGTAAGTCATTCTAAGTAAGTTGTGGAATCCTACACAGGGTTAGTCATATTGAAGGAATTGTGAGAAGACTGGTATGGCTGGAGTGGGTTAGAGATGAGGCAGGGGGTGGAGGGTGGAAACGTCAGGAGATATAGTTGGAGAGGAAGGCTATGCTCATACTATGTCAAATACCATGTCAAAGTGAAACAAAGGAGAAACAAAGGAGAAACACTGAAAAATTTTAAGGCAGAAATATTAACTGGAAATAAGATTCTCTTATGTTTGAGATAATCTGAATATAATCAATAATTCATGAAACTGGCATAGAATACTATAAGAACTTGACTGTTCTACCACCAAATTAGCTATGTGGCCTTAGGTAATTAACATCCTTTTTAAGGCTCCTTATGTATAAAATGGGTATAACAATAGTACACACATAAACTTTCTGGAATTGAGTATGAATAAAATAAGTAGTAGTTGTGGTGGTGGTTTTCAAAGTCTAAAACTATTATTCTATGGATTCACAGGGATGTACTATCATTATTATTAATAATAACATCAATAACAATAAAGGATATATTTATTGAGTGCTTACTATATGCCTGGTAACATTTACTTCATAAATATTTCAATTTTTATAATATCTCTAAGGGACTGACACTATAATTGTTATTTTATATGTGAAAAAAATTGAGACTCAGAGATTCAAAATAACTTGTCCCAAGAGCAAATATCTAGTAAGGTCTAGTAACAGAGCAAATATCTAGTAAGGTCTAGAACGAAAACAAGCATTTGTTCCATTCTACCATACTGTTTCTTGGCTTAAATAAATGACATTCTACCATCCTCCCGCAAATATCTAAGCCAAATATATTTTTGAACACATGGTTTAATTAGGCGGCAGGAATACTGTGCCATGGGGACTAAAGCAAATGCTATCCTTCTTCTTTTACTTGCTGTCACATGAACCAGTTAAAGATGCAAGGATTTTACTATCTACTCACAGCTTTTCCTTCCCCATTCCTTCCTACCAGGCATTCAGTGGACCATTTTTCTACCTGCTCTTGCATTTTTCCTCTTTCACGCAGCAAGCTCACAGCAAAGATCTGGCACTCGGACCATACTGTCATTTGGATGAACTATCTCATGACTTCTATTGGAACTTAGCTATTCAGGCACATGTGAGAAAGTGTGTTCATGTTCAGAACAGGGATCAGGAACGAGACTATACTGGGACTCCCATGACTGAGATTTTGGATTACAGACTCTGAATCTTGAGGATACTGAGGACTTGGCTACTTAATGAAAATATTTGTTTATAATCTGACAATTAATTCTATTGTCAAGACCTCTCACTAAAATTTTCATAGAGGAAAAAGAGTGAGTGATGGCAATATGGCCTAAAAAATCCCACTCTGATCCCATTAAAAATTGGTGTCAGAGAAATGAACCAAGAACTCCAAATTTCTGTCCTCCAGATAATGCTCATTCATCACATGGTAGTAGTGGTGATGGGCACCACTGTGTGGTGATGGGCACATCAGACAGAGATGACTGAGCTCTAGCTCTCTGTTTTTTAATTTTATAATATAGGGATGATTATTTAACGTTCTATTCATTTTGTTTCCTCATTTGTGAAATGGAAAAAAAAAATACTTACATCGCATGGTTGTTGTTAAAATTAAATGAAATAAGGTATATCAAGTGCCTAGTATATAGTACCTGTCATCCAGAAGGTACCTAAAAACTGGAAGCATCCTGTCCTAATTGTTATAATAATTTAGTATCTTTTCAGACTGCACTGATCAGATTTTTTTAAAAAGATTTTATTTATTTATTTGACAGAGATCACAAGTAGGCAGAGAGAGAGGAGGAAGCAGGCTCCCTGCTGAGCAGAGAGCCAGATGCGGGGCTCAATCCCAGGACCCTGGGATCATGACCCAAGCGAAGGCAGAAGCTTTAACCCACTGAGCCACCCAGGCGCCCCTGCACTGATCAGATTTAACCAAAGAATGGGAAATTCTCCATTTCACAAGCTGCTGTGAAGACATGACTTCATGGTTTGAAAGCATTATTTATGAAAGAAAAATATAACATGAGTTATCCATTGTTTTCCTTTTGAATTATTTATGAAGTGTTTGATAATAGGAATTCAGATCAGTCAGAATAAAAGCAATGAGTTGACGTGTGCTGTGCCATGCTTTAAAAAAAATTGAGTAGCTTGAGAAAACATTATTTCATAAATTGTATTCTCGCTTAATGATTTAATCACTAAGGATACATGTTAACAATCACTCTAAATAAGCCCTTGAAAGAAAAATATACTGCTTCTCACCACCCACCCGACAATCTGCAACTTGGCTCTTTGGAATTAAACGGTCATTTAAAAAAAAAAAAAAAAAAAAAACACATCTTGTAGCAAAGCCTAAAGAAGATAGAAAAGAAAAAGTAAAAAAAAAGCCTCATTTAATGAACTGAAAACAGGCATCACAATATAGGCAGAATACTCCTTCCAAGGTGCTCATAACTTTCTCAGAAGAAAATCCAACCTGTCAGGAGAATAGTAAGCAGATTTATTTCAAATCTAGTTTTTATCTATCATTACACAGGAAGTTATGAAAGCCCAGAAATACTAAATAACTTGCTTAAGGCCAAGCAACTAAAAATGAAGAAGAAGAAACTCAACAAAGCTTCAACTATACTCTATGATATGATGCTCTATTTCTCAGGCCTACAAAGTGGCCGGCATTTAGCATTACTTGCCATTTAACTGCTAAAGAAGACTGAAGGCAGGAGTGACTCTATCAGTTTACAGTTCCCAAAAATTCCATCATCATACCCATAGAGAATTTTCCAAGATTCCAAAATTTATTAAGGGAATTGTGGCAAAAATTATTGACTGATCATGTAACACCTATCTGACCCTTACCAACAAAGCCTTGCATTTGTTCAGAGAATATGTGGCAAGTACTCAAGGGTAAGTGAGTTTATGTTAACACTTCAAGGCTCCCTCACGTGTACAGCTACTTCTAAGGCCTTAAGAGGGGACCTAGCAAGTTGGTGTTTAGAATTTTATATTCCTTTACTTAAAAAACCTTTAGTCTCGGGGCTCCTGGGGCGGCTCAGCAGATTAAGCATCTGCCTTCCGTTTAGGTCATGAACCTGGGGTCCTGGGATCAAACCCTGCACTGGGCTCACTCCTCAGTGCAGAGTCTGCTTCTGTCTCTCCTTCTGCCCCTTCCCCTGTTCGTGCATGTTCTCTCACTCCCTCTGTCTCTCTTTCAAACAAAATCTTTAAAAAATAAATAAAAACCTTTAGCCTTTACAAAAGCTGGATCCATCCCTGTGCGAAAAGATAATGAACCTTGCCCCAGATCTAAGAAATGAATCATGATTGGTAAAAGCCTGTCAGAGAAATTACAGTTTTCTTCACCTGTAGTTTGGTCTAGAGGTCTGCTAAAAGCTTCTCAAAATATCATTGGTCCAAAACAAAATAAAAAGCTACATAAGAAAACCTTTTTGCACTGTTTACCATAGCACCTCTCCTTCCCTTGCGTAAGACATCACTGTGTGAAGCCCCGAGCTATGTAAGCATCTTAGAATCATAAAGAAATGTCAAGAGAATTATACACAAGCCAGATGATCATCCTGATATGACTGAGCTGACAGACCTGGGACTTCTTATTACCAAATTCCTTAAAAGAATGATCATGACTGTTCCTTATAGATACGATCAGAATCTGTGTGTGGTCCACTCAGCAGTTGATGGAACTTCAGGACCAGTTTATGGCTATTATGGATAAAGCTGTTATGAATAAGTCTGCGTATACACTCAAGTCTTCATATCTTTTGGGTAAACACTTTGAAATGGAATTAATGGGCCTGATGGTAAGTACATGTTTAACTATAAGAAACTACTTTTCCAAAGTGTTTGTGCAGTTTTTGTATTACCAACGGCAAAGTATGAGAGTTCAAGTCACTCTAAATTTTTGCCCCTTCTTAATAATGTCAGTCTTTCTCATTTTAGCCATTCTACTGTGTGGTTGTAATTAGATTGGTTTTAACTAGCATTGACCCAATAACTAATGAGGTTGAACATTTTTTCATGTGCTTATTTGCCATTTTTATATCACCCTTTGTGAAACCTATAAATCTTCATGTTTTATTGGTTTTTAAATTTTTATTTTATTTTTTCAGTGTTTCAAGATTAATTGTTTATGCACCACACCCAGCGTTCCATGCAATGCGTGCCCTCCTTAATACCCACCACCAGGCTCACCTATCCTCCCACCTCCCTCCGCTCCAACACCCTCAGTTTGTTTCTCAGAGTCCAAAGTCTCTCATGCTTTGTCTCCCCCTCCAATTTCTCCCAACTCACTTCTCCTTTCTTTCTCCTAATGTCTTCCATTTTATTCCTTATGCTCCACAAGTAAGTGAAACCATATGATAATTGCCTCTCTCTGCTTGACTTATTTTACTCAGCATAATCTCCTCCAGTCCCGTCCATGTCGATACAGGTTTTATTGTTTTTACTGAGTTTCAAGAGTTGTTTATATATTCCAATTATAAGTTCTTTATCAGAGGTAGATTGTGCAATTATTTTCTTTCAGTATGTGGCTTACTTTTCCAGATTTTTAACAGTGCCTTTGAAAAACAAAGTTTTTAATTTAAAAAATGTCCAATAAAACATGGCTTATGCATTATGCTTTTAGTATCCTATCTAAGAAATCCTTGCCTAACCCAAAGATATAAACATTTTACCCCATGGAGTCCTCTAGGGTTTTTGAAATATTAGCATTATATTTATATCTATAATCCATTTCAAGTTAATTTTTATACATACTGTAAAGAAAGAGCTGCAGTTTGTTTGCACATGGATATCCAACTTCTTTAGCATCATTCGTTGAGTCTTTTCAATATATCCATGAATTACCTCAGTATCTTTGTCAAAAATCAATTGCCTTTATATGTTTTGTCTATTTCTGAACTCCATATTTTCCTTTGACCTATATGTTACCATATGTAACACCATGCTGCCTTAATTTCTATAGATTTATAATAAGTTTTGAAATTAGTATAAGACCTCCAACTTTGTTCTTTGCTGGAGTTTTTTTGGAAATTCTAAGCCCTTCCCTTTACATTGTCATATGAATTGTAGACTCAGCTTATTAATTTTTATGAAGAAATCCTACTGACATTTTGCCTGGAACTGCATTGACTCCAGAGTCAAACTAAGATAGAATTGATAGCTTAGGAATATCTTGTTTTCTAACCCATTAACATGATATATCCCTCCATTTATTTAGGTGGTCTTGAACTTCTCTCTACAATGTTTTGTGGTTTTCACTGTGGCAGTCTCATACATATATCACTAAATTTGCCCCAAAGCATTTCATAGTATTTAATGCTATAATATTTTTATTTTAATTTCTAATTGTTTATTGCTAATGTATAAACATAAATTTTATCTTTGTACATTGATCTCATATTCTGTGAATGTGTTAAATACAGTTATGAGTTCTACTAGGATTTTTGTAGATTCTTTCATATCAGGTTATCATATCATCTGTAATTTAAAACAGTTTTACTTCTTCTTTTCCATTATAGATATTTTTTACTTCTCATGTTGCCTTAATGCACTGGCTAAAACCATCAGTAAGGTTAAATACAAATGGTGAAAGAGGATATCCCTGCCTCACCAATATATATATATATATTTTTTTTTTCCTGAGGAAAAATTCATTATTTAATCATGATGTTGGCTATAGGTCTTTTATAGATGCCTGTTTTATAGATTATAGAATACATCCCTATTCCTAGTTTTCTGAAAATTTTTTTAATTAATGGCTTTTGAATCTTGTCAAATGATTTTCTTGCATCTATTGGGGTGATCCTATGAATTTTAGTTTTCTGTCTGGTAATATACCAACTTGCAATGATTGAATTTTGAGGGCTGAAATAGCAATGTATTTTAGGGAAAAATTTTACTGGGTCAGGAAGTATTATCCTTTGTATATACAGGTGAATTACATTTGCCAAAATTCTGTTAAAGAGTTTTGCATCTATGAGTATTAGGGTTATATGTTGTTTTAATTGTAATATCATTGGCCTTAGTATCAGTTATAATGGTAGCCTCAAAGAATTAAGTAAGATTTATTTTTTCCTTTTCTGTTTTTTAGAAAAGTCTGAATTAAATTTATAATTTTCCCCTAAATATTTGATAAAATTTACCAGCAAAACCATCTGGGTCTGCAGTTTTCTTTGTGAGTGGTTTTTTTTTAATAAAAAAACTTAATTTCTTCAATAGTATTAAACTATTTAGCTATTTATTCTTCAATGAGTTTTGATAGATTGTACCTTTTGAGGAATTTTTCCATTTCATCTAAATTGGTAAATTTATTAAGGCTTTTCACAGCATTCTTTTATTACCCTTTTATATCTCTAGAATATGGAGTGCTATCACCTTTCTCATTTATGATAGTGGCAGTTTCTTTTCTTCTTTTCCTCATAAATTTGACTATGGAGGTATTAATTTTATTGATCTTCTCAGAGAACTAAAAAGCTTTTGGTTCCACTTATTTCCTCTAGTGATTCTTTTTTTTTTTTTCATTGATTTTTGCTCTGATACTTATTAGTTCTTTCATCCTCTTCATTTGGGTTTCATCTGCTCTTCCATTTTTAGTTTCTTAAAGTAAAAGCTGAGATGATTGACTTGAAATCCCCCCTCAAAGTAGATATATAGTGCTATAAATTTCCTTTTAAGTCTTTTTTTAGTGGCATCCACAAATTTTGCTATGTTTTAATTTCTATTTCATTCAGGATAATTTTTTTTATTAAATTGATTTATTTTCAGAAAAACAGTATTCATTATTTTTTTCACCACACCCAGTGCTCCATGCAATCCGTGCCCTCTATAATATTCACCACCTGGTACCCCAACCTCCCACCCCCCCGCCACTTCAAACCTCTCAGATTGTTTTTCAGATAATTTTTAATTTCCCTTTTGATTATTTCTTTAGCCCATGGGATATTTAGAAATATCTTGTTTAATTTCAAATATTTAAAGAGTTTCTAGACATCTTTACCTCATTGATTTCTAGTTTAATTCAGCTTTGATCAGAAAACATTCTTTGCATGACTTGATCACTTTAAAATTTATAGAGACTTGCTTTATTATGAGAATATAATATATATTGGAAAATGTTCCATGTGTATGTGAAAAGAATATATATATTGCTCTGTCATTAGGGGAAGTATCTTATCATTGTCAAATAGATATATTTGGTTGATAATGTTGCATAGATCTTGTTTATACTAACTGATTTTTTTTGGTCTATTTCCTCAACTGATTATTGAGAGAATTGTGTCAAAAGACTCAAGAATAACTGTGTATTTGTCCATGTCTTTTCATAATTCTGTCTCTATTATTTGAATGTTTAGGATTACTGTATAAACCTTTAGGATTTTTAAGTCCTTTCGATGAACTGGCCCCTATATCATTAAGAAGTGACATTCTTTAACCCTGGTAGTATTCTTTGCTCTAAAATCTACTTTGGAAAATATAAATAAAATAAAGTCTTTTCCCATATCAATTTAGCCAATAAACTTTCTTTTCATTAGTATTATCATGGTATATATTTTCTTAAAGAGTTATTTATTTACTGGGGGGGGCACCCAAGGAGGAGGGGGAGAGGAAGAGGGAGAGAGAGTCTGAAGCAAACTCCACACTAAGCATGAGGACTACATGGGGTTCGATCTCAACCTGAGCTAAAACCTGAGAGTAGGTCACTTAACCAACTGTACCACCCAGGCACTCCTATCATGGTAAATTTTTTATCATTTTACTTTTAACATACTTGTGTTTTTCTTTTTAAAGTGAGTGTTTTGCAGGCAGCAGAGAAGCTTATCACATCTGATCATTTCTATCTTTAAATTGCAGTATTAGACCATTTACATATGTTAACATTGATATGGTTAAGTTTAAATCTACCTTAAAATAACTTTCATAATTGCTCACCATTTATTTATTTATTTATTTATTTTTTTTTTTTTTAAAGATTTTATTTATTTATTCTACAGAGAGAGATCACAAGTAGGCAGAGGCAGGCAGAGAGAGAGAGGAGGAAGCAGGCTCCCCGCTGAGCACAGAGCCCGATGCGGGACTCGATCCCAGGACCCTGAGATCATGACCCGAGCTGAAGGCAGCGGCTTAACCCACTGAGCCACCCAGGCGCCCAATTGCTCACCATTTAATAAGAACTTTCCATCTCACCTTTCCTCAGCAAAAGACCTAGCTCGGTAAAATCAGGAGACACTGAAATAGGAAAGGTTTGTGTTAAAGGTCAGCTATTCCAAAGAATCTGAAGTAATGGTCCCAATCTTCAGTGAAATTCAGGTACATTTGACCTCAACAACCCAAAAATAAAATCAGAAAATGGGAATAAAAATAATCGGAAATCAAATTATACTTCCCTTGCCTCTGATCAAACTTGCCTATATAAACATACATATAGGATGTATGGAGGAAGAGTGAAACTTGGGAGATTATTATCAAGTGAATAAAATTCAGCAATAAGACAAAATAATTAAGCACAATATTAAAATGGCCCCCAAATGATACTTTTTTCTAAAGGCAGGAACCAAATGATATTTTTACAAAGTTTTCCAGATCAATCAGGCATTCCACTGTGATTAATAAGAAGAATATTCTAATTGCCAGAAGCTACCTGCATTGGTGAAAGGTTTTAAGTCAGAACAGGATATCTTGAAGACTGTGAGAATTTGTCCTAGGGGACTAGGAATTCTGAAAAGATAATGCCAATAATCTTCTCAGAATGTGTAGGGAGATTCTCAATAGATTTTATATATTCTCAGTACTAAACGTAAGGTTAAAAAATGAAAATTCCAGAGACAACATCAAAGAATTCTTAAGCCCTATGTCAATAACTGGGTAGATTATTTTTCCCCAGTGAAATTCCCCAGTGAATTCATTTTGTACAAGCAAAATTCTTATGGATTAGACTCATCAGTTTTTAACCATATATCCTATGCTGTTTAAAAGTAATAATGGTAATTTAGAGAAGTTATCAGAAATAATTCAGAAAATATCCTTACATAGAAACTAAAAATTTATATGGGGAAATTGGTATGGTGGGAACATGGGGGCCCAAAGAACATCAAGTACCTGGCAAAAAGAAAAGAAAAAATTTAAAAAAGGATCTAGAGAGAATTGCCTCTTACTGGCTCTACCCTGGAGCTGTCATCTTTTGGCAGATTTACAAAGATGTCTTTTCACTGCAACATGCAATGGAGAAGTTAGAGCTCTCTGTGAATCATCCTGGCAACAGTGATGCACTGAAACACACTGAAGCAACAGCTTGCAGAAGATATAGTCAACTAATAAAGAAGACTGTATCTTTCTTTGTTATTAAATAGAAAATACATGTATAAAATGGTACAATTAACTTCTCTTAATAAACAAAACCTCCCTGATTGGTTGTGGTAAGACAGTATATGGAATCAGATGAAACAGCATCAGATTAAAAAACAACAACAACAAAAAAGACCATTATGAAGTAATTTATGCCCAGAATATTACACACAACCACAGATCACTTGTGACTCTCATTTTTCTGTATGTAAATCTTCATCCAATATATCCTATAATCCCTCTGTTGTTTCTTGATGATTATAAACCACTATTATAGCAATTCACCTAGAATTTACTAGACACAGGAACACCCTAGGACCCCTTAGGGGAAGGGATCTTCAAGGACCCAGGAGTCACCATTATGCTGAGAGCATATTACTAATCACTGTAGAAATGAGAAGGAACTGAAATAGGAAAGACCCTACTCAACATTCCGGCTTCATTGCTCACAAAAATCCCGTATCTCAGGTCCCATGTCCTACCAGCCAATCCCTAAATATACTGCTTTCTTGTTTCTTTGTCTCTAGAGATGTTATTCTTTTAATAAGAAGACCATTTCCTTTGCCTCATCCTTGGTGATGCATCTCACAGGTTAGATCTTCTCTGATGCTTCTATTCTCTCCACTCTCTCCATATTCCCCATAGTTTAATTCTGAGCTGCTAAGCGCTTTGTACTTGCTTCTCACAGAAATTTATATAGCAATTGCTTCCTTTGATAGCAATCGTTTCCCTTTTAAAGCCATTCTTATTTAATATATTTGTATTTATTATATGCCTACATTTTTCCACAAAGGACTTGAAATAGTTTATAATATAAGATACTGCAATCAAATATTTAAAAGGAAATAGAAAACTAAAACCAAAGAAAAGAAAAATATAAAAATGCCAAATATAAAGAGCAAAAAAATTACCCTATTTGGGCTTCAAATATTTCTTTGAGCTTCTTGGAATCTGCTAGTAAAAAGATTCTCATTAGAAAGGAGGAAAATATTGTTTCCCTTGGTCTTCAAAGGCAAACAAAGCTGTTCCCAGGAGGGAATTCTGAAGTAAAATTCATCATAGAAGATTATATATTAAAGACCCTACCTAATCCATATAAAAGACAATATTCTCAACATTGGTGGAGCATACTAGCCCAGATGAATTGCAAATGACTCTTATCTCTATCTTCAGCATAAATAAAGCTCACAATATTAAAATGCAATGCAGTTTTGGTGATTTTACAATAGTCTGAATTAAGATAAGCTAACCAAGTAGCATTCTGGTAATTTAGTTTGCTACAAGGATAAAATTTCTATGGGGCATATATTTAAGACAAGTTTCCTAAGTACTTTCTTCAGATGATCCCTTAATAAAAGAAGCCAGAAACCACTAGACTAGCACTGCCAACACTGTATGGCTAGTTCCCCTAAAAAAAGGGGGAGGGAAAGTGGAAAAAATGTTTGACAAACACTGGTTTAAACAAAGTTAAACAGATTTCTTTCTACAGGAATTCTCAGAGAATTTAAATTTGCAAATAAGTTTTATAAATCCCCAAGCTACAGAAATTAAATAACTTGCTCAAGGTCACACAGCTAGGAAAGTGGTTTTGAACCTGAGCTATACAGTTCAAAAGTTTATGCATGTAATCATCAACTAGAAAGTTAAAAAGCCTGGGCCAAGAGATATGATAACTTGGCTATAGAGGCTAGAGCTATAGAAACAGACAATTCAAAGACAGCGTTCAACAGGTGGAGAAAGTTCATTTATGGTTTAGGTTTTCATGAACTAGATAGATCATAGGCAATACTTGAAACCAAGTGGGTAGCACTAGAAGATTTTAAGAGATCAATCCCCTTTGTGGCAACAAAGTCTTGTTCTGATACTTAGTAGCTAGAGGAACATCAATGGGCCTCAGTTTCCTCACTTATAAAATGGTAATAAAAGAACCTGTTTGGCAGAGTAGTTTCAAGGTCAGAAAATGTAAAGAACTTTGCACGGCGTCTGGTAAAAGCAGGCATTCACCTGGAACATAGTTATCATCAGTCAGTCCTCATGATCATGAGGGAAGTGTACTTAGCTCTATTTTATAAATGAGTAAAGTAAGACTCACAGATGTCAAATAATTTGCCTAAGGTTCTACAGCTGGTGAGCAGAAGAGAATAGATCACATTCTACTCACTTGACCTCAAATCCAATGCTCTTAGCTCTGACAACAAAAAAGAATGATGTTCAGAAGTTCTTAGTCCACTGGCTATAAAACCTTAAAGTATTAGTAAAGGACAAACTGAGGTTATATATATATATATATATATATATATATATATATATATATATATATATATAAAATACTAAAGAGACATGAGCAATCTCTCTGAGAAAGAGAGAGAGGGAAAAGTAAAGAGGGAATGGTACATCAGCCAAAGAGAAAAATCTAGAGCTGATAGAGATGTCATGGCAGTGAAAAAAGATCTACAGAAGCCCACCCAGGAGGCCTTATGAGGGTTCACAGTGAATTCTTTTGTAATAAATGGTTTTTTACCACCTAGTTTGTCCCTGAGTTTCTACATATGTGCATGCACACTGATATTCAGATTCAGAAGTTATTCTTTCTACAGTAGGACTGTAGTTGATTTCTAGGACTTTGCAAATCTTTTTAACTATGTAACAGCAGATCAGAAGTGGCCAAATTATTGTTCTTGCAGGAATTCATCACTCAGTTTAGACAATAGCCTTGTTAATGGTTTGTGGAAGAATCAGTCTTTGCTACCCAACCCAGGATATCAAACATACTTTTTTTTTTCTTAATAGCTATACATATAAATGCCACAAAAGCCTTAATTCTAATTTAGAAATAAATATTTTTTGTATTAACATTCAGTCTGAAAGGTAGCTGCTCCTCCTTAGCCATAGATTTCTACACTACCTGCCTGCTATCCTAGTCTCAGTTAACCAGCTACACACTGAAATGCAGAAATGTTAACGAAATATTCATTTCTTTAGGTTTGAACTATTCAGGTGGAAATGAATGATGCTTTGAAAATTTCTATAGTGCTTATAATGTTCCCCAAAAGTTCAACTATGGGGCTACTCTGTACATTCCCAGAATCATATCCACAAAAAAAAAAAAAGAGAGGAAGGGACAAATAGTTATATAATTAAAAAGCTTAAACTGGATAACCAATATTAAAAAGAAATCAGATGAAACCAAATACATTAGAAGTTAGTAAATATCTATGATTCTCCTTTACAGAGTGGTAAAGAAACAAAAATGCCAAGCTTCAAAAATGGATAAATCATTTTTTGTTGATACAGACTTCATAGCAATGATAGAAGCTTTACAGATCCTGAGCAATTAATCCAGATCTATCCTTTCAATAATGTTACTCATAAAAACCCAGGCTTCAGTTACCTATCTATAAAATAGGTGATGAATCCCTATGTTGTACACCTGAAACTAATGTAATGTTATATGTCAACTACACTCTAATACAAAAAATTAAAACAAAACAAAACATGGGTGATGGAGGATGTGAGCAGATTGGCCCTCCAGTTCTAAAAGTCCATCATTCAATAACAACTGACAGGCAAAAAAGAACTCTATAAAACTAATTGTTATTGAGAGAGACATAGAAAATAAACCTAGAAAGTAACACTATCTTTTCTTTAGCCAAATCTAATCATTCTTACTTTTCTTCAAGAAAGCTTCATTTCCCCATGTAAAAGTATTTATAATCAGCTCATCCAAAAATAAACATGTCAATGAAAATTAAATTCATTGAGTTTTACTTAGTAAACCATATATATCTTCATTTTGTTCTTTGCAGAAATGAACAGTTGAAATAAAATTTTCCTTCATGTTTTTCTATGATTCAAACTGTGAATAGAAAAAAAAATGAAAAATAAAAACATTAATAAAATACATAAAAACAGGTTGTTAATACTAGGACAATCCCATGAATGCCTTCAGTATAAATACCAGTTATATCATCAATACTATAAAATAGTTCTGTTAAAATGACACATTCATATTTATGGGTTTCCCAAGTAGTACGGTAGAAATAGTCTCCAACTTGCAGGAAACTCTAAGAAAAAAGTGAGAAAAAGTGGAAATATTCATTCTAGATTTTTCATCTATGGCATGTCTCAAACACAGTTTGCCAGCCTCCTCTCTCTTCTGCTTGGAGTCCATTGTCTAAAATGGGAAGAGAAGGAAGCAGGCCAATCCTGAGTTATAAACATCACAATGTGAAGATTTTCTTCCTAGGAGGGAGTTAATACATTTAAAGTGAAATTTCCATAGGTCAGCTTTCTCTACCCACTCCCATAGCAATGATCCTACTAGATCCACCAGTATAAGCAGTTATCTCAAATTCCTAGGGAAGTATTTGCATTTCAAGAGACAGTGAAAGCCCCTAAGTCTCTTCACACACACACACACACACACACACACACACACTCACACACGTGTGTGTGAGTGTGTGTGTGTGTGTATATATATATATATATATATCCCCACCATTAGTAGTAGAGTTAAGAATATAGACTGAGTCAGTCTTCTGGCCTTTGAATTCTCATTTTGCCACTCTGTATGACACGGAGTTGTAAGCCACCTTTTAAGCTTAATTTTGTCATCTGTAATATGATAAGAATAACAGTAAGAATCACATAGAGTTGAAGTTAAAGTTAACTGAGTGGGACAGTGCTTGACGTAATGTCTGGTATATAGTAAGTATTAAATAAAATGTTAGTTACTGTAATTGAAAACAACATTGTTACGGGAAAGGTCTGCTTACATTGAACTTTATAGAAAACCGTATTTATAAGTGATAATTGCAACATCCTTGTGAGGTAGATATTATAGACAAATTTCATTTTATAGAAGGAGAATCAGAGGCTCTGAGACAGCTTATATGAATTGACAAATTTAATTTTTAAAAAATTAAAAAGCTGACAGATGACAGAGTCAGAACCGAAAATATCTTTGACTCTATAGCCCAGGCCCAGCTAGTACTTCATATAATTCTGGACTCTCAACAGGTATAAATACCTTTGAAATGAACAAAAATGATTACTGAGTGTCTTCAATGGAAAACTTTTCTCATTACCTGATTTTATAAGGTCTCTGTGTCATTCATCATCCTTGAGCTATTTTACAACTCTGTGTAAATTGTAGATAACTGATAATGCAAATAATTCTTGTCCATGTATGTGCAAATGGTTTTAAATGGTGTAAGTGCCTTGATTTTCTTTCTCCACTACAGAAGTCAGTTGTGCCTCTGTTAAACAAATTCATTTAAGCATCCTAGTTGCCTATAACTATTTCTGCTTTTTAAATTCTTTCAACCAGTTGTAACATCTTATTCCTTCATTAATTAATGAATTAAACAAAAACATTTACATGTGTTCATATTATATTTGTGGTCGTCATGATTTTACTGTTTAGTATTTTGGGGGTTTTGTTTTGTTTTGTTTGTTCTTTGTTTGTTTTGAAATTATCCTTTAACACAAAGGAGATTTCAACCACCTCTCATACCTTCTTCTAGGAACACAAAGGAAGTCTCCCTGGGAGTCTCTAGCCCATGAATTTTTCTTGCAGAAAGATGATGTGCTATATCAAATATTGAGCCCAATTCTCAAAATGTGTAAGTGGTTCTCTGTTAGTCACTTTAGGAAATTATTTTAACTCTTACAGGTACTAGGATGTTATAAAACAAATTTAGTGTTTTGGTTTTTTCCATAGGTACAGATTAAGAGCAGCAAGGGAATCAGAACAACTTGAAGAGGTCCCTTTGGTCTTCTCTCTTAATCCCTCTCCTCATCTCAATTCCAGCATTTACAGAACACAGAATGGTCACTGCATCAGCATTCTTCTCTGCTTAGGTTCTTAACTGAATAGTTGCACTCTCTTCCAACAGAACCTACTCACAGCTAATCCCTTAGGGTAACTATGCCTATCCTGAAGTCTAGCAACCTGGATGCAAATAGGACACCCACCATAGACTCCCTGTGTACTTGCAAACCCAGGAGAGAAAATGTTGAGCTTTTAGAACCTAGTACTCCTCTCGCAACAGGAAGAAAAGTCCCTCTTGCTTTCCCTTTCATGGCTCTCCATGCTTCATGGTGTCCACATTGCAGGGGGTGTGTAGCCTTTGTACTCATTTATAAAGTAGGGAAACAGATGGGGATGGCTTAATTTGTAAAGACAACTAGTTATCTTATAAGTACAGATGGAGTAAGTAGCACAATTATTACCAGAGAACTGAGGCTGCCAGATGGTTTGGTTAAAAAAAAAAAAAAAAAATCCAGGGTAGCTGCCAGATTCACAGCAGGGATGGGCCTATTCCCTGAGGTATAGCTTTACAGATTTAAATCACCCTGCTACTTGTCTAGTAGTCTGCTCCTCCAAAGACAGGTCTTCTGCAGCCGGCCACAGAAGGAATAGGAGGAAGACTCAGGTCGCTAGGCAGTCAGTGGCATATCAGCAGGCTTTCCAAAGGTGAAAGTGAAGAAAAAGAAAGGATTGCATGTGCATAACACTGGTAGTGTTAGAAATCTGCTTTCTGAAGAATAAGAATTAAGCTTTAAAGGGCATACTGGTGTAAGATAAAGAAACTGTGTTCTGTGTTTTATTTGTTTGTTTCTCAAGTCCAATGTTTGCATTCAGAACTCTTCCTTTCTTGGCAGTCTCCCTAAGAAGATGGGAACTTCCTGGCTGACTCTGTTCTCAGACTCACCACCAAGGACTGAATCACTAGTATCTCTGGGTTAAGTTCTCTCAAAGCACCAAGTTAATTGGTCTAGCAAAGTAAAAAATCATTAAAAAAGGGTTTGTGCAAATTCCAGATGGTTGATTCAGCAATCTGAGTCCTGAGGCTAATTTTATAACTTCTAGGGAGAGTGGGCTTCTTCACCCTGCAGCAGCTACTCTGTGGAACACATCTATTAATGGTGAGGGTGGAGAGAGTTATCCAAACAGAGTCCTTTGAGTTACAGTCCATTTTGTCCTCCATGTTATAGATGTGGTTGCTTTCCTCAGTCTCTTGTCCCAGAGGGCTAGCTATGCTCATTTTAGGATCTAAAAGAATACTGCCACCCTATGAGTAGAAGTCACAAAACCCTAAATGAGTAATCTGAGATTCCAGCTTAGGGTATCTAAGGGCAGGCCAGGGCTAGGATTTGAAACAAACATTATAGAATGATTCCAAAAGATATTTTATATGTCTCAGAGCCTTTCACACTGGTCTGTTTGTTAATCTAATGTTCATTTAGAGAAAGGATTTTTTAAAAAATTACTGAATGAACAACTATGCCCTTCCTCCAAACTTTTACATGCAAGTTCATTCAACAAACGTATGTCAAATCATGTCCCTGTGCTAAGGATGCCTTACATGATGGAAATACACAGGTAGCCACTGCAATATTGACTCTAAAGGCAGAGAGAGTTGGGTTTGAATCCCGTCTCCCCACTTACTTGACAAACTATTTAACATCTCTAATCTTAAGTTTCCTCAGTTATGAAATGAGAAATGTAAGAGTTCATATTCCCTGAAGCTGTTATTATAATTTTCAAGGCCAAATTATAACATAAATATGATTAACAAATGCCTACTATATAGAATTATTCAGTCAGCAAATAAAAGATTTATTTCTCATATGTATATAAACATTCAACTCATTCTGAGTTCCATCCTGCCTCCTTCCATCTTTCTGATTTCAAAGGGTCTATCTGGTCCAATATTTTAGAAAGTTGTCTGAAGGTCATTATTAGTTCAAAGAGAATACAGTATTTGCAACAGAATACCAGTATTTGCATGGAAAGAGGCGTGGTTTGGAAATTGGATAATTTGAGCCTTCTAATGTGGTCTTTCCAGAAAGTATATGTATTGAAATATAGATAACTTCTCTATAAATTATCTTTTCTGTATTTCTCCTTTATATTTATTATATTTGTTTGCTTGGAAAAAATTGTCTTGACCCTTCCCAACATTGAAATTTACCCTGGCATTTTTTGTGGTGGCCTTAATCTAGTCTCATCCTGCCATCATAGCCCATGCCAGCTGTGATCAGAGCACAAAGTACTAGGCTCATCCTATCCAGGACTCTATCCAAGGATATTTGTGCCTCTTCTCCCTTGGTCCATCTTTCCTCTGCTAGCCACATGTCCTAATTTTTTTACACTATACTCTCCAAAATTGTAACAAATCTCCTCTACATTCTATACTTCTTAATATGCCATTCCCCTCACCTTTTCTTGTCTTCTGTTTGTGCAAAGCAAGATCCCCCTGCTGATCCCCACTGTCCCATCATCAACTTAAATGAAGTTTAAGTTGCTCTCACCAATTGTTATCGTTGTCGCCTAACTAGACCCTAGCATACTCTCCGCATTCTTTGGGTAGCAAGATAATTATCTCCCTTATTCCTATTGTTTTCCTATTATTCATGGCTTTCTAAATAGTGTCCATAAGGAGAAAACTGATATAGCTTAAATTAAAAAGTCAAATGAAATGTCTGAAAAGATTTTTATAAATTTATAGAAGTAAAGAAATCCTTTAAAGTAATAGCTTTTCTAGTCAGACCTCCTTTTTTTTTTTTTTTTTAAGATTTCATTCCTTTATTTGAGAGAGAGAGAGAGAGACAGAACAAGAGCAGATGGAGGGGTAGAGAAAAGGAGAAGCAGACTACCCACTGAGCAGGGAGTTCAACATGGGGCATGATCCCAGGACCCTGAGATCATGACCTAAGCCAAAGGCAGATGCTTAACCAACTGAGCCACCCAGATGCCCTACCCAGACTCTTGAGAAAGAAAAATGTTACTGAATTCCAAAAGCTTTCTTTAACTATGAAGTGCCACAGTCTTATCAAATTAGGATATTTGAGTATAGAGTTTATACCAGAAACCAGAGCTTCAACTTAAAGAAGTAGGGATGTCTTATGCTTAACTTATTCCTAAATTCTGTGAAAGAAAAATAATAGGCCTCTAAAGAATACTATAATTCCCTAATCTAGATTGAGAAGACAGGAAAGTCTCTTAGAGGAAGTGACCTGGGACGGGAAAGACACCAAAATGATTTGGAGAAATTATTCTAAGTAAAAACCATTTACAAAGGCCCTGCAGTACAAGCTAGAAGGACATGAGAGAGTGATCACTGAAAGAGGTATGTGATTTAAGTGAGTGGGAATTTATTCATTTACTTAATAAAGAACTTATTGAGCCATGTCTGCATACCACTCATTGCTCTATATATTGAAGATCCATCACTGAACAAAACAGATAAAAATGCTTACTCTCATAGAGTTTATATTTAAGTCATGAGAAACAACAAATGTAGAAAACAAATTAGTAAATTATATAGAATATGATGCTAAGGAAAGAAATGAATAAGAAAAAGGTGAATGAGAACACAGTTTGCAATTTTAAATAGGGTGGCTAAGGGATACCGCACTGAGAAAGATCACTTTAAACAAAGACTTAAGGAAGGTGAGGGAGTTAATAACAGGGGAAATCTGTTCCAATCAAGAAAAACAAGTACAGAGACTGAGTTGAGAGAAAATTCTGTGTGTCCTAGGAAACAAAAGGTCAATCAGTGTGGCTAGAAATGATGTACAAAGGAAAAGAGAATGAGAGGAAGTTAAGGAAATAATGGGAGCTAGATCATACAGAGCCTTACAGGCCACATTAAGGACTATTTCCCCCTCTATGTGAAAAAGAAAGCCACTGGAGCAGAATAGAGAAGTGACATGATCTGATTTATATTAAAAAAAAAAAATCATTCGGCTCTGTGTTGAGACTAGATTGTAGGTAGAATCAGGAAGGGCTATTAAAAAGCTATTATAATAATGCAGGGAAGAAATTCATAATAGCTTGTATCTAGGTGTTAGCAAAAGGGATGGTTAAAATTAAACGGACTTTCATACAGGATTTCCTGACAGGTAAGATGTGAGGTATGTGGGAAACGGAGAAGTTAAAGTGATTTCAGGGCTGCTTTATTTCTTTTCCCTAAGCAACTGAAAGAACAGAGTTGCCATCTAAAGAACAAGAATTGCAATTTACTGAGTTGGAGAAGACTTAGTTGGAAGATGTTTAAGGAAGAAGATCAGTATTGAGCATATTGAGTTTTACATGACCAGTAAATATCTTTCAGAGGTGTTCTGGTAACAGTGAGACAAAGGGTCTGGAGCTGAGGTGAGAGCTCCCCACTGGAGCTTTAAATTTAGAAGTTATCAGCGACAGATGGCATTTAGATAAGTGATAATCAGTGAGCTCCTCAAGTGAATGTACAAAGAGAGGAAGGACTGAAACTTGAGATGCTCCAAGGAGAGACCAGCAGAGGAAATGGACCAAAAGCAATTACTCAGGTAGAAGAAATGCAAAGTGTGTTGCACTAGAAGCAAAGTAACAAAAAAGTTTCAAGATGAAAGGAATGAACAACTGTCTAATTGCTTTAGACTGGTCAAGTAAGGTGAGACTGAGAATCAGTAATTATATTTGACAACATGGCAATAATGTTTGACCTTAAGAGAATAATGTTGTTGATGGTGGGGGCAAAACCCTAAATGAAGTAAATTTCAAGGAGCATGCAAGGAAAATAGCAGTGTAGAGAATTCTTCAAGAAATATTCCTGTGAATGGAGACCTGAAAAATGAGACCATAGCTAAAGAGAAAACCACAGACAAAGACAACAAAATTAACATCACCAAACAGAATGAACCAGTTAAAGGAGAGAAACTGACAGTGTAAGAGAGACAGGAGAGAACTGATAGGATAATGTCCTTAAATACAAAGTTAAGCTAGGCAATAGGTGGAGGTATAATCCCCTATTTATAGACAATTCGTCCACAGCAAAATAAGAAGGGTAAGCATACAGGTGAGGCTACTGCAAATGTGAAGGCAGGAGCTTGGGGAAGAGCAAACCCTATGCTTCCTAGAAAACGTGTCAGTTCCCCAAAAACAGGAGTACAATGGTTCACCATTCACAGTGCCAAATCTCCCATATAATAAGACCTCAGTGAATTACTCTTCAAGAAGAATGAAGAGGTGTCCTCTTATACGTCCTACACAAACATATACACTATATCCACATGTACATATTATTCATGTCCTTCCCATTGCTTCAGCAAAGAAAAATGTCCTGAACTGCTCAATGAACATTAAATATCAAGCTCAAGTATAACAAAAACTGTTGATAATGATGTGGTATAGCATTCTCTGTATGAACTCATATTTAATGATTTATTGACACTTCGGCTGACCTCTCATACCAAGTCACTTTTACTTTATGAGTTTTTGCTAGGCATACTCGGTACTTGATCACACACATAATCATACTTCTATATTCTCTTAAAATGAACAAAACTGAATCCAAAGTTTTTTTTATTTAGTATTTGTGTGATCTCTTGTAATTTAAAAACTAATTGGATAGCTTTTAAATTCTTTGACCAACCAAGCAAGTAAATTTAAATTAAAAACAGTGACTCACTCTATTTAGGGTGAAAGTCTAATTTTCCTACAAGTGAATAGACTGACTTATGTTTCTAGCACTTTGGCCACTATATACCCTGATTGACCCCTCTACTGTAAGCAATTAAAAATGTTGGATAAGAGATATTTTGGAAGTTGTGATGTATCAAGAAACTAGCAAGTAAAACATACTCAGAAATAACCAAAAGAGAAGTGAAACAACTAAACTAACCTAATGAACTTGAGCTTTGTTTTTGTGAATGTAGAGAATGGAAGACAAAGCTTGGAGCCAACAGATAATGTAGAATCTAATAGAAGACCATTCAGTATGAATCAAGGATGACCATCAAAACTGGGGCTTCAGGGAAAGGAAAATTGGAAATGACCCTTCTCCCTCAGATCTTGCAAGGCAAATTACTTTTCTTCTTTAGTATTGAATGGATAGGGGATTAAAATCTCCTTTGATAAAAGAAACCTTAAACTACTTCCCTTTATTGGCTGAGATGGTCTCAAAAACCTCAACCTCAGAATCTAATTCTAAAGGGTCCCACATTTATAGTATCTTCAGGCACCTAAAATAAGCAAACACAAATCTTCTTTAGAGGAATGCACTCCCATCAACGTTTTCAAAGAATTATCAGGGATAAAGTTCTAAGAACCATAATTACAGTCTAAAATAATCAAACTGACAAGAAATAAGACATATGAGGAAGAGTCAGTAGAAACAAAGAAACAATAAAATCGTATCTGAAAAAAAATCTTAATTTGAACTATCAAATACAGACTATAAAGTATGTATATATTATCTGTCTTAAAAATAACAAAATAAATCCCACATAAAAAAAAGAGTAAGAGACTAAATTAGTATGATATACAAAATTCTGAAGCACCCTCCCAGTACAAAACAAGGTCCTCCATAAAATACAATATCCTGCATTCTAAGTTTAGAGGAAGTAAGGGAAATTAAAAAAAAAAAAAAACTGTCAAAAAATGACATAAAATAATAGTAAAAACACTAACTATATACGAAATGTAGAGTGATCATAAGAACAATTGCCCTTTACGAATATACTAAACTTTGAGACAATATCAAGTTGATGGAAATAAAACTGAGTCATAGGGACTATGAACAATGGAAAGAAGCAAAAAAATTCACAGACAGAAGGTCCCTATTGCAAAATGAAGCAAACAGTAAACCTCTGAATGATGTAATAGCTTTAGCTCCCATATTCAACACAGATTAAGATCAGCTAAGAATGGGGTCAAAATCATAGAGCAACAAATATGCATGAAAACAACATTAAGAAATTGTTAATTTAAAAAATCATCAAATTTAGACTTTAGATACATAATATTTAACAACTATGTATGACTTAGAAACAAAGGATGGAAAGCAATAAGTAAGCAATATGAGATTATTCCCCCCAGAATTAGGTAGATTTAAAAAAATAATAAATAGAACTTTCAAAAAAGAAAATGTGTAGTTGTTAAAGATTTTTTAATGTAATAGATGGGGTTGAAGAGCATATTGTCTCCCGTTGGAAAGAAGATTAACAAAAAAACTAAAGACATTACCCAGAATGCAACACAGAGACTGGGGAGACAGAAAAAATTTAAAAAGAGATTAAAGGATATGGAAGACAGAATAAAAAGGTCTAAAATATAGTTAGTTGAAGCCTCAGAAGGAAAGGATAGAAAACATAAAGAAGAGATGGTATATAGAAAAATAATGGCTTAGAATTTTCTAAAACTGAAAAAAGGTATAAATTCATTATATAAAAGGCATAATCTATATCATGCAGAATAAATAAATAGAAGTCTACACCTAGAAACATTATACTGAAACTGCAGAAAACAAAAAACAAAGAAAAAGTATTAAAAGGAGTGAAAAGAAAAGACAGCTTACCAAAAAAAGGAAGATAGGCTGATAGCATACTTCTTAATAACAACAGTGGAAACTAAAGATACCAAAATAATATATTCAAATTGCTGAGAAGAAAATGCCTATCAGGCCCCACTTTATACCCAGAAAATCATTATTTTCAAGAATAAGGGAAAAATAAATCCAGCATTCAATTTAAAAAACAAAGTATGCGTAACTAACACTTGTGCTAAATAATTATACAGGATGTATTTCATTATAAAAGAAAATTATCCCAGAAAGGTCTGAGAAGGAATGGTAAGTAAAGAAGTTAATAAGCTTGAAGGAACGTTAATCAAGAAAAATGGTAAGCAAAGAAATGCGTAAATTTGTATGTAAGTCTCAAACAAAATAATATATAGTTGGAATTGGGTTATTAACGTGTTTTAAGACTCTTGAATTATTTGGAGAAGGAGCTAAAATACTAACCTTGGCATTTGTTAGGTAAGCATACACCAAAAAGTTTTATGTTAGCCACTGAAAAGTAGTAATAGTGTATATAATTTCATACCTTTAAAGTAGGGAGAAATGCAACAGAAAAACTAACAAAGAAAAATGACTATGAAACTTAAAGAAAAAACAAAAACTGGAGGTGGGGCATGGGGGAATAAGCATAGGAAAAGCTAGAAATAAGAAAACAAAAAAAAAAGTGCCACAAGCAAGTTCAAAAAATGAATATTCATAATAAATACAAATGGGATAAAATCATTTTTAAAAAGCAGACTATCAGAATGATTGAGTGATCAACTGATAGGATTTAATTTTGTAAACCACTTATTCTGCTTAAAAGAACTATCAAAAATATAAGAACAAAAATAGTTGGAAGGTTAAAGCTAAAAAAAAGATAAAACTTAGAAGAGAAATAATAAAGGATTATATATATTACAATCTATTAATTTTATCTGGCAGTATTACAGAAGAATTAAGCAAAAGGTATTTAGGACATCTGCTGTAGACACCGTTTTTTAAAAAAAAGTAAGTCAAAAAGTGGCAGGGGGGTGGGAGGTTGGGGGAACCAGGTGGTGGGTATTATAGAGGGCACGGATTGCATGGAGCACTGGGTGTGGTGCAAAAATAATGAATACTGTTATGCTGAAAATAAATAAAAAATAAATTTTAAAAAATCAGGCAAATATCAATTAAAACTAACAAGGGATACATAGATAATGGTAAAGACATGTGGCCATTAAAGAAACAGGATGATTTTATAAAGTATCATAATCTACTTATTTGAATAAATACTATTTGCTACAAAGCAGTTACTATTAGTCATACAAAATATAAAGAATAATGATATAAAGTGATAATTTTTAAAATAACGATACAAGTTTAAGCTTCTGGAAATAGTTAAATAGATCCTAACAAACCAAACTTCCTGCCACTAGCAACTATAATTTTTTTTTGGGGGGGGGTGGAGAAATGGCCACATACCCACACATGCATGCACACATGCATGTGCCTGCACACACACACACACACACACACACACATATATACACACCCTTAGGTACCAGCGTGCACAGAAGGAGGCAGATAATGGGAAAGGGCAGGTAACCAATAGTTGAAAGAAGAAAAAGGCATTATTAAGTTTTCCATTTACCTTAGGGCAGGCCCTAGTCAGTTCCATCAGTTTAAATGGGAATATTTAAAACAAAAACTAAACAAACAAAAACCATTGTCTTACTAACATGAAACCAGGAATGTGATGCTTACAGCATAATGCACAAAGAGTGCTCAAAAAATTAAATATTTATAAAGGGAATATGTCATATAGATGAAAGAAACATACAGCAATATCATAAAAGCCATACAGGAAAAGATCACAGTGAATATATCATTCTCAATGGGGAAACACTGAGAGCTTTTCCCCTAAGATCAGGAACATGACAGAGACTTCCACTATCACCACTGCTGTTCAGCATAGTACTAGAATTCCTAGCCTCAGCACTCAGGCAATAAAAAGAAAGAAAAGACACCCAAATTGCCGAAGAAGAAGTCAAGCCCTCACTCCTTGCAAATGACATGATACTTTATGTGGAAAATGCAAAAGATTCCACCCCAAAAGTGCTAGAACTTATACAGGAATTCAGGATATAAAATCATTGCACCAAAATCAGTTGCTTTCTGTACACTAACAATGGGGCAGAAGAAAGAGATAGTCAATCCCATTTACAACTGGACCCAAAACTATAAGATACTTAGAAATAAACCTAACCAAAGAGGGAAAGGATCTGGACTCTGAAAACTATAGAAACTCATGAAAGAAACTAAGGAGGACATAATGAAATGGAAAAATATTCCATGCTCAAGGATTGGAAGAACAAATATTGTTAAAAATGTCTATGCTACCTAGAGCAATCTACACATTCAATGCAATCCCTATCAGAATACCATCAATGTTTTTCACAAAACTGAGACAAACAATCCTAAATTTGTATGGAACCAGAGAAGACCCCAAATACCCAAAGGAATGTTGGAAAAGAAAACCAAAATTGGTGGCCTCACAATTCCAGACATCGAGCTCTATTACAAAGCTATAATCAGGAAGACAGTATGGTACTGGCACAAAAAAGACACATAGATCAATGGAACAGAATAGGGAATCTAGAAATGGATGCTCAACGCTATGGTCAACTAATCTTTGACAAAGCAGGAAAGAATGTCCAACAGAAAAAAGACAGTCTCTTCAACAAATGGTGCTGGAAAAATTGGACATCCACATACAGAAGAATGAAACTGGACCATTTCCTTACACCAGACACAAAAATAGACACCAAATAGATGAAAGACCTCAATGTGAGACAGGAATCCATCAAAATCCTTGAGGAAAAAAAAGGCAGCAACCACTTCCACCTCAGCGGCCACAGCTTCTTATTAGAAACATTGTCAAAGACAAGGGAAATGAAGGCAAAATGAACTGTTGAGACTTCATCAAGATCAAAAGCTTTTGCACACAAAAGAGAAACAGTCAACAAAACCAAAAGACAATGACAGCATGAGAGAAATAGTTGCAAATCACATATCAGATAAAGGACTAGTATTCAAAATCTATAAAGAACTTATTAAGCTCAACATCCGAAGAACAAATAATCCAGTCAAGAAATAGGCAGAAGACACAAACTGATATTTCTCCAAAGAAGACATCCAAATGGCCCACAGATACATGAAAGAATGCTCCACATCACTCAGAATCAGGGAAATACCTATCAAAACCACAATGACATACCACCTCACACCCATGAGAATGGTTAAAATTAACAACTCAGAAAACAACAGATGTTGATAAGGATGCAGAGAAAGGGGAAACTTTCCTATACTGTTGGTAGGAGTGCAAGCTGGTATGACCACTCTGGAAAATAGTATGTAAGTTCCCCAAGAAGTTGAAAATAAAGCTACCTTATGATCCAGCAATTACATTACAGGGTATTTACCCCAAAGATACAAATTTAGTGATCTAAGGGGTACCTGTACCCCAATATTTATAGCTACAATATCCACAATAGCTAAACTATGGAAAGAGCCCAGAAGTCCATTGACAGATGAATGGATAAAGTAGATATGGTACAATGGAATACTACGTGCAATGGAATACTACCTAGCCATCAAAAAATTGAAATCTTGCCATTTGCAATGACGAGGGTGGAACTAGAGGGTATTATGCTAACCAAAATAAGTCAATCAGAGAAAGACAATGATCATATGATCTCACTTGTATGTGGAATTGAAGAAACAAAACAGGATCGTTGGGGAAGAGGAGAAAAAATTTAAAAAGAGAAGCCAGAGAGGGAGGCAAACCATAAGAGACTCCTAATCCTAATCTAAACAAGCTAAGGGTTGCTGGAGAGAAAGGGGTAGGAGGCAGGGTAACTGGGTGATGAAGCTAAAGGAGGACACTTGATGTAATAAGCCCTGGGTATTATATAAGATTCATGAATCACTGACCTCTACTTCAGAAACCAATAATATATTGTATGTTAGTTAACTGAATTTAATTTTTTTTTTAAAAATGGAAAATAATTAAAATAGAAGGGCTAAATCTCCAGCCCTAAAATAAGTATGTGAATATGAAATATTTGTGGAGAATTTAAGGGTCTCTGAAATCTAAAAGTTTGCTTCATACTACTTTTCTTTTACAAAAAACCTATGCTGGTACCTGTTTTTGCTAACTGAAAAAACTCCCAAAAGGATTTTTGCTTTTATTGAAATGGTAATAGCTTCTTTGCTTTATGTTAGTTCAGCTTAATGAAAACTTCCATAGGAATGCTCTACTTTTTTTTAAGATTTTATTTATTTATTTGAGAGAGAGAGAGAGAGAGAACATGAGAGGGGAGAATGTCAGAGGGAGAAGCAGACTCCCTACAGACCTGGGAGCCTGATGCAGGACTCGATCCTGTGTCTCCAGGATCATTACCTGAGCCAAAGGCAGTGGTGCAACCAACTAAGCCACCCAGGGGCCTGAATGCTCTACTTTTAGACAGTGGGGGAAATCTGTGCACCCTCTTGGAATCTGCTATACTTCTTCTGAAGCAAGAATCTCCATGCTATTAAAAAAAAAAAAGACAGGGGCGCCTGGGTGGCTCAGTGGGTTAAAAAAAAAAAAAGACAACACAGGTGATATACTCTGCTATAAAGATGGGATTCATAGGGTAAATAAAAACATAAAAAAATGGCATAAAATTTTTAAAAAAAGGAATCTTTAAATGAAATAATCATATACAGACAGAATTTATCCAAGAATTAATATTGAGGACCAGCACATGTTAAGCATTGTGAAAAGGTGCTAAGTTAAATCTGACACTGGTTTTGCCCTCAAGCAATTTATGGCTAAGCAGCAGATAATTAATCCATCCTATCGATATGATACAGATAAAGTTCTGTCAGGTTTCAGAACAAGGGATGGAGCAAAACTTTAGACAAAAGGGTATTTGAGATGGGTCTTAATGAGAAGTTTTGGATTTTGCAGAGGAAAAAGAAAGGGCACTGCATGAGGAAGGACAAGCATGGACAAAATGAAGAGGCAAAAAGCAATGAAGAGATTGGGAATAGTAAGTAGTAGGCAGAGTTGAGGATAAATGTATGTGACTACCAGGATTTGTTTTGATAAGGTGGCCTGAAGCCATGTCATTAAGAGCTCCCAAAGCCAACAAGAAGAAAATAATCAAGATGCCTCTATTTCTTGAAAACCTGAACCAATAATAATAAGAAGAAGTAGTTAAAGCTAGAAAATAATCTTTAATGCTCTTTTCAAAGTACTATAAATTTGTAAAAGACCAATAAAGCAGCTACGATTTAAGTAAGGATTTAAAGAGAAAACTTCACATTCTGAGACTGAGACCATATGAAATACATAGTCTAGGATAAGTGAGGTTAGGAAGAAAGAGCTATATAAATAAGGAAGAGCATGAAAGAAAGATAATAAATAGAACGTATGACCTACAGGGCACACACCCCTTCCAGAATATTTACTAGAAATAACAGATAAAAGAGAAACATTGTCCATGCAAATCTGAATGCGAAAGAGCAGGGGAGCATATGAGAGGATTGGGGAGCATATAATAGGCTTGTTCAACATATATATGCCATGTATTTATCTACTAGAAGTGAGTATAGGAGGGGGGAAAGAAAGCAGGAGAAAAAAATATTCTAGTGTACCAGGAAATAAAATTATTCCTCATAAAATAAGCAAACAGCTATGGAAAAAAAAATTCCCCCTCAGAAGGCTGATGAGTGTGTGTAGCTTAGGTCAGCTAAGTACTCTAAATAATTGACACTTGATGTTTTCAAGTGCTTTCTGGTTATTGCCACAGATCTGATTGCTGAACTGAAAGCACTATTGTATTGGGGTGTGTGTGTGTGTGTGTGTGTGTGTGTGTGTGTGTCTGTATTTTAGGTGCTGACTGCTTAGTCTCTTTTCTATTTCTATTACGTTATGAAGATAACTTCTATAATGTAATGTAATTCAGGCAGTTTTGCTTTTAAGACATACTGCTCATACATATATACACACATACACACACATTTTTTAAGGGTGCTGTGTGCTACTGAACAGGTGAGTAATGACAAACAGAGCACACAAAGACTGATAAACACTATTTAATGGAATTACCTCTCAAGAAATAGAGGACAATCTAATGAAGCTGCCTGTTAAACACATCCAGGCATGTCCATGGTGGCATGATGCCCAGCTTCTCCATTACCAGAAAACATCTATTCTCAGGGCACAGGGGAAGAGGAAGATCTGGTTAGCAAGGTCAGCTGATTTTCTCCTCTCATGTCAAATGCCTTCTCTTTAACATGGGTATTTCTGAAACTTCAGGGAAGCCACTGGAGTATAACCAATATAAATTAGCAAGAGAAACTGTTATTGACCTTTTCTGAAGACTAAACCAAACAGGAGTAACAAAACTAAACACTCCCAGACACAAAGACATGTAGTCTGTATATCTATAAATTACCTAAAAATCTCTAAATATAGAAAGCAATGTGATGGGTGTTCATTTTCCCTGGGGCAAACTAGTTCTAATATAAAAGGCTGTCTTACTTTTTTTTGTATTTGGTTTGGGAAGTATCTTCTTAGCTTGTAAGACTTAACTCAAGTGCCACTCCTCTATTAAGCCATTCCAAATCTCTGTACGGGAGGCAGAATGAATTATTTCCCATTTTATACCCTTTACATATAACACCCCTCCTGACAGCCTTTAATGTCAATACCTACCTGCCTCCCTATATCTCTGAATGTTACTTCATACTTTGACAACATGAAACAAATAAATACTATAGAGAGCTATAGATACAGTGGCACAAAACAGAACACTTCACGATTCCTTTTTACTGCTTTGTCCATCTATCAGAACATATCATTAGCCAGTGCTGGCTATTCAACATTCATTCCACAAACACTTGTTGAGTATACAAGGCCACACTGAGTCCCAGGCATAGTGCTATTGATAGGGATTTGCCAGTGAATAAAACAATTTCTACTCTAATGAGCTACCAGTTAACAGAGGATAATAAGACAAAGAGTGAGGAAACACATGATGTCAGGGATTTTTTACTCTATTTATTGATATATTCACAAAACCTAGACTATCTGGCACATACTAGATGAATGAATGAATGGATGGATGGATGCATGGCTGAATGAAGAAAGTATAGGAGGTTATGTCAGCACACTGGACAGGTAGTACAGAACTATTCACTACTACCGTGCCTTCAGAATAGCACCTTGCTTGCTGGACTGGCCTTGCTTATGTCTACCTGTCCTCTCTGCCTTGCCCTTCAATGCTACACTTCACTATACCAATGATGTTCCTAAAGGTAATTACTATGATGACAAAGATCATCAGGAAGAATGTGATAACTAAATGTCAGCTTGAAAGCAAAGGGCACATGTCACAGGGGTTTCAACCACCTTTCTTATGCATCAGTCCTGAGTCATAGCCCAAAGCTTCAGCGCTAAAGAATTAGGAAGTTTCAGGGTGCCTGGGAAGCTCAGGCAGTTGTGTCCAACTCTTGATTTCTGCTCAGATCATGATCTCTCCATCTCCCTTTCCCTCTGCCACTCCCCTCCGTTTGCATGCACTGTCTCTTTCTTGCTCTCTCTCTCAAATAATTAAATCTTTAGGAAGAAAGAAAGAAAAAAAGAAAGAAAAAAAAAGGGGGGGGCACCTGTGTGGCTCAGTCAAGCATCTTCCCTTCGCTCAGGTCATGATCCCAAAGTCCTGGGATGGAGTCCCGCATCAGGCACCTTGCTGAGCAGGGGGCCTGCTTCTTTCCTCCCTACTCATGCTCTCTCTCACTACCTCTGTCCCTGTCTCTGTCTCTCTCAAATAAATAAAATCTTTAAAAAGACTAAAATTAAATGGATAAAAAAAAAAGAATTAGTACATTTCATCACCTCTGCCCAGATGCGTATGAGCTCCATTTATACATTTAGTACATTCGTTAAGGCAGAAAATACTAAAAAAAACCCTGCTATTCTCTGTACCCCCTTCACTTTTTCCATAAGAAACTGCGATATCTCTAACTAAAGGAATGGAAAAAAGAAGCTGTGTGGGGCACAGCTCAGTCCCATTATTGTCTCTTTGTATTCAACCTAACCTCAGGATGTACATATTCTTACCTCCTTTGGGTAGAAATGTTAGTGAGATGGGGCAGGCTCTGTTTCTGAAGGGAAGAACTGTAGTAATCCTTACCCCATAACTATGTAGGTTAGGAAACTATCATAAAATCGTATGCAAATTACTGAGAGTGCATTTGAACCTCAGATACAAGCCAAGGTCTCCACTGCATTTTTATTGGCAATAGTGGATGTTCTTACCTCTAAGTAATGCTAGTGTCTATTTCTAGCTCTCCCTCTCTTTTTTTCCAGAACTTGGGGAAAGGAGTATGGTTAGCTGGAAAGGGAACTAATATTGAGTACTTACTATATGCAGGTGGTGTTACTGCAGGGTACTATTTATATAATTTAATATTCACACCAACTTTGAGAGGTATATACATTTTACAGATGTAGAAATTGAGATACAGTGGGATTACATGTGTTCAAAAATCAAATAACAGATCTAGAACTTAAATTCAGGTATGTATGAATGCAGAACCTGTGCTCATTCCACCATACCTCATGCATCATATCATCCAGTGTACTTTAAAATCATCAATTTGACACATCATTTAGCTTAAAAGGTTGGAGGAGGGTGGGAAGGTTGAAAACACTATATAAAAATTGTGCTGGGATTGAGCCCCACGTCAGGGTCTCTGCTCAGCGGGGGGCCTGCTTCCTCCTCTCTCTCTGCCTGCCTCTCTGCCTACTTGTGATCTCTGTCTGTCAAATAAATAAATAAAACCTTAAAAAAAAAAATGTGCTGGGGCACCCAGGTGGCTCAGTTGGTTGGGTGGCTGCCTTCGGGTCAGGTCATGATCCTGGACTTCTGAGATCGAGTCCTGCTCCCAGCTCCATGGGGAGTCTGCTTCTCCCTCTGACTTTCTCCTCTCTCATGCTCTCTCTCACTCACTCTCTCTCAAAAATAAATAAATGAAAGTCTTTAAAAAAAAAATTGTACTGAATTTGAATTTGTGAGCAAGAGGCTCTGTGTCAGTCATCTATCTCTTCAAGCACAACTGATCCTAAGATTACTGATTTAATTTAATAAAAAATATAACTAATTATAGTACAATAATAATAATATATAGTGAAATGCACATATGGAATTACAAGTAACAATTATATTTATTTAAAAAGCCTTGTAAAGAATGCATGCCGGTGGTGACATGGTGTTTATATTCTATTTTGGATCCCCAGTCACTAAGCTAAATCAAAACCCATGTGGTAAGATAATATGAGCACCTCACCAATCAGAATGACTAAAACAAAAAACTCAAGAAACAACAAGTGTTAGCAAGGATGTGAAGAAAAAGAAAACTTGTGCACCGTTGGTGGGAATGCAAATTGGTGCAGCCACTGTAGAAGACAGCAAGGAGGTTCCTCAAAAAATTTTTTTAAAAAATTACCGTATGATCCAGTAATTCCATGACTGGGTATTTACTTAAATAATATGAAAACACTAATTCAAGTGAATATATCCATTTGAGTATCTATATCTATTGAGGCATTATTTACAACAGCCAAATTGGGGAAGCAGCCCAAGTATCCATAGACAGATGAATGGATAAAGATAGGATGTTATTTAGCCATAAAAAAGAATGAAATCTTGCCATTTGCAACAACATGGATGGACCTAGAGTGTATAATGCTAAGTCAAATGTTAAAGAAAGGCAAATACCATATGATTTCACTCATATGTGGAATTTAAGAAGCAAAACAAATGAATAAAGGAAGAGAGAGAGGGAGAGAGAGAGCGCCAAACCAAAAAACAAACCCTTATCTATAGAGAACAAAGAGATGGTTACCAGAGGGGAGGTATATTGGGGCGGGGGGTAGATAAAATAGGTGAAGGGGATTAAGAGTACACTTATCTTTTTTTTTTTTTTAAAGATTCTATTTATTTACTTGACAGACAGAGATCACAAGTAGACAGAGAGGCAGGCATAGAGAGAGGAGGAAGCAGGCTCCCCGCTGAGCAGAGAGCCCAATGCGGGGCTCGATCCCAGGACCCTGGGATCATGACCTGAGCCGAAAGCAGAGGCTTTAACCCACTGAGCCACCCAGGCACCCCAAGAGTACACTCATCTTGATGAGCACTAAATAATACATGAAATTGTTGAGTCACTATATTGTACGCCTAAAACTAATAAATACTGTTCTAACTACATTGGAGTTAAATAAAATATAATATAAAATAATATAATATAATTAATATAATATAATGTGAGATAATATGGAAAACTCAATTACATTGCACATGTTTCTACATAAATGCAGTATGTCTTGAATGCAGCTAGCAGAAGTCTCAATAAGCATTATGATTACAACATCTCACATAAATAAATAGTAATCAGATGAGGAGCAACCCATTGGCTAACTCTACTTTAGCTAACTCTACTTTATCTAAAAAGTCTGAAAGAAGTTCAAGAGAGATTAAGTTCATAAGATCAATGTAGCTTGAAATAAAAACAACTTTAGCAACCTACACATTTGAGAACTTCCTAGATGCTGTACATGCTGGCCATTTGACCTGTCTGGCTGAAGCCACTACAAGGAAGTTTGTTGTTTTGCTGAATCAAGTTTCTGCACTTCTTCAACTGGTGCATGCCTATGTGGAAAGTACTTTCCATTGTAGGATTACAAAGATCATTGTGCACAAAACCTGAGAAGTTATTTGGAAATTGTGGCGATTTTTAGTAGCCTTATATTTATTATACTTTGTTCCCTATTCTTTGGTTTCCAAGAATAGTGAAGCTCATTTCAAGTGGTTAAAGAATAAAATAGGAAATCTCCTAAATTTATTTATATATACTTTGCTAATCAAAAAATGATATTTTATAAAATCTTTTAAATATGTTTTTCTTAAAAATTCCATCACAATCTTATAGGAGTACAAAATGTTACAATTTTCTAAAATAAAAAATATTATTTACAAGGCATTTATGTTACCTGTTTATCCTATTCATATTTGTAAGAATAAACATTAATAAATACTGTATTATAATAATCATAGTATATTAAATCATTTAAAGGGGTAGCAATTAAAATTTAAATTTATTTTCCCTAAAACATCATTCTTCTGCAATATTTTAGTTGTCCCAAATATATAAGCATTGTTTAAATACATCTAATTATATCAATGTTTAGTTTTTATGTCTTCACCTATGTAGAATTAGAGAAATCAGAAGGTGTATCAATATATACAGGCAGTGGCTTAACCACACAATATTTCAGAATATAATATTTTTATATATGTTTATAAATACATTATCAACAGTAAATTGGATGTATTGATTAATTTTTTCTGTGACAATCTTTCATCACAAAATACCAAAAGCCAATAGTCAGTGGCTCAAAAGAACAAGTGTTTATTATTGTTCATATGTCTGTGGAATGTCTGGAGATCAGGTGATGGAGCTGGGCTTTATGGGGTATCTCTGCTGATCATGGCTGGTTCACTCACATATCTTTAAGTTGTCTGGTGGGCTAACAGAATCTGGGCTCCTAGGGTAGATCTGCTATATACTGCAAGTGTGCAGTTCTCTCCATGTGTCTATGATCTTCTTTGGAGTACCCAGCTGGTCACTGCTTATAGCAAAGATACAGAAGGGGAAGAAAGAAAAGTCTCTGAGATTATGCTCAAACACAGTTCCATGTAGTTTCTTTCTCATTCTATTGACTAGAACAAGTCATATGGTTGAACTGAAACTGAAAGAGTGAAGACATAATTCCTTTAGTGGGAGGAACTACAAGATCAAATGGCAATAGATGTAAATACAGGAAGGCATTGGGCCAATGATGCAGTCATCCATCCATACTATTAAAATTCAAAATTTTCACCATTTAACACTATAGTCTAGACAAAAGAGGATTCATTCATTCATTCATTCATTCAACAAATTTAGTAATAAATTTAGCACCTACTGTGTGCCACACTCAGCTGTAGGTTCCAGAGATACAATAGGAGTGAAACAACAAAATTCTCCACTCTCATGAAGCTCACATTCTAACTGAAGAGAAGAGAACCCTACCAACAGAGAAAGAGGGAAAAACAGGAATAGCTTAAACTATAAAATTAAAACAAAGAAAATTTTCAGTCAAATAACTCAAGGCATAGGTTAAAAATATCTTCAACTGTGTTAGAGTATCATACTATTTCCTTTGAACCAGTGGTTCTGGGTCTAATTCTCAGCTCCACCACTTATTAGCTCCATGACCATAGTCAAGTTATTTCCTACCCCATAGTAGAATTTATGACCATCTAATTTGCCACATTTTTCAGTTAATTGGTCACAATCCAATCACTTAGGATGTGAAGGATAGTGGTAAAGCAATGCACCATGAAGTTGTAATCTTGGTATTAAAACTAGTCAGTGGTAATATAGGGAAAATCTAACCTATGCTATAGTTTACCACCATATAAAATGGAACTAAGAATGCTCCCAGAATGAAGCACAGCCATAAAAATGGATGATAGAAGTTAATACTGACATAGTATCTCAGTAACCCTGTATTGCTACTAATACTTTTATAGTTGTGGTTAAATTACAGTTAGACAGTGGATGACAATAAGACTTAGTATTTCCAGTTGTGTACAAGTAGGATTCCAAGTTGGAATAAAAAACTGATAATCTCAAATAAAATAAGAACTGGTCTTAGTACCTCAGTTTAATAACATTTAATGATTTCTGCTAGCCAAGCAAACAGAAAGCATTTCATAGCACGGCAATATGAAAGCATCTTCATAGCACGGCAACCAAAAGATCACCCATAGGGTTTTAAATAAATGGTGAGGACAAAATGGTACAATGGATCTTATTCTGATTCTCAGCTCCAACAGTTAGCAGCTACATGAACTTGACAAAGTTTTACCTAATCTAGGACTCAGTTTCTCTAATTAGGAATAATGAGTGACATAAGGTTATTTTAAGGATGAAATGTAAAATATATAATGCTTAGTACAATGTTTGGCACATAAGTTATCAATAAGTATTATTCACACTTCTTTACTATGCTGCCTAAATCCTTTGGTGGGGGGGTGGGGTAGGAACTGGCAGACGACCAATTAGAGAATAATAATAATAGCTAACATCAATTGAAGCCTTTTAAATGCCAGGTGCTACCCTCAGCACTTTTTAAGGATTATCTCAGTAAATCTTCAAAACAACCTCATGGTAACACTATGAATTGAATTTTACATATGTGTCTTTGTTAACTTGCAAACCAGGCAACAAATCCACATCTCCTTGCCTTCTGAGTCCTTGTTCCTGACCCACGACACACTGCCCTCTCTTCTTCTAAAAATGGAGTGATATGGGTCAATAAAGGGGAACAAATTAAGTAACTATGTTTAGAGAGGGTATTTACTTATTAATTCATTTAAAAAAAACTTATCAAAGGAGCAAGATGGCAGAGGAGTAGGAGACTGAAATATCATTAGGTCCCAGGAGTTCAGGTAGATAGTTCTCAAACCATTCTGAACAACTATGAACTCAATAGGAGATAGAAGACAAGAAGAGCAGCAATTCTAAGAACAGAAAATTGACCACATTCCAGAAGGTAGAACACGTGGAGAAGTGAATCCAAAGTGACGGGAAGATAAACCATGGGGGGAGGGGTTATCTCCCAGCAAGTGAGAGAGCAAGGGAGCACAAAATAAGAACTTTTACAAGTCTGCTCCACTTAGAGATGTCAATCCAGAGGCTAAGCAGAGGATGGAATACTCGTGGTGACAGTGTGGTCTCAGGACTTACAGGTACACAAAAGACCAGTGTGTCTGAGTGTGGCACAGCTCCCAGGTATTGGAGTGGGGAAGCCAGCTACAGAAGAGCCGAGCAGTGGGCTCTCAGCTCAGGGTTACCTTAAACCATGATCCGAGGCAAAATTGGTCCACTGCTCTTCTAACAGAAAACCTACAAGTGGCAGATCCAGAGAGACCTCCTCCTTCTACCTCCAGGAGGAGAGGTGCAGGAGCACACTCAAGAATCTGCTGGGTTTGGAGACACCAAGCGGACTAATGCACCAGAAATAAAAATGCTCGGGCACAGGCTGGCTGAGCTTGGAGTGCAGCAGGAGACCAAGGAGATGGGAGGGATTGACTGCTTTTCTCTGAGGGCACATTGAGGGGTGGTGCCATGAGCTCTCAGCTTCTACACAGCCCCAGAATTGGGAGGCTGCCATTCTCATTCTCCTACTCCAAAGCCATACGGAAAGCATTCAGGGAACAAAAGCTACAAAGAGTGAACCCAAGCACATTACTTAAACTGGCCCCTGGCAAGAGTGGTAGAATTCATCCTCAGGAAAAGACATTTTAGAAACATTGCAACAGGCCCCTCCTCCAGAAGATCAGCAAGAACATCCAGCCAAGAACAAATTCACCAGTCAGCAAGAACTGTGGAACTCCAGAGCTGGGGAAAGCAATACATAGAATTCATGGCTTTTTTTCCCATGATCCTTTAGTCTTTCAAAGTTAAATTTTTTAGATTTTATTTTTTTCTTATTCTATTTTTTCCATTTTTCCTCTTTTAATTTTTTTAACTATTTTATCTTATTTATAAAATGTTTAATTATCATTCTCAAAGTCATAATTTATCCCTTCATTATATTTAATTTTATTTTTTACATATCTATAGGGGTTTTTTTCCCTTTAAATTTTGGGATAAATTTTCTTCTAAAAGATCAAAGATACCCTAAATCTAGTATATGGCTGTGTTCTACTCTCCAGCCTTATCACATTCTTTCCTTTTTTTTCCCTTTTTTCGACAAACTTCTTATCTTATCAATACCTTTTTTAATATCTCTTTTAATTTTCATCTTTGGAGTCATATTCCATCCCTTCATTGTGTTCACCCACACATTCGCATATATAGAAGTTTTTCTTTCTTTAAAATTATGGGAGGCAGTTTCTTCTAACTGGCCAAACTATACCCAAAATCAAGTGTGTGCCTCTGTTCTATTTACCAGCCTGATAATAATTATATATTTATGTGTATACACACACACACACACACACACACACACATTTATATATACATGCACATATATGTATACATGTATATATATTTTTTCTTTTTTCCCCTCTATTCTCCCCCTGGTTTTGAGTCTCTTCTGACTTGGTTAGTGTATATTTTTCTGGGGTCGTTGCTACTCTTTTAGTATTTTGTTCTCTCATTCAGCTATTCTTATCTGGATAAAATGACAAGGCAGAAAAGCTCACCACAAAAAAAAGAACAAGAGGCAGTACAGATGGCTATGGACCTTAACAATATGGACAGGAGTAATCTCTCAGAACTAGAGTTCAGAATGATGATTCTCACGGTGTTAGCTGGGCTCAAGAAAAGCATGGAAGATATTAGAGAATACCTTCCTGGAGAAATAAAATCCCTTCCAGGAGAAATAAAAGAATTAAAATCTAACCAAGTTGAAATTTAAAAAGCTATTAATGAGGTGCAATAAAAAATGGAGGCTCTTACTGCTAGGATAACTGAGGAAGAAGGGAGTATTAGTGATATAGAAGACCAAGCAATAGAGAATACAGAAGCTGAGCAAAAGAGAGACAAACAATTACTGGACCAAAAGGGAAGAATTCAAGAGACAAGTGATACCATAAAATGAATAATATTAGAATAATTGGGATCCCAAAAGAAGAAAAAAGAAAGAGAGGGGCAGAAGGTATATTGGAGAAAATTATAGCAAAGAATTTTCCTAATTTGGCAAGAGAACAAACATCAAAATCCAGGAGCCACAGAGAATCCCCCTCAAAATTAATAAAAATAGGTCCACACCCCGTCATTTAATAGCAAAACTTATAGGTCTCAGTGACAAAAAGAAAATCCTGAAAGCTGCTCAGGATAAGAGGTCTATAATATACAATGGTAGAAATACGAGATTGACAACAGACCTATCCACAGAGACATGGAAGGCAAGAAAGGACTGGCATGATATATTCAGAAGAATAAACGAAAAATAGGCAGCCAAGAATACTACATCTAGGTAGGCTGTCATTGAAAATAGAAGGAGAGAGGAAAAGCTTCCAGGACAAACAAAAATTAAAAGAATTTTCAAACACTAAACCAGCCCTACAGGAAATATTGAAAGAGGTCCTTTAAGCAAAGAGAGAACCCAAAAGTAACAGATCAGAAAGGAGCAGAGAGAATTTACCATAACAGGCACATACAGGCAATAGAATGGCACTAAATCCATACCTTTCAATAGTAACCCTGAATGTAAATGGGCTAAATGTCCCAATCAAAAGACACAGGGCATCAGAATGGATTAAAAAAAAAAAACAAAAAACAAAAAAACAACCAAACCTATCAATACACTGTCTTTAAGAAACTCATTTTAGACCCAAAGACACCTCCAGATTTAAAGTGAGGGGGTGGAAAACAATTTACCATGTTAAAGTACAGCAAAAGAAAGCTGGGGTGGCAATCCTTATATCAGATAAATTAGATTTTAAGCCAAAGATTATAATAAGAGATGAGGAAGGACACTATATCATACTTAAAAATCTGTCCAAGAAGACCTAACAATTTTAAATATTTATTCCTCAAATATGGGAGCAGCCAATTATATAAACCAATTGATAACAAAATCAAAGAAATACATCGACAATAATACAATAATAGCAGGGGACTTTAACATTCCCTTTACTGAAATAGAAAGATCATCTAAGCAAAAGATCAATAAGGAAACAAAGGCCTTAAGTGACACAGTGGACCAGATGGACATCACAGATATATTTAGAACATTCCACCCCAAGGCAATAGAATATACATTCTTACCTAGTGCACATGGAACATTCTTCAGAATAGATCACATCCTGGGTCCTAAATCAGGTCTCAACCAGTAACAAAACACTGGGATCGTTCCCTGCATATTTTCAGATCACTAGGCTCTGAAACTAGAGCTCAATCACAAGAGAAAAGTTGCAAAGAACTCAAATACATGGAAGCTGAAGAGCATCCTACTAAAGAATGAATGGTTCAACCAGGAAATTAAAGAAGAATTGAAAAAAATTCATGGAAACAAATGACAATGAAAGCACAACTGTTCAAAATCTTTGGGACACAGCAAAGGTGGTCCTGAGAGGAAAGTATATACAAGCCTTTCTCAAGAAACAAGAAATATCTCAAGTACACAACCTAACACTACACCTGAAGAAAGAACAGCTGAAGAAAGAACAACAAAGAAAACCTAAACCCAGCAGGAGAAGAGAAATAACAAAGATCAGAGCAGAAATCAATGAAACAGAAACCAAAAAAACAGTAGAACCCATCAACGAAACTAGGAGCTAGTTCTTGAAAAGTTCTTGAAGGAATCAATAAGATTGATAAACCCCTAGCCAAGCTTATCGAAAAAAAAAAGAGAAAGGACCCAAATTTAAAAATCATGAATAAAAGAGGAGAGATCACACCAACACCAAAGGAATACAAACAATTGTAAGAACACATTATGAGCAACTATATACCAGCAAAATTGACAATCTGGAAGAAATGGATGCATTCCTAGAGATATATAAACTACCACAATGGAACCAGGAGGAAATAAAACCTGGACATACCGATAACCAGTAAGGAAATTGAAGCAGTAATCAAAAATCTGCCAAAATAGAAAAAGAGCCCAGGGCGAGACGGCTTCCCAGGGGAATTCTAACAAATATTAAGAGAAAAATTGATACCTACTCTCCTGAAACTGTTCCAAAAATATAGAAATGGAAGGAAAACTTCCAAGCTGTTGATTTCAAACATTACCATGATCCCAAAATCAGAAAAAGATCCCATAAAAAGGGAGAATTGCAGACCAATATCCTTGATGAACACAGATGCAAAAATTCTCACCAAAGTACTAGCCAATAAGATCCAATAGTACATTAAAAGGACTATTTACCATGGCCAAATGGGATTTATTCCTGGGCTGCAAGGTTGGTTCAACATCCACAAATCAATCAATGTGATACACTATATAAATAATAGACAAGAACCATATGATCCTCTCAATAGATACAAAGATGCATTTGACAAAGTACAGCATCTTTTCCTGATTAAAATGATTCACAAATGATCACAAAACAATCCCATTTACAATTGTACCCCAAACCATAAGATACCTAGGAATTAATCTAACCAAAGAGGCAAATAATCTGTACTCAGAAAATATAAAGTACTCATGAAAGAAATTGAGGAGGACACACACAAAAAAATGGGAAAACGTCCCATGGCCTTGGATTAAAAGAACAAATATTGTGAAAATGTCTATGCTACCTAAAGCAATCTACACATTTAATGTAATCCTTATTAAAATATCATCAACTATTTAAGGAAATAGAAAAAATAATCCTAAAATTTATAGAAACCAGAAAAGACCCTGAATACCCATAGAAATGTTAAAAAAGAAAACTAAAGTTGGGGCATCACAATTATAGACATGAAGCTCTATTACAAAGCTGTAATCATGAAGACAGTATGGTACTGACACAAAAACAGACACAAAGATCAATGGAACAGAAAAGAGAGCTCAGAAATGGACCCTCAACTTTACGGTCAACTAATCTTCGAAAATCAGGAAACAATGTCCAAAGGAAAAAAGACAGTCTCTTCAACAAATGGTGCTGGGAAAATTGGACAGCCACATGCAGAAGAATGAATCTGGACCATTTCCTTATACCACACACAAAAATAGACTCCAAATGGATGAAGAAACTCAATGTGACACAGGAATCCACCAAAATCCTTGAAGAGAACACAGGCAGCATCCTCTTCGACCTCAGCCGCAGCAACATCTTCCTAGTAACATCACCAAAGGCAAGGGAAACAAGGGCAAAAATGAACTATTCATACTTCATCAAGATCAAAAGCTTTTGCACAGCAAAAAAAAGAAACAGTCAACAAAACCAAAAGACAACTGACCCAATAGGAGAAGATAGTTGCGAATGGCATATCAGATAAAGGGCTAGTATCCAAAATCTACAAAGAACTTATCAAACTGAACATCCAAAGAACAAATAATCCAATCAAGAAATGGGCAGAAGACATGAACAGATATTTCTCCACAGAAGACATCCAAATGGCCTACAGACACATGAAAAAGTGCTCGTCATCAAAAAAAAAAAAAAAAAATGCTCGTCATCACTCAGCATCAGGGAAATACAAATCAACAAATCAACCACAGTGAGATGCCATCTCACACCAGTCAGAATGCCTTAAATTAACAACTCAGGAAAAAACAGGTGTTGGCAAGGATGCAGAGAAAGGGGAACCCTCCTGCACTGTTGGTGGGAATGAAAGCTGATACAGCCACTCTGGAGTACAGTATGTAGGTTCCTCAAAAAAGTTGAAAATAGAGCTTCCTTACAACCTGGAAATCACACTATTGGGTATTTACCCTAAAGATACAAATATAGTGATCTTCAGGGGCATATGCACCCAAATGTTTATAGCAGCAATGTCCACAACAGCCAAACTATGGAAAGAATATAGATGTCTATCTATAAATGTGTGGTGTATATATAATGGAATATTATACAACCATCAAAAATTGAAATCTTGCCCTTTGCAATGATGTGGCCAGAACTAGAAGGTATTATGCAAAGCGAATAAGTGAATCAGAGAAAAACAATTATCATATAATCTCTCTGAGGAATTTGAGAAGTAAGGCAGGAGTACAATGGGGGTAGGGAGGGAAAATATGAAACAAGATGGGACAGAGGAAGGAGACAAATCGTAAGAGACTCTTAATCTCAGGAAACAAACTGACAGTTGCTTGGGGGTGGAGAGGAAGGATAGGGTGGCTGGGTTATGGACACTGGGGAGGGTATGTGATATGGTGAATGCTGTGAAATGTGTAAGTCTGATAATTCACAAACCTGTACCCATGGGGCAAATAATACATTATAGGTTTAAAAAAATCATTATCAAGTATTGTTAGATTTTTATCATATAAATTATTATTGGATATTAAAATACAAAGATAACTAGGACTTATTTCTACCTTTGAGGTGCTCACAATTTAGGCAATTGTGGCAAGATTCTAAGGTCACTATATCTGAAACTAATGATATACTGTATGTTGGCTAATTGAATTTAAATTAAAAAAAAAAAAGAAGAAGTGAAGGCCAGCAGGCATAAAATTCAGAAAGGAGCCTCATAGGCAAATGCTATTCTACATATAAACAGGGTTTGCTACCTAATGATAAATCAGAACTTTGAAACATATCTGAAATGATCATCTCTAAGCCCAAGGGAAGACAATATAGCAAGTTACCTAATTTGGTCAACTACAGAAACTGTAAGCAGAACTTGTAACCCAGTTTTGGTTCTGGGTAGTAATGTGGTAAACATTACTAATGTAAAGTTCTCCTGCAGGCATAAAGACTGTAATTCTTGATCTCAAAGGAGGTCAAACATGTGACTCGTTACAGCCAAAGAAAAGGAGTGGAAGAGACGCATATTTCTCACTTCAGGCTGAGAGTAAAAGGCATGAGAATTAAAGCTCTCTCCTCCTATAAATGGTCTGGCAGGCCACTTATTCCTGAGATTGCAGTCACAAGTTGGTAGAGCTTCTGTTAGCTCAGAACACTGAAGAAACAAGAAATAAAACTGTTATGTTCAGCCTCTAGAATTTGGGAATTATTTATTCCTTTAGCAAAATTTGACCAGCTATGACTAATACAATAAATCCCTCAACACACATATTATTGATAATACTAGATATTCAGGCAGAAATTTTTGTGGAAAAGTATACTTTCTCTGGGAGAACAGAAGAGAAAGCAGCCAGATAGAATTCTCAGGTCTCACTGAAGCCTCAAGAAATAAAATCCTTTTAAAAAAGCTTTCATTATGGTAGATTTTTCAATAACTTTTTCAGTAGAATACAACTGACCTATTTAATTAATTTTTGTTTTTATTTATAAGTATATTAATAAAATAATAATTAATAGTTATCATTTATAATAGTAACCTTTCATTTATTGAGTTCTTAACATGTATCAGCCAGAGACCAACTACTGAAGATTTAACAGTGAACTAGAGACAGTCTCCATTCTCAGACTGCTTAAATTCTAGATTGGAATGCAGCCAAATAAATATTTTGCAAGTCTTTGTGATAAACACAGTGTTAGGGAAAGCACAGGGATTTCATAAGAAGAACACCCTTCCAGATTGAGGGACTGAGGGAAAGTGGGACCTAAGGGATGAGCAAAAGTTAGGCAAGTAACCATATTAATAAGAATGACATGATTTATTTGCATGTTAGTAGTAATAAGAGCCAACACTTCTATCACACATAGTATGGATCAGTCACTGTATTTTATGCTTTATACATATAAAGTAATTTAATCTTCACAATGCATTTCAGGCAGATACAATTGTCATCATCCCTATTTTACAAATATAGTTATTTTCCAGAAAAAAAAAATGAAGGGAAGTGGAGAATACAAACTGAAAAAGTATAATTACCTAAGATATAGAGGTATGAAGCATTCATAGTTCAGAATGATTAAAATGTAAGTAAATGTGATGGGGGGAAGTCAGTGTGAGAACAAGAAGGAAAGCATGAACCAAGAAAATCAGGTCCTGCTGCCTAGAGAACTTTTCTCCCAAATATCCACATGGCCAAGGTCCTAACCCGCTTCATACCTTTGCTCAAAGTTCTCCTTTACGGGGAAGCCTTCTCTGATTATCTTGATTTAAACTGAACACTAATTTTATTCTCCATCCCCTTTCCTGTTTCTTTATTTTTTCCACAGCCTTACTATTACCTGACAAATTATATACTTTGCTAATTCATCTTGCTTCTTGTCTTGTCTCTCTTTGATGGAATGAACTCCATGAGGGCAAGGATTTCTCTCTGCAGGTTTCTGTCTGTTACATCCCAAATGCCTAGAACAGAGCCTGGGACATAGGAGGCATTCACTAAATAATGTTGACTTGCATTCTTAATTTTATCCTCATTTCACAAATGTCGAAAGTAGGACACAGTGTAATAACTTGCCAGATTCATAGTTAGGAAGTGTCAAAGTTGGAATGTGCAATGTGCCAGGGATTTTATGTTTTTAATCACAATATTGAACCCCTCCTCCTGAAGCACTCATTTAGTAGAGGAAACAAAATTAAAAATTAAATTAATACCGAATATAAAGTCAGATGATGATTCATCTAAAAATAAAAAAAAATTTTTAAAACAAGGAAGGGAATTGCAGGGTTAAGCAATGGACAGGGATGTCATTTTATACTGGGTAGTTAAAACAGTCCTCTCTGAGGATGTAACATTTGAACAATGAAAAACCTGAATGGAAGGACCAAGCCATGTTCTGCATGCTAGTCTGGACCACATATATAGATGCCAGAGCCACCAGCAATATGGTACTTTTAGAAGAAATAACATCTCCATTTGCAGAAAGACAGAAGACTAAGAGCCGAATCCTGGTAAAAACTTATATTTAAGCAAGATGAACAAAGATGAGCAAGAAGAAGCAGAAGTAGAAATATTAGCAGAGAATGGTGTCATGTTAGTAAATCTAGAGAAAAGTTCCCCCCAGTGGGGCTCAACATTGTCAAACATTAAGATGAGATCACTAACCAAGCACTTAAATAGAATGCATTGATTTTGGCAACTAAGAGGGCTTACCAGGAAACAAAGGACTGTGATGTGGTTTAAGAAGAAAGCAGAGCACATATATTTAAGGAAGGAAGGAGATAATTGAGATTAAACTTGAAAATGCAAGAAAGAAAGGACTACAAATTCTAGAAGAAGCTAAAATCCCGAGTAGAGAGGATTAAGAGCCCACAGAGAGCCTCACCCTTGGTCAGAAAATGGGGCAACTCTATGTGAAGCAATAAGGTAGAGTGGTTAAGGGCACACCCAGATTTGAGTCCTGACTTCTCCAAGTGATAGCTGTTCAACTTCAGACAAATTATACCTGTACTACTCAGTCTGAACTACCATAACAAAAGTCCATAGGGTGGGTAACTTAAACAACAGGAATTTATTCCTCACAGTTCTGGAAAATGGAATGTCTAATATTAAGATGCCAGCCAATTCAGCTCTCCTTAAGTTGCAGATAGCTGCCTTCTCACTGTGTCCTCACATGATGGTAGAAAAAAGTTCTCTACTCTTATAAGGGCACTTACAATCCCTTCATGAGGGACAATCTTTTGACCTCATCTAAACTCCCAAAGCCCCATCTCCAAATACCATCATATTGGGTATGGATATATGAACATATTAATATATGAATTTTGAAGGACAAAATTCAGCCATAGCAACTTGCGTTTTTATGTATAAAATGTGGACACTAATAGTACTTACCTCAAAGAGTTGTAGGGTTTTTTTTTAAGATTTTTATTTATTTATTTGACAGAGAGATCACAAGTAGGCAGAACAGCAGGCAGGGGAAGGGGAGAAGCAGGCTCCCCGCTGAGCAGAGAGAGCCTGATGCAGGGCTCAATCTCAGGACCCCCAAGATCATGACTTGAGACAAAGGCAGAGGCTTAACCCACTGAGCCACCGGGTGCCCCCTTACCTCAAAGAGTTGTAAGGATTAATCTGTGTAAAGTTCCTGGCACATAGTAAGGGGCCAACAAATCTTATTTTATGTCACTATGCCTCTGAGATTAGAAGATAATCATGGTGAATATAATCATAGATGAGTTTATGGCGGGGAGGGTGGGGGTTGGAAGTTTGAGGTATTCCAGCTCTGAGCTCCCAAATGTGCTCAGTGAAGTTGGAAGCAGTGTCATCCCCTCAAGTAGTAGAAGATATCTCTGAACGTGGAGCATGAGAAAGAAGTAAAAGTTCTGAGATAGCACTTTGTGGAATGAGAAAGGAATCACACCCAACAGTACAGAAAAACAAGCTGATATTGTAAAATACCTCCAGCACACCTGAGAATTTCCTTGAAATATCTAAATCCAAAGCCTCCCTTTTATCAATAAAAGAAAGTACCCAAGAGATAACCTTGGGAAGAACTGTTGGTCTGATTGTAAGCTTTGCCGAGAGACTTGGGCCAGTCATTTAATTTCATTGAACTCACTTACCTCATAACTTGGTTATAAGGAAAATATTGCATGTGACAACATAAAACAATAGTACAGCACTTAACCTACAGAAAGTATCCCTACTTAGTGCTTTACTCCCTCTGTCTCCTTCTTAGGGTTACACATAAGATCGGGGAGCAAAAACTGGATATCATCCCTGTAACAATGTTTTGTACTACATCAGACTGCTCTCTTTGCCTCTGACTTTCGCCTCACCCACAGCCCAGAGAGTATCAGGCTCAGCATTTTAGGTGAATTGCAAGAGAAAGGAGGTCAGCCCTATAATGCTACCCATGGGGTGGGAGATAGGAACAACCCCACTTTATCTGTACAGACTGGGCTGGTTTGACCACCTATGGCAACAAGAGGTAATCTTGATTGATGATGAATGTGGTGATGAGAATGAACACTTTGAGCAAGATGTACTCTGTGGCAGACACTAATCTGATTCTTTGTATGTGCATTATTAGCTCCCTGTATCCCCACAACTCTCTAAGGAAGGTACTATCACTATCTCTATTTTTCAGATGAGGACACTAAGGCAATCAACCAGAGAACCTTGGTAGCTAGGCCTCGTTTCTAGTCACCAGAAGGAGTCTAAAGACCAGAATAATTAAATTCTGATGGGTCCAGCAATTTCCATCTTGACACCTATTCTAGATAGAATTATAGTTGGCTTTTGAAATAGGCAGAATGTGGACGCCTGGGTGGCTCAGTGGGTTAAGCCGCTGCCTTCGGCTCAGGTCGTGATCTCAGGGTCCTGGGATCGAGTCCCGCATCGGGCTCTCTGCTCGGCAGGGAGCCTGCTTTCTCCTCTCTCTCTCTCTGCCTGCCTCTCTGCCTACTTGTGATCTCTCTCTGTCAAATGGATAAATAAAATCTTTAAAAAAAAAGAAATAGGCAGAATGTAAGACAGAATAAATATATAATTATTAATGTTGCTCTGCAAGCTCCAGTCAATCCTCTATCACCTAATTCCTAGGTACTGTATAATTGCCAATGCCCAAGCAGAGGGACAATAGCAAGGACCAAAAAATTTCCTCAAAGCTGGGCCTTACCCTCCCCATCTCCACACACAGCCTATTAATATGTGACCTGCTCTCAGACCTACCTGAATGTACAAAAATACATGAATGTATTTGCTGGTAGAGCATGTGGATGTTGAAATTTTCTGACATTTAGGCAGTTAACCCTCCTGTTAAAAGCCCTAGCCGCTACAACAGCCTGAGGCACAAGGAAAATGTCAAGGATATCCAGAATGCTCAAGTGAATAAATGGCTTCTCTCCAAGGCCCCAGGAAAGACCAAGCTGAGCTTAGTAGAAACACAGTGGGAATCTTGCAGTATTTGCCATAGCCATTGCAGGGACATTCATATCACCGATGTTCAAGGGAGGGGACTCTTCAGGTAGTCATCCCTCTGCTCTCCTAAATGTTAGCAAAGAGAACCACAAAATGAGGCAGGAGTACAAAAATGTAGAGATGGACTTTAGCTTTCAATTTTAACAGTTTATTGTTAAGACTTCTATTTCGTTTTCCCTCTCTCTCTCACACACACTCCCTCCCAGTTACACATTCTCTCATGCACACTCCCACACACATTCACACACTCATAGACATTCTCACTCACAAACACTACCTCCTCACATACACTCTTTCATACAGTCTCTTCCACACACACACAGTCACATATACTTTCATACACTCTCACACTTACTCTCTCACACACGCTGTCACATACTCTCTCTCCTCACACACTTTCTTTTTCACACACATAATCTCATGCATATACTCTCTCTCTCTCTCTCTTTCTCTCTCTCTCTCTCTCTTTCTCACACACACACACACACATTCACAGAGATAAACAGTAAACCATTCTTTAAATGCTCCAGATAAAACTGACTGCTAATTAAAAGTCAAACTAAAGATCAAGCCCAATTTTAATAGAACCTATACATAAAGATGCTTTAAAATCCATGTCTTCATTGCAAAGTCACCTGACTAGAGCTCCTTGGTGCAGGGTTCAGTCTAAAATATTCTAATGAGGTGCAAAGCTGGTGATCATCCTCATCTGTTTCATCTGTCTTTAGAAATCAGATTCTGTGAATCTTATTTTAAAATGCCCTCGTTGTTTGGTGATTTGGAGGGTTTTTTTTTTCCTTAAAGCAATTATTGGGAAGCACAGATATATATCTGATGCTGCAATTCCACAAAACTATGCTTCTTTAAAAAACTAGATAAGCGTATTTATCATCAAAAATATGTATTTTCAGCAGCACATATAGGAAAGTGTTTCATTCAATGTATTTATTGCTTTTCGGGGAATAGGAGACATCTAATATGGTGTCAAGAAGCACATCAAAATATGACATGAAAATATAGAAGTGATAAAATAAAAGTACATGTCAATTGTTATTTACATATGATAACGAGTACTCTTAAGCAGTTCTGTGATCTGATCTGGGGGAAGGCAATCCCCTTAGCCTATATTGGTGCCAACTCAATTCAAAATAGAATATAGTGCTATTTTTTTTAAGGTGATACTGAATGAATTAAACTACTTTCTTTTTAAGAAAATCAGAGAAACTGAAAGTATAGCTGGACCTTTAAGACAATTTTACAGTTTCTGGAGACTTTCAGTTACTTTGGATTGTGACAGGCAGCTGGCAGAGCAATGCAAGGCATGGTTCAGTTCATTTTTCTGGTACTCCTCCTTTTAAAGGATAAGCTGCCAAGAACAATTCAAGGTGCTTTAACAGAAAGCCTTTTGCTATCATGTTATCTATGGGCCATTTCAAAACCAGGAGCAGCTTAGGCAAAGCCTTTGCCAGTCCATAGATTTGCACTCAATAAGAAATAATGCACAACAGTCAGGACAAGATACCAAATCCTGAAATTTATTTTCCTATCTCACTGAAAAATGACCTTTTTTTAATCAACACTTCCTGAAAGAAGGTTGAAGAAAGAGGAGGAACGATCCTCCTCCCTGCTCTTTCTCTTCAGGCATCTTGGCTCATAAGCTAGACTGGCTGGGTCTGAAGATTGTCTCTGCTACTAAAAGGTTGTGTGAACCTGGACAAGTTCCTTAACCTTCTTTTGGCTCAGTTTCTTCGTATGTTACAAGGGACTCTAATAGTACATACAGCATGGAGTTTTTATAAGAATTAAACACATTGATATTTGCAAAGCACTTAAAGTACATAGCATATGGTGTTTAAAAAGTGTTAGTTAATATTACAATCATTATATACACATGCTAAATATGTTCTGCCTATATACCGTCATGCCTCCCCAAAGCTTTAAATATCAGCAAGATTCCATGACAATAAACTTCCATAACTCTAGTGCCAGTATATTTCTTAGGCTCCTTATCTGCACTATGATCTTTATCTTCTCTTGTCAGATGTGCACTTCCTTCTGTTTTGGGTCCTAGTTAATGGTGTCATCATCCCCTAATTGTCTAAGCAAAACCCTTCAAAATTAGGAAGTACTTGCTATGTGCTTAACTAGTTCTGTTAATAGTAATCAGTGGTGAATGAGATAGCCATGATCACTGACTTTATGGAATTTACAGGTCTAAAGAGAAAAATGGACATTGAACCAATATCAAATACTCTCTGAGACCCAGATACAATGACAATTCTAAAAAGAGAGTCTAGGAAGGAGTAAGAATTCCTATTAGGATGCTCTTTTCCCTGAGTTACTGTAAAGGTCAGATAAAAGATGCCTGATAAAAAAAATTTTCTGTGCCACCTTATCATAATGGAAGACCAGAATGGACTGATAGAAGATTCTTGGGGGATAGGTGACTTTCAGCATTCACTGAAGACTGAGATACTAGAGTGAAGTCATAGTGCTATGGTAGCACAATGTCCATCTCTGTTTTAGAGGGCCTGTTCCTTTGTCCGTATAAGTACACCCAAGGTTCTAAAACCAATAATTACAGAGCTAAAAATTTTTAACTTCTTCAGGGGAAAATCAAATGCTTACCTCTAACACCTAGTAATCTAGATAACATCTAGTAATTAAAAGTTACTCCCTAAGAAAGCCCTATTAATGGTAATTATTCATACTTGTATTCAGATGCTCCATTCCCCAAGCTTTTAGACTTCATATAAACAATGATATATAAACAATATAAACAATGATTCCTTCACTAGTACATTCAACAAGTACGTATGTCATTCACTGGACAGGTTTCAGAAATACAGTTGTATATAAAACACAGTCCATGTCTTCAAGAAGTTTTTAGTCCATTGCAGGAAACAGGTAAACAAGCTTACTCTACATAATGTGATGAGTGACACGTTAGGGGTTCTAAAGAAAGCCACCTATGCTAAACAACTGATGTAAGTAAGGCTTTAGAGAGAAAATGACATGGACTGAGATTTGAAAGATAATAAAAAAGTTAATGGGGTGGTGGGGGAGGAGAAAAGAAACAAAGTTCCAGATAGAGGGCATAACTTTTGCAAAGGCTAAGACATGAGGCACAATGTGACATGTCAAAAAAACTAGAAGGAAAATTAATCCAGAATAGCTAGAACACAGAGTGAACTGTGAAGAATTAGAGTGAGGAGAAGGGAGAGATGCAGCTGACAGGGAAGCATTTGCTGGATCATAAGTAGTTTTGTAAACCATCCAAGGGAGACTGTATTTTCTTTTTAGGGCAATGCAAGCCATGAATGATTTTAAACAAGAGAATAGCATTATAAGATTTTTATTTTATAACAAACAGTCTGCCTAATATACATGATAAACGAGATGCAGAAAATTAGAGATTAAGATATCAGTATGAAAAGTGAGCTATTATTTCCATATGTGAAGTATATGCCTAGTATGATGAAAGATGAGGAGGTAGGAACCAGAGTAGTGGAAATTAGAGTGGGAAAAAATTGTATGGGAGAGTTAACTGAGGTAAAAATAGTAGGATATAGTTATTAATTCAGTGTGATGTTAAGAGTGAGGGAGCACTAGGTTCCAAATTATCTTGCTTGGACAAATTAAGTCAAAGTTAGTGTCATTTACCAAGATGGAGAACACAGGATAAAAAGTTGGTTTGAGGGTTCAGGCCCCCCCTTAGATATGAGTTTCTCAACTTCTCAGTGTTCTTGTCAATGACAGAAGTACATACTAGCAGGCTTATTTATGATCACCATACTCTCTGTTATGGGTTAACTTGTGTTAACCCCAAAATTCTTAGGATGAAGCTCTAACCCCCAGTACCTCAGAACTGTTTTTGGAGATGGGAATTTTAAAGAGGTGATTGAGTTAAAATAAAATCCTTAGAGTGGGCTCTAATCTAATCTGACTGGTATCCTCATAAGAAGAGGAAATTTGGATATACAAAGATACCAGAGATGTGCATACACAAAGGAAAGACCATGTGAATACGCAGCAAGGAGGCAGCCATATGCAAGCCAAGGAAAGAGGCCTCAGAAGACACCAAACTTGCTGACACTTTTATTTTCGGCTTCTAGCCTCCAGAGTTGTGAGAAAATAAATTTCTGTTGTTTAAGCCAACTAGTCTATGTTAGTTCATTACAGCAGAACATGTGTAGAATAACAAACTAATGTATCCTCTAAACCAGTGTTTCTCAAACTCTAATATGTATAACAATCAGCAAACAATCTCATTAAAAATGAGATTGTGAAAAGAAAAAAAAGAGATTTATAAAGTTGGGAGTGAGACAGAATTCTGTATTTGTATCATCTTCAACTATTTCTTGTCCTTTTCCAAATTTTACCTTTCCATACCCAGTACTCCCTCCACCCAGCCAGAGGCTGCTATTTCTCAAACACAATCTTAAATGGATTGACCTATGACCAAAGAGAGGGAAAAACCTAGCCTGGAAAGGCTGGTCTTGTCAGGAAACTGGGATTCTACTTCCAGTTTCCTACTTTCGCCCTCCAGGCCTTAGGACCCCTGAGGCAAATCTGTCATCTCTATGGCCCTCAGTTCCTCAATTACCTCTAAAATCCCCTGAGCTAATTAAAACAAAAAAACAAAAAACACTTCAATTTTGCAAATGAATAAAATGTTTTGGATTTATTGCTGAATTAATTTTTCAACTGTTTCCTTTGTAAACCTGAAAAATTCAATTCGCTTTACCTCAATTTCTTATCAGTAAGAATGGGCAAACAATGTAACAGCAGACTGTCCCACCTTTACCTCAGCAAGTTCTGACCATTGCCTGCTTCCAAGATCAACATTAGCCCATCCGTGTCTCAAGAGATTTCACATGCTCACTCTAAAACTTACCTTGCAGTGGTGGGGGATGGGGAATCACAAATCCATTCCCCCTGCAATGTCAGAAGACCTCATAAATCCAAATGAAGGAGGACAGAGCTATGGTTACTTAGTAGGGTACAAATTCCTGACAGCAGTACTGAAATGAAGCAGTGGGCTTTGTGGACTCTTATCTGCTCAAAATCCCCCCTCAGCTAGAAGAGTAGTTACTAAATCTCTGAATTCTTGGAGAACAGTCAGGTAGCAATCAAAGGCTCTTCTACCACTGAGCCTAAATTGTATATTCTAATTTAGTGATAAAGTTCAGGATTCAGAGTCAGAACTTGGTTCAAATCCAGGCTCTTTTTACTTACTTGGGTAATTTATCCAACCATTCTGAATCTTAGCTTTCTCCTTTGTAAAATGGAGTAATCCTCCTTTAGAATCATTAGAAGAATTACATAAATTATATACATAAACCACCAGCAGAATAAGGAGAAATTATTAAGTCTTAAATAAATGGTGAATAAATTATTATTTCATTCATTATATCCAAAAGGAAGACCAAGCTAGTTTCATTATTTCAAAATGTCAGATCCCTGGAATTCAGCTGACCTACCAATAATGACTGTTTCCAGCAAAGAGACATTCTTAACACTTCAAAGAACAAACCCCATCTGGAAGTGCAAGCTCTGCCACATGAAAGGTACACCTAAAACCCTGATGTGGACATTCTGTGGTTGGCTTATGTGTCTTTAAAAGGGAGAGCAGTACTTTTACTTTAATGAGCTCTTCTGCAGTCTGGGGACACTGGGAGACCATTAGAATTTTCCTCTACAATGTGAACAAGGCTTGTGGTTCCACAGTAACCACAACTGAATAATTCAAACTGAGGAGCTTACAAAATGGCAATTTACCTAAGAATGTTTGTATAGTCCCTTATGCTATAATCCTAATGAAAGGGCTTCTCATCAAGGCACATATTATTTGAGGTAAAAACACACATTTGTATATGCCCATAAATATACATATATACATACTTTATTTTCAATATTTTCTGAGTACTACCCAAACAGAGAGAATATTTGTAAGTAAGCAAGGATTCTTTTCTGTGAGCAACATTACCTTCACTCTCAATTCTTGAAATGGAGTTTCATTTTGAATTACAACACATCTGGGTCATAACTAGAGAGAGTGGAACAACTGCAATCAGCAGAATCACTGATTATACCTGTAACGACTGTCAGAAATGTGCCTCTGGGCAAAAACTCATACACATTAGCACAAAACACACACAGCCACTTGCCACTTTCCCTTAGCTAGTACTCAAAAGCATATCCATGCACCAGAATCACCTGGAGAGATTTTTTTTAAATTACAGATTCAGAGGCTCCACCCCTAGAATTTCTCATTCTGGGTATTTCACATAGAGCCCAGTAAGAAGTATTTTCAAAAGCTTTTCTTGGATGATGTGTAGTAAGATATAGCAGTAATTCCTTCCCTAATCAGGTTATGTATTATATTACCTGAAATAGGAATAATTTCCAGGTAGGAAAAACTCACTCTGAATCCAAGGTATCTTGGTATCTGCCACTAAGATATGTGGGTGAAGCATGGATAGAAGAAATGTGTTTACACATCACTATTTCTGCACTTTAAATACTAAGATCCTCCTTAATTCAATTTTTAAAATCTGAAATACAATTTCCAGATCACTCTATGAACCAAAATTCATTCCTTGAAGAAAAAGAGGCAAAACGTTAAAAATAAGGACATTTAAGGATTCCATTTTAAAGAAATCAGCTTCTGAGGTGTGGTCCAGATTTCATATGGTATTCACTTTCACTCTGAGCTCCTAGCATGCTAGATTACCAATTCATTAGCATGTTGACACTAGGGCATTAAAGGGCTTGGAATCTCCAAAGCAGTTATGTTCACCCCACTGTGCTATTAGCCTGAAATATTAACATTCTTCTTTATGCCAGACAACCTTGGACTTCAGGCCTTCCCAAATACCAAATATCAAGAATGAACCTTCTATACCCAATTCCCTGAAGGGGTTTAAAAGATGAAATGCATAGGCTAACAACAGATTAATCAGAACAAACATAAAGAGTTGAGGTTCTTTTTACCACTTTAAAAACGAAGGGATGGATTATTTGCTGGTAATAAAACAGAGTAATTAGGAAGGAGATTTTAATGCATTTCTATATAGAAGTTGTGTCTGTGGCTAATTAGCCATGGCAGAACAGGGTCCTTGCCTAGGAGCACAGGGAATGCAATGCATGTTCCCTTGAAGGTCAGCTTTCAGTAATCTATATTGACCTGGGTCTGGGGTTAGATTCTTTGACACTTAAACAGGGAAGAGAAGAAAGCATATTTTAGGTTATTGATAATATTACTAGAACAAAAGGGTTTTCTAGTTAATTTTCAGTTATGCAAAAGATCCAAAATGGACACGTGTTAGACACTTAACGTATCTCATTTCATTTCATTCACACAATATTATTTATTAGCTCTTTTTTTTTTAGATTTTATTTTATTTGACACAGAGAGAGAGAGATCACAAGCAGGCAGAGAGAGAGGGGGAAGCAGGTTCCCTGCCAAGCAGAGAGCCCGATGCAGGGCTTGATCCTAGGACCCTGAGATCATGACCTGAGCCGAAGGCAGAGACTTAACCCACTGAGCCACCCAGATGGCCCAGTAGCTCTTTTTAAATCTGTTTTACAAATAAGAAAACTGAGGCTCGTATAAGTAACTTTGCTATAGTCAAAACACAATGAATTTTCAAAAATTGAACCAGAACACTTCTTTTAGTTCCTTAAACATCCTAACCTCCTCATTTCTTTTCTTTTCTTTTTTAAAATTTATTAATTTGGGGGGGCTGGGAGGGAGAGGGTCTCAAGCAGACTCTGCACTGAGCACAGAGCATGATGTGGGGCTCAATCTCACAATCTGAGATTAAGACCTGAGCCAAAATCAAGAATTCATGCCTAACTGACTATGGCACCCAAATGTCCTTTTATTCTTATGTATCTGTTGCAATAATGCAGTCATAGATTCATGTATAACTATTTACTTAAAGATTTTCTTCCCTTACTAATCTATGGGTGCCATGGGGACAGGGGCATGCTCTCTTTTATTTTCTAGTTACTTAGAAGCCAGTAAAATGCCTGATCTCTACATAGTAGGCTTTCAATAAATGTTTAGTGAATGAATGAATGAATGAGTAAATGAATGAATGAATGAAATCCTGACTGACTCTAACTCCATTCTTTTCTTTTTTTTTTAAACAAGACTTTTTTTTTTTCAGAGGTTTTATTTATTTATTTGACAAAGAGAGATCACAAGTAGGCAGAGAGGCAGGCGGGGAGGGAGAGAGAGGGAAGCAGGCTCCCTGCGGAGCAGAGAGCCCGATGATGATGATGATGATGATGATGATGATGATGATGATGCGGCAGTCAACCCCAGGACCCTGAGATCATGACCCAAGCCGAAGGCAGCGGCTTAACCCACTGAGCCACCCAAGCGCCCCTAACTCAATTCTTTTATATCACCTATCACGTATCTACCACCATGAATTCCAAATAACCCATCCAGTTACATTCTTAGGCATCTTTACCATCAGCAAGGTGTAGAAAATTATTCAGATTAACTTTCAAATTTTCATTTGGTTTTTTTCTATGCCATATAAGAAGGCTAGATAGTGTCCAACTTTTCCTATAAGGTATAAAACTGAAAGACCCCTAGAGAGAATAATTTCAAGAAATATGTATTAAGAAGCTGACAATATAATCCCATTCTAGACAAAAGAATACACTGAACATCTAGATCTTTTAGCTTTCCCAAAAAGCACTTCATCCAAAACTCATTTTTTTTTTGTAATCCTTCTTTCCCTGGTTGGAGTCAGCTTGGAAACATGCATGCCTATCTACAAACGATCTTCTAAATTTTTCTTCCTATTTTTTTCATCATATTCATACAGAAGATGGTTTTTCTTCCTTTTTAGGGCTTTTGAAGATCTCTTACAGGCAGCAGCTGAGGAGTTTCCATGGCACAGTTCCTCTCCTAGCTCATTTCAATTTGAATTCCTCCCCCTCAGCCTGCAGCACTTTTTTTTTTTTTTTTTTTTGCTTTCATGAAAATGGTATTTGGTAGTGCTTATTCAGGATTCTTACTTCTCTGTTTCAAGGATGGTAGCTTTGTATTTGTGCTCGCTATGCAGCACTTTGTACATTTTTAATCTCCCACTCTGCCCCAGATGAATCAATGGACAGAAATACACTTGGCATTTTGTTTTCTTTTATGGCTAATTACAACAGAATAGCTAGTCAATCCATCTGTATCTGCTTAGAAGGTTTTGGCTTTCGTTAAGTTACAGGAATCTAGGTAAAGTCAGTGTGCCATCTAAACATCTGACTTAACAATTAAGCACACGAATGACACATTGGCTTTCTTCATAACATGTATTATATCATATAGACTCAGCTCATTTCCTAAATCCTCCTGTTTCTTGTTTTGAAAAGCAAATTCTTACCTTTCTGTTTTTAAACCACATATGTTCATATTTTCAAAAGCATTTTTTCAAGTTCATTGTATAATTTAATGTTCTAATATGTGTTTGTACAAAATACAATTTAAAAGGACATTTAGACGTGTAGAACAGTTGTTTAAATTCTGACACAACAGTACGGATCAACAAAGTATGATCTGAATCTGAATTGTATGAATTTTACATAATATTCACTGGGAAAATTAAAACTCTGGTACTCAACAGATAATAGTGATAAAAGATTCACTCAAGAATCTTTATGCAGGGCCTGATATATGCCAGGCATTATGCTAAGTGCTAAGGACACAAGGATTAATAAGACAAAACCTCTGTGCTTGAAGTATATACAATTTAATAAGAAAGATCATTTAAATTGATCACTGATATATAATCTGATATGAGCTATGATCAAGGCATGAAAAATACAGACATTTCCACATTTGCCTAAAATTAGGTATCTTTAAAATTAACAATATCCCAGGACTACATTTCTCTAGTGGTATATTTTCTCCTTTTTTAACCCAATATTTTTCTAGAAAGAAAGTATCTGGGTAACAGAAGGACCTAACAGGAAGAATGATTCAACCAACTTTCTCATTCTCTTACAGTTGCATCAAACCATCAGTAAACATCCATTAGGATCGATTCAAGGCAGGGGAATGGGAAAAAATAAAATCACAATGAGGAAGAAAAATGTTGTTGATTCTAAAATCTTAAACAGGGAAATCATTAAGTCTCAGAGAGAGAATTACAAGCAATTCAAAACCTCACAACAGAGAAAGGAATCCACACAGATGCTGTAATTGTGTCTCTACATGAGACTGTGACGAGGTAGGAAAACTGCTTGAAATTGAAGGTGTATATATAGAAAAGGAAGACTGCTGAAGGGGTGAGAAGATGAGGGACTGTGGTGTCCCAAGAGAATAGGTTTGCATTAGACAATATGCAAGTCAACAAGAATAGAACCAAGAGAAAATAATACTTAGTCTGTCATGAGAGTACTAAAAAAAGCCCAGGCACAGAAAAAGTAAAAACAAGAAAATCTGTGACAGTGCTAGACTAAGAGGGGAATGGACCAGAGAAAGGAGGTGGAAAATAATGTTTTCATTTTTTCAGAAACATTACTATTCTTCCCTTAGGTGTAAAACTGATTAAAGCATATATTTCTTGAGCTTCTGTTTTATATTAAATTCCATAATGGTGTGTATAGGAGCAGGGAGAATACAACATTCCAAAAGAAAGGGGCCCCTTGCTGACTGCACTGCAATTGAAATGACTGGCAATTGACAGCTTTGAAGTCTGCCCAAAATTTAGAGTCTGCCACTTGTAATTCATTCTTGGAGCACTTCCAGCAACCCCTGTATTTCACTCCCTAACTACTCTGGTTTGACCTAGAGTCCAGGAGTAAATGCAATTATGGTTGCTGTTTCTTCCCACCCTACTTGGACCAGTGTAGCCTTTGTGTTCAAATCTCAGTGTGGCTATTAAGGAAATCAGCATCACCCTTTGCAGTGGCTGATGGTGTCAGTGTAGGAAAGGATAAGATTGCAGAAGGGGAGCAAGTGACAGTGCAGAATCTCAGAAAAGTTCAGCAGTCTCTCAACTGTCAACCTCCTTTACAGAAAATCAAAAATGGCAATCAATTCCTGAGAAAGGGTATAATTTCCCAAACCAGATAAGAAGACAATGCCAAACTGCAAACTGCAGTGAAATCTCAGGAGGGCCAAGCTGGTGCTTCCTCGCTCTCGCTCGCTCTCTCCCCACCTTCTCTCCTTCCCTCCCTCCTTGTTCCTCCCTCTCTCCTGCCAAGAGTTTTCTCACATCAAGCTGCTGCCATGGGTTGCAACTGAATGAGCTGAAAAACTGTTTTTGACTGAAATGAGAAGTTTAAAAAAAAAAAAAAGGGTTTTATTTGTTGGGGTTTTTTTTTTTTCTCCCACTTTCTCTCTTCTCTTGGTTCAGTACTCCTGGTTTGTAAGACTCAGCTTGGCTGTCAGCCACTCTGGAAAGTTTTTAATAACTTCCTGCACCCCCAAGCTGTGAAAGTTTCTACAGTAACTACATATTAGAAGTTTTTTATTGTCTGAATCCCCAAAAGGCCATGAGCCAGTGAGGATCAGGGACAACTTTTTACCTCCATGTCTTCAGGTCCTCGTGAAATGCTTGGCACAAAGTGAACTAGCATTAAGTGTTTACTGAATGAGTGAATGAGCATTATGTTCTTTATTTGATCTCTGAGGTAAATGAGAATTTTTAATGTTTTAGCGATTATGTTTTGGTCTTAGGTCTACAAGACGGAATATTCCCCAAATTCTCATTTATGCAGTCATTCCCAGATCAAAGGTATTTAAAAACTATTTGGGGAGCGATGGAAAAAAGATGGGTTTTCAATTAATCAAACTTGGGTTCTTGGCCTGGATTCGCCAGTAATGAGCTAAATCGGGGGAAGTTACTCAATCACTCAGAATCTGAATTTTTCACACCTGGAAAATGGAGAAATGATATCTAGTCATATGGTTATTGTGAGAATTAAATGAGTAATTCATATAAGGCACTTGGGACAAAATACCCAGCCCATAGTAAGCTCTACATAAATGTTTAACATTATCAAAATGCCCAGAACAGTGCTTGTCACAGAGGAGGAGTTATATAAAAAGCAGTTCCCTGCCCCCATAGCTTCACTTATATGCAAGGCACTAAAGGCCAAAGACATTGTGTTTAAAGAATGTATATTACTGTAGCAGAAAAAAGACACTTCCTCAATAAATCAAATACACATTAATGATGGATGTTGTAGTAAAAACAAAGAGGTCCAGGGGTCCTCTTTCCTCACTGGCTTCCCAGTAAGGTAAGATTTAATTTGATACAAGGAAAGGAATTTTTCATAACCTGCTTTGGGGTATTTTAGGCAAAGATTTAGTGCAAACCTTAATTTTACTTGTGCCTATAGAGATTTATATTGTGCTTCTAAGTCAAATCATTTAGAATCAACTCCATTGCATATATTAGGAACTAAACACCCCATAAATACACTCTCATATCTACCCAGCTCCCTGGAAGCTAGAAATAGCCATGAATTTTTGTTGCACGTTTCATTTTTCAGAAATGGTACATATAATAAATAAATAAATACTTGAAAGGCAAATCAATACCATATAACCTTGTTATGAGAGACTCTTTCATGGCCATTTTAAGTAGGCTGTCATGAATACAGAATTGCCATTTCCTTCTGCATACCAATGTAAACTGTGACATGATCTCTCCTCTGGATTTAAATTCTGAACACAAAGATCAACAAAGCCAGATGATACAACATATTCACTTTTTAAATGATCTTCATTTTAAATGAAAACTATTACAGTTCCAATTAAGTAGCTCCATAAAATGTAGAAAAGATTTATATGCACATGTTCTTCATACTGATAACTTAGGAAAGAATTAATATTTACCTAATGCACACATAAAAGCACAGATTTCATTACTGTTATTGGTAACACCACTCAATAAAAATGTTAATAGCCACAATAGGTGTTCTTTAATGAGTGCTCTAAGATGTCAGTCTCTGGCTATAGGCTCATTTAATCCTTACACTAATCTGAAGAGACAGGTACTTTCCCCCCATTTTACAAGTAAATTAACTCAGACTCTCATATAGACTTTTTGTTCACCCTCTTGAACTTGGTAACCAGTTTTATATAAAATAATAAATTTAGCTTATACTTCTCCTTTCACAATGATTGAACCTGACCTGTGTATTGCCTTCATTCTCTTCTTCCTGGGTAAGACCTTGAAACAAACTGAGGTCCAAAGTGGCCAAAGCAATCCAGGAACTCAAAAACATGTCAGAGGAGCAGTGATGGAATAAGCTAAATCTGTTTTACCATATCATTGCCCTCCCCTTGTAAAGATTCAGAAAAAACAAATTGGTTACATTCAAATATTGAACCAAATGGCTATAGGAAAGACATGACACATATTCTATTAAGGGCCAAATGATAGAGCTATGACCATAGGTATATGTTACAGAAAAACAATTTGACTTAAAAAAGAAAGTCTCAGGTCTTTCCTTCTAAAGATCAGAGCAATTAGTTCTGTACTGCTGGTAGTTTAAAACAGAAACTAAAAAAACAAAAAACAAAAAAACAAAAAACAAAAACACCCAATCAATCACCTCCTCCAGCAATATAGGATTAGAGTATCTGCTAATTGGTCCTGTTGAATGTCTTTTCAGGCACTCTCCAGCCCTGAGAATCTATGATCCTTTCTTCTATACTTTAGAAAAAGAAAAATTCTAATGTTGTATTACATGTTAGGCCAGCCATTACTTGGTTTTCCTCTGTCAATTTTTTTAAGTCCCTTTGGAAAAACAGAATGCAAGAAATCTTAGAAGTTTTCCCTGAGCAAGCCCAGCACCACCTGTAATTGGACGGTAGTATTGTGTCTACTGGACTTATAAAAAGTCAGAGATGTGTTCCCCATTTTTACATTTCTTTCACATATATAATTGTATAAGGGTTTAAGGCACTTTTTTCTCATTTGGTTCTTAGTCCTTTTCTATCTCTTACAGTATTCTCAAAGTCTATCTCACTGATATCCAGGTCCATCTCGCCCCCTTACTTACTTGGAATACATGAACGACCATTTCAAAAGGTGCTTATTCCCTGGCTCTACTTCCACACGTTCACTCTTCCATGATATTCTTACCATATTCTTACCAACCCTACAGTGATAGTAAGTACTCTATATATGATAGTAAGTAATGATTATGAGCCAAGTACTGCTCTAAGCTTTAACCCATTTAGTCCTCACTGATATGCTATAAGTACAGACATTATCCCCATTTAGTCCTCACTGATATGCTATAAGTACAGTCATTATCCCCATTTGAGAGGAGAGAAAGAAACTGAGGCTCAGGGTGGTCAAGTGCCATATGAAAGGGCTCAGAGTTAGTGGTAGAACTAAGGTCTGCTCCCACCAGCACTGATAAACCACTGTGCTACACTATGTCATCCAGTGCCTTCAACCTCCCCTTTTCCACCTAAAATCTTGTCTTGGTTGTCTGCCTCTTATTTCTTTCTGCTCTCTATTATCTCTTTCTCAAGGCTATCTCCTCCCAATGTGTGTGTGTGTGTGTGTGTGTGTGTGTGCGTGTGTGCGTGCGCGCGTGTGCGTGCGTGTGTGTGTTTTAAGATGTATTTATTTATTTGAGAGAGAGAAAGTACACACAAGAGGAGAGGCAGAGGCAGAGGGTGAGAGAATCTTAAGCAGACTTCCCACTGTGCACGGAGCCACCAGGCTTGATCTCAGGACGCTGAAATCATGACCTGAGTCAAAATCAAGAGTTGGTTGCTTAACCAACTGAGCCACCCAGGACCCCATCCTCCCATTGTGTTCTTAATGACATGTCTCATTTACACTTTTCCTCTATCCATCATTCTTTGATCCTTTCCATCTTCAATCTTCATCTCCTCCTACCCTTAACTCATTGCAATCTAGAGACTTCATAGCCCTACTAAATCTACTCTTAATTTTCTTGCTTTACCCAAGTGGTCCTCTTTATCATTGAGTCTATGCCATCAATTCTATTCACTACAACTCCTTTGGCAAGTCTCCTATCTCTTCTATTCCATTACACTCTGTCCCTAGCTCTGCTCCTACTTTTCCAACCTGCCCTTCTTTCTCCTACTTTGACTCTTAGTCTTCCTCTTGCCATCTAAAAATAAGAAATCCCAAAGGCTCTGTGCCTGACTTTTCTCCTCTGTTTAAATTCTCTTCTGTGACAGCCTCATCCACTGAAATGGTTTCAATTATCTCTTTTTGCCGAGAAATTTCATTTGTAAAGGTTAGAACCAGTTGGGGCTATTTCCTTATTGTGGTTTCTTGCCCTCAAATGTGAGGTTTTCAAATGTTTTAGGCACAAGGGAATGGGAAAGGACAGATTTCCTGACAGTAGATCTTCTTGGAATTTAAAAAGAAAAAAAAAAAAAAAAAAGACGAAGAAGAAGAAAAAGAAAAAGAAATTGAGGGGTTCCAGGGTGGCTCAGGTTAAGCAACTGACTCTTGATTTCAACTCAGGGATTTCATGATCTCAGGGTTTTAAGACTGAGCCCAAAGGTGGGCTGTGCAACTAGACATGGAGCCTCCTTCAGATTCTCTTTCTCTTTCCCTTTGGCCATCCCCCCTCTCTCAAAACAGAATGAGAAAATGAGTCAAAAAGTCAAGGAAAAAGGAAGAAAAAATAGTCTCTGGACAGAAGCACAAGATGAAGGGATATGGATACGGTGCATCTACTCCCAGATTTCTAGAATGCACTTATTGCTATACCTCTAGTAAAAATTTTCCTTGATTCCTTTTCACTATTAAGATCAATTTAATGCTCCTTAGAGCCCAAGGTTCTTGACCCCTCTCTTAGCATTCTGCATTCCCCCTAAATAACTCTATTACTCCTATTGTGTCAAAGTCTTTGCAGTTTTGAATGCATCATGATATTACCTTCTCTAGGTCTTTGAACATGATGCTAAAGAATTATTTCCATAGACTAGCTTGGATGATTTCATTATACTTCATTTTTCCCATGGACAGTAAATATAAACTACATTTGGTTTTTTCTTTTTCTTCTTTTTAAAATTGAGGTACAATTGACATATTAGTTTCAGGTATACAATGTAATGATTTAATATTTGTATCTATTGTGAAATGATCACCACAATAAGTCTAGTTCACATCCATCACTCTACATAGTTACAAATTTTTTCTATTGTGATGAAAACTTTTAGGATCTACTCCCTCAACTCTCAAATATGCAATACAGTATTGTTATATGGCTTTAATTATAGACTAAATTTCTCGAGCTACCAGATAAAACCCTCTCATTCAGCTTCTCAATATCTCCCACATGGGAAACCTATGATACATACCATTCTTTAAATATACCCTGAATTTTTCTCTTATCATCTAATGCTGTTAGTACAGACTGCTATTCCTGAAGCATCTCATATCCTCAGTTACCAAAATTCTATTTGTTTTATGAAAGCTTAATTCTAGAGCCCACAGATTTGTGATCTCTTTCTTTATTATTCTACCTATAAGGAGATATAAACTTTCCCTCATCTGAATGCTCCCAGACATAGTTTTGTGCCTTGTTTGATATATCATTACATATTTGTCCAGTTACCAAATAGATTAGAAGCTACTTAAAGTCAAGAAAAAAAAGTATCTTTTTTTTATAACTCCTACAGATGTAGCAAAATGTTTAATATGAAATAGATATTCAGTAAATATCTCTTATTTTAAATGTGGTAAATTTTCCCTCAAGTTTCTGGAGACGCCAATTCTAAATGTCACAACAGTTGAACTTAAATTGTAATATCAGTATTCCTAAGATAATGTTTTGTTTTTTTAAAAAAAGAATTTCCTTTAGTTTTCTTTCTTTTTATTTTTTCCCTTGTGAGTACTTGAATTTTGACCTAACTAATCTTGAGAAAAAAATACCAAAACAATACAAAGAAGGATTATTAAATTTTATGTGAAGCCAGCCAAAGTTACCTGGATAATTATACTAACATGAAATGAAAACATAAACTTCACCACTGCCATGCTGACTTATTAAGTTTTCAACATGCCTCTGTGAATCCCAAAACTTGAAAATATGTCCCAAACTAAAGAAGACTCTTAAAAGAAGGAGGAAAATTGTTTGTTCAGAACAGCTAACCAAAAAAATGACCTCAAAATTGTATAAAATCAGAATTTATATTTATAGTTCTCTAGTCCTCTAATACTCATAATTTTGGAACTCCAGGGGAAAAAAACTAGGCATTCAATTAGAAAGAAAGTTGAGGGACACCAGGGTAGAGCAGTTAGTTAAGCCTAGGACTCTTGTTTTGACTCAGGTCATGATCTCAGGGTCTAGAGATCCAGCCGCAATGGGCTCTGCACTCAGTGCAGAGTCTGCTTGAGATTCTCTCTCCTCTGCTTCTCCCCATTGAGTGCTCACTCTCTCTCAAATAAATAAATAAATCTTTAAAAAAAAAAAAACCTGACACTATTAATATATGTAATTTATTCAAGCATATCATTTATATCTATATATATATTTATATATTATAATCATATATATTTTTTCTAAAAGTTGCAACACTGCAAAGTTTTATTAACTTTATTTTATAAATAGGGAAAATGAGGCTTAGAGAGTTTATATAGCTAACAAGTTGTACAGATAAAATTCAAATTAAGGTCTATTTCCATTATGACATAACTATTTAAATGTAAATTCAAGGGGTGCCTGGGTGTCTCAGTGGGCTAAAGCCTCTGCCTTCGGCTCAGGTCATGATCCCAGGTTCCTGGGATCCAGCCTCACATTGGGCTTTCTGCTTAGCAGGGAGCCTTCTTCCCCCCCCACCCCCCACCTGCCTCTCTGCCTATTTGTAATCTCTGTCTGTCAAATAAATAATTTTTTAAAAAAATTTAAAAAAAATAATAATAATAAAAGTAAATTCAAGAGTCAGAGTTAACTCTTCCCTTGTATTTTCAAACAAAACCAAGGACAAAGGGAAATATTAAATAAATGGATTAGACAAATAACGTGTTCTGTCAGACCCCATGAATTCCAGAGCCACTTCCCATTATTCTCCTATTCTTATATATTTGAGAAATCCATGAAGAAGGTAGACACATGATTTTTAACATGGGAGAGGACAGATTAGAGAAAATTTGGAAAAATAAAGACATGATGTAACTCACCAATAGTCAGGATTCTTTCAGACAAAGCCAATAGAAGTACCAGATTTTAATTACATCCTAGTCAAACATTTGCTATTTCACAAATGTTTATTAAGGACCTATTCTAGACATAAAGAGTACAATATTAACCAAGCCAAATTAGGTATTTTCCCTCATGAAGCTTATCTTGCTTATATTCCTCATATGCTTACTTCTTCAAAACATATTCCCTAATACCATCTGTTTTAGCACAAAACAAGTTGGTATATTTACTCTCTAAAACATCATATCCTGTGTAAAACTCTCACTGTTTTTCATATGCTATAATGTTGTACTTATGTAAATTTTCCCCCCTCCAAACTCAAATTAACTTGAAGTTACAGACTGCAAGTTATTGAACTCTGTATTTCAAGCTATTTCCATAATGACTGGCACATAAGAAGTGGCCAATAAAGGCTTATAAAATGATTGAAAAGAAAACATATTTGATTTCCATTTTTAGGGCTATGGTATACTAAGGACCTGGACAGATAACCTTATTTGAATCAACTTGTAATCAAAAATAGAAAGTCTTTTTAACTCATCTTAAACTTATCCATAAACCAAAAATAAAGAAAGAAAGAATATCTGGGGCAAAAACAAGAAGCTTGGAATCTAAAGAAGTAAGATGACTACTTAAAATAGTTTTTGTGAAAGAGTATTTACAAAACCAGGAAAATGAAAAAATTTCTAGGTCTCAAGCAAGGTGGAGATTCTAATAGAAGATCATCATATTCAAAAAAATAATTACCAAAGGACAACACTCTACTATCCCCAATCTGACAGATAATCAATCAGTCAATCAATAAATATTTCAAAACTTTGTATCAATGAATGAAAAACCATCTTTCTTAAAAATTATAACAAAGCTGGACTTCATATTGTTTGCTAATTGAGTTCATACTATATAGGTGGTCAGAAAAGCCTCAAGCCAAGAATCTGTTGGAAGTAGCCTTAATCTAGTAGGGATTATAGGTACCTGGCAGAAGCAAACATTAATTCTATCTAGAGCAACCTTCTCTCATCCAAGGACTTAAAGAGTTTCCACAGAAGAAGTATATCGGATCATCAAGAGTTAGAAAACAGCCAAGGACAAAAGGCATCATGAAGTAGAACCAAGCAGAAAAAACATAACAGAATCAGATATATATGGAATTTAATTTTTTTAAGATTTTATTTATTTATTTAACACAGAGAGAGAGAGACAGCAAGAGAGGGAACACAAGCAGGGGGAGTGGGAGAGGGAGAAGCAGGCTTCCTGCTGAGCAGGGAGCCAGATACAGGGCTCGAGCCCAGGGCCCTGGAATCATGACCTGCGCTGAAGGCAGATGCTTAATTGACTGAGCCACCAAGGTGCCCTATGGAATTTAAACACTAAAGTTAACAGAAACAATATATTGACCACCCATGTTTAATATGTTTAAAGAAATAAAATAGATATTTGATGAGTAAAGAGCCAAATGATTTTAAAAGGGACTAAGAAAAATTTCCAGATATTAAAATAGAAAATAAAAACTACTAGACATACTTAAAAGCAGATTAGACACAGCTAAAGAGATAATTGGTAAACTGGATAATAGCAATGAACACAGCACAGGGAGATAAATAGATGTTAAGAGACATGAATGATGAAGTGAAGAAAGCTAACACACCCTTATAGTGTTCCAGTACGAAAGATAGGAGAGAACAGAACAAGGACAGTATTTAAATAGATAATGGCTGGGAACCTTCCATAACTGAGCAAATACATTATCACAAATTCAAGTACCCCAAAGATCTCAAGCCAGAGGAATGCTGAAAATATAGGATGTTAAGAGAAAGATCTTAAAATTAGCCAAAGAAAAAAGATTGCATTCAAATGAGTATCAGTTAGACTGATGGCTAATTTCACTTCACCAACAACAGAAGCAAGATAGTGGAAGATGTTTTCATTATAAAGAAAGAAAATAACTCGCAGATTATTGTAGCAAAGTAACTTTCTCAAATGGAAATGAGGAAAGGACATTTCAAAAACATGAAGAGTTTTAAGCTTTCCACCAAAAGAACTTTCATTAAAAGAAATTCTAAAGATATATTTCCTTCAGAAGAAATATGATCTCAAAACAGTTCTGAGTTTCAAGAAACCAACAGCAAAAAATGTAATAAACATTTTTGAAATACACAAATGAATAAAACTTGTAATATTTTAAAGTAACATTAAACCATGTGGCTATAACATATAAGTCAAGAAAAGATGAATGGAGAATAAAGTATCCCAAGGTATATGTGCTAGTAGGCTGATAAATAATCAGATGTTTTGACTGGTATAAGTTCTGACCAGCATCCATGTGGAATAACCAGAGCTCATAGTATGCTGATATTAAATATTTTCAATAGAAATCATGGATAAATGTTTTTAACTTTGATAAGATACAGACATACATTATAATTTCTTAGATCACCATGAAAAAGCATAACAGAATAATTTTTTTCTGAATTAACAGAGTAAATTCACATTATTAAAAAGGGAAATGAAATAATAAGCAAACCAAAAAATACCAAATGAATCAAAAAGAAGGCAAAAAAAGAAAAAAATAGAACCAAGAGAAATAAGAGAAGGCACAAAGAATGACAGTGAACTTAAACCCCAGTAAATCTATAATTTTGTTCAATGTAGTATACTTAAGATCTGTATCATTTACTGTATAGAAAGTATACCTCAATAAAAAAATACAGATTAAATTCTTTAGATATAACAGGAACTTTCTCATATTGAAGTCCAAGTACTGCATTCCCCTAAAAATTAGAAAATTAATAAATGAAAGCAAAAGAATGGAAACAAATGCTATACATAGTAAGCCAGAAAAAACCTGGTATAACCATAATGGGAACAAATATCTTCAAGGGGAAAACACATTGCAAAAAATAGAAGGCACTATAAAATAACAAAGGCTTTAATTCAACATGAATACATAATTCTAAAATCATTTATGTATAATCTTAAATACATAAAGTACATATTTGAATACTAAAAAGAAATTGACAAACTTACCATTTATAGCAGAATAGCATAGAATAGTATAGCATTCTCTATAATTAAGAGATTAAGCAAAAATAAATAAACAAATGAATAAGATAGAGTTCATTTAAATGAAACAATTAAAAATTGATCTAATGGCTATATATAGAACACTGCAACCAATATCAGAGAAATATATATTCTTTCTAAGCATAGAGAAACATTGATGAGAACTGATACTACGCCATGCAAAAAGTCAAACCTAAGTATATTTCAAAGGATTAGTATAATATACCACCATCTACAACCACAATAAAATTAACTTAAAATCAATAACAAATGTTAACTAGAAAAACACCATAAGTTTGGAAATCATTAAGCACACTTCTAAATTTATGAGTTAAAGAAAGAATCAAAATGAAAATTAGAAAATATTTAGGACTTCAAAATATTGAAAAATGCTACAATTTAAGGGGCACTTAATGGCTCATTCAGTTAAGTGTCTATCTTTAGCTCAGGTCAGGATCTCAGAGAACTGGGATCAAGCCAAGCCCCACATCAGGTTCTCCACTCAGTGGGATGTCGGCTTGTCCCTCTGCCTCTGCCCTTCCGCCAGCTTGTACTCTCTCTCGATTAAATAAATAAAATCTCAAAAAAAAAAAAAAAACCCTGCAATTTAAAACTTTAAGGGTATACCCCAAACTGTTTTCACAGTGAAATGTGTAAGAGCTTGAAATTTAGAATTCTTAAGAAGTTACAAAACTAAAAGTTTAAAAGATGTAAGATAAGAGAAAAAATTATTTTAAAGAGCCAAATAGTGAGTCTCAAAAAATGTATGTTGGAATTTCTAGCAACTTTTGATAGTTGTCTGCTACTACTGATAAAGCAAAAGAAAGTGAAATAAGAAATATTATAAATGAAAGAGATGTAATTACATATTCAGCAGATATTTAAAGATGAATAAGTACTCTGAACAACTTCACACCAAAAGTTTGAAATCTTAGAGAAGTAGATACATTCCTTTAAAAATGCAGCAGAATATACTTAAAAATAAGTAGAAAGCCCAACCATTAAGTAGTTGAGTGAAAATGTCAAAAATCTTTTCACAAAATTAAAGGCCAAAATAATTTTGCTTACAAATTTGAATATTTTTATAAAATATTCAACAAGCAAATCTAATAACTCACAAAATATTCCATTTTACAGAGTAAAAGAGAATGTAGTTACATTCCATGTAATAAGCCTAGGTTAACCTTGATACCAAAACTATAAAAGGATAGAAAAAGAGAAGAAAATTAAAGATGAACCTTACTCATGGACATAGATGCTAACATCCTACACTAAATTTAACACCAAAACTTAAAATGACAGTGTAAGAGAAGAAAAGTAAAGAGCAACCTAACCCAAAGAGATAGATGCAAATATCCTGAACTGAATATTAGCAAATGGAATTCAGTAATGAATAAAAAATAGAATATTTAATATTTAAGTAGGGTTTATATTAAGAATGAATTAGTTTATCATTTAAAAAATTAGCTAACAGGAGTGCCTGGTGTAAACCTCTGCCTTCGGCTCAGGTCATGATCTCAGGGTCCTGGGATTGAGCCCCGCATTGGGAGCTCTGCTCAGCAGGGAACCTGTTTCGCCCTATCTCTGCCTGCCTCTCTGCTTACTTGTGACCTCTCTGTCAAACAAATAAATAAAATCTTAAAAAAAAAAAAAAACTAACATAATTGATCACATCAAGAGAAAAATCATATGGCTATCTCAACTGAAGCAGAAAAAGCATTCAGTAAGATTCAATATGTATATTTCCAAAATCTCCAAAACAAATGAAACTGAAAGCATTCCCCATAAAAATATGAATGAAACAAAGGTGTCAACTTTTACCACTTCTATTCAAAATTATAATTGAGGTCCACATTAGTCCCATAAAGCAAAGGAGAAAATAACACTTTTTAATTATATGGTACAAATATTTTTTGTATCTTGCATAAACATAAAACATATTTTATGCAGTTTATAATCAATGGTACCTTAGAATCAATGAAGGATGCTAAAATATGTAGTTATTAGGAAGGAATAAATAATTGAGAAATATTAGAAAAAATTTTCTATGTAGAAATCTTATATGATTAAAAGTAAATTTTTAGAATTAATAGGAGTTTAGCAAGGTTCTAGATATAAAAATCAATTTTAGGGACGCCTGGGTGGCTCAGTTGGTTAAGCGGCTGCCTTCAGCTCAGGTCATGATCCCAGCGTCCTGAGATAGAGTCCCACATCAGGCTCCTTGCTCAGCAGGAAGCCTGCTTCTTCCTCTGCCTCTGCCTGCCACTCTGTCTGCCTGTGCTCACTCACTCTGACCAAAAAAAAAAAAAAAAAAAAAATCAATTTTAAAAACACAATTGTATTTCTATATACTAGTAATAACTAGGTAAAAAAGTCAATACAAAAGTACCATTAAACTGGCCCTTGACCTGTTATGATCCATTCCCTCTCTTGGGACCGACCAGAGGCTCCTGCCTTATATGAACCTGGTATGGAGGCAAAGGCTCAAAGATTGGACCAGCATCCATCTGGCCATCTGGCAAGGACTGACCCTGAAGAGAGATGCCTCTACCATTCCTATGTAGAGGTTTGACGAGAAAACAAAACCAAAAACAAGTCCTGTTTGTTTCTTCTTGTAGGTTCAGATTTGGAGCATGTAGCCTTCTCCACTGAGAGTTAGGAGCCAAAAGATCTTACTAGGCCTGTCTACCCAGTAGCTCCATTTCTTTCCTCCTTGGCCTCTGATCTTTGTTGACTTCCTCTTCCTTTCCCCGTGGGCCCTGTTTCCCCCAAGAACTTGCTCTGGGTTGGGGCAGGGGCTTGGCAGGCTAGCCTATGTGGGTAGACTACAGGAAGGACTGGTAGGAGTCTATACTGCTCTGAGTTCCCTCCTTTTAGTTAATAAACACAAATTATTATTTTTCAAAACAAAAACAAACAAAAAAATAAAGCTACCATAAAAAATAGCGTTAAGGGGCACCTGGGTGGCTTAAGCGTCTACCTTCAGCCCAGGTCGTGATTCCAGGGTCCTAGGATCGAACCCAACATCTGGCTCCCTGCTCACCAGGGAGGCTGCTTCTCCCTCTGCCTCTGCCTGCTGCTCTGCCTACTGTGCTCTCTCTCTCTCTGTCTCTCTAATAAATAAATAAAATCTTTTATAAAATAGCATTAAAATAAAAGGTATTTAGGGAAAAACTAAAAAATGTAAGACGTCTATAAAGTTATAAACTCTCCTACAAGACTTTTAGAAGTACCAATAAATGAAAATTATGTCACATTCATGTATTGGAAAGCACTTATTGCTATTAATTCAAAGCCACCTCTCCCTAAGTTGTGCTACAGATTCAATGCAATTACTATAAAAGTTATACCATTTAGGGGTATATATGGTATGTATTGAACTGTTTTTTCTTTTGTTTTTTGTTTTGTTTTGTTTTGTTTTTACTGTGGCTTCATGAAAACCACTTGAAAACTCAGTGGTTTAAAATGAAAGCAATATTTATTTCATTCATTAATCTGTACTTTGGACCAAACTCAGAGGCAATCTCTTGTTTCTGCTCAACTAAACAATTAAGCAGTGACCATCTCTTTTTTTTTTTTTTTTTTGCTTTGGCATATACCTGGAGGTTTTTGTTCATTTGTTTTTGTTTTGTTTATTTCGATTCCAGTTAACATACAGTGTTACATTAACTTCAGGTGTACAATAGAGTGATTCAACAATTTCATACATTACTCAGTGCTATATTCTTAATCCCTTTCATCTATTTCACCCATCTCCCCATCTACCTCCCTTCTGGTAACCATCAGTTTGTTCTCTAGGGATAGGAGTCTGTTTTTTGGGTTGTCTCCCTTTTTTTTTTTCTTTGCTCATCTGTTTTATTTCTTGAATTCCACATGTGAGTGAAATTATATAGTATTTGTCCTTCTCTGACTGGTTTATTTAAGCTAGCTCCAATCATGTTGTTGCACAAGGTAAGATTACATTTCCTTTTATGGCTGAGTAATATTCCATAGTGTTATCTTTCTCTCTCTCTCTCTCTCGCTATATATGTATGTGTGTATATTTCACCTATTCATCAGCTGATGGATACTTGGGCTGCTTCCATAATTTGGCTATTGTAAATAATGCTTCAATAAACATATGCGTGCATATATCTTTTCAAATTAGGATTTTCATATTCTCTGGGTAAATTCCCAGTAGTAAAATTATTGAATCATATGGTAATTCTATTTTTAATTTTTTGAGGAACCTCCATACTGTTTTCCACAGTGGCTGTACCAGTTTGCATTCCCACCAACAGTGCATGAAGGTTCCGTTTTCTCCACAGCCTTGTCAACATTTGTTTCTTGTGTGTTTGATTTTAGTCATTCTGAGTAGTTGGGGCCATCATGAAGAAGGGGGTTGCAATTATCTGAAGATTTGCTTTCTCATGTTTGGTACCTAAACTAGGTCTGAACAACCTGAAAGAATTGGGGTTCCTTTGGTGTCTTTCTTTTTATATTCTTTCCCTATGATCTCTCCAGCACAGCTACTTTAGGGTAGCCAGATATACATGTCTGCTTAGGAGTCCAGAAGTACATGTCATGGGAGAGAGAGCCATGTGGAAGCCCTAACAGCATTTATAACTCAGTCTTGGAAGATCTGTATCACTTCTACCATGATCACATAGCCACACAGATTCTAGGGGAAAGAACATAAACCACACTCTTGATAGATGAGTATCAGTGTCCAACTGTAAAAGGAACACATGGGATAGAACACATTAGTGGAGCCATCTCTGAAAAATACAATCTTCAACAAGAAACTTACAAAACAAACCCTCCTACACTGTTGGTGGGAATGCAAGCTGGTGCAACCACTCTGGAAAACAGCATGGAGGTTCCTCAAAATGTTGAAAATAGAACAGCCCTATGACTGAGCAATTGCACTACTGGGTATTTACCCTTAAGATACAAACGTAGTGATCCGAAGGGGCACATGCACCCGAATGTTTATAGCAGCAATGTCCACAATAGCCAAACTATGGAAAGAACCTAGATGTCCATCAACAGATGAATGGATCAAGAAGATGTGGTATATATACACAATGGAATACTATGCAGCCATCAAAAGAAATGAAATCTTGCCATTTGCGACAATGTGGATGGAACTAGAGCGTATCATGCTTAGCGAAATAAGTCAAATGGAGAAAGACAACTATCGTATGATCCCCCTGATATGAGGAAGTGGTGATGCAACATGGGGGCTTAAGGGGGTAGGAGAAGAATAAATGAAATAAGATGGGATTGGGAGGGAGACAAACCATAAGTGACTCTTAATCTCACAAAACAAACTGAGGGTTGCTGGGGTGAGGGGGGTTGGGAGAAGGGGGGTGGGGTTATGGACATTGGGGAGGGTATGTGCTTTGGTGAGTGCTGTGAAGTGTGTAAACCTGGCAATTCACAGACCTGTACCCCTGGGGATAAAAATATATTATATGTTTATAAAAAATTAAAAATTAAAAAAAAGAAAAAAAAAGAAACTTACAAAACAAACCTATAATTTTTATGTGAGACCAGAAGCCATGATTAGCCAAAATATTCTTGAAGAGGAAAATGCCAGAACTTATGATATATGAAGCATGGTATAGGCACAGGGATAGATAAACGGACCAATGTAACATAAATTTAAGGGATACACATACATACACAAATACACATGTATATATTAAAAACAGAATATATATACATATGCATATATACATACACATGTGTATGTGTATTTAAGTACATAGAAAACACAGGTTAATTACATGAGGAAGAAATGAAATTGGACCCTACCTCACACCCTACCTCACACCATCCACAAATAACAATTCCAGATAGATTAAACTTCTAGAAAAGATTTTGTGATTTACTTCTATTCATAAACATTTTTTTCTGTTTCTTCCAAATAAACTGCAAACCACAAACAAAACAGAAACCCTAACGGGAATATAATCAATTTAGTCTTCTCTTTTCATTAATTTTTCTTGCTCTCTTCGACTGTCAACTATCCTTAGGCTAGTCACTTTGAGTCCACCACTTACATCAATTGGGAATTTTGTTTTGGCTCTTTTTCTTTCTCAATTGGTAATTGTAGGTAGGGATAAGGTAAAAATTTGGTTTAAATTTTCTTTGTTCAGAAAAATTTTAAATTTGTATGAACATATTTCTTTTTGGCAAGCATTACTGTCAAATAGTTCTGAATACTCAAACTTCTCAAAAGCTCTATTAACTGAGGTTTTCTAAGAAAAGTTGCAAAACATCCTGTCAAATTCTGTTTACTCTTAGCATTGTGTCTTTTTATTCACCTATACTCATTCATTCTCAATGCACTTTACATATGTCTAGCTCTATCTCTAGCTCTTATTTCTAAATCATCACCTAATATTTACCAGACTTTCTTAATGATTCTGTGTTTTTTTTATTAGCATACAAAATGAATAATTTTTTTCTCTTCTGGAATTTAAAGTCAAGTAGGAGGAATCAGAAAATAACAATATAAATAATAAATCAATTCTATATTAAGTTAAAAGATGATTAAATGTTGTGGGGGAAAAGAACAGCATGGTAAAAACATTGAAAAGCTGGGTAGCACTTATGTTTATAAAGGGATTGAACAAGGTTGCCTGAGAAAGATACTTGGGGAAAGATTTTTAGCAGGTGAGGGAATGTGTAGTGGTTTTTCTTGGCATTTGCCAAGAAATCAGTCATATGATGAAACTTTAGGTTCATTATCACACTTAATCTTCTAAAATGTTTGACATTTAAAATATTCAAACATTTTAGAATGATAAGCATAATATATGCTTATCCCCTAGATCCTAAAGAACAAATTGTATTGTAGTGAAAAACTACATACTTCAGAGTTATAAAACCTTAAGTTCTTGTCTCCCTATACAAGTTCTCAGTATTTGGTGATCTTCCTTTTCAAGGGATATACTTGTATCCCTATACAAGTTTCTTAACTCTCTCCCATTTAATTTACCCAATTGTAAAAACAAAACAAAACAATAAAAACCAAAGTGAGTGTAATAAATCCCTTTCATTTGATTGGGATCGTAATTAGTTTCATATGATTTTAAGTAGATGGGTATAATGCATATGGTTTTACATTCTCTTAATGTTCCTGAAGATAGTTCCAGAATTAAAAAATAACAAATGTAAAAATGATCCGCATGTAAAGTTATTAGTGAAAAAAGTAAGTGAAACTATATCACAGCCTACTTCACTATATAAACATAATGTCTGTCCAATTATCTAATGTATTCACTTAGATTATTGAGTGCCTACTATCTGTCAGATACTGTTCAAGATTCTGGAAGTTCAAAGATGAATTGAAATTTCTCCTTAGATGAATTAAATTTTCTCTTTAGGAAAGAGGCAGAGCCACAGTTAATTTTAATATGATAAATGCTGCAATGTACGAATACTAGGTCTACAGTATAAATGGAGTAAACTGTCTGAATTTGCCCAAGTTTGGGGAATGTTTCAAAGAGGAGATAATAGTTTGAGCTGTGATTTGAAGTACAAGTATGTGTTCAGCAGACTGACACATAGAAAAATACATTTTATAGGGAGTAACAGGTACAGTGGAACCAAAACATAAGAAAGCATAACTTTTTCATTGGAATCTAAAGCTTTTTTCTCTAATAAGAGCAAAGAATGAAAAGGAAGATCACCAAATACTGAGAACAGAGAAGTCAGCTAGGACCATATTCTGGCCCTATTGATTTTATCTTATGTCATAATATAAGGAAATGACATGTTCAGTGTTGCCATGAAGCCTTACTTCTCTGGTAACTATTTAGAAAATGATGAGAGGGAGAGTTAAGTTAGGAGGACACTATTAATTTATACTGGTGAGAATTGGCGAAGGCCTGAATTAATACAGTTAACTATAATCAAGGGATGGAAATAAAAAAATGTTTATAAGGCAGAATCAATGAGTCAAAACAACTCATATTTCTGGATAAATTCTAGTTGATATTCATTAGCTAAGGCATGCAAAGACATTCATTCATAGATACCAGAAAACCAAGGACCAAGGTCATTATCATGAAAGATGCAAGAGTTAAGAGAGAGAAGGGGAGAAAGAAACTGGGAAGCAGTCCAAGAAAAACTAGTGTGAACCCAAGAAGAAAAACCAATAAATAGTGGTATAATAGAAGCCAAAGGAAAAGAAATATTTTTTTTAAAAAAGCCATAAAAAGTCAAACGCACAGAGACCAGCAAAATCAATATCAAAAAGTATCCATTGAATTTGCTGGTTAAAAATGGGTATTAATGAAGTTTTAAGTGACAAAAACTCAAATCAGATGAGCTTGAGCAAAAACCAGTATAATTCACATAGTTGATATATCCAGAAATACTGCTAGATTTTTAAACAATCAAAATAGTGACTTTCTTCATTTCTCAGCTCTACCTTTTTGTATGTTGATTTCATGCCTTTGCCTAGTGGGAAAAAACAAAACAAAACATTGACAAACAACAATAACAACAAAATCTCTCTCTTCTCTTGCATCCCAGCATCTTCAGGCTTCTATTCTCTTAACTCCAAGACCTAAAGAAATAACATTTATTTTTAATAACAGTCCCTTCAAACACCCTCTAACTGAGCCTCATCAGGTGTAACTGGCTTGGCCGTTTTCATAAAACCTATCACTGGAACAACAACTTACCAAGGAGACGCTATGCTCACTGACTGACTTTTCATGTTATGCCTGCCTTGCACTGACTGACCCACTTGAATGTAAACCCCATTATGGAAGAGAATCTAGCATAAAGATTCTAGAATAGTACCTGGCAGGTAATAGGTACTCAGTAAAAAACTGTTGACATTTCCAGTTCTGGCTATGACAAATCATCTTATATCAAACCAACCCCACCATGAATAAAACTAGGAAAACTGGAGACATTTTTATTAAAAATATAAATATCTTCACACACATACATACACACACACTAGAAAGTTTCCAAGAGATGTCAGGGGCAAAGATTCCATAGAGAAGAAAATAGTGAAGTGGTAAGACCTGTACTTGACACCATTTATCTTAAGTTATTTGCTGAATCACAAGGAGAAGCTAGGAGGATGAGAAATGAAGGTAAACTTTCAGAAATCAACTGAAGAGACAAACATTAGAGTTCAGATTTTACTGGAGTGAAGAAATTCAATAAACATCCCAGGCTTACAGTTAATACTCCTGAATAGGTACACCTTAAAATAAATCTAAAAGGGAAAAAAAAATTCTAGTCAATTTCAGCTCTGACAAATAAAAAGTTTAGAAGCTGTCACTCCCATCTCTTGATCTAGTTGATATTTATAAAATATTCCATTAAAAACAGAATACTATATATTCTTTTCCAGTACCCAGAAAATGTATACTATGACAGGCTATATTCCAGATCATAAAACAAAACCTCAACAAATTTAAAAGAACTGAAATCATACAGAATGTGTTCTCTGACTACAGTAAAATCAAATGAGAAATCAATAACAAAAAGATATAGAAAATTTCCAAATACCAGATAACTCTAAATAATCCATGAATAAGTGAGTTAACATGAAGTATATCATAACAAATTTGTGAGACACAACTAAAATACTAGAGTCACTTAATTATGATGCAATGTTATAAATGGTACTATAGAACGGAAGATTTATAGCACTAAATGTTTATTTTTTTTAAAGTATCAAATCAATAATCCAAACTCCCAGTAAAAGAGCAAAATAAATCCAAAGCAAACAAAAGGAAAATAATAATAAAAAGCAGAAATCAATAAAATCAATGAAACAAAAAAAATGGGTCTTTGAAAAGATCAATAAAACTGGCTAGCTTCTTGGAAGACTGACAAAGCGAAAAAAAAGGAAGACATAAATTACCACTATTAGGAATGAAACAGGGAAGATCACTAATGATCCTACTGATATTAAAAAATAAAAGGGTTATACTATAATTAAGCATAAATTTTATGACTTAGATGAAACAAATGGATTAATGCCTCAAAAAATACAGACTACCACAATTCATCCAATATAAAATAGATCATTCAAATAGTCCTATGGCCATCAATAGAAAATAAATTCATAATTTAAAAATTCCAAGAAACGAAATGACCAGGCTCAAATGGTGTCATTGGAGAATTCTATGCAATATAGTAAGCATGTAACAGCATTAACCAGAAATTACATTCTTAGGTTTACATCCCAAAGAAAGAAAAACTTATGTTCACAAAAAACCTGTACACAAACATCTGTAAAAGCTTTACTTGTAATAGCCCCAAACTGGAAACTATTTAAATGTCCTTCTGTAGGTGAATGGTTAAACAAACTGGAGCACATCCATGTCATGGAATTCTACACACAAATAAAAAGGAACAAACTTCTGATACACAGAACAATCTGGATGAATCTCCAGAGAATAATTCTAAGTGAAAAAGGCCAGTCTCAAAAGATTATATACTATATAAGGTGATTTATGTAGTTTTTGAAATGACAAAATTAGAGACGTAGAGAACAGATTAGTGGTTGCCAGGAGTTAAAGAGGGAATGAGGGCAGGAGGGTCGTGAATGTGACTAGGAAAGGGCGACATAAGAGAATCCTTGCAGGGACAGAAAGGTTCTGTATTTTGACTGGATCAGTGACAAGATTCATATTGTAATACTGCTCCATAATTTAGCAAAATGTTATCACTGGAGAAAATTGGATAAAGCCATCATGTGATCTCTCTGTATTATTTCTTAGAACTGCATGTAAATCTATCATTATCTCAAAATTTTTTTAAAAACTAAATAAATAAATTATTGTTAAAATAAGTAAGGGAGTTAATACTACCAAATCACATATGGACTAAGAGTAAAAGAAGGATGATTCTCCAAAAAAATTGGGAGAATGACTGCTATATGCAAACACACAACTCTCCAACACAAAAGGGCATCATCAAACTATTCATTTCTGTTATGTGATGTTTTTACTTCATATTTATATTGTTTATCATCAAAGACTTTGAAAAACAAATATGATTTGACTTTCCTCCACCAACGGTAATCACAGAACTGCTCACCTACTGATATAGTCCATAATTATACTTTGGCAAAGTACACAAATATCCTACTACTACATTGAAGATGATAACATTTCTTGGATGGGGGAATAAAATAAATAAATTAAATTTACAAACATTTTTCCCTTGACCTCAACTATTTTATAAATTAGGCAGTTATATAAAATATCTAAATTCAAACCACTGTTACAGAGTAACTAGCTTAATGAGTTATTAGTAATTATCATTACAGTATTTAATGTTCTTTTTTGAAGTGCCCTGCCTCTATATTCCCTGTCTTCAAACTGTAGAAGCTTGCCGCTGATACACATGAGAATGAAAACACCAGGAATGGGAAATTGGCCAAGTTACCATTAGCATCAATCAACATTTGTACACTCATAGAGAGTAGAGAGCCTGGTACTACTTAAAAAGCAGAGCTCAAGGAACCAGATATTTCTTGGATTTACCAAAGGCTTTTTAACTGCCTCTAAAAGTTTAAAAAAAAAAAAAAGTCATTTTACAGACCAGTGAGAAGAGTGTGGCCTGTTTTCAATGGTTCATATTTTTAATTGGATATGCCATTTCATACTAAAATGGTACCATGTTCAAGCATCCAGTGCAAGGAATAAGAATTACTGCTAAACAAAGGAGTTTACAATCCCTGCTAGCAAGACAAATACAATGGTGGGTAATTGACAAAGTGGCTGGGCAGGTACCTTCCTAATTATGACTCCACAATTTCATAAATGGCACTAAATGTTAATAATGAGAGCTCACATGTATATGGTGCTTTATGGCTGAAAAATCATTGATTTCAGTGATTCATTTGATTCGTATAATCAGCATTATGAGCTAATTATTCTTTCTCATACAAATGAGAAAATGAGGTCTGAAGAGGTAAAGTGACTCTAAAAGATTATATAGCCAATGAGCTGTGGCATACGGACTTGAAACCTGGTCTCATAACATGTAAATCTCTAGCTCTCTGACAACACCATATCCTAGTAAAAAAGTATATGGGACCACAGGAGCAACAGAAACCTAATAATTCTTTCAAAGAAACAAAATTGGCTTGAGTTCTCTTTCCTATAACCCAATTACATTTTAAAAACTGACTTGATTATGAATCTGAGAATTGTTGGATAGTCTGGGGATGATAGAAGATCACCCCCACACTCAATTGCCAGTGAAGGCATTAATTCTCTTTATTTTCTTTACATGCAACATACCCTTTTATAGACCTTAGGCACATTTACACAGCATATTAATAAAGGCAGTGCCTGAACTAAGGATTACAGACTCAGCATGTAAAATAAAAGCAAACAGAGTGGATATGTTCTCCCAGAGATCTACACACACACACGTACACACCTGCTGGCATCTGAATAAGAAGAAGCTAATTTCTGACACTCAAAGCCAAACGCAATGGTTAGTAGGTAAGAAGCCACTTTCTTAGAAAACAATTTCTGAAATAGCTAAGATGGGTTACTTTTTCAAGTTCTTCAGGAGACCATTTTTCAAGGTTTAGAATCATTCTCTTTATGAAGTTCTGTTTTTAAAAACAATAAACTACTATTAATAGCTCTTTTTTCTATAACTATTTTGTATATGACACTGAACTAGGGAAAATTTACATATATTGTGCCTACTAATTGCAAGAGGATAGGCATTTTTATCCACATTTACCAGAATTACAGACTACGGTTAAAAGAGATGAAAAGTACTTTTCATGATATTACTGATCTGATATATTTATGTACTTTTCAAGATATTATAACTAATAGCTGGGACTTCAGCCTAAGTATGTTAGACTATAAAATCTACCTTTTTTTTTTTTTTAGGGAGAGAGAGTGTGTGCATGTGTGCACAAGCAAGGGAGGGGCAGAGAGTGAGAAGGCAAGAATCTTAAGTAGGCTGCACATTCAGCCCAGAGCCCATCTCAGGGCTCAATCTCATGACCCTGAGATCATGACCTGAGCTAAAATCAAGAGTCCGATGTTTAACTGCTTGAGGTACCCAGGTGCCCCAAGTCTACTTTCCTTCTATTATGCCATCATACCTCAATTTCATTTCACGGATATGATCACACATCCTTTCCTATCTCTTGTCACAGATATTTGCTAGGCATCAGAGTTAAGAAAAATTGGAAATGCTGTAATGCCTATTTTCTGTCATTTGGTAGAAAGAAGAAGGAAAAGGTGTTTTTGCTTTGGGGAGGTACACATGTGCCAAAAGTGAACAAAGCATCATCATGACAATGTACTACTGTCACAGAGATAGACTTATAGGCCAATGGAAGAGAGTTGAGAGTCTAGAAATAAGCCCATACATATACAGCCAATCAATTTTGACAAGGTTTTCAAGACCACCCAATAGTGTAAGAATAATCTTTTCAACAATTATGCCAGTAGAGGGGCGCCTAGGTGCTTCAGTGGGTTAAAGCCTCTGCCTTCAGCTCAGGTCATCATCCCAGGGTCCTGGGATCAAGCTCCGCATTGGGCTCTCTGCTTGGCAGGGGTACTGCTTCCCTTCCTTTCTCTCTGCTTGTCTCTTTGCCTACTCTGATCTCTGTCTGTCAAATCAATAAATAAAATCTTTTAAAAAAATGCTGTTTAAAAAAAATTATGCTGGTAGAACTGGATAACAACAAGCAAAGTAATGAATCTGTACCCTAACTTCATACCAAATACAAAATTAATTCAAAATGGATCAAAGACTTAAATGTAAGAGCTAAAACTATAAAATTATTAGCAAAAAAAAGGGGGGATTAATCCTCATTACCTTGAATTTAGCAATAGATTCTAATATTTGACACCCAAGTACAAGCAGCAAAAGGAAAAATAGATAAATCAGGCTTCTTAAAAATTAAAAACTAAGTCCATCAATAGACATCAAGAAAGTGAAAAGACAAAAAACAGAATGAAAGAAAATATTTGTAAATCATTTCTCCGATAAGAGTTTAGTGCCCAGAATATATAAAGAATGCAAGCTTGTAGTGCCTGGGTGGCTCAATGGATTAAAGCCTCTGCCTTTGTCTCGGTCATGATCTCAAGGTCCTGGGATGTGCTCTCTGCTTAGCAGGGAGCCTGCTTCCCTTCCTCTCTCTCTGCCTGCCTCTCTGACTACTTGTGATCTCTGTCAGTCAAATAAATAAATAAAATCTTTAAAAAAAAAAAAAAAGAATGTAAGCTGAACAAAAAGGCAAATAATCCAATTATATAATGGGCAAATGACTTGAACAGACATTTCTCTAAAGAAGATACACAAAAAGCTTACAAGCACATGAAAAGGTGCTCAATATAATTGGCCATTAAAGAAATTCAAATCAAAACCATAATGATAAACGACTTCATTGCCTGCTAGGATGGCTATAGTGAAGAAGAAGAAGAACAAGAAGAAGAAGAAGAAGAAGAAGGAGAAGGAGAAGGAGAAGGAGAAGGAGAAGGATAAGAAAGGAGGAGGAGGAGGGAGAGGAAGAGGAAGAGGAGAAAAAAAAAAAGGAAAGAACCCAGAAAATAACAGGTGTTTGTGAGATGTGGAGAAAGAGGAACCTTCATACATTCCCAATGCGAATATAAAATGGTGCAACCACTTTGGAAAATGGTTTTGTGTTGCCTCAAACAGTTAAACAGAATTACAATAAAACCCAACAATTCTGCTCTAAAGTATACACCCCCAGGAATTAAAAACAGGTACTCAAACACTTTTTGCTGAGTGTTCAGAGCAGCACTATTTACAATAGCCAAAAGATGGAAACAACCTTAATGCCTGTCAACAGATGAACAGATAAACAAATTGTGGTGTGTATGTCTATGTGTGTGTGTATATATGTATGTGTGTATATATGTATGTATGTATCTGTATACATAATACATAATGTAATACTACATCATAAAAAGTAATGTAATAATGGTATATGCTACAATTTGGACAAAAGTTAAAACATGCTGAGTGAAGATGGCAAGAAACAAAAGGTTATGTGTATGTTTCTTTTTTATGTGAACTATCAAGAGAAACAAATCCATAAAGACTGAAAGCAATTAGTGGTACCAGAGGATAGAGGGAGGGAGAAATAGAGAGTGATTATTTATTGACTATGTAGTAGGGATGCTCTCATGTGATAAAAAAAGTTTTAAACTAGAGGGAGATGGTAGTTTCACAATACTGGGAATACAGTAAATGATACTGAACTGTACACTTTTAAAAAGTTAACTGTATGTTGTATGAATTTCACCTCAGTAAAAACCTTAGTCATGAGATCAAACATTTCAGCTTCTTTATTTCTGGGATATATTAAAATAGATTATGATCTCTGTGTTTATTATCATATTCCCTACCTGAATTCCTTGCTTTCTTATGTCTCCCCTTACACAACTCTGGGTAGATTTCAAGGAGATCCAACAGCTGACTTCATTTATTTCCTGTATGTTTAATGACCAAAATACACATCATTATAAATAAAATGTCCTTATAGCCTCAAGGCTTTCATCTGACATATTTGTAAAAATTTTGAACTTTTCTTCATAAATACCATGAGAAAACATTTGATAAATCTTCTTTATTTCATTAGAGTACTGAAAAAATGACCACCTTCCAAGAGAAAAATATCAATGTCAAATTGATTTTGTTAGCATTCAAACTGCACCACAGAAAAACTAAGGAAACCTATTTTGACTTGACCAAAAGTTTTTGCAACTATAAAATTAGACAAAAGGTACAATGAGGAAAATTGGGACACTTTGGAAATATTCATCATGTTAGCAAACAGTGGCATCACACCATTGTTGCCATCTTGACATTAACAGTCACTGAGAGTTATATGATTCTCATAGACTGGAAGGTTAGAATGAAAAAAAAAATTCCCTTTGAAATCCAGATTATGTTACTTTTTTCATTTGTTTTTGTTTTAACTTTGAAGAAGTTACTTAATTTTCAGAGAATTCCTTCAAGCATAAAATGTGATCATGTGCAAGAAAATAATTTTGTGAAATACTGAAAAACAAAAACAAAACAAAACACCTTAAAGTATAAAGTAACATACCGGTGATATAAAATAACAAAGTTACTATGTCCTGCAATGAGATTTTTTTTTTGAAGATTTTATTTATTTATTTGACAGAGATTACAAGTAAGCAGAGAGGCAGTCAGAGAGAGGAGGAAGCAGGCTCCCTGCTGAGCACAGAACCCAATGTGGGGCTCGATCCCAGGACCCTGGGATCATGACCTGAGCCGAAGGCAGAGGCTTAACCCACTGAGCCACCCAGGTGCACCCTGCAATGAGATTTTTAACAAGTATTTTCATTCATTAAATATTTAACAGATTTGTTATGTGGAAGGTAACATAACAGGCATTTGGGATGATTAGATAAATAAGAAAGTCTTTAACATCAATTTGTTCTCAGTATGATAAATGCTACAACTTAGATAAAGAGAGGATACAGTCAGAGGGCAGCTGGAACATGGTAAATACAAGGGAAGAGAGTGGCAGTTCAAAAGATGCTTCCTGTAAGACATTATGTCAAAGCATCCCTTCAGTCTTGAGATATTGGTTAGGCGAAGAAAAACCAAAACTATATTTCTGGCTGAGAGTTAAACAGGCAAAGACAAAGAGTTAAGATAAAGGATGTTCTACAGAGAGAAATGCAAGTATTTTAAATAAAACAAAGTATAGGAAGGAAGAGTTATATAGAAGTTCAAGCTAAACTGCTCAGAAAAGATAAAATCATGAAGGAAATCAAGTCAGGCTCCTTGATAAGGAATGTGTCCTTCAACTTGAAGACATTCAGGAAGCATCAAATGTTTTGAGCATGTGAAATACCTGATAATATTTTCAGTTAAGCATATAACCCAGATTGCAGTATAACACATAGGTTGGAGAGACGTTGTTTCTAGCAATCTAGATGGTAGATCAGATGTGCAGAAGAAATCCCTTCAGTATAAAAACATTAAGTTACATTTTAAATAATGACTGCTGGAATTTAAGTTACATTTTTAACAATGAGTGATTGGGAAATAAAGGGAAACCATACAAGGAGGCCCAAAATGTCAAAAGAGAATGATGATTTTTTTTTTTTTTTGAGAGAGAAAGCACGCACAAGTTGAGTGCATGCACACATTCAAAAGCCAGAGGAGAAGGGGTAGAAGGAGAGGAAAAGAGAATCTTGAGGAGGCATCCCACCCAGGACACAGCCCACTTCAAGGTTGTATCTCAGGACTCTCAGATCATGATCTGAGCTGAAATCAAGAGTGGAATGCTTGACAAACTAAGCCACCCAGCCATCCTGAGAATGATTCTTTTCTCAGGGAGTTGAAAGCATTTTCTAATCCTGAGTACTTGAGAACGTGTTTATTAACAGGCCAGCAACTCATACCTATTAGGAATAAGAGAAATGGCTCAGTCACTGTGGGAAGTCAAAACAGAAAGCGCTGATGAAGTAAAATCCCCCAAAAAGAGACGTCACCAAGTGATAAACCAAAAAAAACCCACAACCCAGGGTTGGAAAGTTTGGGTAGGGGTGAGGGGGAAATCTGTAAAATCCCTAACCAGCCCTGAGAGTTCTACAGCTTGAATGCCCACTACCCATGAGCCACCTCTTCCCCCAAGAGGTCAACATGATAGTTTTGAAGTAGCCCTGGTTGATCATGAAACCAGTACTAGGCAAAAGGAAATGGAAATGCCCTGTAACATAATGCACTTCAAAAGCAGGCTCAAGGAATTCCCACAGATAGAGTTCCAAAGGTATTAGCTAATAATATTTGAAAATCACAGAACATTAAAGAAATACATCATTAAGAATGAGAATTCTATAGAAAAAAATATACTGAAGTGTCAGAGGTACAAAAATCTAAAAATACTAGAAGTATCAGACACAAAATATAAAATATGTTTTAAGAAATAAAAAGGAGCTAAAGAGGGCACCTGGGTGGCTTAGTGGGTTAAGCCTCTGCCTTCGGCTCAGGTCACGATCTCAGGGTCCTGGGATGGAGCCACGCATCGGGCTCTCTGCTTAGAGGGGAGCCTGCTTCCCCCTCTCTCTCTGCCTGCCTCTCTGCCTACTTGTGACCTCTCTGTGTCAAATAAATGAATAAAATCTTTTAAAAAATAAAATAAAATAAAAGGAGCTAAAGAATGAGCAAAGAAATGACAAAATTTCGTGTCTGAAAATCAAATATGACCCAGGCAGATTTGAAAAAAAAAATCTAAATATCCTGAAAATAACAAATATATATTAATTGAAATTTAAACCTTAATAGACACGTCAACAGCTAAGGACTGAATTCATAAGTTAAATAACAAAACTTAAAAAATATTAAGAATTCAACACAGGTAGTGAATAAGACAGTATATATGAAAAAGATGTGAAGATATATAGAGAAAGGTCCACTGATATCTAATCAGAGTTCCAGATCGAATAGAAAGGGTAGGGGAGGATTTATATTAGAAATAGATGTTAGTTAAGTCCTTTGCCTCTGGCTATAATGAAAAGGCTTTTATCAGACCAACCCTCCAGCTAAGAAGAACTATAATACTAGATAAATAAAACAAATAGCTATTTAAAAGCATCAACAAGCAACAAAAGCAGCTAGGACATTAAGAGTCAGGATCCTAGAGAGAGGAGAAATCTCATTAAAAGTGAATTTGATATTCTCCTGCTGATTTTTCTCTTGAGATATATGCTGATTTCTAAATATCTACATTCCAAGCAAGAAGATGTAGCTTAAATGAAAGAATTCTACTTCTGGAAGATAGAATAACAGGAACTAGACCTTCCTTACCCTCTAAAATAAACACAGAACACATAAGGAAATGACTTTTAAGACATTGGACACCAGGTAACAAAGAACAATAATCACTAAGAGAGGTAGAACAAATAAATTTTACTGCATTGAAGAATTACTGTAGCCCAGAAAGTGGTAATCAAATTTGAGCTTATAATTGTGACCCGCATGAGAGGTGAGAAATACTTTTATTTCAATTTCCTATTATGGGTGAGGCTAGGTATCTTTTCTTATATTTAAGAACCATATCAATATCTTTGCTGTTTATATCTTCTGCCAACTTCCTACAAGGTCTTTTTTTTTCTCTAATTTTTAGAATTCTTTATAAATTAGATATCATTCTCATTTACCTGAGCTATATGTTGCAAACACAGTATTTTTTTTTGCATTTGACTTTAATTTGTCATACAAATATTTTTATTTGATAGGTAAATGTATTAATTGCTTTTATTGAATCTAGATTTTGAGGCATAATTATTTCAGAAGTCTTTGACTACATCAGGATTATACAGAGTTTTATCCATGTTTTCTCCTAGGATTCTATTGTTTTATTATTTTACATTTACATCTCTTATCCATTTGGAATTAATTCTTCTGTAAACTAGAGATAGGCATTTTGTTTCACTGGTTTACTTTTGTTGTTGTTCAAATGTCTACCCAATTATTCCAGAAGCACTTATTAAAAAGACTACCTTTCCCTACTAATTTGAGATCTCACCCTCATCATAAAAAAAAAAAAAATCCCCATGTGCATTTTGGTTTCTTTTTGGACTTCAGACTTTCTGAAAAAGAATATAAAGAACTGGTCTGTCTATTTATTGATGTACCAGCAGTATAACAATTTAACAAAATAGACTTACAGCATATTTTAATATCTGGCAGGGCTAGTCACCTCTTACAGATTTTCTTTGTCAGCTTTCCTAGCTATTCTTGTATGTTTTTCAATATTACCTTTATTATCAATACATCGTTTCCAGATACAATGACTTTTAATGGCATTGCTTTAAATATATAAATTAGGGAGAAACAACATCTGTGTTATAGCTGCCCTGTTTTAGAATAAAAAGTATCCTTTCATTTTGTATCTTCTGGGGTTATAAAGTTTTTTTTTATATAATTTTGGCATATTCCGTTTTATGTTTACTTCTAGTACTTTATCTTACTTGTAAGTGAGGTTTCTCTACCATTTTATAGTAATTGTACATGTCAGATTATTGATTTCTGTATGTTAATTCTATATCTGCTATCTTACTGAATTCTTTTATTGTTTGTATTTTATCACAGACTCCCTAGTATTGCCCAGTTATACCATTATATCTCTGCAAATAGAGACAGTTTTACTTCTTTTCCAATTGTTATAACTCTAAATGGTTTCTCTTGTCTGATTTCATTTACTAATGCTTCCATTATCAATACTAGTGAATGTGGTAAGCATCCTGCCTTGATGATCATGATGTACACATGCTTCTAACATTTTCCCATTAAATATGATGCCGGTTTAGGAATAGGATGGATTATAAATATAGTCAGAGATACAGATATAAAATTGTTAAAAAAAGTATTCATTAATTCTATTTTTCTCCTTAGACCTATTAATACAGTATATTTTATATACTTTCAAATATTAAACCAACCATGCATGCATGGAATAAATCCTACTGGGTCAAGAGTGTTATATTTTCTTATCATAGTGTTGGATTCTGGTTGCTATTATTTTACTTATCAAATTTTATATTGATGTTTATATATCACATTGGTCAATCATTTTATTTTTTTCACTATCTCTAGTAGATTAAGCAACTAATATATTTGTTTTATTGAAGGAATATGAATATTTTCCTCAATTTCTGTACTTTGGAACAATTTATGTAGCATTAGGACTATCTAAACATTTGCGTGCCGTAGGAGTCTACAGGGCTTGAAAATTCAGAGCAGGGTCAAATGCCTGAGATAGAAATGCTCAGCCACGGGCTAGGTGAGCACAGAGTGGAGGGAGACAGGAGTGACTGCCTGCTTTTCCATGAGGGCATAAGGAAGAGTGGAGGGTACAAGCTTTTGGCTAGGGGTTTAGAGATTTGGAGGCCACCATTTTCATGCTCATCCTCTAAAGTGTCCTAGTAAGCCTTCAAGGGACAAATCTACATAGAGCAATCCAGAGCCCCTTGGCTGGCCCCCTGGCAGGGCCTGTGCAATTATGCCTGGGTTAAAGACACCTGAGAATCGGTGCCACAGGCCCCTTGCATAGAAGATCAGCAAAAACATCCAACTAAGACCAAGAACACACAGAAGTGCAAAACTCCAGCACTAGGGAGTAATGGGATATAGAATTCCTAGGATTTTTTCCTCATGATTCTTTAGTCTTTCAATTTTAATTTTATTTTCTCTTTACATTTCAACCAATTTCTTATTTTATCAACCTTTTTTAAAGTATTTTTTAATTTTCATTTTTACAGTTACATTCTATCCTTTCATTGTATTTAGTTTTATTTTTATCTGTGTGTATATGTTTGTATATATGTGTGTGTATGTATGTTTTTCTTTCTTTACAATTTTGGATTGCAGTATCTTGTAACAGACCAAAATACACATAGAATCAAGTGTATTGCTCTGTTTTCTTCACCTAATTGTATTATTTTTTTAAGTCTTTTTAAATTTTCATCTTTAAATTTACATTCTGTCATTTCAATGTATTTAATTTTATTTTGTATACATATAAAAGTTGTATATGTTTTATATATATACAAAATACATGTTTTGTATATATATAAAAAAAATTTTTTCCTTTCAATTTTTTCCTACAATTTTGGGATGTAGTTTCTTCTAATGAACAGTCCAAAACATAGCAACGATATATAGTATATTGTTCTGTGCTGTCCAATCTTTACTTTTTTCTTTTCATTTTCATTTTTATATTTAAATTCTATTTTTTCACTGTATTTAATTTCATTTTTGAACATAGATGAGTTTTTCTTTCCTTAAAATTTTGGGATATAGTTTTCTAATAAACAGACAAAAATACACAGAGGATACAGTGCATTGCTGTATTCTGTTTACCTGTTTGATCATAATCTCATTTTTTTAATCTTTTAATCTTCATTATTATATTTTTCCATTTCACGTCTCTTTTGATTCGTTTAGTGTATACTTCTCTGGGATCATTGTTGCCATTTTTAGTAGTTTGTTCTCTTGTTCATCTATTCTTCCGTGGACAGAATGACAAGACAGAAAAACTCACCTCAACAAAGAGAAAAAAGGCAATACTGACTGCCAGGGACCTAATCATTATGGGTGTAAGTAAAATGTTCAGAATAATGATTATAAAGATAGTAGCTAGGGTTGAAAAAAGCATAGAAGACATTAGGGAATCCCTTTCTGGAGAAATAAAAGAACTAAAATCTAAACAAGTCAATTTTTTAAAAAAGATAATAAGATGTTGAACCAACCTTGCAGCCCTGGAATAAATCCCACTTGGTCGTGGTGAATAATCTTTTTAATGTACTGTTGAATCCTATTGGCTAGTATTTTGTTGAGTATTTTTGCATCTGTGTTCATCAAGGATATCGGTCTATAGCTCTCTTTTTTGGTGGGATCCTTGTCTGGTTTTAGGATCAAGGTGATGCTGGCCTCATAAAATGAGTTTGGAAGTTTTCCTTCCATTTCTATTTTTTGGAACAGTTTCAGGAGAATAGGAATTAGTTCTTCTTTAAATGTTTGGTAGAATTCCCCCGGGAAGCCGTCTGGCCCTGGGCTTTTGTTTGTTTGGAGATTTTTAATGACTGTTTCAATCTCCTTACTGGTTATGGGTCTGTTCAGGCTTTCTATTTCTTCCTGGTTCAGTTGTGGTAGTTTATATGTTTCTAGGAATGCATCCATTTTTTCCAGATTGTCAAATTTATTGGCGTAGAGTTGCTCATAGTATGTTCTTATAATAGTTTGTATTTCTTTGGTGTTAGTTGTGATCTCTCCTCTTTCATTCATGATTTTATTTATTTGGGTCCTTTCTCTTTTCTTTTTGATAAGTCGGGCCAGGGGTTTATCAATTTTATTAATTCTTTCAAAGAACCAGCTCCTAGTTTCGTTGATTTGTTCTATTGTTTTTTTGGTTTCTATTTCATTGATTTCTGCTCTGATCTTTATGATTTCTCTTCTCCTGCTGGGCTTAGGGTTTCTTTCTTGTTCTTTCTCCAGCTCCTTTAGGTGTAGGGTTAGGTTGTGTACCTGAGACCTTTCTTGTTTCTTGAGAAAGGCTTGTACCGCTATATATTTTCCTCTCAGGACTGCCTTTGTTGTGTCCCACAGATTTTGAACCGTTGTATTTTCATTATCATTTGTTTCCATGATTTTTTTCAATTCTTCTTTAATTTCCCGGTTGACCCATTCATTCTTTAGAAGGATGCTGTTTAGTCTCCATGTATTTGGGTTCTTTCCAAACTTCCTTTTGTGGTTGAGTTCTAGCTTTAGAGCATTGTGGTCTGAAAATATGCAGGGAATGATCCCAATCTTTTGATACCGGTTGAGTCCTGATTTAGGACCGAGGATGTGATCTATTCTGGAGAATGTTCCATGTGCACTAGAGAAGAATGTGTATTCTGTTGCTTTGGGATGAAATATTCTGAATATATCTGTGATGTCCATCTGGTCCAGTGTGTCGTTTAAGGCCTTTATTTCCTTGCTGATCTTTTGTTTGGATGATCTGTCCATTTCAGTGAGGGGAGTGTTAAAGTCCCCTACTATTATTGTATTATTGTTGATGTGTTTCTTTGATTTTGTTATTAATTGGTTTATATAGTTGGCTGCTCCCACAAAACAGACACATAGATCAATGGAACAGAATAGAGAGCCCAGAAATAGACCCTCAACTCTATGGTCAACTAATCTTCGACAAAGCAGGAAAGAATGTCCAATGGCAAAAAGACAGCCTCTTCAATAAATGGTGCTGAGAAAATTGGACAGCCACATGCAGAAAAATGAAATTGGACCATTTCCTTACACCACACACAAAAATAGACTCAAAATGGATGAAGGACCTCAATGTGCGAAAGGAATCCATCAAAATCCTTGAGGAGAACACAGGCAGCAACCTCTTTGACCTCAACCGCAGCAACATCTTCCTAGGAACAACGCAAAAGGCAAGGGAAGCAAGGGCAAAAATGAACTATTGGGATTTCATCAAGATCAAAAGCTTTTGCACAGCAAAGGAAACAGTTAACAAAATCAAAAGACAACTGACAGAATGGGAGAAGATATTTGCAAATGACATATCAGATAAAGGACTAGTGTCCAGAATCTATAAAGAACTTAGCAAACTCAACACCCAAAGAACAAATAATCCAATCAAGAAATGGGCAGAGGACATGAACAGACATTTCTGCAAAGAAGACATCCAGATGGCCAACAGACACATGAAAAAGTGCTCCATATCACTCGGCATCAGGGAAATACAAATCAAAACCACAATGAGATATCACCTCACACCAGTCAGAATGGCTCAAATCAACAAGTCAGGAAATGACAGATGCTGGCGAGGATGCGGAGAAAGGGGAACCCTCCTACACTGTTGGTGGGAATGCAAGCTGGTGCAGCCACTCTGGAAAACAGCATGGAGGTTCCTCAAAATGTTGAAAATAGAACTGCCCTATGACCCAGCAATTGCACTATTGGGTATTTACCCTAAGGATACAAACGTAGTGATCCAAAGGGGCACATGCACCCGAATGTTTATAGCAGCAATGTCCACAATAGCCAAACTATGGAAAGAACCTAGATGTCCATCAACAGATGAATGGATCAAGAAGATGTGGTATATATACACAATGGAATACTATGCAGCCATCAAAAGAAATGAAATCTTGCCATTTGCGACAACATGGATGGAACTAGAGCGTATCATGCTTAGCGAAATAAGTCAAGCAGAGAAAGACAACTATCATATGATCTCCCTGATATGAGGAAGTGGTGATGCAACATGGGGGCTTAAGTGGGTAGGAGAAGAATCAATGAAACAAGATGGGATTGGGAGGGAGACAAACCATAAGTGACTTTTAATCTCACAAAACAAACTGAGGGTTGCTGGGGGGAGGGGGTTTGGGAGAAGGGGGTGGGATTATGGACATTGGGGAGGGTATGTGCTTTGGTGAGTGCTGTGAAGTGTGTAAACCTGGTGATTCACAGACCTGTACCCCTGGGGATAGAGTATTATGCCTCCATCAGAAAGGATGAATACCCAACTTTTGTAGCAACATGGACGGGACTGGAAGAGATTATGCTGAGTGAAATAAGTCAAGCAGAGAGAGTCAATTATCATATGGTTTCACTTATTTGTGGAGCATAACAAATAGCATGGAGGACATGGGGACTTAGAGTGGAGAAGGGAGTTGGGGGAAATTGGAAGCGGAGGTGAACCATGAGAGACTATGGACTCTGAAAAACAATCTGAGGGTTTTGAAGGGACGGGGGGTGGGTGGTTGGGGTACCAGGTGGTGGGTATTATAGAGGGCACGGATTGCATGGAGCACGGGGTGTGGTGCAAAAATAATGAATACTGTTATGCTGGAAATAAAAAAAAAAAAAAAAAAAAAGATAATAAGATGCAAGAAAAAAATGGAGGTTCTAACAGTTAGGATAAACCACGCAGAAGAGAGATTTGGAGATTTGAAGACAAAATGATGGAGAAAAAAGAAGCTGAGAAAAAGAAAGACGAGCAACCCTAAAACTCCTAGAACTCAAAAAGGAACTCAGTAAAGTGTCAGGATATAAAATCAATGTACAGAAATCAGTTGCCTTTGTATATACCAACAATGAGACAGAAGACAGAGAAATTAAGGAGTTGATCCCATTTACAATAGCACCCAAAACCATAAGATACCTAGGAATAAACCTAACCAAAGAGGCAAAGGATCTGTACTCAGAAAGCTATAGAACACTCATGGAAGGCACAAAGAAATGGAAAACCATTCCATGCTCATGGATTGGAAGAGCAAATACTGTTAAAATGTCTATATTACCCAAAGCAATCTACACATTCAAAGCAGTCCCTATTAAAATACCATCAGCACTTTTCACACAACTGGAACAAACTGTCCTAAAATTTGCATGGAACCAGAAAAGACCCCAAACAGCCAAAGCAATGTCCAAAAAGAAAACCAAAGCTCAAAGCATTACAATGCTGGACTTCAAGCTATATTACAAAGCAGTAATCATCAAGACATTATGGTGCCAGCACAAAAACGGACACACAGATCAATGGAACAGATCGAAAACCCAGAAACGGACCCTCAACTCTTTGGCCAACTTCTCTTTGACAAGACAAGAAAGAATACCCAATGGAAAAAAGACAGTCTCTTCAACAAGTGGTGCTGAGAAAATTGGACAGCCACATGCAGAAGAATGAAACTGGACCATTTTCTTACACCATACACAAAAATCAACTCCAAATGGATGAAAGACCGAAATGTGAGACAGGGATCCATCAAAATCCTAGAGGAGAACACAGGCAGGAACCTCTTGAACCTCAGCACAGAAACTTCATACTAGACACGTCTCCAAAAGCAAGAGAAACAAAAGCAAAAATGAACTATGGGACCTCATCAAGATAAAAAGCTTTTGCACAACAAAGGAAATATTCAACAAAACTAAAAAGCAACCTGGGGAATGGGAGACGATATTTTCAAATGTCTTATCAGACAAAGGGCTAGTATCCAAAATTGATAAAGAACTTATCACCCCAAAGAACTCAATACCCAAGAAACAAAAAATCCCATCAAGAAATGGGCAGAATACATGAGCAGACATTTCTCCAAAGAAGACATACAAATGGCCAACAGACACATGAAAAAGTGTTCAACATCACTAGGCATCTGGGAAATACAAATCAAAACCACAATGAGATACCATTTCACACCAATCAGAGCAGCTAAAATTAACAAATTGGGAAAGGATAAATGTTGGCAAGGATGAGGAAAAAGGGGAACCCTCCTACACTGTTGGTGGGAATACAAACTGGTCTAGCCACTCTGGAAAGCAGTATGGAGGTTCCTCAAAAAGTTGAAAATAGAGCTAGTCCTAGCAATTGTATTACTAGGGATTTACCCCAAATATACCAATGTTGTGATCTGAAGGGGCATGTGCACCTGAATGTTTATAGCAGTGATGTCCACAATAGCCAAACTGTGGCAAGAGCCCAGATGTCCATCTACAGATGAATGGATAAAGAAGATCTGGTATTTATATATAATGGAATACTACTTAGCCATCAAAAATGAAATCTTGCCATTTACAATGACATGGATGGTACTAGAGAGCATTATGCTAAGCGAAGTAAGTCAGGCAGAGAAACAGAAATACCACATGATTTCACTCATATGTGAAATTTAAGCAAAGAAACAGAGGATAAATAGGGGAAGTAATGAAAAAATAAAACTAGATGAAACCAGAAAGGAAGACAAATGATAAGAGATTCCAAATTATAAGAAACAAACAGAGGGTTGCTGGAGGGAAGGGTGGTGGGCAGCAGTTGAGGTAACTGGGTGATGAACATTAAGGAGGACACTAGATGTAATAATCACTGGCTATAAGACTGATGAATCACTGAGTTCTGAAACTAATAATATACTATATGTTAATGAATTGAATTTAAATTTTAAAAGGACTATCTAAATTTTAAGTTTGATAGAAATCCCTTATGAAGTAGGCTTGATAAACTTTTGCATTTATTCCATGAAAATTGACCTGCTTAAGCTTTCCCTCTTCTATGGATTCAATTAAAAAAGTAAACTGTTCCTCATTTCATGAAGTCTTTACATGTATCTGCAGAGGGGTCACCAATATAATTTCTTTGTTTTTGAAGTTCTTCTAGTTAAGCCCACATATATTGATATAACTGATATAATTCAATGTTGTAAGTATTATATGTACTTCGTTTTCCATATTTGGTTACCTGTGTTTTGTGGGTTTTTTTTTTTCTTTAATTTTCTTTCTTTTTTTTTTTTAATTTTTTATTTTTCATGAACATATATTTTTATCCCCAGGGGTACAGGTCTGTGAATCACCAGGTTTACACACTTCACAGCACTCACCAAAGCACATACCCTCCCCAATGTCCATAATCCCATTTTCTTTCTTTTGTTACATCAAAAGATTTTTGTTTTGGTTATATTGGTTCCTCTTATACTTACATATTTGTTAGATTTCTATTTTATTTAACTTTCACTATCTAGTCAGTCTTTAGTAGTACATTTTGACTCCCACATAGTGCTTACATAATATTCAATGAGCTTATTCTACTTTCTCATTACCTCTCCTTTCTTCCTTTAAGTTCTAGTATTTTCATTCTTTTTCTTTTAAAGATATGATTTATTTATTTGACAGAGAAAGAGCACATGTAGGCAGAGAGGCAGGCAGAGGGAGAGGGAGAATTGGGCTCTCTTTCCACTGAGCTGGGAGCCCAATGCCCAGGACTCTGGGATCAAGACCTGAGCTGAAGGCAGCCACCTAACTAAACAAGCCACCCAGGCACACCTATTATTTTCACTTTCTAAGAGCACATAATATTTATACATCATTCTTCTACTCATCTTCACTTTTATTATTCTTTTTTTTTCCTTATTTTTTTTATTTTTTTATTTTTTTATAAACATATATTTTTATCCCCAGGGGTACAGGTCTGTGAATTGCCAGGTTTACACACTTCACAGCACTCACCAAAGCACATACCCTCCCCAATGTCCATAACCCCACCCCCCTTCTCCCAACCCCTCTCCCCCCAGCAACCCTCAGTTTGTTTTGTGAGATTAAGAGTTACTTAGGGTTTGTCTCCTTCCCAATCCCATCTTGTTTCATTTATTCTTCTCCTACCCACTTAAGCCCCCATGTTGCATCACCACTTCCTCATATCAGGGAGGAAGTTGTCTTTCTCTGCTCGACTTATTTCGCTAAGCATAATACGCTCTAGTTCCATCCATGTTGTTGCAAATGGCAAGATTTCATTTCTTTTGATGGCTGCATAGTATTCCATTGTGTATATATACCACATCTTCTTGATCCATTCATCTGTTGATGGACATCTAGGTTCTTTCCATAGTTTGGCTATTGTGGACATTGCTGCTATAAACATTCGGGTGCACGTGCCCCTTTGGATCACTACGTTTGTATCTTTAGGGTAAATACCCAATAGTGCAATTGCTGGGTCATAGGGCAGTTCTATTTTCAACATTTTGAGGAATCTCCATGCTATTTTCCAGAGTGGTTGCACCAGCTTGCATTCCCACCAACAGTGTAGGAGGGTTCCCCTTTCTCCGCATCCTCGCCAGCATCTGTCATTTCCTGACTTGTTGATTTTAGCCATTCTGACTGGTGTGAGGTGATATCTCATTGTGGTTTTGATTTGTATTTCCCTGATGCCGAGTGATATGGAGCACTTTTTCATGTGTCTGTTGGCCATCTGGATGTATTATTCTTATATTTTAAATTAAAAATCTCCTTTGGCTGAAATTTCTCTAGTTAGTTTTTGGTTGGATAAAGATCTCTCTCTAGTTATTTGGCCCAAAAAGGATTAAAGTATTCAATATCCCTTGAGTCATTGCATGTCTACTATTTTGATATGGCCATGACATTTCAAGGACAACTTGGATGAATATAATATCCTTGGTTTACAATTTCTTTGTTTGAATTTCTTCCAAATGATGTTCCTTTGATGGCTTGATTTACATGTTGCTTTTCTAGAGGCCCTGAGAATGTTGTTTTTATAATTATTAGTTTCACACCAGTACATATCAGAGTTGATAATTCTGGAACAATTTTCCGAGGCATCAGTAGGTACTTAAAATATATATATTTTTTTAATTCTAGAAAACTTTTCTTGTAATAGAATTTTAAACATGAGTCCTGTTTCAGTGTTTGAGTTTTCATCTTCATGGGTTCCAATGTTGGATCTTCCTTGATTGCATTAATTTTAAAGCTTTACTTCTAACAATTTTATTTTATTATTATTTTCTGAATTTATTAGGAGTAAATTATGCTTTTTATTCAAATCTATTCCTTCCAGGTATCTTCTAATTCAGTCTTCAATTCTGGTATCATTTTGCCATTACATTTTTTTTTTTTTTGCTGAACAATCAATTCTTAATTTATTTATGGTTTTTGTTCATTTTTTTTGCTGCATTGTTAGATATCAGATATAAGCTATTTCTTCATGTGCTTATTTGATGATGTATGCTTCAATATGGAATTACATACTGCAGTTATTTTCTGCCTCCTCATTGATTGGAATGGGATTTTCTTCATCTGAAAAACTTTTATTCATATATTCTATTTTTTTCTTGTAGTAGCTTTGTACTATAAAACTCATATTTTTGCATTTCTGAGAACAGACTGATAGTTTGGGTTGGTTTAAAAGATTCCTAATTTAAGAATACTTTTCTGTCAGTGATCTAACATGCAGTTTCTTTAATAGATGCCTCTTTTTTGAGGAGTTATGTCCTTCAATTATTTAAATTTTTCTTTTGTTTTCCAGGATCATAAATTTTCTCCTCTGGCTCCTTTTCTCTTTTCCATGCACTTTCCAAAATATGCCTCTTCTTTCCTTTTTCTTCTACCTTTCTCAAGTATTGTCCTTCCAAAGATGCCTCCTTGGAGACCTCCCTTACCTGTACATACCCTTCTTGTAATTAATACTCAAAATTACCAGAACTTGTTTTTCAGTATTTGCTTACAGAGACTGACTTTCTCTTTCTGCTGTTGATTTTAGTTCAATTTTAGGCCCTTCATTTCCCTCTTTTCTCTTCTACAGATTTTCTGGTCACATCTTGCTCTCTGCGAAGGCTTGTGGTAGAGATCTGAGAAATAGCTCCACTGAAAACTGATGTTTATTTTTCTACTTAGGGGCATTTTGAAATATGTAATTTCTCTGGCATATAATTATAGTAAAGATATGGAATTTGTGTGGTTATATTTGTTCTTCTACTTCAGTAACTGGCCAACTATGATTCCCTGGCCAAATCTAGTTCATCACCTGTTTTTGAAAGAAAAGACATGGACATGTTTATTTGTTGATGTATTTTTTATGGCTGGTTTCACACTACAATAGGAGCATAAAATAGTTGCAACAGAGACGCTGTGGCCCACAAAGCCAAAAACATTTAGTATCTGGTCCCTTTACAGAATAAGCCTGCTAATCCCTGATCTACCTCATTTTTATAGTTTTGGAGGATGTATTAGAAGATTCAAATTTAGGTGCATGCCATTGACTATCAGAAATCCCTTGAGAAATTCAATTTTAAGAATTCAATTTCCTTAAAATGACAAACCCTAAGAGCCTTAAAATTGAGACACTAAAATAAAGCAATACCACACATAACCGTATTTTCTCTGGCAGTATGAGAAATGTAAATAATATTTCTAAATGCCTACTGTGAGATAGGTACTTGAAGTTTTGCATGTATTTTAATGTCCCATATAAAAACTCAAGGAAGTACTCATTATTTTTCTTTCCACAGATGAGAATATTGCTTAGAAAGATTATTTACTTTTTTAAGGTCTTTTTACTGATAAATAGAAAAATTGGTATTCCAGCTCAGGATTCTCTGGTTCCAAATCCTGTATTCTATCAGACCTCTTCCGCTAATTTATGAATGTGAATTAGGCAAATTATGCAGCTAGTTCAGGTAAGTCTCAAGAATGCTAGATGCCCTTTTCCATTTGCACTTTTTCCAATCCCTGATTAATTTGAACCATTTAATTTCACACCACCCTTTTTTTTTTACCACTGTGCCTAACTTTCATGAAAGATAACTGTGCCTACAAGAAGGAACACTAAGCTAAGCATTCTTATAAAACACTGTCAACCACATCAGGAATGCACTTTGGGGACCTACCCACCTTTCTTATTAGAAAACTACCAAATTTAGCTTCTGCTTCAGTCTAAGTGTAAGACCCTGAAAGCCAGAATGATTATATATTTAAAGTCTTCTTGTTGGGTCACATATTGCTAAGCCTCACAAATCAGTAAGAATTGTATGTGTACACACACACACACACACACATTGTACAGAGTTGCCAAAGTAAAATATGGTCACTCTCTTTTGGAGTCTCCTAGAATTCAGACAATAAACTTCTTAAACTGTACCCCCACAGTAAAGGAACCTTAAATAAAATGTGAACCTAGGTTATCATGAAGGAGTTGTTTGTTATTCTTAGCAACACATACTCCCCATCTCAAAACAATCAGTCCTTCTATCCCTTTACCCATCTTAAGGGGATGTCGCCCCAGGCTTTCCCTCTCTTTATAAACAGTAAACTACTGAATCCATTCTTATTACACAAAACAATTCCATATGAGAGAGAATTGGTAGAAAAACAAATAAATAAAACAACAACAACTAAAAACCTAGTTTTGTCATCAGTTAACTCTACACATTCATGGGCTTTCCCTGAGTAGACAATGTTCTTCTGTTTGAAAGCCATTATTTTTTAAAGTTGTTTTGGGAGTTCAGGGATTTTTCAGGGATTTCAGGGCTTTCTTGACTCCTCTAAGATTAGTTTTCCTACAGTTTTCCTACAGTAGTCATTCCTTAATATTGTTTTAGGCGGTTTCTACTCAGAATATATTTTGCTTAATGTGAAAAGCAAAAGATCTAACAGGCCTGAGATTTTGAAATGGCAATTAATTTCAATAATAGGAGTGACAATAAACTGGATCACTTTGTATTTGAAAATTTTGTTCAATTTTAGAAGTTTCATAAGTGAGTCACACTCTCCAAAGAGCTTGAAGGAGAACTTTTCACACACATACTGGAAGGAAGAGAAAGATTAAGTATTTGAATAATATTTTTCTAAATCCTTTTAACAATAATAATTAAAGGCCCAGTGATAACTTCATGGAATCATACTCCTTTTTCCAAAAGACAACTCTGATGATCTTAGAAATATATTTGAGATTTTATGGGCGGCATCACTTTTCTTTTTATGCCCCACAGGCACATGTTTAAAACCATACTTGGAAGTGTTACCTACATCAGCAGTAAATAAAATAAAGGCCATTGTTTAAAATTGACACAGAGATGGTTGATGGGAATTGTGATATATTTGAATGGCATATTAAAGACAATGGTCCCTTGTCCCTTAACATAAGGAAGTTTGAATGGTAAGTACTTTGAAAGGCAATGAAAAAGTCTCAGGTCTCTGCTACTGAGAAAAAAAAAATTTTTTTTGAAAAAAAATTAAGCTGTCACGACAAAAGAAGCGCTGTACACCTAAAATTAATACTATATTCTATATTAACTGCTATGTAGATAAAAACACTAAAAAAATATAAGAATTGTTGAAGCCCTCATAAGGGTATAAGTTTCAATTAAAAGATGGTTTATGCACTCTAAGATGATGCTTCAAGTATTGATCAGAAGGATAATCTATGGGGAAAGATGAGAGGAAGATCAAGTTGGCTAATAGAAATAGAGCAAAATCATAAATTAAGGAAGAAATATTCAGGTCAGACAAAACTGGGGAGGAAACAGTCAAAACAAGAAGAGAAGATAGGCTGTACTATCCAGTGGTTTGCTTTTCTTTTTGTTTGTTTATAACTCATAGTTATGAAGGTAGTCATGAGCATAATGGGATTCTAATCAGATATACACACAGGTATTGGTCAAGGATGTACTGTATATATTTCCTATTTCAGATATTTGTGAAAGGAGAACCTCACTTTATAATAATGGTAATAAAATATTAAGAAAAAAACACATGCAATTGAAATAAGAAGTAAAAAGTGGGAGGAACTCACATAGCCAAGTAGGCATCTACCATGAGAAGCTGTGGGAAAGATCTCACATTCCTGACAAAGAATAATGCCAACAAATGAAATAAAGTGACTTCTGTAAGAAATAAAGGATGGATTTTAGCCTGTTTGCTTGAGAAACTTTCTAGCTACTGCTGAAATTTTGTGTTTGTTTTATTTTGTTTTGTTTTGTTTCCTTGCTACTGGTTCAAGGCAGAGTTAAAAACAAATCACATAATTACATGGCTATCTTATCTCGCCTGATCTATTTTCACTTTGCTGCTTAGAAAGAAACCCTAGAAATCAGGAATCCAGGATAGGGAAAAGACAGACATATGCTTTACTGAGTTCTGAATAAGATTAAAGTTAATTATCTGTAGCCCACTGCTGGCAATGCTTGCCTATTTTCACATTCGTTCAGAGGTTTGTGACAACCCATAGAAGGGGTCTAGAACAGAGTCAACATAATATAGTATTATACCTAGTTCATAAAAGAGTCTATTAGTTTTCATAAGACAGACATGATTGGAAACCCTGATTCTACCATTCTTTCATTCATCATCTCTATCAAATTACATTATATCTCTGGGTCTTAGTTCATTCATTTATGCAATAGAGGTAATAATTATACTTACTTTCTAAGTCATTGTATGCATAAAAGAAAATAACATTTAAAGTTTTGATTTTTGTTACCGTTTCAAACTTGAGCACCTGTTGCATAGAGCACTCATTTTGTACTTGAGCATATAAGTTTTTAAACTTCCTTAAATGTAGGGACTAGATCTTACTCTTCCTTGTTAATTGAATGCCATGTCTGAGTCAATAATGGAGAAGCAGAGAAAGTGAGGAAGTTTTTAACTGAAGGCCACAATTTTTGTCATAAGACATGATAGGCTATATATTAAGATGGGGGGTGGAGTTAAGATGGGAGAGGAGTAAGGGACCCTAAATTTGTCTGGTGCCTCAAGTACAGATAGATAGTTATCCAATCATTCTAAACACTTGCAAAATCAGTCAGAGATCTGAGAAGAGAAATGCTGTAACTCTACAAGTAAAAAGGCAAACACTTTTTGGAAGGTACAAGGTGTAAAGACTTGGCTCCAGGGAGATATCTGAGGGTATGGTGGAGGAAGGGAGCCTGCTTAAGGAGGTTACTACAAAGTGTTATAAGGAGCAGAGCACAAAAATTGGCCCTTTAAGAAGTCTGCAATGGTGGGGTAAGTCCCTGACTTAAAGGTGCTCAGGTGGCAAAGTGGGGCAGAATTCCAGGTGTGAAAGTGCGGTCTCAGTATCCCTGGGATCACAAGAAGAATGGGGGTGCCTGACTGTGGCAGAATTCCCAAGCACAATAGTGAGGAAGCTGGTTGAAAACAGCAAGTCTAAGTGCCAACTTTCTGCTCTGTGTTGCAGTAAACTGCAAACCACTCCACACTCCTACGACTACTTTCTTTTCAGGGGTCCAGCAAAAGGCAGAAGTGTAGGAAGACCCATACTTTCCTAGGAGGAATAACACAGGTCCATGTCACAGGAATCGTAAAATTTGCAGTTTGGAAACTCACTTGCATACCTAGATTTTAAAAAAACTTGTTCATGAGCTGGGTGAACACAGAGTTCTAACAGAAATCAGGGAAACAAGAGCTATTGATTGCTTTTCTTTGACGCCTTACTCAAGAGTACGGGGTAGGAAACTTTAACTTCAGGGACAGAAAATAGGTGGGGCCATTTTCATCTGCCCATGGGTGCTGAAAGCCATCAGGGAGCACAACAGTGCCATAAAATGGAATCCAAAGCCAATCTCCCTGTGCACTGGAGATGCATATCTACTGGGGCAAATCAACCTGTGAATCAGCATGACAGGCCCCTCCGCAGAAGACCAGCACAAAAAAATGGCTCACCAAGGTTACTGATCATAGAGAGCACCAAAGATTTTAAGAAGTATATGCATTCATTATTTTCCTTATTCTTTAGTCTTTCAGTATTATTTTTCATTTATTTTCTTATTTTTTCAATTCTTTTATTTTTTTAATTTGTATTTTCATGTATACAACATAGATACATGATTTTTAACTTTTGTTTCCTCTCATTGCATTTTATTTTATTTCACTTTGGCATACATATAAATTTTCTTTCTTATTTTGGGATCTAGTTTCTTGTAACAAGCAGAGTGAAACATACCGAGGACCTAGTTTTTGTTTTGTTTTGTTCTGTTTGTTTTTTTCTTGCTTTGTATTTTTTTTCCTGGTTCCTTTTTTCTTTTCTCCTCCCCCACCTTCCCTGTTACCCTTATTACTGTTATTTTTGCTCTTTCTTTCTTCTATTACTCTCTGGACAAAAGGATGAGATGGAGAATTTCACCCCAAAAGAAAGAACAAGAGGTAGTACTCATTGCCAAAGGTTTAATCAATATGAATATAACTAAGATGTCTGAATTAGGATTTAGAAGAATGATTATAAAGAGACTAGCTGGGCTTGAGAAAAGGATAGAAAACACTAGGGATCCCTTACTAGAGAAATAAAAAACTAAAATCTAGTCAAGACTGAAAGTAAAAATATTAATACTGAGAGAGAGTCACAAATGAAAGCTATAAAAATGAGGATGGATGAGGTAGAAGAGCAAGTGATATAGATGATAATATGATGGAAAATAAGGAAGCTGAGAAGAAGAGAGAAAAAGAATTACTGGATTGTGAAGGGAGACTTAGAGAACTCAGTGATTCCATAAAGCAAATAATATCCAGATAATAGGGGTCACAGATGATGAGAAACAGAAGAGAGGGCAGAAAGTTTATATGAACAAATTATAGATTAGAACTTCTCTAGTATGGGAAAGGAAACAGGCATTTAAGTCAGGAGGCACAGAGGACCCCCCATAAATCAATAAAAACACATCAATACTTCAACATAATATAGTAAGTTTCCAAATTTCAAAGATGAAGAGAAAATCCTGAAAGCAGATTGGGACAAGAGGTCCTTAACCTACAAGAAACATAAGGCTGGCAACAAATCTGTCCACAGAGACCTAGCAGGCCAGAAAGGACTAGCATGATATATTTAATGTGCTAAATGGGAGAAATATGCATCCAAGAACACTTTACCCAGCAAGGTTGTCATTCAGGGTAGGAGAGATAAAGTATCTAAGAAGAACAAAAAATAAAGGAATTTGTGAACACTAAACCAGCCCTGCAGGAAATGTTACAGGGGATCTTTTGAGCAGAGAGTCTCAAAAGTAACAGACCTGAAAGGAACAGAGACAATCTATAGGAACAATGGCATTACAGATAACACATTGGCACTAAAATCTTATCTTTCAATAACTACTCCGAATGTAAATGGACTGAATGCTCCAATCAAAAGCCACAGGGTATCAGAATGGGGGGGGACAAACCACACACAAGACCCATTGATATGCTACTTAAAAAAGACTCATTTTAGACACAAAGACACATCCAGATGTAAAGTGAGGAGGTGGAGAACTATTTATCACTCCAATGGACATCAAAAAGAAAGCTGAAGTAGCCATCCTTGTATCAGACAAACTTGATTTTAAACCAAACACTAATAAGAAATGAAGAAGGACACTAAATTATAATTAAAGGGTCTATCCAATAAGAAGATCTAACAGTTGTAAATATTTGTGCCCCTAACATGGGAGCAGCCAAACATATAGACCAAGCTATAATAACAAAATTAATGAAACTCATTGATAATAATACAATAGTAGGGGACTTTAATATCAAACTCACAGTAATGGACAGATCATCTAAGCAGAATATCAAGAAGTAATCAAAGGCTTTAATGACACACTGGATCAGATGGACTTCACAGATATATACAGAGCATTTCATCCTAAAGCAGCAGAATACACATTCTTCTCAAGTGCACATGGGACATTCTCCAGAATAGATAACATACTGGGTTGCAAATCAAGTCTCAACTGGCATAAAAAGAATGAGATTATACCATGCATATTCAGACCACAGTGCTTTAAAACTGGAAGTCAACCAAAGGGAAAATTGGGAAGGACCAAAAATACATGAAGATTAAAGAGCATCCTACTAAAGTATGAATAGATGAACTGGGAAATTAAAGAATTTTTTTAAATACTTGGAGGCAAACAAAAATGAAAACACAACCATTCAGAACGTTTGGGATGCAACAAAGGTGGCCCTAAGAGGGAATTACATAGCAATACAAGTCTTCCTCAAGAAATAAGAAAAGTCTCAACTACACAACTTTATACATAAAGGAGCTAGAAATATAGAGCAAATAAAGCCTAAAAACCAGGAGGAGAAGAGAAATAATAAAGATTAGAGCAAAAATCAATGACACAGAAATTAAAAAAAAAAAAAAAACAGAACAGATCAAAAAAACTAGGAACTGGCTCCTTGAAAGAATTAATAAGATTGATAAACTTGTAGCCAGACTATCAAGAAGAAAAGGGAAGGACCCAAATAAAATCATGAATGACAAAGGAGAGATCACAACCAATGATGAAGAAATACAATTATAAGAATATATTATGAACAACTGTATACTAGCCAATTAGGCATTCAGGAAGAAATGGAAGCATTCCTAGACACTGAAAAACTACAAAAACTGAAACAGAAAGAAATAGGAAACCTGAATAGACACAAAACAAGCAAGAAAATTGATTCAGTAATCAAAAATCTCCCAACAGACAAGAATCCAGAGACTGATGGCCTCCTAGGGGAATTCTACCAAACATTTAAAGAAAAATTAATACCTGTTCTTCTGAAACTGTTTCAAAAAATAGAAATGGAAGGAAAACTTCCAAACTCATTTTACGAGGCCAACATTACTGTGATCCCCAAACCGAAGACCCCACCAAAAGAAAGAATTACAGACCAATATCCCTGATGAACACGGATGCAAAAATTCTCACCAAGATACTAGTCAATAGGATCCCACAGTACAGTTAAAGGATAATTCACCACAACCAAGTAGGATTTATTCCTGGGCTGAAAGCATGCTTTACATCCACAACTAAATGTGGTATACTATATTAATAAAAGAAAGGAGAAGAACCATATGATACCCTCTCAATTGAGGCAGAAAAAGCATTTGATAAAATAAAGCATCCTTTCTTGATTAAAATCCTTCACAGTATAGGGATAGTGGATACATATCTCAATATCATAAAAGCCATCTAAGAAAAGCCTACAGCAAATACCATCCTCAACGGGGTAAAACAGAGCTCTTTTAACTAAAGTCAAAGCACATGACAAGGATGTCCACTCTCACCACTATTGTTCAATATAGTACTGGAAGTCATAGCCTTAGAAATCAGACAACAAAAACAAATAAAACACATCCAAATACACAAAGAAAAATTCAAACTCTCAGCCTTCAAAGATGACAAGATACTCTTCATGGAAAACTCAAAAGACTCCATCTCAAAATTGTTTGAACTCATACAGGAGTTCTGTGAGGTGTCAGGATATAAAATCAATGCACAGAAATCAGTTGCCTTTGTATATACCAACAATGAGACAGAAGACAGAGAAATTAAGGAGTTGATCCCATTTACAATAGCACCCAAAACCATAAGATACCTAGGAATAAACCTAACCAAAGAGGCAAAGGATCTGTACTCAGAAAGTTATAGAACACTCATGGAAGGCACAAAGAAATGGAAAACCATTCCATGCTCATGGATTGGAAGAGCAAATACTGTTAAAATGTCTATATTACCCAAAGCAATCTACACATTCAAAGCAGTCCCTATTAAAATACCATCAGCACTTTTCACACAACTGGAACAAACTGTCCTAAAATTTGCATGGAACCAGAAAAGACCCCAAACAGCCAAAGCAATGTCCAAAAAGAAAACCAAAGCTCAAAGCATTACAATGCTGGACTTCAAGCTATATTACAAAGCAGTAATCATCAAGACATTATGGTGCCAACACAAAAACGGACACACAGATCAATGGAACAGATCAGAAAACCCAGAAACGGACCCTCAACTCTTTGGCCAACTTCTCTTTGACAAGACAAGAAAGAATACCCAATGGAAAAAAGACAGTCTCTTCAACAAGTGGTGCTGGGAAAATTGGACAGCCACATGCAGAAGAATGAAACTGGACCATTTTCTTACACCATACACAAAAATCAACTCCAAATGGATGAAAGACCGAAATGTGAGACAGGGATCCATCAAAATCCTAGAGGAGAACACAGGCAGGAACCTCTTGGACCTCAGCACAGAAACTTCATACTAGACACGTCTCCAAAAGCAAGAGAAACAAAAGCAAAAATGAACTATGGGACCTCATCAAGATAAAAAGCTTTTGCACTCTCTGCCTGCCTCTCTGCCTACTTCTGATCTCTGTCTGTCAAATAAATAAATTTAAAAAAGGGGGGGGCGCCTGGGTGGCTCAGTGGGTTAAAAAAAAAAGCTTTTGCACAACAAAGGAAATATTGAACAAAACTAAAAAGTAACCTGGGGAATGGGAGAAAATATTTTCAAATGTCTTATCAGACAAAGGGCTAGTATCCAAAATTGATAAAGAACTTATCACCCCAAAGAACTCAATACCCAAGAAACAAAAAATCCCATCAAGAAATGGGCAGAATACATGAGCAGACATTTCTCCAAAGAAAACATACAAATGGCCAACAGACAGATGAAAAAGTGTTCAACATCACTCGGCCTCTGGGAAATACAAATCAAAACCACAATGAGATACCATTTCACACCAATCAGAGCAGCTAAAATTAACAAATCGGGAAAGGATAGATGAGATGCTGGCAAGGATGAGGAAAAAGGGGAACCCTCCTACACTGTTGGTGGGAATACAAACTGGTCTAGCCACTCTGGAAAGCAGTATGGAGGTTCCTCAAAAAGTTGAAAGTAGAGCTACCCTATGTCCTAGGAATTGTATTACTAGGGATTTACCCCAAAGATACCAATGTAGTGATCTGAAGGGGCATGTGCACCTGAATGTTTATAGCAGCGATGTCCACCATAGCCAAACTGTGGCAAGAGCCCAGATGTCCATCCACAGATGAACTGGTAAATTTAAGAAACAAAACAGAGGATCATAGGGAAGGGAGGAAAAAATAAAACAAGATGAAATCAGAGAGGGAGACAAATGATAAAGAGACTTTTAAGTATAGGGGGAAAAAATGGATGATTGTTGGATGTAATGTGAATGGGATGTGGCATAGAAGAGATAATTGGGTTATGGGCCTTAAAGAGGGCAGTTGATTAAATGAGTACTGGGTCTGATATGCAACTGACGAATCACTAAATTCTACCCCGGAAACTGATAATACAGTATATGTCATCTAAACTAATTTCAATAAAGACCAAAAAAAAAAAAAAAAAAAGAAAGAAAGAAAGGAAAAAAAAAAAAAGACTGAAAACAAGAGGGGTTAAAGAGAGACGTAACATACTTACAATACTGAAATATTGTAGATGCCATGGGAGAGGGAGTAAGCTAAATTCAGATAGGGGTTGAAACTGGTTCTAAAAACTCAGTTTGGGTTAGAAGTATAAATTTTCATTTATGTAAATTACCCTGGAACTTAAAGGTGAGAAAGGAAAACACAAAATGAATCATGGTTGTACTACACAAGAAGAGAACAGCAGTGGATGGGTATAGGAAAACCAAGTGAAGAACTTATGAAGACATGGAAGAGTGGTCTATAGAAGACTTAGAGAAACTGAGGGCATTCATAAAATGGATGCTCTTTAATTGGAAGAAGAGATGTTGAAAGAGTTTCCTGGATATCCAGGTCAGAAGTTATTAGCAGAGAATAATAGGGTTACTGGAGGTCAAACTCAGGAGGGGAGCAAAGGGAAAAAAACAAAACAAAACAAAAAAAACCCACACAAGAGAAATCTGAAGCCCCTGGCACCTATAACTTCAGAAAATACTGAACAAAGCCCAACTCTTAGCCAGATAACCATAAATCTTCCAACCAGAGGCTTACTGACTTCAGTTCCTATGGAAAGAAAAATAACGCAACTCCCATCCCCAGAGATGTTCGTGTCTTAATTCAGAACCTATGAATATATTAGGTTACACAGAAAAGGAGAATTAAAGTTACAAATGAAATTAACATTGCCAGTCAACTGACTGTGAGAGGAAAACATTATCCTGGATTTTCCAAATGGGCCCACATAATCATAAGGCTAAGTGCAAGACGGAAGTAGAGTGCGAGAACTAAAAAGATACCAGCCTGAAAAAGGATTTAACCAGAAGTTGCAGACTTTGATGGTGGAATAAGTACCACAAGCCACTGAATGCAGGTAGACCCTGGAAGCTAGAAAAGGCTTCTGATTTTCCCCTAGAATGCCCACAAAGGAAAGTGGATACCTTGATTTTAGCCCACAGAGACATGTTTTGGATGTCTGACCTCCAGAATTATAAGATAATAAATTTGTGTTGTTTTAAGCTACTAAGTTTGTGGTACTTTGTCATAGCAGCAATAGAAATCTAATATGATTCCTATTACCTAAAACAGTATGTCTAGCTTTCAACAAAAAATTAAAAGGCCCAGCAAGATGGGGTAAATCAGCCTGAAGTACAAAGTAAGCATCAGAACAAGATTCAGTTATGTTGGAATTCTCAGTCAGGGAATTTAAAATAACTACATTTACTATTTTAAGGGCTCTAATGGAAAAAGTAACATCCAAATATAGATGGCAACTCAATCAGAAAGATGGGAATTCTGAGAAAGAATCAAAAGGAAATGCCAGAAGTCAAAAACACTAACAGAAATGAAGAATGTCTTTGGTGTGGTCACCAATAGACTCGACATAGATGAGGAAAGAACCAGTGAGCTTCAAAGCAGGTCAACAGATACTTCTCAAATAAAATGCAGAAAGAAAAAAAATGAAAAACAAAAGAACAGTACACTCAAAAAGTGTGAGACAATTTTGAAAGATGTAACATAGGTCTAAGTGGAATAAAAGAAAGAAAAAAACAGAGTAGAAGAAATATTCGAAATAACAATGTCTAAGAACTTTCTAAAATTAATGGTAGGCACTAATCCACAGATTCAGGAAACTCAGAAGACATTAAGCAGAACAAATAGAAAAAAAAATTTTAAACTCTATCATATTAAAACTGCAGAACACCACAGGCAAAGGGAAAAATGTTTAAAGAAACCAAAAAGGAAACAAAAGCACCTTACCTATACCAGAACAAGAATAAGAATTTTAGTGATTGGAGTGGGAGAGGAACCACAAAAGACTGTGTGGACTGGGAGAAACAAACTGAAGGTTTGAGAGGAGAGGGGGGTGGGTGAGCCTGGTGGTGGGTATTAAGGAGGGTACCTATTGCATGGAGCACTAGGTGTTATATGTAAACAATGAATCTTGGAACACTACATCAAAACTAATGACATATTGTATGGTGACTAACCTAAACAATAAAAAAATGATAAAAATGTTCAAAAAATTTTAGTGAATTTCTCATGAGAGACCATGGGAGCAAGGAGAGTAAAGTATTTAAAGAATTAAAAGAAAAACACCACCAACCTGTACTTCTTTACACAGCAAAATTTATTATTCAAAGCTATAGGAAAAATACTTGTTAAATCAAATAAAAACTGAGAGAATTCATTGCTAGCTAATGCCAGAAATATTAACAGATGTTCTGTAGGAGAAGGAAATGCTATGTTAGCAATACAGATTTATATAAAGAAAAGAAAAGCAACAGAGAATAAGTGACAGCTGAAATAGTCTTTTATTTTTCTTATTCTTAATTGATGTATACAATAACTTCTTATTTAAAATAATGTCCATAATAATAATGCATTGAGAAAAAATAACAACACATTGGGTGACTACTAAATAAGAATAAATTAAATGAATGACAGTAATATCACAAGATAGAAAGGAAGGAATTAAGAGAACACTGTTATGAGGTACCTATATTACACATGGTGCAGAATAATGCTATTTAAAGAACAACTTAGAATATTTATAAAAATGTATATAAAAAACTCTAGGAAATCATTACATTTTTAAAGAAATATGAATGATACACAAAGCGAGGAAATAAAATGAAATAATATTAAATATTTAATTGAAATAAGGACAGAAAATAAGCCTTTGGCAATGAATACAATACAGTTGAAAATATGATTGTTATTAATCCAAATATTTCAAAAACTACTTTAAATGTAAATCATGTATATAAACGAAGTTAAAGACACAGATTGTCAGAGTGGCTTAAAAAATAGGACCCGGCTGGGGGGGAGTCAAGATGGTGGAGGAGTAGCAGGCTGAGATGACATCAGGTAGCAGGAGATCAGCTAGATAGTTTATCAAACCATTCCGAACACCTACAAATCCAACAGGAGATTGAAGAAAAGAAGAACAGCAATTCTAGAAACAAGAAATTGACCACTGTCCAAAAGGTCATGCAGAGAAGTGAATCTGAAGTGACAGATACACCACAGGGGGAGGGGCCAGCTCCCAGCAAGTGGCAGAGCAATGGAGCACAAAATCATAACTTTTAAAAGTCTGCTCGACATCACTCCAGAGGCTGAAAAGGGGTGGATCCCTCGTGGGAACAGCATGGTTTCAGGTCCCATGGGGTCACAGAAGGATCAGGGATGTCTGAGCATCACAACGCTCATAGGTATTAAAGCAGGAAAGCTGGCTACAGAGACGAGCCGAGGAGTGAGCTCTCAAATCAGGGTTACCTTAAACTGTGATCCGTGTCAGTCAGACCACTACTCTTTGAGCAGGGAATCCCACAAGTGGCAAATCTAGGGAGACACCCCCCCTGAAAGAGTGGCAGGGATCTGCTGGGTTTGGAGACTCCAGGAGGGGCTGTGTGCCAGACACAGAGATGCTCCATCACAGGCCGGGTGAGCTCAGAGTGTGGCCAGAAGCCAGGGAGATGAGAATGACTGACCGCTTTTCTCTGAGGGAGAACAGAGGAGAGGGGACCCGAGGTCTCGGCTCCTCTGGACTAGGGCTTGCAAGGCCGCCATTTTCATTCCCATCCTCCAGAGCTCCAGGGAAACCATTCAGGGTATAAAAGCTCCCAAAAGCAAACCCGAGCTGATTACTTAGCCCAGCCCCTGGCAAGGGTGGAGCAAAGACACTTGAGAATCACTACAACAGGCCCCTCCATCCAGAAGATGAGGAAGAATTTCCAGCCAAGACCAAGCTCACTGATCAAGGAGAACAGCAGAATTCCAGAGGGGAAAGCAAAGCATGGAATTCATGGCTTTCTCCCCATGATTCTTTAGTCTTACAGAGTTAAATTTTTTTTTATTTTTTTCCTTATTCTATTTTTTTTTAACTTTCCTCTTTCCTCCTTTAATTTTTTTTTAAAACTGGTTTATTTTAATGATACCTTTCTTTAAAAAAATCTTTTTGAAACTTCATTATTATAGTCATATTTTATCCCTCATTGTATCTAACTTTATTTTTTGTATACACATAGGGTTTTTTCTTTTAAAAATTTGGGGATACAACTTCTTCTAATAGATCAAAATACGCCCTAAATCTAGCACAGGGCTTTGTTTAGTCTTGAGTCTGAGCAAATTCTCTCCACTTTCTATTCCTTTCTTTTCCCAACCAACTTATCAACTCCAATTTTAGAATTTTTTTAAATTTTCATCTTTATAGTCATATTCCATCCCTTCATCATGTTTATCCTTATTTGTGTGTGTGTGTGTGTGTGTATAAAAGTTTTTGTGTATATATTTTTTGTGTATATATGTAAGTTTGTGTATATATATGTTTTTCTTTCTTTAAAATTTTGGGAGGTAGTTTCGTCTAAGAGACCAAAATACTCACAAAACTTAGTGGGTGGCTCTGTTCTATTCACCAGTCTAATACATACTTTTTTAAAATTTTTTTTTGAATTTCTCTTTACCTCTTTTCTTCTCCCCATGACATAGGGTCTCTTCTGATTTGATTAATGCACACTCTTCTAGGGCCTTGGCCACTCTTTTAGTATTTATTCCTTCATTCATATATCTTATCTGGCTAAAATGACAAGGTGGAAAACCAAACCACAAAAAAAAAGAACAAGGGGCAGTACTGAAGGCTAGGGACCTAATCAATACAGAAGTTGGTAATATGTCAGATCTAGAGTTCAATGATGATTCTCAAGGTGCTAGCTGGGCTTGAAAAAAGCATGGAAGATATTAGTGAAACCTTGTCTGGAGAAATAAAAACTCTTTCTGGAGAAATAAAAGAACTAAAATCTAACCAAGCTGAAATCAAAAAAGCTATTAATGAGGTACAATAAAAAATGGAGGCTCTTACTGCTAGGATAAATGAGGCATAAGAGAGAATTAGAGTTATAGAAGACCAAATAATGGAGAAGAAAGAAGCTGACCAAAAGAGAGACAAGTAACTACTTGACCACGACTGGAGAATTTGAGAAATAAGTGATACCATAAGACAAAACAATATTAGAATAACTGGGATTCCAGAAGAAGAAGAAAGAGAGAGGGGGGCAGAAGGTATATTGGAGCCAATTATTATAGAGAATTTTCCTAATATGGCAAAGGAAACAAACATCAAAATTCAGGAGCCGCAGAGAATCCCCCTCAAAATAAATAAGAATAGGTCCACACCCTATCATCTAATAGTAAAACTTACAAATCTTAGTGACAAAGATAAAATCCTGAAAGCAGCCCAGGACAAAAAGTCTGTAACATACACTGGTAAAAATATTAAATTGGCAGCAGACTTATCCACAGAGACCTGGTAGGCCAGGAAGAATTGGCATGGTATATTCAGAGCAATAAATGAGAAAAACATGCAGCCAAGAATACTATATCTAGCTAGGTTATCATTGAAAATAGAAGGAGAGATAAAAAGCTTCCAGGACAAAGAAAAACTAAAAGAGATTTGTAAACACCAAAGTAGCTCTATAGGAAACATTGAAAGGGGTCCTATAAGCAATGAGAGAACCTAAAAGTAGTAGACCAGAAAGGAACAGAGACAATATACAGTAACAGTCACCTTACAGGCAATACAATGGCACTAAATTCATATCTCTCAATAGTTACCCTGAAGGTAAAAGGGCTAAATGCCCCAACAAAGACAAAGAGTATCAGAATGGATAAAAAAACAAAATACATCAATATGCTGTCTACAGGAAACTCATTTTAGACCCAAAGACATCTCCAGATTTAAAGTGAAGGGGTCGAAAATAATTTATCATGCTAATGGACATCAAAAGAAAGCTGGGGTAGCAATCCTTATATCTGATATATTAGATTTTAAGCCAAAGACTATAATAAGAGATGAGGAAGGACACTATATCATGCTCAAAGGGTCTGTCCAACAAGAAAATCTAACAATTTTAAATATCTATGCCCCTAACACGGGAGAAGCCACCTATATAAACCAATCAATAACAAAATCATAGAAACACATCAATACTAATACAATAATAACAGGGGACTTTCACAGCCCCCTCACTGAAATGGACAGATCATCCAAGCAAAAGATCAACAAGGAAATAAAGGCCTTAAATGACACACTGGACTAGATAGACATCACAGATATATTCAGAACATTACATCCCAAAGCAACAGAATACACATTCTTCTCAGGTGCACAGGGAACATTCTTCAGAATAGATCACATCCTGGGTCACAAATCAGGTCTCAACTGGTACCAAAAGACTGGAATCATTCCCGGCATATTTTCAGATATTCTCAAGAAACAAGAAAGGTCTCAAGTACACAATCTAACCCTACACATAAAGGAGCGGCAGAAAGAACAGAAAAGAAAGCCTAAAGCCAGCAGGAGAAGAGAAGTAATAAAGATCAGAGTGGAAATCAATGAAATAGAAACAAAAAAAAACAATAGAACAAATCAATGAAACTAGGAGCTGGTTCTTTGAAAGAATTAATAAGATTGATAACCCCTGGCCAGACTTATTAAAAAGAAAAGAGAAAGGACCCAAATAAATAAAATCATGAATGAAAGACAACCAACACCAAAGAAATATAAACAATTATAAGAACATATTATGAGCAACTATATGCCAACAAATTTGACAATGTGGAAGAAATGGATGCATTCCTAGAGACATATAAACTATCACAACTGAACCAGGAAGAAATAGAAAACCTAAACAGACCCATACCCAGTAAGGAGATTGAAGCAGTCCTCAAAAATCTCCCAACAAACAAGAGCCCAGGGCCAGACAGCTTCCCAGGGCAATTCTACCAAACATTTAAAGAATTAATTCCTATTCTCCTAAAACTGTTCCAAAAAATAAAAATGGAAGGAAAACTTCCAAACTTATTTTATGAGACCAGCATTACCTTGATCCCAAAACCAGACAAAGATCCCATCAAAAAAAGAGAATTACAGACCAATATCCTTGATGAAAACAGATGCAAAAATTCTCACCAAAATATCAGTCAATAGGATTCAACAGTACATTAAAAGGTTTATTCACCATGAACAAATGGGATTTATTCCAGGCCTGCAAGTTTGGTTCAACATCTGCAAATCAATCAATGTGACACAATACATTAATAAAAGAAAGAATAAGAACCACATGATACTCTCGATAGATGCTGAAAACGCATTTGACAAAGTACAGCACCCTTTCTTGATCAAGACTCTTCAAACTGTAGGGATAGAGGGTACATACCTCAATATCATCAAAGCCATCTATGAGAAACCCACAGTGAATATCATTCTCAATGGAGAAAAACTGAGCGCTTTTCTGCTAAGGTCAGGAACAAGGCAGGGATGTCCATTATCACCACTGCTATTCAACAGAGAAGTAGAAATCCTAGCCTCAGCAATCAGACAAGAAGAAGAAATTAATGGCATCCAAATCAGCAAAGAAGTCAAACTATCACTCTTTGCAAATGATATGATGCTTTATGTGGAAAACCCAAAAGACTCCACTCCAAATCTGCTAGAACTTGTACAGGAATTCAGTAAAGTGTCAAGATATAAAATTAATGCACAGAAATCAGTGGCATTTTTATACACCAACAACAAGACAGAAGAAAGAGAAATTAAGGAGTCAATCCTATTTACAATTGTACCCAAAACTACAAGATACTTAGGAATAAACCTAACCAAATAGGCAAAGAATCTGTACAGAAAACTATAAAGTACTCATGAAAGAAATTGAGGAAGACACAAAGAAATGGAAAAATGTTCCATGCTCATGACTGGAAGAACAAATATTATAAAAATGTCTATGCTACCTAAAGCAATCTACATGTTTAATGCAATCCCTATCAAAATCCCATCCATTTTTTCCCAAAGAAATGGAACAAACAATCCTAAAATTTATATGGAAACAGAAAAGACCTCAAATAGCCAGAGGAATATTGAAAAAGAAAGCCAAAGTTGGTGGCATCACAATTCCAGACTTCAAGCTCTTTTACAAAGCTGTCATGATCAAGAGAGTATGGTCCTGACACAGGAAGAGACACATAGATCAATGGAACAGAATAGAAAGCCCAGAAATAGACCCTCAACTCTATGGTCAACTAATCTTCGACAAAACAGGAAAGAATGTCCAATGGAAAAAAGACAGTCTCTTCAAAAATGGTGTTGGGAAAATTGGACAGCCACATGCAGAAAAATGAAACTGGACTACTTCCATACACCACACATGAAAATAGACTCAAAATGGATGAAGGAACTCAATTTAAGAAAGGAATCCATCAAAATCCTTGAGGAGAACAGCGCCCAAAGATACAAAACGTAGTGATCCAAAGGGGCACGTGCACCCAAATTTTTATAGCAGCAATGTCCACAATACCAAACTATGGAAAGAACCTAGATGTCCATCAACAGATGAATGGATCAAGAAGATGTGGTATATGGGGCGCCTGGGTGGCTCAGTGGGTTAAGCCGCTGCCTTCGGCTCAGTTCATGATCTCAGGGTCCTGGGATCGAGTCCCGCATCGGGCTCTCTGCTCAGCAGGGAGCCTGCTTCCTCCTCTCTCTCTCTGCCTGCCTCTCTGCCTACTTGTGACCTCTCTCTGTCAAATAAATAAATAAAATCTTTAAAAAAAAAAAAAAAGAAGATGTGGTATATATACACAATGGAATACTATGCAGCCATCAAAAGAAATGAAATCTTGCCATTTGCGACAACATGGATGGAACTAGAGCGTATCATGCTTAGCGAAATAAGTTGAGCAGAGAAAGACAACTATCATATGATCTCCCTGATATGAGGAAGTGGTGATGCAACATGGGGGCTTAAGTGGGTAGGAGAAGAATAAATGAAACAAGATGGGATTGGGAGGGAGACAAACCATAAGTGACTCTTAATCTCACAAAACAAACTGAGGGTTGCTGGGGGGAGGGGGTTTGGGAGAAGGGGGTGGGACTATGGACATTGGGGAGGGTATGTGCTTTGGTGAGTGCTGTGAAGTGTGTAAACCTGGTGATTCACAGACCTGTACCCCTGGGGATAAAAATATATGTTTATAAAAAATAAAAAATTAAAAAAAAAATCCTTGAGGAGAACACAGGCAGCAACCTCTTCGACCTCAGCTGCAGCAACTTCTCCCTAGAAACATTGCCAAAGGCAAGGACAGCAAGGGCAAAAATGAACTATTGGTATTTCATCAAGATCAAAAGCTTTTGCACAGCAAAGAAAAGAGTTAACAAAACCAAAAGACAACTGACAGAATGGGAGAAAATATTTACCAATGACATATCAGATAAAGGGCTAGTATCCAAAATCTATACAGAACTTATCCAACTCAACACCCAAAGAACAAACAATCCAACCAAGAAATGGGCAGAGGACATGAACAGATATTTCTGCAAAGAAGACATCCAGATGGCCAACAGATGCATGAAGAAGTGCTCCACATCACTCGGCATCAGGGAACTACAAATCAAAACCACAATGAGATACTACCTCACACCTGTCAGAATGGCTATAATTAACAGTCAGGAAATGACAGATGCTGGCGAGGATGCGGAGAAAGGGGAAACCTCCTACACTGTTGGTGGGAATGCAAGCTGGTGCAACCACTCTGGAAAACAGCATGGAGTTTCCTCAAAAAGTTGAAATTAGAGCTACCCTATGACCCAGCAATTGCACTACTGGGTATTTACCTTAAAGATACAAATGTAGTGATCCAAAGGGGCACATGCACCAGAATGTTTATAGCAATGTCCACAATAGCCAAACTATGGAAAAAACCTAGGTGTCCATCAACAGATGAATGGATAAAGAAGATGTAGTATATATGTACAATGGAATACTATGCGGCCATGTAAATAAATGAAATCTTGCCATTTTTGACGACATGGATGGAACTAGAGGGTATTATGCTGAGTGAAATAAGTCAATCAGGTAAAGACAATTATCATATGATCTCCTTGATATGAGGAAGTTGAGAGGCAATGTGGGGGGTTTGGAGGGTAGGAAAGGAATAAATGAAACAAGATGGGATCAGGAGGGAGACAAACCGTAAGAGACTCTTAATCTCACAAAACAAACTGAGGGTTGCTGCAGGGAGAAGGGATAGGGAGAGGGTGGTTGGATTATGGGCAATGGGAAAGGTATGTGCCATGGTGAGTGCTGTGAAGTGTGTAAACCTGGAAATTCACAGATCTGTACCCCTGGGGCTAATAATGCATTTTATGTTAATTTTTAAAAAATAGGACCCAACTATAGGTTATCTACAAGCAACTCACTTTAGTATATGTGCTGCCGAAGCAAGCACCAAGCAACCCACTTTAAATGTAAAGACACAAATAGGTTAAAAGTAAAGGGACAGAGAAAGAAATATAATGCTAACAATAGTCAAAAGAAAGTTGGAGTAGCTATATTAATTTCAGACAAAGCTGATTTCAGAACAAGGAAAGATATCATGGACAAAAAAAGACATTACAGAATATCAAGGGGATTAATTCTACAAGAAGCCATATCTAATCTAAAAGTGTATGCACCTAAAAACAATGTTGAAAATATATAAGACAAAAGCTGATGGAATGCAAGGAGAAATAGACAAATCCACTCTTGCAATAGAAGACTAGATGTAAGCAATTGATAAGTAGAACAGGCATAAAATTAGTAAGGATATATTTGATGTGAACAGCACTTAATCAAATAGATCTAATTCACATTTATAGAAGACTGTATCCAACAACAACAGAATATACATTCTCTTGAGTTTACATGGGACACTCACCAAAATACAACACCTTCTGGTCCATAACACAACTTAAAAATGTAGAAAGGTAAAAATCATACAAAGTGTGTTCTCAAACCACAATAGAATTGAACTAAAAGTCAGTATAAGAAAGATATCAACACAATCTTGAAATATCTGAAATTAAACAACACACTTCTAAGTAACACATGGGTGAAGAAAGAAGCCTTAAGGGAAATTTTTAAATACTTTGAACAAAAAGAAAATAAAAATACAACTTACCAGGGTGCCTGGGTGGCTCAGTTAGTTAACCATCTGCCTTTGGCTCAGGTCATGATCCCAGGTTCCTGGAATTGAGCCCCACATCAGGCTCTCTATTCAGGGGGGGATCCTGATTCTTCCTCTGCCCAACCCTCCCCCCCCATGCTCATGCTCCCCCTCTACATGTACAAAAAATAAAATCATTTTAAGTATGCAACTTATGAAGACTTCTGGGAGTAAGTGAAAGCAATAGTTTAGAGGGAACTTTGTAGTGTTAAATACATATTTTAGAAATGGATAAAGATCTAAAATCAATAACCTAAGCTTGAACTTAGGAAATTCAAGAAAGAATAGCTATTGAAGTCTAAAGTAAGCAGAAAATATCATAAAGATTGGAATAGAAAGCAATGAAATTGAAAATAGGAAAATAATGAAGAAAATCAAGGAATTTCAAAGATGGTTTTAAAAACAACAAAACAAAAACCCTGATAACCTCTAGCCAGACTAACTGGAGACAAATTTAGAGAGCTAGAGAAATAGACTTAGAACACAAGTTAGAAATATGAGAAATTAAGGAAGAGTCATTACTATTGACTATTACTATTGATACTATTTTCTCCACAATCAGTTGAACTGTTTTTGCAAAATGGCACAGCAAAATAATTATTAAACTTCTCAATTTATAAAATATGTTCTTGAAACTCAGTATAGAACCAATAGTCTTGAAATCCAGGGCTTTACATTGTAAGTAGATTTCTTTATAAAAAAAGCAGTATTTGACTTAAAAACTGTTAAAAGCTTGAAGAACATATAGCATAAATATTATACCGAACCATGTTGGGGAAACTGAACCATGCTCTAAGAGCTGCAGAAAAATTCAGTTAACTGGGGGAAACAGGGAGATATTTCTTCATTAATGAAAAATATAAGGGAATTTGGTCAGTGTTGTGAGTTGGGAAAGTGTTGAGATTCTGTTCCTTTCAATGATTCCCTGGGTGAAATAAGATATCTTAGAATCCTCAGAAAATGTCAGGAGAATCTTAGAAATCTGAGAATTGGCATGCCTCCCAGATAAGTTTTAGTTCATTATTAGTCTTGGCCAGGTAGTAGTTTTCTAACACTGCTATAACAATATTTGTGCCTTTATTGTCTTTCGGTTCTATAGAAGTCCAATATGAGTCTCACCGGGATAAAAATCAAGGTCTTGGCAAAGTTGTGTTCCTTTTGGAGGCTCTAGGGGGGGAATCCATTTCCTTGCCTTTTCCAGAATCTATAGGCCAGCTTCAATTTTTGGCTCGTGATTCCTTCCCTCCATCTTCAAAACCAGCATGTTTCATCTCTACAACCATTCTTTCATAGTCATATCTCATTCTGATCTCAGCTGGAAATAGTTCCATTTTTAAAGACCTGTATGGTAAAGTTTGACTCACCCAGATAATCCAGTAGATTCTTAATTTGAGCACATATGCATAATTCTCTGTGCCATGTATGGTAACTTACAGGTTCTGGGGATTAGAATGAAGACACTTTTGGGAGGGGGGCAGTGTGGATGAAGGCACTATCCTACTTTCCTGGTAATGCCTGAAAAAGACATGTAAGTAGATGGGCTAGAATGGCTTTTTAAAGTACCCCACATGTTAGTTGGGAAAAAGTATATTATATTTACTTTCCTTCCAGAAGGCACAAAATTTTCTGAGAGAGAGCAGGCTCACTGGAACAATATGATGAAGGGCGAGGTCAGAGTGTATAAGGTGGCATATTCTGTCAATGATCATGAAAGACCAGGGATATAAATAATATCTATGTCAAAGAAGGAGGTCATTGCTAAATGAACAGGATAAATGACTCAAAACTCAACAGACACCAGCAATGGCCAGAGAATAGCCACAAACAAGGGATCACTCCCCATGATGTCCAATAATGCATAATTGCCTGGAATTAAGACTTTACTGATACATCTATTTAAATTTTTACTTCATTGTATTCATGCCATGGAATAAATGGACTGACGTGGAGGTGATTACACTAAATTACATTTATTAGGGAGATTCTAGGCAGCAAATAATTTACCAAAAAAATAAATACACAAGTTAATATGTGATTAGGAAATGTGTTTTCACTTTGCAAACATTAGTTCTAAAGAGAGCAGACCAGAACCTCAGTTTCACCATGTTGTAGCTGTGTGACCTTCAACATAAAATGCAATGCCTCTAAACCTCAATGTTTTCATGCATAGAATAATAAGTTTGTAAACTATTTAATAGAAAATTGAGACTCTAGGGACCTGGGTTGTTGTAGGGGCATGGGTTGTTATACAAAGAAAAGGAAAATGCTAAATTGCTCTGTTGAATTAATATCAGATTGGAACAAAAGGATAAATACTGAATAATATAAGCAAAGAAATATTATGGCAGAAGCTAGGGTCTAGCTTTGAGACTTTTAGGATCAGAAATAGCTAACTGAATTTTAAATAGCTATTGAATTTTAAATTGTGTTACCATGATGAAAATATTTCCATCTCTCCAACACATTGAGTAGTCTTTTTATTTAAATATTTATTTGTCTGTCTTTGGGATGGTTTTTTTTTTCCTCCCAGCTGTATTGAAGTATACTTGCTAAATAAAAACTCTATATACTTAAAATATACAACCTGATGCTTTTTGAGTAAAGTCTTTTACACACACAAATACTTTTTGAATTATTTGTGTGATACTAATTAACTCAGTTAATGAAAGGTAGAGCACAAACAAAACCATAGAAATAATCCTTAAACTCAACTAATTCAGTGTAAGCCATTCAAAGCCACAGAGAAGTATAAGAACATAGGCCCCTAGCAAAAGGCAAAGATCCTAGAGAGTCTATTTTCTATTTCTGAAGAATATGAAAGAAGTTTATAAGATCATTTCTATAGCACTAATTTCCCTGCTCCCATCTCCAACCTCTAATTCCTCTTCATTTTTACTTACTTACACTTACTTACACTTACTAACACTTACTTATACACTATATTTTTATGTATTTTTATTTGTACATTATCTATGTGCCCCCAAAACTGCAAGTACCATGAAAACAGTTTTTTTTACTATTGCATCCTTGTAGACTATGACTATGCCTGGGACATACCAAGAGTTCAAAATAGTGTTGGGTGACTGAATGAATGATCGTATATCTAGATTTTTTTTTAAAGATTTTATTTATTTATTTGACAGAGAGAAATCACAAGTAGATGGAGAGGCAGGCAGAGAGAGAGAGAGAGAGGGAAGCAGGCTCCCTGCTGAGCAGAGAGCCCGATGCGGGACTCGATCCCAGGACCCTGAGATCATGACCTGAGCCAAAGGCAGCGGCTTAACCCACTGAGCCACCCAGGCGCCCCGTATATCTAGATCTTAAGTTGCAAGAAGATACTGGCTAATCTCTGAGTTAAACATGTAAATAATTATAAAACAAATAGCAGACCAACACTGTGTGCTAACATAGAAGAATATGAATCAGGAGATTATGAAAGGGAAGAAAGATGATGAAGAGGAGATGCAACATGGGAAAGTATCACAGGAGGACTGTGAATTGGTAATCGAGATTCTTCCATGAGAAATGAAATTCCATTAAGGTAGTTCTTATTAATCAACCATTGTCACAAATAATGCTATAAAACAATACACCCCAAAATACAGTTGCATAGAACAATAAGCATTTATTACTTGCTCGTACATCTGCACATTGGTTGATATTCTTTTGATCTAGACTAGACTCAGCTGAGCTTAACTGCAACCACAGATTCAGTTCATGAATTTTGTTTCAGTTCATTCATGTCTTTCATTCTTTTGGGAACAGTAGATAATCTGGGTTACATTTTTTTAATAGGAGGGCAAAAAACCTCAAAGAATATTAATTAGAATCCTACAAAATTTGTAAGGCCTAGACTCAAAACCGGCATACTGTTTTTCCTGTCAACATTTCACTGGCCAAAGAAAATCACATGGCCAAGCCCAGTAGCAATGAGGCAGAGATGAATATTCCTCTCATTGTGGTTCAAGAGAAAACAAGGGAAAAGTAGGAAATATTTGCTATACAATAATCTAATTTTCCACAATACAGTAGCTGATAATAAACCCAGAAATCTCAATGACTTAAAGATTTATTTCTTACAGTATAGTTCAGTGTAGATCAGTGATACATGATCATTTTCCACATTTAGTGACTCAGTTTTTCCATGAAATAGCTATGACATTCTCTCCATGTCATCCTCCAGACATGCCCTGTCCTATCCAACAGAATAGCCTCTATCTATAGATGGCCACTGAGTACTTGAAATAGATATTCAGTCTTGATTGAGATCAGTTGTAAGTATAAAATAAATGGATTTTGAAGAAAGGGTATTAAAAAATAAACTATCTTTTAATTAATTTTAAATTGATCACATTGTTTGAAGGCTTATTTATTTATTTATCTGAGAGAGTGCATCAGCATGGGGAAGGGAAGAGGGAGAAGCAGGACCCCAACACAGGGCTAGATCTCAGGATTCTGAGATCATGACCTGAGCCAAAACTAAGAGTCTGACTGAACAACCCAGATGCCTTTAAATTAATTACATATTTAAATGATAATATATTGGATATATTGTATTAAATAAATACATTAGTGAATTAACTTCACCTGTTTCTTTTTATGGTTTTTAATGTGCCTCCTGGAAAATGTTTAATTATGTATATGTCACTTTATATTTTTACTAGACAGCACTGCTCTAGGACCAGCCAACAGACCAAGGAAGTAAAATAATAGTGGAGAGACTTCACCAGAAATTTTAGGGACCAGTCTAGAGATGGCATTCATCAATCCTTTTGTATTCCATTAGCCAGAATTATCACCTAGGTGCAAGGGAGCTAGAAAAGTAGGGGACCCAGGAAGAAGGGAAGAATACAAATAATCATGAGCACTGTAATTCATCATTTGCCATCCTGCCTCACATCTGAAAGTGAATTTCTTTCTATAAAAAAAGATTTGGACAGGGGCCAAGATGCTGCATTCCAGAAGAGGAAATAAACAGAATAGAGATCATAACGGAAGAGCCATTAGAAGTGGAGATAAAAAAAAAACTAATCATTAAAGTAAAAATTAAAAAGGCACCACCAAAGGTGGATAATGACTCAGGGACACAGGGAACCCAGATATAAGGACTCAGAGCTCTGGCTTTGAAATTATTGTTCTTCTCTCCCTTAGCTTTTCCTTCCAACACTGATTGGTGAAGTTTACTACATTACTTAATTCTTAATGAGAACAAGGATTCTGTGAAAACTTTGCCACTTATATGCAATCCCAGACTTGACTTTATTTGTATAAAATATTCCATATGGTTGCTTCGAAGCTGGTACATTTTTTTAAGCTAGTAAATTTTCACCAAATATCTTGTTCTAAGAATGCAAATGAGAGGATTGTGCTGTGTCCTATATCAGTTCTCTATATAGCATCTATGTCAGGTAGTAAAGGACCAAACTTTCAGCTTGTGATTTTGTGGAGTCATGGGAGCAAAATGATTGACATCAGTGTTTATATACCCACTCAGAGATATGGTGATCAACATACTCAAATATCTCTGCTCAAACTTCTCTTAATATAATTTCTATGAAATTTTCTGATCTTCAAAAAAAAAAAAAAATATGATTCTACAGTATTTATTTCAGCAGAGCATATACCACAAAAGAAACCCTGTTTCTTTAAAAGTTTGTCTCACTGCTCTGTGCTTCTGTCTTGTTAAAATTTTGGTGATGTTTTCTCAAGCCATTTTTTCAAGTGACTTAACTTACTTTTTTATTTAATTGAAAAATACATTTTTATAAAGTGCATTTACATGATGTTAAATTATAAAGCTTTGATAATATATAGTGGGAGAAATAAACCTCCCTCTAGCCATCTAGTTCCTCTCTGTAGTACATCTTTGCTGAGTTTATTATCTGTCTCCTACAGATATTTTAGTGACTGGAGGTGGCTATTAACAAACTAATGCTTAATCCTTAATCTCTTCTCAACTATTGTCTGAGAAAGTTTGGGTTTTTTCTCTTTTTTTCTTTTTTGTTTTTACAGCTATCCTAATTAAAAAAAATGAAACTGACTATGAAATATAATCTTATTTTTTTTCTCTATCTATCTGACTGGTTCATTCAGAAAAAACTTTCCTTAGCCTGTAGTAGTAATCCACTCCAAAACCTTTCCTACATGTTCTATGGAGCGTATTTCGGGAATGTCTCTCTAGTTTCACATCATGGGTTGACACAGTAATTCCAAACCAAAAGCATTTAGTATTTGGCTAGTAAGAGCCATCCCTTGTGCAATCGGTAGGGGAGAGATATGCAGACATGCATACACAAAAGTGTGTGTACATGTGCATATAAGTATATATATATACACAAACGTATGTTTATAGATATGGGATTTATATATGAATATATACTTATATATAAATAACAAAATATAGTTATATATGAGGTTTATATATATAAAATAAACCTATTATTTTCTTATAGCTTCATAAACATAAAACTCATAATTTTTCCAAAGACTCCATATTAAGTCAAATATAGTAATTTCTCAAACAAATATTTAAGTGATCATAATGTACCAAAAACATTTGGACAGGCACAGAGGATATAACATAAACTAGAAAAATGTATCCTTTCCTTTATGCAGCTTACAGTCTATAAGAGAAAATCAGAAAATTAAACAAGTAACATGTATATGATAGTGTTAAGGCAGGTTGCTTCCCAAGGAAGAAACATAACTGAGACTAAAAAAATGATGAAATAATAAGAGGCAGAAAATAGTGTTCTAGTCAGAGAAGCAACATGTAAGAAGGCCAGAGACAAAAGAGAACATCTCAGACTTAAGGAATTACATGAAACATTTTCACAGGAGTGTGGAGTGTAAGAGTGGAGCTGGAGACAGGAGAGCACAGTAGTGGCCCAGAAGAGAAAATGATAAACTGCCTGAGGGCAAGGACAAGTCATGACAGCTTCACAGGAGTTAAGGTTGAAGTACAACTTGCCCTAGATGTTAACGGTTTTTCAGGTAAAGGAAATAATATAATGCAAGAGGAAAGACACTTGGATGTGAAGTGACAAGTAACCTGTCCAAGTGTATCTAGTATGTGACAATTCCAGGGCAGTTCTATTCTAAAGTCCAGCCTGTAAACAGGCTTGGAGCCTTGCAGAATAACAGTGAAGCATATAGAATGAAAGAGTCCTAAAGTAGCTGTTCTGTGTTACAAGAAGTCATACAGATGGCCAATAAGAATACAAAAATGTACTGGACATCACTAATCATCAGAAAAACGCAAATCAAAATCACAATAAGATATCACCTCACACCTATTAGAATGGCTATTACCAAAAAGATGAGAAATAACAAGTTTTGACAAGAATGGAGTAAAGGGAACACTTGTGTCCTCTTGGTAGGAATGTAAATTGGTATAGCCAATTTTCCATACTATGGGAAACAGTATGGAGTTTCCTCAAAAAATTAAAAATAGAAGTATTATACAATCTAATAACCATTTCTGGATATATATCCAAAGAAAATGAGATCAATATCTAGAGAAGTCATCTGCACACCCATTGTCTAGTCACAATAGCCAAGATATGGAAACAAGATAGGTGTCCATCATCTGATGAATAAAGATGTGATATGTAATACTATACGACTATTATTCAGCCATGAAAATGAAAGAAATTCTGCCATTTGCAATAATGTGGAAGAAATGAGAGAACATTATACTAAGTGAAATAAACCAGACAGGGAAAGACAAATACTACATGATCTCACTTACATATGAAATTTAAAAAAAAAAATTAAAACAAAAAAACCTAACTCTTAGAAACAGTAGAATGGTAGTTACTAGGGGCTGAGGTGTGGGGGAGATGGGAAAATGCTGGTCAAAGGATACAAGCCTTTAGTTATAAGATGAATAAGTTTGAAATCTAATGTGCTGCATAATGACTATGGTTAATAATAATGTATACTTGAAATTATCATGATGGGTGAATAGATCTTAGGAGTTCTCACCACACACATACAAAAGGTAACTGTGTGGTATGCATGGGTTAATTAACCATGTTGTGGTAATCATTTCACAAAGTTTATCAATTGAACACTTTAAATGTATACAATTTTATTTTTCCATTACAATTAAATAAAGCTGGAAAGAAAACTGTAAATTGTATTACATTTTACCAAAGAACTTAAGGAATGATTAGTCATGTCTTTTAAATAAAGAACACTGAGGCCTGTTACCTGTTGTTTATCTGCTGCTTATTTTTAGTATGTTCTAGTCAGTTAGCTGCATGGTCAATAATTTTTAGCAAACACCTATGGCGAGTCCACCATATTAGGAGCAGTAAGAGGATAAAATAAAATCATCATCTCTGCACTAGAATCATTTATAATTTAGTGAAGGAGAGAGAATAAACAAAGCAAATAGAATCAATAATCAGACCATATATATTCAAATTATAGACTCAGCAGAATCAAGTGGAACAATATCACCAAATCACCAAAACTTGACTTGGTAACCTTTATCCATTCATCTTTCATGTATAGTTTAATGAAAGGTAGATTTTTAGAGCTGATCTCTAGAATAAAAAAAGACCCAGGTTCTCTGTCACTCACTTGCTCTTAGAAGCTGAGCAAGTTCCACAAGTTCTCTGTACCTTAGTTTTCTCTTTTATAAAATAGAATTAATAACAGTCTACTTCATCAAGATTAAAAGATAATGCATATAAAATACTTAGCATAATATCTGGCATAATATAAGTTATTATTATTCTTCATCAAATATTTATTGGGGAATTTCATAGGTACCAGATACTCACATTATACCAAGAATACAAAGATTAATCAAAGAACACTGGACTGCTTGTTATTCTACCAAGATAATGTTTAAAGCAGACAACTTCTGTATTCAGGTTTCCTTGGCTTGCAAACTAATCATGAATTCTGCCAAATGCTTCAAGTGTTGAAAATAAGAATGATTCAATGTTGAAAGGGCAAGCGAAAGAAGAGCCTTAAATTAGACCTTTTCAAAAAGAAGAATTAGCCCCACAATGAGATATCACCTTATTAAAAATATAAAGCAAACTCTCCTGCTAGTCATAAAGAAATCTCTCATAACCAGTACCTCCTAGAACCTCAAAATTATTGGTTTAAAATTTAGATTGTTAAAGAAAGACAATTATCATATGATCTCACTCATATGTGAAATTTAAGAACAAGGCAGAGGATCACAGGTGGAGAGAGGAAAAAATGAAACAAGGTGAAACCAGAGAGGTAGACAAAACTTAAGAGACTCTTAATTATAGGAAACAAATTGAGGGTTGCTGGAGGAAGGGGGGTGGAGGGATGTGGTAACTGGGTGATGGACACTGGGGAGGGTATGTGCTGTAATGAACACTGGATATTATATAAGACTGATGAATTACAGACCTGTACCCCTGAAACAAATAATACATTATATGGTAATTTAAATTTACAAAACTAAAAAATAATATAAAATTTTAGATTATTAAAGCAAGGCCAGTCCCTGTAAAGGAATATTTGATTATAAAATAGGAAACCATCTTGAACTAAAAACACAATTGCCTTAACTGCTTACATGCTATACAGTTCTTCCCTGTAGAAGCAAATTACCAGGGCACCTGGGTGTCTCAGTCAGTTAAGTGGCTGCCTTCGGCTCAGGTCATGATCCCAGGATCCTGGGATCAAACCCCACATTGGAATCCCTACTCAGAATAGGGCCTGCTTCTCCCTCTCCCTCTGCCTGCCCCTCTGCCTGCTGTGCTACCTCTCACAAATAAACAAATAAAATCTTTTTTTTAAAAGAAGAAGAAGAAGAAGCAAATTACCATGTCCAAAACTCAAAGATACTCCCTTTAGTGGAAAAAAAAATAAAAGAAAAGCCTGAGTATGATAATAAGCTAATCCTATATTTTATTTGCCTTTGTCTATATAGGGAATTTTTTTTGCTGTTTGTTTTCATTTACATAGAATCACTAGAACAGCTCATATAGGACAAGAAAACACATAACATATAATAAGTCTCAGGGCAGATATAAGGAATTCAAAGAAGTATGTCAATACAGGAAAACTAAGCTGAGGATTTGACAGTTTTCTTTTTTTTTCCCCAAAGATTTATTTATTTGAGAGACAGAGAACACGTATGTGGGGGTGGCAGGGTGAGGGGTAGCAGGGCGTGGGCAGAGAGAAAGAATCTCAAGGAGACTCCCTGCTGAGCACAGAGCCCTAAACTGGACCAATCTCACAACTTGAGATCAGGGCCTCAGCAGAAATCAAGAGTAAGACTGAGCCACTCAGGCATCCCCTGCATTTTTCTTATCCACCCCCTAAATCAAAACCTTTAGCAGAGGAGTCAGTATTCTTAACAATACCCCCACATTTTATTATAAACAAATACAAACTAGCACTGGATCACAAATAGTTATTGGATGAGTATAAAAATAATAAATAAATGTTATTACCAAGATATTATCTAGAGTCACTTTGCATTAACTCATTTAATTCTTAAAATCATATGTGCTGGGTTCCTTTATTATCCATACTTTACAGATCTGAAACAAATGTTGAAAGAATAAGTAACTTGTCTAAGGCTATAAAGTGAACTTCAGTTTCTTCATCTGTAAGTGCTAATAACAGTTTTGTGGGGTTTTTTCACCATTTAAAATGTCATGCTCAGTATATTTTTCTTTCTAATCCTCAAAAAAACTCTTAGGATCAATAATGATGTTATTAGCCTGTTTGTTTCACAAATGAAATCACTTCAGAAGTTTCAGAACTAGAACTCAAGCGAGGTCTTCTGACCATATTCTCATTTTCTTTCCACTTTGGTTTCAAACGTTCCTTTCAATCCCAATGTTCTATAATCCTATGAAACAGTAAAACTCTTTTCATATATAAATATAGACATAGCTTACATAGCACTTGTTTCTATTATCAAGCCTTTTTCTGAGTATGTCATATATTTTTTAACTCATTTAATCCTCATAATTCCATGGATAGGGCCTATTACTAGCCCCCCTCTATAGGTGAGAAAACTAAGGAACCAGGAAGTAAGTAATTTCTTCAGCAAAGTAGCAAAGTATTTGCAAAGCTGGTAAATCATAGGGCTATGATTCAAACCCAAGCAGCTGAACTCCAGAGACTGTGCTCTAACCATCACATGATCCCATTTCCATATACCATTACATGTTCTAGAAGAAAAAAAGTTCAACCCTAAATGATTCTTTTTAAAAAGAAATAAAGAATAACATTTAAGATAGCATGGCTGACTTAAAAACACTGTTTAGAAGGTGAGGTGAATAAATTAATAAAAATAAATATTTATTTAATGTTTGTTTTGTGCAGACATTATATTAAGCACTGTTAAGAACATAAATAGAATCTGTATCCCTGTTCTCAAAAGGAGTTTACTGTCTACTTGGGGAGGTCTACATATGTAAACCTTCAATAAAAATGGGATAATCATTGTTTATTGATTTAGTCAAAATATAAATATCAGGTGTGTAATACAGATAATAAATGCTATAGAAGACCACTAAGACATGGAATAAATGCTATAGGAAACCACTAAGACATGGAATAAACGCTATAGAAAACCACTAAGATAAGACATAGAAAACCACTAAGTGAAATCATAAACAGGGAAGTACTATTGCGGCTTAAATCAAAACAGAAATTAAAGTGGATTTTTATGAAAATAGCATCCTTTTCATAGAGAAATACAAAATATAGCAATAGATTTACCCTAAATCTCATCAATCCTTTTTTTAAAATTGTATTACTTTGTATTTTAGATCATTATTTGGAGCAACAGAGAGAATAAGAGATGACAAAATGTCTGACATTCTTTTACATAGACCTAAATTATTTTAAATATCTGATTACTGAAGAGTTGTCTATGAAGTTTAATGAAATGCTTAGTTGCTAGATAACACAATATGCTGCATTATTTCTGGAAGAGATGATCAATTTATGTCTGCAACATTGATGATAATATAGTACACTATGCAATGTCCAAAGAAAACTTTCCACCTTAGGCTATTCCTTCCCTTCTAGGTCAAGAAATATAGGAGTACCTGCCTTCTCTTCCAGTATCTTAGGGGGATTTTATAACATTCACAGTATTTACATGATAAATACAAGGTCCATCCAGAACAAAAATAAAGGCGGGGTAGAAATGGAATCATTGAACATCATTAGTGAACATCATCCAAAAGTACTAATTTTTTAAAAGATTTTATTTATTTATTTGATAGAGAAAACAGACAAGCATGGGAAGGCACAGAGGGAGAGGGAGAAGCAGACACCCCGCTGAGCAGGGAGCCTAATGAGGTACTCCATCCCAGGACCCTGAGATCATGACCCGAGCCAAAGGCAAATGCTCAACCAATTGAGCCACCCAGGGGCCCCCTTAATTACTAATTTTGATTTTAATATTAATTGTGCTGCCAGTCAATTATATATAGATAAGAAAACAACAAAGTACACAGAAAAAAATTCTAACCATACTGAGAAAAAATTGAAATGAATCATACTTGGGCATGGAAATCCACTATAAAGGAGTAGAAGTTACAGGAGAAACTTTTGTGTGAGGGGGGTAACCTGTCTTTTACACTGAAGGACTTTTTTCATACAAGAAACATTTAAAAAGCACTTGCCATTATGCTATGTGCTACCTATAGAAATGTGGAAAAAAGACATAGTCTTTGACATTTAGGTTCAAATTTATTGAGAAAAACATTATAAGCACTATAATGGAGATTGGTCCCTCCAAACAGCATATGTAAGAATATAAGAAAAAGCCGCTAACTCTCTAGAGAAATGAGAGAAGGTATAAATGAAGGGATAACTATACATGGATATCGAAGCTTGAGTAAAAAATGACCACATGGGAAGGAGGGAAGCAGGAAAAATAAAATCCTGAAATTACACCAGACTTTTCTCCAACAAAGGGCAAAGATGATTTCCAAGTGATCAAAACAAATGAGATTTTCTTCTTAAAAACAAAAATTTTCTGTAGAAGACTAATTTTGGCTAATCTGTTAAAACAGCTTCTGCATTTGCAAAAATCTCAAACTTGTCTCTCAACAATCTTCAGATTAAAAATCTAATGTATTAAAAAAAAATGGAAAGGATATTATCCTCCTGACCATCACTGCCACCACTACTCCATTGGTAAAAATGCTATATAGCTAAAATTCACAGATGAACTGATATAATGGAAAAGTAGGAATTCTTTCTGAAACATCATCTGTAGCAAGCACACTCAATGTTATTATTTATAGTGATGCAAATCACAACTCCACCCTTACTGTAAGGACTACTGTGTTTGGACTGGTCAGGATCTCTCTTTTTTTTCTTTTTTTTTTTTAATTTTTGGATAAATGATAGGGCCAATAATACTCAGAGGAAGGTTGTAGTTTGCCTAATAAACAAATGCAGAAGTCTGTTGGAAATAAGATTGCTACATAATCAAAATGGCTCACACTCCACAAAAGCAAAAGAGGGTGGCAAGCATAGAAAAGTCCTCTTCAACAGGACGCCCTGGGGAAGCCAATATTGAAGAATAGGACCAAGGACAACCTCAATATGCAAATTCCCTATGGGCATCATGAAGTCACTGGGCATCCCTCCATCAAATCTATATTAAGAAGTCTTGCAAAAGTTCTCAGGCTTTGAGCATCATTAGTCTCGAGCAAATCTGGCTAGTCACTAGTGTCACACAGGATATTTATTAAACCCATTTCTTTTCTTCTTTTTTTTAATTTAATTTTTAATTTAATTTATTTTTTTTTTTAATTTAAATTTTTCTAGTTAACATACAGAGCTTCTGGGGTAGAATTCGGTGATTCATCATTTATATACAACACTCAGGGCTAATCACAACAAGGGCCCTCTTCTAGCCTATTGACCCCCCATCTCCCTCCATCAATCTTCAGTTTATTCTCTATTGTTAAGAGTCACTTATGGCTTGTTTCCCTCTCTCCTTTTTTTCTTTTCCCCCTTCCCACAGGTTAATCTGTTTTCTTTCTCAAATTCTACATGAAATCATATGGTATCTGTCTTTATCTGACTGATTCATTTCACTCAGCATAATAGACTAGTTTCATCCACATCATTGCAAATAGCAAGATTTCATTCTTTTTGATGACTGAATAATATTCCTGTGTGTGTGTGTGTGTGTGTGTGTGTGTGTGTGTATCTCACATCATCTTTCTCACTGCCCAGATAGCATTATTGTTGCCAAAAAGAGATGACCCAGTGCTTTAATAGAAGATACATGTGTTGTTTTTTTCTTCTCTTTCCTTCCAGCTGCCCCTGGGTTCCTGTTTTTCAGAGTAAAATAAATAAGAACACATAATTTAAATAATACTTTCTGTGGTTTTAGAAACTACTCAAGAAATATGGTCTGAGAGATACATCATGAGGTGACAACCCACTACTAAAAAAATAAAGAAAAATTCCCAGGAAACTAAATTTTATGTTTAAAGCTTTGCCAATGGCAAATGTTTTTCAGGAGTAATTTAACTGAAGAATATAGATTGTTTTGCTGAATTTCATCATTTCATACAAGGGACATAACTTCCTCTTAATTTGGAGGTAGTATTACATTCAGAAGTTTCAGAAATTTATTTTCTTAATATAGAATAAAGTAAGTTTTCTGAACATATCCTACTCTTCCTGTTACCAGGAATTGGTAGAAAAAAAAAAAAAAAAGAAAGGCTACTCTCTTTATATGAAAAGGAAATGATTTATTGATATCTTCCAAATCCATCCTCTTAAATACAATAGAAATTAACTGATCAGGTCTTTAGTTTGAGCTTGAGACATGAGAAAAATCTTGAGATATGAGAAAAAAATTTTATAAAGATTTTTTTTTTTTCGAGAGATCACAAGTAGGCAGAGAGGCAGGCAGAGAGAGAGGGGGAAGCAGGCTCCCTGCTGAGCAGAGAGCCCGATGCAGAGCTCAAACCCAGGACCCTGAGATAATGACCTGAGCCAAAAGCAGGCACTTAACCCACTGAGTCACCTAAGTGCCCTGAGAAAAATAATTTTAAAGCAGCAGTTTTCCTCATTCCCTAGATATTAAGGATTTGATTTGCCTCTTAAGAGAAGATTGGATCTTTGTTTTAGGATAAGACAACTTAACACATAATTTGACTAGGCCAAAATAAGGAAAGAATCCATAAGAGCACGGAAAGGTGTGAGATATTAAGGTGCTTAAGTGCTCCTCATGAAATGTTTATAGCCGATTTATTCATTGCTGGTGATACTATAGATATCCAGAACATGTATCTTTTTCAGAATGTTGTTTGCCTTTTGAGAGCCTGAAAATTTGGGCCTGAACTTCAAGGAGGAAGTGTTAAGAACTCTTCAAGAAATTCTAACTATCTCTACAACATGGTAGAAAGCCAGAAACTAAGGAGACAAATAGGCAGGCAAGAGCGTTCTCATAGAAAGTAGAAACTCTTAGAATATGAGTCTGATATATCACATATATTATTATGTATTAGCAGTTTTTAATTTTTCTTCATTGTTATTCCAGTTACTATTATCACAAATAATTCCATGCTTAGTGGCAAGAAACAATCATTTATTTTGTTCATGTTTTTATACATCAGGAATTCAAGTAGACCACAGTATAGACAACTTGTCTAAGCTTTATGATGTCTTTGGACTGAGATGGAAGACTCAAGGCCAGGAAACTAGAATCATCTAAAGTATGGCACACTTACACGTCAGACTACTATTGGCTGGTATCCTCTCTTCTCCAAATGGGTCTCTTCATGAAGTCTCTCAGAAAACACATGTCCTGAGAGATAAAGATGGGGTGGGATGGAGAGAAAGAGAAAGGCCAATCATTCTCAATGACTTAACTCGGAAGACACATAGCATCACTTTTACTATGTTCTAATGTGATAAAAGCAAGTCACAAAGAAGAGGACTCATATTCAAGGGGAAGAAGTATAATGGACCTCATCTCTTGAGGTAAGAATGTGTCAATATCACCATAGTGGACACACTCTAAGGTAGCCCCAATGAGACATGTGTTTGTATGATTTCTTTCCCTTGAGTGCAAACAGAATATGGTAAAGGTGGCAGAATGACACTCCTTTGATTAGATTATGGCATAGGGAAAAAGTGGTATTATGTTGCTCCACGGAAAATACCGCTTAAATATGTTATGGACAGGGGCGCCTGGGGGGCTCAGTGGGTTAAAGTCTCTGCCTTCCACTCAGGTCATGATCCCAGGGTCCTGGATCAAGCCCCGCATCAGGCTCTCTGCTCAACAAGGAGACTGCTTCCCCCCACCCTCTGCCTGCCTCTCTGCCTACTTGTGATCTCTCTGTCAAATAAATAAGTAAAATCTTTAAATATATATATATATATGGTATATATATAATATATATTTTACACATATATATAAAATCTTTTAAAAAATATATATATATGTATGTATGTATGTATGTTATGGACAAATGTTTGTGGCCCCTCCCCCAGATTGCTAAGTTGAAGCCCTAACCTGCAATGGGATGATATTTGAAGATGGGCATTTGAGAAGTAATTAGGTACTAGGGTGGGGCCCTAATGCTGGGATTAGTACCCTTATAAGAAGAGACACCAGGGAAATTATTCTTTCTCTCTCTGCCATGTGAAGACACAGCGAGGAAGAGAGTCTTTACCAGACATGAACATGCAGGCACCTGATCTTGGATTCCCGGACTCCAGAAATGTAAGAAAATTAGTTTCTGTTATGTAAGCCACCCAGTCTATGATATTTTGTTATGACAACCTAAGCAGACTAATAGGTTTTATAGAAAAGGAGATTGGATCTAATTCCCAGGATTGTGTTATGCTACATGAAACTTGATCTTAGCAAACTGGAAAGAGCTTATCCTGCTGGCCTTGAAGAAACAAATTGCTATGATGTAAACTGCCTAGGGTAGGTCTACAAGACAAATAACCTCAGTCATCTGGTAGGAGCTGAAGGTCTCAGACCTACAGTTGTAAGGCACTGTGAAAACATCTGAACAAGTTTGGAAGTGGATTATTTCCACTTGTGGAAACACCTCCAGATGAGCAGCAGCCCAGTCAACACCTGGACTATAACTTATTGAGACCCTCAAGCAGAAAACCCAGCTAAGCTATGCCTGATCCTGAACTTTTGGCCAACAGAAATGCAGAGAATACATTAGTGTTGTTTAAACCACTAAATTTCTGGTAAATTATTACACAGGAACAGAAAACCAATACAACCACTTTGTAAGAACAGCATGTGGGATGATGCAACCATCTTTGGGGATACTGTGCCTTCTTAGGAAAATACAATCTACCACAATTGTTCATTCTTTTCTGTCATCTGTAACCCTTCAAAAACCTGAGCTGAATGCAACAGTTGGTGGGAGAAGAGTGGCATAGGAAGAACCATTCTCAAGATCCCAATAAATAATTTGCAAAAACTGGATCAAAGGCTCACAGGTAACTGGATGAAGTCATAAACAATATCCAAAACAGCTTTGTGCAACATGTGAACAAGTTCCTCAAAGATTCCAAGAAATCACTACAGTTGGGAATCTGGTAAAATGACAGGACTTCTAATTTCAAATGAGTTTGAGCATCTGACTATTGTTATTTGGGCATTCAAGGGAAATGTGATCTAGACAAGGGCAAAATATATGACTTATAGGTCACGTATGCCTAATATAACTAGAATAGAAATATTGGAATGGAGTATTCCTTATACAAACCATGGAAATCTCTAACTTCTTAAATTCAGTTTATTTTTGCTTAAACTTTTAAGACTTATTGGCCACCCAAAATTCAAATCTACTGTTAATACAATATGTCTTTATATTCATCAACAAATATTTAATAGACATCAGCTATGTGCTGGGCTAAAAGTACACAAAGCCATTCTCAATGGAGAAATCAAATACGTTCATCAAGCATATGGATTTTTCATGGTTCCCATTACTTTACTAGAGAAAATTTTTTATTGCATTAAAATAAATAGAAGCGCTGCCTTCATATTTTCTCTTTTGGAGGACATGTAATAATGTTTATAATAAAGATAATAAAACTATCTAATGTTACTGAGCATATTTTATACACCTAATAATTTGTATTTACTATTTCTTTTAATTTTTGTAACTCTTCCAGGTAGATACTAGGATGAGGAAACTGAGAATTAAATACCAAAGTTGTCTATGGTAACACAAACAGTGATAAAGAGAGGATTGGAGTGTGATTTCCTTTCATATTCAAAATCAAGCAGACTAATAAGAAACCTTAAAAATTATTTAATCTAACTACCTTTCTAAGTATTCTTTTGCAAATAACTTATTGAGGAAATTGTCAATCATTATAGATGTGGTTTCAGAATTCTAGTCTCAGCCCGATCCCCTGGGGAGCCCTGGTACAGGAATCACACCATAGAGTTTGTTCCATCCAGAGACAAGGCCCCCCACATAAGTTAGTCAACTTGCTATAAGCTGGGTATGGGGGGTAGGGAGAGGAAGAAAGGAAGGGTATTTTCTGGCATCTCCAGGCAAGGTGGAGCCCTCTTGAAATCCTCAGAAAAAGGATACAGATATATGCTGTTAATAGCCAATACCTATAATAGCTAGAATATGAATACAAAGCCTGCTAAAGGGAATCTGGGAAAAGCTCCAAAAATATCAGATACATCTGCCAAGTGTTTAGCCAACTCATGCTTGGATATTTTCAGTAAGAAAGAACTCCTCATCATACCCCTTCTCCACCTAAGAAGGCGGCCCATTGCAATCCCTGGAATGGCTTGGATAGAAAAGTCTTCCTCTTGTTGGCTGCGGGGGAAATAAAGGGAGGTCATTCCAGGACAGAATATGCAAAGGCCAGAGTATAAAAGAGCATAATGCTATGTATTGTTGCCATACCTATTGGTAAGATTTATTGCCATTAAACTTAAGATATGAAAGTATAAGGTGAAAAAGATGGTCTAGGAAGATGGTTATAGGCCAGATAGCCAGATAATGAAAGACCTACATGCCTCATGAAGGACTTATATTATGAGATATCACTAAAATGTATTTTTGCAGAAAAGGAAAATGATCATCTCCTGTATAAAACCAATTCTGGCAACAATGCAGAGAGCAACCCTACCTCATTATATTAACTTTATAAGCTTTCTCATCCTCGTTTCCTCTTCAAGGACAGAAACCTAAGTGCCTAAAACAATTAATGTTTATGGAACTGAAAGGAATTGATCATAAGGAAGAGGAATCATTACAACAACCCAGATGAGGGAGGTTAACAGTCTAAATCAGGAGTCAGCAAACTATAGCCCACAGGCCTAAATCAGTCTAACACCTCCTTTAAAGTAAAATTCTTTTGGAATACAGCCACAGCAATTTGTACACATATTGTCTATAGTTGCATCCATGTTATACAGCAAGTTAAATAACTGTAACAGAGACCATATGGCCTACAAACATAAAATAGTTGTATGCCATCCTTTACAGAAGAGATTTGCTGACCTGTGGACTAAACTGAAACAGTGGTTATATAAATGAATAGGTGAGATGGATGGAAATTATATTTAGGAGAAAAAAATCAATTGGAGTAGCCACTACTTTTTGTTCCTAGCTCTATTTCTTGATATCATATACACATTAGACACATGCTATAAATACATATAAAAAGCTTGCAAGTATATCAACATAGCTTTCAACAACTACTATTTGTCAAATTTAAATTGAACTATCATTTCCATAAAATTCCCTAAACTCTGAGGAACATACAAGGTAAACCATTTACCATCAGGCCTAGAGATCCAAAACAGAAACATCATCAACCTGTTTGGTCCACATAGAGACTGATAGTCCTGCAGTAATGGGACATGTCTCTTAGGGAAATCTTCTAAACCTCTAAATCATTGCCATATTCTGGTCTTCAGAGATGGCCTAAATCTTTTTCACCTCATTAAACTGCTCTGCACCAGAGTCCTCTAAAAACTTTTTATCTGAAAAGTCCCCATAAGGCCTGAAATTTCTTTTCCCTTCTCTATATGGTCGGAACATAAAAGATTGCAATTCAAAGAAAAAGTAAAGAACTGTCATGGTCCTTTTTGTTGGTATTAATCTCTGAACAGCAGATTTAGGGTGACTTTTTTTTTTCAGTTCCTGGTTCTCCACTTCCTGTTTGAATATACACTACAAAGTGTCAGTGAAATGTATTTATAGGACACAGTGGGCCAGTTGCTAGGTCTTTTGTATCAGGACTTAAAGGATAAAGGCAGGCTCCTTTCTTGGAAAAAAAAAAAAAAAAAAGGCAATCTGTAGCCATAGAAACATCTAATCTTAGTCATAGCACCAATATCCCGAGATGGGCTAATAATAATAATAATAATAATAATAATAATTTAGATTAAAAGTTTAAAAAATGGATTTTTAAACACCACACCTTGAATAACAAACCAATCAAGAAAACTTTTCCTACCTTCCATGGAATAAATTTAAGAAAAATGAAACAACAAATGATATATTGGTACTTTTATATTTGAAGATTATTTACCTCAAATATTTAGTTGCTGTCATTATTTGGAAGAGAATACAGTCCACCATACATGATACACCAAAATATTTCTCAAATTAATTAAATATTTAAGTGTGAAGACAAGCATAAAAATATAGAACCAGAGGAGATATAAGTAAACATTTCTGATTTTACAATGGAGGAGGATTCTTTAAAAATATGAGTTAAACCAGAATCTGAAAGACTGATCTGACTTCAACATATAAAAACTTAAGACTTATAGATATATTAAAACAGAATAGTCAAAATTTAAAATAGTAACCAAGAAAGAAAATGTTTTATTGGCTATGACTAGAAGTTCCATTCCTTTTTTTTACAAGAGGAAACACATAATAACATGATTTTTTTTAAAAAGCACAAAATACAAGGATATGCATAAAGATGGAATAAAAATGACCAATAAATAAATGAAAAATATATGAAAAAACTCAGTGTCCAAATATAAAAACTACCTTTTTTTTTTTTTGCTTGTATAAAAACAAAGATTTTTATTTAAAAGATAGTACATAGATATATTAGTTCAAATGTTTTTGGTTGTGAATCACAGAAAACAAATTCAAAGTAATTTAAACAGTGAAAAATTACTGGATCCTCAAAATTTTGTTATCCCAGAGACAGGATTGCCTTTAGGCCTGGTTTAATCAGTAATCAAGCTCCAATTCTCTGAAAGTTTTTGGACCTGGTCTATTTATTTAATAGCACTGTGTTAAAGCTGGCTACCTTCATGAAGGCAAATGGTTACCAGGACTTGGCTTTTTATGACACCATTCAAAAAAAGAGAGAGTATCTCTCCTGTCACCTCAGTCCTGGCATTCATTCCAATTGGATAAGTTTAAGTCATCTTTCCAATATTTGACCAATGATCATGGTCAGGGAAATGGTATCTTCTAATTTGATTAGTCCTGTGTTAGATGTCTATGCCTGAACCAATCACTGTGGCAAGAGAAAAAACAATTTGATAATTGACTTAAATCATTTAGGATCCATTCTTGTTATTCAGGTGGGGTAAATTCGTATCATGCAGCTGATACATAATGGGGTAAAAGGAATAAACTAGCTGCACTGATAATGCATAGAGAAACAAGCTCAGTCAGGCACAGTGCACAGAGCAATAAATTATTAAATATTTATAAGAAAATTGGACTATAAATATCAAAGCCTTAAAAATGTACACACCACATTTTTTTCCAGAATTCCTGATGTTAAAATTTATCCTAAAGGAATAATCATGGAAAATACAAAGATATATCTATTATATTTGTTTAGAATACCCAAAACTTAATATCCAACAATGGAAAATTACTTATGATATGATACATGAATTGTATATTATATAGTGTAAAAGAATATTTACTGACATATAAAACTGCTCAAGATGTATTATTTAATAGAAAAAAACAACAGAATAATCTATATTAGTTACTTGTTTTTAAATTCTGAATAATCTGGGATGCCTGGGTGGCTCAGATTATGACCTGCCTTCAGCTCAGGTCATAATCCCGGGGTCCTAAAATGGAGTACAGCATGGAGCTTCTTGCTCAGTGTGGAGCCTGCTTCTCCCTCTGCCTGCCACTCCCCCATGTGTGCAAGCTCGCACATGTTCTCTCTCTCTCTGACAAATAAATAAATAAATAAAATCTTTAAATTCGGAATAATCTGTTTTGAGATATCCAAAAGTCTTAAGAGATTACCCTCTATTTATAAAATATACATACATATATGTATACATTGAAAAATACTTAAATACATCAAAATATAAATAGGTGTTTTCTCTGGAGAGAAGGAATTACAGTTTTTATTTTTCATAATTTTTTGTATTTTGTAAATTTTCTTAATACTTATGAACTATTCCAGTGATGAAAAGAATTCATGTTTAAGAGAAGAATTATAAATAGTAATTAATAAATAGTTTAAAAGAAATAATTAAACAAATCTACATTTTGAAAAAAATTTAATGGGAACTGTGACTTTAAGAATGTGTTGGTGAAAATTTCCAAAAGTTCCCAACTGCAGGTTGAAAAAAAACCCACATAAAAGCAAATATCTACAAATGGAATCTTTAAATAATCTGCATCTTATCCCTGGAGGAACAGCAGCATGAAGCCATCCTTTAGTTGCACAATATTAGCCCACCTGAGTTTAACGCTCAGATTAACACTGACTTTATCCATAATGACTTTTCTACCCTCTGGGGAAAAGCTTAGGATAAGCAAAGAAATACCAAACCTCCCCAGAGGGCTTTCCAACTCCCTAAGGAACCCTTTTTTGAGAACAGGCCCAAATCCTCATATTTATACATCTGTGCAAGTGATGGTTAATGACCAAAAATTGCACTCTAGGTAGTTCCAACTGTACTATATGTAGCTTCAACTTTCCTGTAATTGATTCAAAGAACAAATGTTGGTCTGGACTTTGGGAAGATATGTGTACACTAGGTTATAGGAATAATCACCTAAATTTAACATGGTAATTTCCAAAAGTCATTTAAACTATATCTAAGTTTACTGGTTTCATCTGTTGATGTATTATATAGGAACAGACTACAGAAGCTAAATATACATGATCTAAAAGAGAGCAGCAAAGTTGAAAAATACGCAACCCTGTATGATGGGAGAGGATTCCACGCATAGGTGCTTTCTACACATAGCCGATCCTAGCTCCATTGTTGTAGAATGTACTCTATTCTTTAATCAACATAATACAAAAAGAGACTAAAAACATAGCAGCAACTGAAGAAAAGGGGAGAAGAGAACACACAGTATCAAGGAAAAGTTTATTTTTCTGATTTATGATTTAAGAAAGCAAAAAAAACCTTAAAAATTTTAAGTGCAAGTAAAAATAAATTAAAAGCACCCATAATAATTTGACAACCAAAATATTTTTGAAAGTTTTACACCAGTTCAGTGTGTGTGTAATATACACATGTGCTTATATGTGTTTAGTATACTATATATTTAAGTTAAATATATTTAATATAGTTTGATATATATTGTTTAAAAGCTTAATATTATGTTTATGTTATATATACATACAAACATATACATTTATGTATATGCTTTTGGCCTGCTATTTTCACTTAAATATATTATAAATATTTCCATGGTAGGAAACTGCCTTTGGTATTACAATATTTTATCACAATGCTATTTTATTCTATAAATATACCAAAAGTTACTCAATCAGCCCACCATTGTTAGAAATTTAATTTTGTTTTCTCCCATATTTTGTTATTTCAAGTAATGTCGGTTTTTGAAATATTGTTTTATTATTTAACACAAAGTGCTACATTCTTTGATTATATCATTATTATAAAAACCTTCTATCAGAATTCCTTGGTTAAAAACAAATTTAAAATGTTAAGGTTCTTGATGTGCATATCAATTATGAAGTCTTCAGTTGCTATTAAAAATAAAAATAATCTAAATTTAAATTATTTAAATAGCTTTATCAAAGATTTTTTAGTGGAGCTCATGAGTCCAGAGATAACTCAGGGCACATAGTTGGTTTCCTCCAAAATTCAACAATGTTACGAAGACCCTGCTTCCTTTTTCTTTTTTTTTTTTTAATTTATTTTTTATTTTCAGCATAACAGTATTTGTTATTTTTGCACCAGACCCAGTGCTCCATGCAATCCATGTGCCCTCTATAATACCCACCACCTGGTACCCCGACCTCCCACCCCCCGCCCCTTCAAAACCCTCAGATTGTTTTTCAGAGTCCATAGTCTCTCTTGGTTCACCTCCCCATCCAATTTCCCCCAACTCCCTTCTCCTCTCTATCTCCCCATGTCCTCCATGCTATTTGTTATGCTCCACAAATAAGTGAAACCATATGATAATTGACTCTCTCTGCTTGACTTATTTCACTCAGCATAATCTCTTCCAGTCCCATCCACGTTGCTACAAAAGTTGGGTATTCATCCTTTCTGATGGAGGCATAATACTCCATAGTGTATATGGACCACATCTTCCTTAACCATTCGTCCGTTGAAGGGCATCTTGGTTCTTTCCACAGTTTGGCGACCGTGGCCATTGCTGCTATAAACATTGGGGTACAGATGGCCCTTCTTTTGATGACATCTTATCTTTGGGGTAAATACCCAGGAGTGCAATGGCAGAGTCATAGGGAAGTTCTCTTTTTAATTTCTTGAGGAATCTCCACACTGTTCTCCAAAAAGGCTGCACCAACTTGCATTCCCACCAACAGTGTAAGAGGGTTACCCTTTCTCCACATCCTCTCCAACACATGTTGTTTCCTGTCTTGCTAATTTTGGCCATTCTAACTGGTGTAAGGTGATATCTCAATGTAGTTTTAATTTGAATCTTCCTGCTTCCTTTTGTCTCCTGCTCTGCCTATTGTGATACTATGGAGATAACAAATAGCTACAAACAACTCCTGTGAACACATGTATACATTTTTTTCTCCTTTAGGGTCAAAGAAAGTACATCTTCCCCAACACTCAAGCAAAAATCCTAAACTTCATTCTAGATAAATCTGGGTCATGTGCCTATTCTTGAGCCAACAGCTTTGGCAGGAGGCTTAGATATTGTCAATTTACAGTCCCACAAATAGAGTTCAGGTTACCTCCAGCCTTCACAAATATTGATAATTAACCTTTAAATACTCACAATAAAATCAAAAGCTATCAACTTGATGAAAGAAAAGAGTAAGCCATTATTCTTTTTCCTTTCTTTCTTTTCTTATCAGTTTAACTTTTTTTTTTTTTTTAGGAACATGCTTTTTATTTTTTTCATTATATTCAGTTAGCCAACATATAGTACATCATTAATTTTTGATGTAGTGTTCAATGATTCATTAGTTGCATATAACAACCAGTGCTCATCACAACCCATGCCCTCCTTAATACCCATCACCTGGTTACCCCATTCCCATACTCCCCTCCCTTCTTTAATCCTCAATTTGTTTCCCTGAGTCCAGAGTCTCTCATGGTTTTTCTCCCTCTCTAATCGCTTCTGACTTTTCCCTCCCTTCCCCAACTGTCCTCTTGCTACTCCTTATATTCTACATATAACTGAAACCATATGATAATTGTCTCTCTCTGCTTGACTTATTTCACCTAGCATAATCCCCTTTAATTCCATTCATGTAGATGCAAATGGTAGGTATTCATCCTTTCTGATGGCTGAGTAATATTCCATTGCATATATGAACCACATCTTTATCCATTCACCTGTTGACGGACATCTCAGCTCCTTCCACTATTTGGCTATTGTGGACATTGCTGCTATGAATATTGGAGTGCATGTGTCCCTTCTTTTCACTACATCTGTATCTTTGGGATAAATACCTAGTAGTGCAATTGCTGGGTTGTAGGGTAGCTCTATTTTTATACATCTTGAGGAACCTCCATATGGTTTTCCAGAGTGGCAGTTTGGCCTATTTAATAGCAAAAGCTTGAACTCTAAAATAAGATGGTCTATATTTGCATTTTGTTTCCTCAACTAGTTAAGACTTGTTTCATCTTACATAAATTAGGGTAATTTTCTGAAAAACAAGAATAAAACAGGATCCCCTTCTTAAATTCCTATGAAGATAAAATAAAACTTTAAAAAATTTGGTAGGGGTGCCTGTATGGCTCAGTCACTTATTTGCCCAACTCCTGATTTTGGCTCAGGCCATGATCTTGGGGTTGAGAGATCAAGCCCTGTGTCGGGCTCCATGCTGATCCTGGAGTCTACTTGGGATTCTCTCTCTCCCCCCTCTTTCTCTGCCCCCACCACCTCACTCTCACTAAAAACAAAAACAAGCAAACAAGCAAACAAACAAACAAACAAAAAAACCTTGGTAAATGTTGGGTTTTGTTATAATTATATTATTTGTATTACTAAATTGTTGTGATTACCTATTTATTCCATGAGCTAATTTTTCTATTGGGAATAGCAATTTTTTAAAAAATTTTAAATTCAGTGTAGTTAACATACAGTATTATATTAGTTTCAAGTGTACAATACAGAGATTCAACAATTCTATACATTTCCCAGTGCTTATCAAGATAAGTGTAATCTCCTTCATGTTTTTCACCCATCCCACCAACCACCCACCCACCAACCCTCTAACAACCATCAGTTTGTTCTCTATAGTTGAGTTTGTTTTTTGCTTCATCTCTATTTTTCTATGTTCATTTATTTTGTTTCTTAAGTTCCACATATAAAGGAAATCTTATCGTATGTCTTTCTCTTATTTCATTTAGTATTATACTCTCTATATGTATCCATGTTGCTGTAAATGGCAAGACTTCATTTTTTTTAACTGAATAATATTTCACTGTGTACCACATTTTCTTTATTCATCTATCAATGGACACTTGGGCTGGTTCCATCTTTTGGCTATTGCAAATAATACTGCGATAAACATGGATACATATATCTCTTCAAATTAGTGTTTTCATATTCTTTGGGCAAATACTTTGAAATGGAATTACTGGAACATACAGTAGTTCTATTTTTAGTTTTTTTAAGAAACTGCCATACAGGGGTGCCTGGGTGGCTCAGTGGATTAAGCCGCTGCCTTCAGCTCGGGTCATGATCTCAGTGTCCTGGGATCGAGCCCCGCATCGGGCCCTCTGCTCAGCGGGGAGCCTGCTTCCCCCTCTGTCTCTGCCTGCCTCTCTGCCTACTTGTGATCTCTCTCTCTGTCAAATAAAATAAATAAAATCTTTAAAAAAAAAAAAAAAAGAAACTGCCCTACATGTTTCCACTATATGAGTTCTGTTTGCACCAGTTTGCTTTCCCACCAATAGTACAAGTAGGTACTTTTTCTCCACCTCTTCGCCAACACTTACTGTTTCTTATGTCTTTTACTTAGCCATTCTGACAAGTATGAAGTGATATTTCATTGTGCTTTTGTCTTGCATTTCCTTGATGATTAGTGATATTAAGCATTTTTTGGCTATCTGTATGCGTTCCTTGGAAAAATGTCTGTTTGTGTCTTCTGCCATTTTGAATTGGATTATTTGGGTTTTTTGAGTTATTTAAGTTCTTTCTGTATTTTAGATACTAACCCTTTATTGTATATGTCATTTGTAAATATCTCCCCCCATTCAGTAAGTTGTCTTTTAGTTTTGCTGATTGCTTCTTTTGCTGTGTAGAAGCTTTTTATTTTGATGTATCCCCACTAGTTTCTTTTTGCTTTTTTTTTCCCCCTTGCCTCAGGAAACTTATATAGAAAAATGTTGCTATGGCCAATGTCAGAGAAATTACAACCTGTGCTCTCTTGTAGTATTTTTGTGGTTTCAAGACTGAAATTTAGATACTTAATCCATTTTGAATTTATTTTTATATATGGTATAAGAAAGTGGTTCATTTTTCTCAGCACCATTTGTTGAAAAGACTGTCTTTTTCTCACTGCATATTCTTGCCTCCTTCATTGAAGATTAACTGACTAAATAATGTTGGGTTCATTTCTGGGTTTTCAATTCTATTCCATTGATCTCTGTGTGTTTGTTTTTGTTCCAGTACCACACTGTCTTAATCACTACAACTTTGTATATAACTTTGGGTCTGGAATTGTGATGCCTCCAGTTTGGTTTTTCTTTCTGAAGATTGTCTTGACTATTTGGAAACTTCTGTGTTTCCATACAAACAAGGATTGTTTGTTCTCATTCTAGAAAAATGCTGTTGGTATTTGGATAAGGATCTCATTAAATCTGTAGATTGCTTTGGGCACTATGGATATTTTAACAATATCTTTTCTTCCAATCCATGAGCACAGAATGTCTTTCCATTTGTGTCATCTTAAATTTCTTTCATCAATTTTTCATAGTTTCAAAGCATAGGTCTTTCACTTCTTTGGTTAAATTTATTCCTAGGTATTTATTATTTTTGGTGTAATTATAAATGGAATTGTTTTCTTAGTTTATCTTTTTACTGCTTCTTTATTAGTATATACGAATACAACAGACTTCTGTATATTGATTTTGTATCCTATTACCTTACTAAAGCCATTTATCTGTTCTAGTAGGTTTTTTTGGTGGAGTTGTTAAGGTTTTCTCTATATAATATCATGTTAACTGTAAACAGTGAAAATTTTACTTTTTCCTTACCAATTTGGATGCCTTTTCTTCCTTTTTTTATTTTAATCTGATTGTTATGATTAGGAATTCCAGTACTCTGTTGAATAAAGGTGGTGAGAATGGACATCCTTGTCTTGTTTCTAACCTTAGGGAAAAGTTTTCAGTTTTTCACCATTGAGTATGATATTAGCTGTGGGTTTTGGGAATAGCCATTTTTAATCATAAAAAGGGAGGTTTTATTTTATTGTTTGAAATGTCTATTTCCTCATTTAAGACATATACTTAGGTATCACTATGTCTTCAGTAGTTAAATGACAATGCCTACAGACAGTGGTAATGAGTATCTGAAAACTTGAAAAAGCAGTCATGTTTTTAAAAAACGGAAAATCAATCACTGATGAGAGGGTGAAAATTTTTTGGCTTTTCCTCCTCCACCTCCAAGACACTGCATATAAGACACTTGTGTTATTGTATCTCTCTGGAATCTACAGAACGCTAGACTTTCTTCAGTGTAGCATTTCAGACAAAAATGCCAACAGCGTTACTTAATTACAGGGCTAATGTCAAAATGAGTCACTCTGAAGACACAACTGGAATCATATATGATAAACATTATGTTGGACTTTTTATAAAATCAACAAATAACTGTAAACCTCAGCCTTTTGTTACAATAATATCTTTAAAAACTAAAGAGGAGTCCCTCATTCACAAGTTATGAATACTCTTGTCCTAATATAGGAATAGCTTAATTTACAAAAACCTTATATGAAGCCATTCCTCTAACTGGGAATAGAAATGGCATTTTTAGTTTGTTCAATGTGTAGTATGATTCCTATCTGAGTACTGTTATTTCTGGCTCCCTGATGAGCCACTGTTAGGATTGGTCAAAAAGGATCTGGGCCCCCTTCTTCTCTTTTGGATGTTTTCTTCCTCTGAAATTAGTTAGAACAGAGAGAGAGCTTTTTTTCTTCCACCTCAGAATTTAGCAATTCTGATTCCTAAACAGATGAGTTCTAAGGAAATCGAACTTATTTCAGCTGTGTGCCCAAAGCTCTCTCCCTGCCTCATAAAAGCAGCATGCCATAGATACATTACTATTGACTGTTGTTCAATGTCATGGTTACTTATCTTCCATTATATATAAATGGTGATTGTAGAAAGCTCTCTATCATGCAAATGGTTCTTATTATCTCAAGCTTAAAACACACCCTTTAAGAAAGTGGGAAGTTATGCCCTGTTCTGCAATATTTGGCAGTGTTCATTTTAACTGAATCATTTGTTAGAGCAAAATTACTGTAACCTGTAATAAATGCTAAGATTGTCAGATGCATACTTGTACTGAATTAATATTTTATAGCTTCTTGGCCCTGTGTGGGCTGACTGTTCTACTGGAATGCTCTAGTACCATGGAAACGCTTGGAGATATTTTCTCTTAATTGTAAGAATGTTTGACAGATAACAGTACAGTACTATGGAATTAAACTCCATTGCTGATGAATTCTGATCAGCTTATAACTTGCTTTATCCTATTATTTCAGGGTTTCTTTTTTATTTTATTTTAAAGCATTGCAACATCTGTCCTTGTCCATAATCACTCCTTAAAAGCCTTATTGTCAGTATTATATTGTCTATGTAATTATCAAATAGAAGAAGATACCCAGTTTTTTTAATTAAAATTTTCTCTATTTTTAAAAAATCCAATCTGTGAACTATGAGTAAAATCTTTTGAAGAATTACTTATTTAAAGAAGAAAACAATTCTGTAACATCTTTCCATTGCTAAACTGTGTATTTTTTTTAGGTACAGTTATATTAACCTTAAATTCTAATGCCAAAAAATATTGGTATTTAGTTAGAAAAAAATATTTGTAGTCTTCAAAACAAAATATGAAGAATGTATATTATACAGTTTTGTATCTAAGGAACATACTATACTTCTACCTTTCTAGTCTAATGAGATGAAACAGAAAATATTTATTATTTTCTACTTTAAGACTTCTGAATCAGTTGCCTCAAGTTTTACCCTAAACTCCCATGACCTTCATGAATCACATTCATAATGGAAGCCAAGCATCTAAATCTTTAGGCAGTTTCCAAGAGAAATAGATAACTGCTAATGACATTCTTTCTTGGTTGTTCCTTTTCTCAAACACATCGAAGAGGGTTCAAGTAGTTGTTTGTGACCAACTCACTAAAATGTTTTCTTTTCTCCTATTATGGCTCTGCCGTAAACACTGGGAGGCTCTGACTCTCTTAACTCTAAAAGAAAAAAGCCTTTCACTTTGGTATTTTGGTTCTACCAAGTTGGCCCAAATTCACCTTAGTCCTTAGCCCTGGTCCTCACTTGGGACTATTTTGACACACCACTAACACTAACTATAAGCAGAACACTGGTAAGTACAGCTCATCAACTGACTCAACTCTTTTCTTGTGAACCTGTCCATGTAGCTTTTACCTTTCCTCTCTCCACAAGTTAAATATTGAGGAATAGTGAAGAAAGCAATATTTAGATCAATCAGTTGAACATTATTGGAGAAAAGCTGTAAATACATTAAATATTTCTCCTATCACATGGAGTTTATTGAGGGAAGATATTACCTCTGGTTAGGAGTAGCTGGGAAAGGTTTATAGCAGAAAGGACACTTAAACATTATGTGTGCATGTGTTGGAAAGAATAGCAACCCAAGGCGGAAAGAGAGACTAATAAGCAAAGCGTAGGGGGAAAAAAATGGTCCCCCAATGCTACCCACTTAGAATCTGACTATATTACCTTAATTTGGCAAAAGGGACTCTGTAGAGGTGATTAAATTAGGAAGTTTTGAGATGGGAGGTTACCCTGGATTATCCAAATGCACCATAAATACCAGAAGTGCTCTTATTTTAAAAGAGGAAGCAGAAGTGTGAATCAGAGAAGGAGATTTGAGGACAGAAGCAGAGGTGAGAAGGATACTGTCTCTAAAAGTTGGAAAAGGGAAGGAAATAGACTCCCCCTAATATCTTCAATTGTTATAAAAAAGTCTGCAACACCTAGATTTTGGCCTACTGACACCCATTTCAGATTTCTGACCTCTAGAATTACAAAACAGTAAACTTGTGTTGAGTTTGTAATTCTTTCTTATAGCAGCAATAAGAAATGTACACAAAGGCAAATAGGGAAATATGTGCTATAGGCTATTAATCCTATGATACTCCCTGGTGTAAAGATGAAGTAGCTATAGCTCATGGAAGTTAATTTCTTTGCCCAAATTCACAAATCTGTAAGTGTTAGTGCTGAGCAAGAGCCAAGGTCTACCAACTCTTCAGCTCTCCCCACTGTACCACATCCCTTGTTCATACCAGGCCACCTAATTTCAGAGGAGTTTGAGTGAAAGTCCAAAGGGTGTAAAACTGTATTCTCTAGCAATAACTTAAAAACTTTCAAGCAAGGAGTGGTATAATCAATTAATTTAATAGCATAACATAAAGTAAATAAAGAGGGAGGGAAAAACATCTAGAACAGATTAGGCTAAAGGAAAGTTGAGGAGACAGGAAACAAAGGCCTGAACTGAGGCCAACAGTGGGAATAGAGATAGGTATATTGTTTATACAGGTGGGAAGGGGTGAGGAGGAAATTGTTTTCCTTTGGTAATAAATGAGAAGGGTTAAAGTTTTCTAATATGTATATACCTCTTAGAAAATAAGTTAGCCACTCAAAGAAGAAATAATACCATTCTCCTGAAGCTATTTCAAAAAAACAGAAACAAAAAGAAAACTTCCAGACTCTTTCTAGGAGGCCTGCATTACCTTGATCCCAAAACCAGGCAAAGACCCCATCAAAAAAGAGAATTTCTGACCAATATTCCTGATGAATACAGATGCCAAAATTCTCAAGAAGATCCTAGCTAACAGAATCCAACAGTACCTTAAAAGGATTATCCATCATGACCAGGGATGCAAGGCTGGTTCAACATTCACAAATCAATCAATGTGATAGAACATATAAATAAGGGAAGAGAAAAGAACCACATGGTCCTCTTGATACAGAAAAACCATTTGACAAAATACAACATCCTTTCCTGATTAAAACTCTCCAAAGTACAGGGATAGAATGAACATTCCTCAACTTTATAAAATCCATCTATGAAAAACCCACAGTGAATATCATTCTCAATGGGGAAAAGCTGAGAGCCTTCCCACTGAGATCAGGAACACAACAAGGAAGCCCACTCTTGCCACTATTGTTCAATATAGTACTAGAAGTCCTAACAACAGCAATCAGACAACAAAAAGAAATAAAATGTATTCAGATTGGCAAAGAAGTCAAACTCTCTTAGCAGATGACATGATACTCTTCATGAAAAACGCAAGTTTCCAGCCCCAAATTACTACAACTCATACAGTAATTCAGTAATGTGGCAGGATACAAAATCAAGGCACAGAAATCTGTTGCTTTCTTATGCATTAACAATGTAACTGTAGAAAAAGAAATTAGAGAATGGATTCCACTTATAATAGCTGTAAGATACCTTGGAATAAACCTAACCAAAGAGGTAAAGGATCTATACTCTAGGAACTACTAAACACTCATGAAAGAATTTGAAGAAGACACAAAAAGATGGAAAAACATTCCATGCTCATGGATAAGAAGAATAAACATTGTTAAAATGTCTATGCTACCCAGAGCAATCTATGCTTTCATGCCATCCCTATCAAAATATCAATGGCATTTTTCAAAATGGTAGAACAAATAATCCTAAAACTTGTATGGAACCAGAAAAGAACCTGAATCACCAAGGAAATGCCAAAAAAGAAAAACAAAATTGGAGGCATCATGATGCCTGGTTTCAAGGTATATTACAAAGGTGATCACCAAGACAGCATGGTACTGGCTACAAAACAGACACATAGACCAATGGAACAGAATAGAGAGCCCACATATGGACCCCAACTCTATGGTCAACTAATCTTGGACAAAGCAGGAAAAAATATCCAGTGGAAGAAAGACAGTCTCTTCAATAAATGGTGCTGGGAAAACTGGACAGTTATATATAGAAGAATGAAACTGGACAATTCTCTTATACCACACACAAAGATAAACTCTAAATGGATGAAAGATCTCAATGTAAGACAGGAATCCATCAAAATCCTTGAGAAGAACATAGGCAATAACCTCTTCAACACCGGCCACAGCAACTTCTTTCAAGACACGTCTCTAAAACCAAGGGAAACAAAGCGAAAATGAACTTTTGGGACTTCATCAAGATAAAAACTTCTGCACAGCGAAGGAAATAGTCAACAAAACAAAGAGGCAACCCATGCAATGGGAGAAGATATTCACAACTGACACTACAGACAAAGGGCTGATATCCAAGGTCTATAAAGAGCTTCTCAAACTCAACACCCAAAAAAATAGCTAATCAAGCCAAACAATGGGCAGAAGACATGAGCAGACACTTCTCCAAAGAAGACATACAAATGGCTAATAGACACGTGAAAAAATGTTCATCATCATTAGCCATCAGGGAGATTCAAATCAAGCACATTGAGATACCACCTTATACCAGTTAGAATGGCCAAAATAAACAAGACAATAAACAGCAAGTGTTGGAGAGGATGTGGAGAAAGGGGAACCCTCTTACACTGTTGGTGGGAATGCAAGTTAGTGCAGCCACTTTGGGAAAAAGTGTGGAGATTCCTTATGAAATTAAAAATAGAGCTACCCTATGATCCAGCAATTACACTACTGGGTACTTACCCCAGAGATAGAGATGTAGTGAAAAGAAGGGCCATATGCACCCCAATGTTCATAGCAGTAATGTCCACAGTAGCCAAAATGTGGAAAGAGCCAAGATGCCCTTCAACAGGTGAATGGATAAAGAAGATGTAGTCTATATACACAATGGAATATTACTCAGCCTTCAGAAAGGATGACTACCCAACTTCTGCATCAACATGGATGGGACTGGGGAGATTACATTAAGTGAAATAAGTCAAACAGATAAAGTCAATTACTATATGGTTTCAATTATTTGTGAAACATAAGAAATAGCTTGGAGGACATTAGGAGAAGGGGAAAATGAAGGGGGAATAATTGGAGTGGGAGATGAAACATGAGAGACTATGGGCTCCAGGAAACAAACTGAGGGTTTCAGAAAGGAGGGGTTTGGGGAGATGGGTGAGCCTGGGGATGGGTATTAAGGAGGGCACAGAATGCATGGAGCACTGGGTGTTATATGCAAACAATGACTCATGGAACACTACATCAAGAACTAATGATGTATGTTATGGTAACTAACATAACAAAATAAAATTAAAAAAGAAAGAAAACAAGTTAACACATTTAAGTAGGTTGTATAAATATAAATCATAATTTTCAGATAAAAATTAAGTTTTTAACCTGCATCAGACTATTTTAACTGTTAAATCCCCATTTCAAAAGAGTTTTGAAATTGCTTAAAAAATAAATGAATCCCAATACTGTATTACTTACAATAATACCTGAGTTCTTTTTTTATCTCATTGAGGTCAACTATCTGGCAACCAGTGAAAATTGAGAATAGAAAAGTGTCACTCTGTTCTTCTCAGAGTAACAACAATATACTCTCTAAATCATCACCTTTCTGACAGGTCTGTCTTAACCTTATCCATCTCTCTATTAACCTGTTCTACTCCCTTCATATGATGTTGGTAAGCTACAAAAATATCTTTGGATGGTCATCTTTGTTATACATCTAAAACATTTGCTGCTGCATTAGGACATGTTATTTATCGTTCCTACTCCTCTGTCAATTTTCATCATGCCCATTTTTCAATCTTGATTACCTTTGCGATTTGGTTCTTATATGTTTCTACCAACTTTTTCAGAGTGCTGAACTCTGACAATGGCCTTAATAGGCTGAATAATGATTCACCCAGGATGTCTATGTCATAATGTCCAGAACTTGTGAATATATGTTACCATATATGGCAAAATGGACTTGGCAAATTTGATTAGGATCTTGAGATAGGGAGACTATCCTAGATTTTACGGGCGGGCCTAATGTAATCACAAGGGTCCTTCTGAGGGAATGAGAGGCAGGAGAGAAAGGAAAAGGGAGAAAGTGAAAAAGCGAAGGTTACAGATAAACAGACGAAGAGAGATGGATGAGGAGGGGGACTAATGATCACATTCCGACTCTCAGAAATAACCTAATCTAAAAATAACATCAACTTTTACTTACTCCTAAATTCAACTAGTGAGAGAGAGGAAGTGGAATAAATGCCCTCACACAAAGGGGGCGGAAGATGAGGCAGATCTACATAACACCCAGCAATACAGATATCAGGTCTACCTTGGACATTTGGGGGATGGTGGGTGGAGTTTCCAAAAGCTAAAGAAAAATTTTTAGTGCAACTTCCTTACTGACACTTATCCTCATATTCTGCTAACCTTATCTCCATGTCTCCCACATCTCCTTACCCCCACAATAAGGACAAAAAGAAAAAGGAAGAAAAAGAAGAGAAATTAACATTTTTGAGCACCTATTAATGTCAGACAAGATGTGAGATGTTTTTAACTTGTTACATTTTTTTAAAGATTTTATTTATTTATTTGGCAGACAGAGATCACAAGTAGGCAGAGAGGTAGGCAGGGTGGGGGGGTGGGGGGGGAGCAGGCTTCCTGCTGAGCAGAGAGCCCGATGCAGGGCTAGATCCCAGAACCCTGGGATCATGATCTGAGCCGAAGGTAGATGCTTAACCCACTGAGCCACCCAGGCACCTCTTCTTAAAAGAACTAAAATTTCTGAGCCTTTAATGTGGGCCAAGCATTGTGTGTCATACATAATTTATCTCATGCTAACAAATATTCTTTGAGGTTGAAGGTATTTGTATCTCCATTTTGTAGATGAGAAACAACCTTACAGGTTAAGTAATTGCCAAAATCAGACATCTGGCAAATTGCAAGGCTGAGATTCAAATGCAGGTCCATCTCATGCCAAAGCCTGAATTCTTAACCACTGCTCTAAGAGGTAGGTACTATTTTTCTTTCCTTATAGATAAAAAAATGAGTCAAAGACGTATAAGTAACTTAGGTTACTTTCTCCAAATGAAAATTAGCTTATACAACTTAAAAATATTATACACATGATAACAAGCATTATATTTGGAAAGCTGGTAGGGTTCAGCTTTTTGGTGGCTCTATAAATTGATTTTATAAAAACCATCCCCTTACAATGAATCTTGGAACACTGAAAAAATAACATTAAATTTTAAAAATTTTAAAAATTTTAAAAATAAAATAAAAAATAAATAAATAAAATAAAAACCATCCCCAAAATTACACTAAACAACCAACCCCTTATTCAGGCCCATTCAGTATCCACAAATTGGTGTTAGGGTAAATCCCAGCACTCAGACTTATGAAACTAAAACCTACTAATTTATCAAAAGGCAGAATTAGAGTATGTAACAATGGTGTCAAAGTTTGCATTTGGAATAATTAAATCTCTCAAGCACCACTGTACGTTTAATTTTCAAACATGCTCTTAAGGGAAACTTCGTGTTACATCATTCCAAGGGCTTATTTCTCTTAGATCCAATTCATTGGATTGGAGTCGAGAGAACCCACTGACAAAATCTCACACAAAACTTCTCTAACCAGAGTCTCAAAAAGATAGTTCCATGTTGCATGGGCTACCCCTCCAGCCACTATGGGACATATGCAACCCATATGACTCACAAACAAAACATGACACATACAACTATTTCCTAGATCAGCTCACTTCAGATGACCAAGCCCAAGTAACAAAATCAAAGGTTCTTTTGTGCTTCTTTCTTTTGGTTCACACATATGTTCATATATAAAATACACAAAAGACTATTTTGTTTTTGATTAAAGCTTCTAATTTGGGCAAGGCAAGAGCTGATACTGCAGTACTCATCCATTTTGTTCCTACCACTCTTGAAAATGTGTGTTAATTTACCCAGAGATTGTACCGCAGTAAAAATAACTTCACATGTACCTGTAATGCCTCACAGCTCAAGGAATATGAAAACAAAAAGAGTTCATGAGAGTCACATGTGTTCTGGTGAGAATACAAAAGAAGCTACTAATTAGGAAAAAACAAAATGACCATGGATAGAGCAGCTGCAGTAATTTGCTGCGCCTTTCTGCCATTATGGGAAACTGCATGCATTATCACAGTCACTTATCACAGCATAAAGAGACTTCATCAGTTTATTTTCCCCTCCCCATAAATTCATCCACTTTAGGCTATGGAAAAGCAGTTCACAAACCTAAGGTTGAAATGCTGAGGTTCAGAAAATGTTCAAAAAGTGGCCTTCAACAGATTTTGTAAACAATGTTTTTGAATAATTTTCAATTAGAGTCACAACGTGTTTGGTTGCAACATTCACTTTCCCTTGATGAGAATCCAGGAAAACTACTATTTTACTTGCTGAAACATGGAAGGAACATAGTCTCAGTTGGCAATAAATAAAACAAGAAGATGGGAGTTGGATGGGAAAAAAAGAAAGAAAAAAAGTTGCCAGCCAAACAGAACTAATGTGTTTAAAATACATTCTGAAGTGTAAAGGAAACTAGTAAAAATTAAGCAGGACTTAGAACCACATTTTCTTCAGATGAAGGTGGAGAGATGAGGGTTCCAGATCCAGCAGTACTGTTGAGTTCTGCCATGCTCTCGAAATAAAGGATAGCATGACCTGAACCACAAATGGACAAGTCTATTCAGAGGACAAATTTTGACAAATCCCACCCACATCTGGACATATAGAGAGCATCTCTAAGCACACCAAACTGAGAATGTCTATAAACATGAAGTCATTCTGGTTTTAAAAGTCATTAGAATATCCAGAGGAAAAACAAGAATTCACTCATTCCACTATACAGAGAACTGTACTCCCTGTGTGTCTGCTATTTTCCATGTGAAATGAAGATTTCTGTTAAACTATCAGGTGTCACATGCATAATTTTAAATAGCAACATATTATTTAAAACTGAATTATGAGCTCTGGATTGAGTTTAGCTGTGTTCCCTCCTCCCATGACAGAGAGGCCATGTGGGAAGCAGGCCTGGCCAGTCCGTCTTACACAGCTGGCATGGAGAAAAAGCAGCACACCTTTCAATAATTGCTTTCAACAAATAGTAACTGTGCATCTGTTGTGGCCTCACCCAAACATAATGAGTCTGGGGATTGTCTACGGAATATGGTGTGGGAAGCTAATTTCCAAGGCTGAACCAAATAAGCTAATCCAAAACAGAGAGTCAAACAAGGGCAACCTGGGGATAACACTGGTAATGGGGATGCAAGGGAAGCAGAAGACAGGAGCCCATAAATAAAAAGTGATCTAAACAAATTTGGCAGATAGTTGTTAATGCCCCCTGAAGGGCTTGGCACATTCATTTGAGTATATCAGTATCATTTGAAGGAGCTGGAATGTGAAAATAAATTACACTATTTCTTAAAAAACAATGGGCTCAAATAAGCAGCTTATGGCATAGGGCAATCATTTGAGACTGTATTTAACACTAGCCTTTCCTGTGTTCTCCTTGCAAGAATCAAAGAAACATAAAAATTAGGAAAACAACATCTGGACCAATAGAGGATTGAGCAGTAGTGCCAAGAAATAAAACAATTTTGTTGTAAGTCAATGGAATTTCGGGAGTTTGTTTGTTCTAGCAGCATACTGATATGCTATTTTTCTAATTATAAAATAAAAACAATAAAACAATTTAAACAAAGGTGTAGAAATAGATGGGCAGTTTGTACGCCAAATTATTCACTGTGGTTAGCTCTGGGAAAGTAGAAGAAATGGTCCTGAGAATGGTGGATAAAAGGGATTATTTCTCCTATTAAAAAAAAAAAGACTTGAAACAATTATAACAACGCAATAATTACTAATTTAGCTTTTGGTACATGGGTATTTTTTATACAATTCTTTGTAGTACACTACATTTTTACTATCATAAAATTAAAAATAAACACAATTACATATATTCGCTTAAGAAAATTGGGGTATGTATAAAAGCATAGAGGAAAATTAAAACCACCCATAATCCTGTCAAGAGATAAAATTTTACCAACGCTGTGAATATATACATACATACATACACTATTTTTATAAAATAAGTTTACACAATCTATGGCCTGCTTTCTTTCATAACAATTAAAATTTCCCCATTATATTAAATAATATTTTATAGCATACTAATTTTCTTGAGTAAAATACATACAAAACAGAAGATCAAAAAGTTCTTATTTCCCTCCATCACCTAATGTTATTCCTCCATTATTTGCCAACTTGATGAGTGAAAAATATTCCATATTCTTTATTTTGCATTTGTTTGATTGCCAGTTAGGCTATACATTTTTGTGTGTATATATAACATTGCAACATTGGTTACCTATAGTGGCTACCTCCTCTATTTGCCTGGACTTTCTCTCCTTTCTGAGGAAGAACTGACCTTCTCCTTTCCCACATGGTTCTGAAGGAAGGGGATTTGCCCATTGTGCAGGGATCCCTAAGTGCAGGGATTAGCATGTAACCCAGTCATCCTCCTGGTAAAGACTGCAGAAACAGTTCTAACAGTTCTAAGAGTTCTAAGAGGGAAGCTCTAACAGTTCTATTTATTTATTTTTTTTAATTAATTTTTTATTTTTTATAAACATATATTTTTATCCCCAGGGGTACAGGTCTGTGAATCACCAGGTTTACACACTTCACAGCACTCACCAAAGCACATACCCTCCCCAATGTCCATACAGTTCTATTTATAATGATAAATACCCACGTGAAGAGAAAACAAAGATCCCAAACAACCTAACTTTACAATTCAAACAACTAGAAATAGAACTAAGTTCAAAGTAAGCAGAAGAAAAGAGGTAACAAAATTCAGAACAGAAATAAATGAAATTGAGAACAGAAACAATAAAAAAAATCAATAAAACTATGACTTAGATTTTTGAAAAGATAAAAGATAAAAACCTTTAGCTAGGCTTATAAAAATAAAGGAGGACTCAAATAATAAATAAAAGGGATGTTACAACTGATATGATAGAAATACAAATGATCTGGCGATTCACAGACCTGTACCCCGGAGGATAAAAATATATTATATGTTTATTTTAAAAAAGAAAAAGAAAAAAATAAAATAAAATAAAATAGTCTAAAAAAAGAAAAGAAAAGAAATACAAATGATCATTAGAAACTTCTGTCAAAATTTATATGCCAATAAACTGGGTAATCTAGAAGAAATGGGTAAATCTTGGAAACATATAACCTACCAACACTGAATCAAAAAGAAATAGAAAATCTGAAAAGACAATAATGTGTAAGGAGACTGAATCAGTAGTCAAAAGCCTCCCAACAAATAAAATCCCAGGACCCAATGGCTTCCCTGGTGTATTCTACCAAACTTTTAAGGAAGAGCTAAGGCCAGTCTATCTCAAACTACTCCAAAAAACTGAAGAGGATAAAACATTCCCAAACCCATTCTACAAGGCTACCATTATCCTGATAAGGTTAGGCACAGATAAGGACACTACAGGAAAATAAAACTTCAGGCCAATATCCCTGATGAATATAGATGTAAAATTCTCAAGAAAATAATAGCAAATAAAATTCAACAGCACATTAAAAGCACATTCAAAAGCACATTAAATTGATGACCAAGTGAGATTTATCCTTGGGATGCAAGGATGGTTCAACATACACAAATTAGTCAATGTGATACACTACATTAGTAAAATAAAAATCATACAATCCTCTTAACAAATGCAGAAAAAGATCTGAAAGAAACCAACATCCATTCGTGATAAAAGAATCTCAAAATATTGAATATAAAAGGAAGGAACTCAACATAATAAAGCCCATGTATGACAAGCCTATAGTTAACATCATACTCAGCGATAAAAAGCCAAAAGTTTTCCTCTAAAATGAAGAACAAGACAAGAGTGCCCATTTCCACCAGTTAGAATCAACATAGTACTGGAAGTCAAGCCAGAACAATGAGGCAAGTAAGAGAAATAAAGACATCCAAATTACAAAGGAAGAAACAAAACTACCTCTTTTCACAGATGTTATTATCTTAAATAGAGAAAATCCTGAATACCCCACTGAAAAAGTGTTAGAACAAATAAATTCAGTAAAGTTACAGGATACAAAACCAACTTGCAGGGACACCTGGGTGGCTCAGTTGGTTAAGCAGCTGCCTTGGGCTCAGGTCATGATCCCAGTGTCCTGGGATCGAGTCCCACATTGGGCTCCTTCCTCAGCAGGGAGCCTGCTTCTCCCTCTGCCTCTGCCTGCCACTCTGTCTGCCTGTGCTCACTCTCTCTGACAAATAAAATCTTAAAAAAAAAAAAAAACCAACATGTAGGTATCAGTTGAATTTCTATATACTAACAATAAAATACCTGAAAAAAATTAAGAAACCAATTCAGTTTACAGTAGCATCAAAAAGAAAATAAAAATAAGTTTAACCAAGGAGGTAAAGATCTGTACACTAAATTGTAAAATTGGTATAGAACCACAAAAGACATCAAATAGACTGAGCAATCCTGAATAAGAACAAAGCTAAAGGAAGGAGTCATAGTTCCTTATTTCAAACTAAATCACGGGATGCCTGGGTGGCTCAGTCAGTTAAGCCACTGCTTTCAGCTCGGGTCATGATCCCAGGCTCCTAGGATCAAGTCCTGTATTAGGCTCCTTGCTCGGCAGGGAGCCTGCTTCTCTCTCTGCCTCTGCCTGCTTGTGCGCTCTCTCTCTCTGACAAATAAATAAATAAATTAAATCTTTTTTTAAAAAAGTAAATCATAAAAACTAAATCACAAAGCTATGGTTCTCAAAATAGCACAGTATTGGCATAAAAATGCACATAAAAGCCAATGGAACAGAATCAAGAACCCAAAGATAAACCATACAGGTTTATTTATATATTCACATATTTATATATGGTCAGCTAATCTTAGACTGAGTCCCAAGTACACACAATGGAAAAAGGATGGTTCCTTCAACAAATTCTGCTGGGAAAACTGGATAATCACATACAAAAGAATCAAAGTGGACCTCTCGGTCTTGATTTTTTTTATGTGATACTAAAACAAAGGCAACAAAAACAAAAATTTAAAAAGTGAGACTTCATCAAACTAAAATACTTCTGCATAGCAAAGCATTCAATAAAACCAAAAAGCAAACTACAGAATGGGAGGAAATATTTGCAAATCATGTATCTGAAAAGGGGTTAATAATCAAAATACATAATTAACTCATATAACCAAATAGCAAAAAAAAAAAAAAACCACCCACAACAACAAAAAAAAGCAGCCCAATCAATCAATAGGCAAAGAATGTGAATACATATGTTTCCAGCTGAAGAAAACATTTGCAAATCATACATCTAATAAGCAGTTAATATCTAAACTATATAAGTAACTCATACAACTCAATAACAAAATAACAATTTTAAAATGGGCAAAGAACAAGAATATATATATTTCCAAAGACACACAAATGGCCCACAGATATATGAGAAGGCACTAAACATTGTTAATTGGGAAACAGAGGTGAAAATAATAATGCGGTATCACCTTACACTTGTTAAAATGGCTATTCCTAAAAAAGACAAAAGATAACAAGTGTTAATGGGGATGTAGAGATAAAGGAATCCTTGTCCACTGTCAATGGTAATGTAAATTCATGTAGCACTATAGAAAATATGAAGACTCCTCGAAAAATTAAAAATAGAACTACCATGTCACACAGCAAACCCATTTCTTGACATGTATCCAATGGAAATGATGTCATTATCTAGAAGAAATATCTGCATCCCCCTGTTCATTACAGCATTATTCATGATAATCAAAATGTGGAAATAACCTAATTGTCCATCAATGTATGAATGGATAAAGAAGATACAAATGAAGAGGGTATATATATGCACATACATACACACACGTTTATATATATACACACACACTACACACCATCGAATATTATTCAGCCAAAAAACAGATTTGCAACAACATGGATGAATCTGGAGGGCTAAGTAAATTAAGCAAGATAGAGAAAGACAAATACTGTGAGATCTCACTTATATGTGTAATCTTAAAAAAACAAACTCATAAAAACAGAGTACTTGTTGTTCCTAGAGACTGGATGGTGGAGAATATGGGAGGTTAGTCAAAGGGAACAAATTTCCCATTAGAAGATGCATAAGATCTGAGGACCTAATGTATATCAAGTACTATAATTAACAATACTGTATTGTATACTTGAAAGTTGTCAAAAGAGTAGATCTTAAATGTTCTCACCACAAAATAAAGGTAACGATGTGAGGTAATGGATGTGTTAACTAACCTTTTTGTGGTAATCATTTCACAATACTTATGTGTTATCAAATCACCACACTCTGTACCTTAAATTTACACAATGTTATATGCCAATTATATTTCAATAAACCTGTGTGGGTTTGGGGTGGAGGAAGAAAGGAGATCTTCTATGGTCTCTTTCAGACCTTCCTATTTCACTATATTGCCTTCCTGACCTCTACTTGTTCCCCATAAATTAGTGACTTAGTACACTCCTTTTTTCTGATAAAACTTAATACAGAAAAGATTTTGGGTAGCCAGAACTCCTTATATTTGTCTTCTATTATGATACTAGCTTTATTCATATTGCCTTCTAAGCATTCTTTATTCATTGATGGCATATGTCTTTCATATATATATATAGTAAATATTTTCTATTTTATTTGCTTTATTTTATTTATTTTATTTTAATTTATTTGATTTTTATTTTGCTTTATTTTGCTTTATTTTTTTATTACTTTCAATGCGCTTTTCTCTTTTATTGTTTCTTCCTGAGTTGCTACACCTAGAGAAAACTTTCTTAACCGGATGTCTCATATATAATTACTTGTGTTCTCTTCTATTCCTATTAATGAGTACTTTTTTTTCATTTTAATACATCTAGAATGTGAGAGGTTTTTTTTTTTTTTTTTGAGAGGTTTTTTAAGTATATGTATATATAGATCTAGTAATTGTTGGAGAAGTTAATATATTTTAAGTAGAGGAACCTCTAGCTTGATTTTGCATTAACTGCTTCTTATCCTGAAGTCTGATCAAGATTGTGGTGGTTAATTTTATGTGTCAACTTGACTGAGCTAAGGGATCCCTAAATAGTTAGTAAAACATTTCTGAGTGTGTCTGTGAGGGGTGTTTCTGAAAGAGATAAACATTTGTATCAGTCAACTAAATAAAGAAGATTGCTTCTCCAATGGAGGTAAGATTCGGCCAATCTGTTGAGAGCTTTTAGGACAAAAAAGACAGAGGAAAGGCAAATTTGCTTTCTGCTTGACCTAGGACATCTATCTTCTTCTGCCCGTGGACACTGACACTCCTGGTTCTCAGGCCTTCAGGCTTGGACCTGTTCCATCAACCTGCTATGCCATCAGTCACTCCCTTGGTTCACAGGCCTATAGACTCAGACTGAATTATACATTTAACCTTTGTAAGTCCTCTTGGTTACAGATGGGAGACTTAGGACTTCTCAGCCTTTGTAATAACATAAGCCAAATAAATATCAATATATACGGAAAAATACTTATGGAAAAATATACATAGATATGTGTACATACATACACATACATATACATACAAACACATATATATTATACATAATATATATGTATATGACATATTTATATTTATATTTGTATTGTTTCTCTGGAGAATCCTAACTAGTACAAAGCCCTTGAGATTCTACCTAGGTTTCTGGTCCAAAGGATCTAAAGATATCATCACACTTAGGTCAGCCATCTTAATTGAAGAAATTTTAGGACAGTTTTATATCTATCTCCACTGCTGCATCCAGACATTTTCACTATTCCCACACTAGCTACAGCCTCAGTCATCAAAGTGAGGAAAGGAACTTCATCACTGATGTCAGTTAGCCATTAATTATTTTTCTTAGATTAGGATTGTGCTATTATGGCAGTTAGACAATGCTGCTTCTAATTGCAAAATGCCTTATTACTTTCAGTATACCTTGGCTGTAATGTTACTCCTGCGTGTGTTTCTGTGTGTTTACATGTGTGTGTGTCTTTAAATACACATAAAATTTAAACAACTACATACTAAGATGCATATTCCTAGTGTCTCATAAACTTTACCCTCACAGATATGGTTCTGGGAAACCCTGCTTTGTCAATCAATCCTCCTGCCCAGGGCCAGACTGCAGGGAGGTACATAACATAAATGTGACAACTGCTACCCTAGGAGAACACCTAGTAGAGTAAAACAATCAGGACCAAGAAACAAACAGAAAAAGACAAATCTAAGTAACAGAAGTTTTAAAAAATATATACAAGTATCAGCTACAAATTAATAAAACACATACACCAAAATGGTTTTAACAGTTCGACTCTAAGAACAGAGACCCCATGACCCTATGACGTGGCTAGGAGGTGAGGTCTTTGGGGCTCTAAATATATGGTCATGATCAGCTGGTCTAGAGGAATAGACTATCCAATTTACTTAGGGCTCTGTGTTAATATAAAACTAAGTGCAAGTTCTCAAACCATCATAAATTGTAAAAGGTCTCTGTTCCTTCCTCCTTCTATCTCATCACTTTTTCCACTTATTTTACTTATTAAAAATATTTTTATATTCTCATAAAATATAAAATTCATATATAATATCTTCAATAAAATGGGTTCTTTGTTAAGCACCGGAAACACAGAATGAAAAAATTCAGTCCCTACCCTTATAGAGTTCACAATTTAATGAGATCCACAGGTTGGAGACAGACAAAAAATTTTAGTACAGTGTGGAAAATGCTACCGGTATGGGGAGAACAGGGGTAGAAAAAGACATAGGAGGTTTCTTGGAAGAAGTGTTACACTGACAGTTGAAAGATAAATAGAAATATGGTGTGTGGGTGTGTGTGTGTGTGTGTGTGTGTGTGTGTGTGTGTGTGTGTGTAGAGGACAGGTTTATGGAGTTGGAAGGAAAAGAGCATAAGCATTGTGCATGATCACCCAAAGAAGCACTATCAAAATAAATCCATTGTGTTTTTACAGCTCTTTACAGGTTTACAAAACACTTCCTTCTTGGCCACAACCATTGATAAAAATAGAAACAAGGTGATGGGATCTCAATCTCCAAATCCAAAACCAGCTACCTGCAATGGCTTTAGCCACTCCAGCAGGGTCTTGGAAATACAGATCATGCAGAAACAGAGATCTTATAGATCATTATAGCTGGCAAATACATGGTATTTACTAAAAGCCAGGGCTAAGGTCCCAGATCAGTGAGTATTTTCCTACCCTTGAGATCTAGACTAAGCACAAAAATTACTTTGGTATAAAACGGTTCTTTGTATATTGTGCACACTGGGACCCCAGTGTTTTCCAAAAAAGCCACAGAGTAGCACACTAAGCAGTAGGTATCCAGGGTCCCACTCCTGATTGCCTTTTTATTGGTTTATGTATTAGAGTTTTGCCTAAGATTTTCTTGAAAAGGGTTTTGCTTTTAAAACAAAAAATTTTTTAAGCTTAAAATCATTATCACACTAACCTATACATTAATTACTTCTAGATTTTTCAAAATGGTATCTGGAATACCCTGAACCACTAATAAAATTTATAAAGATAAAATGGTGGACATTCTGATCCTAAGGTCTTCCCCAAAACACTCCTCTTCCTATATCCAAACTCTCTAGATCCCCATTTCCTAATCTTTTTGATTCCTAATGTTCCAAACTTCAATTCAATATGGTTTCTTCCCAGGGACAAAGATATTATTCTTTCTTCTGAGCCAGGGACCTTATATTTATAACAAGAAATCCTCTAAGCAAAATCTGTGGCTTGGCACAAACCCCACCATCCAAACCTCCTTATCTTCAGTTTGTATTCGTTGAATCTGATGCATTCCCAGGGATTTTTTTTGTCACATCTGGCCTTTTTCTGCCAATATAGCTTCTGCCTCTACCTCCTCCTCTAGAAGTCCATCAGCCCATAATTCTTGTGGCCAAGTAAGGTACAAATTTTGCTTCTACATTTGTCCTGGTTATAGATTTTCCTCAAAAGATGTTTTAATTAGAATTGCTACTACTGATGTTTCAAAGGCCACTAAGTGCATTCATAAGCCCAGAGAAAACGGATACATACTCAACTATGCACTCTCCCCCAAACATTTTACTTTAGAATTATTCAGGGCTATATACTTTATTTGTTTATTTATTTATTTTTTTAAATTAAATTGATTTATTTATTTTCAGAAAAACAGTATTCATTATTTTTTTCACCACACCTGGGTATTTACCCCAAAGATACAGATGTCGTGAAAAGAAGGGCCATCTGTACCCCAATGTTTATAGCAGCAATGGCCACGGTCGCCAAACTATGGAAAGAACCAAGATGCCCTTCAACGGATGAATGGATAAGGAAGATGTGGTCCATATACACTATGGAGTATTATGCCTCCATCAGAAAGGATGAATACCCAACTTTTGATGGACGGGACTAGAAGAGATTATGCTGAGTGAAATAAGTCAAGCAGAGAGAGTCAATTATCATATGGTTTCACTTATTTGTGGAGCATAACAAATATCAGGGAGGACAAGGAGTGTTAGAGAGGAGAAGGGAGTTGGGGTAAATTGGAAGGGGAGGTGAATCATGAGGGCTATATACTTTAAACAATAGCAGAACATCCTTTACTGCCACTCATCTATCTGCTGCTAAATGTACTTCCTTTCTGCTTACCCTATTCCTTTTATGTTCAGCTGGGTTTTAAAAGTTCCAATCTGTTTCTTAATTTGCTTCTGAATTTTCTCTGAGCTTTTTATCTTTGAAAGTAACAAAAATTGAATTCAAAGTCTCAGAAATAAATACAATCTATGCAACTGGGAAGCCCAAGGGATGATAACTTCAGGCATAGCTGAGTCTTAAGAGTTCAAAAGATGCTATCAATTCAGCTAGTTTCTCTCTCTCCCTCTCTTCTTTCTCTCTCTTGCCACCCTTCTCTCTTGGCCCCTTATTTCTCTCCCCCGTGCCTGCCTCCTTCCCCTCTCTATCTTCATTTTTCAGTTCATGTTTCTCCTATATTGGCCTGTACTCAAGCAACTCCATGTGTCAACAAATATGGTCCTTAGCACCTGTGTTTTAAAAGCAGAGGGACTTTTTCCAGTATGCCTATCAGAGAAGGATACCAACTGCCCTTGTCTATGTCCACCCATGGGCCAATTATGGTAACTGTGAAGGAGAAGAATAACTATTGACTACACTAGATCACCTGCAACCCCCCTGCAACTCTCTCTCCCAGCCCTGGCCTCACCACAGAGATATGGATATGACCCAGTTTTCCGGTACTTCCTAAAAAGAAACAAAAATAAGAACAGATATAAGAATTAGCATTATTGATTGCATTTGAGTGTCTTTCTTCCTTTTTTAATCCTCTCAATGTCTTTTATTTTACTGCAAAATTAAAAAACTAGTCTAAGCAAATGGACTTAAACTCTGGGTTTCTGATATTCTCCCTCCAAAGCTTAAGTGGTAGCTTTTACCCTCATACCAAATGTTGCATCTTTCATTGGCTGATTAGATTTTCCCTTTATGTGGAAGCAAATAGCTCTGACCCAAAATGTCCTAGATGGAGTCTTTTTTTAAAATTTCTTGTTTCGTCTTTGGGTTCTCAATAAATCTGCTAAATTTTTCCTCTACTCAGCCCAAAAAACACATATGACTGATGTGATACGAACCCCTTTATTTCTCTATTTCCTACTTATGCTAAATTTTATCACTCCCTTATGATTACACTCACATTCTAATTTCCCTGACATATATAATCATCATTTTCTATTCTGTCCATCCTGGCATAGAAATATGATTGATTGATAGATGATGAGTGGAAAATAGTAGATGACAGACAGATGGACAGGTAGATAAAGAGAACCTAAGATAGATAAAGCCATTCCATCTACCAAAAGTTACAATTACAATTCAAACAAGAGACCTGAAAGGCTCTGCCTAAAGCAATACATTCCCACTCCCTACAAACACCTACCAAGAACCCTTCCCAGTGCTAGATTGCCTCTAGCCAATGCTCTCTGAAGCTCCTTGAGCTGACCTTCCCGAATGAAGAATCAGAGAAATGATTCCCCATACTTGCCAAGGCCAGATTGCTCCAAATGGCTTGTGATTCTCCCAGGTTATCTTATTACATAAGGCTCATGAATGAGCTCTGAAAAATAATATCCTCTCCCATCCATGTCACATCTCATTAGCTGAAGGCCCTAATCAAGATAATCTTCCAAATCAGGAAATATTTTTCTGTTTACATAGGATAACACCCATCAGAAAGTACTTGAAATCTTAGAATCCCTAAATGAACTTGCCTCCCCAAATTTAGTTCCTGATATATATCCTAGCTCCCAGCTGCAAATGATAGCCATGCACCTGAGAGGTGAAACCAGGCTCAGTCTCATTATATCCTCCCATGGACACAGGAGGAGAAGAGAAAGCCCCTTCTTTTCATCCAAATCTCCATACCATCTTTCATCTCCATACCATTCTTTCATCCATACCAAATCTCCCTTAAACCATCCCTTCAATGTTACCATCTCCGTGCTGATCTACTTGATCTTTCAAGAGCCAGAGACACAAACCATTAAGAGATACCACATGGGAATCAGAAAAGAAAAATTCAATAGAAATCCAAAAGGGAAGTGATCAAAGTGAACACATCACCCAGAAAAGGGAGCCCTGCAGAAAATATACTGAGTGATATCTCAGGAAGAATATTTGTCCCAGTTACGAAAATATTTTTTTCAGCCAAACCCACTGAACAATGTAAAGGAACTTCCTCAGCCACCTTTGCTTTTCTACACACACACACACACACACACACACACACACACACGCACACACACACGCACACACACACCACTTTATTTAAAGCTTGATGTATAAATAGTTAATAAATATATTGCCTAGAGACCTACACCAATGAGAGAAACATATACTTACTCTACGCTCTTAGCTAAAAGAAATATTTATTTTTGTCAGTAACATAGTTATTAGAGCTCTTAAGAGAGAATTTTGGAAAGATAGAGGTCTATGTTCAAAGGATGGTTAACACTCAAGAAACAGTTTAGAACAGAGATAAGGTGGGTACGTTCAGTTAGATCTTGGTTCAAATCCCAGCTTCAATTACTTAATTCTCTAAGCTTCAATTTTCTCTTGGGTAAAACATAAACTTTCTCCCCATACGATTATTGGGAGAATAAATTAGAAATTTGACATAGAGTACCCAATAAATGATAATGAACTATAGGATTTTTTTTTTAAGATTTTATTTATTTATTTGTCCGAGAGAGAGAGGAGCGAGAGTGAGCACAAGCAGACAGAGTGGTAGGCAGAGGCAGAGGGAGAAGCAGGCTCCCGGCTGAGGAAGGAGCCCCATGCGGTACTCGATCCCAGGATGCTGGGATCATGACCTGAGCTGGAGGCAGCCGCTTAACCAGCTGAGCCACCCAGGCATCCCGAACTATAGGATTTTATTAAGATTTTATTCTTAAGTCTATTGTACTTTAAAATTTAGAGTGGTAACTCTTCCCTTTCTTCCTAGCTTTAGAAAAGAATCTTAAGTGTTATAATGAACCATTAGCAATTACAACAGAATCCAGTGCCTAAACAAAAAGTCAAATTTAGCCAGGCATGGGTTTATTTGAACCAACTCTACCATGGAATTTTATATGGCAATATTTCCCAGTTGTGCTATAATATATTTACTCAGGTCCATCAACCAATAATTCTTAACTTTTGCTATCCCCAATCTTAAGTATTTCAACAAAATGCATCTTCCTATATCTGTATGCATCAGCATTGTCTCCCATGAGACAATGGAGGAGAAGAGAAAGCCCCTTCTTTTCATCCAAATCTCCATACCATCTTTCATCTCCATACCAGTAGTTCTAGTGTCAAAACTCTTGTTTCAAGCAAACCTTTATGTAGATTACAAAATGATAGCAATAAACAGATCATTGTTTCTGTGTCACTCTAGCACTGTATCCTCTTAGTATATCACTACTGGAACCAAAAACAAACTTGATCTTTTCTTCTCCAAAAAAATAAGCACTGCATCCAATTACTAAAAAGTAATCAATGTTCCTGTAAAGCAAATTCTCAGATATTTCTCAGCCTTTCATGTTCTGTCTTTCAAGTTTTAAAAAACATAAAGAGAAAAAGAAATAAGTCTATATGATGTAGTGCTTATTAAACATATGGAGAACATGCTTCTCAGTGTGAAGAAAAACTGAATCAGAGTCAAAGGACCTAGGATTCAATCCACCTTTACCACTTATAAGCTTCAGCCATTTAAGCTAAGCTTCAGTTTTCTCATCTGTAAAACAAGAATAATAGGTGCCTCATAGAATAATGTGATAATTCAATGAAAAATGCTAGCTCCAATATTTTCATGTAGTAGGTCCTCAAAAAAAAAAAAGTACAAAATGCCTAAATATTGGAGTTATCTCTTGTTCCTTAGTCTTAGGAAAGAAAATTAATTCAGTTAATCAGGGCATTCCCTAATAGAGTATTGGCTTCCCAGTAGTTCTAGTGTCAAAACTCTTGTTTCAAGCAAACCTTTATGTAGAAGCATAAAATGTTACATGTTAAAATATGAAGCAGAAGCAGAGCTCCTTCTTTCAACCACCCATCCATCTATCCACCCATGAAATATCACTGGTGTTGAGCATTGTATTAGACATTGGAAGTACAAAAAATAATATATGGCTCCTGGGGCACCTGGGAGGCTCAGTGGTTAAGCATCTACCTTCACATTCAGGCCTTGATCCCAGGGTCTTTGGATCAAGCCCCACTTGGGGCTCCCTGATCAGAGGGAGTCTGCTTCTCCCTCTCTTCCTGCCCCTAATCCTACTCAAGCTCTCTGGGGTGTGCACCTGCTCTCTCCCTCTCTCTCTCTCTCTCAAATAAAAAAGAATCTTAAAAAAAGAAAAAAAAGAAAGAATAATATATAGCTCCAGCTCTCAAGGAAATTGGCATATATTGGCATATTGAAGCACTATCATGTGTAACCTGTTTTGGTTGAGTCTTAGATGTTGGTTGATTCAAAGTGAGAGATCCTGGATGGACACACAGAAACTAAGGTCAGAAATAAGGGTACATGAAATGGGTTGTTTGCTGCAAACCTAGCAGAATGTAACCTGAAGTCAAAGTCTTAAAAAAGAGGCTGGGAAACAAGAACAGTCTGAAACATCAAGTACAAACATCAAGTTCCAATGGGAAGGCTCGACACTTACATCAAGCAAAACAAAGTAAAGATTCCAGAGACAGATACTGGAGAGATTTCATGTGGTGATGGTTTACTGAAGAGGGGTTATAATCCAAAAGGCATGGCTACTTAAGAATTGTGTAGGAGAAAGTAGCAAATGGCTTAGAACCAGTTTGAAGAAGGAAAACATGATAGATATATAGGAAAATACATTCAATAAAGTAATATATAAAACTTGAAGTATAATGTTCAGTGAGACACCATATCCTATGGTAAACATTGATGATTTACAGTGTACTCAAAGGAAGGAAGTGCATAGGTAAAATGGCCCAGATAGGATTTCACCCTAGGAATGCTTGAGGCAACTGGGTTTATTAAGCCTAGAGAAGAGAAAGCTTATGGGTACCATGAAAACAGACACTAAATATCCAAATGGCTATGGGAGAGAGAGGAAGTAACATTTTGAGCTCTCAAAAAGCCATTCCCAGAGCTTTCCCTAAGATCTCTAGTCTCTTCTGAGATACAAACAAATCTAACTATAATCTAAGTAGTTAATCGAGGTTGTCCACTTGAGCTTTAAACACAGCTGCCTTAAATTAACTGTATTATTTCCTTCCCAAACTTCTTCTCATCTTCTATACCATATTCTTTTTTACTGCCATTCCCAAGTTAGTCAAGGAAGAAACCTAGAAATCATACAAGGTATTCATTTTCTCTCACACCTCCACATCAATTTAATTACTAAATTTTCTTCATTCTTTTTCCTTAACACATAAAGGGAGTTTTCTAGGAAAAAAAAAAAAAAAACTAGGACCATAGTTCAATTTCCTACCTAAAACAAATGGATCTCTGTTACCTAGAGTAGACTTTCTCAGTCCACACAGTACCAACCACAGTCCTCAGGACAGTGTCTGAGTGCATAGGTAAGTGTGTCCCAGGTACAGAAGCTTGGGAAACGGTTGAACTGAAATCTCTTGGTGATCACAATCAACATTAGCATACTAAAGTATGAGAAGTCTTTATCTAAAGAAAATTGTTTTGATTTGTATAATCAGTATTTCTTAGGGCTGTTTGGTTTTTGAACCCTTAAGACCTCTTATTTTTCTATAGAGTTAGTGTTCCATAGAATATATTTCAGTGAATATTGGGCTATAAAACAAAATACCCTATAAAACTATTTAGAAGCAGTTTACAACTTTATCTGCTACTGTATTTATCAATCAATCAAATCAGGAAATATGTATTGAACAGCTATAATGTTATGTGCTAAGGATATAATAGTAAGCAACTAGACATGGTTCCTGTTCTCAGGCATTTACTTACAGTTTCTAAAAATTATGATATTTTTTATTTCTCTAAGCCATGCCCATTCCATAGAATGCCCTTCTCCCATCTTCATCTTATAACCTCCTCATGCTTTGGCTGCTTACACCCTAAATTATAAGTTCCTTGACCACTGAGTATCTTATTTTTATTTTCCTATGTCTAACACATAGTCTACTCAATAAATGCATATTACATTAATAAATGGATAAATGACTTAAGATATTAAATGGCTTTATTTTAATATTTTGAGTTTATAATCTCTAATTAAAACATTTTTATAATAGTGATTTCAAATGCAAAGACATTAATAACATTATTTTAAGGAAATGCTTATAAATGTCTCTTTTTAAATTTCATCTTCTGACTTCTTAACATAATTATTTAGCATAAATTACAGGTACACCTGTCATATCCTTAATTGTACATGAAGCACTAATTTGGAAGAGTTTTAAAAATTTATGTTACATGGAAATTGAAGTAAAATAGCAATTAAAAATTGAACTTAAATTTTAAATGATCTGATCTCAGAAAAACACAAATACACAGTAAAATTGCTTTGTCCTATTATTAACATAAACTCTAAGTGTCACAAATATTCACCTTTTGGTATTCCACAAATTTGATGAGACTAAATGGACCCAGGAGAATTTGTCAATGGGTTGAGGAATCAGAGAGCTAAGTTCATTTTTTTTACACTAACAACAGTGAATATGCTAGGTTTACAGATCATATATAGTTAGAATGTTAACTAAATCTATCAGAGTCAAGTATCAGCAAGTGGGTCATTCTGGTGAATGTGGTTAAAAGAAGAGAGATTTACAGAGAAATATTTATCCATTAATAATGAAGAAAAGCACATGATATAAATGGAGGGGGGAAATAAACTTGAAGATAAGGAAAGAGGTTAGAGGCTGGCAAAAAATGGCAGTTGTGGAAGCTAGGTGATGAATACATGAGGAGACATTATACCATTCTTCCTGATTTCATGCACAAGTTCTCCAGGCAAAATGATTACAATGCCACACTAAATATGGGATCTACACAAAGAAATTAAGACTAGAACAGTAGTAACAAAACAGAAGTAAAATATTTCTTACTTTTAATTGTTCTTAAAAAAAACTTGATGGTCCAAAGCAAAAATACCTGCAATATATTTGTGTTTGGGCATATGTAAAAGTAAAATATATGACAACAAAGCACAAAGAATGGAAGGGATACATCAAAGGGTATAATATTTTAAAAGTAGGATGTCAAGGGGAAAATGGAATCCAGACTGAAATTAATCTAACCATACAACAAATGAATCTCAAAACCTCAAAGAGAACTGGAAAAAAGTTATTGAACTAAATAAATTTGGAAAACATTTTTGCAGGATACTGTAAAGCTAAAGGCGAAAGAAACTACACTCAAACATCATCCTATAAATTTATTTACATGGGTATTTGTTACCAGTTCTCAAAGCACTTTACTTGTGGACTAGGTTTGAACAAATAAGCAAATACATATAATGAGAAGCATCTTTCCCACTGTTGAACTAAGGACATTAAAAATAAGGAATGACTGAAATCTAAAATGAACAGTGGAGTAGGACTGAAATCAGAACTATCAATAGGGATTCACAGACTTAAAAAAGCACAAACATACAGAAAGATGTACAAAAGTAGAAACAAATGTAGATGTTGGTCATGCATTAACTAGTATAAATGAGCCTACCTGAAAGAATTCTCACTAACTAAATTAGGAACAACTTGAACAATGAAATGTATAATAAGAGTATTGGATTATAACCCAATGATTTATTTAAAAATCCAACTGTTGATACTGATGTAACTAAATAACTGAATAAATAAACAAATAAAGAACAACTCTTCTTGCAGAATAATTTTAATTGAGAAATGTAGAAAGAATGAAGGAAAGAGAAAATCACCATTAGAACACCACAATATTTTGTTTTCAGGGAAGATCCACTGTTCGTAATTACAGAGCAATATTTAAGAGAAATTGAGTATCTACATAGTTTCAAACTAACTCTCCCCAAATTTTTACAAATCACAAAGGGAAAAATAGTAATGTTTAAAGAATCCCACCTGATACCACTTAACCAAGGTTAACGTCACTGCTAATACAGTTAACACTATGAAACCCCTGTTAAAATGCACTGAGAAGGGCATATAAGCTCTGTGGCATCCTTCCCAATAATGCATAATCCAACTTACTCATGAGAGAACATCAGACAAACCCAAACCGAAAGACATTCTGCAAAGTAACTGACCAAAAAAAAAAGTCAAAAGTTCCAAGGTCATGAAAGAGAAGTTAAAACTGAAGAGCTGTCACAACTGAAAGAATAAGGAAACATGAAACTAAACACTGGATTGGATCCTGGAAGAGAAATAGAACATTGGTGAGACACTCGATGAAATCCAAATGAATTATGTACTTAATAATATTTTACCAAGATTAATTTCTTAGTTTGGGTAAATGTTCTATTGTTTTATAAGATGTTAATATAAAGAGGAAACTGAGTAAAATTGGAACTCTTCTGTAAGTCTAAATTACATCTCAAAATTTAGAAGATGAATAGATGGATTAATGTTTAACCTTGATTTCAATGAACTCATAGTCTAAGGAGGAAAAAAACACATTAAACAATATTATAATGCGATAAGTATAAACAGAGATATAGAATTATGAAAGCCAAGGACTAACTTCTGAGCAAATCAAAGACTGTGTCTAGGAGAAAGTATAACATTTGAAATGAGCCCTATTACATGTTCCTGATAGAAGAAAGCCAGAATTTCCAGAAGTAATTTTTAAACATATATGAAAAACATATATGAAAGAAACTGCAAGCGGGTTGATACGTTTGAAGTAGAAGTGAAGTGCTAAAACTGGAGATACAAGTAATCTTTAGACCTGGTGGAATGTTATCTTCTATTCTAGGTAATTATAACAAAAAGACTTTACATCAAGGACTTGATCGAGGCAGTGTTATGTTTTAGACACATCACTTTGATAACATTATGGAGAATAAAATAAAAAAATCACAAAGCTTTATTTACTAGTTGAATGTTTATTCTTCCAATTTAACTTTTATCTAGACTGATATATTAATGCAAACCTATGCTAATTTCATAAACTCTCAGTAATGGAAATATTTGAAGTTTTCAAATGCCAATACCTTAAGTCTCACTCCTCAAATGAAACAGACTAGAAATATCTATTCCTCATATAGAAAATTTATTAAAATTAAAACACTATGCCTAATTAGTTCATCAGAAGTATTTTTTATACTTCTTTGGGTAACATTAATAATAAAGCTAATACTATTATTTGTGTATGCAATGAATATTCATTAAGCACCTACTGACACCAAGCATGCTATTATATGTGTTGAAGATTTAATATGAAAATATAGACCAATAAAACACCATTCATGGAGTTCATATTATAAGGATGAATGGTGAGATAGAAAAAATGATTAAATAAATTACATATTATCACTCATTGGAAAGTGATATAAGCTTTGGAGAAAAATAAGAGGTAATAGAAAAAAAAAACAAGAAAATATGGTATTATTAATAAGAAGTGAAGACAGTAATTTAAGGGGGGAAAATGATCTAAGTCTGTCAGAAGTGGCCAATGGTTCAAGTCAAATAGAGAACAAGAATTGTCAGTAATTTAAAGGTTATTGGGGCCGTGGCAAGAACAGTTTTGGTCAAGTAACTGGAGGCAAAAGCCAAATGAACTGAGTTCAAGAATGACTGGTAGTAAATAACAAAAGGATATAAAACTCTTGCTGGGAGTTTTGCTACAAAAGGAAGAAAAGTTGAGGTCAAGAGCTTCTCATTAAAATGGGACAAAAACAATATATGTTTATGTTGATAGGAATGATCCAATAAGAAGAGGAAATTGTTAGTATGGGAAAAGGAGAAGAAAATTGCTGGGACAATGTCCTTGTGTAAGAAGAAATAATGTAACCCAGCTCACTAATAGGGATGCCATCCTTAGATGGGAACAAATGGGATAGTTCATCTATAATAAATAGCAGGTATCAGGCAAAATATAGGAGTAAAGAAATGCTGACAAATAGTTAAATCTGCTTGTTGGAGATTTTGAAAGCCATCTTCTGAAAGTCAACAACTGAGAATAAAGATAGTTAAAAGGTCAGGAGATTAGAAGAAAGGGAAGAAGATATAAGGTAGTTAAGTAAGAAACTGGAAAATTGCATCAGAAGTACACAAGTATACGGGTTGAAAGAGAACATTAGAGGTTTGCATCATGAATTTCAAATGCCCTTCTGGTTTGTTGTTGTTTGTTTTTCCTGCCCTGTTCATCTACATTGGAGCAAACAACCTTAAGTTAGATTTAACCAGTATTAAGAGTTTCACAAAAGTGGCTGACAGAGTGAGAAAAGAGCAAGTGAATTAACTGGAGGGAGGATTATTACTGAATGAAAATAGCAATTGATCTGGGTAAAAAGTAAAGTGACATCATGAAAGAGAGAAAGACAATGAAAAAAGTGGTAAAATCAAAGGATTGTCTTCCAAATGGGGAAAAGATAGTTAAATTCAAAGACTTTGATGGAAAAATAAAATAAAATTAAGATGTTAAACAAAATTAAAGAAAGAAAGAAAGAACATAAAATACTGATGATATACTTAACATCAAGAAACACAATAAACCATTACAACACCAAGTAAAGTAGTAATTACTGACTTGTCTTCTCTCTGGCAATCCATAGTTGATTTTTATTTTTTTTAATTTAATTTTATTTTTTCAGTGTTCTAAGATTCATTGTTTATGTACCACATCCAGTGCTCCATGCAATATGTGCCCTCCTTAATACCCACCACCAGGCTCACCCATCCTCCCACCCCCCTCCCCTCCAAAACCCTCAGTTTGTTTCTCAAAGTCCACAGTCTCTCATGGTTCCTCTCCCCCTCTGATTTCCCCCCGTTTATTTACTTCAGAGTAAGAGTTCTTCCTCCTCTCTAACCCTGGATACCCAAGGATAACTTTCTGGGGAATTCGTGTGCATCTGTAAAGAAGGTACTAGTTATTTCACAGCTTGCAAACTGTCTGCTCTTTTTTTTTTTTTTTAAAGATTTTATTTATTTGACAGACAGAGATCACAAGTAGGCAGAGAGGCAGGCAGAGAGAGAGAGGAGGAAGCAGGCTCCCTGCTCAGCAGAGAGCCCGATGTGGGACTCGATCCAAGGACCCTGAGATCATGACCTGAGCCGAAGGCAGCGGCTTAACCCACTGAGCCACCCAGGTGCCCCAAACTGTCTGCTCTTTAAGGCTTCTTCGATGCTATCAAAGACACTATTTACAACAGTTATAAACAAAGAAGGTAATTCTGCAGCAACAGTGTATTGACTACAGGGTGATTTAATAAATCGTCTTTCCTAAGGAAGAAGGAAATATATTTTTAAACTTAGAAAAAAATACAAAAGTCAAAATAATCAAAAGTTAATGATGTATATGTAAATTATATAATTAACGAGAGTTAACCCTGAATACATTGAAGTTTTTCTCTAAAGCTGCTAAATACCAGAATAATGTTTATTTCTCAAATAAGTGTCTGGTATTTAGTTGGAGCTCAGTATGTATTAGTTGATTGAATGAACAGAAAGTGAGATTGTCTTTTCTTGAAAACCAGTGACCTCCATCCAACATTTAGTTTTTTTCATTTTCCTTATGATATAAAATCTCTGAGTCAAGCCTTGTTTTTACTTTTTCCCAAGCCTACACTTATAAGTTATTCCCCAATTCACAATAGGTAACAGCATTGCTTCATAAAAGCAATACTGACAGAACTGTACTATTTATAGTCCCTTGGCTTCAAAAGACATTTCCCCCCTCATTAATTTGTTCCTTTGGTCCCAATCCTCACTCTTCATAGAACAATATGTAACAGGAACAAATCTTCCCCTACTTTGCTCATGCTCAGGAGGAAGCTGAAGGCCTGGAAAGCTATACTTCATATACCAAGATGATGCCAGCCAAGCCCTGGCAAGAGAATGATTGAACATTCTCAGATTAATTTCATGGCTATTTGTTCCATCCCAGAATCACATTAAGCACAGGCCTCCAAGTTGAAATTGCATCGCTCTGTCCTTGCTGCCCAGGTAAGGGCAGTGAAAAATGAGTATATTCCCCACCTTCTAATGATAAATAATGACTTTTCCCTTTACAACTGAGATGTATTTTACAGCATCATCAGAATAGTCTAATTACCAAACAAAATGATAAGATTTAACAGGACTGAAGGAGATAGATGAAATTCACAAGAAATAGGCATTTGCATCTTTGCCATCCTTCAGTGTCACTACAGTAATAGAAAAATGGTAACCGGAAGATGTGTAATAAATAGTCCATTAAATATTCATTTGGATTGTAAATAACTTAAAATTTTAAACTACCCAATAAAATATTGTAAGAGATGGGTACAAACATGTCTGGCTGCTAAAGGAAAACTGACAAGCAGTGTTGGAGGGGAAAATAATAGAGGTAAGACTGAGCATTAACTGGGTAAATAAATGCTGTGAGCACAGAAAAACAAGAAGGGGAGCATTGCCTGTAGTGATTTGACAGGGCAAATCTGGCTTTCACAAATTTTGATCTGTAATTGTCCAGGTGGACTGATATTACACTTCCTGCAATAGGGTCATTCTTACAATCACATCTAACACTATTAGTCCCTTGATCATAGCATGATTCTTAACATTTTAGAGGTTTTCCTGGCTGTGAATTCATTCTTTGTTTTAGGCTTGTATGACTCATACACTTGGGTACTGAATCAAGACATCGAGTATTTGAGATTCTTTTTTTTTTTTTTAAGATTTTATTTATTTATTTGACAGAGATCACAAGTAGGCAGAGAGGCAGGCAGAGAGAGGGGAGGAAGCAGGCTCCCCACTGAGCAGAGAACCTGATGTGGGGCTCCATCCCAGGACCCTGGGATCATGACCTGAGCCAAAGGCAGAGGCTTTAACCCACTGAGCCACCCAGGCACGCCGAGTATTTGAGATTCTTTTTTATTAAGCTGGGCCTAGTCATTCCAGTATCCATAAAATAAGAACACCAGTTACAACTTGCTGGGGGCAGTAGGAAAAATATATATATATAAAGAAGAAGGTTGAAAATATGGAGTACAGAATGAGCATTAACATTCACCAAGTACCTATGAAGAATGAGGTACCATCTACCCACTAAGCAGTTACATATATATTACTTTATCCAACTACAACCATGCCTGGTTGTTATTTGTATAAGCAATTTTTAAAATGAGGGAAATGAAGTTCAGAAAAGTGACTTGACAAAAGCAAAAGAGTAGGATAGAGGTAGAACCCAAATTTAAAGTCTGTTTTTTAAATTATGTTCAGTTTGCCATTGTATATATAGTACATCATTAGTTTTTTGATGTAGGGTTCAAAGATTCATTAACTGTGTATAACACGCAGTGCTCATTACAATACATGCCCTCTTTAATACCCATCACCCTGCTATCCCATCCACCCCCCCAAGCTCTCCTCTGAAACCCTATTTGTTTCCTGGAGTCCATAGTTTCTCATGGTTCATCTCCCTCTCTGATTTCTCCCCCTTCAGTTTCCCTCCCTTCCTCTATGGTCTTCCATGCTATTCCTTATGTTCCACATATGAGTGAAACCAAATGATAATTGTCTTTCTCTGCTTAACTCATCTCACTTAGCAATAGCTCCTCCAGTTCCATCCATGTCAACACAAATAGTGGGTATTCATCCTTTCCGGTGGCTGAGGAATATTCCATTGTATATATGAACCACATCTTCTTTATCCACTCATCTGTTGAAGAACATCTCAGCTATTTCCATAGTTTAGCTATTGTGAACATCTCAGCTATTTCCACAGTTTAGCTATTGTGGACATTGTCATTATGACCATTGGGGTGCATCTGCCCTTCTTTTCACTACATCTCTACCTCTGGGATAAATACCTGGTAGTGCCATTGCTGGTTCTTAGGGTAGCTCAATTTTTAACAACCTGAGGAACCTCCACACCATTTTCTAAGGTGGTTGCATTCCCAACAACAGTGTAACAATGTTCCATTTTCTCCCACTTCCTCACCAACATCTGTTGTTTCCTGATTTGTTAATTTTTGCATTCTAACTCTGATTGTGACCTTATTATTTGTTTTTAGGCTTGTATGACTCACTCATTGCATGATTTGTTAGAAACCACTGGCTATCTATGAAACAAAAATGCTTAAAGTTGTTGCATATGTTTTTTCATGAGGGCAAAAGACTTTCAAAGAATCATAAAAGGAAACATTTTCTCTTGCAGAATTTAAGCAGCTGAGAATTCTAATGTCAGTGTTAAAACCAGAACTCTGTCAACTGCCATTACTAAACAGTCATTTTCCCACTACTATTTTGTGCCTTCTTTCAGGTTTGCTGATTGGAGACTATCCCTGTAACATTTTTATTTGTTTTTATTTTGCTAGATCTATATCTTTTTTTTTTCTTACCATTTCTTTCCCTTTTTTCTACAGAGTTTATATGCTATCCAGGTTTATATTTCTAAAACTGGAACTCAGTTTAAAAACATATGAATCACATAGAAATGAGTTTTATAAATGACTTTTCAGAAATGTACATTATCCACAGATTTAATTATATCTGTATCATTACCTTAAAGCCTGAAGTTAATGACAAAGATTTGGAAGACTTAAAGTTCATTACCACTGGTGTACAGATTGTTTTTATATAGTTTCCTTTGTTGATAGTGCATTCATCTTCCTGTTCATAGATATTTCCTTGTCCAACGATGAACATTATATACCATATTTAGCATATTACATCACTCCAAACTACCTGGCAACTTACTGTCTAAAAATGATCAACAACAGAAAATACTTCCTCGGGGTTCAGGACACATTTGACAGAGAACCCAGTTAACTATAGCATGACATTCATTCACCTACTCAACAAGTATGTTCATGCTATTGCTGGTTTAATCCTGCCTCCTTCTTGAGATGTGGGAATTGTGTAGGTGGTAGAGTATCCCAGAATAATAGAAAGATCTTCTCTTTGCCTCCAGATTACTACACAGTCTTAAAAGGGGCAAACCACAGCCAGCACTACATTGAAAGTTATGTATGAGTGGAAATTTAGGGGCTTTTATAGCAACTCCTGGAATGCTGCCCATACAGGGTTTTGCTATGCTGTTTTTGACAAGACAACCAAACTTTATGCCAGCAATCACATTAAGCTATTGGCAGCCTGAGAATTATTCTGTCCTAGAAAATAATAGGAGCACAATAGAAAGATGCTTTTCTCCCTATTTTACCATAGTGTCCTCCTCAGCTCAACAGAAGACTCCAGCTTTGTTTGTTGAATTATGTCCAGATCTTTGAGAGAAAGATAATTTAAGAATATTTTAATTATGCATGGAAAATGGAAACAATACGTTAAATACTCGAAAACTTCGATGATAAGGAATAATAGTTACTGTAACTTTTTTATTACCACACAATTTATAAATTGTCCAAAAAAGATTTTAAGACTCAAAATTCATTCAACTATGTAAATATGATATGGTTTTCCTTTTAAGAATATATTTGACAGGGAGTCATCAACTAACTAGATAAAGTACCAAAGGAAGCCAGAGAAGGGAGAGATTAATTCTGTCCAGAGATAATCCTGGAGGTCTTCACATGATTGATCTGAACCTTGAAGAAGACAAAAAGGAAAAAAGGCTTTTTCAGGTATCTCTAAGTAAAGGGTATGCTGAGAGAATAACTAACAAATAGTTGTATCAAAAGCCAAAGTTAGCTGACGGCAGTATGGGAAGCTGGAATGGAGACAGGAGTGTAATGATCAAAATCCAAAGAATTTTATTACAAAAAGCAATGAAGGCCATGTTAAAAATGTTATCTATTTATCTAATCTATTGGTAATAGGGAGATACCAAGATTAGAAAAACAGGAGAGGTATGTAAAAGTCAGATAAAGAAAAGGGTTTCAAGAAGGGAGTGGATAATGGTACCAAAGGCCACAGAGGGATCATGGAAGGGGAAATGACATTTGTATTTTTATGTTTACCCTCTAATGTACTTGTTGCTGTTGATGTTGTTGTTTTAAGATTTTATTTATTTATTTGGCAGACAGAGAGAGAGAGAGATCACAAGTAGGCAGAGAAGCAGGCAGAGGGGGAGAAGGGAAGCAGGCTCCCCACTGAGCAGAGAGCCTGATGTGGGGCTCCATCCCCAAACCCTGGGATCATGACCTGAGCCAAAGGCAAAGGCTTAACCCACTGAGCCACACAGGCGCCCCACTTGTTTTTTTAATTTAGGGGGAAATCTTGCTTTATGCCAAGGGTAAAGGGTCATACATGTGTCTACTAAAGAAGATAGAGAGCAACCAGGGTTTATTGAGAGAAGTGGCCCAGGTTAAGGCAATTAAATATTCTACTCAGGACTTTTTGTCTCATGTGAGGATGCAAATGTATAAAGACAGCTCAGAATTAATATTCAGTGGCTCTGAAAGTATTCAGCATTCACCAGCGTTTGACTGAAGTATGACTTGGCCATGGGATCTGTTACTCAGTTTCTTTTTCTTCCTATGCTTTATCTAGAATGAAGAAAGGTAAATAGGAAAAGCCAAATTTGAAGGATATGCCTTTTTTCTCTTGTTTTCCAATGAAAAGAATTAAGCATCTTCATAGGTTAAATGACACTGGTTAGAAAGACACAGATTTTATTTTTTTTCCTTCAAGTTCTAATTTATATTCTAGTTAGTTAACACATGTGGTAAAATTGGTTTCAGGTGTAGAATTTACTGATTCACCACTTACATGTAACACACAATACTCATCCTAAGTGCGCTCCTTAATGCCCATCATTCATTTAGCCCATCTCCCACCCCACTCCATCAACACTTAGTTTGTTCTTTATAGTTTCAATCTCTTATGGCTTGCTTCCCTCTCTTTTTTTTCTTCCCCTGTGTTCACTGTTTTGTTAAATTCCACATATGAGTGAATCACATGGTATTTGTCTTTCTCTGACTTATGTTGCTTGCCATAATAAACTCTAGCCCCATCCACATCATTATAAATGGCAAAATTTCATTCTTTTCAATGGCTGAGTAATATTACATTCTATATTCTATATTCTACACCACATCTTCTTTATCCATTCATCAGTTGATGGACATTTGGGTTCTTTCCATAGTTTGGCTATTGTTGATAATGCTGCTATAAACATTGACATGCTGTGTCCTTTGAATCAGCTTTTTGTATCCTTTGTGTAAATACCTAGTAGTATAATTGTTGGGTCACAGAGCAGTTTTGTTTGTTTGTTTGTTTTTTAGATTTTATTTATTTGACAGACAGAGATCACAAGTAGCCAGAGAAGCAGGCAGAGAGAGAGGAGGAAGCAAGCTCTCCGCTGAGCAGAGAGCCCGATGCGGGACTCAATCCCAGGACCCTGATATCATGACCTGAGCCGAAGGCAGAGGCTTAACCCACTGAGCCACTCAGGCGCCCCTCACAGAGCAGTTCTATGTTTAACTTTTTGAGGGACCTCCATACTGCTTCCCAAAGTGGCTGCACCAGTTTACATTTCCACAAACGCTGTAAGAGGATTCCCCTTTCTCCACATCCTCACCAATATCTGTTGTTCCTGTATAATTAATTTTAGCCATTCTGTCAGGTGTGAGGTGGTATTTCATTATGGTTTTGATTTATATTTTCCTGATAAGTGATGTTGAGCAAGAAAGATAGATTTTAGAAGAGAGGCAATATTTGATCACATGAAATCCCAAAATGAGTTTGAAAATAAATGGCTAGAAGAATCTTATGGAAAGGTTATTCTTTAAAAAGTGGGACAGATAAATGAAGATAAATAAAACTTAGCAGTTCAAGGAGAGGGATTCTGAGAGTTTCCATATCTGGTGGGATCTATTTTATCTATTAAAAAAGTGAGATAAGAGAGGAAATGCATGTAACTCAATTAAGAAAAATGATAAAGGGTTAGAACAGTTTAATACCAAGAAAAGATAATTACTTATGGTGTGAAGAAAATGTTTGCTAAACACTGCCCAGATTGAAAAATCAGTGTGTAATACCAATCAAAAACATTTTATAAACAATGCAGCAATATTCATTATATAGCCATTTCTTAGGAAATGACCACAATATTAAACAAATCCAGTGGAGGCATTTCTGCAGAAAGCTGAGATGGTGCAGTCCAAGCACAGAGATTTCTAATCATCTAAGTTTCTAAAGATAGATCTTAAAATAAACAGAATAAATGAATCACATGTAATTTACCTCATAATATTTTCCCAATATATCTTTAGGCATCTAGAAATTCTTATTCATTCTTCAAGCTGTACAAATGTGGCTTCCTCTCTGTAGAATCTTTTTCCACCCATAAGAGACAATATTTATCCTTCCTTTCTAATCTTTGTGGCACCATGTTCAAGAGAAGTTAAAATACTTTCACATGATAGATCATTAGTAAATCTACCTCCCATGATGAAGTGAGAACTCCCTGGACATAGAGATTACATGTTACTCATTCATAGAAACCCAGAATCCACAACAGAACCCAGAACATTATAGGAGCTTGACAAATGCCATTTGGGTAGGTTAGTGGGTAGATGAAATTTTATTGAATACCATTTATGCTAGTCAGGTGATTGATAGGAGCTCAGAAGTCCATGGGACTGTACTCTATGATAAAGCTGCACAGATTCCCTGCAGCTTGCTGAAGAAGGATCCATACTGGTCCAATGTTTTTGTTCTCTGAAGTTTTGGAAAGTCTTATAGAGTATATTCTATTAGTTCATAGTAAGGATATTAAAATGCTACGGTCTAAGTAAGGAATGTTAAAATTGTGACTCTAACATCTCGGACAATAACTTTATATATCATACAAAAAATAGCCTATATCCTTTTGTTGCATTGACTCCTGCCTTCATATTATACAAAGACTTTCATACAGTAGCGATTCCAAATTTCTTAATAGGAGGAATTTGAAGCAGCTCCCTGTTTGGATGAGTTCCTGTGTGTGTGTGGTAACAAAAGATCGGGTTCTACGAAACTTCCCTGAATCTGTGCTTACATTCCAAACACCCTGTTTTTATGTAGATTGTATGTTTAATATAAGGTGGTTTGAGGGAGACACTGAAAATTTGGGAGAATATTACAACCCCATCCCAATGGTAAATATGTATTTTATGATATAGATATAGATACATATCTCACTCTCTGGGGACTATCACTTCCATAATCAAGACCTTGATTATCCCATATGTTAATACATATAATAAGTGCATCTCATTTTTATGGATAATCATCTATCTTAAATCTTTCAGAAATAAAGGAAGACTATGGAAAAGTATTTTAAAAATTTACAAAAATGTGCTTTTCCTGCATTATTGATGAATACTATAGCTGGTTAGGAAAACTTTCATGAATACCAGTAGCACTGTATGTTTCTTTACATCCTATTTAATCAGAATTGCCTGTTTCCTTGTTAGTCTCTCCTACTAGGTTGTAAATATCTTTTTTTTTAAAGATTTTGTGTATTTATTTGACAGAGAGAGAGAAACATCACAAGTACGCAGAGAGGCAGGCAGAGAGGGAGGGGAAAGCAGGTTCCCCGCTGAGCAGAGAGCCCGATGCGGGGCTTGATCCCGGGACCCTGAGATCATGAGCTGAGCTGAAGGCAGAGGCTTAACCCAATGAGCCACCCAGGGAACCCTAGGTTGTAAATATCTTGAGATAGAGACTGTTTTATTAATTCTGTCTCTATCATGCCTAATACAGTCTTGGAATTTGTTAAACATAAGTGATTTTGTTTTGAGTGAACAAAAAAATGTATACAAAAAATTTATATATATAGTTGTTCACTCAAAATATACATATATATAGTAGATGTCCTTCATCAAGTAAAAAAAAAAGTCAACATTGATATTTTAAAGAAGATGGACATTACATGAATCTTTATCTGACTTTCCGCTTGAAGACTGAATTGTTGTCTGTGTTCTCACATTTCTACTCTATTTTTTTCACTGTTTATATCTTAATTAGTGTCTGCCATGTCTAAGCAAAATATGAAGAAATTTAAGTGTTTTTTTTCTTACCTTTCTGATCAAAATGCTGTGTGATAACAGAAAATTATTACAAATAGAATGCACTTGAAAAATACATAATTCCTAGTTAATTTCTATATTTAGACATCACAAAATTTATAACAACAATCTATGCAGTTGTCATGCATATGTAGTTTCAGGAGGTCAAAGTCAGAAATATCACCCTCTGAAATTATGAACCAACAAAATGAATACAAAATGAAAGTAATTAGCCATCTGCAGAAATAGCATATCCCATAAGGTCTGATTCATCTCTATACCTTGGCATAGTGCCCCTCAGGGAGCTGATATTATAATACCCACAGAAGTAGTATGGCATGGGCAATGACCGCTGTAAATTATCTTCCAGGTGAATGTCTCACAGGAAATGTAATAAAGAAGCATTCAGTTTTATAATACATTCTCTTCTGAGATCAGTTAGTGTAGTAGGTTTCCCCAGAGCATAATCAGCCCCTTGCTGAACCAGTAAGAGGAAGTTTCTAAATCCACAAAGCTGAGGAATGCATTCTGGACCCACAGTGACTCCACTGCTGTTCGGACTCCTATAAATTCATTCTAATCTTTGCACAAACCTCTCTCTTATCATCTCACCTTCAATGGGTTACCGTCACTGGATAACTGGGAAAATGAGAAAATAGCCAAAGACCTGCTGAGGCAGGTGTGCCTTCTCAACACACAACCCCCACCCCCATTTGACAAGGTGACAAAGATTTAATTTCCTCCACCACACCTGCTTATTGGAAAGTTTAATGTTAATGGAAACTGCACTTTGGGGGAAAGGACAACCTAAAATCCTAATTGTCTCAATACTTCAATAAATCCATGATGGTCATGAAGAAAATAAATTTCTGATATGTTAAACCCAGATTTCTCAGGCTATGAACTGCAGCTTGTTATATTTCTTCAATATTTTTTTTTATCTGTGGGACAGATTGTGACTGACTACAGTATGCAGCAAACTGCCTTTCATAATTTTATCCTATGACTCATTCTCTCAACAAGATGGTTGCCTCCAGACAAAAGAAATGGTTTTGAATTCAAGCAAACAGAAGATTCACAGCTTCCAAGCAACACCACATTATGTTGAGCACAACAGCAAGCAAGTTCCTTTACTAGGGGTCCTACGAAGAATAGAGGCTGCCTTGAAGGGCAACTTTAGAGGCAGCTGAGGAACTATAGGGCCATCTGTTCTGGATGATGCAGAAGAAACTACTGCATTCAAAGAGGGTCACACTAGACAACTTGCAAGTTGGCTTCTAATTCTAAATCTGATATAAAAGATTATATAAAATATAATCAATGTAAGTGCCATTTAAAATTTCTCTTAAGATTAATATCTACATCAACTTACAAGGAAATAATTATATTGACCCACCCAATTAAAAGGGGCAGTAACTTAAAAGACAATGACTAAAACAAAATCTGGTAAGAGAGAAATGATGTTCCTGACATGCAAAGATCTGTTTCCTAAAGAAGAAATGGCAATTCTCCTCAGGAAACACAAGCATTGATGTTTCCTGCACTTTAAAAATAACATAAATGTGTAGGAGTCCTTTTTCTTTATGAAACTAATGTTTTATTGTTAGGTCTCCTAGGAGAAATGTAATTTTTTTATGATTGTAACTGGCATCTGAAATCTATTTTTGTGGCTTAACAAGAGAAGCAATACTACCATCATGTGGCAAAAGAGATTAAATTTATTTAAAAAAAATTCCAGAGGTGAAATTTAAATCCACAAATAGAAGTTCTAATCAAATGTACATCCATTCTTGTATCATTTAGATACTATTCCTAAGTAAAGAATTTGCAACTTTTCCAATTCTTATAGTAAAGGCAAAATTTACATGACAAAGGGAAACTGTAATTAATTCTTCTCATTTAACTGTTAATAGTGACTTCCATCCTGTTTCGTTGTATATTACTAGTAAAACAAAAGAAAAAATCTGAAAGCTGAAGAAAGTATCATTTATTTTACTACAACAATGAAATCATAGATACTTACATAAACAAGCAAGCCAACAAAGAATTCTAGAAAGATAATCAAGCAAAGAACAAAAGCTAAAATTTTGAAAATTACTTTTTTTTTTTTTCAAATCAAAACCACAATGAGATACCACCTCACATCTGTCAGAAAGGCTAAAATTAAGAACTCAGAAAACAACAGAAAATGGTGAGGATGCTGAGAAAGAGAAACACTTTTGCACTATTGGTGGGAATGAAAACTGGTGCAGCCACTTTGGGAAACAGTACGGAGGTCCCTCAAAAAGTTAAAAATGGGGGCGCCTGGGTGGCTCAGTTGGTTAGACGGCTGCCTTCGGCTTAGGTCATGATCCTGGAGTCCCGGGATCGAGTCCCGCATCAGGCTCCCAGCTCCACGGGGAGTCTGCTTCTCCCTCTGACCTTCTCCTCGCTCATGTTCTCTCTCACTGTCTCTCTCTCAAATAAATAAATAAAATCTTTAAAAAAAAAAAAGTTAAAAATGAACTGCTCTGTGACCCAACAATTGTACTACTAGGTATTTACACAAAGGATACAAAAATGCTGATTCAAAGAGGCACATGCTTATCAATGTTTATAGCAGCATTATCAACAATAGCCAAATTATGGAAGGAACCCAAATGTCCATCAGCTGATGAATGGATAAAGACAATGTGGTGTAGAATATAGAACATATAGAATGGAATATTACTCAGCCATTGAAAAGAATGAAATTTTGCCATTTATAATGATGTGGATGGGGCTAGAGTTTATTATGACAAGCAACATAAGTCAGAGAAAAGACAAATACCATACAATTTCAGTCATATGTGGAATTTAAGAAACAAAACAAGTGAACACAAGGGAAGAAAAAAAAGAGAGGGAAGCAAACCATAAAAGACTCTTTTTTTTAATATAAATATTTTAGTTATTTATTTGACAGAGAGAGAGAGAAAGATCACAAGCAGGCAGAGAGAGGGGGGAAGCGGGCTCCCCGCCGAGCAGAGAGCCCGACGCGGGGCTCCATCCCAGGACCCCGAGACCACGACCTGAGCCGAGGCGCCCCCATAAGAGACTCTTAACTATAAAGAACAAACTAAGGGTTGATGGAGGGAGGGGGGTGGGAGATGGGCTAAATGAATGATGGGCATTAAGGAGGACACTTACTGGGATGAGCACCTGGTGTTATATGAATAATTGTAAATGATGAATCAGTAAATAATATTCCGAAAACCAATACTACACTAGATGCTAACTAACTTGAATTTAAATTTTAAAGAGTATTACTTTAAATTATAATTTCATATGCCTTATCTTTTTTTTTAAAGATTTTTTATTTATTTATTTGACAGAGAGAGATCACAAGTAGGCAGAGAGGCAGGCAGAGAGAAAGAGGAGGAAGCAGGCTCCCTGCCGAGCAGAGAGCCTGATGCGGGACTCGAACCCAGGACCCTGAGATCATGACCTGAGCTGAAGGCAGTGGCTTAACCCACTGAGCCACCCAGGTGCCCCTCATATGCCTTATCTTAATTAATCCTAACCACTCATACCATTTTTTTTAAGATTTTAGTTATTTATTTGAGAGAGAGCAAGAGAGAGAACACAAGCAGGGAGAGGGACAGAAAGAGAGGGAGAAGCAGACTCCCCAGTGAGCAGAAAGCCCAATCCCAGGACTCTGGGATCATGACCTAAGCCGAAGGCAAATGCTTAACCAACTGAGCCACCCAGGCACCCCCAATATCAATATTAATATCCCCATTTTACTCAGAGGGAAACTAAAATGCAAAGATAATAAATAATTTACTTACAATTAGTTCACTCATCCAGAAGGTGATTTCAGCTTGCCTATCACTTACTTTGTCAAGATTTTCATGACACACTAAGAGAAAATTAGCCATTTTCTTTTCCAAACCTGCTAATACTTTGCACTAACTTCTTATAGTACTTATCACATTGTACTATAATCATGTTTCTCCTCCTTCAGTTGTAAGTAGGATTCTTGAATTTGAAGATATTTATTCCATAAATATCAAAACTCTACCTATTCTTAATGAATGTTCTGAGGTAGCATTTCAAATACAGCTTTCTCTACATCAGTGGCTCTTTAAGCGTAGATCCTAAGCCAGCAGCATAGGTATCAGCATCAGCTGGGATTTGTTAGATATGCAAATTTTAGGGCCCTCTCCTGATCTACTATTTCAGAAAACCTGGGGATTGTGCCATCAGCTATGTTTTAAAAAGCCCTCTTGGCAATTCCAACGTACTCTCAATCTTGAGAGGGTCTAGTCTACCTAAATCACCAAGGTGAATACTGATATATTCAGCCCAAATCACCTACAGAATGGAGACAATCCACCTGCTGCTAGAAGCAAAGCAGTTAACAGCTCCGAACTAAGTTCTTCTCAGAGAACAGACCCCAAAGATGCACCTCACTTAACATCTCCTTCTCTGGAAATCTTCCTTAAACAACACATTCTTCTCTACATGGGTTGAGGGTCCCTGCTGTATGCTCCCACAGCACTATGTTTATTATTTCATCATAGACAGTACTGTGCCTGGCACAAAAATGGCACTTGACATTAAACAAATTATCTGTCACAATGTATTTAAATCATCTACCTAAGTGTCTATTAATGATCTTCCTCTCTGGACTATAGGCTCCCTGAAGGCAGGGAAAATACTTCATTTATACTCTAATGCCCAGTACCTGGAACAGTACCTGACTGCTTAGTGCCACATACTCACTGAATTAATAAACATTCTACTTTCTGTGGATTCAAAGATGAAGACAATAAGGACCCATCACTAAGGAACTCACACTCTAGTTGAAAAAAAAAAAAAAAGGCATGTGAACTATATAAATCGTGGTGCCACCTGATACATGTTATGAACAGCCTTGCACCATACCAGGCCTAATACTATCTTCTTTTGTTTTATTTCAATCCTCCTTGTCTTTCACAGTTCAAGAAGACAGATCTCTTCTTTCCCTGACTTCCTATTATCTATCTATCTACCTATCTATCCACTCTTCACATATTTGGCTCATTCTGTGAGTGTGTGTATGTGTATGTGTAGTTTAGTAGTGTTTATGTAGATGCCCTGCCCACCTATATAAAACCTAGGTCAGGAAATACATCATTGTATCTCCAGTGTCTATATCAATAACTCAACAATTGTCAAATAGTTGTCAATTTAGTAAATGTTTGTTTATAGAAATAAAAAAAAAATAATTTAGCCCTACCTTAGGTGGGGTTCCATAGGAAATAGATTTTGAATGGAGATTTGAATACAAAAGATCAACTGGCGAGTGTCTGCTCTGGAACAACACCTATAACAGGGTGATGCTATTGCACTGAAGGCCTTAGCACATCGTACAGGAGCTCTGGAGCTATGATGGCTCTTCACTGCTGTCCCACATTGAGATCTGAGACTTTATGCCCCCACATCAACCACCAGATGAAGGCTATCCCCAGGGAGGGGCATAACCTTGGGCAAGACAACTCTCTTCATCAAGAGGTAATTCCTAGAGGGACTGATTAGCTGTGAACCATCATTAGACAACACTCACAAGAGAAGGGGAAAGGAGAGTCTTGGGCCAGCAGAGGGGATCTGGCAGTGCACCTTTGTATCACTGCAGTACCGGTCAGTGTTTTAGTTGTGAGAAGTAATCATACATATGGAGAGACATATTCATTGTCATATGTACTTTGCTTAATTTTGATGTACTGATTTTGTATCTCCATTAAAAAGTTATGAAAACTGATTTGTCTCAAGAATTTAAACAGTAACTACATATTTTACTCAATAAATTCCTTCAAATATTTAAACTGCTATTATTATAGCTGAACCTCTTATAAACTCAGTTTTGCAGTTTCCTAACTTCGTCTAAAATATCAATGACATAAATATAAATTATTTTTATTGTTCTCATACATTCAAAAATTATTGCTTTATGTATGTTGATAGTTTCCTAGGATTTCTGAATAATTTTCATTCCTTCATAGGAATCCAGGTTGCAGAATCTGGTTGGGAACTAATAAAACCTGGTGGTTTGTGTATAAATAATTCAAAAAGCCACTGGTTATTAGATTGAAGCCCTTACTAATGTGAAGATTTACTTGATACAACATGAATTTTTAAAATTTCTGTCATTTGATTTTAATTTCTGAGACTTGGTATCTCCTCCAAAATAATGTGTTTAGTTTTACATAGCTGATAGTTCTTAACTCACAGCTCTTTTACTATGATATACCAACACAAAATACATTTGGAATGTTTTAATAGCTGAGTTTGCTATTTGTATTTTAGTAAAATTACCAGAGACATGTAGAGGTTTCATCTTAGAGGGCATAAGAAACCCAGTCTATATAATTCGTTTTCCTAGTTAGGTCATGTAACTAACTTGTCATTCTGGAACATCATAATAAACTTTCTTTACACTATTGAATCCTCAACCCATGACTATGATATATCATTTTATATATTTAGGTTTTATTTAATAATGTCTTTCAATAAGGGGTTCTATTTGTCTCCATAGCAATCTTAAGACATTTCATTATATTCAAAAACACTGTGTTGCTATTGCAAATATCTTCTTAAATTACATTTTCTAAATAGTTGTGAGGGGATAGAAAAATAAAATTGACTTAAATATCAATATTATATATTGCATCCTTGCAAAATCTCATTAATTTAAATAATTTCTCTGTGAATTCTTTTTGTTCTTCAAGTAGACAATTACATTGGCTGAAAATAATCACATTTTTTTCTATCTATTCCAATATTATTCTTTTAATTAACTTATTGAAAAAACTAATAACAGTAAAAATGTTGTGAGATTAAGAGGGTTGCTGGGGGGAGGGGGTTTGGGAGAAGGGGGTGGGATTATGGACATTGGGGATGGTATGTGCTTTGGTGAGTGCTGTGAAGTGTGTAAACCTGGTGATTCACAGACCTGTACCCCTGGGGATAAAATATATGTTTATAAAAAATAAAAAATTTTTAAAAAAATGTTGAACAGTGGTGGTATCAAGCATACAAGTCTTGTTTCTAACTCTTAAAGAAATTCTCTTGGGAGTGATGTTTGGTATGAATTTTTGTGGACAGCGCTAGCAGGCTAAAGAAGTTCTCTTCCACTGGAAATAAAAAAATAAAAAATAAATTAAATATGAAAACCAAAAAAAAAAAAAAAAAAAAAAAAGTTCTCTTCCATAATTTGCTTTCTAAGAGAGTTTTTTTTAAAAATAATGAACCAATGTTACTTTTTTTTTTCAATTATATTTTATATCTTGAGATGAGGGGCACCCATGTGGCTCAGTCATTAAGCATCTGCCTTGGACTCAGGTCATGGGCTCAGGTCATGATCCCAGGGTCCTGGGATCAAGCCCAGCATCAGGCTCCTTGCTTGGCAGGAAGCCTGCTTCTACCTCTCCCACTCCCCCTGCCTGTCATCTCTCTCACTGTGTCTCTCTCTGTCAAATAAATAAATAAAATCCTTAAAAAAAAATCTTGAGATGACTATATCATGCTTGTCCTTTAAGTTATTAGAGAAAGATACATTGATTTTCTAATTCTGTATCCTTATAATTCCAATTTCATAGTGATGCATTAGCTTCTAATTCTATTCCCTAATATTTATTTTTGTATGTTTTTATGTGAAATACATTTATAATTTCTTTCTCTCATTGGTTTTTAATTTTTTTAAAGATTCTATTTATTTATTCAACGGAAAGAGAGATCACAAGTAAGCAGACAGGCAGGCAGAGAGGGATGGGGAAGCAGGCTCCCTGCTAAGCAGAGAGCCCGATGCAGGGCTCGATCCCAGGACCCTGAGATCATGACCTGAGCGGCAGGCAGAGGCTTAACCCACTGAGCCACCCAGGTGCCCCTCATTGGTTTTAGTATCAAAGTCTTACTAGCCTCATAAAATGAGTTGGAAAATTTAATATTTCCCAATAGGATGGTATGTTTGTCAGTTCTCGCAGATGTGATAATTTTTTCATATATATTTAAAACCAGATATTAGGTGCATGCAACTTTCGAATTTTAAGTTTTCATAGTGAAAAGAAGCTTTTTATCAAAGTATATTATTTTTCCTAATAATGCCTTGTCTTAAATTCTATCTTGTCTTATCTTGTGATATTTTAAGTAGCAGGCAGCTTAGGTGAAAGCTTTTTGGTGTGGCATCAACATGCAACAGATAGAAAATTCCAAAGTAAAGGACACAGCAAGACTAGATTTTCAAATGATGGATCTGAGAATTTGTTTCATATTTTAAAAATCATTTGCTCACATGGAGAATCAAAACATAGCGTAAGTGATGATAGGATTTAATAAGAATGAGGTATTCATTGTATTGCTAGGAGTCAACCTTCTGCTCTCACCACAGACAGAAAAAAAAATGTTAGAAACAATTCTCCATGTATCTTTCATATTTACACGTCTAGGCATTAACAGCCCATTTGCTCCGTAAGTATTTTTTCAAGAATGTTTTTCATGTGGCCCTGGCAGGACAGACAGAGAGACTCAGGAGAAAATTTATTTACATTTATGTATAATAAAGACAGAGACATCTCTTCTCTTGAAAACATTATAGTAAAGATAAGGTCTCTCTTCTGAGGGAAAGATGGGTAGATTCGCCAGCAGTCTCTAATAAGATTGGATGTTTTCTAGGATCAGTGCTCCTCAGCTGGTCCCAGAATCCACCTGGATCCACTTTCAGATCACTTCTTTAAAGCTCGGAGGAAAAGGGAAACTGATATGAACATGGAGCTCATGCTTCCTGTTATGCTGTAAATAATAATCTCTAAATCCATTTGGGATCATTTCTTCCCTACCAGCCAAAACTATGGAAGACAAACTGGCATCTGTCACTCTCCTCCTGTTTTGGAACTGCTTGAGAAGAACTTCATGTCTGATAAAGTTAAAAAAATGAAAGAAAGAAATCTGCAGCTTTAATAATTTATCTCTTACAAAGGTACTTGAATTCCAGGGGTGAGATGTGAAATTCATGGTTAGAAATCGGTATGGGATCATTTTTAAAAGTCACTAGTGAAGACGGCTTATTGGTAGGATAAGATGATCATAACAAAAAGACAGTGAGAAAAGTATTATCAGGGCACATGATAAAAGGGCATCATCTGACAAAGGGGCATTGCCCACCAAGAAAGTTGTAGTTTGATGGGCAAAAATTTCCAAAGTAGCCATGGAAGGACTCCACAACAGACACACTCTGGTCTGAGAATCATTTGGGCTTAAACACCAATTTATGATTAAATCAGTCAAATAAAAATTTGGATATACCCTTTACTTCTTCTCCAACTCCAATATACCTCCTCTCCCAAAGACTATCCAGGAACAGCTAAAATTTTCAGTGAATATGGAAGTGTCTATAAAGTCTGGAAAGGAATCTGTTTGTAATAATCTTGGAATTATTTTCTAAATGTAAACAAAGAAGTTATAGGGTCTAGAATTGTCACTGAGTAGCAGGGAAAAAGTAACCCCTTTAAATCACTGAGCAGATATTTAAAAAACTGTGAGTAACAAAAGTAAAATTGGTTTCTTGATTATACTCCATAAATTCTGATTCCTCAATACAGCCATTATATTAAAAGAGTTTAATTAGCTTTATGTTAGTTACATTTGCCTACCATAAATTTTTCTAATATTTTTTTAACTCTAGTCTGAATATTTTTCTCTTTACCTGGAAAATTGAGTCCATTTACATTTACTCTTTTATAATTTTCTTTTACTTTTTCTATATGATTTTACTTTTTTCTTCTTTCCTACATTGTTTTGAATGGATTTAGTTTCTGTAATTTTTTAATTATAGAAATTTAATTATTATTTCTTTTATTCTTTCCACTTTTTCCTTGCATTAGTTTTAAAGTTAAACACTCCACTTTATTTAAATGACAATTTTAGAAATTTTAACATCAAAACAAGGATTTAAGGAAAAAGCATATAAGCTTAAAATCTTTTAACTAAAATCACTATCTTTTGACTTCTATTATCCCGAAGTTCAGAGCTGTTTTTTTTAATTTCTAATAGTTTCATCTTTTTATAACCTCACAATTTGGACATTCATGTATTTACTCACATGTTTACTATTTTCTTCTTTCATTTCACACCTTCTCTCATTATTTTTATGACTGAAACATAACTTTATTAAAATAATTTTTTTACATTCAATTAACTTCTTGTGTTTCTTTTTTACAACAGAAGCTATTTTTTTTCTTTTTTAAGTTTTTATTTAAATTCATTTAGTTGACATAAAGTGGTATATTCATTTCAGGTGTACAATATAGTGATTCAACATTTCCATACAGTACTGGGTACTCACAACAATAAGTGCATTCCTTAATCTCCATAACCTATTTTGCACATTTCCCACCCACCTCATTTCTGGGTAACTATCAATTCTCTATAGTTAAGAGTCTGTTTTGGTCAATATCCAAAATATATAAGGAACTTTCTCTCTATGTGTCAAATAAATAAAATCTTTTTTTAAAAAAAGTTAAAAATTGAACTATCCTATGATACAGCAATTACACCACTAGATATTTGCCCAAAGAATACAAAAACATTAATTCAAAGATATACATGCAACCCAATGTTCATAACAGCAGTACTTACAATAGCTAAATTATGGAAACAACCCAAGTGTCCACCAATAAAGATGTGGTATATATACACAATGGAATATTACTCAGTATAAAAAAGAACAAAATCTTGCCATTTGCAATGACATGGATGGAGCTAGAAAATATTATCCTAAGCAAAATAAGTCAGTTGGAGAAAGACAAATACCACATAACACATATCTTTTAAAGTTTCTCTATTAAGAGGTTAATAGTAAGTTTTCTCTCTCTCTTTTTATATACCTTACAAATTCCATAATGACAATTATTTTCTCTCCAGTCTGAAAATTTTATTCCACTGCCTTATGGCTTCCCTTGCTGCAACTGAGAAGTCACTTGTCAGACCAGTTATAATTTCTTTGTAAATAATCATTCTTTTTCTCTCTGGCTGCTTTAAAGGTTTTCCTTTGTTTTGAAAAATTAGAACCCTGATTAGATATCGTTAGACCTTCTCATTTTTCCACATATCTTAGTTTCTCCTCACTATTTTGCATTACTTACTCACTTTTTGTTTTACTTTCTTTGACTTCTTCAGATCCTTCAGATCCCTAAGCTATTTAACTCATCTATTTTATCTCTAATATCAAATATCCAATTTTCCACTTAAAGAACTTTTTCTGGCTTTTTTTTAAATGTGACTGATAATTTTTATAGTTTCTTGTTTATGTAAATTCACAAATATTTGTTCTATTTATATTTAAATGATATTTGGACTGATGTATAAGTCTAAGATCACAATCTTCCTATATTATATGTTACTGGGAAGACTGTGGCCAGCTTGATATATTTTGTCCTTGGATAACTTAACCTTTCTTCCTGTGTGCACAAAATATTTTCTTTATTGTTGGCATACAGTAAATATCAAACAAAATATAAAAGACATTTTTTGTCATAAAAAATTATAAGATAATTGAATAATGCAAGCAAAATGATAGCAACATATCATGGGGATTATGATCAAATGTAGAAGTAATATACATGACAAAAATAGAACAAAGGAGGGGGAATTAAAGTATACCATTGTAAGGTTTTCACACTATTTATGCAGTGGTCTAATATTACTTGAAGGTGAACTACAATAAATTTTAAATATTTTAAACTCCAGAGCTGTTGCAAAAAAGTATAGTCAGAAGGCAGTAATAGAGATAAACAGAATATTAAAACACATAATCTAAGGTCAAAATTTAGGAAAAAGAACACAGATGCCACAAATAGGAAATAAATAGCTGACAGTAGACTTAAATCCAAATATACTGAAGATTACATTAAATATAATGAGTACGCACATGCTAATTAAAATGTAAAGACTGTTGGAATGACTAAAATCCTGATACGGGTTTTTCTATGACAATTTTTTTAGAATATAATATTACTTTTTAATTTTTGATTCAAATAATTTAGGTTTTCTTTCAAATATTTTAGTTCTAAAAACATTTCTTAAGCTATATTTTTCAATCTTTTCAGTTCTATTCTTCAGTCAGAACAATTATGCATACTTGGAATTCTCCTTTTGTCTCTCTTCCACACAAATTTCTCGCCATTCCTTTGTTATTTTCCTATAGTTATGGTAATAAATTACCACAAACTTAATAGCTTAAAACAATAAACACTTATTTGCTTATAGTTCTAGAGGTCAGAAGTGTAAAGTGAGTTTCACTGGGCAAAACCAAGGTGTGGAGGGAGCTGTGCTCCCTTTGGAGGCTCTAGAGGACAATCTGTTTTCCTACCTTTTCCAACTTCTAGACCTGCATTTCTTCCATCCCTTGAACTATGGCCCCTTCTTTCATCTTCAAAGTCAACAACATAACATCTTTAAAATCCATCTCTGCTTTGTCATTACATCACCTTCTACTTTTCTGTCACCATAGTCAAATCTCTCTTTGCCTTCTTCCCAAAAGGACAACTGTCATTACATTTAGGGACTACCAGGACCATCTCTCCATCTTCAGATACTTAATCGCATCTGCAGTCACCATTGCCATAATAGATAACATTCACAGGTTCCAGGGATTGGGATCTGTATATCTTTGGGGCCATTATTCAATTATTCAAATATTTTTTAATTACTTGTTCATTTACAATTCATTTGGCTTGTGTCTCCCACTCTTACTATGTTTTCAATAGTTTCTATTATCTTTTGTTATTAGATACACGACCTTCACTTCAGGGATAATTTTTTTTAATTTAATTTCTTCTTAACCTGAGCTCATTGATTTTTCAAATTGTAAGAAGTATTTAAAATCTTCAAAAAACAATATAATGATTTTAAAATATATTTGAAAATTCTTTGATCTCTCTCCCATCAAAAGCTATAGCTTAATTTTCCTTCCTTTAAACATGGGCTAGTGTTGTTGACTCACTTGTAACAGAATATAACAGAAGTGTCAATGTGTGGCTTTTGAGGCTGGGTCATAAAAGGAGTTGCTGCTTTTGTCTTGTGGTCTTAAAATCAGTCACCAGTTGGGAAGATAACCACCCAGGTTGTAATAAGAACAACAAACCCTACTTTGAAGAGGTTCATATAAGGAGACACTGAGGCCTCCCACCAACAACCAATAGCAATTTTCTAGCCATTTGAGTGGGTTATCTTGAAAGCAGATTTTCCAGCCTATTTATGCCTTCAGAGGATGTCAGATATCCCAACTGCAACATTACTAGAGACTTCAAGCTAGCTAAGATGTTCATGAATTCCTGACTCACAGAAACTCTGTAGACTTCTTCCTTCCTTATTTGTATGTCCATTTCTTTGTCTTTGGTAACTTGTTTTGAGTTTATCATATTTAGTTGGGGTTTTTTTAAGATTTACTTATTTATTGGAGAGAGAGAGAAAGTGGAGTGGGGAGGGGCAGAGGGAGAGTGAAACTCAAACAGACCCTGTGCTAAGCACGGAGCCCAATGTGGGGCTCAGTCTCACAACTCTGAGATCATGACCTGAGCCAAAACCAAGAATCAGAGGCTTAACCAACTGTGCCTCCAAGGCACCCCTATTTTCTTAATAAGATTCCTAAAATGAGTTTTGCACAGGCACAAAGTAAAAGTAAACAAAATAAATACAGGCATAACTCAGAGATACACGGGCTCAGTTCCAGGCCACTACAATAAAACAAATACCATAATAAAGCAAGTGAAATGAAGTTTTTGGTTTTCCAATGTATATAAAAATTTTGTGGTGCAAAAATAATGAATACTGTTATGCTGGAAATAATAAATAAATAAATAAATAAATAAATAAATAATTTTTGTTTACATTATCCTATAGTCTACTAAGTGCACAATAACATTATGTCTAAAAAAACAAACCCTAATCCCCAATGTGATAGTATTAGGAGGTAGGGCCTTCAAAAGGTAATTAAGCTCCACCCTCATGAACTAGATTAGTGCCCTTGACACAGAGACCCTAAGTGCTCCCTTGCTCCTTTTGCCTATAAGGACACAACAGAAAGATGGTTGGCTATGAATCAGGAAGCAGGCTCTTACCAGAAATCTCTTAGTGCCTTGATCTCGGATTTCCCAGCTTCCAGAACTGTGGGGCACAACATTTGTTGTTTCAGCCACCCAGTTTATAATATTCTTTTATAGCAACCCAAACAGACCAAGACATTCTTGTTCTGTGAAAGAGCATTAAGCCATGAAACATTTTGAGTTATTTTTATGCTTAATGCAAATCAATACATGACTATGAGTTCTTCATCTATAAAGTCCAGATATACTCTGGTAGCTACTGTATCTCGCAAAGCTATGTCAAGAGTTGATATAGTATTTTATTAGTATGTTGGAGACTTCAAAAAAATAAATATTCATATGGTAACATTATTACTGTGTTATGACCTCCCTTTTATGGCTTGGGTAATGAGTTATTTAATTCCCATAATATTAAACAATTTAAATAAAACTTTTGGAGATGGTCAAATTAAATGGTTTGATAGCATAATGTTTAGAGTTAAGCAATTGAATAAAACTGTGGGAAGTATCTGTAATCAAGCTAGATTTAAGTAACATCTGATTCACTTTTATGGAATAATAGCCTTGATGATAAGCTAATTTGAGAAAAGTAGGTCCAGCTGTATATTCATTAGAAATCAGGAAAATGCTCTCCCTAAAACATAAAGCAACACACAAGAGGCAATCTAGTAAAATATCCATTAGCTTAAGGGTATGTATATAATTCTAATCACAGTCTTAGTTCCACCACCAACTAAGCAAGTTCATTTCAGCTCCTTCATGTACCAGTGCCTCAGAAAATAGAGTAAAACAATAGTTTCACATTTATCTTGCATATTTCATGAATACATTGTGATTATAAGTGTACTGATAAGGATAAAGGGAACAGGTGTATGAACACTTTGGGCAATGCACTATTTCATTTATTAGGACTAGAACTTTGGAACTTTCAAACTATATGTATTGTAAAAAAACAATATGTTACCATTAAAGAAATGTTATTTCTAAGCAGTTTGAATTTATTTGCACATATTGACTCTAATAAATACCTGTAAAATTCTTTTAATACTTCAGCAATTCTATAAGAGGCTTTTATTTTTTTAAAGATTTATTTATTTATTAGAAAGAGAGAGAGAGCCCATGTGGGGGGGGCAGGGCAGAGAGCGAAGAATCTCAAGCAAACTCCACACTGAGCAATCTCCACACAGGGCTCGATCTCATGACCCCGAGTTTATGACCTGAGTCAAAACAAGATAGACACTTAATGGACTATGCCACCCAGGTCCTGCTATAAGATGCTTTTATTTTTTTATTTTTTTTTTTTTCAGAGAATGATTCGGATTTCTTTATTTTTTTTTTATTCTTTATTTTTTTTTAATTTTTTTTTTTATTTCCAGCATAACAGTATTCATTATTTTTGCACCACACCCCGTGCTCCATGCAATCCGTGCCCTCTATAATACCCACCACCTAGTACCCCAACCTCCCACTCCCCGTCCCTTCAAAACCCTCAGATTGTTTTTCAGAGTCCATAGTCTCTCATGGTTCACCTCCCCTTCCAATTTCCCCCAACTCCCTTCTCCACTCTAAGTCCCCATGTCCTCCATGCTATTTGTTATGCTCCACAAATAAGTGAAACCATATGATAATTGACTCTCTCTGCTTGACTTATTTCACTCAGCATAATCTCTTCCAGTCCCGTCCATGTTGTTACAAAAGTTGGGTATTCATCCTTTCTGATGGAGGCATAATACTCTATCCCCAGGGGTACAGGTCTGTGAATCACCAGGTTTACACACTTCACAGCACTCACCAAAGCACATACCCTCCCCAATGTCCATAATCCCACCCCCTTCTCCCAAACCCCCTCCCCCCAGCAACCCTCAGTTTGTTTTGTGAGATTAAAAGTCACTTATGGTTTGTCTCCCTCCCAATCCCATCTTGTTTCCTTTATTCTTCTCCTACCCACTTAAGCCCCCATGTTGCATCACCACTTCCTCATATCAAGGAGATCATATGATAGTTGTCTTTCTCTGCTTGACTTATTTCGCTAAGCATGATACGCTCTAGTTCCATCCATGTTGTCGCAAATGGCAAGATTTCATTTCTTTTGATGGCTGCATAGTATTCCATTGTGTATATATACCACATCTTCTTGATCCATTCATCTGTTGATGGACATCTAGGTTCTTTCCATAGTTTGGCTATTGTGGACATTGCTGCTATAAACATTCGGGTGCATGTGCCCCTTTGGATCACTACGTTTGTATCCTTAGGGTAAATACCCAATAGTGCAATTGCTGGGTCATAGGGCAGTTCTATTTTCAACATTTTGAGGAACCTCCATGCTGTTTTCCAGAGTGGCTGCACCAGCTTGCATTCCCACCAACATGCTTTTAGAATGCAGGGGTTTTTTTTAAATGTTTACAAATCTGTGGTGATGTGTATAGTATTCTTGACTCTATGAAACATCATAATGTGGTATATCACAAAGAAGATGGGTTTTATGCAGCAAACAAACTTGAGAAGGTATTTAGTAATGTTACCTCTTCACATATGTTTTCTTATCTATAAAGGATATTAAAAAACCTACCAGTTTGGTTTGGAAGATTAAGTGAAAAACATATACTTATTTAGTATCTGGCACAATAGAGATGCTTATAAATATCTTCTCTATTATTAAGTCTGAAGTCATTTATCAATTTGTTCTCCTTTCCCTTACTCTGCATGTTTTAGCCTCTTTCTGCACCACAATCTGATCATATAATTTGATCACAAAAGGGTGACTGATAATTCGTGACACTTTGAAGACAGAAAATTCAATCACTTTCTAGTTCCTTTCTGAATTAAAATCATGGGTCAAAAACTATAGCTCATGGGCCAAACTCAGCCTGCAGCCTGTTTTTATATGACCCCTGAGATAAGAATAAGTTACAAAGAAGGAAGAAGAAGAGGAAAAGGAGCAAAAGGAGGAGGAAGAAAAGTAAGAAAATGGGGAAGAGGAGAAGGAAAAGACTATGTCACTATTTGTGGTCCATAACACCTAAAATATTTACACTCTGGCCCTTAAATGAAAACACCGGACAACTTCTGGTTTATATCCTGAGATCTTTTTGATCAGAGACCTCATCCTACTGCATGGAATTGAGAATTCACCATAATTAGCTTTAAGGAAATAATTAATAAAAACCTAGACTTGGAAATAACCACATGTACTAACAATAAAGAAACCAAAGATTAAAAGTATAACAAATCTGTGATTATTTTTAGATATTAGTAAAAATAATTCTTAGATACCTAGAGTCTGAGTTAAAATTAAATTCACTTGAAATGTTGCTTAGATTATTGGAAAGTTTCCAATTTTGCAACCAAACAGGCTCGCTGCATCATACATTACTTGACTATTACAGTAGTGGAAGTTAACGATGCCTAATTAAAATGCTTGAACTGCAATATTAGTAGTCATTTATTAAGCTGTTATTTCAGATCTTTGGAGGAAATACAATTTATGTCTTAAGCAGGCAATAAAAATCCCAGTATAAAAGTCAGACTTCCAACTACCTCTTACTCCAGCATAAATTTAACTTCCTTGCCAAACTTGATTTATTTTAATATATCCAAGCACATGGAAATGTGCACAAGACTTAGTCAAGGTACAAAAGAACCTGTAGGCAAGAAATTTAATAAAAACTAGAAATATAACCTATAATATTAATAGTCTTCAGTCTTACGCATCCTGATGTTTACTGTGTAGATACATGAGCTCCTTTTCTGGGAACTGACACACCACACACAAGTGTAAGGCCCCTTACAGCACTGTCTGTCCCATATGATCACGTCAGCCCAAACTTCTAAATGGAGGCAATCAAATCTTTCTTCTAAAATTGGGTTTCAGATTCATAGTCAATCTCTGTTAACTACCTGAGCTCTTGTAGAACAAAAAGATGGTTACTTTTTAGCCATATATAGAGAGAAGCAGAAAAAGAAAAAATCTTTAAACAAAGAAAAATTCAGATTCGCAGAGCAAAGCCAGGACAGACTACGCTATTCTGTATCTAGAAAGTGTTTGTGTCATTGCCTTGTCTCCTGATGGCTTTTCCGTTTCTGTTTCCCATCCTTTGTGAGGCCCAGCAGACCTTCGTGTTCCCCACTTGTGTGAAATACTTCAAATCCATATGTAATACATATAAATTTGCTCTATGGCATTGCTCCCTAGAGTTATTGATTAGTAGTCCTGAGAATTTGTATTTCTAAAATGTTTACCATGGTTTGAGAATTACTATTTTAATATCATTATATATACAAAAGTCTTCCATTGGAGTGATGAGATGGTGTGATTATATAGTTCGGCAAATTAGGAAAAAGGAGTCTATGGTCTTCGATCTAGATGATTCCCCTGTGATGTGAACAGTCCAATCATCCAAGCACCCCTTAATACACTAATGTTTCTATCTACTGTGTGATAACTCAGTACTTCAGAAACTAATTTTTTTAAGACTTTGTTTATTTATTTGACACAGAAAGAGAGAGAGAGAGAGAGCCAAGGGCACAAACAGGGTAAGTAGCAGGCAGAAGGAGAGGGAAAGCAGGCTCTCCACTGAACAGAGCCCGAGACCCTGGGATCACAACCTGAGCCAAAGGCAGATGCTTAACTGACAGAGGCACCCAGGCACTCTAGGACTTCGGAAACTATTAATAAGTGTCTCAAACTACAACTTATAGTGTCACAATCATCTCAGCTTTATGGAAGAATCATCATTTCCAAAAAATGAGTTTAGGGAAAACAAGATGACTCTCCTTACAGCCTTCCATCATTTGTGACACCCAAATTCAAGGTCTAATATCTCTCCCAGAGTGAACCACTTCCATTGGAATCCTTCCCAGTCTAAAACAATCCATTTGTATCACCTTGATGAGCATAGGGTTTTAAAGAGAAAGATTCTGTTTGATATCCAAAGAAGGTAAGAAGCTAAGTTGCTAGAGGAGGGAAAATCTCTGACTATAGAACACAAGTAGTTAGCTTTAGGCAGGTACTAGAATAGAAATATAATAAATCTTTGGGCACCTGGGTGGCTCAGTCAGTTAAGCATCTGCCTTCAGCTTAGGCCATGATCCCAGAGTTCCAGGATCCAGCCACGTTATCAGGCTCCTGGCTTAGTGGACAGTCTGCTTCTCCCTCTGTCCCTCACCCCACTCTTGCACTCACTCTCTCTCTCTCTCTCTCGCAAATAAACAAAAATAAAATCTTTTTTAAAAAGAACTATAATAAATCTATACAGAGCACAAGATTCATAAAGTACAGGGCTATCTCCTATCTCCCAGTTTGGAAGAGAAAATCCACCAATTCCTTATGGTCAGAATTTCAGAGTATCAAATCACTTTGGTATCAAAACCAATTCATGGAGATTTTTATTTATTCCACAAGTATTCCTGGGCATACATACTTCAGTGGAAGATCCAGCTTTATGAGGTCTTAATCTAAAACAATTTGGGGAATAAGAGCCCCTTTAAGAAAAAATTACATAAAATTATACGTACAAAGTCCTCTATACAAATATTCAGAGGGACACCTGGGTGGCTCAGTCAGTTCAGGATCTGCCTTCCACTCAGGTCATGATCCCAGAATCCTGGGACTGAGCCCGACAGAGGCTCCCTGCTCAGCACAGAGTCTGCTTTTCCCTCTCCCTCTGCTGCTGCCCCTGCTTGCTCTCTCTCTTTCTCTCTCTGTCAAATAAATAAATAAAATCTTTAAAAATTCTTTTAAATAAAAAATAAAATAAAAATATTCAGAATGAAAATATAAATCACAAAAAGTTACAAATTGTATTAAGTTGCAATACCAAAAATATAAAATCAGAAGATGGCATATTTCTATTAATTAACTTCCTTTACTAAATTAACTTTCAGCTTCATAATTTGTCATTAGTAAGGACATGAAAAATTTTAAGATTGTTGTCACATTTGGGAAAACCTCTATCAAGAAGAGGGCGATTTTGACTAAGTGTTGGTGAGAATCCATCTCTCTACTTATATTTTACTCATGTAATACTTGGAAGAATTTTCTACAAATTAGCTTCTGGCTCTGAACTATTCTGTTTGTCTTCCTCTTCTCATATATTTTAGGTGCTGAAGCTGTACTATGAGTAAATTGATAGTAAATAACTATCTATGCTGCATTTTTATGTTTTAATCCTGATTGAGTCAACACAACAGGCTATAGTAATATTCCTAGAAAACATCTCTACATCACCATGGATGACAATGGTTTAACCATGGGGGGAGTAAATGCAAATCACATAAATAAAATCACATAAATAAATCTCATTAAACCAAGTGTATTGCCAAATCAATTTCCTCTAAACTAGATTCCGAAACAACCCATAGCTACTGGAACACCAAGCCAAAACAAGGGGAAATACAACAAAGGTAAAGATACAATGGAAAGACTGATTACAGATTGAAAAATATCTTACTTTTTAAAAAATACTACAAAATTTTACAAAAATATGTGAATACTGTGAAGGCCTCTCCCAAGACTTTGGAATGAGCCCAGGTAAGTGAGAGGCCCTAAAACTATGCTTCTTTTAATTCATGCTAAGCCTACCTCTGCATCCTCTCACTAGAATGACTAGGAGTTTGCTTTATGGGTGATACGTGAAAGGTAAATATTCTGGCATCAAGAGGCTGGGTACAACTTTCAGGCTCCCACTTAATTCCTATTTGTCAGGGGCCATGCACTTGACTGTAACTTCCTCATCTCTAAGATGAGGCTGTGACAATAGTGTCTCAAAAAGACCTATTTAAGTGAGCACAGTTTTTAAAATATAGAGTGATTTATAAATGTTTATTTTTATTAATAATATCAGTACTACTATTCATACTGTTATTAATATGAATAATCAACTTAAGATTATAAAAATTACTTTTACCCTTCGGCATTCTTAGCATCTAGTCTCTACAATGTTTGTTCTTCTGTGGCTAACCCAGATGAAATAAAAGTAGAGCAAGATTATAACCTTGCTACGCATGGATGGATAGTGCACAATTATCCTTTCCCAGTGAGGAAAAGGTTTCCCTGGTAACTTGCCTCACTAAGCCCAATCCCTATAAGAACCTGAAATAGCCAAGCAATTTATTGTTTGCAATAAATTTAGTGCAATTTATTACGTCCAAGTTATTTTTTTTTAACAATCTTTGTAAACTCTGAGCAATTTTCTAATCAGGACTTTTAAAAAAGGTCCTATTCCAAACATTATTGAAATATATTGGAACAGAACATTATGATTATTTTTCTTCGTACTTTTAACAAAGGTATGTGGGGATTTGTTCATATCAAGCGATCAAGCTCATGTACCTTAAAATGGCTCATGGCTAATCTCTCAGGTAAATCTACTTGAGAACCCAGCAAAATTCCCAAGTTTTTTAGGGAAATATTAAGAACAGCATTCATTACTTTTTACCAGATGTTATTCATATTTATCTGAAAGACTGAATTTAAATTTAGATTTTTTTCTTGAATACTTTGCTTGGAAATCAAGTTTCCAGTAAAGAAATTTTAAAGATTAGAAAAAGAATCTGGCATTTTAAAATGAGTACAAAACTCTTAACAAAATCACCTAAATGCAAAGGGGATCATTTTAAGATGACTGGGAAAAGAATGAAGAAAAATAAAAACATTTCTTAGACCATGCCTGTTAATAATTCTGAGTAGATGTGAAATCATTCCATAGTATTTATATTACAGCAGAACTCTGTAGAAACACAGTAAAGTTTTAAATATATCCCCACAATTTTTATAAAGTAATTATTTAACTAATAGGTAGAAAGTAAAAACAAAGCATGAAAGTATAGAAATGCACACAATAAACACAATGGTATCAAAGGGACCAACTCAAGAAATTTGTATGTTTGAAAGTATTAAGATGTTGATAGCAATTTTTCTGGGTACCTATTTCCAAGATGATGTCTTCTCTCCCTATTGTGTGCCAAAGAGTTTAGGATCAGCTTTTCTAGGTGTCCTGTTTGGATTTTCATTCATTCAACAAATATTTATTGAATACCTACAATCTTGTAGATACTATGTGAGGTACTGTAGGTATAAAATGAGAACAGGAAAAAATGAAAATTCTAATTTGAAAAATCAATGCACCTCTATGTTTACTGCAGCATTACTTACAATAGCCGAGATATGGAAGCCACCTAAGAGTCTATCAATAGATGAATAAAGATGTGACATATATACATAACAGAATATTACTCAGCCATTAAAAAAGGGTGAAATCTTTCCATTCATGACAACACAGATGGGCTAGAGAGTATTATGTCAAGTAAAATAACTCAGAGAAAAACAAATATCATACAGTTTCACTTATTTTTGGAATCTAAAAGACAAACATTAACAAAAGAGAAACATTCTCATAAATATAGAGAACTAGTAATTTCCAGAGGGGAGGGAGTCAGGGAATGGGCAAAATAGGTGAAGGGGATAAAGAGGTACAAACATCAAGTTATAAATTGACTGAATCACAGGGATGAAAAGCATGTCATAGGGAATATGGTCAATAATACTGCAATAACTTTGTGTACCTAACACACGGTAACTACACTTCTTATGGTGAGCTTTTCAAAGTATATATAATTATATATATATACATTATATATGCATATATATAATGTATATAAATCAAATCACTCTGTTGTATACCTGAAACTAATATGTTATATGTTAACTAAGCTGCAATTAAAAGTTTAAAAACACAAAAATAAATACATAAAATGAGATAGGAAAATAATGGTCTCAGATTTCTGGTATTTAAATTTAGTGGAGTATAACAGGAGGTTTGTTTGAGATTTTGTTCTGTGTTCTAAGAATTACAGCAAAGGCTCAAAACTATACACAAAACATACAAAGTTCTTACATTATAAGCTCATAAATTCATCAGCACTTGGGCTCACACATATCTTCAAGGCTGAATGGGAGGCAAGAATCCAAAATCTTCTCTACCACACTCAATGATCATCTTTTCTAACAGTGAAAACACATAAAAGATGGGGAGGAGAGAGTGAATTGTGTGCAGTATCCAAGGAGAAGATAACTTTCTTTTCCTTTCCCAATATATCTATATGAATGCTTCTCCTTCCGAAATCCACTGGGAACGGGCAGCTTCATAAAAATCCCTTTTACAATAGTAGGATTTCCACCAAAAAAGGAGAAAAGTCCAGTTGGGAACCAACAGACTCAATGATCTACCACTGGGTAACCATGAGCTGGGAAGAGAGAAAGAAGACAAGACTAAAAGATAAAGAAGCAATGAAACTGCACTCATAGTATTAAGGCCAAGCCAAGTAGACATCTCAAAAGGAGTTGAGTTTCAGCCTCTCTTTGCAGGAACTTCTCCCAAGAAGCACCCCAGCAGTAAAATGCTATCAGCCAGAAGCTAAGGGTACAAGAAATGAAAATAATAAACCAGAGCTTATCTCCCATGTCAAAGAATCATCAGGGAATCCAAACAAGGTCCTCTACAACCCATGACAGAAACAACCAATGGCAGCCAGAGAAACCTCTTACCAATTACAAGTAATTACTTCCACTCTCAATTCAGTAAGTAAAGGCTTGGGTTTTTTCCCCACTCCCTTCTCTGCACCAGAACCTAAGAGAGGAGCTAGTACCTAGAAGAGGAAGTTGGATGTGGAAACTTTGTTCTAAGCTACTGAAGATCAACCAGATAGTCCTAACTGTGCTTTTAAGAAAAGAGAGAGCTTTGAATAGAGTATGAGAGGGAAGTCTTAAAATATACAAGACTGAGATGTTAAAGGCTGAAATAGAACAGTTCTAATAACTGAAAGTACCTGGAATATTAAAGAGTCTATTCACAATTCTATTAGGCAAAGTGAATGCCATTGCTCTCCCCAGAGTTTGGTCCAAGTCGTGAGGAAAGCTAACAGCAAAACAAATGGAGTTAAGCAGATGGATCACTGAAAGCTAGATGTGGGGTTTAGGCAGTTCTGAATCCCAGAAAAGATATCTGCACTAATGGTACAGATTTGGAAGCTCTCAGCACCTAAAACAGAACCAATAAATAATATTATTAACAAAAATATAATATTATAACAATAATAATATTAATGATAACAAGTAACGTTTATTGACCTACTTGCCAGCCACAAAACTAAGAGTTTTATATGGATTATTATATGGATTATAATTTAATCCTTAGGACATCCTAATATACCTGATATATCAAAATGGCTACCACTTTGTTCCCATTTTACATAGAAGAAAAATGAAATTTATAGAATTTAAAGGACTTGCCCCAGTCTCCTACCTGGTAAATAACAGAACAAGTATCTAAACAAAGTAGTTCTGACTCCTCCAATGATCACTTTGTTTGACTGAATTCAGTAAAAGGCCTTATGAACTTTCTCAACAGTATAAAGTAGATGTTATCATTTAGATACACATAAAACAAGGAGGAAGAAAAGATGGACAAAAATTTAAAAAGGTTAGTGCACCTGGGTGGCTTAGTTGGTTGAGCATCTGATTCCCTGATTTTGCCTCAGGTCATGATCTCGGGGTGCTGGGATCTAGCCCCATGTTGGGCTCTGTGCTCAGAACAGTGTCTGCTTGGGATTCCATCTCTCTCCCTCTCTGCCCTCCCCCCATTCACACTCTCTACCTCTCTAAAATAAATAAATAAGGTGGAGGGTGGGCTGCCGGCCTGGCTGCCTGTTAGTTGATGGGTTTTGCTCCCTTCCCCCCTTTATTGAGTTTATTCTGATTTGATTATTTTTTTCTCGGTTTCTGGATAAACCACCCTCTGGGGACAGGATAATAAAACATGTAATATTTAAAAAAAAAAAAATCTTAAAAAATAATAAGAAAGTTTAGTTAAGATATTTTATAAGGTGAAGACAGTGAGGTCATTATAGAAATATAATGTTTGTTTTCCAAAGCATTGTTGAGAGCCAACTTAGAATGAAGAATGTAAATTTATAACAGTACCTACTTTGCTGGTGGTTGATACGTCCTTACAAGGAAAATGCTTGTTTTCTTTATGACATGACATTTCATCTATCAGTTCCATTCTCTATTCCTTGATAACAGCAGCATAGAATAAAGTATATGATTAATAATTTTCATATATATACACATATATATGCACATACACACACACACCCCTATATGGAAAAGGTACAACTAATGGATGGGCATATATACGTTTTTAAAAACAGAGGTATATTTCATGGATCACATTCCTTTAATGCGATTCATTTCATGAGTTACAGAACATTCTATATTTCTGGTAAGATGCAGAAAACTAAACTAAAATTGTTGAGGTCCATTTGTAGCTAAACACTCAGAGCTATTGCATTTACTATCCTTTTTACTTTACATAGCCATACTTCATTTAACTGACAAAGCTCAGGAAGGAGATGCGCAACATAAATCAATTTTCCAGGTAGCTGACGCTTACCTATTGTAGTATCAAACTGATTCTACTTCAATAAATTCAATGGAAACATTCTAAAATATATTACATATTTCCAGTCCTTTATTCAGAGTTACATGATTTAAAATGCATCCTTTTCTTGATGGCCTAGATTCACAGTCTTTGTTTTCCCATTAGCAAAATGAAGGTAAATAAGAGTTATTAATGAGCAGGTACTAAGTGCTGGCCACTATGCTATGATCTTGACTCCAGAATGAGCAGTATGGTGTAAATGTTAAAAAGACTCTGGAGTTGAACCATTTCCTAGCTCTGTTACCTTAGGTAAAGTACTTAACCTCTCCATGCCTCCGTTTCATCATCAGTAAAAATGAGATCATAAAGATACCTTCTTCATGGAGTTATTGTGAAAGTTAATTTCTTCAAAACACTTAGAGGAGTGCCTGGATCTTTATAAGCATGGAGTAAGTGATAGTGATGATGAGGAGGAGGCTCTCATGTAATCCCCCTAGCAATCTAGAGTACTTGAGATGAGGAAACTAAAGCTTAGAGACCTTAAATAACTTGTCAAGGCCACACCACTAGTAAGAAAGTGCTGAATCCAGATGCAAGAATACAACCAATAAACACTGCCACTACATACATATCCAACATGTGTTGCTCACACTGGTGGTCATGATCTTGGGAGTTATGCAGGGCACAACCTGCACAGCTCAGTAAAGCAGCCCTGCTGACACCTAAGGCTGCCTCCCTATTACATACCTTTCAAAGGCCAAGTGAAAGAATGGGGACACCAACACAGTTTCCAACACAGCCTTTCAATAAATGATAACAGCTTATCACCTTGCCACAGTTATTTTTAGTTTTTTGGCTACATCCAATCTAGTACATAGAGGGAGAGACAGAAGACCTGCTAAGCCAGCCCAGGCTTCTGACCCACAGAAACTTCCAGATAATGTTGTTTAAAGCCATTAAGTTCTGAGGTAATTTGTTACATAGCAATAAAAAAGAAATACACTAGGACTTGTACTACTTAGTCTCAAAACCCTGCTTGTGTTTCATATGGTTAATCAAGACCACACTACTAAAAAGAGATAACAACTCCTGACAAAATTCTTACCACATGGTATTACCATCTTGTCATTGCTTTAGAGTAGACTGTGAGTGCCTCAAGAGCTAAAATTTTGCCTTCATTTTCTTTTTCTTTCTCTCTTTACTGGGTTTGCCTTCATTTTCTAAAAACAGGAGACTTGTTATCTAATAATTAATGTACTGGAAGGAGGCCAAAAGATAAAGTGCAAACTCAGGAGAAACAAAATGTTGAAGGGTATATGAATGAAGCAAGGAGGCTGTGATTGGAAAAAAAGAAGAAGAAGAAAAGATTTCTGAGTTTGAAACCCTACAAACAAAACAATCAGAATGATGGTAATATGTGAAATGTGAGCACTCATGCCATTTTAACCAGCCCATGAGCAATAGTTTAACAGACACAATAAACAGATGAGGAAGAATCAGCAGTGAGCAAAGTACCTTCCTTGCTTTTGAGAAAGCAATGTACAGCTAATGCTAACAACCCAACTCCACTTTAACACACCTTGGGCTCAGGAATGAGAGTCCAGGACCAGAACATCACACCCAGTTCCATTTCCAGACATAGCATGGCAAAATAATAGGGAGCAAAAATCTTGACATATCACTGAGAAGAAGCTGTTAATTTAAAAAAAAAAAAAAGAGTCTATATGAACTGAACTTTGAAAGATTAATATTACACTGCATTTTAATTAGGTTTTGAAAAGTTAATATTACATTGTGTATTAACATTACATTTTAATTACATTAAAAAACCATTGTTTAGTGTACTTTATCTCTTTAGGTTGACCTAATATTTGATGGCAATTCATTTTCCCTAACTTTGGGGGAATATATCAGAAATATTATAACTATTTTTATAACTTTACTATTTTTAAATATCTATTTATTTGAGGGGGGACTGTGAGTGGGAGGAGGGGCAGAGAGAGGGGGAGAGAAGAGACAGAGAATCTCAAGCAGACTCCCTGTTGAGCCAGACCTGGGGCTCTATCCCACCATCCTGAGATCATGAAATTGTGACCTGAGCCAAAATCTTGAGTCAGACATTCAACCAATTAAACCACCCAGGCACCCCTTAACTTATTTTTCTTTTAAAGGCTTAACTATTTTATTAGTTTTATTTTCCTAGTATATTTTGCATTTTCAAACTTAATAGCAAAAATATTAAAATATCTTTTTTTATTCTGTGTTTCTTATATAATGAGGGACAAAGTAGGAAAGAGATTATATATAGCTTATGCATATAACACAGATCAGAACACAGGGGATTTGGGTTCAAGGCACAGAAATTCAGCTAACAAAATGTGTCCTTTGATAATATCTGACCTCTTAATGGCTTGGTTTCCTTATTAATCCAACTGGTATGATAATTGCTATAGAATTTTTTCTGGATAAAGTGAGATGATAAATGTGAAAACCCTTTGGTAAGGTTAAATGAGTTGTTCAAGGCAAATCATAACATAGATGCCAATCTGCATCTATGACCTTCTTCAAGAAAGAACTAACATGGATAGAACTACCCAGAATACATACTGTATATTATGCTAGGTGAAATAAGTCAATCAGAAAAAGACAAGTATCATATAATCTCACTCATATGAGGAATTTAAGAAACAAGGCAGAGGATCATAGGGGAAGAGAGGAAAAAAATGAAACAAGACGAAACCAGAGAGGGAGACAAACCATAAGAGACTCTTAATCATAGGAAACAAACTGAGGATTGCTGGAGGGAAGGAGGGTAGAGGGATGGGTTAACTGGGTGATGGACACTCGGGACGGTATGTGTTGTAATGAGCTCTGGGTATTATATATGACTAATGAATCACAGACCTGTACCCCTGAAACAAAGAATACATTATGTGTTAATTAATTGAATTTAAATACAAAAATACATACTGATTAGACATTGTAGAAGAAAATATTAGTGGCCTTTAAGAAGTAGCAATAGAAACTATCCAAAAGGAAATACAGAAATAAAAGAGAATTTAAGAAAAGAAGAAGAAACAGAACATCAGTGAAATGTAGCTCATGTTCAAACTTGAAAAGGAGGGACAGAAACGTTTATTAACATTTTTATATTTTTCAAAAATATAATGGTTAAAATTTTCCAAATTTGATAAACTCAGAGTTCCATGAAGTTTCGATGAACCCCAAGGCATAAGAAACCTGAAGAAAACTACACCTGTGTGCATGATAATCAAATGGCTCAATATCAGGGTTAAACAGAGTATGTTACATTATATAGAGAGAATAAGAATGATCAAGTGAGGAGACAGTGGAGCATTTTTTTTAAAGTATATTTTTAAGTATGAAAAGAAAATATGGGGGCGCCTGGGTGGCTCAGTGGATTAAAGCCTCTGCCTTCGGCCCAGGTCATAATCCCAGGGTACTGGGATCAAGCCCCACATCCGGCTCTCTGCTCAGCAGGGAGCCTGCTTCCTCCTCTCTCTCTGCCTGCTTGTGATCTCTGTCTGTCAAATAAATAAATAAAATCTTTAAAAAAAAAAAAAAAGAAAGAAAAAAAACACTGTCAACCTAGAATTCAATATTCAGTAAAAAAAAGAAATCTATAAAAATGAAGCTAAGAGAGGGGGAGGAGTCAAGATGGTGGAGAAGTAGCAGGCTGAGACTGCTTCAGCTAGCCGGAGATCAGCTAGATAGCTTATCTAAAGATTGCAAACACCTGAAAATCCATCGGCAGATCGAAGAGAAGAAGAACAGCAATCTGGAAACAGAAAAACAACCACTTTCTGAAAGGTAGGACCGGCGGAGAAGTGAATCCAAAGCGACGGGAAGATAGACCCCGGGGGGAGGGGCCGGCTCCCGGCAAGCGGCGGAGCAACGGTGCACAAAATCAGGAGTTTTAAAAGTCTGTTCCGCTGAGGGACATCGCTCCAGAGGCTAAACCGGGGCAAAGCCCACGCGGGTTCAGCGTGGCCTCAGGTCCCGCAGGGTCACAGAAGGAGCAGGGGTGTCTGAGTGTCGCAGACCTTGCGGGTATTGGAACGGGAAAGCCGGCTACAGAGACAGAGCCGACAGTAAGCTCACAGCTCGGTGTTACCTTGAACTGGTCGCAGGCTCGGAGAGCTCGGAGCGCGGCCGGAGGTCAGGCAGACGGGAGTAACTGGGCGTTGTTCTCTGAGGGCGCACTGAGGATTGCGGCCCTGGGCTCTCGGCTCCTCCGGGCCGGAGACCAGGAGGCCGCCATTTGTATTCCCGTCCTCCGGAACTCTACGGAAAGCGCTCAGGGAACAAAAGCTCCTGAAAGCAAACCCGAGCGGATTACTCACCCCGGCCCCGGGTAAGGGCGGTGTAATTCCGCCTGGGGCAAAGACACTTGAGAATCACTACAACAGGCCCCTCCCCCAGAAGATCAACAAGAAATCCAGCCGAGACCAAGTTCACCTACCAAGGAGTGCGGTTTCAATACCAAGGAGAGCAGCAGAATTCCAGAGGAAGAGAAAGCCAAGCACGGAACTCATGGCTTTTTCCCTGTGATTTTTTTTTCGTCTTGCAGTTAATTTAATTTTTTTCTTTTTCATTTTTTGGTTTTTTTTTTTTTTTTTTTCTCGCCTTCGGGTAAAATTTTTTTTTTTTAACTGTTACCTGTTTCTTTTTTAACGATTTTTTACTAGTTTATCTAATATATATATTTTTTCTTTTTTACATTTTTCTTAGGTGTTTTCCTTTTTTTTTTTTTTTTAATTATTTTCTTTTTTCTTTTTTTTCTTTTTTTTTTTTCTTTTTTCTTTTTTTTTCTTTCTTCCTTTTTGAACCTCTTTTTATCCCCTTTCTCCCCCCTCACGATTTTGGATCTCTTCTAATTTGGTTAAAGCATTTTTTCCTGGGGTTGTTGCCACCCTTTTAGTATTTTACTTGCCCCTTCATATACTCTTATCTGGACAAAATGACAAGACGGAAAAATTCAACACAAAAAAAAGAACAAGAGGCAGTACCGAAGGCTAGGGACCTAATCAATACAGACATTGGTAATATGTCAGATCTAGAGTTCAGAATGACAATTCTCAAGGTTCTAGCCGGGCTCGAAAAAGGCATGGAAGATATTAGAGAAACCCTCTCGAGAGATATAAAAGCCCTTTCTGGAGAAATAAAAGAACTAAAATCTAACCAAGTTGAAATCAAAAAAGCTATTAATGAAGTGCAATCAAAAATGGAGGCTCTCACTGCTAGGATAAATGAGGCAGAAGAAAGAATTAGTGATATAGAAGACCAAATGACAGAGAATAAAGAAGCTGATCAAAAGAGGGACAAACAGCTACTGGACCACGAGGGGAGAATTCGAGAGATAAGTGACACCATAAGACGAAACAACATTAGAATAATTGGGATTCCAGAAGAAGAAGAAAGAGAGAGGGGAGCAGAAGGTATACTGGAGAGAATTATTGGGGAGAATTTCCCCAATATGGCAAAGGGAACGAGCATCAAAATTCAGGAGGTTCAGAGAACGCCCCTCAAAATCAATAGGAATAGGCCCACACCCCGTCACCTAATAGTAAAATTTACAAGTCTCAGTGACAAAGAGAAAATCCTGAAAGCAGCCCGGGAAAAGAAGTCTGTAACATACAATGGTAAAAATATTAGATTGGCAGCTGACTTATCCACAGAGACCTGGCAGGCCAGAAAGAGCTGGCATGATATTTTCAGAGCACTAAACGAGAAAAACATGCAGCCAAGAATACTATATCCAGCTAGGCTATCATTGAAAATAGAAGGAGAGATTAAAAGCTTCCAGGACAAACAAAACTGAAAGAATTTGCAAATACCAAACCAGCTCTACAGGAAATATTGAAAGGGGTCCTCTAAGCAAAGAGAGAGCCTACAAGTGGTAGATCAGAAAGGAACAGAGACCATATACAGTAACAGTCAACTTACAGGCAATACAATGGCACTAAATTCATATCTCTCAATAGTTACCCTGAATGTTAATGGGCTAAATGCCCCTGTCAAAAGACACAGGGTATCAGAATGGATAAAAAAACAAAACCCATCTATATGTTGCCTCCAAGAAACTCATTTTAAGCCCGAAGACACCTCCAGATTTAAAGTGAGGGGGTGGAAAAGAATTTACCATGCTAATGGACATCAGAAGAAAGCAGGAGTGGCAATCCTTATATCAGATCAATTAGATTTTAAGCCAAAGACTATAATAAGAGATGAGGAAGGACACTATATCATACTCAAAGGGTCTGTCCAACAAGAAGATTTAACAATTTTAAATATCTATGCCCCCAACGTGGGAGCAGCCAACTATATAAACCAATTAATAACAAAATCAAAGAAACACATCAACAATAATACAATAATAGTAGGGGACTTTAACCCTCCCCTCACTGAAATGGACAGATCATCCAAGCAAAAGATCAGCAAGGAAATAAAGGCCTTAAACGACACACTGGACCAGATGGACATCACAGATATATTCAGAATATTTCATCCCAAAGCAACAGAATACACATTCTTCTCTAGTGCACATGGAACATTCTCCAGAATAGATCACATCCTTGGTCCTAAATCAGGACTCAACCGGTATCAAAAGATTGGGATCATTCCCTGCATATTTTCAGACCACAATGCTCTAAAGCTAGAACTCAACCACAAAAGGAAGTTTGGAAAGAACCCAAATACATGGAGACTAAACAGCATCCTTCTAAAGAATGAATGGGTCAACCGGGAAATTAAAGAAGAATTGAAAAAAATCATGGAAACAAATGATAATGAAAATACAACGGTTCAAAATCTGTGGGACACAACAAAGGCAGTCCTGAGAGGAAAATATATAGCGGTACAAGCCTTTCTCAAGAAACAAGAAAGGTCTCAGGTACACAACCTAACCCTACACCTAAAGGAGCTGGAGAAAGAACAAGAAAGAAACCCTAAGCCCAGCAGGAGAAGAGAAATCATAAAGATCAGAGCAGAAATCAATGAAATAGAAACCAAAAAAAACAATAGAACAAATCAACGAAACTAGGAGCTGGTTCTTTGAAAGAATTAATAAAATTGATAAACCCCTGGCCCGACTTATCAAAAAGAAAAGAGAAAGGACCCAAATAAATAAAATCATGAATGAAAGAGGAGAGATCACAACTAACACCAAAGAAATACAAACTATTATAAGAACATACTATGAGCAACTCTACGCCAACAAATTTGACAATCTGGAAGAAATGGATGCATTCCTAGAAACATATAAACTACCACAACTGAACCAGGAAGAAATAGAAAGCCTGAACAGACCCATAACCAGTAAGGAGATTGAAACAGTCATTAAAAATCTCCAAACAAACAAAAGCCCAGGGCCAGACGGCTTCCCGGGGGAATTCTACCAAACATTTAAAGAAGAACTAATTCCTATTCTCCTGAAACTGTTCCAAAAAATAGAAATGGAAGGAAAACTTCCAAACTCATTTTATGAGGCCAGCATCACCTTGATCCTAAAACCAGACAAGGATCCCACCAAAAAAGAGAGCTATAGACCGATATCCTTGATGAACACAGATGCGAAAATACTCAACAAAATACTAGCCAATAGGATTCAACAGTACATTAAAAAGATTATTCACCACGACCAAGTGGGATTTATTCCAGGGCTGCAAGGTTGGTTCAACATCCGCAAATCAGTCAATGTGATACAACACATCAATAAAAGACAGAACAAGAACCATATGATACTCTCAATAGATGCTGAAAAGGCATTTGACAAAGTACAGCATCCCTTCCTGATCAAAACTCTTCAAAGTGTAGGGATAGAGGGCACATACCTCAATATCATCAAAGCCATCTATGAAAAACCCATCGCAAATATCATTCTCAATGCAGAAAAACTGAAAGCTTTTCCGCTAAGGTCAGGAACACGGCAGGGATGTCCATTATCACCACTGCTATTCAACATAGTACTAGAGGTCCTAGCCTCAGCAATCAGACAACAAAAGGAAATTAAAGGCATCCAAATCGGCAAAGAAGAAGTCAAATTATCACTCTTCGCAGATGATATGATACTATATGTGGAAAACCCAAAAGACTCCACTCCAAAACTGCTAGAACTTATACAGGAATTCAGTAAAGTGTCAGGATATAAAATCAATGCACAGAAATCAGTTGCATTTCTCTACACCAACAGCAAGACAGAAGAAAGAGAAATTAAGGAGTCAATCCCATTTACAATTGCACCCAAAACCATAAGATACCTAGGAATAAACCTAACCAAAGAGACACAGAATCTATACTCAGAAAACTATAAAGTACTCATGAAAGAAATTGAGGAAGACACAAAGAAATGGAAAGATGTTCCATGCTCCTGGATTGGAAGAATAAATATTGTGAAAATGTCTATGCTACCTAAAGCAATCTACACATTTAATGCAATTCCTATCAAAGTACCATCCATCTTTTTCAAAGAAATGGAACAAATAATGCTAAAATTATATGGAACCAGAAAAGACCTCGAATAGCCAAAGGGATATTGAAAAAGAAAGCCAACGTTGGTGGCATCACAATTCCGGACTTCAAGCTCTATTACAAAGCTGTCGTCATCAAGACAGCATGGTACTGGCACAAAAACAGACACATAGATCAATGGAACAGAATAGAGAGCCCAGAAATAGACCCTCAACTCTATGGTCAACTAATCTTCGACAAAGCAGGAAAGAATGTCCAATGGCAAAAAGACAGCCTCTTCAATAAATGGTGCTGGGAAAATTGGACAGCCACATGCAGAAAAATGAAATTGGACCATTTCCTTACACCACACACAAAAATAGACTCAAAATGGATGAAGGACCTCAATGTGCGAAAGGAATCCATCAAAATCCTTGAGGAGAACACAGGCAGCAACCTCTTTGACCTCAACCGCAGCAACATCTTCCTAGGAACAACGCAAAAGGCAAGGGAAGCAAGGGCAAAAATGAACTATTGGGATTTCATCAAGATCAAAAGCTTTTGCACAGCAAAGGAAACAGTTAACAAAATCAAAAGACAACTGACAGAATGGGAGAAGATATTTGCAAATGACATATCAGATAAAGGACTAGTGTCCAGAATCTATAAGGAACTTAGCAAACTCAACACCCAAAGAACAAATAATCCAATCAAGAAATGGGCAGAGGACATGAACAGACATTTCTGCAAAGAAGACATCCAGATGGCCAACAGACACATGAAAAAGTGCTCCATATCACTCGGCATCAGGGAAATACAAATCAAAACCACAATGAGATATCACCTCACACCAGTCAGAATGGCTCAAATCAACAAGTCAGGAAATGACAGATGCTGGCGAGGATGCGGAGAAAGGGGAACCCTCCTACACTGTTGGTGGGAATGCAAGCTGGTGCAGCCACTCTGGAAAACAGCATGGAGGTTCCTCAAAATGTTGAAAATAGAACTGCCCTATGACCCAGCAATTGCACTATTGGGTATTTACCCTAAGGATACAAACGTAGTGATCCAAAGGGGCACATGCACCCGAATGTTTATAGCAGCAATGTCCACAATAGCCAAACTATGGAAAGAACCTAGATGTCCATCAACAGATGAATGGATCAAGAAGATGTGGTATATATACACAATGGAATACTATGCAGCCATCAAAAGAAATGAAATCTTGCCATTTGCGACAACATGGATGGAACTAGAGCGTATCATGCTTAGCGAAATAAGTCAAGCAGAGAAAGACAACTATCATATGATCTCCTTGATATGAGGAAGTGGTGATGCAACATGGGGGCTTAAGTGGGTAGGAGAAGAATAAAGGAAACAAGATGGGATTGGGAGGGAGACAAACCATAAGTGACTTTTAATCTCACAAAACAAACTGAGGGTTGCTGGGGGGAGGGGGTTTGGGAGAAGGGGGTGGGATTATGGACATTGGGGAGGGTATGTGCTTTGGTGAGTGCTGTGAAGTGTGTAAACCTGGTGATTCACAGACCTGTACCCCTGGGGATAGAGTATTATGCCTCCATCAGAAAGGATGAATACCCAACTTTTGTAACAACATGGACGGGACTGGAAGAGATTATGCTGAGTGAAATAAGTCAAGCAGAGAGAGTCAATTATCATATGGTTTCACTTAATTGTGGAGCATAACAAATAGCATGGAGGACATGGGGACTTAGAGTGGAGAAGGGAGTTGGGGGAAATTGGAAGGGGAGGTGAACCATGAGAGACTATGGACTCTGAAAAACAATCTGAGGGTTTTGAAGGGACGGGGGGTGGGAGGTTGGGGTATCAGGTGGTGGGTATTATAGAGGGCACGGATTGCATGGAGCACGGGGTGTGGTGCAAAAATAATGAATACTGTTATGCTGGAAATAAATAAAAAAAAAAATGTCAAACTGTTTTACAAGGGGATTGTGCCATTTTATGTTCTTTCCTTGTATGAAAGTTCCAATGGTTTCATATTATCACCAACACTTCATAGGGTCAGTCTTGTTAATGTCAACCATTCTAGAGTGCATATGGTGTTATCTCATTGTGGTTTTAATGTGAATTTTCCTAATGATTAATGATATTAAACATCTTTACATGGGTTGACTTTCCACCTGTGTATTTGCTTTGAAAAAATAAAATAAAATAAAATAAAATAAATGGCTTCAACAAAAAAAAAAAAAAAATGAAGCTAAGAGGAAGACTTTTCAGATACATAAAACGTGAAAGAAATTATCACCAGCAGATCCACACTACAAGAAATGTTAAAGGAAAAATTCAGGCAGAAAAAAATGATATTAATGAAAATAATGAATTTATACAAAGGAAAAAAGAGTACAGGAAATGGAAATTGTGGCTACATTGTTTATTGTATGTAAATAATTCCTCAATAAAGCTTCAAAAAAAAAAAAAGGGCTCACTTTCTCTAAGAAAATTTCCTTAACTCCCAACTTCACCAATTTCCTTGCCATTAGAATTCTTATGTCCTTACTGTGCGGTTTATATTAACATGTGCTTATTTGTAATTACAATTTTCACTCAAGTTAAAGGTACAAAAGTAGAAAAGGTTTTAAGATAAATATCAAACTGAACTTTCACCTTCCCATTAGCACCAAACCAAATGTGGGCCCCCATGTAATTTGTTAACCTTTCCAATAACCTGATTGAATGTTATATATCTAGAATATTCCACAATATCATCATCTCTCACCACCAGTAACAACTGAGCGACACTTTCAGAATCATATTTTCTCAGATGCACAACAGCATTATTTCCAGTAAGTTAGTTTATAGAAGTATCAAAACCTCCCAGTTCCAGGAAAATCCCTGCCAGAGACAAGGCCCCATGAAAAGAAGAAATGGAAAGGAATACCTCTACTCTGGTGCAAAGAAGACCAGGTCCTTCTATCCAACATTACCTAACCTCTGATTGGAGTTGGGCCATGGTGTGACCTTTCAACACACAAGTCCATCATGCCTAGGACTCTAGACCAACTGGGAGTATATTATGCTGGACATTTTGACTACCATCCCCCAGACAGCCCTCACAGCAAAGTGAGGTAAACTTTACAGGTTAGAGAGCCCAACATCAGCAGGTCTTGTTCCTCCACTGCTATGGCAGAAGCAACTCTCATTTTCTCCCAAACTCTTCCCTCTTGTATCTACAACCTCTTCATCAAGCATACACAAAACAGTACAAACATTTCAAAGCTTAAGCAAAACTTAGTTGATGGAGATACCATCTCTAATTTTTCCTAGAGTCTCTACTCCCACCATCTCCTTGCCCCAAATTCACTTCCCCCTGTCTTTTTGTGACTCGTGTGGTGGGAGGAAAGGTGAAGAACAAAAATATTGATATATAGCCCACAATCTTCACAAGGATACTGATCTAAGGATCCTACCTGAAAAAGAACATTACAGAAATGCTAAACTACTCCATGGTTAGCATTGCAGTCCCTCAATTGTAATCATGATGCCTTATTCCTGAGTTACTTCTCTAGCATGGAGGCATCTACCAGTGCTTTCCAAGTCATCCAACCTTCCAGTGAGGCACATCCTTCATTATTATTCCAGCTTCTAGAGAGTATATAGTCAAGACAGCCAAACTGAACTCTCTCAAAATGCAGGAAGCTATTCCTAGAGAAAACAGCATATTCTAGCTAAGATTAAGTATCTCTTATTTGCACCTACAGAACACTGATGTACATGCCTTTATTAAAGCATTTATCATTGTGCTGTTTTGAAATCATCAATTTTGTTATTGAACAATCAAATTATCAAAACATTGTTTTGAAATTTTCCCAGTTGAGGTGTAAACTCTTTGAGAACAGGTACTAGAACTTAGCATGCTTTCTTCTAAGCTATTCATCTGTTTGTGTCTTTTGAACTGAACTAAGTGAGAGCAATGTTCTGGGAAATTGTAAATCCTTTCGTTATCCTTGTTATATTTCACATGATCAAAATACAAAATGCTCCTAAAAGCTCTGTAACGAAAATATTAAGCACTTCTCAAACATGAATGTTCTAGGATCTTGAATTAATAAATATAAAAACCATTTCCCATTCTTTGGTATTGCTATCATTAAAATATTCAAAAATATGTGCATGTCTTTTTTTTAAGATTTATTTATTTATTTGAGAGAGAGAGAGAGAACATGTGCATAAGCAGGGAAAGGGGCAGAGGGAGAGAATGTCCAAGCAGACTCCTGATGAGGGGGAGCCCAATGAGAGGTTCAATCCCACAAGCCATGAGATCAGGACCTAAGCCAAAATCAAGATTCAGAGGCTTAACTGACTGAACTACCCAAGTGTCCCCCAAAATACGTGCATGTCTTAATGTCAATGTATATTAGATTCTAACTCTTTGACTTAACATTGCTTTATTGAAGTGCCACCTTAAGATTTTCTCATGAAAACAAAACTTAATGCTTCTCATTTATAAAACAAATATAATGATAGTACAAAACAGAATTATAAAATGTTGGAGTTGCTTGGATAAACAGTGATTAGGAAGCACAAATGCAGGAAGCACAAATGCATCATATTTTCTATATTAATTATGATTTAAAGAGATAATAAAGTCTTAAACTCAACAACTGAGTAGTTGGATAAGAGACTAAAAACTACTTTATGTGAAAAGCTAGCCGTCTCATTTTTTTGTTTAAATCATTAATCATAGATTTTTCTTACTTATTGCTTTATATTAGTAATAGAAGTTTTCATAGTAATAAAAGCAACATAAATGCAGCTCTGTGTAGTAATTCCTGATGGTCCCTTGATTTCAGAGTAATCAAATCTCCTTAGATTATAATGTTCTGTAAAATTGGTCATGTTCTTAGGGATCGAATGCTATCCCATCCAAGTGTGTTTCTCTCTCCAGCACTGCCCCCAAACCATCCACCCAACCACAAAGGCACACTGAAAACCTCTAGAGGTACAACTTTTATTCCACATGAGAGTATAACCTAGATCTCTCTAAAGAGAGAGACAGGGGTGCGTAGGTGCCTCAGTTGGCTAAGCATCCAACTCTTGATCTCAGCTCAGGTATCAATCTCAGGGTTGTGAGTTTGAGCCCCACACTGCGCTCCATGCTAGGCGTGGAGCCTACTTTTAAAAAAAGAAAGGGAGAGAAGATTGCCTTTTAGGGAGAGCTCAGTATTGCAGTTTATGCCATTTTTTGTTTATCCATGCCACAGAATTTTCTGAATAGCCACAATGTCAGCCAACCCCTCATCGAATCTACAGTTCAATAAGCATATTCCAACACTCAGGCTTATCACATCCTTGAGAACACAGCGCATTCAAACACAACCTAAGAAAAATCAGTCATTTTTCTCTAAGCACTAAACTTAGTACAAGCCCATCTACACACTCATTTTGAGAGTATCTACCAGAGTATCTAGGTCCCCCTAACTTGTAACTCTCATAGAAGCCCAGAGCTTATCTATAAATAGTCTACAAATAAATTATCATCACGTCCCAAAGCCCTCTTGTCCAAGACAGAAATATCCCTTTTCACCATACCTTTCAGTCACGCTCTCTGTCTCCTGAAGGTTTTGGATTTGCAGCTTATTCTCTCCTTTTATTCGTTCTTCCATGTTGTCCAGCCAAACAAGATTGTTTTTCTCTTGTTATGCTATGGGAAAATACTGAGAAACTAACTTAAAAAAATAAACTCAGAAATGAAACTTCCAGTGAAAAGAGGAGAAAAGAAAGCAAAAGGTATCAAAGAACAAGCCAGTAAAGATATTAAATTGATATATCTGATACTTGAAAGCCACTGTAATCTATCATTAAAACTGAGAATAAAATGAGTGATGAATCTAACAAAAACGGGATGGAACTTTCACAAGGAAATTTCAAAATTGACATTTTTACCCCTTATTCATAATGGATAAGAAAAACAGAAAGGCTAAGAAAATAAAACTTCAAGACAAGCAAATAGATACACGGACCCACTGTCAGGTAAGAAAACAGTGAAGGAAGAAAGCTGCTGATGGACATCATCAAGAATCATAATAGTGGTGCCAGGGTGGCTCAGTCAGTTAAGCATCTGCCCTTGGGTCAGGTCATGATCTGGGGTTCCAGGCATCAAGCCGCAGGTCAGGCTTCTTGTTCAGCAGGGAGTTTGCTTCTCTCTTCCTCTGCCTCTCCCTCCTGCTTGTGTGAACTCTCTCTCTCTCAAATAAATAAAATCTTTTAAAAAATCATTATAATATTGATTTATGAGGCTATATAAATATGAAATTATTTATTAGTAATTGGAAATGATGTGTGGTAACATTTATGATCTATAACTGTTTTATTAATTTGTGAATCGGACCAGAATTACATATTAATTAGGTTCTTTGCTTCATTTAGAGTAAGAAAAATATATATGAACTTTTCCAGGTACTCACTCTTTAGAAAATAAAATAACATTGAAGCATTACTATTGTGACAGGCTACAGTTCTCAGGGAAATCTCTCTGTATCGAGTCAGAAAGGTCCTCTATCATCTTCTCATTTGGCTAATTTGTTCTTACTCTTATTATTTGATTAGTATTGTATAGTATTATTATAGACATTCTTTGACTTAGATGCCCCTCTTATGTACCATCCCAGCATCTTATACTATTTTTAATAACTTACACTTCTATCATAACACCAATTAAACCTTATTTTATTGGCATGTATTTCTTGAAAAATTACAAGTAACTCTGAGTAAAACTTGTTTTTACTGTCCAATATAGCCCCAGATCTAGCAAAATCCAAGAACATAGCAGGAAGTCAATAAACATTTACTGAGGCAACAAATGAACACTTAGATAGTGAAGTGATGACTTACCAAAGAGTCAAGAATATGTAGTCTAAAAAACATCTGTCACTTCCTGATAAGTACTCCTGGAAAGTCTTAGAATAGATTAATGTTAACATTAAGGCTATGATTAAATGGATTATGGTCCCTAAGAAATGCATGCCTATTAGAAACTTAGTCCTCTAGGAAGTAAGCATCCAACCTGCAATAGCCTGATTCTCAACGTCCAATTTTACAGTGTTCATGACACCATGTTTTCTATATTTAGAATTCCTTCTAATGACTGAAGCCCAATAAGACTATAGTCTCTGAAAGTGCAGTTGAGAGAATAACTAAGTGTTCATGAATTTTAAAGTAATCCCTTTACAATTGCTTATAACTATACCATAGCTATGCTCTAAAAGGGACAAACTCAGAAATAATTAGAGTTTTGGTCATCTTAATACATATGAAAACTTTCTTTTTTTCCCCCTCTATTCCTTAATAGTTAACATGTATACTAAGGAGTGGCTTTCCTACTTGTAATTCCTTTAATTTAATGTAAGATTAAAGAATGGTCTATTCTTTAATGGTTCAATTACACATGAATTTCATGTTAAATTTGTTTCAAGTTATAAGAATGAACCTATCAATGTTAAGAAAAAATGAAGCAAATATAGTAACAGACAAAATCAAGCTGAATACATACATAAAACAGAATTTTTAAAAAAAAAATCAATCACCTCCTAAACCTGCAGCAAATACTTTGAAGAGTTAACAATTACAATTATGTAAAGAACATTATTTCTTCCAGGATAACAAGGAAAAACTCATTTAATATCTAGAAAAGGACTTTTACAAGATAGAAATTAAATTTCCTCTCATAAAAGAAAATAAATTATTTCCAAAGAAAATTTCACTCAAGAATTCCTAAATTGAGATATTATGATAATCTCTCATAATAACCAACCAAACAGTTATTTATTAATAATTCATTACTATACCAGATATAGCGATAAAATAAGATGCCCTTCAATGGACAAATGAATAAAGAAGATATGGTCCATATATACAATGGAGTATTATGCTTCCATCAGAAAGGAAGAATACCCAACTTTTGTATCAACATGGACAAGACTGGAGGAGATTATGCTGAGCGAAATAAGTCAAGCAGAGAGAGTCAATTATCATATGGTTTCACTTACTTGAGGAGCTTAAGGAATAACATGGAGGACACTGGGAGATGGAAGAGAAGTGAGTTGGGGGAAATCGGAGGGGGAGACAAACCATGAGAGCCTGTGGACTCTGAGAAACAAACTGAGGGTTTTGGAGCAAGGGTGGTGGGGTGAGCCTGATTGTGGTTATTGTGGAGGGCATGTATTGCATGGAGCACTAGGTGTAGTACACAAACAATGAATTTTGGAACACTGAAAAGATATAAAAATAAATTAAAAAAGAATACATACGACAGCTACTTGAGGACTCTGATAAGTAAATAACAAGAAGATCAGAAAAGAAACACAGAAATCAAAGTATTACTGAGCTGACAGTGAGTTTTAACTTTTATTTTACTTTGGAATGTTTTGGCCTATACTTAGTTTAGTCTGAAACTCAAAAATAGGGCACAGAAAACAAAAACAAAAACAACCTAACACAGGACTTCTGGGTGGCTCAGTCAGTTTTGTGTCTGACTGCAACTCAGATCATATTCTCAGATCCTAGGATTAAGCCCCATATTGGGCTCCACATTCAGCAGAGTCTGCTTCTCTCTCTCCCCTGCCCCTCCCTCTGCTTGTGTTCTTTCTCTCTCTCAATAAATTAAACATTAAAAAAGAAAAGATAAGACTAACACTAACAGAGAGAGCAAGAAGTCCATTTTTTTTTTCTTTTTCCCATTTGCTCATGTCCCAGCCCCAAGCAATCCAATGGTTGCTCAGTGACCATAACAGAGATGGCAATGGAAGAATGTGTGTCTAAAAGTTTATGTGACAAGAACCTTCCATCTCCAATCATATGAGCTGTACTCCAAAAAGGATAAGAAATCTCCCCCCACCCCCCGACCTACCTCTGTCCTCTTGCTGTTTTGTACCAGATACAGAGAGAATCACAGGAAGAGTGTGAGTGGAATAAAGACCCATGGTTATGGCCAGCAAACCAAAAAGGGAAGCTAGAAGAAACAGAAAAGCACAGAGAAACTTGCAGAATGAAGAATGTGAGAAAATGATACCATAAATTGTTTATGAATCCTGTCCTCACCCACAAGCTACATATGCATATATTTGAACTTGAACAGCATACCAACAACTCTAAAAAGTGAACCATGATGTAGACCACTACCCAGATCTCACACTGGCCACTGAAAATGATACATACACAAAAAAGACCCTTTGCACTATAAAAGCTTTGGAAACAAAACCAACATTGAAAGAAAGCTGCAGAAAGCTGGTTACAGTTTATGGTCTGAACCCAGATAGTCCAACTGCCAACTAATACAAAAGTATCCACATTTTTCATATGATTTTAATAAGACCTAGAGTCTCATAACATAATATTCAAAATGTCCAAGATATAATTTACAGTTACTTGATATATGATGGATGAACCAGAAAAATCTCAACTCACAATGGGAAAGACCATCAACAGATGCCAATGATGAAGTGACACGGATTGTATAATTCTGCATTAAGCAGCTATCGTAGGGGTGCCTGGGTGGCTCAGTTAAGCATTTGTGTTTGGCTCAGGTTATGATCCCAGGGCCCTGGAATCGAGCCCCACTTTGGGGTCCCTTTCTGCAGAAGCCTGCTTCTCCCTCTCTTACTCCCCCTGCTTGCATTCCCTCTCTTGCTGTCTCTGTCAAATAAATAAATAAATAAATGAAATCTTTTAAAAAAATAAATAAATAAAGCAGGTATTATAAAAATACTCCAACAAGTAAGGGGAAATAATCTTGAAATAAATGGAAAGGTAGTAAATCTTGAAATAGAATATCTTAAGAATCCAGTGGAAACTCTAGAACTGAAAAATACAATAACAAACTTAGAAACTTACTGGATGGGCTCCATAGCAGAATAGAGATTGCAAAGGAAATTACTGAATTTAAAGACAAAGTAATAGGGACTGTATCTGAAAAACTGACAGAAAATGAATGAAAAAATTAAATTTAATTACACAGGACAACAGGAATCTGTAGTAGAGTAACAAAACGTCTAACAGTGGTATCATCTAAGCTGCACAGAATCATGAAATGTTTATAAAAAAATTTTTTGAAGAAATAATGGTTGAAAACTACCCAAATTTGGAGGAAAGACATATACTTACAGGTTTAAGAAACACACTAAACCCAAAAAGAATAAACCCAATGAAATCTATGCCCAGACCTATCATAATCAAACTGCTGAAAACTACAGACAAAGAAAATATCATGAAAATAGCAAGAGAAAAATAATGTATCATTTACAGGGAAAAATTATTCAAATGACTCATGTAGGCCAGAAGGAAGTGGAACATTTCATAATATTCTTAAATTTTGAAAAGAAACAATTACCAACCCAGAATTCCATATCCAGAGAAAGTATCTTTTAGGAATGAAGGTGAAATGGGGATATTCTCAAACAAAGGTAGATAAAGCAAGAGAATTTCTTGCCAGTTGATATGTGCCAAAAGAAATGTTAAAGAATTTCTTCAGACAGAATGGAAAAAATACCCAAAAGATGCCTATAGCACTGAGAATGAAAGAAGAGCTGCAGAAATAGTAAATATTTGGGACAATATAATACACTATTCTTATCCTCTATAGTTCTTTAAAATATGCTTGATATTTGAAGGTAAATATTTTAATACTATCTTGATAGGGTTTTCAATGTATGTAGATATAATACATAAAACAATTACAATGTAAGGGGGCATAATAAAAGGAACTATATGGGTGAGAGGTAACTGGGTGTTTCACTGAAAATAAATTCTACAGGAGTTAAGATGGCAGAGGACTATGGGACCCTATTTTCATCTAGTCCCTGAAAATCAGCTAGATAGTATCAAATAATTCTGAACATCTGCAAAATCAACCATAGATACAAGAATTGTTACAATTCTACAAACAGAAAAGTGGCCACTTTTTTGCACGGTAAGGAGGTGTGGAGACATGAACCCAAGGTGATATATGGGAAGATAAACCGGGTAGAGGGAGCCTCCACTGGAAAGTGGTATAAGCAGTGGAATGCAAAAAAGAACTTTTAAAATTTTGCTTCAAAGGTGCTCAAGAGACAAAACAAGGTGGAATCCCAGGTGGGAGAACATGGCCTCAGGATCCCCAAGGTCACAAAAAGAATAGGGGTATCCGAATGCAGCAGAGTCCCCGGCACTGGAGTGGGGAAATGATTTGCAAACAGTGAGTCCAAGAGCAGGATTTCTGCTCAGTGTTTCCATAAATCAGAAATACTGCACTGTTGGGTGACCACTCTCCAAGCAGGGTCCCAGCAAGAGGCAGAACCCTGGCGACACCTTCCTCACTCTCTCCCAGGAGGAACACTGGAGGAGAACATCACCAGAATTCATAAAGTTTGGACACTTGAAAGGAAACGGGATCACGTGCCTGAGATAAAAATGTTCAGTCACAGGATGGGTGAACACAGAGTTCAGACAGAAAGAGAAACCAGGGAGACAAAACTGACTGACTGCTTTTCTGTAAGGGCTCACTGAAATGTAGGGGACACGGACACGAACTTTCAGCTCAGGGCCTAGAGATTGGGGCACTGCCATTTTCATCCTCCACACTAGCTCCAGAGTCACTTACACTAAGACTAGCCCCCTAACAAGGCGGGGTGCAATTCCTCCTGGGCAAAGACACCTGAGAATCAGTGCAACAGGCCCCTCCCCCAGGAGACCAGCAGAAACTTTCAGTGAATGCCAAGTTTACAGATCATAAAGACTGTTAACTCTAGCTCTTGGGCAAAGAAATGTATAGCATTCATGTATTTTTCTTATTATTCTTTAGTCTTTCAGCTTTATATTTTATCTTCCTTTTCAGATATTTTCTTATTTTATCAATTATTTTTAAGTCATTTTAATTTTCATTTTTACACTTAGGTTTTATACATTTCTTTTTCATGTTTTGCTTCATTGTATTCAACTTCATTTTTGTATATTATGTTTTTGTTTCTTTCCTATTTGGGATCTAGTTTCTTCTAACAAACAGACCAAAATACACCCAGGATCTAGTTCATTGTTCTGTTCAACTTCTTATTTGATTTTATTCTTATTTTTTTTAATTTTTCTTTCTTTTTGGTTTCTCTTTTCTTCTAATTTGTGTACTGTATATTCTTCTGGTGTCACTATTGCTATTCTTATATTTTCCCTCTTTTTCATATGTCCATTTTTTTCTGGACATAATGACCAGATAGAAGAACTCACCCCCAAAAAGAGAACAAGAGGCAGTACTCACTGCCAGTGATTTAATAAATATGGATATAATTAAGATATCAAAACTAAAATTCAAAACAATGATTATAAAGATACCAGCTAGGCTTGAAAAAAAAACAGAGAAGACACAGAGATACCCTCACTGAAAAATAAAAGAACTAAAATCTAATCAGATGGAAATTCAAAAGGCTATTACTGAGATGCAATAAAAATGGAGGTTCTAACTGCTAGGATAAATGAGGAGAAGAGAGAGAGAGTCAGTGATAAAGAAGAAAAATGATAGAAAATAAGGAAGCTGAGAAGAATAGAGAGACAATAACTGGATCACAAAAAGAGACTTCAAAAACTCAGTGATTCCATAAAGCAAAATACTATCTGGACAAGAGGGGTCCCAGAAAATGAAGAGGGGAGGGCAAAAGGTTTATTTGAACATATTACAGCTGAGAACTTCCCTAATCTGGGGAAGGAAACAGGCATTCAAGTCCAGTAGGAACACAGAATCCCCCTCAAAATCAATAAAAATAGATCAACACCTCAACATATAGTGAAGCTTGCAAATTTCAGAGATACACAGAAAATCCTAAAATCAGCTTAGGACAAGAGATCTTTAACCTAGAAGAGTAGAAGCATAAGGCTAGCAGCAGACTTGTCCACAGAGACCTGGCAGGCTCAAAAGGACTGACATGATATATTCAGCAAGCTAAATGAGAAAAATATGAAACCAAAATACTTTATCCAGCAAGGCTGTCATTCAGAATAGAAGGAGAGATAGTTTCCAGGACAAACAGAAACCAAAAGAATTTGTGATCACTAAATCAGCGCTGCAAGAAATATCACAGGGGATCCTTTAAGTGAAGAGAGAGGCCAAAAGAAACAAAGACCAGAAAGGAACAGAGACAATATCAAAAACAGTGACTTCACAGGTAATACAATGGCACTAAATTCATATCTTTCAATAATAACTTGTAGTGTAAATGGGCTAAATGCTACAATCAAAAGACACAGGCATCAAATTGGATAAAAATCAAAACCCACTGATCCCCTCTATACAAGAGATTAATTTTACACCCAAAGACAGCTCCAGATAGAAAGTGAAGGGGGGAGAACAATTTTTCATACTAATGGACATCGAAAGAAATCTAGGGTAGCAATCCTTATGCCAGATAAATTATATCTTAAACCAAAAACTGTAAAAGAGAAGGAGGACACTGTATTATAATTAAAGGGTCTATCCAGCAAGAAGATCTAACATTGTAAATATCTATGCCCCTAAAGTGGGATCAGCCAGTTACATAAACCAATTAACAACAATATTAAAGAAACTCATTGACAATAATAGTAGGCAAATTTAATACCCCACTCACAGCAATGGAAAGATCATATAAGCAGAAGATCAGCAAGAAAACAAGAGCTCTGAATGGCACACTGGACCAGATGGACTTCACATACATGTTCAGAGCATTTCATCATTTCATACTAAAGCAAAAGAATACACATTCTTCTCAAGTGCACGTGGAATATTCTCCAGAATAGAATACATCCAGGGTCACAAATCAGGTCTCAAATATCTCAAATACAAAAAGATTGAGATTATACCATGCATATTTTCAGACCACAATGCTTTAAAATGTGAAATCAACCACAAGAAAAAATTGGAAGGACCACAAATACATGGAGGTTTACAGAGCATCCTACAAAAGAATGAATAGGTCAACCAGGAAATTAAAGAAGAATTTTAAAAATACATGAAAGCAAATGAAAATAAAAACACAACAGCTCAAAAGCGCCTGGGTGGCTCAGTCGTTCAGCGTCTGCCTACGGCTCAGGTCATGATCCCAGGGTCCTGGAATCGAGTCCCACATCAGGCTCCCTGCTCCGTGGGAAGCCAGCTTCTCCCTCTCCCACTTCCTCTGCTGTGTTCTCTCTCTCTCGCTGTGTCTCTCTGTCAAATAAATAAATAAAATCTTAAAAAAACAAAACAAAAAAACAGTTCAGAACCTGTGGGATGCAGCAAAGATGGTCCTAACAAGGAAGTATATAGCAATACAGGTCTTTCTCAAGAAACGAAAATCTCAACTACATAACCTACACTTATACCTAAAGGAGCTAGAGAAAAAACAGCAAATAAAGCCTAAATCCAGCAGAAAAGAAATAATAAACAGTAGAGCAGAAACCAAGGAAACAGAAACCAAAAGTACAGTGGAACATATCAATGAAACTCAGAATCGGTTCTCTGAAAAAATTAATAAGATCAATAAATCCCTACCCAATACACAGAGGTCAGTCACTTTTCTATATAAACAATGAGGCAGAAGAAAGAGAAGTTAAGAAAACAAGCCCATTTACAACTGCACCAAACCCATAAGATACCTAGGAATAAACCTAACCAAAGAGAGAAAGGATCTGTATTCTGAAAACTACAGAACACTTAGGAGGGAGCCTTGGTGCCTCAGATGGTTAAGTGACTGCCTTCAGCTCAGGTCATGATCCTGGGCTCCTGGGATTGAGCCCTGCATCAGGCTCCCTGCTCTATGGGAAGTCTGCTGCTTCTCTTTCTGCCCTTCCCCTTGCTCATGCTCTCTCTCTCTCTCAAATAAATAAAATTGTAAAAAATATTATAGAACACTTATAAAAGAAATTGAGGAAGACACAAAAAAATGGAAAAACATTCCATCACCATGGATTGGAAGAATAAATATTGTTAAAATGTCTATGTTACCCAGAGCAATTTACACATTTAATGCAATCCCTATCAAAATATCATCAACATTTCTCACAGAACTCGAACAAACAGTCCTAAAATGTGTATGAACCAGAAAAGACCCTGAATAGCCAGAGGAATGTTTTAAAAGATAAACAAAGCCGGAGACATCATAATTCTGGACTTCAAGTGGGTATTACAAAGCTGTAATCATCAAGACAGTAGGTACTGGCACAAAAACAAACACAGATCAATGGAACAGAATAGAGAACCCAGAAATGGACCCACAACCCTATGGTCAACTGATCTTTGACAAAGCAGGAAAGACTATCCAATGGAAAAAAAGACAGTCTCTTCAAAAAATGGTCTTGAGAAAATTGGACAGCCACATGCAGAATAAAGAAACTGGGCCATTTTCTTACACCATACACAAAAATCAACTCCAAATGGATGAATGACCTCAATATCTTGGAATCCATCAAAATTCTTGAGGAGAACACAGGCAGCAACCTCTTCCACCTCAGCTGCCACAACTTCTTGTTAGATACATCTCCAAAGCCAAGGGAAACAAAAGCAAAAATGCACTAATGGGATTTCATCACGATTAAAAGCTTTTTCACAATGGGGCGCCTGGGTGGCTCAGTGGGTTAAAGCCTCTGCCTTTGGCTCGGGTCAGGATCCTGGGATCGAGCCCCGCTTCGGGCTCTCTGCTCAGCGGGGAGCCTGCTTCCCTTCCTCTCTCTGCCTGCCTCTCTGCCTACTTGAGATCTCTGTCAAATAAACAAATAAAATATTTAAAAAAAAAAAAAAAAGCTTTTTCACAACAAAGGAAGCAGTCAACAAAACTGAAACGGCAACTTACAGGATGGGAGAAGATATTTGCAAATATCTTATCAGATAAAGGGTTAATGTCCAGTATCTATAAAGAACTTATCAAACTTAATACTCCCCCAAAAAACAAATAATCCAGTCAAGAAATGGGCAGAAGACATGACAGATATTTTCCAAAGAAGACATCCAAATGACCAACAGATACATGAAAAAATGCTCCACATCACTCAGCATCAGGGAAATACAAATCAAAACAACACTGAGATACCACCTCACACCAGTCAGACTAGCTAAAATTAACAAGTCAGGAAACAACAAATGTTGGTGAGGATGCAGAGAAAGGGGAACCCTCTTAATGGTGGGAATACAAGCTGTTACAGCCACCCTGGAAAACAGTGTGAAGATTCCTCAAAAAGTTGAAAATAGAGCAACCCAGCAATTGCACCACTAGGTATTTACCCAAAGAATATAAACATAGTGATCAGAAGGGGCACCTGCACCCCAATGTTCACAGCAGAAATGTCCACAATAGCCAAACTATGGAAAGAGTCCAGATGTCCATTGACAGATGAATGGATAAAGAAGATGTGATATATATATACAATGAAATATTACTCAGCCAGTAGAAAAAAATGAAATCTTGTCATTTGCAACAATGTGGATGGAACTACAGTGTATTACGCTGAGTGAAATAATTCAATCAGAGAATGACAATTATATAATTTCCCTCATTATGTGAAATTTAAGAAACAAAAAAGAGAATCACAGAGGAAAGAAGGGAAAAATAAAATAACACAAAATTGTAGAGGAGAGACAAACCATAAGAAACTCTTAACTACAGGAAACAAACTGAGGGTTGCTGTGGTGGGGGGGTGGGCGGGCGGGGGATGGGGTAACTGGGTGATGGCATTAAGAAGGGCACCTAACATAATGTACTGGGTGTTATATGCAACTGCAATTGTCAATTAATTGAATTTAAATAAAATAAAATTTTTTTAAAAGAAAAATTCTAGGGAGACAAAAGTAGATGTAAGAATTGCAACTGCAATGTGACTGACTATCCATAGGAAAATGACTTTTAAAGTCAGAAAAAAGACTAATCAAGGATAGACTGGGGAGAGGTGTAATGTGAAATTCTTACATGGCATATAAGCATCCTCATGATCTAAATCATGTTTATGTCTCCAGCTTCATCTCATTCTTTCTTTCCTGCACTATCACATAAAAATTACTTTCAATTTCCCAAATAGTCTACATGCATATGCTTTCATAACTCTGTACAAGCTATTCTTTCTCATTAGATATCCTTCTTTCCTTTCTTCACCTGGCCAACTCCCAGTTTATTTGTCAAGGTAAGCTGTGGCGTTTCCTTCTCACACAAGCCCTCCCGAAAATAGCTTTTGTGACTTTCCTATGCATCTCATTTTATTATGGTTGTCATGGTGCTTAAGAAAATATATCATCTGCTTATGTAGTTAGGTATTTAAATAGTATGCTGCTATATGCACAATATAAAAATTCCAAACAATAAAAAACTTCATAGATAAAAAGAATAAAAATTTTACATGGAGTAACATTACACACTCTTTCACTTTTCCTAGATTGATGTGTGTTCTTCCAGGGTTTTTCTACTAATTTACATAATTGCACACATACAAATTGGATAAGACTATTTGCATTGTTTTGCCACTTCTTTTTCACTTAAAAGTGTTCCCCAAATTTCTATCCATGTCAACACACATGTATATACTCCAAAGTATGCAGATGGCACACTATACCCTTTTGATAAAAATATAGTTTATTTTCAATTTTTTCACTATTTAAATAATGTTCAAGCAAACACTTTTGTGCATAAAAATAATTTACTCGTGTAAGTTACATCCTTAAAAAGTGGAATTTCTAAGTCTTAACACAGGCAATTTCAGTTTTGCTTGAATTCTGCTATACTGTGTAATAAATCTCCATTTCACTCATTTATTCAACAAGTATTTATTGAGTACCTACTGTGTGTCGGGCACTACCATAAGCACTAAGAATTTAGCAGTGGACAAAAACATTGTAAATCAATTCTTTTATGGAGTTCATGTTCTAGTGGATAAAAGCAGATGATATATAAATAAACATATACCTCAGGTCTGAGAAGGAAAATAAAGCATAATAAAGAGATAGAAAGGAGTAATATTTACAATCATTCCAAAACAGCATCCCTTTTTCACATTCTGCCTTATATGTGATACTATCACCCACCTAATCTTCAAAAACTGGAATATATTATTTCTGATTCCCATGATTAGTAATGCATGTATATCTTTCCATACATTAACTGGCCATACATTTTACCTGATTATTTTATTCAGTAGACCATAAGCCCCTTGCAACAAATAACCCTATGTTTTTTTATCCCCAGAGCCTAGCAGAGTACCTGGCATAAAATAGGCTTAAAAAATGACAATATAAATAGTATCTCATAAATATTATATATATATATTTACATATGTGTCTGTGTGTATATACACATATATATATGCATGAAATATATGTGATGTTAACCACATTATTATATACATGTCTAATGTCACACACATATAAAATATGCTATAATAATATTGTACATGTACACAAAGAATTTGTTTTAAAATTTCTAATGAATATTACTAAATCAGTAACATAATAAAATTATAAATCAGGCATAACTATTTTAGGAAGTAACAAAAGTCCTCTCATACCAGTGTATCACAAGAACACCTGGAAAAATAAACGAAAGGACTTAAAGTCATTTAGAATTAGTAAAAACAAAAAAAATGCATTTAAAATTATGTCTAGGGACATCTGGAGGGCTCAATCAGTTTAGCATCTGACTCATTATTTCAGCTCTGGTCATGATCTCAGGGTTGTGAGATCGAGCCCCACATTGTGCTCTGCACTGGGTATGGGCCTACTTAAGATTCTCTCTCTCCCTCTCCATCTGCCCCTCCCCACCACAGTCTCTCTCTCTTTTTCTCTCTCTCTCTCAAAAACAAAAGAAAACAAACAAAACACTTATGTATAATACATTATCTTATCAAGATGTGTCTTGGTACCATTATTAGAATGATCCTAACTAATGTCTTAAATTAAATGTTCAAAGGTAAAATTACTTTTATGAATCATATTTTATGATCCAGAAGAACAAAATAAAATGAAGAAGAATATTTTTCAAAACACATTTGTAAAACCTAGTATTAAAGTCACTGCTGGGGCGCCTGGGTGGCTCAGTTGTTAAGTGTCCACCTTTGGCTCAGGTCATGATCTTAGGGTTCTGGAATCAAGCCCCATATCAGGCCCCCTGCTCAGTGAAAAGCCTGCTTTTTCTCTCCCTCTGCTGTTCCCCCTGCTTGTACTCTCTCTATCAAATAGATAAATAAATAAATCTTTTTAAAAATAAGATAAAATAAAAAATAAAGTCACTGTCAAATAAATGAGTGTCTGGCATTTGACAGATTTATTATAAATTACTGGACCCACAAGAATCTTCAAAATATACTTTAAATTTTCATTTGTCATATGAGTAAATAAAGAACCAGGAAGGTGACTTATGCAGGTCTCACAGCTAATTAATAGCAGAACTAGGTAAGAATGAATATTCTTTGTCTCCTTCCTAGAGCAGCGCTCCAACACACTACCAAGCCTCTTACAAACACAACAAATTCTAAACTGATATGTGGGGTATATTTTAAAAACTCACCTATGAATCACTTGTAGTTAGAACTGGGAATTCATTTTTCCCCTTGAAATAATTTTCTAAATTGTGTTGAATTCCTAAATTAGTCCCCAATTATAGGTGCTCTATGGAACAATAGTCCTATAATTCACAATGTACAATAGGGGAAGAATTAAAGTTAAGGAAGGGATTATTTTTATGTGTGGATCTTTGAACCTCACAGGTTAAGTTCCTTGAACATGCTACTAATGATTACTGTTATAGTTGAAAAATGCATGATGACTTTCTAATCCCACATTACTGTGATCCTAGCACCCCTTCCTGACTTTCATATTCCAATTTTGTAAGAATTTTATTTGGGGATTTTTCCCCCTTATTTATGGTATCTGCCAAATGTTTTATAGTAGCTAGCCATCCTCAGCTGTTTGTCTACTTGACTCCAAAACCTTCCTATGGGACCTAGAAGGACTTTATAAAACATGGCAGATTCAACATAGCCATTGGCTTAAATCCAATCAAAATTAATTGCATCGAAAGCAATTTCATATCCTTATTAGATTAAGGAAATCCAGGGCTACACCCAGAGCTGATTTTTTTTTTTTCAAAAACCCAGATTGTTCTTATACCTTCCATCAAAAAGAAGGTATAAGAACAATCTGGGTTTTTTAAGAAAAATCAACAAGGAAAAGCAATGTTGTGTAATCAACCAGTAAACATCTACTAGACTAGAAGAGGCTGTTCCTTGATCTATGAATTTCCTGCAAGGCAAATAATCATTTACAAACTTCATGTAGTATTTTCTCATCAAGAAATTCACAAACTTCCTCCTCCTCTATAAATCCCCTTCTACCAATGTTATTGTCATACACTGAGTTCACCAGAATTCTCATGTACATATTGTAGTAACAGAGCAGTCCAACAAAGGATTTTTTCTATTTCAGAATACATACATATTACACATACATATGAAGATATGTTTTAGACATGTATAATTGTACAGCTACAGATCTATTAATTTTTAATAAATTACCTTTAATAGAAAAACATAGAAATGTTATAAACAAAGGCAAACTCAGACATTTGATGGTTATATATTATATTAGCATTTTCTATATATACTTATTGAAATTCATTAATAAATTTTACTCTCTCCAGCATAGCATGAGACCTGACTAAGCAGAATTAAAAAAATAATAATAAAGAATTGGCATTAAAGTTCAAAGAAAGCAGAAGTCTATAAAATGACATATCAAATGAAGACTAGAATTCCCTATAGCCTCCTTACTGCCATCTCTCCACCAAAAGAGACAAAAGACTAAAGGGAAAAAAAGAGCAAATAGAATGAAGAAAAATGACTCTTAATCTCACAAAACAAACTGAGGGTTGCTGGGGGGAGGGGGTTTGGGAGAAGGGGGTGGGATTATGGACATTGGGGAGGGTATGTGCTTTGGTGAGTGCTGTGAAGTGTGTAAACCTGGTGATTCACAGACCTGTACCCCTGGGGATAAAAATATATGTTTATAAAAAATAAAAAATTAATTTAAATTTAAAAAAAAAAACTCTTAATAAAGGACAAATCCAAAGAAAAAAAAAAAAAAAAGAATGAAGAAAAATGTTAGTGGAAACTATTTCAGATGAAAGACTTTAGGGTAAAAAAATAAAGTTCTACATTAATAGAAGAATATAAACTATAAAATTGTATTACTTTTATTATCACACACTAAACACACACACACACACACACACAAATCAGAATTATTCAAAGGGAAGAAATACGGGGCACCTGGGTGGCTCAGTTGGTTAAGCCTCTGCCCTCAGCTCAGGTCAAGATCTTGGGGTCCTGGGATCAAGCCCCACATTGGCTCTCTACTCAGCAGGGAGCCTGCTTCCCCCTCTCTCTCTGCCTGCCTCTCGCCTACTTGTGATCTCTCTCTTTGTCAAATAAATAAATAAAATCTTAAAAAAAAAAAAAGAAAAGAAAAGAAGAAATACAAGGCGGGGAACTTGAACTTAAAAATATTCAAGTATAGTAAAAATCTTAACCAAAATTAAATTGAAAATTGCTTAATTAAAAATTTTCCACATAATTTCCAACACATGTTTTTAAGCATTAACAAGACATCAAAGTAAAGTGATCTATATTAGAAAGATTTTCAACAATAATGTTGAAGCCAAGAGTATTCTAGTTAAAAAATTCAGATTAGCTTGAATACTCCATATACACCCAAATATACTTTTAAACTGAATTTCAATTTTATGCACACCTACATACACGCACACACACATATACTTAGTCTGTTTTCACAGAGATTAGTTTACACTCTAAAACGCAGTATTTCTATTTAAAAAGCTATTAGATATTGCTATTAGTTTTTAAGGAAATGTTCAATTCCCTATCTCTGAACACTTCTCAATCTGTATAATTTAGGAGTAATCAAGGCTTCTCATTACAAAGAAAGAATTTCCTGCTTCCTTCAAAGACCAACCTCTCCAATTCTATTTCATCCCTTCTCAATTTTTCACAGGGTTTGTTCCCACAATTATCCCCTCTCCTGCATCTCTTATTAATCTCTTCAGCTTAATTATTCCCATCAGCTTACAAACATAGTCTGGTATCCTGTATCTTAAAAATTTTAAATACAAAAAAGGAAAAAAAAAAATAAGCCCTCTCTTGCCCTCATATCCTCTTCCAGTTACTATTTTTTTCCAGGAGCTATTTCTCACCTCCCTTTCACTGCAAAACTTCTTGAATGTGTTAGTGATGTCTGTCTTCCTCATTCCCATACTCTTGTCAGGTCACTCCACTTGGGCTTCATTTTTTAAAAATCATCACTACACTAAAAACTGCTCTCAGGAAGGTGCTCACCATGATGCCAGCTCCCATATACACTTATCTGTTATCCTGCTGAACCTCAAGTCATTTGGCAAGGTAGATCATCCCCTTCTTCCAAAGACATTTTCTTCTCTTAGCATTCTTAACACACAAGCTAGTTTCTTTTCCTCCTATTTCAATGACTATTTCTTAAACTTTTTTGCTGACTCTTCTTCTTCCCCCATTGGGAAGCAACCCAATGATGAGCTCCATTCTCTTCTCTACATCTCCTCCTTCAATATTAAATACAATGTATATACAAATGCCTCTCAAATTCCATTCTATAATTCTGATCTCTCTCTAAAATGCAATAATCTTATGCTCAACTGTGAATTTAACATCCACACTTGAATTCCTACTAGCATCTCATAATTAACAAGACCAAAGCAGAAATTCTGATTTCAATTTGTTCTTCCCCCAATCTTTTCCATCAGAATAAACTCTACTATTTATCAAACTGATTTCTTAAGAACAGTGAGAATCTCTATATTAGTTATGTATTGCTCTGTAACAATTCACTCAAACAACAACTTAAAACAACAAACATCTTAGTCTTTGTAGGTCAGGATGCCAGATATAGTTTAGTGGTTCTAGCCCAGGGTCTCTCATAAGACTGCAGTCAAGGTATTGTCCAAGGTTGGTCATCCAAAACTTTTAGTAGGTTAGAAGAATCTACTCTAAGGTGGCTCACTCAGTCAGTGCTGACTGTTAACATAAGGCTTCAATTCCTTTCCACAGGGACTTTTCCAAAAGACTGTCCAAATAGTCTCATGATATGGCAGGCAACTTCCCCCAGAGCAAAAGATCCAAGAAATAGCAAGGCAGGAACAGGAATTACTTTTATGTAATTGAATGTGAATGTCAAGATTCACATTCATTTTTGCAACATCTTATTGGTTACTCAGGTTGGCCTTTCTTGGTTTGCGATGGGATAACACAAGGATATGAACACCAACAAGCATGAATCATTGGGGGCTGTCCTGGAGGTTGGCTAATATAATCTCTCATGGAGAAAAAGAAACCATGTAACTGAATTCTTCATGGTCTTTTTTTTATTTTATTTTATTTATTTTTTGACAGAGAGATCACAAGTAGGCAGAGAGGCAGGCAGAGAGAGTGGGGAAGCAGGCTCCCTGCTGAGCAGAGACACCACCCCTTACCCCAATGCAGAGGTCAGTCTTAGGACCCTAAGATCATGACCTGAGCCGAAGACAAAGCCTTAACCCACTGAGTCACCCAGACGCCCCTCTTCATGGTCTTTTAATCCAGGTGTTTTTTACCATAAATTGTTCCACTACGTAAAAACAGAACACAGAAGAATATGGAATGTGGCAGCCTGACCACAGGCCCCTGTCATCCTCACCTTCCCAAGCTTCAGTAAACTTACATAGTGTGTTTGAGACTATGGGATTTACTAGAAGCTTTGGAGAAGTAGGTTAGGGACTTTCATATGCTGTGTACTAGAGAGGAGACTAAAAGTCTCATGAAGTAAAACTTCCCAATAAAGACAAAAAGTTATAGGACCCCAAATTAGCTTAGTTGTCAAACACATGAGAACCTCCTCAAGAAGGCCAGCATCTGACCGTGAGCAATCCTGATAATCTCCCCAATGTAGTTATGTGGCTTCTCTGTTATCTATACAGAGCTCTGTAACATACTAAAATGATATAAAACCTTACCAAGGAATTGGATGGCATTCTTCCTAAGAAATATCATCACCACTAGCACTCTTGAAAAAATTCTTTTACGGGAGATCTTCTGATGGTAAGTGACAAAAATCCAAGCGAACAAACAAAAATTATACCATATAATCAAATTCTAGAGAAGTAAGCTAGCCTCAGAAAGACTAAAACTAGTACTCTCTGACTTTCACTTCTGTTTGTCTTTAAGCATCTGTGTGTTTTACAGAGTAGAAGTCTCATTAGCTATAACTATAGCCCGCACTGGCTCCTGGCTCCTATCTTCTCAATTCAGTTCTCAGAAAGAGACAGCTCTTCCCTCTTAATCCAATATTTCAAAAAACCCTCCTTGACTCAGCTTGGGCACGTGACCACCTCACTGAATCAGGGGAGCAAAATGCTATAACTCACTTATATTGTGTTCATTCCTGAAAGCAAAGAACATGGAAGAGTCCATTCAGAATACATGTTATAGTAAAATGAGTTCTTTGAAAAGGAAGCATGCTATTCCCAAAAGAACTGAGAGCTATTGCCAGACAAAACAATGAGTGTCAACTATACTTCTAACCCTAAAATATAACAGCTGTCTACATATTTGAGAATGCAGGATCTTGGGAAATGGATGGTAGCAAAATAAAAAATAGTTATTTTATTATTTTCATGGTCTTAACAAGTCTTTACTGGGACTCATCTCAGTTACTGATGGCAAATTTTAAAAAATCTCTTATAAGAACATATAAATTAAAGCAAATCAATGCATACAATAAAAAAAATCAGCAGCTGGGGCACCTGGGTGGCTCAGTCACTTAAGCATCTGTCTTTGGCTCAGACCATAATCTCAGGATCGTGGGATGGAGCCATGTTGGGCTCCTTGCTCGGGAGAGAGTCTCCTTCTCCCTCTACCCCTCCCCCTGCTCATGCTCTCCCTCTCTCTCAAATAAATAAATAAAATCTTTTTTTAAAGAATCAGCAGGTCAAAGAAGAAGGTCATTTGGGGGCATTTCTAGTGAGTTACTATAAAACATAAAGGTGTAAAGGAAATTAGATCACTGAATTCAAAGCTCAGTTGGAAGAATTCTCTCAAAATTTACAAAAAGAAAAAAAAAACAGTAAAATGAAAATCCTAGAAGGAAGGGCATTAGAAAAATAAGACAGACCCAGGACATCAAATAACCAATAACAGTTTCAAAAGCATGGGAAGAAAACAGACTGGATCAATACAAAAGAAAAAAGAGGAAGTTTTCTCAGACCAGACCAAATATTAGTCAAGATTTATGAACTCACACTCATAACTAGACATATGAAATGATGGAATGCCTAAACTTCAAAAACAAATAAATCTTTACCATGCAGAAATATTTTATAAAAAGTTTCCTAGGAAGAAAAGTTAATTGGATATATATCACCTATATACAAGCTTTGTTTTTAGTGATAATCCATTCACCAAATATTTATTAAATTCCTATGTGCTGTTTAGCAGTTGGAGATACAATAGTGAACAAATGAGGTAAAGTCTCTGCTATGGAACTTATATTCTATTGGGACTAAATGAAACTCCATGCAAAGTAGATAATCTCTGTCAAGGTAGGAAATTTTTGTATTTCATATCTTGTTTCCTCATATTTAAGAGGTGATACTACATTTTATTTTATTTTCTAATATTTGTTTTATCAATTAGGATTAGTTTCAGCTCTAAGACTGAATTAACAGAGGTTCATATTTCTCTCATAAAAAGTTCACAGGTAGGTGGCCTTTGGGCATTCTAGCAGCGCAGCTCCACAAAATCTTTAGAAATCCAGGCTCCTCCATCATAAACATGTACCCTGTACCTACCCCGCCACACCAAACACACACACACACACACACACACACACACTCCCCCAATATTGTTTGGGGAATCCAAGGAATTAGCATTTTGACAGGTACCCCAGATGACCTTAATGAGGTGTTTTTTTTACCCACCTGAGAAATCCCAAAGTAGGGGAATGAGGAAAAAAATGGTCAAGTGAGTCCCCAAAACCAGGCAATGAAAGAAATAAAATTACTTCCAAGAATCAAACAACGAAATCAATAGTTACTAAGAGCAGAAATATATAGTTAACTAAAGAAAAATAAACCAAAAATTAATTAATTAATTAAAGAATAAAAAAGAATCATAAACCACCAACATCTGATAAACCCTAACTTTTAGATATTTTCTTACTACAAAAACAGTCAACATGAAGGTGAATGATGCAAAGTAAGCCACAGAAACAATGAAAGTATCTAGAGTCCTAAAGGCTTTCTCAAGATGTGACCCCACTTTTTTCTGCATGCCTTTTTAGAACTTCAACTATTCTCTTATGAAAAGTTTGGATTTACTTTTCCTGCTACCTTCTAAAACATGTCAGATGATACTCTGTAATTTTAAATTAATTTTATGTCATTAATAGTATCCTCTGTCAGATTATGTCTTAGAAACTTAGGTAGTATTAAGCTATAGCAAAGGCTGCAATGAGATAATTTTCAGCTAAGGAGCTAGGCAAAAATGCAAAATGAATTTGGCTTCCACGTTGTCATCTCCATGTCATTCTGAAAGGAAATAGGAGGCAAAAGAAAGGACAATATGTCACAAAGCCAGATAAACAATAGTTAACATTATTTTGTAACATCTATCATTCTACTTGCCCTTAACACAAATGCAAAACTGAGATGATTGTTCCCATTTACCAAGTCGTTTTTGAAAATTCCTAACCACTGGTCCTGTTCAGAAAAACAGATGCATCTCCATCTAAATTATCTGAAGTTCAATAGCTAAAATAAACTGTAGACCATTATACTATTCCTCCTTAGAACACTTTCCCTTACCTTGCCTTTTGGCTAAGTCCTATCCTTCTACATTGCTGTTTAATTTCCAAATTAATTATTCTACAGCTTCAAACCACTCAAGCAATCTCTCAGTATGCTGTACTAAGGCTTTCTTAGTATCAGTTTCAGACTGGTGATAGAGCGTTTTTATTTCAATAAAAATAAAAAGTATGAAGCCTGACCTCCGCCAAGGAGACGTGCGACTTTGGGCAAGTCTCTTCAACGTTCAGAACTTAGCTTATGTCATTTGAAAAATGACATTTTTAAAGTGTATAATCATGATTTAAATTTAACCATGATTCTTGTAAAGACATGCCAGATTTTCTTCAGCGGAGCAATTTGACAAGTTTTATATAACCTTTCCCAAGCCCTTCGTCGTGTGTACTTACTGGAAATCTACTTCTGCTCCATTTTACCACGGAATTAAAGGGGAGGAGGAATAACCTACGTTTTTGCCCTGGGAAGAACGGAATCATGGCCCCCAGCTAAAATGTACCAGGATGACCGCACCGCAGCCTACACCCAGGAAGCTTTACAGAAGCAAAACCAAGGGGTTTGTCAGGTGAAAGCTACGCCCCAGAGGTGCTTTGTTTTACATGCCAACCACTGCTGGAGATTCTGTAGGGCCAGGCAGAAAACGCTTGGGGTTTTGTTTTTCTTCTTCTTTTCAAATTTCAAATTCCCTAAAGCCAAAGGCAGGACTCCAAACCATCCAGTCTGTGGCTAAACTGCCTCACCGGTTCTGAGTGTGGAAACACGGCTCCGCCTCGCCTGCGACCGCAAGAGGGAGAAGCAGCTCCAGGACAGCCGAGTGAAGCCCAGAGCCCGTCCCACGAGCCCGTCCCACGGGCCCGGCCCCCGCGCTGGCTACACGGTGCCAAGCATCCGCGGCTCGCGCCCCGGCACGGAGCAGCGACGCGGCGGCGCTAGCCAACTGCGGCCGGATCCGGACGGCGCGCACGTGACTTCGAGACGCGGCCAATCAGCGCAGCCCTCTGCGCTATTCAAATCCGCGGCGCGGCCGGCCGTTGTGCCTAGCCACGCCGCCGTCGGGGCCACCGAGCTCCCGTATCGTCCAACGCCGCCATGCACTGCGCCGGCCGCTGACAGACCTCCGGGCCCGCCAGGCGGAATGGAGAGTCGGAGTGTTCTCCCGGGCCTTATCGGCCACCAAACTGGTAAGAACCGCCCAGAATGGCTAGACTTTGGCCAGCCGCAGCGATGGCCGCCACCGCCTTTACGCGAGAACGTTTGTAGTTTTTTTGTCTTGAGAGGACAGATGGATCCCAGAGCCCCTTGGTTCCCTGAAAAGGAGATTGGGGGGAATTAGGCATCGCGAAACCCTGGCGGGACACGCCTATCCTCCTCCTTTGAGGGTCTGGGCTGTGAGCCGTTAGTCCAAAGGGTCGCGTCCCCGGGTTTGCGCATCATACACTGGCCTTTTTTAGGCGACTCCTGTGCCTGCAGTTGTCGGCGTGCTCTGGAAAGTCATAGAATATTCCGATTTTAGCCACTCCCCACGTCTGATTCTCTACCCCGATCAGGATTAAAGAAGAGCTGAGAAAGAGTTCTGTTACCCTGTAGTGTCAGAATAGGGAGACAGCCCGAATGTGACAGCTTTGTTTTGCTGGGTCTGTAGAATGTAATGCAGGATCTACCGATTGTAATCGCATTAGGTAACAGCCGCCCATTTCCAAACTAAGCCCGGAACAGTTAAGATACCCAACGGGAACCACTGTTGGTAGTCACTGGGTTTGTACTCGGATACAGTGTCTTTGTGCATTTAAATTCTCAATCCAACAGAGTCCAGTGCCACTGGGTACGTGAAATTAGAAGAGTGGCTTAATTTATGTTAGCCCCAGTTTCCACTCTGGTAAAGTCGGGCTAATAGTGTATACACCCACCTTAAAGGATATCCCAAGAGGATACCGTATATGAAAGTGTGTTGTGATCTATAGATCCTATGGATAAGTCAGAGCTCAATACGTTTCTTGAATAAATGTATGAAATGGGGAGGTGTGGTGGGAAGAAAAGAATAATTATTGTGTTGTGGGTGTTGGGGCCGCATTGGTTAGATAAATGATAACATAGCTTGTAGTGGCATAGTTGGGGGTTACGAATCAGATTTCTTGGACTCTAATACAGGATTTTTCAGTTAAAGAGTGATGTGTGTACTTTACACCACCACCACCACCTTGGTACTCCAGTGGTATAGCTACCACAAACCTGAAAGTTTGGGTTATTTGAAGACAATTTGGAAAATATGAGTATCTTTTAATTTTTTTTATTTTTTTTTTTGAGATTTTTTTTATTTTTTTATTTACTTGAGAGAGAGAGAGAGAGAGAGTGAGAAGGTGAGAGAGGAGAAGGTCAGAGGGAGAAGCAGACTCCCCATGGAGCTGGGAGTCCAATGCGGGACTCGATCCCGGGACTCCAGGATCATGACCTGAGCCGAAGGCAGTCGTCCAACCAACTGAGCCACCCAGGCGTCCCATGAGTATCTTTTTAAAACCTAGGTGCATCACTGTTATTCAATATGCAGTGGACTTAAAGCTTAGTTAATTTACCCTCTTGTTCTATGTTCACTATGGGAATCTTCACGTAAGACATATATAAGGTACTTCAACATTAAAGGTATCTTCCAGTAAAACTACTGCCTACCATGAATTTTATTTGACCAGCATAGGAGTTACGAATGCAGGTTCTTGAGTCAATCAAACCTGGGTTTGAATGCCTGGATTCATCATTTATCTGGGTGACTTTGGTCCAATTATTAAATCTCTCTGTGTTTCATATTCCTTATATGAAAATGGAATAACAATAGTACCTACTAATAGAATTCTGAGAATGAAAATGAAGTAATGAATGTAAAGTAGTATCTGACACAAATGCTACCAGCATTTTACTAATATTAGTTGAGATTTAGAAAAAAAGGAATAAGTGTTTTCTGTATCAAAACTAAGAGGCAAGTTCATTGCAGTTCTTCATTATTTGTAGGTTTCCTAAGTAAGCCAATCAGACCATGAAGTGCTTTTAGTCAAAAACTATACAAAGAAGTATTACCACAATACTAGAATAAAGAGAAATCAATATAAGATCTGATATTTTCTGTAGTAAATAAGACAAATGATTTCTTAATGAATGATTCTTAATGAATGTTTATGATATAATTCGTTGTGAATAAAATAATTTTCTTTGTCTACTTTGTTTCAACTGAGTTGTAAGATATCTAATTTTGTTGTTTAATTTTAAAAAATATATATTTTCTTTCTGCAGTGGAATGAAATTACCACATCTTTTCGAGCAGGAATGCCTCTACGAAAACACAGGCAGCACTTTAAAAAATATGGCAATTGTTTTACAGCAGAAGAAGCAGTGGATTGGCTTTATGACCTATTAAGAAATAACAACAATTTTGGTCCTGAAGTTACAAGGCAACAGACTCTCCAACTGCTGAGAAAATTTCTTAAGAATCATGTAATTGAAGATATCAAAGGCAGATGGGGATCAGAAAATATTGATGACAACAGTCAGCTATTCAGGTACTGAACAAGTAGCTACAAAATTGAATTACTTAACAAAAGTTAACTCCATTTCTATAATGCTTTTACTAAAATTTCAGCTTCTTCAGAAGAAAATTTTTTTTATAAAACTTACTGCTCTTAGTACAATTAAAAGTACTTAGAGGTTAAAGTTAATTGCTGCACAATTAAAACTTGTAAAATGTTAAATAGTATATAAAATAAAATAGGTATTGGGACAAAAGAGTGAGACATCACTTCTTCATATTCTGAAAGCTATAACATTTCAAGAACAGATTACTATTAACCTTTAGTTTCATAAGTTGAGGAATTATAAGACAAATTCTCACAGGTCCTTGCCCTCAAGTAACATATAATCTTATATAATCAAAGAATATATGTGATAAAATAAATAATAGCAAACTTTAAATAATAGAAGAAACTTACCATAGGTTAAAGAGATATTTATTAAGGATTCACCATGTATCAGAAGCCTTGCTTTATGATTTGCATGTTTGCTTACTTAATCCCCAGACTATTTAAGCGGGATAAATATTAGTTCATTTTTACAGATAAGGAAACTGAGATTATGCTTTATTTAATCTTGTTACATATGTATGATATATGTTCTTCCACCTTGAAACACGGTAGATATTTGTCAGATTAGTAAATACATTTGTTCTCCTGTCGTTTGTACTGCAGCTTTCTCTGTGGAGCCTTTCTGACTCCCTCAGGCCACCACAATTGCTTTTTCTCAGGGTTCTGTTTCATATATCATTCAACTGAGTCTTTGGATTCTAATACCCATGCTTTGTTTCTCTACAAAATTAGTAGTTTTCAAGTGAAATGTCTTAGAAGTTGATTTTTGCCTCCATATCAAAGATGATTTATGTTGTACAAGTGAATTGCAATAACAAGCATGTGAATAGTTCATTTTGTAGAACATTCTACAAATCCTCCTAACTATAGCTTCCTCTCCTAACTATAGCTTAGTCACCTTTGGGAGCTCCTTTGCTATTATTCATTCTATAGTTGTTACTGGTTTTTAAGATCCTAGATTAATCTTTACTTCACCTCTCTCCCTAGACAATTTCTTACCATGTCTTCACCTACTTTCCTTTTAACTTTAAAATTTCCAACCCAAATATATCTTCTGAGATTTAGACCCATTTTTTGCCCATTAGGCATTTCAGATACAACAAAAAGAAAAATAAGTATCATGTCTTAACCTGAACTGTGTCTTCTAATGTCTATACATAGATGAATGATACTGTTTTCCCTGTAGTTGCTTTGATTCTTTTCCTTTCCTCTCCCCTTTAAATATGATTTAATTAACAAACCATATCTGTTATACTGCTTCAGTAGTTCTCTGTCCACTTCTTTCTCCACCCTAACAGTTTTTTTTGTTAGACCATTTTTCTCTCTTACCTGGAACTCTGTGTAATTCTTCAACTAGTCTCTCTGCCTCTAGTCTTTTATAATGATAATAAGGTTATAAAGTACTTATAAATATACTTTACCAAAAATGTGTAAGACCTTACTGGAGAAAATTATAAAGTTGTATAGAAAGTAGAAGGGGAGAAGGATATCCTGTTGATGAATGAAAAGAGTCACTTTTCCCAAAATCGATAAATTCAGTGCATATTCATTCAAAATCCTATATAATTCCTTTATAGAATGTGACAAGCAGATTCTAAAGTTCAAGGCAGTTTTGAAGTGAACAAGGAGGGGAGAATTGCCATATATGATATCTGGTCTTAAATTAAATTAAAACAATTAAGTACTGAAAAAGCAAAACCCATACATATAGTTGGTTCTTGAATAGTGCAGGGATCAGAGACACTGACTCCTTGCATAGTCAAAAATCCACATATAACTTTTGACTCCCTTAAAACTTTGCTAATAGCCTACTATTGACCAGAAGCTTTATTATTAACATACGCAATCAATTAACACACATTTTTTATGTTACATGTATTATAAACTGTATTTTTACAATAAAGTAAGCTAGAGAAAAGAACATGTTATTAAGAAAATCATAAGGAAGGGAACACTTCTGTAATACTGTACTTCATTGATTTAAAAAACCTGTGTATAAGTGTTCGAACCCATGTTCACAGGTCAACTGTATATGGGAATGGGATATAAATTATACATGGATTAAATACCTAAATATGAAAATAAAACTCTTATGAAGGAGTATAAAAAATATTTTAGGACTGTGGAATATAAAAGAACTTCTGAGTTCACTATAAACTTATGCATATATTTAATGTGTAAGATACTATAGAATGAAAAAACAAAACCATACATATTGTTAATGAATATTTATTAAAAATATAAACATGAACAAGAAGGAAATAACACTAACTGCAAGTTAATGGCTTCCCTCAGAAAGAAAGAAATAGAATAAGCAAAGAATTTCTTTCATTTAACAAAAAAATAATAATGAAGTCTTTAGTAAAATGTTAACAATTGCATTGGTTGAAGATTACATATATGCATGTTATCTATACTATTTTCTGTACCTTTTATATCTTTGAAATATTCTTTATTACACTGGAGGGGGGAAACATTATAATCAAAAGCAGTAACAGAAACCAAGATCTGGCAATTAGAACAAGCACAGTCAACAAAAGTCAGAAATATATATAAATTATAGATAGCTTGTCAAAGAAATTTTAAAAATGCAACTATTTTCTTCTTCAACAGAATTGATCCCAATAATACCTCTAAATTATGCCGATATAAAGTTAAATATGTACTGTATACTAAGAAGAGTAGGAAACTATTAAGATATTTTTTAAAGGTTTAGTGAGAAAATCGATTTATGTAGAATCTTTATTCCTGGTAATATAAATAAATTCAGTTCTTTTGTGATTTTTACTTTAGATAAACAGGCATTAAAAATTTGTTTCTGATCTTATATTACTTAATTGCATATTATTCTTAAACCAGATTTCCTGCAAATTCTCCGCTTAAAAGTCTTCCACGAAAACATCCAGAATTGAGAAAAAACAGCATAGAAAACTTTTCCAAAGATAAAGATAGCATTTTTAAATTACGAAATTTATCTCGTAGAACGCCTAAAAAACTTGGATTACATTTCTCTCAGGTAAAACATCCCTTTTGCTAATTATTAGTTTAAATATAACTACCATGTACTTAATTAAAAAATCATTAAAAGTATATAAATCTTTAATATTTGAAGCCAATACTGAAGTCTCTTAATCTACATTGAATTCCAAAAATGTGTGTAAATTGTTTTACAGTAGAACAATAGAACGCATAGGAACAATAATAAATATTGTAGTGAGACATACTTGAAACACTATTTGTATAATTTAAGTCTGTTTTGTTTTAAATTGATCTGAGGGTGGTAGGAGCAGCTACAAAACCAAAAAGTTCTATTACCATATGTTAACATTATTTCTTTAGGTGATACCTTATAGCTTCATTGTGGACTATCTACCAATAAAATATTAGGAATTGTGTCACTTCAATATTTCCTTAATTTGAGCATAACATTAAACCAAAGTAATTTTTTTCCCCAGGAAAATGTAGAGGAAATGAACCATGAAATAATCAATGGAGATCAAGAAAACTCAGTTTATAATAGAGAAATAAGCCAGGAAGATGTTGAAGAAGTTTGGAGACATATTACTCTGATCTAGTAAGCTAAAACTAAGCTCTAACCAAGTTCTAGAGGTGTTTAGAATGTGAATTTGACGTTTTTATCAAGATATACAAATGCAGAAAAGCTTAGAATTTAACCTATATGTGTTTCTTAATAAATGCTCTTGCTATAGTTCTAGTATAGTAGAAATAGAATGTTTTCAGCATGATTTGTTTTTTCTTTGAATCAAAGTTATACATATATATAGTTGGAGTTTTATATTGGAATCATTTCAAGGTTACTAAAATACATTTGAAAGTGGCTACTAATATAAACCTTGTAAGTTAAGTAAAGAAATACTCTGAATACTTTGCCATTAATACTCTTTCAATATTTATATCCTATTCCATTTATTTATGGAGAAAAAGAAGTTTGTCTTCTTTCTTCTGGTTTAGCCTACAAACTATTTTAGGTGTGCCATCCCTAGAAGAACTCATAAATCCAAAGCAAGTAGTTCCTCAATATGTAATGTACAACATGACCAATACAAGTAAACATGGAATAGTTATACTACAAGACAAATCAGGTTGGTATCAATAAAAGAAGTTAGAATCTTGTTAGCATAGGTTGCAGCTATAGTGGGGGTGCACTGAGACTAAAAATATAGAAAGTAGAATACTTTGAGAGAGCATCAAGGGGAGATTATTGTTTTATCATACGTGCTTTAGTAGTCATTTTAAGTGAATATTATTCATACTATTATTTTAGCCTATAAGTGGTACTTATGCATGTTTTTTTTTAAGTGGTAGGGCTAGACATCTGAAAGGTATGCAAATATAATAAAATTATTGATTAACTACATTTTAGTGAGGGCCTACAATGTACCGGGCATTATGCTAAAGATTTAGTGATGAACAAGAGAGAAATGGTCCATGACTTCTTGGAGCTTATATAAGTAGTTACATATAAATTTACACAGGTCGAGATATATATTCAAAACTGAGGTAACACACAATAACATAAGCCCAAACTCTCAAAGTTGATATTTTAAAAATTACTAGCTTTGTATTATATATATAGATATAATATATTGATTTTAGATCTAAGATGAAAAAATTAGGGATATAATTCAAGCCAGATGCATTACAAAACTTAACACTTCAAGAAATCTGTCAATAAATCTCAAAGTGTTAACTCATTTTTTATAATCAACTGCTGCCTGCAGTGTTAAGTGGCATGCATTACTTGAGTTTCTTTCTGTTGGCAAGAACTTTAAGGTTTAAACTGTAGGAACAAAAAGCAAAAACTTAAGAATCATGTTGCTTATGCATATGGCTTTGGTCTAGTCCCATCTTTCATTACCTAAAATCACATACTTAACAGTATATTATCTTATTCAGGCTTTTCTTTATAACCATAAACTTTTCAAGTCAAGTGTATGTATGGTTTTTGTATTGGTGTCAAAAACTACAAGATTTTATGCAGCATAATTCAGTTAGTGACAAATGAAAGATTTTAAGTAAGCCTCACTGTGAAAGCACCCTAATATTCAAATATAGCTCATTTCAATCATAGATCTCACTCAAGGCAGTAATATTCAAATAGTATAGCTATAATTAGAATGGAAATGAAGATAAAGAAAACATGGTAGCAGTGGACAAGGATGAACATTTTTTTATTTATGAATCCCCACCAAAATAATGTATCCTCAATTTGGGGATAACTAATTGTTTTATGTATCATGGAAAGCATCAAACTCAAGATCTCTGTAAGTTTTAAATTTGTATTAAAATATTATTTTGGCTTTATGTCTTGTTAAACACATAATTTTTAATCTTGGTAATATAGATGTATGTACATACATCTATATATATGTGTGTGGGTATAATTATATGTATATAGTAAGTGTAAAATATTAATATACTATCATAAAAATTGTGTGATTTACTAAATAGTGTAAATATATTTTTGTATAGATGACCTTCCTCATTGGGTCTTATCTGCCATGAAGTGCCTAGCAAACTGTAAGTTAATCATGCAAAATATGTATGTATATTCGTGTTTTATATTTGTAGTATTTAACAAGAACTAAAGAGATTTTTAAAATAATTCATAGAAGTCCTGATAAATTTAGAGTATGCCAATTTCTCTTGATGCTTAAATGACAATCTAGTAGAAATTATTACATATACTTGCATGTGGAATAGAGTCCTTAACTTTTTCTATGAAGATGGTGGTTTTATAATTCAATCTTCTCATGTATGGCTCAGTTTTCATAAATCATAAAATCATAGGTTAGTGGGTCTTACAGAATTTTTAGGTATAACATACATTAGTTGTCTTAGTGAGGCCTCTAGAATCATATACAACCTGTAAGTAATATAGCTCTTAAAAGCAGGAAAGGTTCAATCAGAAATAGTCTCATAAAATCTACTTTAGTCCCCTTGCCATTAGTACAAGGCTTCAACACTGGGGTGCTTCATGACAGGCTTGTCATCAGATATATACATATTATATATATAATGTATCCATCAGATATATATATATTTTCTTTTTAAAGGTTTTTATTTATTTATTTGACAGAGAGATCACAAGTAGGCAGAGAGAGAGAGGAGGAAGCAGGCTCCCTGCTGAGCAGAGAGCCCGATGTGGGACTCGATCCCAGGACCCTGAGATCATGACCTGAGCCGAAGGCAGCAGCTTAACCCACTGAGCCACCCAGGCGCCCTCCATCAGATATATTAATGGGACTTTTATATTTATGGGAAAAAATGATCTGTCACTAAGCAGCAAACCACTTTTTTAAGCATGGCTTTTTCCATAATGATCAGTGATAACTGATTTTTATAATTTGAGACCATATTTCAAGTAGAAGACCTAACTGCTTTAAAAATCAGTTTTAAAATATGCAGAAATATGTGCTTCTAAGTCATCAAATTAAGTTAAATTATATTTTGATAGTTTTTTTACAAAAGGATTTTTCTCATTTTTATGAAATGAGTATTTTATTAATAAAGTTCAAGATAGGTATATATTCCCTTGTTGTCCACTGGGTGTCAATATGACAAAATAACAGAATAAATAGCAATAAAATAAATAATGTAAGTGATAGAAATATTTTCTTTATCAAATTGAAATAAAGATCTTAATCATAAACTTGATTTTTGAGTTTCTCTTTCTACCTTCCCTCATCTAACTGCCCTTCTGCCTCATACCTTGGCTCATGGTTAGCAACCCAGATACTTACACTTTCAGGATTTCTCTGAGATCTCATGTTGAGAGATATTTTTTTCTTCTCTTTCTTACCAGTCTATGTTATACCTAAGTGGTACCAAAGATATAATTTACTAGATTCCAAATTAATAATATATCTAGCCAGAGGTAGTATTTAGACTTGTAGTCATTATTTAATCCCTATAGTAATCCCATGACATACAAGAATCAGTGATTAACATACTATCCTATTTTTTTTCCAGAAGAGAAAATAAGGCTTTTGAAAGTCTACTGATAATATAAAGAGCTATGCATGCAACTAGGATCCTCGAACTATAAATTCTGTATTTTAATTCTAGTAAAAGTATTTTGTCTTAGAAAATGTTGTAATGATTATCAAAATTTATATTTTACATACTGAGACTATTTCTTATTCTCCTGAAGGAGATGTTTATTTTGCTCTATGTAAATCCATATTAGCCTTTAAGCTATTAAATATGTGTGATTTTTTTCTTTAATCCTTTTTTAGTGCATGTGCTCACATTTGTATGACAATACAAAAGTTTGGAGACAGAGAAGTAAGAGAGATTATTTGGGTTTGGGAAGAAAAAGATTATAACTTGAAAGAACAGCATCGGTGGCTCAGTCAGTTAAGCATCTACCTTCTGCCCTGGGCTCAGGTCATAATCCCCGATCGAGCCCCACATTGAGCTCCCTGCTCCTCGGGGAGCCTGCTTCTCCCTCTGCCTGCCACTCCCCCTGCTTGTGCTATCAAATAATAAAATATTTAAAAAAAAAAAAAAGAATAGATAGAAGAGTGACTCTCAAACCCCATTGCGGATTATAGTAACTAGTGAAACTAGCCAAAGATTCTGATTGGTTGATTCATTAGGTGGTTTCATTTAGTTGATTCAGCATACCTCAGAAGATTCTTAGAGTGAAGATTCCCAGATCAGCATTTGGAAACTACTAAATTAGCCAGAAGCAAACATTTTTAAGTCCGTAATTCTTAGCTTTGCCTCCATAAATTCTGGTCTGTACAGAGAAACTTATATTTTTAATAGGCATATTGGATGATTCTGATTATATAATCCATAGAGCTTACTTTAGTTGTTAGACCTCAGGGTGCCAGGTCTAGCTCTTACTTACACTGCTCTAAGTTCTAATTCTAGCTTTGCCACCAGTGGCTTTTTCATTTTAGGCAAATTACTCTGAGCTTCACTTTTTTCATCTGTAACATGAGATCAGATTTTATTTCTGAGTAAAATACTAATGAACAGGAATGATTCTTTTAAGAACGTTAAGCTAATGAAATGGCAATGTAAAGATTTTGTTTAAATTCATTAAGGGCATGCTTTGTGTTAGGCAAAATTTGTTCATGAAAATGTAAATTTACAAAAGAGAATTTAGAAGGATTATTTGTATTACCTAAATATTCTTTGTTTTATAAAATGAATTGCAATAAAATCTCATTAAATAACCTTAATATTTTAAAATATATTTTGGGACACCTGGGTAGCTCAGTGGGTTAAGCCTCTGCCTTCGGCTCAGGTCATGGTCACAGGGTCCTGGGATCAAGCCCCACATCAGGCTCTCTGCTCAGCAGGAAGCCTGCTTCTCCTCTCCCTCTGCCAGCCTCTCTGCCTACTTGTGATATCTCTCTCTCTGTCAAATAAGTAAATAAAATCTTTAAAAATAAAATAAAATGTATTTCAAATTTTGCCCTCTAGGCAATTTTCAAGTATATAAATATTAAAACAAAATGCTAGTAGTTGCTTGTAGTGATTTCTAATGAAAACAATAAGAATGAGATGTGCACAACTCTTCAGATTTTTGAATTGTGACAGAAGTTGTTAAACTTAGCTCCTTCATGAAATACAGGTTTTATACATTTTAAAATTTAAAATTTTTATTTGAAATAAAATAAATTTTGCCAATTTTTTTTTTGCCTCCTGTGTCTTAGGGCCAAGAAGTAATGATATGAATAATCCAACTTATGTTGGATTTGAACGAGATGTATTCAGAACAATAGCAGATTATTTTCTAGAGCTCCCTGAACCTCTGATTACGTTTGAATATTATGAATTATTTGTAAGCATTTTGGGTATGTATGGATTTTTACTTATTATTTAAATGTATTTCATTAACATTTTCAAGTCTTCCATAATTTAAAAGATGTAGGTAAAAAAAAAAAAAAAGTGCAGGTAAATATAAAGGTGGCAAGCTATGAATTATTTTAAAATTTGGGAATACTCTGGTTCCTGTTATGTTTTTTTCCAATAATTTAAATATGTCATTCCAACACCAGTTCTCCACATCAGTTTGGTGCCCTACTACTCATTTCTGACACTGACTACCCAAAATTAGACTAGACCCCACAAGTTAGGCACAAAATCCTTCAATCCTCATATTAACCATAGAGTTAATGTAAACACCAATTAAGTGCTCACCTCCACAAGACTGCCTTCCATTCAGTTGTCTATAAATGAGATCCTCGGGTTTACTGACACTTCTGCCCAACTATCAGTTTCGGGGTTCCCATAACCTTTCTTGAATTTAATGATTGATTTTAACTCAGAACTCTGGAAACTGCTTTATTTAATCAGTACCAGTTTTTTAAAGGATACAAGTCAAGAACAGCCATATGAAAGTGTAAGTACATAGGGCAAGATATGGAAGTAAGGGCTGTGCAGATCTTTCATGCCCTCTCCAAGAATGCCATCCTCCCAACCAGGTTCATATGCTCAACCACCCATAAAGTCCCCTAATCTTGTTACCTCAGAATTTTAATTGAGGTTTAATTACATAGGCATGACTGATTAAATCATGATTGATTAAATCATTGGTCATTGGTGATTGACCAATGATTTGTCAATCTGTCAAATTGTCAATTTGTCAATCAGTCTTCAACTCACATCCCCCTCTCCTCAAGGAGGTCTGAGGTAGGCTGAAAATTCCAACCTTCTCTAGTCCAGTCCTAAGTCACCTCATTAGCATAAACTCAGATGTACTCAAACAGATGCATTATGAGTAACAAAGACTCCTGTCACTCTGAAAATTCCAAGCCTCTTAGAAGCACTACACCAGGTAGTAGAGACAAAGACCAAATATTTAAGTCTTTATTATACTATAGTTGTCTTATAATTAAGAGCTTTCTAATATTTATAGGCTGAAACCAGGTTTTTTTATGTATTTGACTCAATTATAATTTAGACTGTAGAAATAAACTTTAAAGTTTTTTATGTCACAAGTTGGAAAACCTCTAGTCTTGCACTTTGTAACTGAATGTTGCATGTGTCCTATTTAAGTGGCTTCTGAATTAAGCAACTGCTATTTGTACTATACTAACAATATATACTATAGTGATGCTTTTTTTTTTAACTTTACTATTGTTTTTGTTTTATTTTTGCCCACTGTCACACAGTTGCATTTTAATTTTTGTTTCATTTCCTGGTAGTTGTTTGTGGCTACGTCACAGTTTCAGATAGACCCAGTGGGATACATAAAATCCAAGATGATCCACAGTCTTCAAAAATCCTTCGCTTAAACAATTTGAATTCCTTCAAATCAACTGAGTGTCTTCTTCTCAGTCTGCTTCATAAAGACAAAAACAAAGAAGAATCAGATACTACTAAGAGACTGCAGATAAGTGATCAAGGATTTCAAGAAAAATGTGCTAAGAAAATGCAGCTAGTTAATTTTAAAAATAGAAGAGCCAGTGCTAATGACATAATGGGAGGAAGTTGTCATAATTTAATAGGCTTAAGTAATATGCATGTTCTATCCTCTAACATCAAACCAAGGTGCTATTCTTTAGAAGGAATTATAGACCTACCAGGGAGTGCAAATAAAGAGGTCTTCAATGCCTTCCATCAATCTGTTCTGAATATAGAAGGACAAAATAATAAGCAGTTTTTAGAGTCTAAGAGCAAACAGGAATCCCTAATGAATCTTCATTCAGAGGAGAGTAATCAAAAGCCACTCTGTGTTGGTTTTAAGAGAACCTCTACTTTGACTGTTCAAGACCAAGAGGAGTTATGTAATGGGAAATGCAAGTCAAAACAGCTTTGTAGATCTCAGAGTTTACTTTTAAGAACTAGTAGAAGAAGGAATAGTTATATCAATATGCCAGTGGCTGAAATTATCATGAAACCAAATCTCGGACAAGGCAGCACAAGTGTACAAACAGCTATGGAAAGTGAACTCGGGGAGTCTAGTACAACAATCAATAAAAGACTCTGCAAAAGTACGATAGAACTTTCAGGAAATTCTTTACCTCCAGCTTCTTCTGTGTTGACTGGCACACAAAGTAAGGTTGATGCTTTCAATGCATGTAATATTAACTTTTAGTGTTTACTAACTGTGTTTTGTTTACCTGTCTTTTCTTCTCTGAAACTGCTTTATATTTTTCCTCCAAAAGGAAATGTTTTTATTGCAAAAGACTTTGTCATGGCATAACCAAGATTTATTCTACTTACCTAAAGCACTTATTTTCTTTTACCTCATTTTAACTTATTCTGAGTCACTTTATTTGTAGTAGGTAAAGGATGTTAATACTCAAATAGGTTATGAAGAAAGTAATGAGCTTTTGAGCAATGTGGAAATTTCTAGGGATAGTTAAAAGAAATTATTACTAAAATATTGTTTTAGTATTTATATAACCGTATTCTTCATGTAATTGTGTATGCTCATGATGTGAAAGCAATTTAGTGTCATTGATGATTTTTTGGGGGGTGGGTTGTAATTTTGCCTTCTAGGTTTCCTGCAACCTCATTTAGAGAGGGTTGCCATCGATGCACTACAGTTATGTTGTTTGTTACTTCCCCCACCAAATCGTAGAAAGCTTCAACTTTTAATGCGCATGATTTCCCGAATGAGTCAAAATGTTGATATGCCCCAACTTCATGATGCAATGGGTACAAGATCACTGGTAAGTTGATTTCTTAAGGAAAGAATAAGCCATGGTTCATAAACTAAAAAAAGAAAAGCAAATCACCCAAAAGTTCTACTTGAGTGATATTGTGGTCTCAAAATCCTAGATTTTTAGGATAGAAAGGCTCTTAAAAGTATCTTTCTTAGTAGCAGAATGTTGTTGCATTAATCTTTTGTGTCCAGTATGCTAAACTTTCATATCCTGATCTTTATCTTGTCTGAGCACTTTGCCTCTTCACTCCTAACACATCATATTGATAGACTTGGATTATCAGACCATATTCCATTGCCTTGTACAAATTCTGTTTGGTGAGGAAGAAAGAGAAGATATAAGCATGGTTAAAAGCATAAGGGCACTATAACTTTGTAAATGAGAGAATTAATAGAAATCTTGTGGTAATGGGAAAGTTGTATTTGACGAAATATGTGAATTAGGATAGCATTTCACTGTGGGCAAGAAATTGGGACAAACTATTACGAAGCAGTCTCAGACTCCATAAGAGGATGAGGGTGGAAGCATTTTATCCAGATATTGATTGAAAATGAACTCTTAAAATAGTATCTAATCTCTCTCTCTCACTCACTCTCTTTTCAAGAGCTACCACTTCCTCAGTGCAGCTTCCAATGATTTTCTTATAGCAAGGAATCTGGAGCTGAGCTCTATTCTTCCACTCATTAAGGACAGTTCTTTAGCAATGATAGATCCAATCTAAAAAGGAAGAATTATTCTTGAGTAATTGTGACACCATTAAAAGGCATAGGGAAGTTTATAGAGGAATATATTTTCAGAGACATGAGTAGAAAGAAAATAATTTCAGTTTTATACTTTTTGAGTTTGAGTTTATAGGACATCCAAGTGAAATTTATCCAACAGACTATTAGAAATGTGAGCTTGGTGAAGAAAGATTAGGTCAAAAGGCAGATTATTTGGAGAGAAGTAGTAGTTGGAGCTTTGAGAATAAATGAGCTCTACAAAGCTAGGAAGGATGAATAAAAAGCTGAGGACTCAGTTGTGGAAGGAGAGGAAAACATGTCTGACATGTAGGAATAAAACCAAAAATATTTCAGTTCAGTAAATGTGTTCCTCATCTATTATATGCTAAATACTTAGAATTCTGATGACTATTTTAGAATGAGATATGGGTTTGAGTGTCTTATACTTAATGGATAATATGGATATGAATGAGAGTAAATAACTTTTGAAACACAAAATTTATCCCAGGATTTGAAGACTCCTTATGATGGAATTGAAAAATGTATGTATTGTCTTTAAAAACTGACAGAAAAAAGATTAAAAGCTATTTTCCAGAATTTCAAAAGCTAAATGGTACCAACCTCATTATCACTAATCTTTACATGGTATGTATTCTCCTAGTTTGTGTTTTATGGGGTTAATAAGTCATTGTTCTTTGACATTCTTTAAGTGACATATCCATATGTTACTAATGGAACCAATGGTATTTACCAATAAAATTGTGACAAAATTAAAAAGCTAAGCCCTTTATAATCCTTTGGAATTATATTAAAGAAATACTTAAAAAGTACTTTAAAAAGAATATTCTTACCTTTCTAATGTAATTAATTGTTCTCATTTTTAAGCTGAAATCTGCTTATCACTTTATCTCAGTACTTTAGCATGATACCCAGAAATTCCTGATACTCTTATTTATATGAAAGCTTAGGTTTTTACATTCACATCTTTTAATATGTTTCTAGATGATACACACTTTTTCTCGGTGTGTGCTATGCTGTGCTGAAGAAGTGGATCTTGATGAGCTTCTTGCTGCAAGATTAGTTTCTTTCTTAATGGATCATCATCAGGAAATTCTTCAAGTACCCTCTTACTTACAGACTGCAGTGGATAAACATCTTGACTACTTAAAAAAGGGCTATGTATGTATTGTAAATCTTAAAATTCTCTGCATTAGTCAGTTCCAAGTGGCAAACTCATCTCAAACTAGCCTAATTAAAAAGGAAGTCTTTATTAGCTCACATAAATAACCTCTAAAAGTCAGGAATATAACAGAATCTGGGGACTCAAATAGCAATAAAACTATTCCCATCTCTTCATCTCTTATTTCCATTTTGGTCCTATATTTAACAAATGGCTCCTTCACATGATAGGGGGCATATGGCTGATTAAAGCTCTTAAGTCACAAACTTGCATTTTTAACCCAAAAGGAAAAAGTACTACAGCTTTACCTACCAATTTGAAAAGTTCTCCACAAGGCAACTACTACATGCCTCTGGACAGTCTAGGCTAAAACACAACCTTTAGGTGGTTCAGGGTAAGTGCATTGGAGACAGGGCCATACTCTGGCTCTAGATGATTAGAGGAGAATCTGCTATTCAAAAAGTGAGGGCAGGGACACCTGGGTGGCTCAGTTAAGCATCTGCCTCTTAATTTTGACTCAGGTCATGATCTAGGGTCGTGAGATCGAGCCCCCACATCAGCCTCCACTGTCAGTGCAAAGTCTGCTAGTCCCATTCCCTCTGCTTCTTGCACTCTCTCTCTTTCTCAAATAAATAAATAAATGTTTAAAAAATTGGGCGGGGTGGGAGGATGAGGATACTGGAGCTGGAATGGGAAGCAACTATTAAAAGGAGAGAAGGAATGCTGAGTAACCAAAAACCAGATGTCTGTTATATTCAATTTTTGGCTGCCGAGCACCTATATTTCATACTATGTTTCTTCCCATATATACCGTTCTAATATTGCCCTGGCTTATAATTATCCTTCACAATTTCCTTCTGTTATCAGCAGATGATACAGTATCTGTTCATGCTCTTACACCTCAAAAACAGTAGATGAATATTATTACTATGTCAGAAGAGTAATGTTTTAAAATGAATTAAAGCATTTTTTTTGTTTTGTAGTTAATAAAATTCATGGTTAATGGCAATAATGATAATGGATGACTTTAATACTTATTCTGTGCTGAGCACTTTATATACATTAACTTTTGTAATTCCCATTTTACAGATGAGGAAACAGAGCAAGTGAAGTAGAATAACTTGCTCAATGCTACAAAGCTAGTAGATTGTGGGTCTGGGATTTATATTCTGGGATTTATCACTACTCTACTGCATAATACAGTTTTCTTTAAGTATTAAATGTTTGATAGCAAATTAGTAGATACTAAGTCTCATCGAAAGAACCCTTAGCAAATAGTAACATGAACAGAATAGACTTGGACTATACCATTTTGTCCACGACAGATTAAAAATCCTGGAGATGGACTGACTGTTCCTTTGCCAACGTACTCATATTGTAAGCAGATTAGTGCTCAGGAGTTTGATGAACAAAAAGTGTCTACCTCACAAGCTGCAATTACAGAACTTTTAGAGAATATTATTAAAAACAAGAGTTTGCCTCTAAAAGAGAAAAGGAAAAAACTAAAACAGGTAAGAGAATGAACAAGTTCTCAATCATAATATTTTTCATTATGCTGTTGCTGATTGTTATTTAATAAAATTAAGAATCTAATTTCTCATTCTAATATTTTAGATTTTAGACACTATATATTTAGGCTATTTATATACCCTATTTGCCTGGCTTTACTCTTTATCCTGAAATTTAAATAATAAAAATAATAATAATAATAACAGATACTCTTCCTTATAGTTTAGATTAGCCTGGGAAAATAATTAAAATATTTTTATTATAATATATAACTTTTACTGACTCATTATTACCATTTAGAATTTTAAATCTCCATCAAAATCCAGTAACAACATGATTCTGACAAGTTTAATTCCAGGTCTGAGATACTCAAATATGAAATATACTAAATCACTATGACCTTCACAGGTGTTACAAATGGAAAGAAAGAAGATCTGGAATTTAGGAGGAGAATACATTAGAAGAGAATCCTAGAATATTAATGCTAACTTGGATCTAAGAAATCTTACATTATACCTTTCATATATGAGAAAACAAAGGGAAAGGCAAGGATAAATTGAATGGATACTCACTTCTGAAATACATGTTTGAGAAAGGCACTGAATTCTTATGTTGAACACTGGCTTCAGCTAGGATAATAAATGTAAAATACCCTCTAATTTCTCACCTCGTTTTTAAGTTTCAGAAGGAATATCCCTTGATATATCAGAAAAGATTTCCATCCACGGAGAGTGAAGCAGTCCTTTTTGGTGACAAACCTACAATCAAACAACCAATGCTAATTTTAAAAAAAACAAAGTTTCGTAGTCTAAGATACTAACTGAATTAAAAATTACAATGTAATATCTGTAGAACTTTGGTAAATGAAGCCATATCTAAGAATCTAGCTTCTAAAATAGAAGTCTATTTATTAATGGATTTTTCTAAGAAAAATATGTAAAGAGGTACCAAAGTAATTTTTTATCAGTGTAAGACTGCTAAGAAGCTAATAGGTATCAACTGAGAACAAATAACAAAGGTGGTACCAGATACTTTAACAAGAAATCTTTTTTTTAATACAGCACCTGTAAAAGCTATTATGTGTGCTAAAACTTTACTTACTTGAATTTTGAAAACTGATATGTCAAGATTAAGCTGTAATTCTGTTTTTTAAAAAAATTATCTGTACATGTACTTATGAATATTAGCTAAAGTACTAGTTGTTTAGGGGTATTCTTTTTTCTAAGTAAAAGAATGTGAAGAGTATTGGAAAACTCAGTGAATTCTCTATGCTAAATGTTGCACTCTTTTGTGTATTCTTTTTCTACTTTTGATCTATTTATATATATGTATGTTTTTAAAATATATACATGTAAGTAAGTCTTCACTTTGCTTTAAACCCTTATCAAAACTACTTCAATCATTCAATTTTTCAATAAATATCTTGATATTTGAATATCTTGCATTCTTATGTTCATGTATCTACTAGAAGATAATGGTGTAAATGAAGTATAAGGCAATCGTATTCATTCAAAAAATTTATTTAGCAACTACTATGTGCCTTTTATTATTCCAAATAGGGAGAGAAAATGATGAATAAAATAAAAAAATTTTTTTTTATGTATTTTCTAACTAAGGGAGATATAACTTCCAGGTACTTAAATAACAGTATATACCCTGAAATCAAGTCATGGAATATCCTTCAGCTGAAGACTGGCCTCTTTAGTTATGTAACAGTTCTCTAAGCTAGTGTTTTCAAACTCTTACATATTAGAATTACCTAGAAAGTTTTAAAACAATAATGCTCAGGCTCTACCTTTTATCAGTAGCCATCAGTATTTTTCAAACTCTCGAGGAGATTCCAGTATTCAGCCAACTTTAAGAATCAGTCCCTAAACACTTTTTATAAGCATTTAAGCAAATGCCAAGCTTGGCTTTATTATTTCATTGGATGAAAATGCAAATTATAAACGCTTCTCATCTTAATACAAGGTTATTCATATTTCTGCTTTATTAAACACAAACTTGAAGCAGTTTTTCTTCCATATTTTACTCTAAGCTTATTTAATACCCATTCTTATGTGTAAAGATATATAATGTCTGAGACATAATAGACACTTACTATTCAATAACTTGATTTCTCAATGTAATGTGCTATAAAATGACAATGTTTCATTTGAAATTACTACTTTTTATTAAAAACCTGGACAGATGGGGCACCTGGGTGGCTCAGTGGGTTAGAGCCTCTGCTTTCAGCTCAGGTCATGATCTCAGGGTCCTGAGATCGAGCCCCGCATTGGGCTCTATGCTCAGCAGGGAGCCTGCTTCCTCCTCTCTGTCTCTGCTTGCCTCTCTGCATACTTGTGATCTCTGTCAAATAAATAAATAAAATCTAAAAAAAAAAAAAAAACCTGTACAGAAAATGATAACTCCTGTCTTTTACCCTTAGCTATAAAACTATAGGACCAAATTAGATCTTTTTCCAAGGTGTCTATATGCTAAAATTTTCCTCTTTAAAGATGTATAATGGAGCACCTGAATGTCTCAGTCAGTTAAGCATCCAACTCTTGATTTCTGCTCAGGTTGTGATCTCAGAGCTGTGAGATCTAGCCTCACTTCAGGCTCTGCACTGGATGTGAGGCCTGCTTGTGATTCTCTCTTTTCCTCTCCCTCTGCCCCTGCCCTCACTTGCACTGTCCCCCCCATCTCTCTCTCAAATAAGTTTTTTTAAAAAAGACATGTAATTATGTGAATTCTGTTGCATATTGAGATAAAAATTATTGTGGATTTTCTAACGATTTTGGTTTTTTATCCATTGATATTAAATTATAAATATTATAAAGTCAGTAACCTTTTATCTGCAGTAGTGTGCATGCAATTGAGATTACAAAATTGGTATAACAGGGCGCCTGGGTGGCTCAGTGGTTTAAAGCCTCTGCCTTCGGCTTGGGACATTATCCCCAGGACCCTGGGATCAAGCCTCACATCAGGCTCTCTGCTCGGCAGGGAGCCTGCCTCCTCCTCTCTCTCTCTGCCTGCCTCTCTGCCTTCTTGTGATCTGTCAAATAAATAAAATTCTTTAAAAAAAAAAAAATTGGTGTAACAATTTAATAACCTGAATTGTGAAGTCAGGTTTGAATTTTACTGTGCTATTTACTATGTAACCTCAGACAAATTAACTGTTCTAAGTTCTACTTTTCCTCTTCTATACCATAAAGATTATAATAGTATCTCTCTTTTAGAATTGTTGTGAGAATTAAATAATATAATACATGCAAGTGTTTAGCACAGTGTCTAGTCTAGAAATAGCACTCTATTAAATATTAACAATTATTATTCTAGCACTAGAAGAGATCTTAGCAGAAATATAATCTTGTGTCCTGAGTTTCTTTAGGCAGACATGAACAAAACAAAATTGTCAACAATTATTGAGTCTTATTAAACTGCTGTTTAGTTAGAAGATGAAAGTTCTGATTGTACACACTGGCTGAAAAACTTTAACCTAGTATGAAGGGAAAATTTGATGAGGAAGGAAAGTATGAATATCTTCAGAAGCAATATTCTTAAGTATATGAAAACATGAGTTGCAGTACACAGTAAAGGGCTTAGCCTTCAGCAAGAGCATGGACAGATTCCATACTTCCCATACTGTCAGAAAAAAGGCAGAGTATTTAAATTCAAATATAGATTGGCTGATTGGATGTTGATGGCTTACAGAAATTCTCTTCTAATTGCTTTTAGTTTCTTAGGAACTAAGAAAGTCAGCTGCTAAGAGTAAAGCAGGATGGGGAGGATGATATGCAGGTTATACCAAATCAAATGATATCTGGTTGTTTTACAAACTGTATGTAGTTCTTGCTGCCAACCATCCCCGATTGTTTCTGTTAATGGTTGTGTTATAATGATCCGCTCTCCCCACATATTGTCCAGGACAGTTACGTAACATTTAGAGTGGAGAGTATGTGACATTTTCTACTGACTACATTCTGTCCTTGGGAAACTTAAACTCTTTAGTTTCTTAATCTATAAAATTTGAATAATAACGGGCACCTAACCAAGTTGTTTTGAAAATCAAAAGAGCCAACATATTTAAATCTTGAACTGAGCCAAGCCCATGTTCAACTTCCCAGTCCTTTCCTCTTTCCTTATATTGAGCTTCACAAGATCTCTGCTAATTAAAACTTCTTTCCTACCAAATCTCTGCCTTCGCATTTCACAGTATGTTTCTACTCTATCAGTGGTAGTCATTTTGACCTCATATTTAGTGGAATTAAAAATAGCTTGGAATTTTATATCCTAACAATCTGTGTACCTCTCCAATAGATATACCACCCTTTGATTCTAAAGATAGAGTGAGAGAGTATGTGTGTGTGTTTGGCATTGAAGTCTTTTAAGGGCAGAAAATTAAGGATTGCTAGTTTTAATGTTAAATTCTAAATAAAAAGAAATAAAGTCAATTTCACTAGAATAAACTTAACAGTTCTGAATACAATCAAGTAGAGCAATTAAGAATCTTTTATTACTCAAAATTAGCTTTTTTGTTAACTGAGAGTCTTATTTTCTAAGAACTAGGAGAGGAAAGGTACAGATTACCTGTTATCTCCTGAAAATTTAAGAATGTGCACTGAGGAAATGTAGAATTTATAAGACAAGTGAAAGCAGTGATTTTATTTTTCATTAAAACAATTTTTTTAAAAAAATAGAAATTTCTGTATCAAAGTGTAGATTCACATGTATTAGTTGATCTTTGAATTGTCCTTCCTTCTGTAAGCAGCTAAAAAATCAAAAGTATATGAAAGAGCTGTTTTTAGACATTGGACATTAAGTAATATGGGACTATGACGATTGAACGTGGTGAGCCTTATGATTGCCCCTAGATTACCACCTGGAGGCAGTTGCCAGGCTGCAGTGAAGGAATGGAGAACCAAATGAAGCCCAGCATCTCACTACATTTAATAACTAGAGGAGAGTTTAGGATGACTGAGGAAGCTGCAAAACAACAAAAAGCTCAAGAGATCTGCAGAGTAATCTAAAGAATTTGTTGTGTAATAATTGGCATGGTCAAAGGTGAAGGAAGCCAATTGAGTACTATTCAAAAAGGCCAACAAAAGAATAACTGGAGGGGCAACTGGATAGTGTGGTCAGTTAAGCTTCTTACTCCTGTTTTCATCTCGGTTCTTGATCTCTGTCTTGAGATTGAGCACTGGGTCAGACTCCGCAAGGAGTCTGCTTGATACTAAGCAAGGACTCTGATATTTTATGCTCTTTCTCTCTCACAAATAAATAAGTAAATAAATCTTTAAAAAAATAAAAAGAATAACTGGAAAGTAGTAAAACAATCCCTGGACCTCACTGAGCTGGGAATAGTTTATGTTACCATCAGGAAGAATAGAGAGTCTAATACATGGGGCATTGGGTAGCATCTTCAGAACAGTTGTGCTTTACTAGTAGGGCCAAATTAGCCATAAATTAAAACTGTTATGGATTCACCTTAATGAATCTTAAAAATACCTCAAAATGTTCAAATTGATCAAGTAACTTCCTGCATGCCAGAACAAAGTTCCATACCTTTTTTCTCACATCTTTTAAAAATATTTTTATTACTTTCAAAGGTAGAATTTAGTGATCCATCAATTGCACATAATACCCAGTAGTCATTCCATCAAGTGTCCTCCATAATGCCCATCACCCAATGATCGCTTCCCCCACCCACCACCCCTCCAGCAATCCTCAGTTTGTTTTCTAGAGTTCAGTCTCTCTCATGGTTGGCCTCCTCCTTAATTTTCATCTTATTTTTAGTTCCCTTTCCTTATGTTCATCTGTTTTGTTTCCTAAATTACACATATGAATGAAATCATGGTATTTGTCTTTCTCTGACTTATTTTGCTTAGCGTAGTACTCTCTAGTTCTATCCACATCACTGCAAATAGCAAGATTTCATTCTTTTTGATAGCTGAGTAGTACTCCAGTGTACTACTACTTCTTTATCTATTCATCTGTTGATGGACATCTGGGCTCCTTCCATAATTTGGCTATTACAGACATTGTTGCTTTAAACATTGGGGTGCAGGACCTCTGGGTGGCTCAGTTGGTTAAACATCTGCCTTTGGCTCAGGTCATGGTCCCAGGGTCCTGGAATCAAGTCCCACATCAGGCTCCTTACTCAGTGGGGAGCCTGCTTCTCCCACTGCCTGCTGCTTCTCCTGCTTATGTTTTCTCATTCCCTCCCTCTCTCTGACAAATAATAAACACCAAGGTGCATGTGCCCCTTTGAATCACTATGTTCATATCCTTAAGATAAATACCTACGGGTACAATTGCTGGGTCATACTGTAGTTCTATTTTTAACTTTTTGAGGAACCTCCATACTGTTTTCTTCAGTGGCTGCACCAGGTTGCATTCCCACCAACAATGTAAGAGGGCAAGATGTCCCCAAATCTTCTCCAACATCGCTGTTTCCAGAATTTTTCATTTCAGCCATTCTGACTGGTGTGAGGTGGTATCTCATTGTGGTTTTGATTTGTATTTCCCTGATCCTGAGTGATGTTCAGCATTTTTTTCATGTGTCTATTAGCCATTTGGATGTCTTTGGAGAATATCTGTTCATGCCTAGTCCCCATTTCTTGATTAGATTATTTTTTCTTTGGGTGTTGAGTTTGATAAGTTCTTTGTAGATTTTTTATACTAGCCCTTTATCAGTTAAGTCATTTGCAAATATTTTCTCCCACTCCATAGATTGCCTTTTAGTTTTGTTGACTGTTTCCTTTGCTGTCCAAAAGCTTTTCATTTTGAGGTCCTGATAGTTCATTTTTGCTTTTGTTTCTCTTGCTTTTGGAGATGTGTCTAGTATGAAGTTTCTGTGCTGAGATCCAAGAGGTTCCTGCCTGTGTTCTCCTCTAGGATTTTGATGGATTGCTGTCTCACATTTAGGTCTTTCATCCATTTGGAGTTGATTTTTGTGTATGGTGTAAGAAAATGGTCCAGTTTCATTCTTCTCCCTGTGACTGTCCAATTTTCCTAAGGCCATTTGTTGAAGAGACTGTCTTTTATCCATTGGATAGTCTTTCCTGCTTTGTCAAAGATCAGTTGACCATAGGGTTGAGGGTCCATTTCTGGGTTCTCTATTCTGATCCATTGATCTGTGTCTGTTTTTGTGCCAATACCTACTGTCTTGATTACAGCTTTGTAATATAACTTGAAGTCCAGAATTGTGATGCCTCCAGCTTTGGTTTTCTTTTTCAATATTCCTCTAGCTATTTGGGGTCTCTTCTAGTTCCATACAAATTTTAGGACTGTTTGTTCCAGTTCTGTGAAAAATGCTGATGGTACTTTGATAGGGATTGCACTGAATGTGTAGATTGCTTTGGGTAGCATAAAATTTTAATAATATTTGTTCTTCTAATCCATGGACACGGAATGTTTTTCCATTTCTTTGTGTCTTCCTCAATTTCTTTCATAAGTGTTCTTAGTTTTCTGAGTATAGATCCTTTCCCTCTTTGCTTCGGTTTATTCCTAGGTAACTTGTGGGTTTTGGTGCAATTGTAAATGGGATAGATTTCCTTGAATTTTCTTTCCTCTGCCTCATTGTTAGTGTATAGAAATGCAACTGTTTTCTGTGCATTAATTTTATACTCTGCCACTTTGCTGAATTCCTGTAACAATTCTAGCAAATTTTTGGTGTGGAGTCTTTTGGGTTTTCTACAGAGTATTATGTCACATGTGAAGAGTGAGAATTGGACTTCTTTGCCAATTTGGATGCCTTTTTTTACTTCTTGTTGTCTAATTGCTGAGGCTAGGACTTCCAGTACTATGTTGAACAACATTGGTGAAAGTTGTACATCACTGTCGTGTTCCTGATCTAAGGGGAAGACTCCGTTTTTCCCCAATGAGGATGATATTTGCTGTGGGTCTTTTGTATATAAATTTTATGATATTGAGGTATGCTCCATTTATCCCTGCACAGCACAGAGTTTTTATCAAGAAAGGATGCTGTGTTTTGTCAAATGCTTTTTTTTGCATCACCTGAGAGAATAATATGGTTCTTGTCCTTTCTTTTATTAATGTAGTGTATCACATTGATTGATTTGCAGATGTTGAACCACCCTTGCTGCCCATGAATAAATCCCACTTGGTGGGGATGAATAATCATTTACTATACTGTGGATCCTATTAGCTAGGATCTTGGTGATAATATTTGCAACCATATTTCTCAGTAATATTGGTCTGTAATTCCGTGGGGTTTTTGTTTTGGGATCAAGATAATGCTGGTCTCAGAATAACTTTGGAAGTTTTCCTTCCATTTCATTTTTTTTTTTTTTTACAATTTCAGAAGAGATATTAATTTTTCTTTAAATGTTTGGTAGGATTCCTCTGGGAAGCCATCAGGTCCTGGATACTTGTTGGGAGATTTTTTATTACTGCTTCAATTTCTTTGCTGATTATGGGTCTGCTCGGGTTTTCTATTTCTTCCTTTTTCAGTTTTGGTAGTTTATATGTTTGTAGGAATGCATCCATTTCTTCCCGATTGCCTAATTTGTTGGCATATAATTGCTCATAATATTCTCTTATAATTGTATTTCCTCAGTGTTTGTGATCTCACCTCTTTACTTCACGATTTTATTTATTCGTGTCCTTTCTCTGCTTTTGGATAGTCTGGCTACGGGTCTATCAATCTTATTAATTTTTTCAAAGAACCAACTCCTAATTTCATTGATCTGTTCTCCTGGGGGGAGGGGTTTATTATTATTTCTCTTCTACTGCTGAATTTAGGGTTCATTTGCTTTCTTTTTCCAGCTCCTTTTGGTGTAAGATAGTTTGTGTATTTGAGACTCTCATTGTTTCTTGAGGAAGGCCTGTACTGGTATATAATTCCCTCTTAGGGCCACCTTTGCTGCATCCCAAAGTTTCTGAACTGTTGTGTTTTCATTTTCATTTGATTCCATGTATTTTTTTAAGTTCTTTAATTTCACAGTTGACCTATTCATTCTTTTGCAGGATGCTCTTTAACCTCCATTTGTGGTCCTTCCGAATTTGTTCTTGTGGTTGAGTTCAAATTTTAAAATAAAAATATGCATGGTATAATCTCAGTCTTTTTGTACCAGTTGAGACTCGATTTGCAACCCAGTATATAATCTATTCTGGAGAATGTTAAATGTGCACACAAGAAGAATGTGTATTTTGCTGCTTTATGATGAAATGCTATGAATATATTTGTGATGTCCATCTGGTCCACTGTGTCATTCAGAGCTGTTGTTTCCTTGCTGATCTGCTTATATGATCTGTCCATTGCTGTGAGTGGGATGTTAAAGTCCCTTACTGTTATTGTAATATTATCAATTGGTTTCTTTAATTTTGTTATTAATTGCTTTATATATTTGGCTGCTCCCAAGTTAGGGGCATAAATATTTATAATTGTTAGATCTTCTTGTTGGATAGATCCTTTTATTCTGATAAAGTGTCCTTCTTCATCTCTTATTAGTGTTTGGTTTAAAATCTAGTTTGTCTGATATTAAGGATGGCTATCCCAGCTTTCTTCTGATAGTCCATTACCAGGATAAACAGTTCTCCATCCCTTCGCTTTCAATCTGGAGGTGCATTTCAGTCTGAAATGAGTCTCTTATAGAGAGCATATCAGTGGGTCTTATTTTTTATCCAATATGATGCTGTGTCTTTTGATTATAGCACTTAGCCCATTAACATTCAGAGTAATTATTGAAAGATATGAATTTAGTGCCATTGTATTACCTGTGAAGTCACTGTTCCTGTAGATTGTCTCTATTCCTTTCTGGTCTTTGTTACTTTTGGGTTCAGTCTCTGTTCAAAGGATCCCCTGTAATATTTCTTGCAGGGCTGGTTTAGTGACCACAAAGTCCTTTAGTTTTTGTTTGTCCTAGAAACTCTTTATCTCTCCTATTCTGAATGACAGCCTTGCTGATAAAGTATTCTTGGCTGCATATGTTTCCCATTTTGCATGCTGAATATATCATGCCAGTCATTTCAGGCCTGCCAAGTCTCTGGACACGTCTGCTACCAGTCTTAAGTGTCTATCCTTGTACGTTAAGGACCTCTTGTCCCAAGCTGCTTTCAGGATTTTCTGTGTATCTCTGAAATTTGTGAGCTTCACTATTATATGTCAAGGTGTTGACCTAATTTTATTGATTTTGAGGGGGATTCCCTGTGCCTCCTGGACTTGAATGCCTGTTTCCTTCCCCAGATTAAGGAAGTTCTCAGCCATAAATTGTTCAAATAAATCTTCTGTTTCCCCCCCACCACCACCTCTTCATTTTTTGGGACCCATAGTATCCCAATACTGTATCACTTTATGGAATCACTGAGTTCTCAAAGTCACCCTTTGTGATCTACTAGTTGTCTTTCTCTCTTCTTCTCAGCTTCCTTATTTCCCATCATTTTGTCTTCTATATCATTGAATCTCTCCTCTGCCTCATTTATCTTAGCTGTTAGAGCCTCCATTTGTGACAGTATCTTAGTAATAGCATTGATGAAGGATAGTTAGAAGAAAAGCCGAGAGGGACAATGAGGTCCCACTCTAAAGGCAAACCACCCTGGAAGGAGCTCTCCACCCTTTCCCATGTGATAGATAGATGACAAAACCTGACTGGATGACAGGCTCATGGAGTTTAATCAGATTAAAACAGCCCACCAAAAAGCCCATGAATACCCCTAGACTTAGAAACGCCAGTGGCATCCTCTTGGGTCCCTTCCCTCTTTGGGAGCTGTGTACTCTATCATTCAATAAACTTTACTATCCCTCAATAAGCTTTACTATCCCTCAATAAACTTTGCTTTGCTGCTCCCCACTCTGTCATCTATCTCAAAGCAGGGTGACCAAGAACCATGGACACCAATGAAAAAGGAAATCCTATAACAGCATTTTTTATTTCAGCCTGATTAGATTTTAGTTATTTATTCCAACAGTAAGGGATTCTCTAGTGTCATCTATGCTTTTTTCAAGCCCAGCTGGCATCTTTATAATCATTGTTTTAAATTCTATTTCAAACATCTTACTTATATCTGTATTCATTAACTCGCTGGCAGTGAGTACTACCTCATGTTCTTTCTTTTGGGGTGAATTTCTTTGTCTCATCATTATGTCCAGAAAAGAACATATGAAAGAGAGAGAAAAGACAACAATAATAACAAAAGGAAAAAAAGCAAAGGAAACCAGAAGAAAACAAAACAAAATATGAAAAAATCAAGCAGGAAACAAAACAGAACAAAATAATAAGCTAGATGCTGTGTGTATCTTGGTCTGTTTGTTAAAGAAACTAAACCCCAAAACAGGAAAGAAGGAAAAACATATATATACACAAAAGGAAAATACAATGAAAGGAAACCAAAAGTAAATATGTGTGTGTATGTATAATTTATATTTATATTATTATATATTATATATAAATATATTAAATATATAATATATATTTATAATTAATATATATAGTCCATATATATATGGAATAAAAAAAGAATTGAAAAAATAAAAAACCCTGAAAGACTAAATTTAAAACAAAAACAAAACAAACCCACAAATGCTATATACTCTTTTCCCCAAGAGCTAAAGTTTGCAGTTCTCTGTGATCAGTAAACTTGGTTCTAGCCAGTTGTTCTTGCTGGCCATCTGGGGGAGGGCCTGTTGCACTGATTCTCAGGTACCCATTCTCAGGTACCCTTGCAGTTGTGGAAATACACCATCCTTGCCTGGGGGCCAGGCTCAGTGTAAGCAGCTCTGGATTCTACTATGTGGTGGTGTTTTGCTCCTTGAAGGCTTTCAGCACTAATGCAGAGAGGATGAAAATGACAACGCCCTGCTCTCTAGCTCTGGAACTGAAAGCTTATGCCCCCCACTCTTCATTGAGCTGTCACAGAAAAGTAATCAATCACGTTTGTCTCTCTGGTTTCCATCTGAACTCTGTGTTCACCCAGCCTGTGACCAAGTGTTTTTATCTCAGGTATGGGAGTGAATTTCAAATCTCCAAATTTTACAGATTTCTATGGCATGGACCTGCACCGTTCACAAAGTTCCATCCTTTTAAAAATACAGCGAAACCCAGCACTCAACAATGTAAAAGCTACAATGTCCATCATCTAATCAAAAATTACTAGACATATTGTGTGATCATTTCATAATAAATACAATATTGGTCATATTGTACATCTGAAACTGGTATGTCATTTGCCAATATACTTCAATAGAAAAGTAATAATAAGAAGAAAATAAAAATTACCAGACGTGCAAAGAAACAGAAAATACATTACCCATAATGAAAGCGGGGAAAAATCAGTCAACAGAAACATGTGGGAATGACAGAGATAATGGAATTAAACACTAACATAATCATTATAAGCATATTGTAGGATATGAAGGAATAGGGAATAAAGTGATAGAATGGAAGTTATAAAAAACAGATCCAAAAAGAAGTTATAAAGATTAAAAGTATAATACCTAAAATGAAAAATCTATGTAATGAAATTAAGAGCAAATGAGACATAGCAGAATGTCTGTAAACTTGAGAGAGCCATAGACACTACCCAAAATAAAGAGGAAATAAAACAAAAAATATTACAGAACCTCAGAGAGCTGTGTGAAATTATGAAATTGAGTAATGTATACAGTTGGAGGCTGGGATGCACCTGGGTGGCTCAATCGTTTAAGTGTCCAGGTCTTGGTTTTGGCTCAGGTCATGATGTCATGGGTCAGTTGAGGGATCCAGTCCCACAATGGGCTCTGCACTTAGCAGAGTATCTGCTTGAGGATTCTCTTCCTCTGCCCCTCCCTCCACCTCCATGCTCTCAATTGCACTCTCCTTTTCAAATAAATACATCTTAAAAAAAAGAAAGAAAGAAAAGAAACCTAGGAATGAGAGAAGAAAAAGGAAGGGCATAAAAATTACTGGCCAAAAGTAAAGGCTGCATTTTTTTCTAAAATGATAAAGACCATAAACCTAGAGAAGCTCACATAACCCCCAACAAAAGAAACAAGACTATACCAAGACATATATAATCAGGTTGCTAAAAATTATTGATAGAGAAATCTTAAAGGCATCTAGAGAAAAACACATTTTACACAGAAAAATAAAAGAGACAGTACACTTCTTGTAAAAATCTGCAATCCCGGAGAAAAATTGAATGATACTGTCTTAGATTTGCTAACTTGACTGGGAGTTGGTAGCAGTTCAGCACCAATAAAAGTTTGGGCAATAACTTTCAGCACTTCACTAGCCACCAATGATAATAATCCCCTCATTATGAGACAGCCACTGGATGATCAAGCTCCAAAATTCTATTCTAGTCACCTTCCTGGACTACTCTTAGTTCTGTTTTAGGCCATGATCCCCATATTTTGAGACATATTTGCATAAGAGTTTACTGGGAAGTACACTCAGGAACCCTTGTAAGAAAGTGATGGAGTTGGGCTGGGGCAAAAGAAAAAGTTGAACTGCGGTGCAGCTGATCACATGAGGGGTTCTGAAGGTGGGATGGCTCTTCAGAATTGTCTCAAACTGAGAGAAAGTGCTGGGAGTTTGTACCTTTAAGTAAACCAGTCACAGAATATAGGTTGTTTCTGAAGAAGAAGTGTAACCTTAGGTTGAGACAACTCCCTTCTACCAAGCATACAATTCCTAAAGAGGACTAGAGCCAGTATTCCTGGCAGTTGGGAGAATTCATGACATAGCACTGAATGGAGGTCTGTACAGAACACTTCATATTCACCACAGAGGATCCCTAGCATTAAAATGAACACAAAGCAGCAGCGGGTGAAGGTCAAGGGTGGGGAGGATTTGTGTTAATATGAGAGACAGAGACAAAGGAGAGGTAATAAAAATCAGTTTTCAGTTATTTTCTGCTTTAGTATTTACTAATTTTAACCTCTAATTAAAAAGTAATGTCTGTCTATTGTAGATGATTAGAAATGAAAATTTAAATCACCCATATACTTACCAACCAGAATCAACCCTGTGAAAATCTTGGCGTTCCTTCTCCAGAACTTTGTCTCTTAATGACTCAAGAGAAAGTAGCTCTTGTCTTCTAAAACTTGTATGATTGGTTAGGATTAAAAACTGAGAGTAATTTTTCCTAAAAATTCATGGTGAAGCTAAAAATACAATGGTAAAGGCCTGGCATTCTTGTTCATTACGTACAATGTCTCAGACTTTTGCATTTGTGGTTTTTCATCAGGTTCCAGGTTACTTGGAAATTCTAAAGACTGTATCAATCTTTAGATTTTAGCACTCTCAATCTCTCTCATGATTCTTAAGTGACCTGATTTGTCAGGCAGCACCTTATGTTCAAGCAGAGTCCAAATTTCTTTCTCTTCCCAAACTTAATTGATATTCTTGTGTCGCCTCCACAAAGACTTGTATTCTACCTATTGCTAGGCTAGAACATTGTTAAGCATTATACTCATTGTTCATTAAATTTCAGTGTCAAACCATAAATTGGGAGGAATTACACGATTTATAGATCACTCAAATGTTGGTTGAATTTAACTTTTGGATTCACTGTTGGGCAATTCCTAAAACAACTATCTTTTGTTTTGTTTATTTAAGCAATTAGGAAGTTTGATTTTGGTGCATGGGCACCAGTGCCATCTGCAGGTCTCCTCTGATGCAGTTCTTACAACTCTCGGGTTCTCAAAAGGGATTTGACTCTACTGAATATTTATGGCTTTGTAATGTCAAATACAAAGTGATATTAAGCACAAATTTAAGCAGCATAAATTTACAGGTACAGATCCCTGTTAGGGATTTTTAAGTCACTGAGCTAATATCAATTGTCATATTCATATTTATAGCCAAAATATTAAACATAACATATAGGACCTTGAATATATTTTGATGAACATAAATATTGGGATCTTAGAGGACTGGCTTCTAATTGTGGCTCCATTACTTACCAGCTGTGTGACATTAAAAATTTTAATATCTCTGACATGAAGTTTCCTTATTTATAAAATGAGAATAATACTTCCTTCTTGATTCTTGACATCTTTGAGAGCTCAAATGAGATAATATGTATAAAATGCCTCATACAGAATGTGCATACAATGTGCCCCAATGCACAGTAGTTCCCTTTCCCTTAAAACAAACAAAGTTTTAAAAATCTAAAGACTATTGCCTTCATACCCAGTCAGCTTTAGAGTTGTAAAATTATCTTTTGGGGGAAAATGGAGTTTGAAGGAACTGTCTTCTTAGAATACTTACTATCAACCCTGCTCTCTGTTTTCATTTTTATGTCTTTTAAATTTCAAATCTATGTAGATGTAAATACCTGCAAAGAATATTTCTGCAAGATATTTACCAGAAATTGATAAACAGTGATTGATTGCTGAATCTGGAGGATATGAAGCCTTATTTTTTAAGGTGTATATCTTTGGAGCTGTTCTAAATCCTATCATGTACAACATTTTTCAAATAAAAACAAATAAATATGAATATCTGGAAAAGGAAAATATATGAAATTATCCTTATATTAAAAAATGAGTAATTCTTCCTCCCCACCCCCAAATCTTGGCTTCTTACTTCTAAATGAAGCAGTAGAGAAAAGGAAAAGTCTTGACTGAACAATTCAGATTTGGGATAAACTCTGAAATCTTAATATATACTCTCAAGGGAACGTGTATCATGTAGTAGACAATTATTTCTATTTGCAGACTTTTATACAAAGAACTCAGAAAAATCTTTGCCTTGGGGGGAATTTTATCATCTATTTGGAAACATGACATAAGTACAGTTACCTTGATAAATACTAGACCAAGACAAGATCCTTCACTTATCTAACAATTAGGACATGTAGCAAGCATGAAATATGCTATGATGATCCATCCATAAAGTCCAGGTTGAGCTAGACAAAACATAGTAAAACCTGTGCTATGTGGAAGACACAGGCTAGTATACATGGTAATTAATCATTTTACTTCATGTTTCCAAAGACATCTGAATCAAATTGCCTTTGTTAACATATACTATCTTATTGTGTATTACTGACAATTAACAGTCACCACTCCCTCCCACAACTCCTTCCCACCCATCACCGAACCAAATCAGACTGTGTCCTTAGTACTTAACTGAATCACCCCCTTCCAAGTGGCTCTCCTCCTGTGTGTGCTGCCAAAAGACCTCATACCTACGTCCAGTACTGAGCTTACCACAATTTGCTAAAATCATTTTTTATATGTCTGTCTCCTTCCATTAAACCATGAGCTAGGAACGGTCATGTTCACTTTTATTATCTCTAATACCTATCATAGTCCCTAGCCTATATTAGGAGAGACCCAACAGATGTTAAACGAAATAAATGGCTAGCTGGATGGATCTGCCTCTACATGAGATTTTTGCAGAGCAGATGTTTCTGAAAAGCCCTCTTCTACAATGTCCATGGTTTTCACAAAACCAATCAGTATTTTGATCTTCATTATTCACAATTTCATATTTGTGAACTCGTCTACTCAATAACGTGTATTTCTAACCCTCAAATTAATACTTGCAACACTTTGACAGTCATCCCTGGACATGCCCAGAGTGGTATAATATTGCATCACCAACATGTGTGTTTCCAGCTGAGGCTGAACAAGGGGATGCTCTGCCTTCTTTCTCAGCTCTCATGCTATAAATAATTGTCCTTTTTTGGAGGTCTATGTGGTGTCAGGTTTTTTTTTTTTTTCTGCATTATTGTGCTCTTTATCTGTGATTTCACTGTTAATATGAACCCCAAGCATAGAGCTGAAGTGCTGTCTGGTGTTCCTAAACATACAAAAGCTGTAATGTGCCTTACAGAGAAAATGCGTGTATTGGAAAAGCTTCACTCAGGCATCAAGTCAGGCACTGTTGGCTGTGAGTCAACAACATATATTAAATAATGTCTTTATATAAACACACATAAAATAAGGTTATGGATTAGCAGACTGATGAAAATGTGACCAGAATCTCACAGGAACCCAAATCTGTTATTACCCTAGGAGCAAGTCTTCAGTGTTTGCTAATTCAGTGTTCATGGTGACTTACAGAACATTATTGCAAATAATGAGAATCAATTGCATTGTCCTATCTTTACAAAACAGTGAAGGTATCATTACTGATTTTTCCTCTACACATTTCTATATTTCCCACATCTATTGCAAACATGTACTGATTTTATTATAAGAATATGTATATTGTTGGAGATGGTGTGGTATGAATACAAAACATTGATTTAGCAGTCAAATCTGGGTTTGAATTATTGCTATGTCATTTACTAGTCATGTCACTTTAGAAAAGTTATTTAACTTTTCACAGCTTGTTTTCCCTATGTGTAAAACAGGGATGATACCATGTACCTTGGGGAGTTATTTTGAGGACTGGAAACAATATATCTAAAATGTCTAGCTCATAATGTGGTATACAATGTAACTAATTAAAATAGAGCTCTGATACTGTTAGCTTTCTCCTAGGACCAAATTGCAGAGGCCCCAGCCTCAGAGGCTCACAGGTCTTTGGGCAATCATGTTTCATCTCCATCATTAACCCCACTCACAAACACAAGTTTTATAGATTCAGTGACTCATCCTCTCTCCACTGTGTTCATTCTATCAGCTACTTTTGAGCCCCCACAATGTGCAGAAACTTTTCCAGTGGTGAATAAAACAGACAAGATCTCTGCTTCTCAGTGTGAGAATTAACATGATTTAGCCCTTTGTCAAACTACAGTGACTTTGACGTTATGTATCCTAAAAAATACCAGGGTTTAGGGACTAGGACAATTAACTCTAAAACACTTCATATTCTAGAAAGAGCTTCCTTTTTTGAATCAAGTCCCATCAGATATTTGCTTAGGTACAGCCCCAGCTGTTTGCCTCTTAAACTGTTTAATATGTGTAGCATGAGAGTGCTTGATTTTCCAACAACTCCCCAAAGCTTGTCTCACATACTCCCTCCTTTTTAAAAATTCATATTCTCCTCTCTCTCTCTACCAAACTGGGAAGATTGAAGTAGCAGTACATTTATAATAGGCTAGTCTGAGATGGTCAATAAGATCTGACTATTGTATAAATTTAACACATTTCTAAAAAGGAAGCTCTATTTCAGAAAGGAGTTTTTGACAATAACTGAACCACATCTCAGATAAGTTTAATAAGAATGATTTAACTTGGGGGCACCTGGGTGGCTCAGTGGGTTATAGCCTCTGCCTTCGGCTCAGGTCATGATCCCAGGGTCCTGGGATGGAGCCCCGCATCAGGCTCTCTGCTCCGCGGGGAGCCTGCTTCCTCACCTCTCTCTCTGCCTGTCTCTCTGCCTACTTGTGATCTCTGTCTGTCAAATAAATAAATAAAATCTTTAAAAAAAAATGATTTAACTTGGACATAATCCATGACAGAATTTATGCTTCTAAAAATAAACTCACAATGGGAGTTCCACATGACTTCCCATACAGGGAGGGGTAGCAGTGTGTTTCTGCGTGTCTTTTTTCCCCCAGTCCTGATCTGTCAACCATGATTTCCTGTTCCTTAGTATAAGGGTACTTGAGGTGTCACTATCTGTGCACCATGTATTGTCCAAGAGGCTGACAAAATCCCTCCACGTATGGTCGGTAATCCATTGCTGCCATTACTAGTACAGCCTTGCTGACCTCACACTTTTATCTTGTCTCTGCTTTTATGTTGCATTCTGCTTTTCTCCTGCACACTGCAATGTCTTTTCTGTGCAGCCTCTTTTCTTTTGTTTCAGCTCTCAGCCATGTTGGAGAGACAATTTACCTTTGGGAGATGATTTTCTTTTGTCACCAACCCCCTCACCATGTGTTTCTTCTGTAACACACCCTAGATCTTGAGAACAGGAAACAGTAAGTCGTTTTGTTTTTGTTTTGTCTTGTTTTTTTTCATTCTGGAACATCCTGGGCCATAGCTACACAGCAGGGATCAAAGCAGGCACACATCAAAAACCCTCCAACCGAGAGGAGCAGGCCTGAAGCTTCAGTGCCTCTGGCTCTTGTTATTATCATTGCCTGTGAGTCATGTATACCTCATCTTTCCCGTTTGCTGTTCCTTCTCCAAGCTCTGCAAGAAATTTGCTCTTTACCAAACTTTTTTAACAATTCAAGATAAAAACAAGACAAAAAACTCCAACTTTTCCCTCCTTTCTTCCTCATATAATTAGTAATAGATACATAATTTCAGTGATACTCACTTACTCATTTGACAATTCTTAAGCTGTTATAGTATGCCAGGTACTAGATCTAAGTGTTGAAGCTAGTAAAAATGAGTGGCACACTCCCGACTCTCACGGAGCTTTTGAGTAATGGAGCAAGGCAACCAACACATAAACAGAGAGTTCTTCATAAACAGAGACAGTGTAACAAAGTCAGTGGTGGAGGCAGCCAAAGGGTCACCACTTCTCAGATAAGGTGATGCCCCTTGCTGAGTATTTTTCCAGGCAAAGAGTGCTGGGATGTTGAGAAGAGGTATGCAGAAGCAGGGCCTTGTAGAAAGGGGCAAATCACAGGGGTAAGAAAGAACATATTTTTTCTGTTAGGGAGAAGTAATAGAAGCAGGATTTTTGAACTATGTATCTTAGGCAGAGAGTCACTGGACATCTAGCTGGGATGAAAGATCATAAAAATTTATCTGACTTACATTTAAAAACTTGGGCTTTATCCTATAACAATGAACTTTACTAAAAGGCAACCTTCTTGTGCCCAGTTGAATAACAGACCCCCAAATAAGTTCATGTCCTAATCCCAAAAACCTGTGACTATATACCTTATATAGCTTTAAAAAAACAAAACAACCTTTGCATTTGTGATTAAAATAAAGATCCTGAGATACAGTGATTATCCTAGATTATTGGGTAGACCCAATGTAATCACAAGGGTCCTATAGAAAAGAAAGACAGGAGGATCATCAGAGACAGATGTGAAGATGGAAGCAAAAATCAGAGAAGAGAAAATGATACGCAGTTGGCTTCAAGACAGGAAGGGGCCATAAGTCGAAATATAGGCAGCCTCTAGAAGCTGGAAAAGTCAAGGAAACAGATGCTCTCCCAGTGGCTCCAGAAGGAAAGTGACCCTGTACAACCAATTTAGACTTCTGACCTCTAGAACCGTAAGATAATAAATCTGTGTTGCTTTAGTCTCTAAGTGTATGGTAATAATAAGAAATTAATGTAACTCCTTAAGACCAGGAGTTTTGAGCGTTTTTTCTTCGGTATCTTAAATAGTACCAGAATACATCACCCCAAAATATGCCTCTTTGGCATATGGGTTATTTTGAGCTAAAGGCTACTGAGAACCAGAACACCCAGAAAAAGACCTAAATTCAGGGCACACATTTCCCTTTTGTAAAAGAAATTCACATTTATAAAGAAAATTTCCATTTGTAGAGATGTCTCTCTTTCCTATGCCAGGAAGAGGAGAACTCAGCAACTCACCAATAGAGAAGGCACTGACAAATCTGGTTAACTAACCCTATCAAACCTTATTAAACTCTTACTTACCATACATTTTATGGTCACCTTCCCACAACTTGCCTTCTTCCCAAAAGCCCTCTATCAACCACCCCTGAAATGTGAAAGCTTAAAACAATGACTATTTATTTAGCTCACAATTCTGCAGTTCGTCAACCTCTGCTGGGCTCAGAAGGACAGTTTTTCTGGTCTTACCTGATCTGGAATGGCCTCACCTGAGATGAATCATCTTCATTTCATGCAGTCTCTCACTAGCTGGGGCTTTTTCATGGCAGTCAGAAGTCCCAAGACACAGAGTAGATTTGTGCAATAACTCTAGAGAATTAAGCCTGGAACTGACACAGCATGTCTTCTACTGCATTCCATCACTCTAAGGGAAGTCACAGTCCATCTCACATTCAAGGAGTGGGAAGACACTCCATCTCTTGATAGGTGGACTTGTAAATATAGATTGCATGGGGCATGGATAAGGGCCACCATTTGTCACAAACCTTTCCACATGATCCAATGATTCTTTTCTGTTTTACCCCAGTATCATAACTACTCTCCTTCAGAAGTGACAGTAGTAATAATAAGCTAACAATTACTGAGCACCTGTTGCCAGATAGGATTCTGAGCACTTTGTATTAATAACTTATTTTATTCTGATAAGAACTCTTTGAGGAAGGTATAATTATCATTGGCACTTTGCTCAGTTATGGACCCTCAACTCTATGGGCAAATAATCTTCGACAAAACAGGAAAAAATATACAGTGGAAAAAAGACAGTCTCTTCAATAAATGGTGCTGGGAAAACTGGACAGCTATATGTAGAAGAATGAAACTCGACCATTCTCTTACACCATACACAAAGATAAACTCAAAATGGAAAAAAGACCTCAACGTGAGACAGGAATCCATCAGAATCTTAGAGGAGAATATAGGCAGTAATCTCTTCGATAACAGTCACAGCAACTTCTTTCAAGATATGTCTCCAAAGGCAAAGGAAAAAAAAAGCCAAAATAAACTTTTGGGACTTCATCAAAATCAAAAGCTTCGGGGCGCCTGGGTGGCTCAGTGGGTTAAGCCGCTGCCTTCGGCTCAGGTCATGATCTCAGGGTCCTGGGATCGAGTCCCGCATCGGGCTCTCTGCTCAGCAGAGAGCCTGCTTCCTCCTCTCTCTCTGCCTGCCTCTCTGCCTACTTGTGTTCTCTGTCAAATAAATAAATAAAATCTTAAAAAAAAAAAAATCAAAAGCTTCTGCACAGCAAAGGAAACAGTCAAGAAAACAAAGAAGCAACCCACGGAATGGGAGAAGATATTTGCAAATGACAGTACAGACAAAAGGTTGATATCCAGGATCTATAAAGAACTCCTCAAACTCAACACACACAAAAAAGACAATCATATCAAAACATGGGCAGAAGATAATGAACAGACACTTCTCCAATGAAGACATACAAATGGCTATTGGACACATGGAAAAATGTTCATCACTAGCCATCAGGGAGATTCAAATTAAAACCACATTGAGATATCACCTTACACCAGTTAGAATGGCCAAAATTAACAAGACAGGAAACAACATGTGTTGGAGGGGATTTGGAGAAAGGGGAACCCTCTTCCACTGTTGGTGGGAATGCAAGTTGGTGCAGCCTCTTTGGAGAACAGTGTGGAGATTCCTCAAGAAATTAAAAATAGAACTTCCCTATGACCCTGCAATTGCACTACTGGGTATTTACCCCAAAGATACAGATGGAGTGAAAAGAAGGGCCATCTGTACCCCAATGTTTATAGCAGCAATGGCCACGGTCGCCAAACTGTGGCAAGAACCAAGATGCCCTTCAACGGACGAATGGATAAGGAAGATGGGGTCCATATACACTATGGAGTATTATGCCTCCATCAGAAAGGACGAATACCCAACTTTTGTAGCAACATGGACAGGACTGGAAGATATTATGCTGAGTGAAATAAGTCAAGCAGAGAGAGTCAATTATATGGTTTCACTTATTTGTGGAGCATAACAAATAGCATGGAGGACGTGGGGAGTTAAGAGAAGAGACAGCACTTTAAAAGAGGAAACAAAATCACAAGGAGGTAAAATAATTTAAGAGATCCTTTCCACCAGGAAAAAAAAAAAAAGATCTCAGAGGACAAGCCATGTGATGTTGATGAGAATTAGGCCAGAACTGAACAGCTCTCCAGATCGTCTGTAGGCATGAACAATTTTCCATAGCCTCCTGTCACAACAAAAGGCATTTCTTTTCCGCAAGACTCATAGGCTAAAAGTAGTCAAGAAAATGAAGCTGCCCCACCATCCTTAAAGAGATATCTGTACATCTACAATCTCAGCCAATGATTTTAAAAAGGCAAATTTTTAAATCATCTTTAATGGAAAGAATTCCTCTGTATAGGTTTTCTTCATCATTCCTATGGCATCCGTTTTTGTTTTAATTCCAGCAATATCAATCAGGTGACACTAATGCCAGGGAACATCAGGAACTGCAGGGATTTATAATGTGATACAGTGAAGTAAACTTGAATTAATTAGACAATACTAGAGGAAGTACCAACTAGGTAATTTTAGAGCATTGAGCCTTTTGGCCAATAATGTCTTGAATGACCTCAACTTTGAAGCATGCTGTAACCAACAAGACGAAGATCCCCTGTCTCTGTGTCCAATCTACCTCTGATCTTGCCTTTTAAGCTTTTCTTCCCTTGATATCAGACATTGTTTCTCAGCCTTGTCTAACCTATCAACTCAGACCTAATGAGTCTGAATCTCTCTCTCAAGAGATTTGGCAAACACTACCCTATCTCTCATGTAGCATGGTTTTAACTAACATGACTATTTAAATCTAGTGTGATTATAGCCTAATTTTGATTGGCTCGACTGAGTCCTAAAAGTAGGATTCAGGAAAATTGGGATCCATGGTAAGGAGTAAATTTTGCCTGTGAACTCAGTCTGGGCATCCCTATTGGGTATAGCTCAAATGGGAGACAAGGCTGAAGCCTCACCCTTGCTAATCTAAAGTTTCATAGAAAAGTGCTACAATGGCATCCATATGGGCCACACATGGGCTGTCGGAAGCAAACATTCTCTGATGGGAAGAAAAGATTGATTAAGTATGAAAACAAATAAGCTTTAACATACCCAAATCTACTTGTTATATCCCATACCAAAGCCATTTCAATTCTGACTAAATTGAGAGTAAAAGCATTGAGACCTCGGGCTTTCACTAATAGGTTAGATAAATAATTTTTGAACTTTAATATCCTAACATGTAAAGTGGGAGGTTTGTACTAGATTATCTCTAAACTCTTTTACTCTAATCTTGGAGTCTAAGTCTAGTCTAATAATAGTCTTGAGTCTATACTAATCTAGTCTAGTCAAATAAAATATGATAAGTCTTTGGCATGACTGAAATGTTTATTGAATTGATTGTAGTTTTACTATACTAATCTGACTGGTTAATTCAATAAAGACCAACAAACCTATTTATTTCTATAAAGTCAGCTTATATTTCCAACTTAATCCAAGTTTGGATATAAGTCAGGGAGGAAGAAGGAACTCCCTGTCACTTTCTTTTCTCTTCACCTCTTATCTTTCCAGAACCTCTAAAAGGATCCAGTGATCCAATGACTGATTAAATAGTTTCATCTCTTCTAAAGTAGAGAAATTAATTTAAAGCCCTTCAGAGAAGGGCATTAATAGATCACACCCCTGTTTCTTCTACCCTATTTCATATGTGAATCTTATTCTGATTCTTTCAAATCTATGATCTGCTAGTTATGAGATTCACAGCCATAATAATATAAGATAGATCTTTTGAATATAACAGTTAAGATGTAATTTCAGTGCAACTGGAGCCTTTCTAATCTGGTTATTAGAAGAAATTCCTAATTATTTTTTTAAAGATTTTATTTATTTATTTGACAGAGATCACAAGTAGGCAGAGAGGCAGGCAGAGGGGGAGGGAGAAGCAGGCCCCCTGCTAAGCAGAGAGTCCTATGCGGTGGGGCTCAATCCCAGGGCCTTGAGATCATGACCCATTCCAAAGACAGAGGCCCAACCCACTGAGCCACCCAGGTGCCCCAGAAATTCCTAATTAAATAAAACATCTCTAATTGATGAATATAAATAATAACATATTAGGCACTCAGAAATGTGTCTTCATGGAAAAACACATTTAAAAAGTAATTTAAGGGGCGCCTGGGTGGTTCAGTGGGTTAAAGCCTCTGCCTTCGGCTCAGGTCATGATCCCAGGGTCCTAGGATCAAGCCCTGGATCAGGCTCTCTGTTCAGCGGGGAGCCTGCTCCCCTCCTCTCTCTTTGCCTGCCTCTCTCTGCCTACTTGTGATCTCTGTCTGTCAAATAAATAAATAAAATCTTAAAAAAAAAAAAAAAAAGTAATTGAACAGGGTGCCTGGGTGGCTTAGTCAGTTAAGCATCTGCCTTCAGTTCAGGTCATGATCCCAGAGTCCTGAGATTGAGCCCTACATCATGCTCTCTGCTCAGCATGGAGCCTGCTTCTCCCTCTCCCTCTTCCCCTCCCTACTGCTTGCTTTCTCTCCTGCTCACTCTCTTTCAAATGAATAAAACACAATCTTTTAAAATATTAAAAAATTAAAAAGTAATTTAACTGGAGATGATTTAAACAAAAAATTTAAAGTATTTATTCAGAAGTATGAACAGTAAAAATCAAAGTGATGCACTTGAATCATTAGATTCTTTGAATTGCCTCAATTGTATACAACCAGGCAGTTATGATTAACTAAAAGAAAGATTATGAGAGATTTACAGTGGGAAAAAAAAAGCTAGCAAATCTGACTGAATGTGAATCTCTGCATTTATGATCTCTGTCTGTCAAATAAATAAATAAAATCTTAAAAAAAAAAAGTAATTGAACAGGGTGCCTGGGTGATTGAGTGCAGATAAAGACACTATAACAGCTTCATAGAATATCTCACAGCTCTAATGTACATTTTTATGCCATTATCAGCAGCATTGCAAACTAATCATCAAAGCTTGCATGGTAAGCTATTAGTATCTACTAATTTGGTTATTTTTATCCCTCAAACTTTTTTTCTATATGTAAGATTACAAGTGTGGAAATAAGCAATTCAACAAATCTGATTTGAGCATGCTTAATGGATTCTTCTCTGATATGTCACTTTTTCTTAATTATATCTGATGACTTATCAAATATTTGGCCAAATGTTTAATTATAAAATATCATTAAAACTCCAAAACTTATGCACAACTTTACCATGTTTTCTTTTATGCATGGCTTTTCTCCTTCTCTTCCCCTGCAGGTCCTTGTACTATTCTGCTGATTACATGGAAGGACCTTCTGAGAAGGAACTTAATTCTAGCAGAGGTTTTCAATCTGACATCTCATTTTACAAACTTGATTGGAATTCAGAGTATTGAATCATGCCTTGAATAGTCTGGGCTGAGCTAAAGCATTCTATTGCACAAATACCCTGAAAAACAATCTGCTTGACCATTTTCTACTGTGGCCCAAGGCCCCACCTGGGTATAAAATATTTACTTTATTGAATAGTCAGGTTTTTAAAAAATGTTCTGTTCATAAACCATGATAATAGTATCCTCATCTGCTAAAGATACTACCTTGCTAAATAGGCTTACATTTTCCTTTTGTTTGGTTATGCTCCCAGAGTCATTTTGATGTAGTGAATTAACCTTGAGAAGAATGAGGTGTTGTTCATTCATCTCTTCAGCCATTCATTCCTAAGTATTGTTCTAGGTTCTAGAGACGTATACAAGGATCCTGCTGCCCAAACATGGTCCAGTATACAAGGATCCTGCTGCCCAAACATGGTCCACTTTTAACTGCTGCCTTCTTTAAAATTTATTTATTTATGCATTTATGTATTGCTTCACATTGGAAGATCATTATGAAGTAAATACTAGATATTGCTCAGGTGTACATATAATTAGCTTCTCACTTATTCGAATTTAGGAAGTACTACTGTTCATTTGTTTACATTTGAAAGCAAAAAAAAAAAAAACACCTTGAAGTTCTCATAGCAACTAGTATTAAAACTTTAAAAAACATATTCTGAACACATAACCCTATTATTATTACACACCAACTTCCATTAGACTTGAAGATAAATGTGTTGGTATATTTTGATTGATAGGTGTCAAGGCAGTAACCTAACTAAAGTAACCAAAAGATCCATTTATCCAAAATGACTTTCTTGACAATCAGCCCTAATACAGAAAATTTAGACCATCATTCATCTATTTCTCCATTCATTATTCACTCACTGATACCAGCTACATGCTCTGCACTGTGTTAGACAATGGGGATAAAAGGCTAAATGTAATACCCTAATCTTGATTTAGAGAAGCTGACAGACTGGTTAGAAAAACAGATAAAAAAAATTGACAGTTAGAGTGGATGGAACTAGAGGGTATCATGCTTAGCAAAATAAGTCAATCAGAGAAAGACAACTATCATATGATCTCCCTGATATGAGGAAGTGGAGATGCAACATGGGGGGTTAAGGGGATAGGAGAAAAATAAATGAAACAAGATGGGATTGGGAGGGAGACAAACCATAAGTGACTCTTTTTTTTTTTTTTAATTTTTTTTTTATTTCCAGCATAACAGTATTCATTATTTTTGCACCACACCCCGTGCTCCATGCAATCCGTGCCCTCTATAATACCCACCACCTGGTACCCCAACCTCCCACCCCCCGTCCCTTCAAAACCCTCAGATTGTTTTTCAGAGTCCATAGTCTCTCATGGTTCACCTCCCCTTCCAATAAGTGACTCTTAATCTCACAAAACAAACTGAGGCTTGCTAGGGGGAGGGGGGTTGGGAGAAGCGGAGTGAGGTTTTGGACACTGGGGAGGGTATGTGCTATGGTGAGTGCTGTGAAGTGTGTAAACCTGGCGATTCACAGACCTGTACCCCTGGGGATAAAAATATATTATATGTTTATAAAAAATAAAAAATTTTAAAAAATCATAAAAAATTTTGACAATTATAATATAATATGAGTGCTGTAACAGGGAAGTACAAATCTGTGAGCTAACACATATCACATGTTGTATATTGTTAGGGTTATATGGCCTATCTTAATGAAATAAAACATCTCAATCAATGCAAAGTAATGCAAAAATAATAAATTAAGCAATCAAACACTTGTCCTCATGCAAACTATAATGATGTCTGATGCAGAAAGAAATTTGTCTTTTGATTCACCATCATATAGTGTATGACACTATATTTTACAAGTCTTAACAGTGGCCATTTTTAAGTTTCTTGTCTCCTGCAATATCTAACCTCTATTACCATCATATTACACCTAATGCCATCCGTCATAAAATTCCATAATCTCACTTTCCCACTTCCAAAGATATGCAACACAGCCCCCCCAAGTTGTTCTATAAGAAGTTCAGAATTTCAGTTTCCTGAAATTTATTTCAAAACAAATATTTATCAATTGGTGAACTTCAGCTACCAATAAAAATTAAGCACTAAAAATTAAGCACTTAACTAATCACTAATTAAAGCCTAGATTTATCCCCTTGCCTGAAATAATGAAAAAAATTTAAAACAACTGTATCCAAGATACTTGAAATCATTCAATAAAAAACAATGACCACTAAACAAGGTAAGCCATCTGATTGCACCAGTTTAATACTATGAAAGGTTTCTGTATTGTGATGCCCAGAAAGTGAACCTAATAGAGCCTAGAAGATTCTCTGAGTTGAGGAGATGAAGCTAAGAATCTGGGGAGAAGGAGGTGACTTAAAATTCAAGGAGAGTCCTATAGAGGTGGAAATCTACGGAGAGAGAATTCTGAAGCTCTGTATCATGTCCCCTTTAAGTATTAAGCTGAAATATTTGTCAGTGCTTTTATGTAAGCAAATTACCCTAAGCCAAGAGAATCACCTGACTAGATTAGAGGTAACATTGCTTCACCCACACAGAGCTGAGAATAGGACCTCTTTATTCCCATGACGCAGACTAGAAAATCTCACGAGTGATGGAGAATTTGGTAGACCACACAGAAAAGTACTTGGGCAGTATTGGAAAATTGGCCTTGAGCACTAAGTACTGCTTCAATTCCACCTAAGAAATCTTAACAAAACTCAAAGTGACCTGTTTCCAAAAAAACTGAGTCCCAGAACAAAGCACAAGATCATTAAAAGGAATACAAATAAATCTAGCAATGAATGAGGTAAATTTTTAAATGTCTGGTTATCAATAAAAAATTACCAGGCATGCAAAAAAGCAGAAAACTATAACCCATAATTAAGATAAAAATCAGCCAATTGACACCCACACATATGTTCTAATTACCAGAGAAGTATATTAAAACATGCAAAAATTTAAGTAGAGATATGGAACATATAAAAAAAGACCCAAGGGCGCCTGGGTGGCTCAGTGGGTTAAGCCGCTGCCTTCGGCTCAGGTCATGATCTCAGAGTCCTGGGATCGAGTCCCGCATCGGGCTCTCTGCTCAGCAGAGAGCCTGCTTCCCTCTCTCTCTCTCTGCCTGCCTCTCCATCTACTTGTGATTTCTCTCTGTCAAATAAAAAAAAAAAAAATCTTTAAAAAAGACCCAAATAGAAACTCTAGAGATGAAAACTATACTCTCAGATATGAAAATACAATAGATGGTATTAATAACAACAATAAAAATTTATTAATCCCTAAGGAGGTCGTAAAAAAAGGGGAAGAGGGACCAAGAACAGAAGAGATGTAAAGCAAACAAATAATAAGATGATAGGCTCAAATTTAACCACATCAATAGTCACATTAAATATGAATGGTCTACATATCCCATCTAAAAGGCAAATATTGTCAGACTGGATTAAAAAGCAAGACAAAACTACATTCCACCAATAAGAAATTAAGTTTTAAACATAAACATATAAATAGGTTTTATAAAACAGTTCTTTGAAATGTTGGAAAAGAAAAAACTGGGGGCATCATGTTGCCTAATTTCAAACTTTATGACAAAGCTGTGATCAAGACAGCATGGTACTGGCACAAAAACAGACACATCATGGTACTGGCACAAAAACAGACACATAGTTCAGTAGAACAGAGTAGAGAGCCCAGATATGGACCCTCAACTCTATGGTCAAATAATCTTTGACAAAGCAGGAAAAAATATACAGGGGGAAAAAAGAGAGTCCCTTTAATAAATGGTGCTGGGAAAATCGGACTGCTATGTATAGAAGAATGAAATTCGACCATTCTCTTACCCCATACACAAAGATAAACTTGAAATGGATAAAAGACCTCAACGTGAGACAGGAATCTAACAAAATCCTAGACCAGAACATAGGCAGTAACCTCTATGACATCGGCCACAGCAACTTCTTTCAAGATATGTCCCCCAAGGCAAAGGAAATAAAAGCGAAAAAGAACTTTTGGGACTTCATCAAGATCAAAAGCTTCTGCACAGCAAAGCAAACAGTCAACAAAACAAAGAGGCAACCCACGGAATAGGAGATGATATTCGCAAATGACACTACAGACAAAGGGTTGATATCCAAGATCTATAAAGTACTCCTCAAACTCAACACACACAGAACAGATAACCATGTCAAAAAATGGGCAGAAGACATGAAGACACTTCTCCAAAGAAGACATACAAATGGCTAACATACACATGAAAAAATGTTCATCATCATTAGCCATCAGGGAGATTCAAATCAAAACCACAGCGAGATACCACCTTACACCAGTTAGAATGGCCAAAATCAACAAGACCGTAAACAACAAGTGTTGGAGAGAATGTGGAGAAAGGGGAACCCTCTTATATACCATTGTGGGAATGCAAGTTAGTACAGCCACTTTGGAAAACAGTGTGGAGATTCCTTAAGAAATTAAAAGCAGAGCTACCTATGACCCTGCAATTGCACTACTGGGTATTTACCCCAAAGATGTAGTGAAAAGAAGGGCCACCCGTACCCCAATGTTCATAGCAGCAATGGCCACAGTCGCCAAACTGTGAAGAGAGCCAAGATGCCCTTCAACGGATGAATGGATTAAGATATGATTCATATATACAATGGTGTATTATGCCTCCAGCAGAAAGGATGAATACCCACCTTTTGTATCATCTGGAGGAGACTATTCTGCATGAAATAAGTCAAGCAGAGAGAGTCAGTTATCATATAGTTTCACTTACTTGCGGAGCATAAGGAATAAGACATCAGGAAATGGGAGAGGAGAAGTGATGGGGCAAATCAGAGGGGGAGACAAACCATGAGAGAGTGTGGACTCTGAGAAACAAAATGAGGATTTTGGAGGGGAAAAGGGTAGGAGGTTGGGTGAGCCTGGTGGTGGGTATTAAGGAGGGCACGTATTGCATGGAGCACTGGGTGAGGTGCATAAACAATGAATTTTGGAACACAAATTAATTAATTAATTAATTTAATTGAAATAGGTTTAAAAAAGAAAGATGGTTCTTTGAGATCAATAAAATTGATAAAACTCTAGCCAGACTACTCAGTGAAAAAAAGGAAAAAGGTACAATTACCAATATCAGGAGTGAGAGATGCAACATAACTGCAGATTCTATAGATATTAAAAAAATAAAATGGAATTATGTACAACATTAGGCCAGTATATTCACTAACTTAGATGAAGTGTAAATTCTTTGAAAGACACAAATGAACAAATCTTATGAGATATCTCAGTGAAATACATAACCTAGACTCCTATCTCTATTAAAGAAATAGAATTTGTCACTAAAACCCTATAAAAAACAAAAGCTCCAGGCTTAAATGGCTTCACTGATAAAGTTACCAGATGCTGAAGGGACAAAAAATAGTAATTCTGTACAAAGTCTTACAGAAAAGTTAAGAGCTGATAACAATTTCTAACTCATTTTTCAAAGCCATCATAAACTAGACAAAAACATTACAAGAAAAAATACAGTTTAGACCATTATTCTATGTGAACATGGATGTAAAAACTCACAAACAGAATCGTAAAGTTCATAAAAATGGTAATATAGGTCTCTGGGTTATCCTAGAAATTCAAAGTTAATTTAATGGTCTGTAAAGTAAATAGAATTCACCATAATAACTAATAAATAATATTCATATGATAATCTTAATGAATACAAAAAAAGCATTTGACATACTCTGACATCCATTCCTGACTCAAAACCCTCAATAAGTAGAAAACTTACTCAAGCTGATAAAGGACATCTATGAAAAAAGCTATAGGAAACATCATATTTTATGGTAAAAGACTCCATATTTTCTATCTAAGATCAGGAACTAGACAAGGATGTCCTCTCTCACCACTTCTACCAACACTGTCCTAGAGGTTCTAGCAAGTGCAATAAGACAAGAAAATAAAAGAAATAAAAAGCATCTAGATTGGAAAGGAAGAAGTGAAACTGTCTTTACCTATAGCAACATGATCTTCTATCAGAAAATATGAGGGAATCTACTTTAAAAACTGCTAGAGTAAATGAGTTTAGAAAGACTGCAGGATCAGTTTACAACAGTGAAAGATCAGTTTACAAAAATTAAATGTATTTCCATATGCTGGCACTTAACAGGCAGAAATTCAGATTTAAAAATTACCATTTACAATAGCATATAATATTTAGTAACTACTCACTAAGTCCTGGGCTTTACCATACAATGACAAATAAACAGGTGCACTGTCTCAAAAAACAATCACAGAAGCAGGTAATATACTGTGATAAGTAAAGGAATAAAGATATGTGTGGACATTCGCTCAATTATTAACAATTTTCTCCTACTAGTAAGCTTATTTTCCCATTGTCTGAGAATGACCCATAAACAATCTAAAATTTCATAAACTAGATTAGCACAACTGGGATTCCTAATGCTATTAGAATTGCTCTTTCTCTGATGTTCATGTGCCTGAAGTTAAGAGGATAAGTCATACCTAATCCACCTTTAAGGTTCTTTTGTCTAATAAACCAGTTCTCTGGCCTAGAAAGGGTAAAAAAAATCTGCTCTAAAAGATTTCAGCTGCCCTTTCTTCTTTGCATTTGTACCAACTGGCAGAACCACAGAATTTAAAGGGGACTAAGGCCTTAAATAGCTGAGGCACCATTAATCCATTAGGGCTGGCCCAGATCCTCTTTTGTACTTTCTGCATTTGTGTGAATTAAGAGCTAATTAATTAAAATAAGACTATAATCAAGATTTTAAGGAAAATATTTTAAATTCTTTGTAGAAAACAAATCTAAATCCTTAAGCACTCATTCATTAGCACAATTTTAATATTATTCTTGTGTTCAGTTCACTAAGAGTTTTTTTAGTGACCTATACTAACTTGGTTGAACAAATAAGTTTTACTGAGTTCTTATACTGATGCCCTGAGCATATAGGGTCTAACTTATTAAGATATCAGATGTCAAAACAGCACACCCAAGCCAGGGACTACAAACAACTTGAACTATTACTCACACAGGTATGGGCAAACAAGGGGGATTCCCCAAGTGATGCGGAGGATCCACCAGAAAGAAGGCAATCTGATATCTACTACAGAGGAGAGAAGACAGAGTGTGCCTGGCTGGTCAGGGGACCTTATGAATCTTTCCTTCCCCATGACATTTGTTTAAGATTTTATTTCCTTATTTGACAGAGATCACAAGTAGGCAGAGAGGCAGGCGGGGGAGTGGGGAGCAGGCTCCCTGCTGAGCAGAGAGCCCAATGCAGGATTCAATCCCAGGACCCTGAGATCATGACCTGAGCCAAAGGCAGAGGCCACCCAGGAGTGCCCCCCACCTGCCACGACATTTTTTAATGATGCCAGGGCAGTCTTAGTTTTGGCAGTGATGGGGAGACAAGAGGGGCAGGATAGCTTGCCTCATATGATTTATGGAGGTACAGCAGAAGTGAATGCAGAGCTTTTGCTAGTCTATTGATTTTCACCCTGGGGGAGCAGCTGGGGTGGCTTCCAGTTTCCATCCTGACAGATATTGAATGGTTTGACCAAATTTCATTTTGCTGGGTGATTTAAGTTGTTCTGCAATAATCAAGAAGCTTATAAATTAAAGTGGAAGACAGACATGCTAACAGATGAAACAACATAGTGTTATATATACAAAAGCGGAATTATATGAAAGTTTCCCAAAAAATACAAAAGAGCGCATTCTATCTGAGGCATCACAGGAAGGTGATGCTCTCAGGGTTATGACGGAAACTAGGCATTTACCAGATGGGCAAGGGAGGCAAGGGAATTCCAAGCAAAGATGCTAAATTGCATGAAGAAAGGAAGTATGAAATGGTACATGACTGATGAGAAGCAATGAAGAGTTCGGTACTGCTGGAGCACAAATGAAAGGAGAGAGTGGCAGGTGAAGACACAAAGACATAGGCAAAGATCAGGGACTTTATCCAGTAAATAGTACAGACCTCATAAAAGGCTCTAAGAAGGGACATGGCCTAATTTTCCTTTAAGAAGAATGATTCCAGGGGTGTTGGTGAAGAATAGTTGAAGACACAGATTAGGGACAAGTTAGCTGGGAAGCTTCCAGGAGCATTTATCTATAAGGAGCACTAAAATATTATTGAGCATGTAATAAAATTGAGAAAATAGTATTTACCAGAACTTACTTAACATGTAACTGGAAGTAACACTTATAAGAATGCAGACTGGAGGGGCGTCTGGGTAGCTCAATGGGTTAAGCATCTGCCTTCGGTTATGATCCCAGGGTCCTAGGATTGAGCCCCGCATTGGGCTTTCTGTTTGGCAGGGAACCTGCTTCTCTCTCTCTCCCCACTGCTCATGCTCTCTCTCTCTCTAATAAAAATCTTAAAGAAAAAAAAAAGAGAATGCAGACTGGAATCAGTCTGAAATCAGACTGTTTTGCTTTGAATCCCACCTCCACTGACCAAGCATGTTCCTTCAGGGTTAGGAGGCTCAGAGGTACTATAGGAGGCTAGAAGAAAGCACAACTAAGTCATATGGAGAAGATGAATCTCTTACAACGTCTCCAATTTAATGAGGAACTCGTAATATACCATTTCCTCTCAACCATTCCTCCCATAGTCTTAGTGTATGACACTCATTCAGTTACTAAGAATCCTATTTAGTTCTCCTATACATCCAAATGCAAAGATGGCACTAATTCTTCATCTCTCCCTGTATCCATGACCTTGCAATGTGTGACACTATAGTTCTCACTAAAGGCAGAAGCTGTTTTCATACCCCTTGAGATATGGTCTGGTCTCATGACTTGTTTTGGCTAACAGAAGGTGGTAGAAGTGACAGTGTTATCATTCTAAGCCTAGCCCTGAAGCAGATTTTTGTATTTGTACTTGCTCATTTTCATCCCTGCCACAGGCAGGAGAATATGCCCAGGTTACCTACAGGACAAACACGAGTGGTAAAGCCAGTTTACCCCTCTCATCCCAGCTGAGTCCTGGAGATTAGCTAACAGCTAGGCAAATCCAATTAAGAGAGCAAATCCAGCCAATATCAGCAAATCTACCTAGCTAACCACCCCAGGCACTGACTGTTGTAGGACACTGAGATTTAAAGTTTAATTTTTATGCCATAGTAGATAAATGATAGGTCCCATGACTCCATTTTCTTACATCCCAGGCATATCAATTATATAACAGAAAATCCTATACTTCTACCTACAAAACAGATCTCAAATCTATCTGCTTTTTTTCCATCTGCACTGCTCCACTATAGACTAAGAACCACCACCACCTCACCTGAATTACTATATGCTTTCTCTGCTTCTACTTCAGGCATTTACAATCTATTCTTCAAGTATCAAGGAGAGTGATGTAAGTAAGATCACTTCAGTCATTTCCCTGCTCAAAACCCTTCAATTTCTTTGTATTGCTCTCAGAATACAATCTAATACAAGCTCTTCACCATGACCCCTAAGCCCAGCATGGTCTGCCATGTGCCAGGGTGAAAAAGTAGCTTGTATTATACTCTCAAATATGGTTTCTTCAAAGAAATGTGGAATTGGTTCCCATTAAGAAATTTCTGCATGAAGAAAGATGCTTTACTATTTCAATTCAGGGAATATTATTTTGGTAAATGTACCAAAGTATATAAAAATGAAACAGTTTCAATGGAATATTACTCAGCCATCAAAAAAGTGAAATCTTGCCATTTGCAATGACCTGGATGGAGCTATAGTACATTATGCTAAGTGAAATAATTCAGTCAGAAAAAGACAAATACCATATGATTTCACCCACATACGGAATTTAAGGAAAAAAAAACAGATGGACATACAGGAAAGGGGAGAAGGAACAAGGGAAATAAACCACTCTTAACAATAGAGAACAAACTGAGGGTTGATGGAAGAAGGTGGGGTAGGACATGGGCTAGACTGGTGATGGCTATCAAAGAAGGCACTTACTATGATGAGCACTGGGTGTGGCATGTAAGTGATAAGTCACTGAATTCTACTCCAGAAACCAATATTGCACTGTATATTAACTAACTAAAATTTAAATTTACAAAAAAGAAACTTTGGCAGACACATAAGTTGAACATGAAGATCTGATTTTTCCAAACAACAAAAAATTAAGATGGAAAATAAGAGGACAGGATGAAAGAGAAAGTAAGAGTAAATTGGTGAGCCAGTGTATAACAATGAAATGACAGAAAGAAACAGATAGACTTAAGAAAGAGGTCCACATTTGAGGCTTTAGAAGCCAAGAGATCAAAACAGTGCTTTGTAAAGGATATAGCCATCTGTTCTCTGACTTCACACCAATAAGGAATACAGAAAAATGAGTTGCCTCTGAGGTAAGAGGTGTTAGATGGAAGATTAGACAAATGAAACTCCCTACGAATGAGCATTGGTATATATCACTTAATATTTGTATAGAGAGTAAGCTAAAAAATATTTTGCACAATTTCCTTGCTTTATACCTGAAGAATTCTGGGTTCCATGAGGGTCAATGCACAGTAATTAGCTTTCATTCTGACTTTAATCAAGCATGCTAACTTGATGACTCGCGTGATCCATAAGTCTGTATGTCTCCCAAGAATGAATTGCTATGATTTGTATTTTTACAATGGATCTGAAGTCACTGACTTCTAGTATTGAAATAGGCTGAAGAATAAAGACTACCGCAGATGCAAAACTAACTGCAAAAATCACGAAAATCAATTCCTGCAGTTAAGCAACGTGGCTATGGCCCCGGAATACCAAAGGCTGCACAGGAACCCCTATGAAAGGCATTTGGTACACTCATGGGTACCAGTCAGGTTGGTTTTCATCTCCCAGAAAATGTTCCTCAATAGAAAATGCAGTTTGTCAAAGCATCATTCAGCTAGTATAGGTTTTCTAACACCTGCCTGCCACAAAGCCTTCTGTTTTGGCTCCTTGCAACAGGAGGTGAAAATGAAGAAAAGCAGCTGGGTTCTGATGTTCTTGGAAATTCTCTTCAGTGCACTGACTGTGTACAGGTATCACAACATGGCCCATAATTCTATTCATGAAGAGACACTTCTGAGAAAACAAAATCCAACAGGAACAGTGCAAGAGAGAGAAATTCCTTTGAACATTGCGTCTCAAACTGCCCACTCTGCCTTCTCTCGCTCTGCTCCCTTCACCAGACCTCCTCTCCATCTTCTCTGTGTCCATACCCTGCCTATCCTTCAGATGGCAACTTACTCCACTTCCCTATGAAGCTTTCAAACTATTACAGCCCCCAGTCATCTCTTTCTTTAAATAAATTTATCAAAATCAGAATTCATCCTACATCTCTACATCTCTAAAACTTGTCTTTGTGTCTCAAATGCACACTCGTGCATGCTCACACACATGTGTACACACACACAATGTGTACTTTCTCAAGTATTTGTACCATAGTTCAATCCAGAAACCAAGCAGCCATCCTTTCTCTACCTTTTATTTCCTCAATGTACTTACCAAGTACAAAATGTGATCAGTCCTTCTCTAAAGTATCTCTTGAATTCGACCATTCATATCCAACCCCAATGCATCCCTCACATCCGTTATCTGCACTTGCTTGGTCTCCGATTTATCTTACCAAAACTCCCATTCCAATATATTATATACAATGTAATCAAAGTAGTCTTAACAAAATGCAAATCAGAAGGTTTCCCTCTTCTGAATAACACATTCCAGTGATTCCCTCTGTTCTCATGATATGGGTCTCAATTTCTTTATGGAGTTGACAAGGCTCTACAAAATCTGGCCTATGGTTATCTCAAATATGTCTTCATCTTTTGCCATTTCCCCAAATCACACTCACTTCTAGACTTTGGTAAATGCTACAAGCTGTGTCTGAACATTCTTCTCCCTGCCCTTTGACTAGCTAACCTTTATATATTCTTCTTAGCTTAGAGACTTCCTCAAAAATCCCTCTGGGACAATAAAGATGTTCATCTTATGTGATTCTAAAGTACCCTATTTTACCATCATTTTATAGACACAGAGCTTTTAGTTATAAACGATGAAACCAATTTCAGTTAATCAAACAGCTACACAAATAGTTTAATTAGGTGACTAAGAGAATCTCTGAGATTGCTAAAGGATGGGGTTTGGAGAACACCAAGTCATTGAAAATACTCCAGTCTCCACTACAGAATGGCTCCATTGGAGAGACTCTGGCAGCCTTGGATGGTCACACCTAGCTGGTGCTGGGCACTGGGTGCTACTACTAGTACCTCTGCCCCTTCCTCTGATTGGTGAAGCCCCAGTCACATGTCTGTGCTGTCACTGCAAGGCAGGCTGGGAAATTAAGCTCCTGTCTCCCATCTTGGGGATGCTCAAGTTGTTTTACTGAGGAGCTCTAGGGTGAATAGCCATAACCACTTCTCAAAATCAAAATGGATAATGAGCTTCTCAAAAAATGTTCAAGTTGTCAGCTGGTATAGTAGATATCTTGTCTGTTTCAAGGGACTCCTTTGGGAGGCATCACATCTGTACTAACAAACAACTAAGGCTTAGGGAAATGTGAAGGAAATAGCACTATCTGCTCTCTGAGGGCAGCACACATACCCACAAGCAGGAAGGTGAGGGGCAGAACAAACGAGCATTAGTGACAAGCAAGGATATAGAAAGGGCTTCATCCCCAACAAACCAAAAGGCCATAAAATCCTTCCCCTTGTTGTAACGAGGGCCCTAAGTGGGGCCAATAAAGCAACCGGAGGGGGTTGGAGGTGCTATAGGGCACTTCCATAACACTGCATATTTGTTCCCATCTTAACGCTTAGAAAATGTTATGAAATAGTTTGTTAAATTCCTGTTCTCCTTGCAGCGTGACAACATCTGTGACGACATGGACAGTGCCCATCTGTCTGGCCCATAGATGATATGCATCCGATGTTAAAAATTAAGGAAGTGAATGAACACATGACAGTGAAGATGAGGGCACAGAGGTGGTAGAGGGGGGTGACTGCCAGAGAGTGATGCCAGGTTCCAGTGGGGTGACCCGGATCAGCTCAGGCCTGATGCTAGCCACTCCCACACAGCTCCTTTCTTTCCAATCCACTTGTCATTCTCTTTGAGAAGGATTGAGGTCTCTGGAAAACAGCCAAAAAACTGTTATGGGAACGGCAAGCCCAAATAATGCTCCGGCATCAGGAGGATCTGAGTGCTGAAAGCCACTTCTGTTCCCCTTCTCTCAGCTGACGGGGTGGGAAAGCCCTAAGTCCTTTCAGAGAGACTTAGAAGGCATATAAAGGCCCCTGGTTGAGGACTCGCTTCCTCATTCTGCACTTGGTGCCAGAACTCTCAATCCACCACTGAGAGAAAATGTCCATCCAGTGAGTATCTCTGGGAGGTGTTTTTAAATGCCTTGGTGGGTCGATGGTAAATGGGCTATTTCAAGAGGTCCTGAAGAGGACTGAAGGCCTGTTTATGGGAGGCCTTAGGTCTTGAAGGGGAGAATTTCTTCCTATTTATATATTGAAGCAAATATCTAGAATTGGGGTCTAAATTACTGTGAGATTTTTGTGAATGGGCCTTGAAAGCAGTTGTGAGCATGAAGACTATAATGAGGCAGGCCTAGGTTGCAGCCACTTCCCAGCTGTGTGATTTTGGACTTAACGTTTCATAGTCTATGTTTTTCCATATATAGAATGAGCATTGTGGTATTGTGACATTTAAATGAGCTAATAGCATACAAAATTCTTTTTATGGTGTGTGGCACATAGTAAGTGCTTAATAAAAGACAGCTATCATAATTAAGGACTCTGGGCATGGTTCCCACTTGAGAGGTTATAAAATAAAGCCAAAGTGAAGAGGCAGGAAATAAACAAAAATATGAAACCAGAATCTCCCAGTCAGACTATTTTTAAAGAGTACCATAAGCTCCTGGAGATGGGTGAAGAAATAGGATGATCGGCACAGATGATGGTATAATATAGGTATTATATATTACAAAATATAACAAATAATAAAATAACAATAACAAAATATAAGTTATATTATAACAAAAAATAAGTTACTTGCTCAAAAAGCGGTCATCTCCCGACTCTTGGAGGGACACAAACAAGGCAAGAGAATCAATGATGCTGTGCACTTAGAGTGGCGACAGGGCAGGGTAATTCTGGGGGATGACCACTGAGAGCAACAGGATTAGTTGATTTATCATCCAAAACATGGGAAGACTGCAGAGGGCAGAATTAGGTCCACTGTGACATTAAAAGGGAGGCCATTCCTCCAACATCAAAGGTAGAGCACTGACCCAGCACCCCCGCAACCTGCCACTAGCAAACCTGAGGACACTGCTGTCCTCCAGCAAAGTGTGTGCTCCCAGCAAAGGCTAGACTGGCAGTGGTGCTCTGATATTGAATCAGAGAATGCCTTTTCTCTTGGAGCTCTACCGCTGCCTCAGGGGACTTCTCGGAGTATCAACGTGGGCTTCTTCTCGATTATTCCACCTTTTCAGAGTTGAACATCCTGCTGGTGGTTACAAGAAACTGTTCGAAACTGTGGAGGAACTGTCTTCGCCGCTCACAGCTCATGTTACAGGTTGGTCTCACCAGTCTTGAAACCATCTTCTCTTGCTTTGTTGAGATCCCTTTTCCCTGGTTTTTTATTCATTGGCATCTCTCAATGGTGGAGGTGTGGGCTTTGTATGCCAGAAGCCCATTTCCTCTCATTTAGCTTTTATTTCCCTAAGCTAGAAATATGCTACCTAACTGCAACTCCTTGGGACTGGGACTCCATCTTTGTCATCTTTAAACTGTCAAAGCCTAACTCAGTGCCTGGCATATAGTAAATATCCTAGAAATGCATGTTCCATTATCCATTCCAGTGTCTGGATAAGTGAGGACCTGGTGACAAGCATCTGGAAATATTACAGTAAAGAATGGTAGGTTTCCTGCCTGTTGATTTGCTTCCAGAGTCAGACAGCTGCTCATTGCAGCTCCAGTATTTTACTGGCTGTGAACCTTGCAAGTTACTTAAACTTTCTGAGTTCCAGTTCCCTTACCTATCAAAAGCCAAACTTTTCATCATGGGGTTGTTGTGAATAACTGAATAAGATGACTGAAAGATTCACCTAGTATCCAACACAAAGCAATCAGTAAGTGGTCATTATTAGTACTATTGTTAGCATTATCCAAAAACATCATATGACCCATGCAACATCCCTGTTTGGACACAGAAAGTCTCTTCCCTCCTGTTTCTCCTTCTGTAAAATAAGAGAGAGGAGCCAAATGTTCTTTCTCAGTCAGATTCTGATGCTAACAATATAGGTTCTAGCAACCAAATTTATGTTGTGTCATTAGTTAAGTCATGCCTTCTTAAAGGTTTTATCAGAAAAATACATTCTTAGGAAGCAGGCTACAGAAATGGAACTGCAGAAAATAATCCTTCTGTTTAAAAAAATGGTAAGGATTAAGCAAACATTGCATTTTTCATAGGATATGAGGGCACATATCTAACTGCTTAAAATGAAAGGCTTCATGGCCTTTGTTGTGTACCCCTCATTTTGCAGATGAGGACACTGAGCCCCCGAGATGGCACATGGCAAATCCTGAACCAGAATCCAGTCTCTGACAGCCAGCCTTGTGCAATTTCTCCTTCAGCAGGTTAATCTTCATCTGGACAGTAGCCCATACCCTCAAAGGAATATAGCTCTAGGTTTTAAAAAGCCAGTATTCTTGTTGTCATTTAAATGGTTTCTTCTATAGAAACATCTTTTTTTAGTGTTTTGATCCCTGTTCCTAATCCACCTTTCCCACACCTTACTCCATCAAAATACATCAAGAAATTTGATGATTTTCTTAAAAGCGAGATGGTAAAAAGATGTTGCTATCTGGGGAAACCTGGTGGGTGCAGAATCCCCTTTTCCTCAAGATGCTTTTCCTTGTCTCCTTCCAACCCTTTATCCAAACTCAGGCATTGCAATGTTTCCCACCACTTGGTCTCCTAGTGAAAGGACAGTCAAGTCAGCAAGCATTTTGGAAGGGCTGCCCAGTGTGAGAGCTGGGAATGAAAATCATTGCCAGCTTTACAAAGAGGCTGCCCAATTGAGCTGCTAATATAATCATACACTCCCCCATACCAGGGATGAGCCCAGCAAAGGGCTGGGCTAAGAAGCAATACTCTATGTCTCACCTTCATCACAGGCAGGATCCCCCTCTGGCTCACTGGCAGTCTCCTTCGATGTGGGCCAGGACTCTTTGAAGTTGGATCTGAACCATTTTACCACCTGTTCGATGGACAAGCCCTCCTGCACAAGTTTGACTTTAAAGAAGGACACGTCACATATCATAGAAGGTAAAGAATGCCAGGTCCTACTCCGCCTAGGGGTAGGGCCTAGCTCAGCACCTCCTCCTATATGCTCCTCAACCTCTTGAATTCAAGAGTCTACTTAAAGGTTTGTTTCCTCTCAGAATCCTGGCCCAGGACATTTGCACAGATACCTGGGAACTGTGAGATATTAAAAAAGAACCTAAGAACTAGAGCTTTCGGGTTCAATATGCTCAGCTTCAAATTTTATATCTACCAGACACCACTTGCCTAACTGGGCAAACTTTGGCAAGATATTAATCTCTAATTCTTGGTTTTGTCATCTCTAAAATTCTAACTCAGGGTTCATTATAATGATTAAATGAAGTACTGGTAAATAGGAAATATTCAGTAATAATAAGTTGCTATTATTATAATTATTGTTATAATTATTAGACCATTGGTTCTCTAGACTCTTTCTTTTTTTTTAATAATCAGAAAGGCCCTGGGTAGGAGAGAGGGGTGGCGCAAAGAGGGAAGGACCAAATTTTGTCATTATGATACAAGAGAAGTTTACTAAGAACAGAAGATTGGTGCTAAAAGGCTCCAAGGCCTAAGCCATCACTCCAAGTACCCATTAACACCACAATAAATACTTTGCTTTTCCTGTAATATTCGGACCTGTAAGACGCTTTGTTGATCACCACAGGTTATCAGGAATTCTGAAGAGACACCATAAGGAAAAGCAAATGAAGGCTTGAGGTAGTCAGGATAATTCAGACTATAACAGAAGAGAAATAGATCAGGTCAAGCAAAAATTTAGCTAAGAAGTCAGACAAAGCTTTCATATGCCCCCTAAAGACCTTGGTATTGTTTCTTCTCCATGACTTTGTTTCTTCATCTAGAAATCTTAAACTATTATATGCATTGGAAGAAATGCAAAATCAGATTTTAATTGGCTTTCCACATGAGAAATCCTAGGTAACATATGGGATATGGTTACAGAGTTCTGTCTATACAAGATACTGGATTCAAGAACATCTACTTTTTTAAAACCAGAGAAATAAATTTTTAAACTGCAGGAAAAAAACCAACAGTGACAAAAGGGAGATTGAAAGGACTATAATTCAGCACACCTTATTCTGTATTTCTCCATTCAGTTTTAGGTTGGTGGGTTATAGGCTACAGGAAGTCAGAGGTCCTATGTGAACCACCCACAGAGGTTGCATAGTGTGATATGGAGAAATGCATGTTTCCCAGCCCTGGCCAACTTGAGTTCTAACCTAGTTCTATGACATATGCCAATCGCTTAACTGCTCTGCTTGGACATGACAAGTCTAAGCCATGAGCCTCAATTTCCTTAAGTCATTGTGAGGTTTATAAGACTTAAATTTAAACTCATAGCACATTATCTCTTTCTCTCTCAGTCACCCTGAGAAAGTTACTGAACAATGCTCTTCATTCTTCATGTTGTGGATTTATGGTTCCAACTTGTTAAGGACATATGGAATGACCATTCTCAGTTCCATATGGACCACACTGATTGTCCCTGCCTATGACACTTTCCCATGTCTCTGTGTCCTTCAGGTTCATCCGCACTGATGCTTATGTCCGGGCAATGACTGAGAAAAGGATTGTCATAACAGAGTTTGGCACCTGTGCATTCCCAGATCCCTGCAAGAATATATTTTCCAGGTTACTGAAACTTGACTGCATGTTATTAAAGACATTTTACATTAGCCCTTTTCTCTCACAGCTTGAAAGTTACTGGACTGAAAAATCCATTTGCTTCTGCAGGTTTTTTTCTTACTTTCGAGGAGTGGAGGTCACTGACAATGCCCTTGTTAACATCTACCCAGTAGGGGAAGATTACTATGCCTGCACAGAGACCAACTTCATTACAAAGATTAATCCTGAGACTTTGGAGACAATTAAGCAGGTAGGACACAGTGCTCTGGCAACACTGCTCAAGAAGTTAGAATTTGCAGTTCAGAATTAACTGCACTTTGGGGGAAAGCACATGAGACCCAGATAGATGAAGTTTCACCTCCTTGTTTTGTCATCAACTACTAACTATGTGACACAGGGAAAACTTTGTTTCTTCATCTATGAAATTTTAAACATTTATTATACAGGTTGGAGGAAAACCTTATAAAATGCCTAACATATTCATTCATTCATTCATTCATTTGTGACACAAATATTGAATCCCTTCCATATATCAGAACGTATACCAGATGCAAAGAATATATCAATAGGAGAGACAACCCACTTAAGACAAGAATTTGGAATAAATTGTTTAGCTAACGGGAAGCTACTGCAAGTTTTTGCTTGGTGAAACAGTATAAGCAGAGCCGTGCTTTAGGATATTTAATCTGGAAGCCATGCATAAACCGTATGGGAGGACAAAAGAGGTAAGGGACAGCTGGGAGACAAGCTAGGTAGAATTTAAGATCAGAACTAGAAATTCAGTGTAGTAGAAACAGAACGGAAAAAACAGCCCCAGCCCTAGGCCTCAATGTCACTAGCTAATGTGTAATTCTCAGCAGACTATTTACTAAGACTTAACATATCCTCTTCATAGCTCTCTCTTATTTTTAATGTATGTTTGCAATCATATAAGACTATGTGTTAGATCATTTGGAGAAGAACTGAAAATGAATTCTAAACCATTCATTTCACTCTGATGAGTGGATCTGTACTCAAATTGCTATGGTAATATAATTGCAAATGTAAAGTTCATGTAAGGCTCCAAAATAGCCTTTACTAGGAGGTCAAGTTTCATTGTGAGCCTCACTGTGCCTTGACTTCATATAAAAATACAGTTTTAGAATTTGAGATTCTTTTATTAACTATTACTAAAATAGCCTCCTAATAAGTACCTTTGCCTCCAGCCTGATTCTCTTAAATACAACTTCCCTAATTCAGTAGAAGCAATTTTTCTCAAATGCAAGTAAAAATGTGTTTCTCTATCTGAGGCACCCACAGTTCCCAAGATAAAGTCCAAACAGGGCTTTGTGGCTGGCTGGTTCTTATTTCTCCTCCTCCATGCATACCTTTCATAGCAGCCATGTTTAATGACTAGTAATCCCCAAACAGCACCTGCTATTTCACAATTCAGTGCTTGTACATTAGGATTCCCAGTCCCTGTAATATCTGTCTTTCTTCTCCACTTGGCTCCTACTTGTCTTTCCAAACATTAGTTGGAGTCATTGCCGTTGGGAAGCCTGGCCTAATCTCCCAGTCTGGGTTAGATGACCCTGCAGATACCGTTTTGCATTTACCAGCAATGTACGGTATTATATACCAGCTTACTGGTCTAACAGTGCTACCAAATAGAACTTGACCCTAGCACAGTAATCATAGAAGTTTAATGAGTACATAAGGAATGATTGAATGAATGAATGTCTTTTCTATTATTTAAATAAAAATGCTTAAAATTCCCTTTAAAACATATTCTCCTAATTAAATAGAAAGAATTTTGGTTAAATATATACCTCATCAATTATCCATTCAATAAATCTATATTGAGTAAGTCACAGGTAGAAATTCTAGTGCTGATTTTGCCAGCATGTGGCTTTGTATCCTTGAAAAAGTCACCTGACCTCTCTTGGACTTCAATTTCTCTTTCTGTAAACAGAGAGATTTATGCTAGATTTGTGATTCTGAATTTCCTATGAGACTCCAAATTGAATTAAAGTGCTAAATCTTTTCTCCAGAAACATTTGCATTTAATTCCAGGAGATTCATGGTTCTCCTGAAGTCTATTTAGGTTGACTCTATACTAAATAGAATCCTGGGATTTCTTTCACTTCCAAATTTATACTCTGTGCAAGCCACTGGATTTGGTATTTAGGTTATAGTGTACAAAATTGCCATTTTCATAAAATAAAAATTATTGTATATCTCAGCAATCTCACACAATTCATCTAATACAATAAGGGGGATATAAAGAAATCCCAGGATTCACATTATCAGTTTGAGGATAAGTTGCATGAGCAGAAGGAAAGTAACTAACCAGAGCAGTGTATGGGGTACAGGGAAGAACACAGTCAGGAAGATCTCCAAGATTTCAGAGGTGTGGGACAATCAGTATGAGGGTCAGAAGAGAGCTCTGCACTATCAACAAGAATTCAGGCAGACTTGAAAAAGGGTAGAACCCAGGGAGATGGAAAAAAAGAGAAAATGTGCTTTGGGTGAGGATACAAGTGGCAACCGTAAGGTCAGACCTAGGGACCAAGGGGTAATACAGCCTTTCTCTTTACATGGATGACATCTGCTCTGCTTCCCTAGGTTGATCTTTGCAACTATGTGTCTGTCAATGGAGCCACTGCTCACCCCCATATTGAAAGTGACGGAACTGTTTACAACATTGGTAATTGCTTTGGGAAAAATTTTTCAATTGCCTACAATATTGTAAAGATCCCTCCACTACAAGCAGGTCAGTTTACCAATTTGACCCTTCTTAAAACAAGTATCTATATTGTGAGAAAATTACTGGAAATGGGATACCAGATCAGACTATCAGGATCGCACTATAGATGCACAGTTAAATTCCTTTTAAATTGCCTTTGCACCATCCTCCAGGGACCAATGCCCAGAAGCATCATAGCAGAAAATGACGACTTGAAAACAGAAAGCAAGTGGCCAAATCGTATTCTACAATGTTTCAAAAATGTAGTGTATATGAGTATCTGATCATGTAAGAGTTAGATTCAAGTTCAGGAAATACTTACTGGGCTCTTATTCATGTGCCAGGCAAAATTAAATTTCTAAACAAACATGTGTATGCATAGTAGCACACACACATATATGAGAGGGTACTAACTATTTTGTGTGTGTTTAATTCTCAAAGCCACAAACAAACCTATTAACTCATACTAATATTATAGAGGAAGAATACTAAAACAGAAAAGAGAGTCCTCTTCAGAATTCTCCATTCATTCACTGCCAGAAATTTGATAACCATCTTGGCGACAGAATTATTTGAACATATATGGATTTTTGTTTGGTATTGCATAGCCTGGATCTCAAGGCGTGGTCCCTGGACCAGCAGAATCACTTGGAAAGCTGCTAGAAATCCAGAGTCCCACCCATGGTTGACTAAAGGAGAAATTCTGGGTGTGGGCCCACAGTTACTATTTTAAAAACCTCTTTCTGTGATTCTGATGTACACTAAGGTTTGAACACCACTGACATAGTAGGAAACAACCTTTTCTGTGCATAAGAATTACCGTACAGAACTAATGACACAAACCCACATACATGACACTTTATAGGTAACTTAAGAGATTACAAAAGGCATTTTGAGCATACTACTGTGTGCTGACTTGGCACCTACCAGTTGTTAAGATGCAACTCTACTGTCCTCTGCCTGCCACAACACTGTTTGAGTACACTTTTCCAAATCTGCTGCTGTTTGGATTTTCCTGGACGACTGCAGCTTCACATGAAATTTCCCTAAGAAATGCCAATGACTGAAAAAATGAAAATAAGCTCTAAAAACAAAAAATCAAGATCTGAAAATGTATTTTTTTATTTGCATAAGCTGTTCTAAATGCATTGTATTAAAAGAGAAAAAAAGAGGCTTTTCCAAAGCCTTTTAAAACCGCTTTATTTCAGACAAGGAAGATCCAATAAGCAAGTCAGAGGTCGTTGTACAATTCCCCTGCAGTGACCGATTCAAGCCATCTTACGTCCATAGGTAACTTGAAGGCCTGCTATGAATCTTCAGGAAAACTCAAGTTTAAAGATCTGCTTTGCCTACCTTTGATACCAATCCTGATCACGACATTTCCTTGCAGAAACCTAAATTTAAATGTAATTAATTTCATGTAGGCACTGTTGATTCATACCTCATGTGCACATATTTTTTTGTGGTTTGAGAATCAGTCCTTCCCATTCACAAGTCTATTTGTGTTTCTGAACAGTTTTGGTTTGACTCCCAACTATATTGTTTTTGTGGAGACGCCAGTCAAAATTAACCTGTTCAAGTTCCTTTCCTCATGGAGTCTTTGGGGAGCCAACTACATGGATTGTTTTGAGTCCAATGAAACCATGGGGGTAAGTCATGCATTTATTTGTCACGTTTAGGATTCTGAAGATAGCGTTTCATAATGTATACTGTTTTCCTTTTTAAATGCATCAAAATATTTTCCTCACTTTTCAAGGTTTGGCTTCATATCGCTGACAAAAAAAGAAGAAAGTACCTCAATAATAAATACAGGACCTCTTCCTTTAATCTCTTCCATCACATCAATACTTATGAAGACAATGGGTTTCTGATTGTGGATCTCTGTTGCTGGAAAGGGTAAGAAAGGACATGTGATAATGTTACATCCCCAGTCATGCTTAGAAATTAGGGGCCTTTTTCAGAGATGCTGCTCTCAATATTTAATATGAATTACAGCTTCAAAAAAAAAACACAAGAAGTATGCTTAAGTCACAGAATATAACTGAAAAAGCAGTAGGGAGGCTAGTTAATCAGAAGCACATGCAAACTGAACATCAAAACCATGGTTAGTGATTGAAAACTGATCAGGTCTATGAACCTGAGCTGAAAATCAGAGAAGCTATGACCTGATACGTGAATTTAAACTTAACCTCACTGCAACTTGACATGTTCCCTTGGTGGGGCCTTGAACTCCACCCACTCTTGGTTTGGGAGAAAGAGGCATGCTTTCTTGAGAATAATACCAAGTCACTAAAAAGACAGTAGCTCCTAAAGACACAGAATGATGATGGAGAAACAGAGCAGAAAGTATCAAAAGCTGCTGTTATTTAAACATATCGGTGAGGCAGATTTCTTTGTTTTGTTTGGTTTGGTGTTCATGCAGCATGGACAAGAGAAAATGGCTCTAATATACTTGGGTCATTAGCAGTTCCTGGGTAGGAGAATAAAGAACAGGCAGGTTGGGGCGCCTGGGTGGCACAGCCACTTAAGTGTCCGACTCTTGGTTTCAGCTCAGGTCCTCATCTCAGGGTCATGGGATTAAGCCCCACCTCAGCTCTACACTAAGCTCAGCTCAGAGTCCACTTAAGAGTCTCTCTCTCTGCCCTTCCCCCCTTTCTATACCCCTTACCCCATGCTCATTCACCCGTTCTCTCTCTCACTCTCTCTCTAAAATAAATAAATAAATCTTAAAAAAAAAAAAAAAGGAACAGGCAGACACTTGTTCTTTTAAAAGGCACGGATATGGATCATCTCTCTGGAATTATTTGCCATTGTCTGTGCTCATGTCTAACTTCTTACTTCTTACTTTTTGCAGATTTGAATTTGTTTATAATTACTTATATTTAGCCAATTTACGTGAGAACTGGGAAGAGGTGAAAAAAAATGCCAGAAAGGCTCCCCAGCCTGAAGTGAGGAGATACGTGCTTCCTCTGAATATTGACAAGGTAAATGCCCTCTACACAGATTTCAGATATATCAGATTTGTTCTCCTGCCTTATGTTTATACATAAAGTCTTGAAACTTCAGAGCTGGAAGGAACTTTAAAAATACACTAATTCAACTCCCCTCATTTAACAAATGAGTGACATGACTTAGGAAAAGCCAAGTGCAGCAGAGCCAGGTTTTGATGCTAAATCTGCTGTTCTTTCATTTGTAAAATCCTTTCAAAATATATTTTCTCAGTGAATAGTGCAGACCACTGTTTCTTAGGATCCTCTGTTAATAATATAAATAATTTAATTTAAGTGATTTGAAATTCTAAAGAAATGAAGGATTAAAAAGCACTCCTTTAGGGAAATCAGCCCATTATTTTTATTTTCTGCAAACCTTCGAAAAATATCAGTAGAGGACAAACATCATTAATAGCCTTTGGCGGTCATCTTTTTATTTCTACTTTTTCTTCCCTGTATTCAGTGGCTGTCTTTTTATAATATTAGACTAACATCAAGAAGTTTTTGTGTGATAGAATGCCAGTCAAAACCAAGACAAACAGAATTTTCACAATGGATACATGAGCATACACTGTCATTTGTGTACATATGAGATATATACACAAAAATGGGTAAGGCAGCTACATGGAATGTAGAACATTGTACTCAAAGCTAGATCAAATACAGTGGAAAATAAACCCAATTTAGAACTAGACACTACAGCTCTTAAGCAAGTTTGTAAACTCTATAAGGATAAGAAAGGAAGAGGAAGTTGAGGTGGGGCATTAGGTAGTTAGTTAAATGAGCTTCTTCAAAAGCAGAGAGGTGTTAAAAAACCAAACAATGTAGAAATACAAAGTGGTTGGTAGAGCTGGTACATTAGGAGCAAAGGAGAGATGGGCATTGGGCAGAGGGACTGGAAAGAAGGTTGGAATGATATTGTATGAGGCTTTAAGTACTCTAACTTTGCCCTTGGGAAGCAGATCTCTAGTACATAGCTGAGTGTCTACAAAATACCAAATGAATGAGTCTAATGATTTTAGTAAAATTTTATTTTACTAGTGATGAGAAAATCACAATCATCTTTAAACTAAGATCACTTAATTTAAATATGCCTTACCTCACTCTCTTCACATCCAAGAATAGGAACAAGGAAAGATTTTCATAAATATGTAGTCATCACTGCCTGAAGAAAGACCATCCAATAATGAAATAGAGAACCTCGGTGACAAAAAAAAAAAAATGTCTAATGTCATCCTAGACCCTTCTTTCACAATTAACCACTGTTAACACAACATTGTATGACTTATTCCAGTGGGTACATCACTAGGATATGCTCTTGTTCCCCAGGAACTCATTACCTCGTGTATTGGGGAGGAGGAAGGTGATTTGGTAATGATAACACATGTTGGCATGAGACAAGTCGTGGGAAGGAGGCATAAAGTACTTTGGCTATTCAGACAATGAACGGTCATGCTTGTTTGGAGGAATTCATGAAACACAGTCATTTGCAATATTCTGGCAGAAGATACTGAAGCACATCAACTTAAGACAGGAGGCATAGTTTGAGAAAAAACAGAAGTGGGGTGGGGCAGAAGAGCAGAGGGAACTGACTGCAATCCAATTAGAACATAAGCATACGCAGTGGACTAAATGAGGCAGGATTTTTAAAAATTTTAAAAGGCAAACTTGTGGTCTTCAAAAGCTTTAAGGCCAGGCTAAGAGGTTGTACTTTTTTTGGCAGTGAAAGTCTCTGAACAGAAGAAAACCGCATTCAGAGTTGGTGGAATGGGTACCAGGTGTGCTGACTTTCATGGTTGTCTCTTCAACTAAATGCCTGGCTTCCCCCAGGCAAGTCACTCAACCACTCTAAGTTCAGTTGCCTGCTCTGAAACCTAGCTAAATTGGACTAAATAATAACAAGGGTCATTTGCACCTTTAAAAACTTGATTTTCTAAAATAAGTCTGTGTTGTGCCTAAGTGATACTGGAAGTGTAGAAAGGACAGAGATAGGACCCTGGGGTAGAAGACAATAAATTCACTCAGGCAGGCAAGAGAATAATGTAGTGATCCTAGGAAAAGGCAAACATGGATGAAAATAAGAGTTACTCTAGGTGGAATTAAAAGGGTCTTGCATTTGATTGGATTGCAGAATGAATTAAATCTTAGACATGCAAAACATCATAGAGATCCCATAAGCCTACATGTCTAGAATAGTGATACTTTTGGAAATAGGGAGTGTAACAGGCAGAGCAGGTATGGAGAAACATGAAGTATAGAACTCTCAGGAAGGGAAAGGAAAAGGAGCTTCACTTCAAGTCATACAGAGCCAGGCTTGAGTTTTAGCTCTTCCACTTACTGAGTGATTTAACATTAAATTTTCTTCTCTCTATCTATAAGGAGAAACATTGAACCTTTTTAAATTTCCTTTTCCTAATCTAGACCCATCTTACAGAGTTTTTGTGGCTGATACATGAATTGGTATATGTTAATTATTAAATAAAGCCCTTGAAAAAAAATATAGCCCTTCTCACAAAGTAAATATCAAACAAATATCCCCTATCATCAGCAGCAACAACAACAAAATCAGTATCAAAACATCTTCATGGAAGATACCTCATAGGCTTCCACACATCAATGAAGGACCTTGTGAGGTCAGTCAGGGCTGATAGTTACTGATATTGAAATGATGATCAAATATATGAGATTAGATAGATGAGACTTCTAGCAAGGAGAAGTCATACTTTAGAATAAATTTTAGAAAAGAAACATACACATTTGCTTATTTTAAAAATAAAGAATTTGATAGTATAGAAAAGACCGAGAGAAGAAAGGTTGGCCAGACACGGAAGTTTGGGAGGTCTCATGTACAGAAAGTACAAAAAAGAGGAGCGAGGGAGAGAGAGAGAGAGAGAGAGAGAGAGAGAGAGAGAGAGAGAAAGTCACCAAATAGCCCTACCTGGAGCTAAGAGAGGAAAATCCCACATTGGATAGGGCAAGAGGGTTTCATCAGTGCCCCTTGCTATAGACAAGTTAAAAAGGATGAAGACCAAAAGTCAAATACCAGATTTGGTGATCTCCAACAGATGAGGTTGAGAGAGGGAGAAATTGGGACTCAAAGGTCAGCAACTGGTAGCACGTGGGAGGAGTAACTCTAAGTCCACACGTCGAAAAATGTGGCAGGGAAGGGGAAAATCGGTCATAAATTGGGAGGAGAGGTAAGAAAGATATTGAGGGAAGGGCTAAGGAGAGGAAAGAGTATAAGGTGAGTGAAGTTTCCAGTTTACTAATTAGATAATGGTAGTACCTTTAAAATATGTCTTTACATTTTTTTGAGTAGGTGGTACATTTAAATAGTCAAAAATCAAAATGATATGCAGAGGTACACACTGGGAAATCTCACTCCACCCTCCACCTGCATCCAGTCTGTACTATCCCCGCTCACTCCCTATGTGTACCTTTCCATGTTTTTCCTTTTCTTTGGTTTGTTTATGCAAATATAAGAATATAAGTATATATATATATATAATTATTATTTCCCATTCTCATACACAAAAAGTTATTTTCTATATCCACTGTTTTCTTCCCTGCTTTCTTCATTTAACAATATATATGCTAAAGATCTTGCTGTTTTCAACTACACGGTATTCTTTCTGTGAACATACCCAGGTCTCTCATTGCTGCACAACAGAATTGTTTCCAGTCTTTGGCTATTTCCAATAATGTGATAAGGAATAACTTTGTATGTATGTCATTTCATACATGCACAGATATATGAATAGATTAGATCCTCAGAAATGAGATTTTGGGTTAAAGGAAAAATGCTTCTGTTAAAAAAAAAAAGTGGGTGGGTAGCAAAAATGAGGTGCTAGTTTGTTGGGGAAAGCAAGAATAATGTTACAGATTTCTTACATAAAAATTTTAATTTAGTAATAGAAAAAATAAGATAGAATGAAGAGAATCAATTTAAACTTACAAGTATATAGATAATATGTCTGACGTAAGCATTTGATCTCTTCTTCCCCCAAAACACCACAAAGTACCTTGAGGTCCTATTTCACAAAATCTCATAAAATTATCATCATTTCTGTATTTGCTCCTTACCTCCTATCCCTTCCCTATCTTAAGAATCTTCCATGACCTCTTAATCAATGATACACCCTCAGAAAAATCCCCTCTATCCTCTTTTCAGAATGTTCCTTTCACATTCTTTACTTTAAAACCAAACGTGGGTAGAGCGACGAATCACAGATCTGTACCCCTGAACAAATAATACATTATATTTAAATTTAAAAAAAAAAAACAACCTGGGACCACTTGCATGGCTCAGTAAATTAAGTGTCTACCTTCGTCTTGGGTCATGGTCTCAGGGTCCTGGGATGGAGCTCCACATCTGTCTCCCAAGTTCAGCGGGGAGCCTGCTTCTCCTTATCCCCCTGCTTGTGCTCTCTCAAAGAAATAAATAAAATCTTTAAAAAACAAAAACAAAAAGCAAAAACCTGGCTCTCTCTTAAAGACACTGATCTCTCCAGTCTCTTCCTACAGCCCTTATACCTCTTGACCTGGGGTTACTGTAGATATTCTCTCTGTTCTACTTCTCTGTTTCCAGATTCCCTGTTCCTTCCATCCACTCTTAACATATTCCAATTTTAATCTCATTTCAGCTAATCTCAATTCAGCTAAGGGATGTATACATATATTCACCCCTCATTACTTTTGTTGTCTATGAACCACCACTGCCTCACTTCCCTTCTTGTCCCAATGTCACACTCCCCGGATCTACTGACTCTTGGTCATTTCCAGGGTGATTCTTCCAACAACCTGGCCTCTCAGTTCCTTGACCTCTTCCACTGATCTTGTCCTCCATTCTATGTCAGCTACTCACTCCCCATTGTCATACACTTGACCCTGCCATTACCTATGACTGTGCTTCTTCCATACTCTTAGTTTCATGCATGATTGGCTCTGACTACCACCTTCTATCTTTCAAGATCACTTGCCCTACTATGATTCCCACCAGAAACCTCCAATCCCCTGAACTTACTACCTTCTCAACATACCTCACTCCCCTGAGAACTTACTTTTCCTCATTACTTAATTAAAATTCCATTGTCAACAATTTCAATCTTATATAGATTCTCACTTCTCTTGCCTCCTTCTTACTTTATTGAACTCATTTTTCAAAACCACAATTCCCCCTAGTTAAATCCAACTCTCCACCCACTCTACACTTGTATCTCTAAGGATGAAATTAAGTGCTGAAAACACACAATCATGTTAATTGGTTCATTTTTAAATATATGACCACAAACCTCATTGCTACATTTCTCAACTTCATTTACTCTCCCACTTTGCTAGTTAAGTATTTCACACCCTCCCCTTTTCAATCTTCTAACACCTCCCACCTCCACACTCATACTCAGCTGATGGCTCTGCTTCCTATTTTATTGAAACAAATGAAAGAAATCAAAAAAGAACGTTAGACTCCTGCCACCACATCTACCCGCCCACCAGCATCTGTACTTGTATTGAATTATCTATCATCCCACCCAGAACTAGTCCTTCCCATTTTTCCTTCCTTACCCACTCAAGGACATCACTCAAGTGATTCTCTTCCCTCTCCTTTATCATTACTTTCCCTTCTATCTCATTGGGTCACTCATATCGTGCTATTATTTTGCTCTCTTACAAAATCCTTCTCTTGACTCTTCTTGCCCCCACAAGCTATCTTCATTCTCTTTTTTATAGACCCCTTAATGTTGGAGGGCATCAGAACTCAGCCTTTCATTCTATCTTCTGTTTATACATTCCCTCCCTTTGTAAAGACTCTTGCTTTAAAGCAGCCTACATTTACATTTTCAACTTATCTTTCAATTCAAGATTTATATATGCTACTGTGAATTCCATGTCTCCCTTTGAATGTCTAATAGACCTCTCAAGCTTAATAAGATGAAATCTAAATTTCTTCTCTTCCTCTACCAAAAAAATTTACCCCACCTGCAGCAGTCCTCATCTTTGTTGAGACAGCTTCAACAATGAATTTTCAGGCCAAACACCTTGGAGTCATCCCTGACTTCTGTCTTAAGTTCATGCCTCTTCCCTACCCCATAGCCTATCTATCAGGAAAACCTCATGGCTCTGCCTTCCACTTCTCACTGACTCCAGTGCTACTAGCCTAGTCTGAACTACTCTCTTCTTTTGACTAGACAACTGAACAAACTGGTGTCCCCATTTCTGCTCTCGCATTCCCCCTACTCCCAAGGGTAGTCTCAAGAGAACAGCCAGAGCAATTCTTTTAAATATTATAGCATGTCAATCCTCTACCCCAAATCAATTTATGGCTTCCCATCTCTCACTCAGAGTAAAAGACCAAGTCCTCCCAATGATCTAAAAAGCTGTACACAGGGCGCCTGGGTGGCTCAGTTGGTTAAGCAACTGCCTTCGGCTCAGGTCACGGTCCCGGAGTCCTGGGATCAAGTCCCGCATCAGGCTCCCAGTTCCATGGGGAGACTGCTTCTCCCTCTGACCTTCTCGCTTCTCATGCTCTCTCTCACTGTCTCTCTCTCAAATAAATAAATTAAAAAAATATATTTAAAAAAAAAAAAAAAAGCTGTACACAATCTCTCCGCTACACTCCTCTCCTGTTTCTCTTCCCCAGGCTCAGACAGCTGCAGCCACACCAGTTTCTTTAATGTTCTTCAAGCACATTTGGCATCCTCCTACCTCAGGCCTTTACGCTGTTTTCTTTGTGTAAATGTTCTTCCCTAGATATCTATGCTGTTGGTTTCTTCACTTCACTTCCTACAAAAGGTTTTGTCCCAAATGTCATCTTTTCAAGGAGACCCACCCTGACCACCTACTAAAATTATAACACCTACACCTCACACTTTTGATCCTCCTAAGTCCACTGTATTTTTTCTCCCCATACTCATGATATATTATATACTTTATTAATTGTATTGATTTGTTTATGTCCCCAAACTAGAATGCAAGCTTCAGGAACTTGATTCTCTGAATTCTCCCAAACATCTAGAATAGAGTCGAGCACAAAACATGTATTCAAGTATTTGATACAGGTATTAAAAAATAATGTTCTTAGAAAGAGTTCAGGTTATGCATTCCTTTCACAGAAGAATCTGAAAACCACCAGGCAGGGTGAGGGAGTGACAAGAGATCTTAGACAACATCTGCTCCAATAGTTTTCTTATATGCATTTTTTTTCTTTTTGACAACAGAAATGTATGGGTTTTTTTTTTTTCAAGAAAAATCAAAATATATCCTAACTGTAAGTGAGATAAACACTATAAATGAATTCAAAGAGTTTGAAGTCCTTTGCTGGTCTTAAAAAAAAAAAATTCTCAGAAGCCCTTCCTCAGAGCCTTACATTTTCTTTAAGGACAATCTCATTGTAGAGATGTGAAGGCCTAGAGGGCCTAGAGGTTACATGACTTTCCCAGTGATACACAGGCAGTGACCAACACAGGTACAGACGGTTTTCCCAATTGTGTTGCTTTATGCACTGCTCCTCCCTACACATTGACTTAAGAAACAAAGAATGCAAGAGACAAAACTCAGGAAGACCGCATTTATGGCTGCTTGATTTTTCTTTCCTTCTCACTGAGGTGTCTGTTATCCTTTTTCCTTAGGCTGACACAGGCAAGAACTTAGTCACACTCCCCAACACAACTGCCACTGCAATTCTGTGCAGTGATGAGACCATCTGGCTGGAACCTGAGGTTCTCTTTTCAGGGCCTCGCCAAGGTGAGATTGATTTAGAGGGAACAAATTGTCTGTTTCAGAAATTTTTTCAGAGTTTTCCTAAGCATGTCCTCTATTTTGTAGCATTTGAGTTTCCTCAAATCAATTATCAGAAGTATGGAGGGAAACCTTACACGTACGCATATGGACTTGGTTTGAATCACTTTGTTCCAGACAGGGTAATTAATCCATCTTACCTAATACTAGAAAAGTAGTTTGAGTCATATACTAGTCAAGTAAAGCCCATCGACTGATTAACTGATGTTTGTTTCTCACAAGCAGCTCTGTAAGCTGAACGTTAAAACTAAAGAAACGTGGGTATGGCAAGAACCTGATTCATATCCATCAGAACCTATCTTTGTTTCTCACCCAGATGCCTTGGAGGAAGATGATGGTAATGAAAGCAATGGATGTGTCTGAACACTTTCTTTTTATTGGGAGTTCTATATGCTAGTACATTAGGAGTCACAGTGATTACTCCCTTATGTCCAGATATGATCCTTAATACTACTAATTTCAATGCAGCATGAAAGTATTTAAGCTTATTAGAAAATAAGTTTCATCTTGTGGCCAAGCTCATTGATTACTCATGGGAAAATGTTAAACCACCATCTGGTGTCATAATGGAACATCAATGTCTGTTCTAGATGAAGGCGGGAAGGATGAAGAAAGAACAGCATGAATTCAAGGGTGTTGCCTTTCCTGACCTAGATAAATTTCTGAAAAAGGATAGAGTTCGAAGGAGAGAAATTGAGTATTCTAACAGATCAAAGAGAATAAGAATGGGGCTTTGTGCCTCTGCTTTGGGTTTCTTCTTTTAGTAAGCTGGAGCCATAGCCTATAACACAGTCATTCAATGACAAAGCATCAGTCTTTGTTAACTACTGATTAGCTGGGACAGGAAGGTAGATGACACTCTCTGGAATTAAAATTTGGAAAGCCACAGAGAAATGAGTAAAAGAACTATGGAGCCATTTCCTGCTAAATGATTTTACATATACAGTCCATCTGGACAAAACTGCAAAAGGTTTGTTCACGTTTTGTAAGCTTCTAGCTAGGTCTTAGAAAGTACATAAATAATATACCTTACTGTTTTCAAAGCCTTTTAATATATTTTTTCACTTGATTGTCACAACACTTTTTTTTGTAATAGGTTATGTTAAATCTTATGTTACAGACAAGAGCACAGATCTTTTCATCAATAGGAATTTAATGAACACCTACTATATCCTAGCAATTGGAGTAGCTATTGGAAATCAACAGTGGACAAGACAGATATGGTCACTCCCTTTCTGGAGCTTACCGTCTAGGGAACATAAAGAGTTTGAAAGATCCATTCAAGGTGGTGGTATAGACAGATGATGGATGAGTCAGGGCAAGATATCAAATGATATGGTTTTCTTTATTTGTCAATGCCAAAACCTCCTATATTATTTCATTTAGCCTATGGTCCTGGGCTTTTTTTTTTTTTTTTTTTTTAACATTGCCTTACTTTTGATTAACAGGTGTAGTTCTGAGTGTGGTGGTGAGCCCTGGGGCAGGACAAAAACCTGCTTATCTTCTGATTCTGAATGCCAAGGACTTGAGCGAAGTTGCCAGGGCTGAAGTGGAAATTAATATCCCTGTCACCTTTCATGGACTGTTCAAAAAATCCTAAGCACATTCTAGCACATTATATTTCTATTGACAAAACCAGAAAAACAGTCGGGTCTGCAATCAAATTCTGTTCAGTTTTAGCCTGCTGTATTACATCGTTTTAACTTGCAGATAAACACAATTTTGCAATATTTTACAGAAAGCACAGAGTTTAGCAAGCAATTCCTTAAAAAAAAAAAAAAGGCAGCACAAATTTTAGATAATCATACTTTCTCTGTGAGACAGGCAGACCATAACTAAAAACTCTTTATATATTTATCAATCAGGTAGAAAATAAATGTGGATTTATTAAGGTTTTTTTCCTACTGTAAAAGTATATTTTAGGTATCTATCTTCTCCAATTATTTTTTAACATTTAAAAGCCAAAGTTCTCTACAACTGATTTGTATACGGCTTCCCTAAGGCAAGGTAGTACCATGCAAAAAGGCTTAATTACTAAATGTCAGACCAAACTTTTTCACAACCAGGGACTATCATCTAAGAGTAATCCTACTAATAAGTGTGTGTGTGTGTGTGTGTGTGTGTGTGTATACACATACATACATACATTACTGTTCCAAGATTCTCAAGCTTTATGAATTTTAACATTTCCATTTAATATACACAATTACTGGTTATTTCTGATTTTACAATAAGAAAGCCTATCTCTAATCGACTGACAGCTCTAACAAAGTAACATCGCAGAGATAAGTTATCTATTAAAAGCTTATATAACATCAAAGCACTTACATATAGTAGTGACTATAATTTTTGAAATACTTACAAATATAATTTCTACTTAAAATCAGAGTATAAGATAATGTCAGGGGGTTATACTATGTTGCCTCATGTTTAATTATATATAAGCACTGTGCAATCAGCTGACCTAAGCAAAAGACAAAGAGAGAAAAAGAAAATATTAAAATTAGTATTCATATATTAATACATTTAAGTATTTTTATTTTAAAAATTATTCTCTTATTGCTACATGTTGCAAAAAATGGAGATTGACAAAAAATTATATTCTATATCTTAATCCTGGTATGTATTTTATGCTAAGTATTACACATCATTGTGCTTAAGATAATCACCATTGTGTTTGACTAAGTAAAAATAGCTTGAAGGAACAGACTGACTAGGGTATTTGATGCATCTATTTGATTTCTTTATTTAGAATAAAATGCAAACTCATTTTTAAAATTATAAATACTCATTGAAACATACTTCTCAAAGAAAATTTAAAATTACAGAAAAGTAGAAATTATAAAGTACAATCATACAGAGCTCATCTAAGCTCAACTACTATTAAGATTGGGGACTATTCTTTTCTTTTTTCCTCCCATGGATTTTAATGTAATCATTGTTTCATTGTGCCTAGTTCCTAGCTAGAATTAGAAATTTCACAAAAGAAAAGAAAATGCCAGAGAGTAACGTGGAATGTGTGACGTAGATAAACATCAACCTGTTAGTTTTTGTCTCTAGACATGGCACATGAACATAATTCCACAGAGAAGGCTATTTACCTATTTCTTTTAAAAATGCAGGAAATAGGGGCGCCTGGGTGGCTCAGTGGGTTAAGCCGCTGCCTTCGGCTCAGGTCATGATCTCAGGGTCTTGGGATCGAGTCCCGCATCCGGCTCTCTGCTCAGTGGGGAGCCTGCTTCCCTCTCTCTCTCTCTCTGCCTGCCTCTCCGTCTACTTGTGATTTCTCTCTGTCAAATAAATAAATAAAATCTTTAAAAAAAAATGCAGGAAATAAATTACTGAATAATTACTAAGTTCTGTGCTTGATAAAATTTTCCTATTTAAGAGAATTCCTAAAGCTGCCCTTTCCTACATTTGCCAATCACTCCTTGCCTTATTCCTTCCTATTCATTTTCTATGAAGAAAGTCTTGCACTTCAGTGTGCCCACCTCTCTTCCTTGTGCAGGATCCCACTGTGAGCACTGTGCTCTGTGGAGATCGCCACAGTGTTTGTGAAGACAGAAGAGAGGTAGATCTAACTAAAGCAACATCCTGTCAATACCATTTCACAAAATTGGAATTCTCTATATAACCATTGCTAATATTATGCCAAAAAGGCTTAGGAGCTGCCTTTTAAGACCAAAAAATGGAAGATGAGCTTTAAATTTTTTAATTAAAATAAAGGAGGCTTAAGTCAGGAAAGAAGAACTAATTTGGAAATGCGCATTGAAAAAATTAAGGAACCTGCTTTCTAAGAACCAGAGCTACCCATTTGGAGGATCTAGAGAACTACATCCCATGTATAAACAAATAAATCTGTTTTAAGGAAAAAATTCAACTAAATTAAGACAAATAAACCTGTTGATAAGAAGTTATTTTTAAAACAACAAGTTGTTTGAGACCTTTATTTTTTCCATTTTTATTATATTTGTCATAGCCATGTCAATCAACTTTGGAAAATATCACCAAAGGCTTATTAAAAACTGACAATTTTTTGTCTTATGGAAGATAATCTAGACAAAGTCCCTGTGCTGTATTCTAAACCAGAAAATACCAATAGACAAAAAGGCAGCCTACATTCCAAGAATTCCATCAACCAACAGTCTGGCTAAAGAACAAAATGGAGTGCTTTCTTCCATAAACTTGACAGGAAGAGTATCAATGATCAGGGATTATAGAGAAAATATGTCTTTATAGAATCTCTGAAGACCATCTCAGAGGAACACCAAATCCGGTAAAATTCAACATCAGTGGGAAAACAATCTCTAAAAGACAAGAAGAAAGAAAACTTGCACTCTTAGACTGCCTTTTACTTTTTTAAAGAAAAGTGAAAGTCATTCATAAAGCTATACCCATCATGGTACTACCTGCACCATTTTAAAGATGAGGAAAGGGAGGCCAGGTTACTTCTTTTAATGAGAAGCAAAACTTGAACTAAAATCTAAACCTAATAGTTCTCCTTGAAAATTTGGTTTCTGATAACTTTTGAAATATTCCTACTTATTGAAAATTTTATTTCAAATACAACTACTATCATACTACTTGGTCATCAAGTCTGGGTGCAATAAAATCTTTGACTGGTCAGTAACTCATACTACTATTGATTAGTAGCCAAAATGTTCCTTAAATATACTGACCATTTACCAAGTATTTATTATGCCAGGGATTCTATTAACCAATACCAGTAAAATCTTGTGTGTAGATTTGATAATCTACACATTTGTTGCAGGTGAGGAAAGTGAAGCTCAATAATGTTAAATATCTTGTCCAAATTTCCACACAGAATGGTGATCTAATTCCAAATACTATCTGGATCTGTTGGACACAGTGAACTACTACCTGGAGGTAGTTCACAATTTCAACATTACATTACTACCTTCTTTTGGATGATATCCAAAATGTAGACATACAGGAAATATTTCCCAATACATTCATAGGCCAATATTGATTATTGATAGCAATTTGATATTGATAGCAATTCCAGACAAAAACATCACAAGAAAACTACACAGACCAATATCACTTATGAATTTACATGGAAAAAAATGAGTAATATATTAGCAAGCCAAATTCAACAATTCATAAAAAAGGACTATATCAAGTGGGACTTATTCTAAAAATTCAAGGTTGGTTTAACATCCAAAAATCAATAAATGTGGGTGGCTAGCCTGGGTGGCTCAGTCAGTTATGCATCTGACTCTTGATTTTGGTTCAGGTCATGAACTCAGGGTTGTGAGATCAAGCCCCACACTGGGCTCCACGCTGGGTGTGGAGCCTGTTTAAGAGTCTCTCCCTCCCTCTGTCCCTACCTCTCCCCTGACCACTCATACATGCACACACACTGTCTTTCTCCAAAAATAAATAAATAATAAATAAATGTAATGCGCCATATTAATAAAGGACAAACCACGTGATCATCTCAGCAGATTCAGACAAAGCATTTGAAAGCATTTAACAACTATTCATGGGGGGGAGAAAAAATAGTACAAATAAAAATGAATTTGTTCATCCAAATAAAGAGCATCTATGAAAAACCCACAGTTCACATCACAATTTATTATGAAATAATGAATTTTACCCACCAAGATCAGGAACAAAAGAAAGATGTTGGCTCTCTCCACTACTGTTCACCATTGTACTGGAGGTTTTAGCCATAGCAATTAGACAAGGAAAAGAAATAAAATGTAAAATGAAGAATAAAACTATTTTTATTCACAGATGACATGGTTTTGCATCAAAAACTATTAGAATTCAAATAAAAAGTATTAGAATAATCAGTTCCACAAAGTTGCAGGATACAAGATCACTATATAAAAAGTAGTTATATTTCTGTTTGCTATCCAAAATAAAGACAACAATCCATTTACAAAAGTGTCAAAAAGAACAAAATACTTAGTAATAAACTTAATATAAGAGTTTCAAGACTTTTACACAGAAACTACAAAATACAGTTGAAAAAAGTAAATGGAGAAACATCCCATGTTCTTGGATTTGAAGACTTAATATTGTTAAGATGGCAATATAATCCAAATTGCCCTACAGACTCAATGCAATTTATATCAAAACCTGAGCTGCCTTTAAGCAGAAATTAACAAAATGATCCTAAAAGTCATACGAAAAAGACCAAGAATAGTGAAAAGAATCTTGAAAAGAAAGAGCAAAGTTGAAGGACTCATATGTTTCCATTTCAAAAGCCGCTATAGAACTACATAATCAAGACAGTGTGGTGCTAACATAAGGATAAACATACATATCAAATGAACATATCAAATAGAGAGTTCAGAAAACAACCCTTACATTTGGCCAAATGATTTTCGATAAAGGTACCAAGAGAATTCAATGAGGAAAAAGTCTTTTCAACAAATGGTGCTGTGAAATTGGATAGCCACGTACAAAAGAATCAAACTGGACCCTTATCTCACATCATACAAAAATTAACTCAAGGGGCTCCTCAGTGGCTCAGTTAAACATTGGACTCAATTTTGCTCAGGTCATGATCTCATCTCAGGATGCTGGGATTCAGTCTTTCATTGGGCTTCCGCTCAGTAGGGAGTCTGCTTCTCTTTCTTATTCCCTCGGCCCCTACCCCTGCTCATACTTACGCTCTCTCTCTAAAATAAATAAATATCTAAAAAAATTAACTCAAAATTGATCACAGAACTAAATATAAGCGCTCAAACTTCAAAACTCCTAGGAGAAACCATACAGGTAAATGTCTATAACCTTGGTTTAGACGAGGTTTCTTAGATGTAATACCAAAAGCATAAACAACAACTGAAAAAGATATAAATTGGACTTTATAAATATTTTTTACATTTGTGCCCCAAGGATACCATCAAGAAAGTAAAAAGGCAACCCACAGAATGGGAGAAAATATTTGTAAAAACACGTATCTGATAGCAGGACAACTGGGTGGCACAGTCAGTTAAGCCCGACTCTTGGTTTTGGCTCAGGTCATGATCTCAGGGTTGCGGGATCAAGCCCCATGTCAGGACCCATGCTCAACAGGGAGTCTGCTTGGTATCCTCTCCCTCTGCCCCTTCCCCTGCTCTCTCTCTCTCTCTCTCTCTCTCTATCCAAAGTAAAAAATAATAAGATAAAATAATATAAAATAAAATAAAATAGAGAATGGTATCAAGGTCTTAGCAGAAAGGTCTTGGGAACTGGGAGGAATTTGGTGAAATTGTGTGAACTTTTGGATTACAAGTAATTGAAGAGTTGTAAACAGAAATGTAAGGTGACCTGGTTGACATTTTTCATAGCATCTCTTAGGTAGCTCTTCTGAGACTTGACCATAACAGAACAGAGTCAGAAATGAGGGGGCTGTTAAGAAGCTACTGCAGTACTCCAGAGAGAGGGAATGAGGTTTGGACAAAATAAGTGGTGGTAAAGGTAATAGAAATGGTAGAAACTGGACATATTGTGAAGATAGAGCCAACACAACTTTCTGACAGACTGCACTCTGGGGAGAAAGTGAAGAATCCAAGAGAACGCCAAAATCTTTGCCCTGAGCACCTGGAAGGATAGAATTATCATTAATGGAAATACCATTATGGGAAGCTGTTTTAGTGACAAATATAAAGAACAGTTTTTGACATGTTGAGTTTGAAATATCTGTGGAGATCCACATGACATATCAAATAATTTATTGGTTATAAATTTCTGGCATTGAGGATTGCTCAGGGCCGCAGATATACATTTGGGAGTCATAACTTCATAAATGGTTTTTAAAGCCATTAAATTAAATGAGATCATCTGGGGAAGGGATACAGATAGGGGAAGAAAGAGGTTCAAAAATGGAGCTCTGAGGCATTCCAACATTTAGAAATCAGAGGGATGAGAAGAAATTAAGAAAATAGAAAGTGAGTAGACAGAAATCTAGGAGAAAAAAAATAAACAATATGGGTGTTATGGAAGCAAGGTGTTTTAAAAATAAGTGAGAAGTCAATGCTGCAATAGGTCAAGTTAGAAAAGAATTGAGAATTGGCCTCATCTATTCATCTAAGTAATATGGAAGTCACTGGTTGACTTGTCAAGAGCAGTTTCTGCATTGTGCTGGGAAAAGATACTTGATTGGAATAGGTACAAGAAAGAATGAGGGAGAAATTGAAAATATAAAGCACAGAACATACTTTTAGTAAATTTCTCTGTAAAGGGAAGAAGGGAGTCAGGTAATAGGGGGAGTGGCTGAAGAGAATGGAATCCAAAAAAGTGCTTTTTTTTTTTTTTTTTTAGTTAGAGAAATTATAACACCTTTAAATTCTGATAAGAATGACCTGGTAGAAGAAGGAAACATGATGATTTGATAAAACAAAGCAAACCTTCTGGGTAAATGTCCTTGAATAGACATGAAAAAAATGAGATAAAGGGTACATATACATTGGATAAGATTAGGGAGTTTAGTATCTATACAAAAAAAGCTATTGTACTCCTACCCACTTAAGCCCCCATGTTGCATCACCACTTCCTCATATCAGGGAGATCATATGATAGTTGTCTTTCTCTGCTTGACTTATTTCACTAAGCATGATACGCTCTAGTTCCATCCATGTTGTCGCAAATGGCAAGATTTCATTTCTTTTGATGGCTGCATAGTATTCCATTGTGGGATTGGGAGGGAGACAAACCATAAGTGACTCTTAATCTCACAAAACAAACTGAGGGTTGCTGGGGGGAGGGGGTTTGGGAGAAGGGGGTGGGATTATGGACATTGGGGAGGGTATGTGCTTTGGTGAGCGCTGTGAAGTGTGTAAACCTGGTGATTCACAGACCTGTACCCCTGGGGATAAAAATATATGTTTATAAAAAATAAAAAATTAATTAAAAAAAAAGCTATTGTAATGAATAGTCATAGAGTTTAAGCAGAGTAAGATAGGAATAAGGAAGATTATAGACAAAAGGTCAGTGGTCATGTAAGGTAATCTTATTTTGGTAGGGAAAAACAGTAGATAGTGCGTACAAAGTAGAATACGTACAATTGAGATTATGGAGAGTTTGCAGTAAGGGACAGGACATCAGAATGAATGGCCCAGTAAGAGTGAAGGAGGTTAAGCAATCTACAATACCAAAGCAAATGTACAATTCTCTAAATGAATGTTGAATTTTCCCCAAATTATGGCAAGAGTGATATTGGATGGGAAAAGAGTGAGCTAACAGATACAATGTTGAAGGACTAAAGATTAACAATCTGGGAAGTCATAAAACATTACATTAGGAGGGATAATGATGGTAAAATCTGATAACAAGGAATTCAAACGAGCTCTTTCTTTAATGGAAGAGAAAGAGAGGATGGCCTGAAAATTCCAGGCCCCATGGTATGAGGGGTTTGGGAAAGGAAGCATTCACCACTTGAAAAGGCTGCAGAGATGCATTATTATCAGGGTAGAGCCATGTGGTTTGGTTTTGGTTTGGGGAGGAGGGGTGCTGGTTTGGTGTTTGGGCTTTTTGAGCTGTGTTTTGGTTATAGCAAACGGAAAATAGAAAGTTCACAAATGAGATTGAAGATAAAGAGGATCTAATTGATGACTCACGCAGAATTCTAGGGTTTCAGAGATGGGCCTCAGGGAGATGAGGACAGGAAAGGTAATGCCTAGAACCCTAGAATTAGAGTCTAGAATATAAGAGACCTGGGAATCCATGAACAGTGATAAAGGATATCACAACATTATTTCTTTTTCTTTAGATAAACTTTTTTTAAAGATTTCTATTTATCTATTTGACAGTGACAAAGAGAGCGCACAAGCAGGGAGAGCAGCAGGAAGAGGGAGAAGGAAAAGCAGACCCCCCACAGAGCAGGGAACCTGATGTGGGGCTCGATCCCAGGACCCTGAGATCATGATCTGGGCCAAAGGCAGATGCTTAACTGACTGAGCCACCCAGGTGCCCCTATCATAACATTACTTCTGATGCACCAAAAGCATAAAGTGATTGAAAGGGTATTAGTGTTTAGGAAGGGGAAGCAAGAAGAATTAAGGGCCTCACACCTGGATCCTACTGATGGAGATGAGGAGTCCTGTAGAAAAGCAACTTAGCTTGATGACACTGACACTCTCTTAAGCCTTGCTGATGATGGTTGCAATGATGGTTTTACTGGACACTTTTTTTACCCTTACCAAAAGGCAAGCTGACATGGGAGTCATCTTACTTACTTACTCACTTAATCACTCACTCGCTTTCTATGTATGTGCTTTCTATGTTCTATGCATTTTTCCATGCATTAACTCATTCAATCCCAATGATTAGATCTAATGATTGGATATCAATGACTAAACAAAGTAGATACCACTTCATTACAAATAAAGAAACCACGACAGTGAGAGGTTAATGAACTTGTACAACAGCTGTTAAGTGGCAAAAAAAAAGATTTGTAAAAGCAGTCTGGCTCCATAGCCCATGACTTTAATCGCACTGTGATTAAACTGACATTTGTTGACATTTGAGATGATGAAAGAAATGGGAAAATGTAATGACTTCCCTTAAATCCACCCATTGACTTAAAAAGCCAGAATTATAATGGAGTGCAGGAGTCTCAGTAGCCTTGTTTCTTTGACATCACCCACATCTTCCCTGACAATGATGTTATTAAAACTATATCTATGGTTACCTTTGATTGCAGAAGTAGTTCTGAGTGCAGGACCATAGCCTGCTACCAGAAGAGAAGTTGAAATAAATATTTCTATCTTCCTTGGACTACTCATGGGAACAAGACACTATTTGGAATTGCTTCTGTACTGTTCAGTGTTTGGGAAAACAATAAAACTCATCTTGTGTGATCCAGTATTCAAAATATATCACATCCATTACCACAGTGTAGCTTTTGCTGCCAAAACAACCACCAATGACTGAGTTAACTTGGGTACAACTGCACAGGTAACTGTGGCCATTATAAAAGGCTGGGCTCTTAGCCTCCAGAAAGATCTTCTGCCTGTAAGGAGGATCAATTTTAAAAAAGAGTTATACTATTACACTGTAAGGACTACTCTTCTAAGAAATCTTTGTGGGTATCACTGGGTCAAAGACAAAATAAATAGAGAAAAGAAAAACAAAAGAAAAAACACATTTAATGAAAAATAAATCACCATCATCAACACAAAAACAAAAATAACGCAGTATATAAGAGTATGGGTTAGAAGACACTTCTCCAAAGACATACAAATGGCTAACAGACACATGAAAAAATGTTCACCATCATTAGTCATCAGAGAGATTCAAATCAAAACCACATTGAGATACCACCTTACACCAGTTAGAATGGCCAAAATCAACAAGACAGTAAACAACAAGTGTTGGAGAGAATGTGGAGAAAGGGGAACCCTCTTACACTGTTGGTGGGAATGCAAGTTGGTGCAGCCACTTTGGAAAACAGTGTGGAGATTCCTTAAGAAATTAAAAATAGAGCTACCCTATGACCCTGCAATTGCATACTGGGTATTTACCCCAAAGATACAGATGTAGTGAAAAGAAGGGCCATCTGTACCCCAGTGTTCATAGCAGCAATGGCACAGTCACCAAACTGTGGGAAAGAGCCAAGATGCCCTTCAGTGGGCAAATGGATAAAGAAGATGTGGTCCATATATACAATGGAGTATTATGCCTCCATCAGAAAGGAAGAATACCCAACTTTTATATCAACATGGATGGGACTGGAAGAGATTATGCTGAGTGAAATAAGTCAAGCAGAGAATCAATTATCATATGGTTTCACTTACTTGTGGAGCATAAGGAATAACATGGAGGACATTGAGAGATGGAGAGGAGAAGTGAGTTGGGGAAAATTGAGGCAGTGGGAGACAAAGCATGAGAATGTGGACTCTGAGAAACAAAATGAGGGTTTTGGAGGGGAGAGGGGTGGGGGGTTGGGTGAGCCTGGTGGTGGGTATTAAGGAGGGCACATATCGCATGGAGCCTTGGGTGTGGTGCATAAACAATGAATTTTGGAACACTGAAAAGAATTTTAATTTAATTTTAAAAAAGAGTATGGGTTAGAGGAGATAATTTTTTAAAATCTCTGTACAGGAGAGGATCATACAAAAAAAGGTCACTTAGGGGCCATACCTGAAAATGTAATATACACTTAACTTTAATGCACAGTGCCATAGGTAACTATACCAATAATAAATCTGTTATTCCTATGTGTCATGCTGAGGGATTTACATGGTTTTGCATGCTTAATCCTCCTAATAAGCTAGAAAGATTGGTATTATTGTTTTTATTTCCCAGCAGAGGAATTTGAATCTCAGAAAGCCTAAGTAACTTCCTACTTACACGAATGGCTAGGGTTTGAATCTAAATCTATTCAGTTCCAGATCTTGTGATCTTAACCTTCCTGAAGCATGAAGAATAGCCTTCAAAGAAAAAAGAAATGAAAACTTAAATATGAGAGTGTTATCATGCTTTCTTTTTACTTAAGAACATATCTAACTGTTCCAGAGACTAAGTAACAAGTTGGCTTAGACACTATCTTATTGATAGAGGTAATAAAAAAGAGATGTAAAATATAAATATTACCTATGCTTTTGATAACAAATGTATCAGGGATTTTTTTTTTTATTTAACTCCTCCTCAAAGAAATTAAATTGAGCTTCATGCAGGAATGGTAATGTCCCCTCTGTTCATTGTTTCTCTCCTACTCCAGCTACAAAACTAGGTATACGGAAGCCACTCAGTAAATATTTGTTGAAGAAAAGAATGCAAAAATGTTCTATGGGTTCCAAGTCAAAAAGTATCAGAAACACTTATTTTGCTGAAGTTTTAAAGAGAAAACACAGAAACCCCATTAACTGACAAGACCTAAGCCTTTTTTGACAGCATTTTAGAAGTCCAAGGTGACATAACCTGTGAGAGACTAGCTACATGTTGATGCTGTGGGGTGTGTTTGGGAGAAACATAATCGGGATATTTTTGTGACTACATGAATTGACAAAGTTATTTCCTTTAAGAGATGCCAGCATTATTTGCCAGGATTCCAGTCTGATGTCTGGTAAAAGAAAAACACAACATTGCCTCTTAGTCTTATGCAACTTCTATTTCTGTTCTTACTGCTGCCAACAGCTTTGAAAGTGCACACTGAGTCTTCACCCATGAACAAGGCTGTACAAATCTGCATTCCCCTTTTTATTTTTTTTAAGATTTTGTTTATTTATTTGACAGAGACACAGAGAGAGAGGGAACACAAATAGGGGGAGTGGGAGAGAGACAAGCAGGCTTCCTGCAGAACAGGGAGCCCAATGTGGGCTCGATCCCAGGACCCTGGGATCATGACCTGAGCTGAAGGCAGAGGCTTAACCCACTGAGCCACCCAGGCATCCCTGCATTACCCTTTCTATAAATCATAGAAAAGCAACAGGAAAACATAACAACAACAAAACCCTGTATACTCCATTTTTAAGGAAAGTATATATTTCCAGATGCCAAAACAATCACAGGGTTAATAAAAGCAGCTGGGATGGGGCATAAGAAGAAAAAATGAAGGAAAAAGAGTAAAAAGAGGTTCTGGTATCCAATATATCACATATCCATTAGCATGGCTTTTATGGTACTCACAATGCTTACAAAAATCAGTGCAAAAACTAAGATAAGAAGGGCTGGCGACCTAAGCTTTCCTAGATTTATTTGGTAAAAATCAGTTCAAAAGTAGGGCTACATGCATAGTCAAGCCACATTTGTGGAAACTACCTGTCTCTGAAGGAACAACAAAGAAGAGCATCATTAAGGCACGAAGCTGGTGTGCTACAGTTGGTCCTCTGCCAACTCTCCTCAAGTACATAAAAATAAATCCCCTGAAAATTGTTAATCCAGGAAAATCCGATGCAATAATTAATTCAGCTCAACCAGGACTGCTATAACAAAGTACCCCAAACTGGGTAGCTCAAAATAATAGAACTGTATCATCTCATAGTTCTTTAGGCCACAAGTCTGAAATCAAGGTATCACTAGGACCAGTTTCCCTCTAACCTATGAAGGGAATTAATTCTTCCTTGTATCTTCCTAGCTTCTGGTGGTCCCAGGTGTTTCTCGGCATAACTGGGATCCTCAATCTTCAGAAGGCATTCTCCCTGTGAATCTTCAGATTAGCTTCCCTCTATGCATGTCTTTTTCTGTTCCCAAATGTCCCCTTTTTATAAGGAGAGCCATCATACTGAATTAGGATCCACTCTAACAACTTTAATGTGGTTACCTTATAAAGACCCTATTTTCCAAATAAGGTCACATTCAGAGGTATAGGGGTTAGGATTTCAAAATATCATTTGAGAGGATACAATTCAATCCATAACAATGAATACTAAGAGGAGACTAGCGTGACATTGATGGAAGAAAAAAAGGCTGAAAACTATAACAAAACTTTACCAAGGAATGAGACTCACCACAAAAAGTACCATGGAGTAAAACACAATAAGAAATATGTGAGATTTTTACAAAAATATTTAAAACCCTGCTAAAAGGCGAGAAAAATTCAAAGGAAAACTAGAGGGCACAATAAAGATAGAAGGGGGAAAAAAAAAAAAACTAATGAATCGCCGTGTATCTCTGAATCTCCACCAAAGTCACAGAACCTCTAAATGTTAGAAGTAAATGGCTGCCCAAGGTAATGATGACAATTCTCAGCTTCCCTTCCAGCTTTGTTAACTTCTGAACAATGGGACATGAGCAGAGTATGAGATTAGGTCTTGCCCCTAACAAAAAGTAAGTGATTTATCTTCTTCTACCTCTTTTTTTCTTTCCGACTATCTCCAGTGAGGGCATGGCATGAAGACAATTTGCACCCTGCAGATTAAGCAAAAGGCTAGGCTAGGAGGAGCAATGAGATGGAAAAAGAGGGGTGCCAGGGCGGCTCAATCAATTAAGCATTCAACTCTTGATCTCAGCTCAGGTCTTAGTCTCAGGGTTGTGAGTTCAAGTTCTGCGTTGGGCTCCATGCTTTGGAAGAGGAAAAGGAAAAGACGGAAAAAGAATGGATACAATATTGAAACTCACTCCCCCACATTCCCAGAAGCCAGGCCAGCACCTGCAGACATTCATGGTCTGCAGGTGCTGACATTCATGGTCCCAGGCTCTAGGCCTTTCCCCAGTGTCAGATCATCACCAAAGTCTTGGGTTCCAGGGCACCCAGGTTTATTTTTATATTCATGATGTATTATTTACACTTTTATGTGAGTATATGCTTATAAAGACAAGCATATTCATCTATATATAATGGGTACATACATATACAAAAATTTTTTTCCCAAAAAGTAACATGAATACTAACAAAAAACTTTTTAGATATTTCAATAATGGAACTGAGATTTGGTAGAGTTAAATCAGGGATGGTTTCTCAAATACAGTGGTAGGTAATTTTGTAGCTTCATCTTATTCTCAAAGAGAATGCATTTAAACTAATTAAAATTATTGCATCCAATATTGAAAACTGACAAATCATTAACCAATCATTACTTATTCTACTTTTTCTTTTTGGTGCTCAACAAATGTCAAATTGACATTTTTCAAAGATATAAGCAACAAATGTAAATTAGCCCATCTGACAAATAAGATAAAATATTTTCAATATTACTTTCAATATTTTCAATATCAAGATCAATATTTTCAATATTTAACATCAAATATTATTTTCAAATAAAAGTAATTACTTTAAAATACAAACTCAAGATTCTTTTAAGTATATGATTACTTTGATTCTAAAAAGACTAAGTACTATTGTAGAAAAATAAAGCCATTTTTGCTTTGGTTATGCCAAAATTATTTATAAACCACCACAAGGATTTAATTTTTTAAAAGAATGTTACAGTTATAATAATGTGCCCTTTTGCCTATTTACCAAAAATTATCTTAAGAGTTAGATCTAAAAAAAATTATGATAGGAAGCAGAAAGATTGAAATTTATGGGGGGCTGGGAAACATTTTCATGAATAACTAATTTTTTACTTAGGTTATGTTCCAGAAAGCACGAGACCGATGTACAAGTGGATAAACTTTTCACTTAAACTTCTGATACAGAATTGTTGTCCACATTTACTTTGCAGTAAATTAAAACATTTTAACTTCACACTAGTCTTGACCAACTTTCCAAGTGGTCTTTTGCTCTCACAAAACAATGAAATGTTAGGTCTACCCATGTCATTCCACACCTCAAACTCTTTTTCTTTTTTTTTTTTTTTTTTAAGATTTTATTCGTTTATTTGACAGACAGAGGTCACAAGTAGGCAGAGAGGCAGACAGAGAGAGAGAGGGGGGAGAGGAAGCAGGCTCCCTGCTGAGCAGAGAGCCCAACGGGGGTCTCGATCCCAGGACCCTAAGATCATGACCTGAGCCGAAGGCAGAGGCTTAACCCACTGAGCCACCCAGGCGCCCCCACACCTCAAACTCTTAATGGTTCCTCACTGTATTCAGGATCAAGTACAAGAATTTCAAGCATTCATAATCTCACTCAGCCTACCTCCATAGTCTCATCTCAAAATGTAACTTTCAGTCACATAATTCTTATAGTTTCCCTTATTTTTTAAGATTTTATTTATTTGAGAGAGAGAGCATAAGGAAGGGGAAAAGCAGAGGGAGAAGCAGACTCTCTGCTGAGCAAGGAGCCCAGTGCAGCACTCGACCCCAGGACACCAAGATCATGACCTGAGCCAAACACAGATGCCCAACACACTGAACCACCCAGGTGCCCCAATATAGTTTCCCTTACCGATCATGTTTTTTCTTATCTCTTTGCTTTCCCCCCTTGCCTGAGAAGCCCAATCCCATGCATTCCTCTGCATTTAACTTGTTACTTCTACTCTTCATTTAAAATTCAGCATAAACATCACCTTCTCAGAGAAGTCATTTGTGACTTACCCAACAAGCCATCCACAACACACACACACACACACACAGATATCCTCTTAGTAGATAAGTCTTTTCTTTGTCCCCATATGCCACACACCTTTTTGTTAAAGCACTTACCTACTGTTTTATAATTAATTGTTTCTCTATCTGTCTTCTCCAGTAGATTATAAACTTCTGGAGAATAGGAGCCATATTTTACTTATCTTTGTGTGTCTGGAGCTAGCACAGTGCATGGTACTTAATAAGGACTTAAATATTTGTCATTGGATGAGCGCATAAATGAAAAGTGAATAAAGACCAAATTGCTATTCATATCTATGAAGAAAAACCACACATAAAATTTTAAATGTAAGTTTCTTGACCTTAAATATCCACTTGACAATTTCCAAAGGCCAAATGTTCAAGAAACTTACAAGGTTATCTGCATCATTCTCTAAACATAGACTCGGTCTCCATTTGCTATTCTCTTGTCATGAGAATTGCTAATAATCCATATTTCTGTATACTTACAATGCTTAAAGGAATCTTCAATTACTAAGAATGTGCTGTTAGAGTACTATTAGTAGCATCTAAGAAAATAAAACATAAAATTTTTAAAGCTTAATCATCCTAAGAAGCAAACTCGTCAGTATGATATTAGCCCTTTCTCATTGTGGTTACAGCTATATCTTTCATGGTAGAACCATCCCAGCACTGTTAGAGTTTTCAATAGAACCAAAGAGGCATTATCTAAACGCTCATGATATCAGAGCCTAAAATACTCTAGAGCAGGCGGTCTCCAAAGGGATGAAACAACCGCCAGGGGGTTTTGGAAATATGTGACATACATTGGGCCATCATGAAGATGGAAAAGGGGACACACTGATGACATGTAAGCCAATCCAGTTTTTCTGTAATTTAGGGGACAGTTTGATCAAAGAAGAATAACTTTGTACTATTCATAACCAACTAAACTGACATCTCGGTGAGTGAAAAACTTATTTATAACTATTAGAGCCTGGAACATAACTCAATTTCACAAAGAAAAAAAAAACCTAGTAGTATATTTTTTATTGATTTCAATATACACAGAATTTTCCAGGAATACATGACAATTTGTAATGAGGAAAGACTGTCCTTTATTGGTTTGAAATTTTGACTGTCAGTCATTTCATATGTCACTGTTGGCAAAACAATGTTGAGTGTAGCTAGTGTGTGAGGAACTGAATTTTTAATTGGCATTTTTATAAGCTAAATCCAGTGTCAGTACCCTCTCAAGGATATTAAGAAGCATAAACAGGGTTCATGACAGAGAAAAGTAATGGATATGTCTGGACAAATTCAGAGGGATTTGGGTGATGATTTGGGGTTTTATCTGCTAGGATATGGAGAGTCATTGTTGATTCTTCAACAAATGAATCATTATTTGCACAGTATCAGGCCAGATTCAGCCTAGTCTCTTTTTCATTATGGTTAGAACTATTACCTACTAGTTGTTTTTTGACAGAAAAGGATACAGATGAAATTGCATAGATGAATCTATCCTATTGCTATAAGTCATCACCAAAAATTCCTATCTCCTAGAATAAAGAACATATACATATAACCGAAGCATGTATAAGAAATAATCACTGCTTCTCTGACAATCCAGATTTTGATCATATATAGAAAAGACAAAAAAAAAAATACTGGCTTTGTGTTGAATGCTTTGTCTACTTCATAACAAATCTCCTGCATAATAGCTATAAATACCTTTCATCGGTTATCTGAAGGAATGATATTTTTTTGTAAAAATTTTTATTTATTTACTTGACAGAGAGAGACACAGTGAGAGAGGGAACACAAGCAGGGGGAATTGGAGAGGGAGAAGCAGGCTTCCTGTCAAGCAGGGAGCCCAGTGTGGGACTCAATCCCAGGACCCTGGGATTATGACCCAAGCCAAGGGCAGACACCCAACACCTGAGCCACCCAGGTGCCCTGGAATGATATTCTGAACTGTGAATGAGACAAGATGTTAGTTACACACGTTTCAGTGCATAGACTGTGAGGGAGCTACTTCTCCATGTGTGCAAGGTGACAGGAAGCCTGAGGCAGTGAGTGGTTAAGTGTTAGGATTTGGAGATAGACATAGGTTTCAATACTGGCTTTGCCAATTCCGAACGAACCCCGGTGTCCCACTGGTAGAAGGAGGCTAATGGGAGTATCAACTTCACATGTTTACTGTGAGGATAAAGGAAGAAAGCATGTCAAGGGTCAAGTGCAGTATCTGGGACTTGGGAGTGCTAAACAGATGCTGGTTCCTATTGAGATCACTGGTTTTGAGTTATATCAGATATTCCTTCAAGTAGCAGAGAGGGTTTCAGAGTCAGGTGATCTGGATCAGAATTCATATTTTTCTATATACTGCCTTTGCAAACTTTAATAGTTTATTTAATATCTTTATCTATAAAATGGGAATAATAGTGCTAAATACCTTGCTTTCTTCTCTAGAAAGTAAAGCACATTCAAGAGAAGGGTCACATTTTATTCTTTCTCAGATCATCGTGACATACTGCCCAATTTGAATTCTCAATAAATAGTATTTATTTGCTAATCAATAGGCTGTACTCAAAATCTCAAAAGGTGGGGCCCAAGTACTACATTCCAAGGAGCCTTGCATAGGACATTTCCAGGCACAGGGTTGATGCTTAATAAATACTTATTGGTTTCAGTGGAATTTTACTTACTCTAAATGTTCACTCTAAGATCTTTCAAGAGCCTATGGACTGCCTAACATTATCTGAGATCTGCATTCACTTTTTAGTTCTAAGGAGGGAAAACAACTAGTTTATTTATAAAAAGCTTGCTAAGTTTCAATATATGACTGTCATAATATACTGGTGATGTAGACAGTATTTCTAATTTCCTTATTTGCTTCTCTATTTTTTTTTAAAGCCTTATTTATTTATTTTAGAGAAAAGGAGTGCAGGGGGAGGGTCAAAGGGTGAGGGGGAGAGAGAGAGAGAGTCTTAAGCAGACTCCATTCTGAGGACAGAGCCCAACACGGGGCTTGATCCCTGACGAACCTGAGATCACAACCTGAGCAGGAAACAAGAGTTGGAGGCTTAACCAACTGAGCCACCCAGGCACTCTGCCCCTTCTTTATTTTTTTTAAATGAGTAAACCAAAGTTTATAAAATATAAGTAAGTTGCCCAAATGTACTCATCTAGTAAGTAGGGGAGGAGAGGGTAGTGGAGGAGTCATGCTTGTCTGACTTCAAAGTCCATCCTTTTCTATCATTCGTCACTGCGTCTAAATAAGTGAAGATAAAAGAAAGGCAAAAGCACAACCCAGTTAAAAGGGTATTAGAAGAAACTGCGATGGAATCATGTTAATGTCTACATCTGCAAAAACTGATCAACGGTTTCATCTCCCATAAAGTAAATTAGGCAGCAGAGGGTAAAGGAGTATGGGTCAGAAGCCCTAGGTGTTAGTCCTGTTTTGCTTCTTATAAGCTATATAATCTGAAGTGAGCCACTTACATAAAATGCTCTGTTCTGAACTTTGTCCACAGAGTTGGAAGAATTATATCTGCCCTATCAGCCCTCTAAGACTGTTGGAAGACATGTAGGAGGACACATATGAACATCTTTGATAATTGAGAAGGAATCTCTCTGCTCAGCAGGGAGCCTGCTTCTCCTCTCTCTCTGCCTGCCTCTCTGCCTACTTGTGATCTCTGTCTGTCAAATAAATAAATAAAATCGTAAAAAAAAGATGGAGGGAACCTGCTGAAAAGAGGAGGAACAAACAGGGCCGTGCCGCTGGGTCAAGTTCACCTCATTTCCTGTAGTCAAAAAGGAAGTTTGTTTAATTGCAGGGATAGTGGCCCTGAGGAAACACCATTCCTAAAACATAACCAATGACAAAAATTGATCATGCATCCAAGTATTTGGATTTGTATTTGTTTGGAAGACATAATAGAAATGAAAGCTCTTCAATGTTCCCAATCATTCATCATTTGAAAAGAACTTTTGATTCTCCAAACACTCTGCAAAGTCGGCAAGGTAAGCATTCTTTGTGATTCAACTCTTTCACCCAGCTAATATTTACTGAGCAACTGCTATGTTCCAAGTACTGTCTAGACCAGTAAAACCTTCTGTGATGATGGAAGTGCTCTATCTTGTGTTGTCCAATAGTGTAACCACTGGCCACATATGGCTACTGAGCACTTTAAGTGTGGCTAGTGTAACTAAGGAACTGAATTTTTTTTTTTTAAAGATTTTATTTATTTTATTTATTTATTTATTTGAGAGAGAGACAGTGAGAGAGACCATGAGCGAGGAGAAGGTCAGAGAGCGAAGCAGACTCCCCATGGAGCTGGGAGCCCGATGTGGGACTCGATCCCGGGACTCCAGGATCATGACCTGAGCCGAAGGCAGTCGTCCAACCAACTGAGCCACCCAGGCGTCCCAAGGAACTGAATTTTTAATTGGCTTGTTTGTAAACAAAGAAACCCAGTCTCAACAAGCATATTACCTGCTTTAATCAAAATCTCAGCTCTCTACTCCCACCCTTTCTTCTCCAGGATCAAAGCACAGCCCTGAAGCCACTCTCTTTCCCTTACTCTAATTTTTATGTGTCCATGTGGAAGGCCCGCTTGCTCTAATTAGCTGAGAAACCTCTCCCTTCATACCCATAAGAGAAGTATGCTTGTTCCCTCAGGATAGATGTCTAGTCTCTAGATGCGGAGTAAGCCAAGACTGGTTTGTCTCATCATCTACTAAACTCAGTATTTCAATGTGTTGCTGACCACACTCTGGAGAAACATATAATATATCTAGACAGGTGAGGGATAAATCTCCAGAAGCTGAAAATTCAGATTGTCCTGAAAATTTCATCCTAGGATAAGAAGAAAGAGAAGCATGCTAAACTAAGAAAAGATCATGTGATGGGATTTTCAAGATGAGCAGAGAGAAAAGAAAAATAAGAAAGGATTCCTTGTGCATGTCTTTCCTAAGGAGACACAGCACAGAAATAATATAAATATTAACAACATTGATTGAGTACACATCATGTGCCAGGCTCTACTCTAAGTATATGTAATTATATCATTTAACCTTTCCCCAGTAACTATTTCACAGGTGACAAAATGGAGGCACAAAAATATTAAATGGGGGCACCTGGGTTTCTCAGTGGATTAAGCCGCTGCCTTCAGCTCAGGTCATGATCTCAGGGTCCTCGCATTGGGCTCTCTGCTCAGCAGGGAGCCTGCTTTCCCCTCTCTCTCTCTCTCTGCCTGCCTCTCTGCCTACTTGTGATCTCTCTGTCAAATAAATAAAATACTTTTTTAAAAAGATATTAAGTGACTTACCTAAGGTCTGACTTCTTTTTTTTTTTTTAAGATTTTTATTTATTTATTTGACAGAGATCACAAGTAGGCAGAGAGACAGGCAGAGAGAGAAGAGGGGGAAGCAGGCTCCCTGCTGAGCAGAGAGCACGATGTGGGGCTCCATCCCAGGACTCTGGGATTATGACCCGAGCCGAAGGCAGAGGCTTTAACCCACTGAGCCACCCAGGCACCCCAGGTCTCACTTCTTGTTCAGATAGAAGAGAGGATATGGATTAAGGCAGGCTAGCTGCAGTCTTCACTCTCACCCACCAGCTCCACTACTCCTTGGTATTCAGCAGCTGCTACTATTTTACTAATTTTACCTCTAGCTATTCTCCTCTTCCTTCTCCCTGTCCTCCTCCTATTACATTATACTATTACTACATTAAACTACTACAATTCCTGCTACTACTTCTGTATTCTCCTGGATAAGCACACAGTCTCTGAGGTCAGACTGACTAGGCTTCAAGTCCAACATCACCACTCACTAACACTGACTTGACAAATAACTATTCTGTGCTTTAGTCTCATCCATCACATGAGGGTAATTGTGGTATTTGCTTTGTAGGATTATTCTGATTATTAAATAAAGTGACATACATATAACATTTAGAACAGGTCCTGGCACACAGGAAGAATTCAATACATGTTCTTTTGTTACCATCTCAGTTGGGTCACGTCAAAGAGTCATCTGAAAGGCTGTTTATTTTAATGGCATCTATTTCAATTATTTCTTAGAACACCCAATCAGGGAAAATCATTCATTCTTGGCCCAACAGGTTCTGGTGTCCCTCTGGAATAATATAACCAATGAAACATTTTAATAACAACACTGGATTTATTAAACCAGTTGTTCTCACATCTCTTTACAAACTCATAATTGATCGTGTCTAGCATTTGAACCTACCCAGTGGATATTCATTAAATATCTATGATGATGATACATGATACAGTATAATTTGCCTCTTAATTACCTTAAAATTTTTTAACTTAAGCAAGAAACAACGAGCTTCCTCTGGAGAAAATGAATTTGCCTGACAGAACTCAAGCATAGAATTGTAAAGCAACTGGTATAGCACTCAGTGCAGCCTGAATTTTTAATTTGGGCTATTGAATATTGGGATGCCAAAAGAAGTTTCCCACTGCAGAACTCTCTTAAACCCTGGGAATAGGACTCATATGCACATCATATCATTCTCCCTAATGGAATTTTCCTTGAAGTTCTGTTTCATCCACAAAGATGCTTAGTTTTCTCACATGGTTGATAAAATGGGTTTTAGAAGAACTAGATCTAGATTACAATTGAAAAGATCAGCCTTAGCAGAAAGGAAGAGTGCCTTGTCCTCCTCTAGCTCAACTTTACAAGAAAGATGTGCTCCTGCAAAGTAAATATTACCCTCTCTCAGGGTGCCTGGGAAGCTCAGTTGGTTTAGCATCCTATTCTTGATTTAGGCTCAGGTCATGATCTCAGGGTTGTGAGATCGCCCCACATTGGGCTCTCCGCTGGCCGTGGAGCCTGCTTAAGATTCTCTCTCTCTCTCTCTCTGCCCCTTTCCCTTGCTAGCATGCATGCTCAGTCTTTCTCATTCTCACTCTCACTCTCAAAAAAAAAAAAAAAAAAAGAGAATTCTTACCCTCCCAGATGAATAAAACCTGTTACAAATGTTGTTCCACATTCTGCTTCGAACTCATGGAATCAACTTCCATCTGTCAACCAATTCAAAATCTACAAAAGACACATGATGATATGCCTTCATAACTCAACTAGTTTAAATGTCCTTATGGTGTACTTTGCAGGAATCTAGTGATGGTTTAAAAACTCACGTGTAATTTAATATTGTTAAGGTCTGCCTCTTTGACTTTCAACTAAGTTCATGTGTCACATATTAAGTATTCAGTGAGCCTGTGCTGAATATATTATTGAAAGAATTAACAGTTTAAAAACTCACTGTATCCAGATATTCATTAATTTACTTAACAAATGTATTTTATTCACTCCAAAGGACAGAAATCTTTGGAGTTTTCATTCTTGTTTCATCAAATAATAATAATTCTCTGCCTGAGAGTTCTAGCACCTATAAAACCACCAATTATAACAGCTATTACTTTTTAACATGGTGCTAGGCAATGTACATGAATATTTGATTAAGTTCTTAAAATAACCTTATGAAATAGACATTATCACTGTATGCATTTTATAGATAAACAGACCTAGAGAGTAAATAACTTACTAAAGGTCAACCATTATAAATGGTTGAAAGGAGATTCAAAACCAGGATTGTTGAATTCCAAAGGCTGTTTATGACTATCGTGGTTTTTCTAAGAGTTCACCCTTGCTTGAAAAATCCTTTCAGAACTTCTACATTTCAAAGATCCCTTTCCCTCCATTAATTATTTCTCTACTTCCATAGAATCCTGGGACTAGGCAGTCATAGATTCTCAAACTTTTCTAATGTTTTCTTTTGCCTCGGTATTTAAAATATACTAACAGAGTTTAAAGATAAAAATCAGATACCTGCAGGAGTCATAAAATCCCATTAATTTGCATGAGCTTGAAAATATATCAGACTTCTAACTCACTAGTCTCTAATTGATTAGATACATAATTATTTATATCATGTCTTCATGAAAAGAATACTTATTCCGTATCACTAAGCTTTAACTTCCAGTGCCACATTCTAAGACTCATCTAAATACTTGGAATAATTAAATGCACCATAATTTCTTTTTTTTTTTTTTTTTTTGAGAGAAAGAGAGAGTGCAAGCAGGCGGGGGAGGAGAGATGGACAGAAAGAAAGGGAGAGAGAGAATCTTAAGCAGGCTCCACACTCAGTGCAGAGCCCAAGGCGGGGCTCCATCTAACAACCCTGAGATCATGACCTGAGCCAAAATCAAGAGTTAGTCATTTAACCGACTAAGCCATCCAGGAGTCCCAAATGCACCATAATTTTTGAAAATAATTAATCACTTGTCTAAGTAATCCACCTAAAAACATGTTTACTTTCTTCCCTTCTAATTTAAGATCTAATGAGACTCAATATCTTGAGTTGCCAGCCTATATAAAAGGGGCTATATAAAAGATCATCACATTCCACAGGCTTGTCAGGTATCCATAATTTATGTGGAAAAAAAAATTCTTTGAGAAAAATATTTTTAACCTGATTATAGGCTTCCTCTTCAGTAGATGCAAAATAGTCAATACCACCACTAACACTAACAGGAACCAAATAAAATTACAAACAGGAAAAACTATACTTCAAGACATCAAATCACAGACAAAAATTTAAGCCCATAGACTGGAAGATAATTATATCCTCACATACGCAGTGCATATTTTGTGCATATTTTACATCAAGAAAAAAAAATCCTACCTGGTCTTGGCATCAGAAAGAATCATGTGGGGCACCTGGGTGGCTCAGTCGTTGAGCTTCTGCCTTCGGTTCAAGTCATGATCCCGGGATCCTGGGATCAAGTCCCACATCAGGCTCCCTTCTCCCACTCCTACTCCCCCTGCTTGTGTTCCCTCTCTCTCTCTTTGTCAAGTAAATACATAAAATCTTAAAAAAAAAAAAAAAGAATCATGTTTCTCTTGAACAACTAGACTGTGTCTATTTTATGTGACCTATAGATTTATTCGAATTCCTTTTGCTGCTGGTTGCTAGAAAAGTTAGAATCAGATTTGTGTCCCAGTGATTGGGAGAATATGGTGCTGTGGTACATGTCTTTTATGGACTCATCGCTGGTTCTATTTTGTGCCCCTCTGCCATCTTCTTTTCATTTCTTTTCATTTTATTTATTCCTTGTATTTCAAATAACTTAGTAAAGTGCTTTAAAATACTTTTTTTCTTTTTAATATTTGACTTATTTATTTGTCAGATGGAGATCACAGGTAGGCAGAGAGGCAGGCAGAGAGGGAGGAGGAAGCAGGCTCCCTGCTGAGCAGAGAGCCTGATGCGGGGCTCGATCCCAGGACCCTGAGATCATGACCTGAGCTGAAGGCAGAGACTTTAACCCACTGAGCCAACCAGGCGCCCCTAAAATACTTTTTAATATAACTTCTTTCTTCCTTTCCAGTCTTTATTTTTTTTTCTCATTTTATTACACTGGGAAGAATGACCAGAATAAGGCAAAGTAATGATACCAAACATTCTTATCTACAATCTCAGAGGGATGGCTTTCAACAGGATTTTTGTTTATTTGTTTGTTTTGGTAAATACCCTTCATCAGATGAAGGAATGTTCCTTCTATTTCAGGTTTCCTGGGAGTTTTTATTATAAATGGATGTTGTCTTTTGTCAAATGATTTTTCTGTGTCCATCAACGTATGTGTCCTCTATATTTTGTTGATGTGATGAGTTCCATTGATTTTCCAAATTTGCATTAATGAAAATAAACTCAGGTCGGTTGGTTTTATTATTCTTTTTATAAATTCCTTGATTTTGGTGTCCCAATACTTTATTTAGGATTTTTATATTTATATTCAATAAAAAAGATTGGCCTGAGGGGCTTTTACTTATTTGTTTCTCAAGCTCTTGTCAGTTTTGTTATTAAAGTTATGCAATTCTCACCAAAAAAGTTGGGAAGTGTTCTTTTTTTCCTCCATATTCTAGAAAAGCTTGTGTGACATTATTTCTTCCTTTATAGGTTATCAAAAACTCATTGGCGATGCTATTTCAACTTGAAGTTTCTTCTACAGGAAGGTGTTTAACTACACATTGAGTTTTTTTAGCAGTTATAGAATTCCTTGATTTTGTACTTCTTCTGTTACTTTTGGTAAGTTTTATTTTCCTAGAAATATAGGTATTTTATTTAAATTTCCAAATTTGCTGACATGAATTTGTTCATAATGTTCCTCTGTGATCTTTTCAACATCCCCTTTTACATTCTTTCTCACTTTTTAAACTTCTCACTTTTTGTCTTGGTAATTTTTATGTGATACTTACCAATTTCATTGTTTTTTTAAAGAGACAATTTTTTACTCTATTGATTTTATTATATACTTGTTTCCTGTTTCAGTATTTTCTGCTTTTATTATTTATTTTCTTTTTATGGCTTATTTTGTTTTCAATTTGTTGGTATTCCTAACATCTTGGACTGTTCTTTGTATGATTTCAATATTTTGAATTTTGTTTGAGAAGCTCCCAGTCCTGTCCCTAAGCCAGGATGATCACTCAAGTTGTAGTCATTGCATAATGCTCAACATGAACTGATCAGAAAAGAGCTTATCCTTCCCAGGGCATTTGGATGGCTCAGTTGGTTAAGCGTCTGACTTCTGATCTTGGCTCAGGCCATGAATTCAGGGTCTTGAGATCAAGCTCCGCATTGGGCTCCATGGTCAACATGGAGTCTGCTTGAGAACCTCTTTCTCCCTCTGCCCCTCCCCAACCCTCCCTGCTCAATCTCTCAAAATAAATAAATAAAATCTTAAAAAAAAAAAAAAAAAAACCTGATCCTTCCATATAAACCTCAGATTATAATTACTCAGTCTCCATCACAATAGCCTGCATTTACCCTGGGTTTTGAATATCACCTTTTGAGAACAATTAATTTGTTTTTCATCTCCTTTTCTACCATGAATTCAGAGTGGCTTCTCCCAGTTCTCCAACAGAGATATCTTCTTCTACAGCAGCTTTTACTAAAGCTGGCCCAGCTTTACAATTTTACATTCCTCAGTCGGGCTAGAAATGTAAGCAGCTCCTGCTACCTAAAAACTACAATTCCATACTGCTAAAATGAGTGAGAGAAACAAACAAAATATATTATTTTTCAGGCCTTAAGATTATATTGTTTTATATATATATATACATTTATTTATTTATTTATTTATTTATTTATTTATTGTTATATTTAGCTTCAAGGTCAAGGTCTGAAAATTTCAACTTATGAAACAGTAAAATAAAACTTTTTAAAAAATGATAATACCCAGTGCTGGCAAGGATCTGGTGAAACTGGTCCTGTCCTATATTTTTGGAAGAATTATCAATAGGCATGCCCCTCATTAAAATAAGTTGGCATCCTGTATCAAGTGAGAGTACAGAGTGGCATAAACCTTCTGAAAACAATTTGCAAGAATGTGTCAAGAGAAATGAGAAAATAACCCTTTGATTCATTAATTTCATTGTTAGGAATCTAGTCTTTAAAAAATTTCCCAACTTACTTTATTATAGTGAAATATTACAGATAACCTAAATTTCCCACAAAGAAAAATGGTTGAGAAAATTACAGTACATTTATAAAATTTAATGTTATGTGGCCATTGATGATGACAATGAAGATAACATAGAAACTTAGAAAAATGCAGCCTGATACTGATTTAAAGTATAACATACAACTTGCAAAGACTGTATGCATACTCTGATTACAAATATATAAAGATATATATGAAGAAAAGATTAGAAAGAAACATGTCAGAATTATAACAATGTCTGTCACTATTGTGAGTTATTGTTTTCCTTTTCATTGAATTTTGATTTTGTTTTCAAAGTTACTGTTGATATTTTTGTAAGAAATAATACATAAATTTTCAAAGGAAAGAAAAAATTCAAATATTTAAAATATTTAAACTTATTTTTAGGGAATAGTTTTATAAATAGAATATAATATATTATAGAAAAAAATTATAAAAATATAGTTTTTTAAATCCTACATTTAAAAAATTAAAAATCTTCTGGTTGCCTATGGAATTTTTATTGAAGATAGTAATGTTATGGTACATATCATTCTACAACTACGCTTATCATCTGAAAAAATGTCTGCCTAAGAAGAGACTCGAACAGATATAAACTAACAAGTTCCCCAAAACACTTCAATAAAGACTTATAAAAGAAAAATCAGTTTCTATTAAAAAACTTACAAGTTGAGTGACTCAGTCAACTCAGCACCCAACTCTTGATTTTGGCTCAGGTCATGATCTCATGATCATGAGATCAAGTCCCACACTGGACTTCCTACTCAGTGGAGAGTTTGCTTGAGATTCTCTCTCTCCCTCTCCTTCTATCTCTCCCAACCCCATTCACATACACATTCACTCTCTAAAATAAATAAATCTTTTTTAAAATATTTCCAAGTTGAAACACATACTAATAACCATGTCTTATACATCCTCAAGCTTTTGACTCAGCACTCAAAGATTATAAGCTATAAAATTATATTCTAAACTTTAAAATATTAAAATACTTTTAAGATACCATTAAAATAGTTTTTAAAAATGGGAACAGTTATAAATTCAAGGAAAACTGACTAATAACTTCTTTTTTTCCCTTTGTTTAAAATAATTTCAGAATTAAAAGGTACTTAATACATTCTTTTTTTTTTTTTAAAGATTTTATTTATTTATTTGACAGAGAGAGATCACAAGTAGGCAGAGAGGCAGGCAGAGAGAGAGAGAGGAGGAAGCAGGCTCCCTGCTGAGCAGAGAGCCCGATGTGGGACTCGATCCCAGGACCCTGAGATCATGACCTGAGCCGAAGGCAGCGGCTTAACCCACTGAGCCACCCAGGCGCCCTACTTAATACATTCTTAACAAATACATACATTCTAAAACAAATGTAATGAAAGCTCCTAGTAAATTAACAATACTGGAAACATCCTTAGCCTAACAAAAGTCATCTACTACAAACTAGCAGAATATATTTATTAACTCTTAAACCGTAGATGCATTCTAATAAAACCTAAGACAGGAATACTATTAGCATTAGTAGTTAACATTGCCTGGTTGTGTTAGGAAATATAAGAAAAAAGAATAAAGAAATAAATATCACAAAATATTACAAAATAAAGGGATTTTTATTTCTACATGCAGGAGACATAATGGTCTACCTAGGATATCCAAGATAATCAACAGCAAATTTTAGAATACATAAAAAAATTTGTGGAACAGATTGAGAGATATATATTTTCTTCTTATATAGAAGAAATGTTTATTTTTTAAAAACTTTAATAATGAAAATAGGTCCCATTAAAGCAGATTTTATGTAGTAGCTCAGAATAAAATTAAAAAGAAGTCCTCTCTAAAGTCACCTCTCTAAAGTCAATTCTAGAACTTTATGGAAGACATAACTAGAGTAACTAGAGACGTAAACTGCATTCTGAATAGGAAGACTTGTCATAAAAAACTGATTCCAAAGTTCATCTGGTTAGAGAAATGTCAAAGAATAGCTTAAATATTGCAGAGACGAGGAGGAAGGATGAGGAGAAGAAAAGGGAAAAGGAAGAGGAAGAGGAGGAGGAGGAGAGGAAGGGAGGAAGGAGGGGAGAAAGAGAAGGGAGAGGAAGAGTATGGGGAGGAAGAGAAAGAAAGAAAGGGGAGGAGGAGGGAGGATGTCCTATCAGGTATCAAAACATACAACAAATCCATAAGTAATTAAAACTGCGCAGTATTCTATTACTGATAAACAAATGAATCAGGGGAGCTAAATAGTTGGTCCAGAGAAAGACACATGCATATATGATTGGTATAAATATTTATAAATATAAAATAAAAGTGGTACTTCAAATCAGTGGGAAAATTTCCTATCTTTTGAGAAAAAATGTCAGGTTTCTATCTCCCATAATACACAAAAATGAATTTGAGATATATTACAGATCACAAAGAAAAGGGAAATGAAAATGACCAATAGTGTATGAAAAGGTGCTTAACATCATGACCTACCTGGGAAATGCAAATTAAAGCCACAAGAAGATACCATCACACCAGCGTGAGAATGGCTAAAATTAAAAGACTGGCAATAACAAGCCTTGGGAAGTATGTGGTGCAACTGGAACTCTCATACCCTGTTTGTGAGAATATAAATTGTAAAAGCACTTCAAAAATTGGTTTGGAAATATCCACTAAAGCTAAAGATCTTCCAGCTCTATGAGACAGCAATCACAATAGCAATGAGGATATATGTCCATCAAGAGATATATGCAAGAATGTTCAAAATAGCTTTATTCTGAACAGTCTTGAACTAGAAATTATTTAAATGTTTATCAACAGGTAATTGACAAAAAATGTGAACTACTGATAACATTCAACTATATGGATGAATCTCCCAGACAATTTATTGAAACAAACAAGACACAAAAGAACAGGAACTATGATTTCTTTTACAGGAAATTCAAGACTAGGTGAAAGTGATCTGTGATGATAGGAAGTTACCATATCTTAATTCTGGTAGTAATTACACGATATCATACATGTGTAAAAAAAAAATAAGTAAATTGCATAACCAATATTAGTCTACTTTATTGCTTTAGAACATATACATCTCCATGAAAAATGAAAGTAAAAAAAAGATAACAAATTTTACTAAATAGCATGTAACTGTCCACTAAAACATTGTGCAACGATATACCCCATTATTAGTAAAGAAGAGTGCAACCTCTTCCCCTCTTCTTGTAAAGGATGGTCATCTAGCAACCATGAAAGAAAGCAGCCTAAGAACAAACATGAAGAGGAGAAATAAAACCAGGTCCTTAATCAAACTCTACTTGCTGTCTGCATTACTAGTGGAGTTTTTAGTTTTGTAAGCCAGTCTATTTCCTTTCTCATTCAAGTCACTTTGGGAGAAAAAAAAAAAAAAATATATATATATATATATATATGCATATATATAATTTTATAGATATCTGTAATATATTTTGGTTGCAAATATATATATATATATATATATATATTTGCAACCCCAAAATAATCCTAACTACTATATACTCTAAGAGGTTTTCTTCAAAATTAAAATATCTGGCTATAGCATCTATTCAGAGAGATTTCAAAGACTATCTCAAGCCCAAGTCCATCATAAAGCATTCTCAGACAACTCCAGGAAAACAGTATTATCACCACCCTATGACTCTAGGGTATCTCTTGTTTATACCCCTCAAGTGTTATACACTGTTCTATAACACCTACTATGTTGTTATATTGTGTTATCATTCATCTCATTTTTGTATATTGCATTTTCAATAACATTGTAATTTCATTGAGTTCACTGACCTTCGCTGTGTCTTCTACATTTTGCTGTCAATAGATAGCTGACTGAATTCAATTCAAAGTTTTTTTAAAAACTATGCTTTCAATTTTCTGTGTCAGTCAGAGAAACAGACCTATGATGTTGAAGGAAAATGTCAAAGCCAATCTATTGAGAATGTACAAATGACAACAGCACTTGAAAGCACTTTAAATGTCTGCACCAGGAACTTAACCTAATACCACATTGGATACAAAAATCACACTTTTCCATGCTATAATACATAACAGAATACTAAAGCTTTACTGAGCACTACATTTTATAGAACACTGTCTATGTAATACAATGGCAGGTAGCTCCTGCATCTTGCCTCAAAGACTCTGCCTGTGTCTACCTTTATAATTTGGTTTATCATTACCCATCTTTTAGGAATAAATTTCCCAGAATCTCTAGATTAAGTTAGATTCCTTTATTATAAATTCTCACTGCACTCTACATATTTTCTCATTGAATCTATTGCATTTACAATTACATAAATATCTATGTTTAAATCCATCTGTTCTGCTAGACTATATAGCATACACCAGAAAAGGGGCCAGAGCCATTTTACTCTCCTGTGTTTTCACAATGACTGGAACATAGCTGGCAAATCCTCAGTAAATATCTGTAGAAAGAATTAACAATGTGGGAAGTAGTTGCAGATTAAGTATGGTCCTTCCCTTAAGAATAGTCAATGTACCTGTGGCCCTCATCTCTGCTATCTTTGGTAACTGGCCAAAATGCAAACCTCTGTAATCCACTATTCCCTCACATGTTCCATGCCATCCTATGTTCCTTCCGCACTGTGATTCTTCTTTCCATAGCTATCCTATTTCTCAGTGTTCTACAGAACCTTTGAGTTCCTCCATCAATCCTTCTTATATTCCCAACCTAGTTATACAATGTTCCTCCATCTTCCTAGTTTTACCAGGAAAATGGAGGGGAAGGGGAAGGATGGTTCTTCTATATTCTTTCATAAATCATTAATTTTCCATGCTCAGGCTAAATCACTTATCACTTTGATATCTGTCTATATTGCTCTCTATTCCAAATATAATTATCATTTACAGATAATTATCATTATCTTAGAGCCAGTGCCTGGCACATTATCTGTAAATGATAATTATATTGAAGTATTGAAGAAAGATAAAGCAGCCCTTGTCTGTATTTCCATCCTAACTACTCTGCCTCATTCACTGAGCTCTTTGACATTTAACTCAGGCCTTCCTCTTATTTAACTACTGTCTCCTTTATGGGTAATTACAAGGTCCATATATAAAATTAATATAAAATTAATCCACAAAATTAATCCACACTGGCAATGTTAGGGATCATCTCAACACAAATAATCTTTATTTACCTTCTAGTCTCTGGACCCATGGATGCAAATGCTAAATACACACCTCTATTTGGATACCCATATGATCATTCAACAAATGTTCCTTTAGTTCTAGGTGGTGAGGACATAGTTATGAACGAGATATGTAAAGTTCCTGCCCTCAAGAAGTTTATATTGTAGTAGAGAAATCAACAAAAACAAGAAAATCAAGAATTTGCTTCTCTTTTTTTAAGTGAGAGAAGAATGGGGGTAAGAGATAGCCCCACACCTCACCCATGAAGATGCCTGCATCCTGGATCTTGCCATAGAGTACGTCATGGCTTGCTCAGGGTGTCAGTCCCAGAAAGTATTAATTATACACGACTAACCTGAGTTGCTCATTCACTAACAGCTTGTCATTATTGCCCTCACCTCAGGATGTCTTTTTTTCTTTCTTTACATGCTATCAGTTACTTGGAGTATCAAAGTTTTAAAAAATTGAGAACTAGTGATGACTTTTAAATTAATACATTCCACTAATTTTTTAAAAGATTTTATTATTTATTTGACAGAGAGAGATCACAAGTAGGCAGAGAGGCAGGCAGAGAGAGAGGGGGAAGCAGGCTCCCCACTGAGCAGAGAGCCCAATGCAGGGCTCAATCCCAGGACCCTGAGATCATGACCTGAGCCGAAGACAGAGGCTTAACCCGCTGCGCCCAGGTACCCCCATTCCATTAACTTTTAAGTACGAGATGATTTTGTTTGGTTGACTGTAGTTTTTAACATTTTTATTTCAGTATTGAAGAAAGATAAAGCAGCCCTTGTCTGTATTTCCAGGATCATTTCTGTTTCTTTATGGAAGAAAAAGGAGCCTACATTTTATGGCTCCAGAATATACCAACTACTTGTAATTCCCTATTTAGTACTTGTTTCACACTTTCAAATCTTTGCATAATTTTTTCCTTTCCTTGAAAGACCCTTCCATCCATTCTAAGCCTAAGTAACTCCTACCATTTTGTCAAGACTTAGCTCAGCTCCATTCTCTCTAGAAATACTTGGGAATCCCTCTTCTATGCACTCATCAATATTTTCATATTAAAATTATCTGTGTATCATCTATAAGACTGCATGCATTTATTCACTCCTTCAAAAAAATTTATACCTATTACTAGACAAGCATTCATTCAACATATACTTATTGAGTGCCTACTAGGAACCAGACACCTGTTCTCAGTGCTCAAGATACAACAGTGAATAAGACAGTAAATTGCCCGTGATCATGTAGATGGCATTGTCTTGTACAATTTCAGCTAGTGATTAAGAGCTGTAAAGTGGGGTAAGGGCAAGTCAGTGACTGGGAGTAATAGACAGGAGAGTCAGAAAAAGCCCCTTTAAGAAGAGGGCATTTGAGAAGCAATATCAATGAAGAAAAAGGTAGTCAAATAATCTCATTGGCAGAGAGACGAGCAATTATCCAACTCCTGAGGCAGGAAGGTATTGCTGCATTCTAAGGGCAGCAAGAAGAATGGTGTAGGTGGAAGAGAGTGAGCAAGGCTGGAAATGGTAAAGATGAGGTTGTGTAGGCAGTAGCCGGATTATGTAGGACCTTGTAGGAGTTTGAATTTTATTCTAAGTGAGATAGGGAGTCACTGGGGGTTTTGACAAAGATAGTAACTTTGATCTAACAGTTTTAAAACATTATTCTGGTAGCTGTGTAGAGAATAGACCAAAGTGGGACAAACATAAGACTGAGTGGCCAGACATGACACCTAGTACACCCGAGGATATGAAGATAGGCATGAAAGAGACTCAGAGACATGCACAGAGGAGACTGTTGAAGAACATGGACTCCAGCAATTCTACCTGGGTTTAAACCCTGGCTCCCTTACCACATGCTGGATGACCATGGCAACAATTTGATGTTTCTGGTTTCAGTTTATTTGTACATAAGCACAGGGATAAGAATAAGGACTTAATTCCTAGGGTTCTGTAAATATTAAGTAAGTTAATTATTGCTTAGAGCCAGTGCCTGGCACAAAATAATCCAGTATATATGTTAGCTATAAGCATTCAAAGACCTGGGTGGAGATCATAGATATATCAGATAGCACTGGAACTGATCATTTATACAAGCTACGGTGAGTGTTAGTACAAGGTGCTAAGGAAGCTCATAGGAACAATTCCTACCTAGTCCTAGATAGCACAGTGATTAAGAACATAGTAGGCACACAAATAATTACTTATTGTGGTCAAATTATATGGTCTCTTTTTTTCAGATATTAATTTTGGATATTAATTTTAATTCTATATAATGCTATTTCTGGTACATAAGGGTCATTAATCTCTCAGCTTATTTGTTATAATAGAAGTCATCCTGGGGTGCCTGGATGGCTCTGTCAGTTAAGTGTCTGGGGTCATGGTCCCAGGGTCCTGGGAAGGAGCCCTGTGCTGGGTTCCCTGCTCAGAGGGAAGATTGTTTCTCCCCTTCCGTCTGCTTCGGTCCCTCCCCCCATTTGTGCTGTCTTACCCATGTGTTCTTTCTCTCTCTCAAGTAAATATGTTAAAAAAAAATTTTTTTAAGTCATCTTTACTTTTAAGTATTTTCATTAATATTTTCTCTTAAGACCTTATAAATTTATTTAAACCTAGTTGTTCATCTAAGAAAAAAAGTGACCCCCTGATAACAAATAGATAATCTGAAAGACACTATGGTCTCTACACATTACCGGGCTGTGACTCTGCACCAATGATTTACTAAATGGACCCCCACACACACCTTTGGCCTGAAAGCATCATTGCCTTCCCTAATTTATTAGCAGTGAGTCATTACAGCTCAAGAACATCTTACAGATTAGAGATGGGAATAAAATGAACTAATACAAACGGCCTTGTAAGAAAATGTGGTGAGTGACTCCATGTCATTACTAAAATACCACCACAGGAGGGCCCAGTGTCTTTCCTTGAGTGCGGTGTGTTCTTCAGAAGAAAGACCTCTAAGCCTTGTGACTCCCAAGGACAAGCACATAAAGGAGATGAATCACTTTCCAGTTTTCATCAGTGAATCATGGTTGAGATCACCACTACTTAATTTGGGCTTTTCAAATGTATGAGTCATCACACAAGCCTCTGCATTCTAAATTAGAATGAGAACAGATCTCGTGACGTTCAGGCAAGGAGCTCTAAGGGGTCTTTCTTCTTGGAAATGGGGCAGTTGGCCGGGACTAGAAGAAAGGGTACAGTACCTCGGATGTGTTCCAAACAGCCACCCCGGGGACTGACTGCACTATCACAGCAGCTCTCTGGAAACCAGCTGAATCGAGTCACATCCTAAAGTTAGAGGATAGACAAAACTCTGCCCAAGGGCATAAGTAGTGTACAGAACAGTTCTGCTAAATCCACAGGATCCAGAGACAGTGTCAGGCATGGGGATCCTACCCACATAGTTCAGGTATTTTCTTCTTGTATCAAAGATGTTAATAAGCACTTACTTATATTTGTCTTCTCTAATCCAAGCCACGATGTCATCCCAAGAGACCTCCACAGTCACATGGAGGAACTTCCAGGTTCCCCTGGATTCTTTGACCTCCTTAGTGCTAATGACCTTCATCTCACAGCTCCTTCTCACACTTCTCATCTCACGTCGCACATACACTGTTACGTCCATCCCGGTTGCTGGAGTCCTGTCATTACTTGGAACTATTCCCTCTCTTAAAGCTTCAATTTAACCACTGCTCATCACCACCATCCAAAACTTTCATCCAGTTGTTGCCATCCTATTATTTCTTCAGCCTCATTATGACCTCCCCAAACCCTCCTCTTTCTCCCAATATGAGCCGTCTCCCAATTACAGCCCGTATTGTCTTCACTTCTTTTGCAACAATAGTTGCCACAGCATTAGTAACAGCAATAAGTAAGAACAATTAACAATAATAGCAACTTTTATTGGGTGCTAAGCATTTTCCTGGCTTATATCATTTAATTGTCAGGACCACTCTATGAACTTGGGGTTGAAGGCTTTAGTCAAGTCTTCCATGCTAAGCCCTTTCTAGTTCTTAAACTGAACATATATACACTGTTCATCATTCCAGTGTAACTATACACACTAGATACCTAGCCATCATTCTAAAACTTGGGACAACGTAGCAAGATGGCACTGGAAGCTTAGTGAGGAACTGTACCTGGAACCTATCTAATTAGATACAGGTAATGGGGCCCACTAAGGGAAGTTTCATCAGCCTTATAAATCAACTATACAGGAGTTTGGGTGTGACATATTTTAGAATATAAGAGACATGGTAAGTCCCTACTCAGAGCTTCCTGCAACCTGGTGGGACCTCATCCTTGAAGTGAAACATGGTCACCATCCGTGTAGGCAGTGTTTAATGCAGAATTAAAGAAACCACACTCAACTCTCAGATCTTGGGTGAGATATCTGAAAATCCTTTGCTTAGAAGGTATTCTTTGTTCTTACAACATCTATACTATTACATGTCTGAGTTTGACAACCTCTGGTCCTGACTGCATACTAATGTATTACTACTACAGATAAATTATTATCCTAGTTTTACAGATAAATAGCATAGTTTTTAATCATTTCAGCTATTCTCTTACCAACAATTTCAACTGCCTTTTCTGATAGTAATTTCATTGCACCAACCTGTCCAAGCCTCTGTCTAGGGGATAGGAAACAAGTCTCCTATCTCCTACAGAATAAGATAACCAAATTCCTCTGTGACATTTCCCTTTGGCTACCTCACATACACTTCAAACACAACATGTCCAAAAACTGAGTTCATCTCTTTCCCAAAAGTGCTCCTCCTCTGGGTTCCCAACTTGTTGAGTGATACAGCCAGTCAACTAATCTCAAAACCCTGAAAAATAGACATGAACCTTTGTTCTTCCCCCTTCTTCATAGTCCAGTTCCAAGCAAACACACAGTGATCATTTAGTCTCTATGATCTCTCAAGGCCATGCGCTCCTCTCCATCCCACCATCACTCAGTTCAGATATCTCAAATCTGGAAGAGTTTGGTCTGATCTCTCTTCAATTGGTCTTGCTCCCTATAATTCATCTCTACCCTGCAAACAGATTTTTCTAAAGAGAAAACTTGGTAACATCCTATGCTTAAATACTTCAAATGATTTTTCCCACCATTTTCAAGATAAAGTTTACATTACTACATAAGACCCTTCATAACCTAAGAGTATATATATGCACAGAATTATACCCATACAATCGCACAGACTAGTTTTATTGCTGCATAACCAATTACCACAAACTTATAGCTATATATAACACAAATTTATATCTCATAGTTTCCAGGGTTCAGGTGTCCAATAATCTTTATGTGGGCCCTCTGTTGAGGGTCTCAAAGGTTGAATGAAATCAAGCTGTCAGCTGAGCTGTGGTCTCATAAGGAGTTTCTAGGGAAGAATCTGCTTCCATGCTCATTCACGTTGTTGGCAAAATCAAGTTCTTGCGGTGGCAGGACTAAAGTCCTCATTCTCACACTGGGGCTGTTGGTCAGTGGTCACCATCAGCTCCAGAATCTGAATACAATCCTCAACATGTGGCTCCCTCTATCTTCAAGCCAACAATGGTATGCTGAATTCTTCTCATGTTTTGAACCTCTGACTTCTGCTTCTCTGACCACTCAGAGAAAATTCACTTATTTTAAAAGGTTTATGTGATTAGGACAGGCCTACCTGGATACCCTCTCTCTCTTAAAGTCAACTGATTAGCTACCTTAATTGCATCTGTAAAAAGCCTGTTCCTATGTAACACAATATAATCAGAGAGTTAACACCAGAGGGCAGAGATCTAGGGGCTAGCTTAGAATACTGCCAGAATGCTTAGAATTCTGTCCAAATTTTCTTCTTCTTATGAGGACACAGGTCATTAGATTAGAGCCCATGCTAATCCAGAATGACCTCATCTTAACTCAATTACATTTCTGAATATGGTTACATTCACATATTTTAGGTAAACATGAATTTGGGGGGAAACTATTCAACCTGTTATATTATCCTTGCATGAATTTCATAGTTTCACTCCATTAAACAAAAATCACATCGACAAATATTTTTGAGGTATCTCCTTTTACCTTTGGTTTCTGCTCAGATGGTTTAGGGACAATGCCCCTAAGCTTCTGAGAGACCCTCTGGTTTGATTGATGGGACCTATGCATCACACCCTTAAGCTCCTAGAAAAGCCTATCACTGAATACTTTCTGTTTTCTGTCTGGTCTTTCTGTTCCCCCCAAAAGCTGGATAGTCACACAGCTCTCTATACCATGTCAGAAGCCACTTCTGACGGTTCAAATCTTTCACCGTCTGAAACAGCTGAAATTTTTCAAAATCATCCAGTCCTGAATCATCTTATATTTACCAGGTTTTTTCCTTCAAATTATTTCTTTTTTCAATTGGAGTGCACTTGTTGTGATAAGCACAGGGTGATATATGAAATTGTTGAATTGCTATCCTATACACCTAAAACTAATATAACACTGTATGTTAACTAACTTTAATTAAAATAAAAGCTTAAAAATAAATCAATTATTTCTTTTTTTCCTTGCATTTTAGTATAACCAGCAAGATGAAGCAAATTAGCTACTTCACCACTTTGCTTAGAACCCCCCTAGCTATATATTCCAATTTGTCAAAAATTCCACTTTTGACATAACTTCAGGTCACAATTTTTCAAAGCTTTCTGCCACCATGTAAGGATCTTCCTCCATCCTCCGGTTCCAATAACATATTCTCCACTTCCTTCTGAGTCTTCACCAGAAGCATTCTAAAAACCGAAATTCCTAATAACGGTCTATTCATGGTAATTTAGTCTTTCTCTAAAACAATGTAAGTTTTCTCTATAATGTTCAATTCCTTCTGAGCTTTCACCAGCTGCATCTGCAGTGTCCACAGTTCTACTAACAGTCTGTTCAAGGCAATTTTTGGTTTCTTCTATCATATTCCTCAAAATTCTTCCAGCTACTGCCTGATTCCAAAGCTACTTCCAGGCCTTAGATATGTTACTTTAGGGCAGTACCGCATTTCCAAGTACCAAAATCTGTATTAGTCTTTTATTACTACAGAACTACCACAAACTTAGCAGCTATAAATAATATATACTTATAAAAGCAGTATCTGTGGGTCAGGAATCTGGCCTAGAGCCATCTTTGCTATGTCCTCTACTTAGTATCTCAGGCTGAAATCAAGGTGTTGGCCTAGGTGGAGGCTCTGTATGAGAATTTGCTTTCAAATTCATTCACATCATTGGAAGAGTCCAGTTCTCTCTGGTTGTAGGAGTAGGTCTCCATTCACTTGCTGGCTGGTGGCTGGGAGTCACTTTCAACTCCTAGATGTCACCCACATTCTTCAACTTATGGATCTCTCCATCTTTAAGCCAGCAATGTTGGCTGGAATGTTGAATTCTTCTCATATTTTAAATCTCTGACTGCTGCTTTTTCAATTAGGGAGAGAAAACTTTACTTTGAAAGGGTTAGGCCCACCTGAATAATCTCCTTACTTTAAGGTCAACTGATTAGTAACTTAATTACCTCTGTAAAATGCCTTTTTCCAGGTAACATCCCCAATCACAGGAAACACCCCAGAGAGGGTGGATCATGGGAGCCATCTTGGAATTCTAGCTATTACATATTCTTGCAGTGAAAACTCTGTAGAATTCTGCCTATTACATATCCTTGCAGTGACTCTGAGTTTTAATTTCTTTCTGCTTTTTCATTTTGCACAATTTAAAAAAATATGACTTTGCGATCAGGAAAAATACAAAATGATACCACTATTAGTTTAATTAAATCTCTAAAGAAACTTGGAGCTCTCTGCTCATCCGTTTGGAAAGACTACAAAGGGATGACGTACTGATTACAAAAGACAGTGGTCAATTTTCTGAAAGCTGGTTCTGTTATGTTGCAAGCTTTTCCTGCAAACACATGCACACATACATTTCTAATAAAATAGACTTATTGTTATTGAGAACAGGTGGTTTAAAGTTGTGTCCATCTCCTCACTCTACCTACTTTCATAGCAAAATAAATCAAAATGCTGAGGTCCCATTAGGTATAGCCAACTAGCTGCTTTGACTGAAACAGCAGAACAGGATTGCATAATGTAGTTGGTTTTTGGCTTCCCCACTCCTTTACCAAATGTTTATGAACTCCCACTACATGCCAAGCACTTGGGTACAAAGATACAGATGGTACACCTGGAACTCAAATGAAGAGCTCAAAATTTCTCATTTTTCCCTATAGGCAAGTTTCTCACTTCATTTAAATATTTATACTTGAAATATTAACTACCAAATTTTGGAGGGTATTTGAGATATCCTAAAAATGTTTTCACAATTAAACAAAAAGACAACTGCATTCCAACCAATGTTTATTTTCTACTTCTTAAAAAGTTGAAGTTTAAAAAAAAAGGGATTTGGCAAATTGCAATTTTTCTTCCAACAAGACCTTTGGTCAGAATCCCCTGGGCTATTTTGACAAATAAGAATCAAGCAAAAGACTAAAGCTGCACGCTTTTGAAGTCACATACCTTTCAGATCACATCTCTTTGTCATCATCACCTATTCTTTGGAAACATATAGTAGTTACCCCAAATGCCACTTACTTTAAGACCTTCTTGGCTTAACCTTAGCCCAACCCAGCCAACCCTCCAAATCAACCCAGCAGCAACTCTGGAAGACCTTGGAGAAATGAAACACCAGGCTGTTCATGGACTGTTTCCATTAAAGCATACTGCATTTGATAGGGGAAAGATGATTAGTCACTTAGAAGGTCCACCCCTTGAGCAGCGAAACATTATAATGTAGCCTGGCATTTTAACATAACTTCAAATTTCTTGGCTAAATAAATTCCTAACCTTTACATTCAGTTGCTGTTCTCCACCTGCTTACAATTACTCATTCTGCACTACAGCTCTCCTCATCAGAATTGGAGCAGGTGGGAAGGTACTACAAAGAAAAACCCAAACAAATTCAGCAGGTCCTGGAACTGAGGGCAAGCAGGAGGAAAAGCTCAGTCTGACAGATGTCAGTTCTTTCTTTATTCCTCTTTCCTTTTACTGCCTCCCATTAGCTTCCTTCCCTTTCTTCATCTGAGAGATCTTCCTTGCCACCATGAATTCTCAAATGCTGCCCAAATATCCCCAACTTCTCATACTTCTGCTAACACTGGCCCTACAAGTGCTAAACATAGTCATGCTCTGCTTCTAAAGGCTAAAATTTAAAAGTCACATTTACCAAGTGCCTCTTAGGTATCAGGCCCACAGCTGGGCCGTGAGGATAAGGCAGGGAACAAGAACTTGTCTCTGCCTTCCAGGAGATAGAGGGAACAGTCACTCACACAGGGGTCTACCTTGCATTAGGCTTTTATGTGAGAGCATGGAAGAAGTGTGGATTTATCCTGAATTGATGCACTAAGGGAGGTTACATTTCAACAAAACCCCATATACTAGAACAAAGAAAGAAAGAAAGAAAGAAACACTACGAGTCAAACCTCATCAAGTACAACACAACAAGAATTTTCGAAGGATATCTGGGTGTGCATTGAATTTAGGAAGAGAACTGCTTTCCAGGGAACAGTAACAGTGGAAGAAGTATATTTCTAGAAAGAGGTGTGTATAATCAGGAGAAAAGGAGGTCAAGTTTATTAAAGAGGTGCATTGCAGGAGTTTCAGGACATACTATGTATCTGTTTATCTTGGTAAATTCTTTGCTCAGAGAGAAGAAGGAAATATGTAATGAGCTTAGTTCACAAATATGGGAGGCAGAACATGAACCAATGCATTTTTTAAGTGCTTATCTTGGCTAAGAACAATGCAGTGTGGCCTGTTTGCAAGTCATTCAGTAGAATCATAAAGAAAGAACTGGTGAGACCTAGAAGTCATCCTCTTGCCCAACATATTTGTAAAACATTTGAAAAAAACATTCCCTTGCAATGTTATAAAGACTGCTCTTTGTAACATTATTATATGTCCTTCCCATGGAAAGTTCTCCCCACTCAATCTTTTTTTCATTACTAGCAACCAAAGACACATATTTGCAACCTAATTCTAGGGTTGAAGGCCATGAGCTTGAAAGACCATTTTCAAAGTTACATGTTTCAACCTATAATAAAAATGTTTTTTAAAAATGGGCTAGAAATAGCACAGATCCCACAAAGGGTGTGGCAACCCAGGCTCACTGGGGGATTCAGGAATAGGGTGAGAGGAAACTTCACAAAGTTTCCTTTGGAGTCTGGTCTCTCTTCATTCTTCTTTTAGTTATTCCTTGCTCAGTAATGAAATATTCATTATGAGCTTTCTCCATGTCAGCCATTGTACTAGGTGTACTTGGGATATAGAGAAGAATCAACAATTCAACTCAGCACCTCAGGATATTCTTCTTCGTCTAAGGCTGAGAACATGATTATAATACAGTACAAGGAAGATAAACGCCAAGATGGGCACCAAGCCCCAAGGCATACAAAGCAGAGTATGCCTCATTAAGGTGAAGGAAAGCTTCTTGGAAGAAACACTTGAGTTGAATCTTGAAGGTGGAAAATGATTTCCCCAGGTGGAAGAGAGACATGACGGAAGGGAGAAGTATTTACAAAGATCTAGAGACAGGACACCTCAAAAAGTGCTGGGAAGTAAGAATAATCAGAATAGCTCTCTTTTTCCCACCAACCTAATAATTTCTCATAATTCATCCAGGCTGGTATGAACTCACAGGTCCCATTGGGGGTCTATCAGCCACAAAGAACCAACCCAAAGAGCAAAGAGGTATGAATGACCTCTTTGTACAGGCTTTGCTCTTCCTGAGGTGTGCTTCCACAACGGAGCTGTGGGCTGGATAAAAGCGACAATCCCACAGGGAAGGACCAACTGACCTTAGCTTTGCCCTTTGGTAAGCCATAAGGGACAGAATTCTAAGCATCCTGAAGGTTGTCCAGCTGTTGTGTCTGCCTCCCAGATTCCCAGCAAAGACCAGAAGATCCCATGGCTCTTGAGGAAGATCCCAGAAACTGGGCTTTCTTTGGGCATTGGGAAGGATTTCACCTCACACCGGCAGGAGTCACAAGAGAGTTACTGTTTTATTCAGCAGAGTGCCACACATTCTCCAACTGCAAAGGAAAAAGGGACAAGAACTCTAATTTAAGTTCTTAGAAAGTAGGGCAAAATTGCATTACAATGTTTAAAAAGACAAAACAAAGCAGACATTGATAATAATCTGCTTATTAGTCATTAACTTATCTACAGAGTTAAAATTTTTTTTAAAGTTTTAAACAGCTTTATGGACATATAATTTACACATCAGAAGATTCAGTCCCCCCCAAATATTTGCCTCATGTTAAATGTACATCAATGAGTGTCAGTAAAATTAAATTTAAAGCAATCATCACAATCCCATTTTAGAACACTCCCATCACCCCAAAGAGATTCCCTTATGCCTACTTGCAGCCAAACCACTTTTCTACCTCCAGCCTGAGGCAATCACTAATTGACTTGCTGTCTCTATAGGTTTGCCTTTTCCAGGCATTTGATATAAATGGAACCCATAACAATAGGTCCTCTGTATCTGGCTTTTTTCAATCAGCATAATGTTTTTGAGGGTCATCCATGTTGTAGTAGGTATCAGTAATTCATACCCTTTTTTTTTTTTTTTTAAAGATTTTATTTATTTATTTGACAGAGAGAAATCACAAGTAGTCGGAGAGGCAGGCAGAGAGAGAGAGAGGGAAGCAGGCTCCCTGCTGAGCAGAGAGCCCGATGCGGGACTCGATCCCAGGACCCTGAGATCATGACCTGAGCCGAAGGCAGCGGCTTAACCCACTGAGCCACCCAGGCGCCCAATTCATACCCTTTTATTGCTGCATAATATTTCATCATATGAACGTTATGGACATATCACCTTCTATCTATTATAAATATTTGTCTTAAATTCTATTTTACTTGATACTATTAGAGCCATTCTAACTTATTTATGGTTATTGCTTGCTTGCATGATACACACACACACACATAGACACATATATATATTTTTCAAATACTGTATTTTTAAAAGTTCTAGATTTATAGAAAGATTACAAAGATTATAAGTACAGAGTTTTCACACAACTTACATTAATTTTCCCCTATTTTACATTAGTATGGTACATTTGTTAAATTTAATAAACCAATATTGAACACTATTGATAATTCTTCAATCAGATTTTCTCAGTTTTTCTCTAATAACCTTTTTCTGATGCCGTGTGCCATCTAGGATGTCACATTACATTTGCTCATCATGTCTACCTAGGCTCTCCTTGACCATGAGAGTTTCTCAGACTAGCCTTGTTTTTGATGACTTTGATGTATCTGAAGAGTACTAGTCAGGCTCTTTGTATAATGTCCCTCCATTATTGTGTTTTTCTTAGGATTAGACTCGAGTTGTGTATTTTGAGAGGGAAGATCACAGAGGTAAAGTGCCATTTTCATCACATTGTATCAAGTATATATACTATCAACATGACTTATAACTCTTGATGTTGACCTTGACCAGCTCAGGTAATGTTTGTCAGTTTTCTCCACTGTAAAGTCACTCCTTTTTCCCTCCTTTTCATGCTGTATTCTTTGGCAGGAAGTCACTATACACAGCCCAAACCTAAGGAGTAGGGAGTTATACTCCACTGTTTTGAGGCCAGAATATCTGTGTGAACTATTTGGAATTCTTCTATATGAGAGATCTTCCCCCCCCCATTTAATATTTATTCAATCACTTATTTACATCAGTATGGACTCATTGGTACTTATTTTATAATCTGGATTACTATCCAATAGTACTTTACAAATGTGATTGCTTGGATTGTTCTGTCCCCGCCATTGGGAGTTCTTTCATTTAAGCTCCTTTAGATATACTTCCAACACCATGGATGTTTGTTAGCTTGCTTTTGAACAACTTTCTTGCTTTCTGACACTGTAGGATGGTCCAGGTTCATTTTGTATATTTCCCACCCTAGTCCTAGAATCAACCAGTTCTCTAAGAAACCCTGGTTCCTTTTATGGGCAAATGGTATTAGACACCAAGATCTGAGCACTAAGTGTGCTCATTGCTTTTGGAGTGTTACTGTTTCTAGGCCTGCTCAGATGACAGAGCAAGGAAATACATATGTATATACTAATCTGTACATGTACACATTTCTGCATATAAGCATCTGTATTGATGTTAAGCCTAACATGAGTTCATACTAATGCTTCAAACTCTAGTCCATTACCACTTGAATAGTTCTAGCCTTTTCCTTTTGTTTATCAAGGATACATACTGTCAACATGAGTTATCATGTATCAACAATGAGACATCATCTGACATCTGACTCCCACCATCTGAATGGAAGTCTGAATTTACTTAACTGTTCGATTCCAGAATAGCAGTATCCGACTTGTTAAGCTGTATGTCCATGGGAAATAACTCTATCAACTACTGACAATGCGTGTGCATAGTTTCTTTCATCACTATTTTTACAGACTTCATTTATTTCCAGACTTACATAGGTCAGTGCCTCTTACCCAAGCCCCTTCCATGAGGTTGTTCTATGCATTTGAATTACATACAGTTTGATGTACTGGATTCAATCTTGTGATTCCTCTACCCCCTAAATGATTTTTTAATATTTGCACAATTAAAGTTCATTCTTTTTGCTCTAAAGTTTTGACAAATGCATAGTGTCACATATCCACAATTACATTATCACAAAGAATCCTTTCAACACCCTAAAAAAATCCCTGTACTTCATCTACTGAACCTTCCATCAGACCCCTACCTGCTGCCAAACTCTGGAAATCACTCACATATTTACGGTTTCCAGTTTTCTCTTTTCCACATTGTCACATATTAGAATTAAAGAGTATATAGCCTTTTTAAAATGGCTTATTTCACTTTGCATATGCATTTAAAGTTTACCATGCCTTACCACGGCTTCATATATTTTTATCACCAACTAACACTTTATTCTATGAATGTGCCACAGTTTGTTTATCTATCCACCTATTATTAGCTTTTGGCCATTATAAATACAGCTGCTATAAACATTCATTTGCAGCATTTTTAGGACATAGTCTTTAGATCAGTTGGGTGAATACCTAGGAGCACACTGCTGGTTCATAAGGTAAGACTATGTTTAGCTTTGTAAGAAACTGCCAAACTATCTTCCAAGGAGTCTTTTTCTCTTTGATACCCATCAGCAATGAATGAGAGTTCCTGTTGCATCCTTACCAGCAACAGGTATTGTCAGTTTTTTTATCTATGGCCATTCTAATATATGTTTCTTGAATGCTTTTATTTTCAATGTATTTGTTGAAATTTTATTTGGATTTATTTACCTATATATCATGCATTCTTTTGCTTTTCTGTTCTTTATTGCTTTTATTGTATTAAATATTTTCTAGTGGACCACTTAAATTCATTTGCAGGATGCTGTACAGACTGAATGTTTGTGTCCCCCTAATGTGCATATATTGAAGCCCTAACCCTCAGTATGATGGTATCTGGAGGTGGGGCTTTTGTAAGATTATTAAGTTTAGATGAGGTCATGAGGAGGGGCTTCCATGTTGGGATTCATGACCTTATAAGAAGAGGAAAAGAGACCAGAGCTCATTCTCTCTGCCATGTGAGGACACAGCAAGCAGGAAGCCATCTGGAAGCTAGGAAGGAGGTTCTCACCAAGAGGACTTATCCTCCAAAACTATGAGAAATAAATGTCTGTTGTTTAAACCACCCAATAAAGGTATTTTTGTTACAACAGCCTGAGCAGAGTAATACAGAGGTCTTTTAAAATACACACACACACAAATGTATATATAATACACACATATAAATATATATATACATTTAGTTATTTTCTGGCATTATTTCTTTTTTTAAGATTTTATTTATTCACTTGAGAGAGAGAGCATGCACACAAGTGAGCATGAGTGTGTGGGGAAGGGCAAAGGGAGAAGCAGACGCCCTGTTGAGCATGGGCCCAATGCAGGTTCCATTTCAGGACCCCATCACCATGATATGAGCTGAAGGCAGCCGTTTAACCAACTGAGCCATGCAGGTCCTCTGGCATTATTTCTTAAATATTTTTTCTTTCCTTTTCTCTTCTCTACTTCTGGGACACTTATGTTGGATCACTTGTTGGTGTTCCTTAGGTCTCAGAGACTGTTCATTTTTCTTTCTGTAATTTCTTATAATTTTTAATGTATCTTCAATTTCACAGACTCATTTTATTCTGCCAGTTGATATTTGTAATTGAGCCCCTCTTGTGAATTTTTCATCTTAATTATACTTTATAATTCCAGAATTTCTACTTGCTTTTTCAAATCAAATTTCTTCATTTTAATTTCTTTAGACATTCTCTATTTGATGAATAATTGTTATATTTTTGTTTACATTTTAAAATATTAGTTCCTTTATTTAAATATGTTCATAATAATTGCTTTGAAATCTTCCTCTGCTAAGTCCAATATATGGCCCCCTCAGAGAAAGGTTCTATTGATTGCTTTTGTAGGAAAAGCAGAAATTTTACCTCTACTCTCTTAAAGTCTCCAGCTGGGCCTGAGAATTAAACTGATGTAACACACATTAACAAGAGAAATATAAATTTATTTAATGTTAGTTTTATATGACACAGAAGACTTCATAGGGAAATGAAAACCCAAAGAAGCGGCAAAACCTAAATGCTTATATACTACATTGAATAAAGGATGGCAATTATGGAAAAGCAACTAAAATAAATGAGGAGAACAAAGGAATATTAAGAGTTATTTTAACAAGGTTGGTTTGTACAGAATCCACTGAGCCTGACTCCCATTTCTGGCAATGAGGATGTTTCTTTCCTCATGGCATAGGCTGGGCAGTTCTCCCATGGTCGTTTTAACCTCTGCCTTAAGAAGGAAAAAGGGGAAATCAGAGCATCCTTCTTGCACTGGCTGTTTTTTAAGTGCCTTTAACTCAAAATAATCAATATGCTGGGGCGTTTGGGTGGCTCAGTTGGTTAAGTGTTTGCCTTCACATCAAATCATGATCTCAGGGTCCTGGGATGGAGCCAGCATCAGGCTCCCTCCTCTGTGGGGAGCCTGCTTCTCCTTCTCCCTCTCTCAGCCATTCTCCCTGCTTATGCTCTCTGTCAAATAAATAAATAAAATCTTTTTTTAAAAAAATCAATATGCCTTTTCCAACTCAGAGCTTTCAAAGCCTAAGAAAAGGGGTCTCAGTGCTGAAAAGAACATAGAATTATGACATACACGTGGATTTTCTATGACATGGTGCCTAGAACACTTAGTATGTTTATGGGGCAGTACTTTATGAACAAGGTGCCCAAGTTTGTGCTTTGGCTCACATTTAAAAGAAGAAATGGTGATGGAAGCATCAGGTATCCAAGTCCAAATTGTCCTGACCATTTTTGAATCCTTCATTACATTGTCAAGTAAGATCAGAGTAGAACTTTCGACCCATCAGGTTGGAGTTTGGTTCGTTTCATCATCTGTCATGTTGGCATCTGCATAACTCCATCTTCCGTGTATGTTTACATCGGTCTGTGGGAGCATAACACATTGCAAAACATCTAATATAGAAGACCTACAGTTTGGCTTTGGCAGTTATGAGGCGTGATTGTGTTACCTTGCCAAGAATTTTGGTCTATACTTATGTATTCTTCGGTATTGGGCAACCTAATCAGAAGAGCAGCTGAGCTACCCCAGATTATATAAGGGTGGCTTATGAGCTAAGCTGTTAATATCTAGTGATTTGGCAAGTGTCCGTACCATAAGAGTGGGTGCCAAGGCCATCTATGACCTTTGTGAGACATCTTTGAAGATGTCACCTGTGAAACTAAATCAAAGCTTGATTGTAATATTGCCTTGGTATGTCACCTAGGAAGGATCCAGCACCATTCCTGTTTTCTTTTTTTTAAGATTATTTATTTACTTATTTATTTATAGCCCATGTTAGCGGGGACTGGGGGCAGGGAGCAAAGGAAGAGGAAGAGAGAGAAAATCCCAGGGAAACCATGCTGAGCAGGGAGTCCAACATGGTTCAATCTCAATACCCTGAGAATATGACCTGAGCCAAAATCAAGACTCAGACACTCAAATGACTGAGCCACCCAGGTGCCCCACCATTCCTGTTTCCAACACAGAGGGGAAAACTCCCTTCTAATGACTTCACCTGAGCAAAGAACCATCCTTGAGAATCTATAGAGGCTTTCATGACCCATCAACACAACAGAATGCCAAACAGAGTAGTATTATTTTCTTGGTTGTGGAAATCATACCCTGTCATACATCCATTTCCAGAGCTGGTTCACACTGGCAGAACAAAAATCAGCTCAGGTTCTTTTGCATGATCTAGATGTTGATACAACCAATAACCAAACTAGTTAGTTAAAGTGGTCAGTGTTTGGAAAACCAGTATAAGGGAATGTTAGATCTATGTTTGACCTGTTGAGAAAACAGTAAGGGTTAACACAAGGGAGAAACTTTGAGAGAAAGGCCATAGTGGAGGATCAGAGGGAGAAAAGGTACCACTGAGATAAGCAATCTTTAGTTATCTTTAATTAAATGGCAAAAAAAATGGGAGGCTGCATTAAAAGTAACAGCATTATTTTAATTTGTTTCATTTCGGTTTTTTGTGGATTAGAAGATTTAGTGGGGGTAGAAAATAGGTGGAAATACAGTTTGCTAATCCTGTTCTTGGGGAAAGATATCTACTCTGTGATGTCATATGCTTCTTAAACTTGGGAATTAATCCTAGAAATCCTTGCTTCAAGGTCACCTGTAGGAATGCTCTTCCAGTTGTCTTGGGAATGCTGATCTGGGTTTAGTTTGGTGCACATATGTACACAAATCAGGAGGATTTTCCTGTCATTTTTAAGGCAGCCTAAGTGGTTACCAATACTTCTTAATAAGGTCCTTCCCAGGGAGATGACGGTGTGTCCTATCTTTTAAAAACCTTGTTGTATACCCAATCTCCTGTTGGAAAGGGAGGGTAAAACTCATCTGTTATTTGGATGTCATGACTTTTTTACCTGTTGATGATCTGTCCCAAGAATACTAGCTAATTCTTGCATATAGCTAATCTTAACATCACATTGCTCACCTCAGTCCCCATAATGTTCACTCAATCTAGGAATGGAAGCTTAGAGATGCTAGTAGGCATAGGGTGACCCAACATTATCTTTTAAAAGGGGATAAGCCATGTCCCCTATATGGACTATTCTAGATTTTTATAAGGACAAGAGAGGATGTTTAAGTCCATTTTCTGACAGACTTTTTCTAAAGTCTTCTTTATGCCTTGATTTTTATGTTCCACTTGCTCCAAGGATTGAGGATAGTACAGGGTATGGAATTTCAATGAGTATCTCAAAGGTTTTGCAAGCAAATGGCTTGTTTCTGCTGTCAAATGAGTTCCTTGATCTGATTCAATCCATAACAGGCCAAAACAAGGAATAATCTCAGTTTTTCATTTCTTTCCCACTCTGTGGCATCAGCACATATAGTTACATAGATTTCAGTCCATCCACTAAACACATAGACAAGTAACGCACAGCTTATGTAGCCATGTAGCCTATAGCTGGAGACAAATTTATAAAACCCATTTAGGAGTACCCCAAGAGGCAATGTGGGCCCCGGAAGACTTCCTGAAGCACATTGGTTTCTTCTAAAAATCTGATGAGGTTTATAAGTAGTACACTGGGCAATAATTTGGTCAGAAACTTTGTGGATGCCAGAGCAGAACCAATTATCTTTTAATTCCATGACTATCTCCCATCTGAAGGGAGATAAATGCAAAGCAAAAGTTCGAAAGAAAGGGGACCACAGAAGTCCGTTTAGCCCAATGTATAATCTGTCTAATTGTTTGGCGCCCTTTTTTTTTTTTTTTTTTTTTTTTCCAGCATAACAGTATTCATTATTTTTGCACCACACCCCGTGCTCCATGCAATCCGTGCCCTCTATAATACCCACCACCTGGTACCCCAACCTCCCACCCCCCATCCCTTCAAAACCCTCAGATTGTTTTTCAGAGTCCATAGTCTCTCATGGTTCACCTCCCCTTCCAATTTCCCCCAACTCCCTTCTCCACTCTAAGTCCCCATGTCCTCCATGCTATTTGTTATGCTCCACAAATAAGGTTTGGCGCCCTTTTGTACTCATTTGTCTTTTTCAGATTTGGGGACATTTGAATATCAGTCACGTTTACAAATTGGGTGGTGAAAGATAGGGGTTCTATTTAGGCTACATGCTTCACAGCTTTGTCAGCCATACATTCCCCAGCGATACGGTATCCATTTCTTTATATGAGCTGAACAATGAACAGTTTTAGAAGGGAGGTGCGTATTCTGTAATAGGACTGAATATGCCCACTGGCAGTAGGAGTGCTGATAGTATAATTGACTCAAAAAGCATGTCTGCTTCAGACTCTCTCTCTCTCTCTCCATCCCACTCTCTTTCTCTCTCTCAAAAAACCAAAACCTTAAAAACAAAGCAAAACACATGTCTATAGTCAGTGTAAATAGAGGCAGTTTTTCCTTTCATCAGCATGCAGGCTTTTGTAAGATCTGTAAGGTTAGCAATTCAGGCTGATTTTACGGTAGGCAAAGAATATTCCCCGTGTTTCATGTGGGGAACCTAAGGCATAGCCAGTTATTACGTCTTCCCAGAAATGTCATTTACAAGAGCCATCGCAAAATGGAAGTAAGTCTGGGTTGTTTAAGGGGTATCTAAGAAGTTTTCTGGTGGCTTTGGGACCAATTCCATAGTTGAAAGGCAATCACATGGAATCGTCAGGAAGCAACAGAAGAACAGCCAGATTTAAAGTGTTACAACGATGGGACGCCTGGGTGGCTCAGTTGGTTAAGCAGCTGCCTTCGGCTCAGGTCATGATCCCAGCGTCCTGGGATCGAGTCCCACATCGGGCTCCTTGCTCGGCAGGGAGCCTGCTTCTCCCTCTGCCTCTGCCTTCCACTCTGTCTGCCTGTGCTCGCTCTCGCTCGCTCTCTCTCTGACAAATAAATAAATAAAATCTTTAAAAAAAAAAATAAAGTGTTACAACGATGTAAGACGATGGAAGGACTGTTAACAGAGGCTTGTTCATACACCGTCAGGGGCCACGTAGGGAGATGCTGTCTTATGTACTTGTCAGAGAGCAGACACAGCCTGGGGAGCCTAGAGGCCAAGAGGGGAGCCTAATGTGAGAGTACTGGCCTTGGCAATGAGGGCAGCTGCCACAGCTACCACAGCCGCCACACACAGGCACAGAACCATGCCTGCTGCTCCTGGGTCCAACTGAGATGGGAAATATGCTTTAGGACTTATCTGAGAGGTAAAATGTTGTCCTGCAAAAATCCCTTTATTTTCATGGCAGTATCGGTGAAAAGGTTTGTCAAAATGAGGTAAGTTGAGAGCTGGGGGTGTGACAATGAAGCCTTTTGGGCTTCAAAGGAAATTAATGACTTTGGGGGCCAGGAAATGGGCTCTGAGGTAACATGGAGGGCGAGCATACGCACAGGGATTTAGCAAAAGCAGTGAAGTTAAGAATCCATTGGTGGCCATAGCCAGCTGCCCTTGGAGATGTGTGTAGTTTGAAGGAGAGGGATGGACAAAATTGACTCATGTCATTTTGGAGTGAGCTTTTTGAGTCCCCTGAGAGAGTTCATGTCCTAAGTAGGTCACAGTTGTTTGTACCCATTAAAGTTTAGACTCTGGGAGGCTTTCTGGCTGCTTTCCGTCAGTGCCTGCCTTTAGGAGAATGAGGGAGTCAGTAAGAAGATTCTGTGCAGTTTAGTTACAGAGTAAAAGCTCATCAATATACTGAACAAGTGTAGAGCCTCAGGTAAAGGCTACAGAATCTAAGTTGGCTTTAAGGACATGGGAAAATATTGAGGGAGACTCAAAATATCCCTGAGGGATGTGAGTCTCCAGGTCAACTGTCGCCCTCTGAAAATAAATGCAAAGAGAAATCGCAAGAATGCGATGGAACTGAAAAGAAAGCTTAGCAGACATCAATTACTGTAAACCAGGCTGAGTCAGCAGGAATGGAGGTAAGAATGTTAGCTGGATTAGAACAACAGGTGGCGAGATACTATAAAGGAGTTTATGCTCTTAGATCTTGTACAAATTGATCAATTTCAATTTCATTCCCATTTGAATAAAATCCCCCTCCTCTTCCTACTGGCAAGATTAAGATGTTACCATGTAAGAAGTAAAGGTAAGCACACCCTGCTCTCAAAGAGTCTATTATATGTTCAATTCCTAATTCAGTGTCTCCTAAGGAGGGTACTGGGCTACTGGTGGGAAAAGTTTGTTCTTTTTCTAGGCAAATGTGCACAGGCTCTGCACTCACTCAGTGCAATGCAACCTCATTTGCATGTGAGGCCCGGAGAGTAGTTGGGACACATTTTAAAGTAGGATTCTCTTCAGAGGATTTTAAATTGAGATGGGTTTTCATTAAGGAAAGTAGCAAGCCTGAAGTTTAGTCTGAGGGCGGGGAAATAAAAAAGCCTTTCTTGTGGTGGCATTAAAATTACATACCAAGGCCTCCTGTGGGACTCCATCAGTTAAGCGTCTGAGCCTTCCGCTCAGGTCATGATCCCAGGGTCCTGGGATTGAACCCCCCATAGGGCTCTGGACTCAGTAAGGAGCCTGCTTTTCCCTCTCCCTCTGCCACTTCACCTGCTTGTGTGTTCACTTGCTCTTTTTTTTTCTCTCTCAAATAAGTGAATTTTTTAAAAAGTTACATATCAAGGGCAAGCAGAGAAAGACAACTATCATATGATCTCCCTGATATGAGGAAGTGGTGATGCAACATGGGGGCTTAAGTGGGTAGGAGAAGAATAAATGAAACAAGATGGGATTGGGAGGGAGACAAACCATAAGTGACTTTTAATCTCACAAAACAAACTGAGGGTTGCTGGGGGGAGGGGGTTTGGGAGAAGGGGGTGAGATTATGGACATTGGGGAGGGTATGTGCTTTGGTGAGTGCTGTGAAGTGTGTAAACCTGGTGATTCACAGACCTGTACCCCTGGGGATAGAGTATTATGCCTCCATCAGAAAGGATGAATACCCAACTTTTGTAGCAACATGGACGGGACTGGAAGAGATTATGCTGAGTGAAATAAGTCAAGCAGAGAGAGTCAATTATCATATGGTTTCACTTATTTGTGGAGCATAACAAATAGCATGGAGGACATGGGGACTTAGAGTGGAGAAGGGAGTTGGGGGAAATTGGAAGGGGAGGTGAACCATGAGAGACTATGGACTCTGAAAAACAATCTGAGGGTTTTGAAGGGACGGGGGGTGGGAGGTTGGGGTACCAGGTGGTGGGTATTATAGAGGGCACGGATTGCATGGAGCACGGGGTGTGGTGCAAAAATAATGAATACTGTTATGCTGGAAATAAAAAAAAATAATAAAATAATTTAAAAAAAAAAAAAGTTACATATCAAGGGGCACCTGGGGGGCTCAGTGGGTTAAGCCTCTGCCTTCAGCTCAGGTCATGATCCCAGGGTTCTGAGATGGAGCCCCACATCAGGCTCTCTGCTCAGCGGGCAGCCTGCCTCCCCCCACCCGCCCCCACCTGCTGCTCTACCTTCTTGTGATCTCTCTGTGTCGAATTAATAAATAAAATTTTTTTTAAAAAAGTTACATATCAAATCTCTACCTAAAAGATCGCTGATGAGGATTCAGAAATAAGACAGACAGGAAGAGTGTTAAGAGGCACTAAGAATATTGGGGTGGTCTGAGATATGGGTAATGGAATACACAGTCCAGAGACTCTAGCAGCCTGAATCCAATCAGAGGTGACAGCAGTAATCCCAGGTGTCAGGTAAGAAGTCCAGTTTCCAATCCTCTATTTTAAGTTGAATAGTAGGTTCTGGGGTGTGACTAAGAATGAGCTGATCCCATCAATTGATGGAGTATCATCCTACAGGAAGAGAAAAATGCACCTTCTGAGGATGCTGGTGCTTAGGGAAACTGTTTGAGCTTCCTTTCATTTAAGTTCAGGAAAATTGTTCTTCCAAGGTCCTAGGTTTTTTTTACAGTATCTGCACAAGTCTGAAGCAACAGGGAAGGCTCTGTGGTTGGTGAGAAAAACAAGTGGACACTGAGTTACTCTTGAGTCGTCATTTTTGTTCCTGTCAAGACTCAATATGTACAGGAAGGACCACTGATTTTAATTTCTTTTTGTCTTGTTTCCCTGCAAGCTACTTTCAAACAATTGTGTAACTGTATCAATAACGATACTGAGAGACTGGCCTACCCAGACAGAGACACTATTTTGGATTTGTCTCTTTATATGAGAGAGACCAAGGCAGAAACTAAAAGATTTCTATATTCTGGGACTTCTGGGTTTAATGTAAGATTTGTATAAAGTGTATTACAAAGGTCTTAGGATGTTCCCTTTCCTTTTGAGTGTATAATGTAACCTTAAACCAATTACCTTAGGGGAAAACGTCTCTCTTACCCCCACCCCCGGGGCCTGAATGTTGGCCTGGCTGAATATCACTTGCAGAAGAGTCTGGGAGAAGTTCTGGTCGTGTGTTTCCTCTCTTGGGGGTGATTTTCTTCCCAAGGCATCTAGCTTGTCTGATAACTACCATATAACCATAGGTGGGAAGAATATTCCCAAATAGCCAGCCAAGTTCCCTATGAGTGGAGCTGTGAAAGGCCACTAATCTTTCTAACTCCTCTCTAAATTTGGTAGCATCTTCAAGAAGGAGAGGCAAAACAGCTTTCTTGGGAATTTAAAAGATCTGCTGCTATCTAGGGTAAATGAATTCTTTGTAGTGGGGGTCTAGGATATATACTCGCAGGGTTGTGCACTGCATAGGAAGGCCTAGGGTTGATTGAGTTTGATTCCTGGGCCTCTGGAAGTAGGAGGAGGTATAAAATATGGCAAATTTATTTTCTGGCCGTTGGTATTTATACAAATAACCTATATATTCCAGGCCTGGAGATTAGGCCAGAGGGCTCTCTGTAAATCTTGTAGGGAAAAGCAAGTTAATGCAAGCGGCTAGAGGTTTAAGAGATTTTAAGGGCAAACTGAAGGAGTTTTGAGAGTTAATGGAATTTGCTAAGGAGAAAAGGTCAGATTTTAAGAAGGGGTGTATGAGGGTGGGGCTCAGAGACTCAGTAGATCATCTGAAGGTTCAGGGACAAGAAGTTGGGGGCATAGGGAGTATAGATGGGTGGAGAAGGAAGATTTATTGTGAGTGTGGATTTTAACTTTTTTTGTTTTTATTTATTTAACGACAGAGTGCATGAGCTGTAGGGAAGGACAGAGGGGGAGAGAGAGAATCACAAGCAGGCTCTGTGCTCAGCAATGAGACTGATAAGGGCTCAATCACATGACTGAGCCAAAATTAAGAGTCAGATACCTACGTAACTGAGCTACCCAGCCGCCCCTTAAATTTTAAGTCTGATAAGGCTAGCAGCTACAAACTTTTGTGTCCTCTTTTTAATTTGATCTTCCCACAAATTCTGATAAGACATTTGTTTAGTATGAGAGCTATCTCAAATTTTTTCAAATATACGTTTTTCCAGTTCAAAGGATCCATTATCAGCCCATTGACAAGTGAGATCTTCAAGGTTACATTTGTTTCCATAGTGACTCAATCCGATATCCGTTTTTACAGAAAGACCCAAAGGTCACTTTCCAGGCATGAATGTAAAATGTAGCCCCCAGGATCCAAAAAGTTCACTTCCAGAGAGACCCTAAGAAAGCAAAGATCTTCCTTGTCACAAGGAGTAAGAACCGTGTTTGTGAAAATGGTGTCTCCAATGTCCCACAAGAATGTGAAAATTGCTCCAGTCCCAGACCCCCTCACTTGTGACACAGGGTTCTCAGTACTTGGACGGGGCTTGCACCACACTAATAAGACAATAAAGGTTGAGATGATAAAGGTCCTTTAGGGACTGGGGCCTTTTGTTAAGAGCAACTGCCCTGAGCACTGGCATGGTTGAACGAAGAATGCTTCCTGTCACTTCTTGTCAGTCCGCAGCCTCTTGACCGGCCATTTGATGCAGACGCAACACCTGTGCCCCACTGCTGGCAGAGACCAGAGAAAAGAGTCTCCGTAGTCACAAACTAAGATTCAGGACGGGAAACAAGGGGAAAGGAGAATCTCAGCCAATTGTTGTTGGGTTTTTAATTTGTGACCTACAGCCAAGTTTTTCTGAACAGGATGCTGACCCGGCGAGAAGTGTAAACTCACCAGCTCAGACAACAGGCTTATCGGATCTATGCCTGCGTTTTACCCTGATTCTCCACTTTATGACAAGGGAGACCAAAGACAGAAACAAAGGAAAACAATGACCATCTCTGGGAGGAAGGGGAGCCATCAAAAACAAGAGCACTCAGACAGTATGAGAGGTGTTAGTCCCCTAGAACTAGCTTACACAAATGTTTCCCCTGACGATCTGAACTTGGAAAGAGAAAAAGACAAGGGGAGACTCTTTCACTCTCATCTGACCAGAACCTACAAGCAGAGATCTGGGAGCGTAAGAACCTACTGCTGACTGGGTCAGTGTCCCAGGCTCTGTCTGGGGTAGCCTGGCCCCAGAGTGAGCAGTTTCCCAGCCAGTACAATCCACCCTCACCTCCAGAAACTGCCCAGGAGGCAAAAGCTTTTTCCTCTACCCTCTTAGGGTTTCTGGTTGGGCCTGAGAATTAAATTTACATACAACCCATTAACAGGAAGAAAGCATACACTTTATTTAATGTTAGCTTACATGACATGAGCACCTTATAAGGAATGAAGACCCGAAGAAGTGGCAAAACTTAAATGCTTATATACTGAGTTGAACAAGAATGGCAATTGCAGAGAAGTAAAATAAATAAGGACACTAAAAGAACATAAGAGTTATTTTAACAAGGCTGGTTTGTACAGAATTCTCTTGACCCTGACTCTCATTTCTGGTGATGAGGTGGTTTCTTTCCTCATGGCATACGGAGGGCAGCTCTCCTGTGGTCGTTTTAACTTCTGCTGTCAGGAGGAAAAGGGGGAATCAGAGTGCCTTTCCTGCACCTGCTGTTTTCAAATTAAACTGAAAATAATCAATATGCCAAGATGGTATATTTTGGGGTGGCACGCCCTGAACCGCTTCATTTTTCTTCCTGTGTATGGTCACACTTTCCTGGGTTTAGATTTTTTGTTTTTCTTCTCCTTTTTTTTTTTTTGGCATATAATTTTTTAAATTGGAAATTTTTACATAGTATATTACAGCAACTCTGGATTCGTATGCCCTCAAGGGGTAGTTGTTGTTGCTGAATTTTTTTGTTTAATGACTTGCCTGGATTAACTCTGTAGAGTCTTTCTTCCCAGCAGCATGCAGCAACCGATGTCTGCTCGGGTTTTTTATAAAACTTATTTTTGTTTTATTTTTAAGCCTGGCTCCGTAGGGGTCAGCACAGCTTCCTGGTCAGCCAACAACTGATCAGAGGTTTTATATAAACATCTTGTAAGGCTCCCAGTCTTTGCCAACCGAGATGTGTGTATTTAAGGAGCGTTCCCAAAGTTCAGGAAGCTTCCTCTGTCTGCATATGCAAGGCTTCACATTCATCAGAGGCAAAGAGATAGCCAGAGCCTTGTCTGATCTTTCCTCAGTGTGAGGACAGCTGGGAGCATATACATACAGTCTTCCAAATCACCAGGGGTTGGTGAAGGGGTATCAAGGCCTGCTATCACTATCTCAATCTGTGGATTTCCCTTTGAATTTTTCTGACTGGTCTGTCAGTCTGCTTACCCAAGCAGAATTGTGACCGCAGGCTAGCTGCAATATTGGCCTTCTTAAATTGTTTGCTATCATTTCTAGAGTTGCCTATCATTTATGACAATATCCTTGGGTATCTGTGCTCCACTCCAAAGCAAACCAGTCCCCTCTGGTAAAGAGGCTGCCAGTCCTCACAGCCTGCCATGTCCTGGTAAAAAATTACTGAACAGCAGAGCTGGAATGTGGAATGGCAGAAGCCCCAGGATAAAATGCCACAGACTCCCACCATTCTCACTGCTGCTTAGGGTTTTTCTTGAATAATTACCTCTCACATGGATGCCTTTGGTCAATTTTCAAAATGCTAAAATGGTTGTTTTTGACAGATTTGTCTGGTTTTGTATTTGCTTTTTGGGGAGACAACTGGCCTATCTCCTTACTCAATCATTCCAGAAGTCCTATCTCAAGTCAAAAATTTTGCTTTGGGTCAGAGGTCATTGTAACATTTCATTACGACACATGAAAAATGAAAAGATATGCAAAATGTATGGGAAAAATTATTAATGAGAGATACAATGTCTTTAAATAAAAAATTAATATCAAAAAGAAAGCTTTATAGATCCAATGGAATTTCATTAAAATATCAGAGGATTCTCTTTTTTTCTTTTCTTCTGAGAGAAAAAGAGAATGTGAGGGCAGGGGTGCAGAGGGAGAAGAGAGAGAAAATCACAGACATGGGCTCAATCCCATGACCCCAAGATAACGACCTCTGCCAAAATCAAGAGTTGGACACCCAACAGACTGAGCCACCCAGGCGCCCCCATTACAGGGATTCTTAACAGAACTTGGTAAGAATAAGCCTATGATAAAAGTCAGAAAGCCCACAGATTGCAGTAGGCAAAATTCCAAGTATGACTTCCAATGATCCTTATCCTTATATCATATCCTTATATCATATTCTCCCCCTTGAATGCGGTCAAATATGAGAAAATATTCTTCTTATATGATTATGTTGTATGATGTGGGAAAATGGAGATTATCTGAGTAAACCTAATCTAATCAAATGAGCCCCTTAAAAACAGAGAATTTTCTCTGGCTGGTGGGAGAAGAAGAACTCAGAGACTGGAAACACAAGGAGAATCTGACATGCAATTGCTGGCTTTGAAGATGGAGGGGACCACATGCCAAGGAATGTTTTTAAGTGGCCTTGAGCTGCTAAGAGTACTTCCAGGTTCATGGTCAGAGAACTGGGGATATCAGTACTGTAGCCACAAGGAACTGAATTCTGCCAACTACTTGAGTAAGCTTGAAGGCAAATTATTCCACAGATAAGAGCCCAGTCCAGCCAACACCTTAGTTTCAGCTACAACATTTAAGAAAACCCGGCTGAACTGGATTCTGATCTACAGAGTGGTGAGATAATAAATGGTGTTGTTTTAAATCACAACATTTGAGGTAACTTGTCATGTAACTAATACATTTTTATAAATTTTGAATAAAATTTTATAAATTTTGATATATGATAGAGATAACTTTTCAGATCATTTGTGAAGGGGGGTCTATTTAATGAGTAATTCTAAGACAAATGATCATACATAAAGGAGAAAAAAAACTGGATCTCTGCTAAAAATATGACAAACAAATAGAAATCTTTAAACATTTATATAACGTTTTAAAAGTACTTCATGAATCTGGGTTAAGGAATTCCTTACAGGAAAAGATTGAAAATTCAGGTACGTAAAAAATTAAAATTCTATTTATCAGAGGAAGGTCAACATTTAAAAATTAAAAAGCAAGGAAGGAAAAGACAAGAAGTCTGAAAGGCACATGTGTATGGCGTCTCGAGAGTCATGAGAGAAGCATGTTTGAAGAAAGAAAGGAAGTTGCCATCTGTGTTCAATTCTACTGAGAGGCAGATTTAGAGGAACACAGTAAAGCATACGCTGGGTTTGACGACACAAAGAACACTGGTGAACAAAATAAGAGCAGTTTCAACTGAGCATGAGAAAACCCAGGGTAGTGCATGAACTGCTTATTCCTCATCCTTCCAGAAAAAGGCACACCTTCCTAAATGCCCCAATATCCTGGCACTTGCATAGTCATAGCTCCCCTCAAATCCCTAAAGACAGTAGAGATACATTTCTATTTGGCTTTTATTCTATAACAGAACAAGTATCATTATGGCCTGTTTCACAATTTACTTAGCTGATTCCATGTGCTTCTGACAATTCTAGCATTTCTCTGAAAGTTCTCCATCTCTGGGAAGATAAGAAAGAGAGAAGCTATAACAGAACTATGACAATCTCTATAGTCAAAATAGGTCTTTATTGCTTCTAGTCAGCCTGAGCTTTCTGGAGTGTCAAGGGACAGACATCTGAGGTGGTCCAGCCAGTACTAAAATCCTACACCTCATACGTGTGTACGCAGCACACACATACAAGAAAAAAAAAAAATAAACCCACAAAAATAAAACCCTGAAATGAATCTTCCCCCTTACCCTTTCTTACTCTCATTGTACCTTATGAGGCTGACCTAACTAGTCATTTTGAACCCCCTACTTCAATAAAAAGAAGTCAGGCTAGGAAGATGGAGGGCACAGGAGTAGAAGGCCCTATTCCTGTGTTCCCTAGGGAGGGCCTGTACCTCAGCCCAGGCAATCCTGAAAATACTCCCCTTCCTCAGAATTACTCTCCTCCAGCAAAAATAGCTCCTAAACACAGAAGCTCTGGATATGCAAAAGGATTTCAAAATTTCACTAATGAAGATTATAATTAAAATATTTAAATGGGTTTTTAATTTTCTTTCTGGGCTCTGCTATTTCCTAGTCCTCTCCAGGAGCTGCTATTGTTCAATCCTGACAGAATTCTCTGTTAAAAATTATAGCCTGCTGCCTTTCAGCATCTTCATTAAAATGCAATGCTGCCAGATATATCTGCATGCATATGAATGAAGCATCTATAGAATAATTAAGTCATGAATAACACATTGCTGAGCACGGCTTTTCCTGAATAGGGAAAGAATGTTATTTATGAACCCAGAGATTTTATATTATATGAAAAAATAATTGGCAATAATAAGTATTATTTGAGGACTCATTAATTTAAATTATGATTACCCTGTTATAGACTCCATTTTTAATAAAATGGCCATTTACATTGGAAAATGGATGTGAATTTACGTGCTATTTTTTTTTCATTTTGCTCACAAGGCCACCCGAAAGCTTTCTGGCAATGAGGATTGCATAATTGGAGAATCTTCTTTTAGATCTATTATAAACAAAAGGTCATTAGCATCACAGCAACTTTACAGGCCTGGGTTCAAACTCAGAGCAACCTATCAATGGGGAAACATAGATAATCTTCTTAAGCAGTTCTTAGGCTTTTTCAAGGAATATTGTAGAAGGAAAACTGAGTTCCCCTGAATTCAGCCCTCCCCCCACACAGTGTGTTTGAGCCATGAAGCAGTTCTTCTAGGAAAGGTCCCAGCTTAGCAAGGACCATATTCCAGAGTTAATTGGTGCTTTAGTTTCCGTTGTGTGTCGTGTTTAGCTCTATGCCGTCCTAAGACCTTTAGCCATGGTGCACTGTGTGTGAAGTCCCAGAGGCAGAAAGAGTAAGAGACAAGGCAGAAGGAAGGGGGTTACAAGGTGTTAAGGTGAAAAGAAAGAGATGACACCTCTTCCTTCTTGTCCTCCCTCTAGTCCCTTGGTTGTCTCTTTCTTGGTCATAGTTCTTTGTGATTCATCTCACATTTGGCCTTTTTCCTTCTTTCCAGCAGCCAGCATATGCAGCACAGGGACACTAAGCAAGGGGCAGGTCAAATGCCAACAGAACAAACAACTTCTGACATCTAGTGCAACCCCCTCCGCACACCCCTCCCCATCACACACACACACCTGGGACAGCCAAAGATGTGCTTCAAATCTTGGGCACCTGTTTGCTCCTTTCCATTTTCCGATCTGCTCTTCTCTTTCTGTGTCTGGATTACAGCAGCTCCCATTCCAGCACCCCTGCCCACCATCTCTCATGTCCCCACCCACTGCCCCACCTTGCCTTTCCATCCTCCACATCCCATCCAATACAAGTGCCTGCCCCAAACCATCTCTGACTATGTCATTACACTGATAAAAATCTAGCAGTGGCTTCCCACAGCACAGAGGATCAATTCCAAACCACTCAACATGGCCCAGACGCCCTGAAGAACCTGGCCCCAGACAGCCTCCCTCCCATTCACATGGTCCCTTCTCTCTAGTCTACCTGAATTACTCACCGTCCCTTGAGTTCATCATCTTTCACCTCCCCACACGCACGGTTCCTCTGACTGGCATCTGTTCCTGCTTAAACAGTCAACTTCAATGCCCTGCTGTCCTGCAAGCATTCCCTGACCATCCCCACTCCGGCTGGGTGTGATGTCCCCTATGGTGCCCCAGGTATCACATTTATGCCTCTAGGAAAACAGTCTCTTACAACACAATCCTTGATTTGCAATTATCTGTTTTCCCCACTGGAGTACAGTCTCCTTGAAGGCAGAAAAGTATTTTGTTCAACTTTGTATTCCTATCGCTGGTACCAGTGCATAGTTATAAAAGTTTCTTGAATGAAAGAATGAGCCTTGTATAGGACAATGGAGAATGAGGGAGGAGCTGTCACCTTCTGACTTATAAGGCAGCGAATAAAACCATAGGTTCTTGGAGATCAGAAGACTTGGGTTTACACTTTGACTCTACTGCTTAAGGAGTGACAATAAACTATCTTGTTCCTCTGAACCTTGGTTTCCTAATCTGTAGAGTACACACACACACACACACACACACACACACACACACACACCGACATCTCATAGTTATTCTGAAGATTAAACTAAGTGAAAGAATGTAAGTATTTAGTGGGAGGCTTGGCACATAGAATGCAACCGGTAATGGTAGCTATTAGTATTCTTGTTACTATTTTTATTTCAATTAAAGCATAGTCAATAGAAAATTTAAAAAGCCATTTGGGGTGGGGTAAGATGTGTTCACCGTCTTTTTTTTTAATATTTTTTATTTATTCATGAGCGAGAGAGATCACAAGTAGGCAGAGAGGCAGGCAGAAAGAGAGGGAAGAAGCAGGCTCCCCGCCGAGCAGAGAGCCCGATGTGGGGCTCGATCCCAGGACCCTGAGATCATGACCTGAGCCAAAGGCAGAGGCTTTAACCCACTGAGCCACCCAGGTGCCCCTTAAAAGTTCATTATATTGCTGAAATAGAATCCTAGACCCCCAGGTAATCTGTAACAAAATATAACTAGAACAGCATAAGCAGGCTGGCAGACAGACCTTATTTTGCTACTCCCTCTGGTTCTTCCTCAGTCATGGTGTGGTTGGGAGACGGATCCTTGACTTTAAGTGTAATAACTAAATCACACCTCTTTTAGTTTGTTCTCACATTCACCTCATTCATACCTCACAAGAGGCATGTGCTTAGCACTAAGTGAGGAGTTGAAACAGCACAGAACACTAGAAGATATCCTGACGCCGACTCAGAAGGTCTGGCTTAACCATGGCTTTCACAAACGGTGTGACCAGACCAAGACACATCTATTCGGCTTCTGTTGTTTCCTCACCTACAGAATTTTAAAAGTAGATCATCTGACCCTAAGGTTCCTTGCACCACCTAAATTATAATTACAAATAGAAGTATGGACCCTATCCTACAAAAAAAAAAAAAAAAAATGTACTTTTGATGGGGCTAAATTAGTGAAGTATAAGTGACCTGATTTTGCCCACTTGGTCTGCTCTCCCTTTGCTATCATGGTATCGCTAGACTCACACTTAGATTTCATGTAATGGAGTCCCCGGAATGTGGGAGGTGTAGAAAATACAAAAGCTGACTGGGTGGTTATCTGGAGGAGAGCAAAAGCAGCTGCAAAATCATGGAGCAGGTGGGCGGAGAGGAAGAGTGGGAGGAGATTGAGAAAGAGTGTAGAGACAGAATGGCATACATAGGGAAAAGTTCCTGGGTGCTACAGGAGGTAGCCAGGGATTCTCATGAGTTGTCGTTGGATATAATCTCCAGTCCCATTTATGTCCTTCTAGAAAAGCAAGTAAAACAGATCCAGGATTGTACTTCCCTGAACGCAGCACCTCCTTTAAGATTGGACCAAATGAGTCACAGTGTAAAGGGACTGAGAAAGGAGCCAACTGGAGCACCCATGGACATGTGTGCCCCGCACCTGCGTCCAACTTTCAGGGTAAAGAAGATCAGTGAACTATGCTTGGGGTGCCTGCAGAGCACTTTTTTTTCTTTTTATTTATTTTTTTTTAATTTTTTATTTTTTTATAAACATAAAATGTATTTTTATCCCCAGGGGTACAGGTCTGTGAGTCGCCAGGTTTACACACTTCACAGCACTCACCACAGCACATACCCTTTAAAATTACATTTTTGGCCTTTCAGACACAAGGAAAAGAGAAAAGTGATGAACTTCATCATTGTCCAATGGTAAGATGGTCAGGCCTAATGAAATCAACACAACTAAGCAAGCTTTTAATATTGTTGATGGGAAATTATTTTACAAACATGTTGGGATTACTCAGAAAGTTTACCTTTCTCTTTTTGTTTGAACAGATGTTAATAAAGCAAGTAGCATGGTCTCTACTTAAAGAAGGGTAAGACTACCTTTTTACCCAACATCGCTTATCTTTTCAGCTGGATTTTTAAGGAAACTATCAGATAAACAACATGTACAAAGACATTGAATCTGATTAATTTAGGGAACCATAAATAATTTAGTTAGGCTAATAGCAGGTAGTGGTCCTTATCATGTCTGCTTAAGAATTTATTTATTTAGGGGCGCCTGGGTGGTACAGAGGGTTAAGCCTCTGCCTTCGGATCGGGTCACGATCTCAGGGTCCTGGGATCGAGCCCCGCCAAGAAGGGAGCCTTCTTCCCCCCACCCACCCCCCTGCCTATTTGTGATCTCTCTCTCTGTCAAATAAATAAATAAAATTTTTAAAAAAGAATTTATTTATTTAGAGAAAGAGTACAAGAGCACAAGTAGGGGTAGGGAGAAGGAGAGAAGGAATCCCAAGCAGACTCTGTGCTGAGTGCACATAGCCTGACACAGGGCTCAACGTGGGGCTTGATCTCACAACCCAGAGATCCTGACTGAGCCGAAATCAAGAGCAGGACGCTCAACTCACTGAGCCACCCAGGCGCCCCATTAGGATCTGCACTTTAGAAAGATCATTCTGACTGTGGAGTGGAGGATGGCAAGCAAGAAAGCAAGATCAGGGAGTCTAGTTTAGGAAACTGGGACAATGACCCAGATGAGAAACAGTGGGAAGCGAAACCAAACAATGGAATTGAGAAAGAAGAGGGGAAAAAAGAAAGGTTTTACACTTAACTGTACAGGTGATCATGGACAAATTGTTTCTCTAAACCCTAATTTCATCATCTAGAAAATGTGAATAAGGGTATATAAGGCTGTTGAAGAATTTTAAAAAGACAAGGCATGCAGAGCATTCAGCAGTTCCGAGAAGGAGAAATAGAGACATGGAAGCAATCAGTAAATATGTAGGAGTTAAACAATGAGGTGGTCCAAATATCAGATATGGAGTAGGAAAGCAGAGGGCCAAGATGGTCTAAGTTAACAGAGCAGATCTCTGACTCCCCTGCTGTTCCAGAATCCCACTGCTTCTTCAGGGAAGATAAAAACCATATAAATGCTGGTCCTCCCACTACCAACCAGCTATTTGGTTTTTGTCAGCTCTGCCTATGGCTCACATTTGGAACCAGCAGCAAGAAAGAAGAGAAAGTGTTAAGTGAAGGTGGCTGGTCTGCCTTCATGATAAATCCTACCACCATTCTCCACTCAGCCTCGTGAAACTGTATGGTTTTTCTCTGTTGCTCAGATGGGATGGAAAAATGAGGTCTGCCTTTTTATTCTGTTTTGATTTTGAGATTTAATTAGTGTTGTTTCTGGGGAATTCATTGCTTTAATTAATGATGTGCCCTGAATCTCTTAAGCGAAGAATGCCATTGCAAACATGAATATGTAATGAGTACAACTTTCTTTATTCCAGCTGAGAAGGGTGGCGGCTGCTTGGTTATCACCTCTCAGTACAAGTACAAAGACCTCAGGTACTAAAAGGAGCTGGGCTGCAAGGTTTTATCTGTGTATTTTTTTTTTCCCAGCTCAAGTGCTCTTTTGTTTTATTTAAAAGCTGGGTCCATTAACAAGGACACCAGAGAGAAAAAATAATCAGCTTGCTTCAGTGCACTTTTAGACCTTATCTTAACTGCTTATAAATCAATAAGCTATGTTCTAAATCAGGGTTTCTGAATCTCAGCACATTTTGTACCAGATAATTCTTTGTTGTAGGAGGCTGTTCTGTGTACTGTAGGATGTTTAGCAGTATCTCTGACCTCTATCCAGTAGATGCTAGTAGCATTTCCCATTCGTGACAGTCAAAAATTATCTCCAAATATTGGGAAATGTCCTCTGGAGGCAAAATTGCCCCCAGTTGAAAGCCACGGGTCTCAATGAAGGACTTACTCTCCATCAAGGCCAAGGCAAGGTATATTAACCAACAATAAACATATGTTTATTGAGGACTTGTAACATACTGTGTTTGGTGTGATAGAAAATACAAAAACACTAAAAGTATTACTCAATATTTGGAAAGACCTTGGACCAACAGTCTAGATTCACATCTCGTGCTTATAAGCCACTTGGTCTTCAGAAATACATTTACCTTTTCTGCATCTCCTCATCTTGCTAAGGAACAAGTTTGAGAAATATAAGATGAAGAGATACATGTATTTGCAACTGGATGAGTAATCTTGGTAATGTCATCTAAAAGCCTGTCATGGTATATACAATGCAATATCACTCAACCACCAAAAAGAATGACATCTTGCCTTCTGCAATGACGTGGATGAAACTAGAGAGTACCTTGCTAAGCAAAATAAGTCAGTCAGAAAAAGACAAATACCATATGATTTCATTCATATGTAGAACTTAGGAAGATGAACATAGGGGCAGGGAAGGAAAAATAAAATAAGATAAAAACAGGGAGAGAGGCAAACCATATGAGACTCTTAACTATAGGGAACAAACTGAGCATTGCTGGGAGGGAGGTGAGTGGAGGAATGAGGTAAGTGGGTGATGGACATTAAGGAGGGCATTTGATGGAATGAGACCTGGGTGTTACCTGCAACTGATGAATCACTAAATTCTATCCCTGAAACAAATAATACACTATATGTTAACTAAATTGAACTTAAATAAAAATTTTAAATTTAAATAAATAAATGCCTCTAGTGGTGAGTGAAAGGTCTTTGTTCTCTGATCTGATTTACTCAAAATTTTTATTATGGCTCACATGAGTGAGGACATAACTGACATATTGATCAAATGTAAACACAACATGCCCTTGCAATGGTCATTAGTCGGATGAGAGCACCAAAATTTGAGATGATGTTGAAAAACCACATCTAGGGGTACCCGGCTGGCTCAGTCAGTAGAGCATGTGACTCTTGATCTCAGGGTCATGAGTTTAAGCCCCACACTGGGTGTGGAGCCTACTTTAAAAAATAATAATAATAATAATTGAGGAAAGAAAAGAAAAGCCACAACCACAAAAGATATTTGTATATAGATAATGTAAATTCATGCATTTGGGCTCAGAAAACACCAAGGCACAAATTACCAATTTGGGGAAATCAGTGTATACAGGGGTGAGGAAGGAGAGTAGGAGACAATGAGATAAGAGATAAAAGCATTCAAATTATACAGGGCCTCTTGGGACACCTGGGTGGCTCAGTTGGTTAGGCGACTGCCTTCCGCTCAGGTCGTGATCCTGGAGTCCCAGAATCGAGTCCCGTATCAGGCTTGCTGCTCGACGGGGAGTCTGCTTCTCCCTCTGACCCTCCCCCTTCTCATGCTCTCTCTCTCATTCTCTCTCTCTCAAATAAATAAATAAAATCTTTTTTAAAAATTATATAAGGCTTCCTAGCTCATATTAACAGAACTTTGTCATTTACTCTGAATGAGATGGAAAGTTATTTAAGGGTCTGAAGAAAGGAGTAACAGATTGGACCAATTTTTATTTTATCAGATTATTTTGGTTGCTGCATTGAGTAGAAGTTAAATGGGGATAAGGACAGAAATAGGGAGACCAATCAGTAGGCTACTGCAATAAGCCAGGAGAGACATTACAGTAGTTTGGATAAGGTGCAGGAGGGAGATGCAACAGATTAAGCCTCAGATATCAGAAAAAGAGAGGAGTCGATATGACGCTAAGATTTTTGGTGTAATCAGATGGAAAGATAGAGGGCCCTGAGCTAAGATGGGGTAGACTAGCTAAATGATTTTAACATGAAAAGAGAATAGCCAAGAAGGAAGTATTTGGCTGATTCTACCTAAGTTTGGGATGAAAACCAAGAGGCAGAGTGTGTAGGTATGACCCTCTGCTTCAGGGTAAGAAAGCAGTGCACCAACAGAACAGGTAACTATCTGAGACAATGACTTGGTAATAATACCAACTTTCACTCCTACTTCCTGTGAGGCAGGCCCTGTCAAGGACTTTGCTACCATTATCTCATTTAATCCTTAAATCAGTCCCCTTTCACAGATGAGCAAAATCATAGTTTGTCTGGATTCAGACTGGCAAAACTAAGAACTTTGAATGAGATCAGGTTAGTTTTTCTAAGCAATGTAAAATAATAATAACAATAAGAATACGCATAACAGCAGGTTGGGAAGGAGATAAAGCTCTCTAGTGACATTTTTTCTGAAGGAACCATGCCGAAAGTAAGGTCATTTCAGCAAGCTACCTAGATCTTCCAGGCTAGAAGAACCTACAATACTGCACTTGCCCTTTATTCCTTTTTAGGCTGGAGGGAGCCACATCATTTAGACCTTTGTGTCAAGACTCCAGCTTCATAATTTTTGGTTGAGCCATTGTTATCTAATTATTTGGTTGAGTTCGGTTCTTGCTTGGCCAGAGTGCCCATTTGAGCAGGTCTGGCCAGGGTCTACCACACAGTGAGCTAGGATTTGAATGCAAGCAGTCTGACTCCTGAGTCTTGTCTAAACAACCACCCCCACCCACACACACAATCTGCTCATAGAAACATTAAAGAAGATACTCCAAACCCATTTTGAAAGATGCCGTGGAGAAAATTTAAATCTCAGATATGGCATGGATTAGAGCTAAAGCAACTTCAAGCAGTCTAGAACATAAGACCACTTCCCTGCCAACCTACTGGGTTGGTGAGCCATGATAAAATACAGGAAAGAACTGGAGTGGTGTCTCGTTACATGTTTCTGCACAACAGCAATCCAAATTCCAGCTACCTCTTCTACCACTGAGATGTCCTCTGTTTTATTTCTGATTCAGCTTTCTCATCTACAGACAAGCCACAGGCAGTGGTGTCTGCACATATTGTTTCTATCCCCAGAATACTTTCTCTTAACCTCTTTTCTTCTGGATAGTAACAAATTCAAGACTTGATTGAGGGACCACATTTTCTGTAAAACCATTCAGCATCCCATTCCTCTATCTAGTCAGCTTTGCTCTCTCCTTCTCTTTGATCCCAGAGACAGTCTCTTGGACCTGCTTTGATCATCTGATTGTCATGTGTGTTTATTTACTTACAGGAAACCTGTAACAATGTATCCTTTCCCTGGATTGCTGATGTTTTCTGTTTTTTTCCAAGATGCTGATACAAAATGCCATTGCTTACTATTTTAAGTTTCATTTATCCAAGTAAACTTATGGCTGTCACATGCAGCATAAACTAGAAAATGAGTAAGGAGGTCCATACTGGAGGCCCTTCCAATAGTCCAAACATAAGGTGTAGACGACTTGAACTTGAATGAAGATGAGAATGAGAAACATGAGGAATAAGGGGAAATGCAAGAAATATGGGGATGGAAGACATAAGCATACAAGAATAGATAAAAAGAGTCTTTTTAAATGAATGGACATTTCTGGCAATATGGCTATATGAGTGTTTTCATTCAACACACCAGAAAATGCTAAGAAAAAAATCTTAATGCTACAAAATTTTGAATGTGTTAGTAAGCTGTTAGGAAGGAACGAATTACTCAAAGGAGTCCAATAACGCACAAAAAATTAAGTTGGTGCAAGAGCCAACCTTTTCCTTGGAGGTACTTGCTGATTCCTGGTCACCTAAAAATCTAAATTTTAACAGGCTTCTGTCAGCATGCAGGAGACACAGTCAGAAGCCCAAGTACAGTGGGAGGTTGACTCAGAGACCCTTCCATAAAGTCAAGGCCACCAAAGGACAGTACGCTCAATCTCAATTAGTGAATTAGAAACAACCTCTCCCTATAGAAAGACTCACGGTGACACGTGCCTTTCTCAGCCTTAGCTTAATGTAAAAAGAAATGTCTCCCCTGGGAATTTCTTACAAAATCTACATTCTCATGGTTTAAGAGCCAAAATCTACATCACCCTTGTATCTGAAAACCCCAAGCCAATGGTAATTTGACCCTCGGTTGATAGTGTTCTCAGAAACCTGGCAGGAAAATTAAATCTACTCTAGAGAAATTAATTTTAGGCACAGACTCAAAGAAAATTCCCAGAGATATAATTCTAAGATATATAAGTTCACAATAAAATATTATTGAACCAGGGGCACCAGGGTGGCTCAGTGGGTTAAGCTTCTGCTTTGCTCAGGTCATGATCTTAGGGTCCTGGGATCAAGTCCCACATCCTGCTCTCTGCTCAGCAGGGAGCCTACTTCCCCCTCTCTCTCTACCTGCCTCTCTGCCTACTTGTGATCTCTGTCTGTCAAATAAACAAATAAAATCTTTTTTTAAAAAATTATTGAACCAAGAAGGAAACAAACTATGTTGAATAAAAGTTAGCAGGCAGGGGCACCGGGGTAGCTTAGTGGGTTAAACCTCTGCCTTCAGCTCGGGTTATGATCCCAGGGTCCTGGGATCGAGCCCCACATCGGTCTCTCTGCTCAGCAGGGAGCCTACTTCCTCTCTCTCTCTCTCTGCCTGCCTCTCTGCCTACTTGTGATCTCTATCTGTCAAGTAAATAAGTAAAATCTTTAAAAAAAAAAAAAAAAAGTTAGCAGGCAGAATAAATAGAGTAAGACAATAAAGACTAGGTGTTAAAATAATCGAAATATTAAATATGTTTACAAATGAGCATTGAAAATATTGCAAAGACACAAGAGACTATTAGAACTGGCCAATGAGATTTAAAATAGAACTATATACACATTCTAGAAATAGAAAAAATATCAAAATCAGAAAGCAGCAGATTAGACTCAGTGGTGGAGAGATTTAGTGAACTGGAAGATAAGAGATTAAAACAAAAATTTACAAACCACTGCTCAGAGAGACAAAAAGAAACTATGAAGTAGAAGATAAGACACATGAAGAAGATAGTCTGCCATAATCAATCAATTGGTGGGGAAACTCTGAAGGGAATATGAGCTATATCAACTGCAAAATTCAGGTGACTTCAAAAGCTGCCCCCTGCTAGGCAGATCATTAATATTAAAAGAGCATGGGTAATTGCTGAGTTCCAAAGCTGAGAGGAAAGACTGCCAATCTATGGCAAAATACAGATGAAAGGGAAAATCTAACCATCCCTCTCTCCCTTCTCATTCAGATCAATAGAGTTATATTAATGTAATCCCCAAAGAAGTGGGGACCTGCGTCCTAAAGGCCACATGCTTAAGGATAAACCTCGAGTAGGGCCACTGGACATGGGAATGATAGGTTTTCTGGCAGCAGCATTAATTGTCCTACATTCTGCCTGCTCATATAACCCACCTAAAACATTCTAGAAAACAATTATACCCTCCCTCCCTCCTTGTGAGAAGTAGCCAAAGATCTGCCCCTAAGAGAAAGTGTGAGAAATTCATCTTATATGTCCTAGTTGCAAATATCCTTCTGCAGAAATAATCACATGGAAGAACACAAGAGGGCAAGCTTTTTCTGTACAGGTCCAGACAGTAAATGTTTTATGCTTGAGGGTCATACGGTTTGTAATGCAACTGCCAACCTTTTGCCAGTGAAATGCAAAAACAGCCATTGACAATGCACAAATCAGCATGGCTGTGTTCCAATAAAACTTTACTTACAAAAACAGCTGGTGGGCCACAATTTGCTAACCCCTTATCTAGAAGTACAAATGTTGGCAGCATTCAAGAAATGAAACTACACTAAAATATTTTAATGATCACTCATTTTTAAACTCACATCAATATGATAATTGAGGAACAAAGTGCTCTAGCACATGAGCACAGTGATACTATTAAAGCCTGGGAAATACAACCCAGTGAGTCCCAGTGGCCCAATCCAAAACACATACTTGTGGTGGACAAAGCGGCCTAGTGGTTAAGGCAACAGATTGCTAAACAGAGTACACACGGCCATACGGATCTTAACAGACACAGTGAAAATAACTCTTTCAGAAGGCACTGCATGTGGCAAACACTTTCTCTTTGCACAGAGAAAGTCATTCACTTCTGAGTGAGAGATACCTTGATGTACAGGCTGAGAAGAAATCCCAAAGGAAGTACAGCATTAGAAAGCAGATGGCATTCAGATGGCATTGGGGCACCTGGGTGGCTCTGTCAGTTAAGTGACAGGCTCCTGATTTCAGCTCAGGTCATGATCTCAGAATCGTGAGATCGAGCCCCACATCAGGTTCTGCACTGAGTGTGAAACCTGTTTACGATTATCCCTCTGCTTCTACCCCCTCCCTCTCTCTCTCTAAAAAATTAATTAATTTAATTTAATTTAATAGAAGAAAGCAGATATACTGAAGGAGGCTTACCACTGCGCCCTCTCCTTTGGATTCTACCCCTGCTATTATAAAAGGTCATACATGTCATTTTATCACATCTCCAGCTAAAAATGAAGAAAGATTTCCCAGTAAATCAGAATTTCATGTTTTTGCTATTATAAATACAACATAATGCTTTGTTTTACCATTCTGAACAAAATGGGTGTGTCTTACAAATTCTCATTTTTGTTGGAAAAGAAGAAATACGCATTGTAAGATTTTTATTTTATGTAATAAAAATGTTTTTATTTTTAGCTAAATTTTTCATCCATGCAAAATAATAGTTAATATTACTGATTGTTTACTGTGCCCGGGCACCATTCTAAACACACTATATGTATTATCTTATTTAATCCTCATAACTCAATAAAGTGGGCACTATAACTGATTTGCAAGATGTATGTGACAGCCACTTAAGACATCAGTTTTACTTGACTTTCTTGGCTCTCCCTGTATCCACTCCAAAATGCCTAGATTAAACTCACTAAAGAACTTATCATGTGGGTGGTAGGCAGGAATGGCCCAGCTATAGCACTTCTGCCATGTTGTTATTGGCTTGGAGCAGTCCAAAGAGTATGTAGCCTCCTTGACATGGACACACCAATGGATCCCAAAGGTAGAGTATCTGGGACTGTCAGCTAACTATTTTCTTTGCAGCATATTCTCACATCAAGAAAGACAGAGCAACATACACCATTAGCTGTCACAAGATCTATGAAATCTAATATATGATGATGGATTGGGCTTCAAACTTGGACATGAGAGTGAAACTATAAAGATTCTGCTCCAAACAGGGTAGTAAGACCAGTCACAACTTCTTTTCATGCAGCCAGTTTCAAAAAAGAACTAGGAGACCTGGTCCATCTGCTCTACATATATCCTTTGACCCATTCACGTCCTCTCACTCACTGTCTCCTCTCACCATTCAACCACATACCTGTCCTATGAACACCTGCTCTGGGATCAGGACCACTTTCTGACAAATGGCACTGTAAGCAATAGTCTAAGTATAGTTTGCACATTGCTTTTGAATAGTTGACAAAAGGATGTATATAATTTTTTTTCCACTGGTTTCTGTCTTAGCATTTCACTCTTGTTAGAAAATTTTAAATGTGGGACGCCTGGGTGGCTCAGTTGGTTAAGCAGCTGCCTTCGGCTCAGGTCATGATCCCAGCGTCCTGGGATCGAGTCCCACATCGGGCTCCTTGCTCGGCAGGGAGCCTGCTTCTCCCTCTGCCTCTGTCTGCCATTCTGTCTGCCTGTGCTCGCTCTCTCTCCCTCTCTCTCTCTGACAAATAAATAAAATCTTTAAAAAAAAAATTTTTTTTAATGTGAACAAGAAAAAGAAATCATCCCTAATTCAGGATAGACCTCAAATCAAGCACACAGTGATACGAGAGGCTATAACAGCACTATTGACCCTAACTGAAGAGGCCAGGGAAGGTTTATTTGAAGAAATAGCTCAAAGTTAAGATCTGAAAATGGGAGGGAAGCACAGACAGGCAGAACAATCAACACAGACAGGGGCTCTGAGTGACTGAGATAGGGGTTTGAGGTTAGACTAGAACGGTAGGTGAGACAGACCTTCTCATTTAAGTTTCATTATCCTGAGAGTGACAGTAGTGTTTTAATCAGAAGATTGGGATGGGAAGAGGATGATAAGATCAAAAAAATCCCTGTGGATGAAGAATGGAGAACAGACTGGAGGAAGCATGGGGTAGACAGAGATACTTAAGAGGTTTTATTTATTTGTTCCATTTTGTTTTGCATTGTTTTATTTCATTTTGTTTTGTTTTAGCAGCTTAGGTGAACAATGAGGCTATCTTGGACAAAGAAAAGTAGATGGATTGGAGAAATATTTACAGGGCAAAATATCCAAAACTTACTGGTGGACCAGATACGGAGCTGAAGAAAGAAAAAAATGTGTCAAGATGACTCATAGCTTTCTAGCTGGCCCGGCTAGATGAATGATAACGGCATTCACTAAAATCATGAATAACAAAAGAGAATCAAGTTGAAGGGCAAGACCTTGAGATCAGAATTAAACTGTTTATCAATTAGGAATCTTTAGTTGAGAGAGATGAAAAAACTCCAGTCGATCTAACTTAAACAAAGAAGAGAAAGTGGCTCATGTAATGGTAAAATCTGTAAGTAAGGCTGGGTTCACCAGTGGCCTCATTTAAGAATTCACTGGTAACATGAGGATCCATCTCTTAATTCTGCTTCCTCTGGAATGGTTACATTTCAAACTTTGCATGGTGGTTCTTGGGAGGTTCAAGTGCACATCATCACAAGACCTTTTTCAGTGCAACACGAAATTCTCTTTCCAAAAAGATGAACAAAAACCTTCAACATCAAATATCCTTATCCTTTATGGTCTTAATTTAGGCATAGACCAACCCTGAACCAATCACCACTGCTAAAATGGTGACATATGCTCATCGGAACCTGCTAAGTCACCTTCAAGAAGAAGTTCATGGTGGAAAGTGGAGGAGGGTTATATATCCCCAAACAAAATTGGGCACTTTTGCCACACAAAAAAAAGATAGTGGACATGGGAAGTGAAAACAAAAGGTAACTATTTATCTCTTACAGGTGAACATGACTTTTGAAGACTAACAATGGGCAGGATGTGGTGAACATTTAAGAAAACCTAAACTGATAAACAAGGGGTACTTAAAATCAGCTCTGAGCACTGGCAGAGGTCAAGACTTGCAGTAACAACTGGTTTGATACAGAACACAGACTGTGTGGGGCAAAAGCAACATAAGATACATCCAAGAAACTCCATTTTTTAAGTGAAGAATCTCTGGAAGGTCCATCAGATATCTTGCTGTGACCTAACCAGAGTTGATTTTTTTCCTATTTATATTTAAATCACATTACATAATATGGGTTCGATCAGTCTTACTTTTCCATTTTATAAGTACTCCTTATATATAAGTATAAAAATTTTTCCATTTTATAAGTACTCCTCTAGATAGCAACAGAAGTATGTAAGGACTCTGGCACCTGAAATAGACAAAGGCAAGAGGAAAGGCAGCTTCTTTATTTCCTGTGGTATCAGCCAGACTCATTTCTATCTGGAAATGCTAAATGGTACACACATACAAACACACACACACACACACACACACACACACACACACACAAAACCCTTTTGGGGGCTGTCTCAGTATGATTGAAAATGAAAAATAGTTTCCACTAGAGGGTGCTAAGCCTCAAAATAAAAATACAAACCAAGGACTTCTGATTTTCCCATACTTTTCAATATTCATTGAGCAACTAATAACCCAGGTTCGCCAGAAAGCAGACCTTGAGGCAAAGCTTACGTGCTGCCACTCTATCACAGAATGCAGTCCCAGGGAGCAAGAATGAGGGAAAAGGAAGAGGCAGGGGGGGAAAAAAATGAGAGCCAATCCAAGCAAAGGCATTTCTGCGCAGGTCTCCTCTTGCTATTAAACACAACTGATTCCTAGATCTTATGGGACCTTCCGCCAAAAGGTCCTATAGAGAGGCTGCTTCATAGAACTGTCTATGTAGACGGGCTCCATCTTTCATTGTCAAAGTCTCACCCCATGGGGTATTAATACCTTCTGTATGTCTGAGTTGCATGTTTGTGGACACTGAGCTTGTTTTCACGGTCTCATGTCGGTGACCAGAGAAGTGAGAGATGCACAGAAAGGGCAGAAGACAGAATGATGTCAGATCATTCTGTGGAACTGGCCCTACCTAGTTCCCGCACAGCTGGGTGCTCAGTGCCATAGGCATCAGAGACAGGTGAGAAGCACACAACAGGTGTCCGACATGATGAAAGTGCTCAAAATAAACAACACACAACTGAAAGGGGGAAAGGGTACTATGCCAAAGACACAATGCCCACGCTAACAGCAGCTGGAGAATGTTCATCCTGTGACAGTAAATATTAATTACACTTCCTGTTTAATAAGACAGCTAGTTGTGAATTTCTTAGGTACTTCTTAGTTGAAAGCAGATTCCATTAGACTTGCTAAGAAATTAGTTTTGTTGTTTCTCTGAATTAATCTTATTTCTCTTTGCCAAATAAATGCCACATTATAACGGATTGGATACACAGTGTTATTTGGTTCTAAGAATGAGAACTTTTGAATTGTGGGTTTTTTTTTTCAAGTTGATTCATTTTGAAATATTTATAACTTTTCCTGTGGCATTAGAAACAGATGGACGATGACAAGAAGACAGTTAGGCTGTGTCTTTAAGTGACTATTGCACAATACCACAAGCTTGTTTCCCATTTGTCTACTTAATAAATCAAGCAAATTTTGTATAGGAGGCTTTGTCTAACTGCCATAATAATTTGCATCCATCCGTTTGTCCCACCTGTTAGATAATACTTGTTCTAGATTCTCTTCTGTTATTTTTAACACTTTTGTAAAATATGCCATTTATAAACTGACTTTTTACTTGGAAGTAATTTCAAGTTTATAAAAAGTTGCAAAAATAAAAATAGTACAAATCAATACCCATATATTCGTTATCCACATCTGCCCATTGCTAACATTTTCCTCTGTTACACATGGTTGCACATGATTGGAGTTTTTTTAGATTTTTTTTTTAAAGATTTTATTTATTTATTTGACAGAGAGAGATCACAAGTAGGCAGAGAGGCAGGCAGAGAGAGAGAGGAGGAAGCAGGCTCCCCGCTGAGCAGAGAGCCCGATGCGGACCTCGATCCCAGGACCCTGAGATCATGACCTGAGCCGAAGGCAGCGGCTTAACCCACTGAGCCACTCAGGCGCCCAGTTTTTTTAGATTTTATTTATTTATTTATTTGACAGAGAGAGACACAATGAGAGAGGGAACACAAGCAGGGAGAGTGGGAAACAGAGAAGCAGGCTTCCCACAAGCAGGGAGCCCAATGTGGGGCTCCATCCCAGGACCGGAGGATCATGACCTGAGCCGAAAGCAGAGGCCTAATGACTGAGCCACTCAGGCACCTCTACATCATGATTCTTTACCCTGAAATAATTCAGTGCGTATTTCCTAAGAATAGGGATAGTGTATCCAGAAATCAATTATATATTCTGTCCAAATTCCAATATTATCAGCTGACCTACTCATGTCCTTTACAGCATTTCCCCTTCCAATCAAGGATCCAGTCCACAGTCAATTGCTGTATTTAGTTATGTCTCCTCAGCCTGTTAGTCTGGAATAGTTTCACAGTCTGTCATTGTTTTTCAAGACATTAACATTTTTGCAGAATAGAGTCCCACTTCCCTTTTCTTTTCGCATTTTAGGATTGTCTGATGCATCCATGTGTGTGAATCAATTTGGTCTCAGGCAGCATATGCATAGGTTATGTTATGTCCTTCCGAGGGTCTCATAAGTGGAGCCCAATAACTTCTGTCTGTCCCTCACTGGAAATACTTCGGATACCCGGTCAAGGTACTGTCTGACTTCTCTGCTGTGTACTTACTGCTTTTTAAATTCCTCCTCATGACTACTAAGAAATCTGTAAGAAGACACTAAAAAAAATGTAAATATCATGCTCCCAAGCAAAATCTCCCTCTAGATTTAGCATCTGTTGATGATGCTTGCCTAATTCAATCTTCACTACAATGACTGTAAAATTTATGATTTTCTCACCATAGAACAGTCAGTCCTTGCATTCTACTATAAGTAAGAGCCCTTCTTTCTCCCCCATTTTTCTGTCATCAGTATGGACTCATGAATTTCTATGCTTTTCACTAGTTTAGAATTCATTACTGTACTTGATTATTTTGTTGTTTAAATTGTCCCAGATTTAGCCAGTAGGAGCCCTTCAAACCTAGCTCCTGCATTCTTGTAACTTTTTTTTGTAGAGTTCCCTTACTATCTGGTGTAATAAGATGTTCCAGGTTCACCTTGCACCTGCTCTGCTCCAATTCTGCAATCAGCCATTTTGCTAAGGAGCTCCGCTTCCTTTTGGTAGGCGATGGTATTAGAAATCTAGATTTCTGGTGTCTGGGTGGCTCGGTTGGTTAAGAGTCTGCCTTTTGATCCCAGGGTCCTGAGACAGAACCTCACCTCTGGCTCCCTGCTCAATGGGGAACCTGCTTCTCCTTCTCCCTCTGCTTGCCATTCCCCCTGCTTGTGCTTTCTCTTCAATAAATGAGTAAAATCTTAGGGAGTAAAAAAAGAAATCAAGATTTAAATAATACGTATGCCTTTGCTTCTTGGCTTTCCAACCAGAGCTAGGAAGCCTATGCATTCACGTGCATACAAATATGCATATATACATAAATTTATTAAAAATACACAGGCATATAGAGATGCACATACATATACAATTTCTTTTTTTTAGAAATCAAGGGTCTGCATTGACACTTCCAATTATAATTCATACCTGTAAGTGTTTTTTGTTTCTCCATATTCCACATTTGTATGTCCCTTCTTCCATGAAGAGATTCTTAGTTCCCAATATCTTATTTATTCAATTGTTGAGTCTAATAATACACCTAAAATAATTTCAGAATTTCTTCTCCAATACTACCACAATAAATGAGACCACTAAGAAGAGTTCAGAATTTATCCAATTCTAACTCCATGACCCCGACACACACACCTATCCACACCCTACCCTGCCCACGACTACAGGTATATAATCAAATACTGGGTCCATTCATGAACTTGAACTCCTTCCTTCCCTTTCTCCTTCTTCTTCTTCTCCTCTTCCTTTCCTTTCTAACCCTTTCCTTACTTCCCTTTTGCTAAAGCATGGTATTCACTTAGAATACAATTACAGATAGACTGTAATTACAGATCTTCCTCAACTTACAGTGGGGTTATGTGCCAATATAAGAATATCCACTGCAGTAATAATTGTACCAGATACACAGTTTTCTTATTAAATTATGGTATATACAGTGAACACTGAAACGCTATGTAGTCCCTAAAAATAAGAAAGTGGTTCTAGTTGTGCAGATGTGAAAAAAACCTCCAAAAGAAACGGCTATGAGACAAAAGCAGGGGACCGAACAACATTCATGGAGTGGGGAATGGTAAGGGCATATACCTTTTATGTTTTTAAATGCCTGAGAAATCTCTAGAAAAAATGTGCCTTACTTTGGTAGTGCTAGATTGCCTCTGCATAGAGATGGGGACACTACTAGTAGATATCAGTTCTTTGGGGGGCACATCTTTAAAGTCACTCTCCCTAGGCAAATAAATTAGAAATTCATTCTCTCCTTCTCTCTTCCGCATCCCACTGCTTATGTACACTGTACCTCGCACAATCTTTATGAATTAAAATGGACATACTCTTTGACTCTGGCTGGACCAAAGCCAGGGAAAGGCGGCTTACTTTTCACCGTGTCAATTGCACAATGAACACAAATGGACTCTTCCAAGTTGTTGACCAGATAGATCGACAGAAGGATATGGAGTATCTTTGGATCCACCAAAAGATTGAGAACTATTGTTCTGGGCCCTGCCCCTCAATATCTCCTTGGATAACTCCCAGATCTACCTCTCACACCACACCCTCCAAATCCCATTGTCGTATGAGCAACTATGCACTTGATACCCATATGCACAGGAGACCAACATGTCCCAAACTGAGTTCTTCTTCAACAAACCAATTCATCCTCCTGCTTTGCTCCTGTTCTTTTAATCTTATTCAATTTTTAAAAACTGGATTTATCTTCATCTCCTCCTCCCCCCCCCCCCCCCCCGCCCTAGTGCCCTATCTCTCAGAGCAGAAAGGGTACCTGATTTGGAGCGCACCAGACTTGAGTTCAATCTCAGCCCTTCCACGTAGTGGTGCTATCAGGAAAATTAACCTCTCCCGTTTTGAGTCTTGGTTTCCTCATCTTTAAGCAGGAGGATAAGAATAACTCTGTAAAGCTTTTATGAAGATTACAAGAAGGCGATTTTGCAAAGTGCCCAGCTTTGGCACATAGAATTCTATGTATAGAGATCCCCACCTCACCCCCGACACTGTCCAAGATCTGTACAGTCAGTATATTACTTTCCCATAAATTAGTATCCCCAGGAAACTCCAGAATCTCTCCTCACCCCCTTGTAACCAACCCTAAGCTTCAAGAACCAGAGTTGGTCAAATCCCAGAAAACTATATTGGATCACAGCTCTAAAGAAAGAAGATTAAAGCAGTCCAGAGACTGACCTCCACTGTAGGTGATCAATAGCAGTCAGTAGCAGGGCTAAAGTGTAGCTTGGGGTGGGCATGGGGGCAGCTAATTTTCCCCCAAATTTCCAACAGCATTCCCACATCTAAATTTTTTTAAATAATAATTTTATACAGGCAGTTGACATTTTTGTCAATTTTATATACACAGCCCATAAGCCATATTTAAAAAAAAAAAAAAAAAAACTTTGCTATTTTTATTATTCTGTAACCAACAGGCTAGCCATGCCCCGGCCCTCTCTCTCCCAAGACACGCACACCTCTCAGCACCCTTCTACATAGGACATATTGCCTATCCCTTCCTTTCCTATTGCTTCTCTTTCTGGATTATGCCCCTTTATTATCTGCCCCATATGCAGCCATCAAAAAGATCTTCCTGAAGTGTAGCTTCACTTGTGCCATGCTCCTATTCACCAAAACTTTCCTTTACTTTGACTTGCTCAAGGAAAAAAAGCCAAATTCCCCTTCCAAGCCCTTTGTAATCAATCAATCCCAAAGTTGCTCATATACCTCATGGTTCCCCAAATTACAGACTTACCTTCTAATTCTAGCCAAAAATGGATTATTTGCTGTTTCCCAAACTGTCCTCATCCTTTTTCTCATGCAGTTCACTCTTCCCGGAAGGCTTTTATTATCAGATCACTTGCCTTCTGAAAGCCTATCAGTTCTTAAGATCCAGCCTCAAGACCACTTCCTCCATGATGGCTTTTGCTGTTGTTGTTGTTTTGTTAACTTATACCTTACACTGGTTTTAGTTAGGGCCAAAGAAATAGTTGTTCTTTTTTCTGTATGTGTTTATAAAAAACAAAAACACTTATTTTCTATCTAGTATTTGAAAGAAACTGTGACAGGGACTAAAATAATTTGCACCCATATAATGTATTATGAGTTTGGCCTCAGCAAACCCAAGGTATTGTTAACGGACCTTAATTTCACTACCAAATAGCCTTGAACAAGTCACCTCTCTGGCCTAAGTTTATGATCAATAAAATAGGCATAAAAAATACCTTCTTTGGAGAAGTGCTGTGAGAAACAGAAAATATGTTGCACACTGTAGCCTGTTTGTCATCGTTGCCAAACACGCTTAATAAATGTCTCAGGCAAGCTGGGAATCCCAATTCCAATCCCAATTCTGTCAACACCTTGGACACATCACTTCTCCTTTCTAGGCACCCTGCCCTCCCATCATGTGTAAATCAAGGTGGTAAAGCCCATGCCCTCTGACTCCGAGTCTCCCCGGTAGTTAGTCCCCAGGCTGCAGTATCCTCAGCTTGGGCCCATACTTTGTGTCGCCACTAGCCGGCAGGATTGCCACATGGTTGCTTGGCCACTCCCTAGCTCCGCCTCCATCTCCAGGAAGGACTTGCCTCCAGGACTCAGGACCAAAACAAACAGAACATTCCAGCCTGGCTGCAGCCGAGTCTTTGAAATGGAGTCTTATCAGGCTATAAAAGGAGAAGGGAAAGCAAAAGTCTCCAGTGTTTTTCTGCAACTGAGACGCTTTGATTTGCCTCAAGACTGGAAGAGCAACCAGCATTCCAAAAACCAATGACATCTCCAGCCCACTGACTGCATGACAGATGCTCTTGTGAAGAGCTACAGGTGACCCAGGCAAACTCCAAGGCACTGTCTGAAGGGTCTGATGCTGCCTCCCTCAGAAACCACATCTCATGCCTCATGAAATACTTGAGAAAATGTGGGATTTGGATCTGTAATCACACTTTAGTTCTCCAGTCCTCCGTTTCCCCCTTTGTAAACTGAGCATAAACCAGGTCTCTGAAATCCTTGTCCTGTCTCTCTGGGCTATAGGCCATACAGAATCCTGCAAAGAATAGGGACTTTGTGAACACACAGACTTGTGTCAAATCCTGTTCTTGCCATTTATCCAAACCTAGGAAAGTTTTCTCAATTTCCTTACCTACAAAATGGAGATACAAAACCTTTTATTTTCCAGTGTTTTTGTGAGAATGAAATTAAATAGAGTAAGGAAAGTGACACATATAGGGATTCGATAACGTTAATTCTCATCCCTGATTATAAAAATACAAAACAGCATGGTTCCACAGTCATTAAAAATGTGTACCCACTCAGAAAAAGGATAAAATCAACATATATGAAACTCTTAGTATTTATATCGAGTGTCTACCCCCTTGTCATTTCTCAACTTTCTAAAATGAACTTTTATTCTGTTGTCACTTGTCTTTTTTTGTGTGTGTGGTAAAAATACATATAAAATCAACCATTATAGCCAATTTTAAATGTATAGTTCTATAAGATTATGTACATTCCCACTGTGTCCAACCACCCACCGTCGTCCATCTCCAGACCCTCCATATCATTCCAAACGGAAAGTCTGTATACCCATTAAATCAAAACACCCACTCCCCCCTGACCCTGCCCCTAAAAACTACAATTCTACTTTGTCCCTATGAACTTGACTATTCTAGACACCTCATCCAAGCAAAATCATACAATATTTGCCTTTTTATGTCTGGCTGACTCCTTCCTTCACTTAGCATAATCAGAGTTCATTCATGTTGTAGCATATATCACAATGTCCCTCCTTTTTAAGGCTACCATTCCACTGTATAGATAGATCATAGTTTGTTTATCCATTTATTCATCAGTGGATGTTTGGATTGCTTCCACTTTATGGCTATTGTGAATGATGAGAACACTTGTATGCAAATATCTGTTCAAGTCCCTGCTTCTGGTTCTTTCTGTTATATATCCAGAAGAGGAATTGCTAGGTCATATGGTAATTCTACATTTAATTGTTTGAGGAACTGTCATACTATTTTCCACAGTGGCTTTTTCATTTTATACCCTATCATTTTATTGCTGTTGTTTTTAATATTTTATTTATCTGACAGAGAGAGAGAGAGCACAAGCAGGGGGAGCAGTAGGCAGAGGGAGAAGCAGGCTCCCTTCTGAGTAATGAGCCTGGTGCAGGGCTTGATCCCAGGACTCCAGGGTCACGACCTGAGCTGAAGGCTGACACCCACCCAACAGACTGAGCCACTCAGGAGCCCCTGTTGTTTTTGTAACAGCCATCCTAACGGTGTGAAGTAGTATCTCATTGTGATTGGTGCATTTATCTAACGCACTGATTTGCATCTTCTTAAAGATGCATCTTTTCATGTTAAGTAACTTAAAAAAATATTCTACTAAGCAAATTGATATATTATTATATCTGAATAGAAATAACATTCAGATAAATTTTCAAGCTAAATCCTGAGACTTCAAAGAAATTTCCCATATGCGGTGGGCATTTTTGATACATGCCCCCCCCACCCCGGATTTCCCCCTTGTTCAACTCTCCTTCACCACTGGGATGGGTCAGGGAACAGTCTCTGAGCTCAGTCAGGAGGTGAAAGGGTGTAATAGAGCAGGAAGGCCACAGCTACCTGACTAGACAGCATTTAATGAGAAAGTTTCCAAAGGAAAGTCAGTCCCAAATTAAAATGAAATCAATTCAATAACTACTTAAGCCGTGTGGAAACTACTGGGCCTGTGACAGTGATCAAGTTACTCTTCGTGAAGTAGTGAAGAAGACAGATACTAGTATAATAAGTATCGCTGATGGAAGACAGTGGCACAGGAGGGTGATACAGGAGGCCCTGAAACTAAGGGGTGCGGGAAACATAGAGCCAGAGGCTGAACTCATGGGTCTGGAACCTCAGAGCAGCAGACCAGGGGCTAGAGGAAACACATTGACATGATTCCCAAGCATCTGTCTCTGGCCAAATGGTAGCTGATCAACAGTGCAAAGAGAAAAATAACATTCCCATGAGTTTTTCATAAAGCTAAATTTACTCTATATGGGAACTGTCATTAGGGATTAAATGTCCTTTCTTTTATTGAATAACAAATATTCTTAATGAAACAAAGCAAAAGGTATAAGCGCACATCATTTCTCAAATTTTACAGGGCCCTTTTCCTTGGGCTTTGACAGTTCAGTACTCCCAGACCTCCAGAAATTCGTGGCTAGGAGCAACAAGTAGGGATCTGCCATGGAGAAGGAGCAGCAGGCAAGGTGAGTGAAAGCCCACAGAAGGCCTGGTTTAGGATAAACCTCATGAACTCCAAGCTCTTCCAGAGAAGCCCCTTGTATGACCTGATCTATGCAGCCTCTTTCTTTACTCCCATTCTTCTGAGCCAGAGATGGAGATTTATATACATACTTTCATTTTTTTGGTAAAAGTCAGCCACCACTAGAAACCCCAGAAGGGTTTTCATTTGTTATTAGCCCCAGAGATGGAGATTGAAAGAGCAGGAATCTGCTAACGGTTTTTGGATTTGTCTGACCCAGCCTCTAGACAGGGGTTGGCAAACTTTCTATAAGATAGTAAATATTTTGGGCTTTGTGGGCCATGCAATCTCGACCATGGCTCGATGCTGGCACTGTAGCCTGAGAACGGCCACAGGCAGTACAGAAACAAATGGATGTGGCTGTGTTCCAATGAAACTTTATTTACAAAAGCAGGCAGAGGGCCAGATTTGGTCCATGGGCCATAGTTTGCCAAGGGGTATTCTGAAGAGCAGAGAGAACCTTATAAATCCCAGATCAGACTCAGCAGTAAAAATAGATCCTGGACATTTTATAGACATGAAACTTGAAGTGTACGGAAACTTGTGGTCTGGAGTTGAGCTTAAACAGATGTATTCTGAGCATCTTTATCATCATCATTGCTAGAATTTTATAGCTACAGTTGACCCATGAATAAATAACACAGGAGTTAGGGTCAACCTTCTGTGAGGTTGAAAATCCACACATAACTTTTGAGACTCCCCAAAAACATAACAGTAATAGCCTCGTGTTGACTTGAAGCCTATAACATTAACCTATTACATTAACAGTCAATTAACACATATTCTGTATGTTACATATATTAACACTATATTCTTTCAATAAAGTAAGCTGGACAAAAGAAAATGTCATTAGGAAAATCATAAAGATGAGAAAATACATTTATAGCACTATATGTCTATTTATTTAAAAAGAAATCCATTAGGGGGTGCCTGCATAGCTCAGTGGGTTAGGACCTCTGCCTTCTGCTCGGGTCATGATCCCAGCGTCCTGGGATCAAGTCCCACATCAGGCTCTCTGCTCGGCGGGGAGCCTGCTTCCCTTCCTCTCTCTCTGTCCGCCTCTCTGCCTACTTGTGATCTCTGTCTTTCAAATAAATCTTAAAAAAAAAAAGAAAGAAAGAAAGAAATCCATATACAAGTGGACCTGCCCAGTCCAAAACCATTTTATTCAAGGATCAACTGTAATTGCTATGTGCTGAGCAGTATACTAAGAATACCATATGAATTATTTCACTTAACTCTCACAACCACACTATACCCTGAGATCACTCTAATTTCCACTTTATGGCTGAGGGAATTGAGGAATTGGGAGGTTAGGTAACTCGATGAGGTCCACACAGCTGGTAAGCAGTGGGATTATGGTTCATGAAGCAGAAGACGTAGACTTGTTTCCAGCCATGGCAAGACTAGATTTACCTGTCCACCTCAAAGAACTAAAAAACTGAACACCATCTATGGAACACTGGTTTTCAGATGCTCAGCAACCGGCGGAGCAGGGCAGTGACGCCAACAAGAAGGTAAACCAGGAGGTAAGTCCTAGGATGCCCCAGCTTACTATCTGCAGAGTTTCCAGACTATACAGAAGGGAAGAGAGGCCCAGAAGAACCCAGTGGTTTGAGGACACAGAACATGGAGTTCCAGGAGGCCAAAGCAGCTAAAATTTCCAAGTCAGGGAACTGGAGGAGAGAGCGCTGCTCAGAAGGAACTCCAGAGAGATGCAGAGGAGTTCCCTTGCATCTTTAGCTGAGTACTAATCAGCATGTGGATGTAGAGAAACTGTAGGCCCAGGGAGAGAATGATCAGAGAGGAACACCTCCCTCAGCCTACCGAGGGTTGGGAATATTTTCTGTTCCTTGCAGCCAATGAAAAGAGCTCCTAGTATTTGCCTACTCAAAAAATATCATTTTAGTAGGAGGGCTGCATCAGCCCTCCACTCAAAGCTGTTCTGGACCTGCCTAGGAAAAATTAAAAGCAACAAAAAAGTTACTTGTTTCCAAGTAACTCAACTATACTCCCACAAAAAAAAAGCCTAAAAAATATTCAAAGGATTGGGAAAAAAAAAAGTCTGCACCCAGCAGCATAAAATTCACAATGTCTTCCACCCAACAAAAAATTAACAGGCATTCAAAGAACCAGGAAAATATGACCCAAAACCTAGGGGGGAATATCAGTCAATAAAAACAGACATAGAAATACCACAGATTATACAAATAATAAACAACGATGTTAAGACGGCTTCTATAAATACACTCCATATGTTCAAGATGGTGGAGGAAAGCAAAAGCATGATGAGAAATTAAGGATAGGAAAAAGACCCGTATGATAGAAAACAAACAACAGAAATATCTGAGAAGAAAGGTCACACAACTGACAAGTGGCAGACCAGATTCCCTCCACCCCCAACCTGACTCCAAGTTTTGAGGCTCATTGCACTACTTTAACAGTTGTGTAGCAGAGAAGGCTGATCACAGAAGGCAAATCAAGCACCATTTTCATAATTAAACCAATTGGTTCACATATGTAAGTAGCGTTTTTTAAACTTCCCTGAATATATTTGAATTATCTTCTGTTTGCACCCTGGAGAGGAAGACTCAGAAGACACTGAGGAAGTAGAGGATAGTAGGAAAAGAAACAGAGTAACAACCATTGCGCACACAAGTATAAATCTAATCCCTCCTAGGTGAATTTGCTCAGTCTCCTTCTTATTGAGAATATTCACAACTGTTTCTTTGTTTTCCAGATATATCTATCTATCTATATATATATATATAGATAGAATATATATATATATATATATATATATATATATATATATATATATAGAAAAAGTAAATTGGCCACACTGCCTCCAGCTCTGTCCAAGAAAGGGGATGCCATGAGCTGGATGATACTGGCTATTACTTTCACCCAGGAATGCTTTGTTCTCTGATAAATGTATGCTACGTTAAGAACACATATATATATAGATAGATAGATATACAAATACATGTATTTGTATTGATATATATAAATGATCTTTTATATTTATATTAATATAAATATTAATATTTATATTAATAAATATCTTTCATCCATGAAAGATCTAAAAGGCATTAAAGAAAGAGAAGACACTATTTTTTTTAAGATTTTATTTTTAAGCAATCTCTACACCCAGCATGAGGCTTAAATTTATCCCGAGAGCAAGAGTTGCGTGCTGTACCAACTGAGGCAGCCAGGTGCCCCAAGATGCTCTTCCCTTAATGGGGAAGATCCTGCATATCCCCAGGGTAAGTCAATTCCTGATTCGGGTACCCACATTCCATCATAGTGGGCCTGGAGCTCACCCTGTGGCTTTCTAGGATATTTTTAAGAGTATTATCTAGCCGATAAGAAGGAATAAAGAGTTTTCAAGTCCCTTTGCCATGTTTATTTTCACATTACACATTGTAGTTACTACTGCATTTGTTTACTTATTAGGTAAAGCAGACCATGTAAGACCATAGTTCCATACGTAATATAGAACATCTTAAAATTAGACACTATCTTGAAGATCATCCAGTCCTCTCCTGTCATTTCACAGGTGAAGAAACCAAGGCCACACACACAGGTAACAGCAGAGCTAGAGCTAAAACCTCTACTTCGCCGAGAACCAGAGGCCATGGCGGAAGAAATGGCTCCACATTTCAGAGCTGTTGGTTACTGGGTCAGAACTTTAACCTTTCTAAATGGGACGAATATTTTCTGTGGATTACATGAAGAAATAAATGTATGCTACGTTAAGAACACATTTCAGTGGCTGCCACACATTAAAAGATTATTAAGTGTCTTAATGTTTTAATGTCTCCCACCCTCCACCAAACTTGTTACTAGTATCCTCTCTAACTAGGGGGCCTGTTGGAACCTACACAAACCTAGAACAAGTCAACCATCCTAAGAGCCTAATAAGCATGGATATTTTCAGTCTAGGCAAAATAATTGAGATAAAGTCTCAGGAAGGTGTAAACAGAATACAACTGATGGTAGGAAAAGAGCTGTGGCTTAATGAATTTTATTTTTTTTAATATTTTTTTTAAAGATTTTATTTATTTTATTTGACAGACAGAGATCACAAGTAGGCAGAGAGGCAGGCAGAGAGAGAGAGAGAGAGGAGGAAGCAGGCTCCCTGCTGAGCAGAGAGCCCGATGCGGGACTCGATCCCAGGACCCTGAGATCACGACCTGAGCCGAAGGCAGCGGCTCAACCCACTGAGCCACCCAGGCGTCCATGAATTTTATTTTAATCTTCCTAAAGAAAGATGACAATGGAAAGGGAGATATATGGGAAGTAGAAAAAGTAAATTGGCCACACTGCCTCCAGCTCTGTCCAAGAAAGGGGATGCCATGAGCTGGATGATACTGGCTATTACTTTCACCCAGGAATGCTTTGTTCTCTGATTCTGTGCTTCCTAAACACTGGAGAGCAATATATGTTAGGACAATATCCTTGCCTTCTCAAACTCTAGCTCTCCCCTCTTTTCCCTTCTCCCCTCTCCTCCCCTTCCCTCCTCTCTCCTCTCCTTTCTTCTCCCCTTCTCTCCCTCTATCTTCTTCCCTCACCCTCCTCAGACCCACTCCACTGAGGGATATGAGGTATGCAGATGTAAAGCCAATGCATCCCTTTGGCTACCAGAAGAGGAACCAGCATTAGAATGAATATGGCACTGTGGGAGGCAGAGGTAAGGCACATGAGCACGTACACACACTTACACACACAGGCACAACAACCAAAACCAGAACTAGATAAAATGGCTGAATGCCTAAGTCAAACTCCACATCTCATTGCGCTTTGGATTTCCAACCTTAAAAACCACCAACCCCTCACCACCACCACCCATTCATGTCACCTATTTTTAATTGTAGTTTCTAATACCTGTAACAGAACACAAGCTGAGTCAGCACTGGATTATCATGAGGACCTTCCCATGTGAGAGACAATGTACCAACATATATATTCAGTCCACCTGAAAGACAGCTTTCAAACAAAACTAACAAGTTACCATATAGTTTACGTCTAGGTCATATATAATTTGTTTAGCGTGATTCATTTACTTATTGTGTGGAATGTGTCTCCTAGCCTCTCTAAAAGGATCATTTCTAGCAATGTCAACAATTTCACATTTCTAAATCTACAGATCTAAAGGCCAAGATGGTAAGATGTGGCCACCGAGCTCCAGGGTTGCACTGATCTGACCTAGCCCACATATCTGCTCTGTTCATCTCCTCTCTCTCCTTAACAACATCCAGTTCACAAAACTCCCATTACAGTGCTCTTTCCACCATGCCACATTCTCATTAGGTGGTTAATTACATCATGAGCTTGAAAGTAATAAAACAGCATTTCTTACTTTTTGTTAATTCAGATAGGCCTTCCCTCCAATTAGTGCAAATTATTGAGGTTTTATTATATACATACATATGTGTTTGTGTTTGCAAAGTTTCATTGATGAATAATGACTATGCAGCCACCCACGGACCAGATGGAAATGATTGGAGATCATTAAATACAACATTGTTAGGTCATTTCCAGCATGTAATCAGCAACAATGGCTGTGGTTAGACTTGTTACATAAACAGATGGAGGAGAGGATGACTCACTGAGTACGGAATTATTGAGGCCTTAGGTATCCCCAACACAGAGCTTACAAGAAATAAGCTTGGGGACTGTTAAGTTAAGCATGGCCTGGGTGGTGTCTAGGTTGAAGGAATGATAATAAGAGCTGGGTCTTTGCTCATAACATTTATTGACGGTAGCTTGAAATTATGAAAAGAGATTCTCCCTTCTTCTCTTCTCTTCCTTCCTTCCTTCCCTTATGTTCTTCTTTCTTAAAAACACTTACTAAATATGCCCCTCACGGGGCTGGTTATTAAAAAGGCAGTCCTGGGGCACCATAGAGCATGCGACTCTTAATCTCAGGGTCTTGAGTTCAAGCCCATGGGTTGGGCATGGAGCCTACTTTAAAAAATTAAAAAAACAAAATTTTAAAAAAGTAAAAAGTCCTAATCTCTGCCGCTACTATTTCCTGATTCTGTGGTCTTCCTCAAGTCAATTAACTCCTAGAAGCTCAATTTCTGCATTTAAAACTGAAGATAAAGTTGCCCATCATGCCTCTACTCCACAGATTTGCTCTGAAGATACAATAAAATTAATGAGAGAAACAGGAAGGGAGCCCCTTGGTAATTGCTATTGTTATGCCATGTCCAGCACCGTCGCATTCCTCTAGCACCTGATGACAGCCTTGTGCCTTGCTTCTAAGCACATTCACACTAACAGCTACATACCGTACTTTAAAGTAGAAACATATGGCATTTGCCACTGAACAATCAGGTTTAAGTCCCAGCTCTAACATTTAATTGCTGTACAGTGTTGGGCAAATTCCTTAAAGTCTCTGAGCTTCAAGAGATTATTGTGGGGAACAAATTAATAGCAAAGGATAGAAGGAGAGAAGGGAGAAAGAGAGGGAGGGAGGGAGAATGGACAAAAGTTTTTTGGTTTAAAAAGAGAAAAAGTTTATATTCAGGATTTATGTTGAGTGGAATAGGACCAAGAAGCTGTCAGGACTTGAGACCCCTCTGAGGACCAGACAAGTCCTTCAAATTCTTTCTCACTGCATCTGTTGCTCTCCACCTGTCTGGTTAGTGCTCACTGTATAATATATATGGAATCCTAAAGTGAACCAGTCTGGGTGAGTTGGCAAGTCATTATGGCCTCCAAGAAAAGAGTTATCTCCAAAGAAACCCATGAAGGTCCAATCAGTGGCTACTTTTGCTCAAAGAACAGCCAAGCACTACTCTTCTGATTAAGGGGCTGTGGATAGTCCAAGGGATACTGTAAGTGGCAGGAAACATCCCTGACTATTCCAAAATAAGGCAGGCACATAAGAGTATACTGTGTGATGAGAAAGAAAGCAGTAACCAGAAACTGTGCCTTGAGTGCTCTGAGGGGATATTTAATGGTGTTCCAGAAGGTGCCATGGCTTAGGGGAAAAAGAGGTTAGATTCCAGCCAGAAAATAATTTTTCTCCCTAAAAGCTTCCCTTCATTGCAGCAAATAAAGAAAAGAAAAAAAAAAGAAAGTTAGCATATATGTAGGAGGATGGGAGAGAACAGAGGAGGCAAATACCATATATAAACTCGGCCCCCAGAGGGTAGAGATGACATGAGGGAAACAAAGATGAAACACGTTGCAACCATTTCCACAGCACAAAGGCAGGCAGCCAGCATTTTGCAGCTGGCTTGGGAGGATCTAGTCTCCTTAGCAATACTGATAATAAAATTTGATACGCGATGTGTATTCTGAGTAATATCCTAAGTAATTACGACTAAGTGCCCTAACAAATATGCACAGAGTAACTTGGGAACTAAGAGTGTGGGGCACCAGAGGAAAATCAGAGGAAGCTAGAAGAAGAAAAATCTAAACTGTATCAACATCAAAGCTAATCTCCTCAACAACAACCACCTGCTATGAACGGAATTGTGTTCCCCCACAGAAAGGTGGTTGGAACTAACTCCCAGTCCCATGGTACCTAAGAATGTGACCTTATTTAAAAATAAGGTCTTCAGAGAAGTAATCAAGTTAGCATAAGGTCATGAGGGCATGCTTATATGACCCAATACAATGGATGTCCTTATAAAAAGGGGACGTTTGGACACAGAGACAGGCACACATAGAAGGAAGATGATGTGAAGACACAGAGGGAATGCCTTCTACCAGCCAAAGATGGCTGGCAAACACCCAGAGGCTAGGGGAGAGACCTGGAACAGATTCTCCCTCACATCCCCTAGGAAGAACTAACCCTTCCAACTCCTTGATTTCAAACTTCTACCCTAAATTTCTGTTGCTTAAGCCATGTGGTTTATGGTACTTTTTTTTTTTTTTTTTTTTAATGGCAGCCCCGGGAATGTAAGTTCTGTAACTTAGATGTAACATCCTGTTTAAGGATGTTCATCAGTTCCTCAGGGGGAAGGAGAACAGAAAGTGACAGTCAGAACTGCATTGATAAGCACATATTCTTGTTGCTAATAAATGATCTTAGTGTACTGCTTTTGTACAGTGTATAGGCTCTCAGCCTCGCGGATAAATTCAGTCCTTGAATCATCTCCTTCCAGCGCTGAGTAAGGAGCTCTCTAGGATCCGTTACAAGTACCTGAACTTGGTGTGTTCTACCTGAGTATCACAGTCTAAACCCCAGCAGCTGAGGAAGTCAAAGCCAGAATTCCTCCTCTTTAAACCAGAACGACTCTTAAATATGGCTTTTATGTTTTTCTGTCCAAGTGGGCTCTATGAACCGGAAGCATTTCACAGACTGTGAACTACTACGAAATAACAAGAACATCTATCCCACTAATAAAAATATTCTATTTTATCTCTCTTCCTTATCTATAAAGATAGCTACCTAAAAATCCTGTAAGGCTCCAGGAAAGCAGTCGTAGAAACACTGGAAGAGAATACATTTTGTTCCAGCAGGAAACTGATCTGCATGTCAGAAACCATGGCAAAAGTTTGATTGCACCAGAATTACCCACAGTTACCCACAAAATCCCCTCTGGGAATTCATTTGCCCTTTCCCCTCACCACCCTTCCTACAACTGCATTTTCATCAGAAGAGTCAGAGGAAGTCTTTACATGGGAAAGCCTGGTAAGTGTTCTTCACTATCTCTACTCTTCTTCTTTAGTTAACCTGTAAATTTTATCTGGAAGCATAACTTCCTGAAGCAAAAACAAGCTTTTGAGCTTTCACATACGTACTCCCATGTGATTAATTTCTGACCAGCAGCAGACAAGAAGTGTCAAATGTGATTTCCATAAAAAGGGAAGATATGTGATCTGTTTCCTTCTGTCTTCCTGGTTGGAATGTAGACATGATAGCTGGTTCTTATAACACGATCCCAAAGTCATCTAATGAGAGTGGGGTAACAACATGATAGAGAGATGCCAGGCCTTTGTCACTGTGGAAGGTATGCCTACCCCTGGACTGCCAGCACGGGTACATTTGTATCAAGAGAGACTTACAATTCTATATTGTTTAAATCATGAGTATTCTGGGATTCTTATAACATGCAGCCAAGATGATTCTTCAATGCCTTGAAATACAAAGAACAGAAAATTTATATCACAATGATTAAAAGAATATGAAATCTTACCTCACTTACAGAGAAAGCCAGAGGTCAGACAGCCCCAAGACTGGTTAATTTGGCAATTTATGGAGGTCAAAGCCCCCAGAATTTGGTATCTCTCTCTAGTCTATTTCCCACTGCTTCCCCCAAAATACTTCAGACCTGGGGAACTACTGTTCTCTAAATATGCCATGCTCTTTTAAGTCTCCTTTCACTTAAATATGCTGTTGCTTCTCCTTGGAATACTCTTCCTTCTCTTTTTTTGTTTTTTTTTAAGATTTTATTTATTTACCTGACAGACAGAGATCACAAGCAGGCAAAGAGGCAGGCAGAGAGAGAGGCAGAGAGAGAGGAGGAAGCAGGCTCCCCCCTGAGCAGAGAGCCCGATGCGGGGCTTGACCCCAGGACTCCAAGATCATGACCTGAGGCGAAGGCAGCGGCTTAACCCACTGAGCCGCCCAGGCGCCCCTCTTCCTTCTCTTTTTAGCTTGTGTCTTAATCAGCTCAGGCTGCCGTAACAAAGTTCCATAGACTAAATGACTTAACACAAATGTATTCTTTCACAGTTTTGGGAAGTCCAAGACAAAGTTCTGGCCAATTCAGTTTCTGATGAGGACTCTCTTCATGGCTTATATAAGGCCACCTTCTCATTATGTCCTCACATGGTCTTTCCTGGGTGCATGGGGTGGAAGGGGGAAAGGGACTGAGCTTTCTGGTGTCTCTTCTCATAGGGACACTAATCCTGTCAGACCTCAGATCAAGAATCCACTCTTAGGATGTTACCTAGCCTCCCTTACTTTGGGAAAAGCCCTACCTCCAAGTACCTCCAAAAGCCACATTGTGAGTTAGGGCTTTAACATATGGATTTAGGGAGACACAAACATTTGGTTTATAATACCTGGCATGCTCCTCTTACTCCTCCAAGCTACAATCCAATCTCATCTCCTTTGGAAAGCCTTCCCAGAACCCTAAGGTAGAATTAGATGTTTCTTCTTCAGTTTCCACATTAGTTCCTATCATGCAATGCTAATTCCACTGACAGTAATTAAGTACATGTTAATCCACAAGAGTCTTAAAAGTATGGACAACAGTTTGTTTTGTATACCTAACACCTAGGACAGTGCCTGGTACAAAGCTGGTGTTCAACAAAATGTCTAAGGAAGAGGGAGAAACAGAAACATTGTATCTTTAGAAGACAATATAATCTGTATTCCAAACAACTAAATTATAAATGAATGTCAGAATAGCCATCATCCGCTGGATTTGTCTTAATGATACATAAATTCAATTTCCAGATTACTAAATTTGGTGTAGTGGATGAGTGTCTGAATTAAAATGCTATCTTCCAATTTAGTGGCTATTGGACTTGATTGATTACTTTCTGCAGCAAATTTTAAATGATTCTAAATCCTTGCTGCCCCTCCTAGCCCCTTCTCCTTGAATCTTGGCTGGTCTTAACAACTTGCCCGTGGTAAAGTCACCTTCAGGGGGTTCTAAGGCTATATCATAAGGACACTTGCAGCTTCAGCCCACGTCTCTTAAAATGCATGCTCTCAGAGTCCTGGGGCACCATGCAAGAAATGCGACTACCCTTAGTCCACCATGCTATGAGGAAACTCAAGCTGGCCATGTGGCGAGACCAGGCAGAGAGAGCGATACCTGAGTAGCGCCGCCCTCCCGCCCCCCACCCGCCAACAATCATGTCATCCCCAGTGTGGTTTAGAGTTCCTGGAATAGAACAAGCTGACTCTGCTCTGCTCTATCCGAATCCATGACCTAAAGAAGCATAAGATAATAGTCACAAATTGTTGTTCTAGGCCACTACGTGCGGGAGTAGTTTGTTAAGAGGTAATAGATGATGAAACACTTACTCCTCCTGTGTCTCTGTGTTCTTGATTGAAAAAGGAGATGTGAATGGTTTCTCCTTCGCAGCACCACTCCAAAAGTGAAACAGGTTAGAATTGGTAAAGCACTTAAAACCATACCAAACCCAAAGTAAGTGCTTACAAATATCAGATATTTCTATTTTACTTCTTTATTCTTGATTTCTATAGATCAAAACCATTTTGTTTGGGTGAAATTCATGACAGCTCAACTTAGGTAGTGGCACTGGCTTCACGCCCTATGCAGGCGAGGCCATCTCTTGCAGAGAACCTGTCCGGGGGAGAGGGGAAAGGAACAAGTCCCTGCCCCAGTTACCAAGGAATCCTTTTACTAAGACGTGCAACTACTAAGGCCTGGGCAGGGGAGAAAGGCTTTCTAGTGAGCTTCCAAATTTTCTGTTTACACTGCTGGCGTTTTTTTCTTTTCCTCCTCCCTCCTGGGATAATTTGACACTAATAGGCAAAACTATTGAGGATGGGAATTGTTGGTCTTTTCTCCCAGAGCGCCTGGAATCCAGCTTCGGAGGAGGAGAAATACAAACATGACACTAATGGACTTCCCTTGTTCTCAGTTCTTCTCATCTCAAGACAGCAGTCCCCTTGGCATCAAGGCTCCTCACTTCAGATCCATTAGTGCCGGGCAAATGAGCTGTGTGGTTTCTCTCATCTCCTGCCCATAAACCACCACAGGGACCTCTCTCCTGACCCCTCCCTCTAGTTAACATTGTTTAACAGATTCAAGGACACAGTTGCGGTTCTTTTATTCCTAGAAGAGCGAAATGTGCTAATGCTCTCTGTTCTGGCCATCTGGGTTGGTGGGCTGTTTGATGCTCTCTGTTTCAAGATGTTATTGATAGTCTGTTACTCAGCACACAGGTAGTGAAAAGGGCCCCTGGGAGCCCACGGACACCCCTGCGTTCCTCCGCTGACATAGCCTGGCACAGCCCCATCATTTAGGCTCCTCAGACTTCCCAACCTGGCCTTGATTTTACTGACTCTGGGCAGTGTCAGGGCCTGAGCCACTGGGAGGAGGGTCTGAGTGGCAGACGGATCCAGAACTTAGACTCATACAACTAGTATCCCTCCTCAGCTAACTTACAAGGAAAGGGGAAGGCTTTCTTGGCTGGGCTGGAGAGTTAACCAGCATCTGGAGTATGGGAATATGATTCCATTTTAAAACTGTAGACCTGGGTCTCAGGCCCTCTCTGCCTTAGACCAGCTGTCTGATATCAGGTAAGCCATCAAGATCTCAGCCTACTTAGTTCTATAAATGGGAATAAACTATTTAGCTCAGCAGGCAACTTTGACATTTGGACAAGATGAGGTTTTGCCTTTCAGCTCTACAGCACCTGAGAAGGCATGCAGATATCGACCATTACCAGAAAGAGCCTGGTTTTCTTGTAGCTGGATCACAAACACACTTGGAATCCAGAGGATGCTACAAATGGTTTTGCTACTATTCCTAACATGCTGTCTTTTAGTCCACAGAGAATTTGTGATCTCTATTTCCTCTTTATTTCCTTTTTCTCTTCTAGCCTCTTCTCTGGGTCCTAGCCATGGGTACTGTCTGTTCCTTGTGGCTGAACCTGGGATAGGCTCTATTCCAGGCACCTTCCAAGCGGACCTCCAGAAATGAAACAAGCCTCTCTTGCTGACCCTGACTGTCTCCTCAGCATAACTTTAATTTATAATGACATTGAAAGATCTGTCCCTACCATGGCAAGAATGAGGCCATTTTAAAGGGACAGAGAAGTGTACCCTGACAAAGATGGAAAGCACCTGGCACATAGTAGGTGTTTAATAATGACCCTGTGTTCCTTTAACTAAAGCTTTATCCTAATTCCTCAGCCTACAACACATGGGACCTGGAGCAAGTTGCTTAACCTCTTATGCCTCAGTTTTCTCATCTGTAAAATAGGGATAATAATAGAACCCAGGTCACGGGGTTGTTATAGAAATTAAATAAGCTTATACATATAAAACTCAGAATGATGCCCGACAAATAATAAGTAACATATAAGTATTTGCTGGTATTACTGTCATTTTTCGATACTTTGCACTTTTCATCCAGGCTAACACAATTTAAAATTGGGGGTTCACACAATTCAGTCTCTCTTCTCTCTTTTTATTTATTTATAGGGTTGGTGTTTTTTAAGACTTCATGTATCTGTCATAGAGAGAGAGAGCAGGGGGGAGTAGCAGGCCGAGAAAGAAGCAGCCCAATATGGGACTCGATCCCAGGAGTCTGGGATCACGACCTGAGCTGAAGGCAGATGCTTAACCAACTGAGCCACCCAGGCATCCTTATTTATAGATTTTTAAAAGTTATTTCATTTGTTCAAAAACCCATTTGTTTGGTGTAGGGTCAGAGACTGGGAGCATATAGGTCTGAGGTCTTCAAGCTTGGCCACTACGTGACCTGGGGCAAGTCTGGCCACCTGCTCCTCTCTCCTCTCCGCTATGGCTCACTCTTAGCAGGTGATCTGTGAAATCAGTTCACCTCCAGGCTGGGAAAATGGCAGAGCCCCTTTGATACTGAATCCCTATATTTCTCCTTTACCCTTGATTCCAGGCAAGACTGAAGGCAGCCTATTTTCCAACTGCTCAACTCTCAAGAGAGGAGGAAAGCCTGCCTTCAAACGTAGCTCACTGCCTTTCCCCAAGATAAGCACCGCCCCCAACCAAGACTCCCTGATTATCAAGCATGTCAGCAGTACTCTAAGAATCCTGCTTAAAATAAGCAAACCAGTCCTCCGGGAAGACCTGAGGGATTGCTTTGAACAAAGTGAATAAGCCTTACTGCATAAATGGATACATCCTCATTAAGCTGCAGACGGCCGGAATCACTGGGATGGTGACCCTCACGCTGGAGGTGCTACACCTCTGCGGGTGGGGTTCACCGGGGAGCATAATTCTCTACCCCCTGGGGAATACTTGCCTCCAACATCTCTATATTCTCATAGTGATACCTGTAGAATCATGATTTTTCTTTCTTTCCTCCCTTTAATCTCTCCTTCCAAAGTAGTCTCGAGCCCCTGCTATGCACCAGATTCTGTGCTTACTGACAGTTACATAAGGAAGATTAAGACATGCTTCTTGCTTTCAAAAAATTCATACATCAGTGGGAAAAACGAAAATGTAAAGAGTTCTATAATACAATGCCAGGCTAAATCTGGTTCCCCTGTTAACACTCTAATAGCACTTAGCTTAGCACTTTCCCTTCCTATACTTATCATAGGTTAAAAAATGTATTTGTATTTTCCAGTAATTAATTCCTGCCCTTCCTCTCCCCCCTCCACAGTATAGGCTGTGATGCCTTGAGCTACTACGTACTTAGTGCATATTAAACAGCAGACACTGGTTAAGTGTCTTCCATGTATCAATTTTTCATCTGTACAACCACTTTAAGATGAATGTCCTAATATTATTCTCACTTTACCAATAAGGATACTCAGACATGGAGAAATGAAGTAACATGCCTCAGGTCATATATCTTAAGAGTCAGAGTCAGGTCTTAAACTAAAGCTATAGGGCTTCAGACCCCTGCTCTTGATTACCTAGTTCTACATTAAAAGCAAGACATCAAAGCTTTTTTTTTTTTTTAAGGTGATAGATAAGTACATGACACAATCCAGAAAGATTTCCATGCAAAATAATTAGGTTTTAGTAATGTGGATAAACCTCACTTGTCTGAAAAATCCATTCATGTGGAATCCAGTGTCAGATCCCAGTAAGTGAGGTATTGCAGTGTATACAAATGATGAAGAAGGGGGAAATGAGAGCACTTGGATCAGATTAAGGAAGAAAACACTTATTGCAGAGCAAGTCTATGTGTAGAACTGGACAATGTAACTATCCTAAACTCAAAGTCAGATTTCTGACTTAATCTGAATTTATAATGATGAAAACCAAGAAAATTGGTCTACTATTTCCTAAAGAAGACCTACTCAGACCACTAGAACAACTCGATTCATTCAACCATGGGCAGCAGGTGCTTCTCTGGTAGGCCCTTATCATCCCATTAATCGAAATAGCAAAATGTCTACCAAAGATAAACGTGAGCTTCCTTTATGAGACTATGTCATCTAAAGACTTACTAAATTCAAAAGTGTTGGGGGTGCCTGGGTGGCTCAGTGGGTTAAAGCCTCTGCCTTCAGCTCAGGTCATGATCCCAGGGTCCTGGGATCGAGCCCCGCATCGGGCTCTTTGCTCGGCAGAGAGCCTGCTTCCTCCTCTCTCTCTGCCTGCTTCTCTGCCTACTTGTGATCTCTGTCTGTTAAATAAATAAATAAATAATCTTAAAAAAAAAAAACAAAGCACTAAAAAAAAAAAAATTCAAAAGTGTTTACTGTGCCTTATGAAAGTAAAACACAGAGACTTTTTATCTTGTGTTAAATTCCTGTTGGTAATTTAAAGCATGAGGGCCACACCAATTGGGTTTTGACCCCAGCTCTCTTACTTCTTGTTAATGTAGACTTGGACACATCATTTAGCTTCTCTTGGTCTCAATTTACTTAGCTGCAAAAATAGAAGATTGAATTAGATGATTTTTAAGACTCTTGCTCTCTTCTAATATTCTGAAATGTAATGATGTATTAAGCCTTTTTATACCCTTGTATAATGTTTTATTTCCATCCAATGATGTTAGAAAATATTCACGTTTGACTCCAGTTCAAATTTTTTCCATGAGCATTTACTATAATAAAAACTACTGAATTCACTTAGAAAATAAATTGGGAATTAGGATTTGTGTCCAACAAAGTAATGCTGTCCTCAGAGCATCAATAAATAGATGGAATAAGGACATCTGATATAGAGATCGCTGGTGTTTACAAATACCAGGGCTCTGCTTTTCTTCTAGGTATGTAGTGGGAACATCCTGCAGTTAGTTGAGGCCATGTCCATGTGCCTGACTATCTACCAATGGGATGTGAAGCTACCTTGGCGTGCCTCCTTTGAGGTGCCTGGGTGGCTCCGTTGGTTCAGCATCTGACTCTTGACTTCAGCTGGAGTCAGGATCTCAGGATCATGGAATGGAGCCCCAGTTCAGGCTCTGTCATTAGAGTCTATTTGTCCCTCTCTCTCTCTTTCCCCCACTGCCCCACACCCTGCTCTGGCACATATGCCCAAATAAAATCTTTTTTAAAAAGTTTATTAAGTAGGGACGCCTGGGTGGCTCAGTTGGTTGGGCAGCTGCCTTCGGCTCAGGTCATGATCCCAGCATCCTGGGATCGGGTCCCACATCGGGCTCCTTGCTCAGCGGGGAGCCTGCTTCTCCCTCTGCCTCTGCCTGCCATTCTGTCTGCCTGTGCTCGCTCTCTCCCCCTCTCTCTCTCTGATAAATAAATAAAATCTTTAAAAAAAATTTTTTTTTAAAGTTTATTAAGTAAATTCAAGTAAATCAAGTTTATTAAGTAAATAAAATCAAACTTATTAAATATATGGATTTAATATATATAACCACTTTAAACCATATATATATATATATATGTGCCTCCTTCATGCATTCCTGGTCCTCCTTCCCCATCTACTAGCTAAATAGAATTTGGAGGGGCGCCTGGATGGCTCAGAGGGTTAAAGCCTCTGCCTTCGGCTCAGGTCATGATCCCAGGATCCTGGGATGGAGCCTGCTTCCCCCTCTCTCTCTCTGCCTGCCTCTCTGCCTTCTTGTGATCTCTGTCAAATAAATAATAAATAATTAAAATCGATAAATAGAATCTGGAAGGTAGAGAAGGAACACAGACCCAAGACAAAAGAAGTCTATTCCTGAGTGACTATATTGGGCAGAATGCTATTGCATTGTCACGTGAAAGGAAAAATAATATTTATTATGTTAAACCACTGAATTTTGGGCAGTAGCTTATTCTGACCAATACATCATCCTTTCAGATTTTTATCTAAAGTTTATCCAGGGTTATAGTGAGCATCTGCTTCAAATTTGAAGGAAGCCAACCCCACAAAACAGAAAGTCTGAGGACACTACCGTAACACCTCACCCTGCCATCTCACAAACAATCGTCCTCATTTGCCAGCACTCGCAGCACATTCAGCAGGTACCTCCCCATAGAAAGCACCTGCTGCTCCCCATTCAGCCCCTTCACAGTTTCCTAATGCTCCCAGATCCAAACCTCCTCGCTCCCAAATGCAACTGAGCTGTTCTTCATTTGCGTTTTCATTTGTTATTTTCTATAACATTACTTGCAAAACATGTTGACTTTTCTAATCTGTCACATTATTGACAAATGTTTCATCCCAGGCAAAACTGAAAGCTGTTTAATAAAGCTGTCTGTAGATTGATCTATTTCTCCTTGCAGTTGTCAGTGTTTGCCTCACATATTTTGAAGCTCTGTCCTTAGGTGCATGTGTGTTTAGGATTGTTATGTACTCTTGACGGAATGACCCCTTTATCATTATGAAGTGACATTTATTATTCGTGTAATATTCTTTGTTCTGAAAGGAACTTTGTCTCCATGCTCCACTGCCTGGAAACTGTTTGAAGGCAGGAAGCTGGGACAGTTGCAGGCTCATCTCATTTGTTTCCCATTTCAAGAATTACTGTCTTTTGTTGCCTGTCATCCAGTGTCTTAAAAACTGTTGCCTCGTATATTTTAGCCAGTTTTGACTTGTTCCATCCAGGAGGGTAAATCTGGTCCCTGTTATCCGAATCTTTCTCTGAAAGGGAAGTCACAAATGCTTTTATGTATCATCTCAATTGATCCTCAAAGGATCAAATTTGATTCTCAGCGGAACCCTCACCAGGTGACTCTTATCATCTCTCTCTCTCTTTTTTTCTCTTTTTTCTTTTTTTTCAGTCTCAGAGAGGCTACATAATTGGCCTAAAGTTACACAGTTAGTAAAACCAACTGAAAACCACAGAATAGGTCAAGATTTGGGTGATAGGTGCATAAGTTTTCTGAAACTAGAATTAGGTACAGGCCATGAGATTATTTACCTAACAAATCTCACAAAGATTAAAAAAACCAAAATGCATCTAAGTACATATGTAGTGATTTGCCTTGCCTGGCAAAAGTTGCACTACATGAAATGAGGTTTGTCTCAGAAAATCTGTGCTACAAGTTCAAAATATTTGATGAAAGGGATGATGAGATATTATAGCCAAAGTAACTAGACAAGGGATAAAAATGAATTACACTTACTTCAGGTAGGTATTGGACCGGCCGTATTTTAAAACTGTCCTCTAAGCCAGCAATCCCAAAGCAATTGTCTTCAGCATTCACAGAAGAACTTAAAAGAAGAAAACAACTAAAGTGTATTTTTTTTCTAACCCCCCCCCCCCCCCGCCGTTTTCTTTGGCCCATTGGAATGAAACAGAAGTAAATCATCTGGAATGGCCTAGGAGGGGCCTCCCAAAATAGATGATTCAATTTATGTCGCAAACACAGTCCTAGGGCACAAATGCCTCAATTTAGCAATATTCTCCAGTGGGCTGGGTGGGAACAATGGGAAATCCTAGTTCAAAGGTACCTTCTTCTTTTAAAGTACGTATCATGATGTCTGCCACATCAGATTCCCTTCAGCAAATGTGTGTCCCCTTCTTTTCTCTCCAACCAGAATAGATCAGACCAAATACTATCTCTGTCACAAAGGAAGCGGCAACTCAAGGACACCCAGGCAAGGCTGGAAGAGGAGGCTTAATTTGTTTTTATCTCGGAGATCCTTCCATTGACACTAATTAATCTCTCCCTACAACTTGGAAGGTTAGCAAACCTCTCCTAAAATAGCAGCAATATAACGCTCCCTCAATGGGGTTTTAACTAATGTATAATAATTACTCTTATCATAACAGCATCTCTTTACCACATTCAGAAGAGAACTTCGCCTGTCTGCCATAAGTGGTGTTATTAGAGGGAGGAGAGTGTTTTTCCTGTCCATTCAGGCTCCAGCTGCCATTTAGCTGCATTCTGTGGGGACAATGATCCTTGCCTTTCATGGAGCGCAGATGGAAATGCAGAACCGCAGCATTCAGACAGATTCTGCTGTCTGCCACAGAATTCTAGTCAGCCCTATTGCTGTAGAAATGCGTAATATTTCTGAGCTGTATGAGAACTTACTTTGAAAACAAAACTGCTTTCTGAGTTGGCCGTTGCCCACAAACCGAAGCGAGATACGAGGAGCTGCCACAGCAGACCTGGCCTTTAGAGAAAACAAATGCCTTTTTCGTTTATTGAAATGCAAAGAAAAAAATTTTTTTAAATATTTTACTTATTTATTTGACAGACAGAGATTACAAGCAGGCAGAGAGGCAGGCAGAGAGAGAGGGGGAAGCAGGCTCCCCTGCTGAGCAGAGAGCCCGATGCGGGACTCGATCCCAGGACCCTGGGATCATGACCTGAGCCGAAGGCAGAGGCTTTAACCCACTGAGCCACCCAGGCGCCCCGCAAAGAGAATTTTGCATGAACCAAAATTTCGCTGCACAAAAATCTAATTGGAGAGCTCATGTCGCCCTTGAACACAAGAGCAGGGAAGCACCTGCTTAGGTGCAGACCGTCTGCAACTTGCCAGAGTATTAAAGCATGGCCTTTAATGTTACATAGGCCTGTGTCCAAATCTTCACCTGCCACGTAGAGACACAGCCTCAAAGGCAGTGCTGTCGGACAGACCTTGCCATCATGGTCATGTCTCCATGTCTGTATGTCCCATAGAATAGCCATCGACTACATGCAGCCAGAGAAAGCGGGAAACTGAATGTTTGGGGTTTTTTTTGTTTTTGTTTTTGTTTTTTTTTTAACTTTAATTCATTTACATTAAAAAGCCACACAGGGTTAGCTGCTACTCTACTGGACAGCATAGCTCTAAGATAAACACAAGTGTTGCATCTTGTCTCTCCTCTCATTAAGAAAGAGTTGTGCCTCCAACCACTAAGGTGGCCTCATTAGGTTCTGGAGAAGCATGAGATAATGGGGAACACTGTTCCCTCCCACTTATAAGGTGACTCAGAAGGCTGCCAGCTTCACAGAGGACCCAAAGCAAGAGAGGGGTTTGCAGTAGGTTGAGGTTGCTGACCCACTTGCCTTCCCACTCTGGCTGTAAATGGAAGGTAGCAGTGGCCAGTGAGGAGGCTGGGTAGAGGAACAGGCAAGCCCCGGTAAGAGAGTTGCTACATAATCTCCTAGAACTTGAGGGTACAGTCATGCCTTACACAGTGGAGAATGACTTTCTGTTTGAAAATCAATATCTGGCCTTCTACCAGACCCGAGGAGGGACTAAATGCTGATATCAAGGACTCTGTGACCAGAGCTGCCCACCATATGCTGGATATTGTTTGATCCACTGTGTTATAAGTTCAAGCAGGTGCAACGTAATCTACGGAAATGGTACATGAGGGATTGGGTCCAAGTAATTGGGCCAACGAGGCACAAGTTAATTGCATAAACAAGTAGCTTAAACTCCCCCTCACCTATCCTTATTGTATCACTATCTCTCCTAAACCTCAAACCTATACCTCATAGGGAGATTCCCTACAACCAATTGTCAGAAGAGGAAAGAATCTGGGCTTGGTTCACGGATGGGTTGGTATAATATGCTGCTGCTGCTGCTGCTGAGAATGGACAACTGTCATTACAAGTCCACGCAGGGGTATTTTTAGAGGACAACAGTGAAGAGAAATACTCCCAGGGGGCAGAGTTGCTAGCAGTTCACTTGGTCATCAAATTCTAAGGGAGGGAGATGTAGCTGGTAAGTGGTTGCATGACTTGGCTAGCTGTCAACGGGCCTTGAACGAACAACACTGGAAGACTTAGGATGAGTAGTTCTGGGGAAGATGTATGAATCTGTGGAAGTGAGCACGAAGTATGCAGATCTTTGTGTCTCACCGTAATGCTCATTACGGTCTTCGCTGCAGAGAAAGATCTTAACAATTAGGGGAACAGAATGACTTCCTATACATGTCAAAGTTTGCGTCTCAAGACTCCGTGGCAACCTCAAGACTCATGAAATGGGCCAATCAACAGATGGCCACATGGTAGGAAGAAAGACACTGAATGGGCCTAACAGCATGGATTTCCTTTCATCAAGACGGGTATAGATGGATGGGCCTAACAGCATGGACATCCTCTCATCAAGATGCCATGGTAAATATCCAGTTTCCCAGGAGCAGAGACCAAATCTGAGCTGTCATTATGACACCATCCCTTGAGGCAACCAAAACGCAGACAGCAGACAATTACAATGGGCCACTTCTACCCCATGAAAGGGGTAGTGATTTTGTCTCACTGAAATAGAAATCTAGTAATGATGTCAGTCTGCAAGAAAGGAGTGAGTGTCTCGTCAAGGGTAACTGATCTCCATTATCATGAGGAATCCAGAATTACTACTATATAATAGGGGTTGAAAAGGATGTGTCAGGAGCTCAGGAATTCACTACAGGATCTCTTGGTGGTTTTATGCCGAGCGGATAATCAATTGTAGCAACCACAGTTTGACAAAGGCCAGGCAACTATGGATCCACATCCTCAGAGATGAGGAGCCATGCCATTCCAGCAGGCAAGCAACTGAAGGTGAGGGAATTCTAGAACAGATGGTGAAGAAGGGAGATGATATTTATTATACCCTTGGAATCAACTGAAGATGACAACATGCTGTTCTCACCAAAAATAAAAAAAAAAAAGAGAGAGAGAGAGAGATTATTGTAACGTGGTAGCCAGATAGCATAGGAGCACATGGGTTGATGTGAACAGGGCAAGGGGGTGGACTGTATCATATATCTCTTATGGTTGCTTCAGATTCTCCTGACCTCTCATGCTGCTGGCAATGCCACACTGTTAAGGGCACCAATAACCAGTATCTTGACAAACTCTGGTTGGACTCTGACTAATCTAATGCAAGCACAACCTAAGAGCATCTTATACATGTCCACGCTGCACATTTTGCTTCCCATTCTAGGTGATGCTGAGGGGTGCAATGACATGCGACCTCTTAGGTACCACATATGCACAGCCCAGGAGCATTAAAGAATTAATGTTCTAGAGAACGAACATTTGACCAATGAGAAATGGGAGCTAATAGATATAAATTTCTCCTTCTTTTCTCCCCTGGAAGGACTGACTTAAGAAGCAACTGTGTTTGTGGTGTCTCAGAAAGTCTCGTGAGATTAGGTAAGAGACTGACCTGATATCTCATATGACCAGCTTGCTATTACACCTTTTTTATTGGCTCTTCCCCCACTATCCCTATCTCTTTATCCTTCTTGGCTGTCAATTCCAACTCCTCCAACCTTCAGACCTCACCCAAGTTCTTCAGACAGCAGCACCAGCAGACACACAGAGGTCCCCAGAAGAGGAGAAGGCTACAGAGGAAATGAAATAAATACTGACTAAGCACTGTGCCACATATACTCCGTATATTATCTTACCCAATCTTCACAGGTACCAAGTATTTTTTATCCCTGTTTTAGAGAGGAAGTAATAGGAGTTCAGACCAACACCATCCAATTACCAAGTGGATGAAAATCAAACTCCTATTTTTTTTTTTTTTGCTAATGGAATTTCTCTAAACTGTATTCTTTTATTGAGAACCAGAGTTGTGTTTTGTATTTTTTTTTTAAGTATGTGGGGCTTGAAATAATGTGGGGCTTGAGCTTATAGCCCTGAGATCAAGACCTGAGCTGAGATCAAGAGTCAGAAGCTTAACCTATGGAGCCACCCAGGCATCCCAGAGTTGTTTTTAATTGCTGTTTTGTGACCTTATTTGACTCAGAGAAAAGGAAGGGTGGTATATTCCAATTATCTTGGCAAAAACAGAAGTTAAATATAGTTATTTGTAAAAGAGGAAAATAAAAGAGAGCAGAGAAAGTCAGAATCTTGGACTGCATTTGTCCAGATCAGTGGTTTACCAATAGTGTGACTCAGAACACCTATGTATCCAAAAACAATCTGGATGTGTAACTAATTCTTTATCAACATACCCAAAACAGTTGGGCAATCACTAAGGATATTCTCTTCAGCAATGCCTACCAATTAAGCATTGTGTTCAGTGGTTTGTGTACCATGGTGTAGTCAGAGCAAAACTTGCTATGAACTAGAAAGATTTGTATCACAGATTCTAGCAGCTACCAAAGAAAGAAGTATTTACTGGAACACTTGCGAGCATTGTCTTCTGTGTACATAAGAAAGAACAGTTGGGATAGTCAAATTTTCTATCAAACAGCAACAGCAGTGCTGGGAAATCAAGGGAATATTGAAAAAAAAAAATTAAAATGTGAGACAACACTATTCTCTGTAGTTCAAACTGATGGGTAATGACTGCTGACTTGTTTACCGTTGTTGAATGAATCTTTTAATCCTTTCAGGTCTTACCAGTAAAAATATCAGGAACACGTGAAGTGTGAGAACTGTTGTTCTAAGAAACCTATTTATGTGGGGCGCCTGGGTGGCTCAGTGAGTTAAGCCACTGCCTTCGGCTCAGGTCATGATCTCAGGGTCCTGGGATCGAGCCCCGCATCGGACTCTCTGCTCAGCAGGGAGCCTGCTTCCTCCGCTCTCTCTCTGCCTGCCTCTCTGCCTGCTTGTGGTCTCTCTCTGTCAAATAAATAAATAAAATCTTTAAAAAAAAAAAAAAAAAGAAAAGAAACCTATTTATGTGACCAGACTTGCCTCCCCGCCTAAGCTGAGAAACAAATGGGAAACCCTGCTTATTCAAGAAATTTATTATGTTCAAAAAGTGCTTTTGCCCACCAGTACAACCAAAAGGAAAATAAGACTAGTGAGACAAGGATCCACATTCGTGGAGCTTTCTGTCAGCATCAGCAACATCCCTCTGAGACAGGTGACTCACCTGGACGCACATGGCCCAGAAACCCTGAAGGGGAGAAGACATCATTCACTGAGAATGTATGTAGGACGTAGAAGAGCTAAAAATGAAATTCCCGGAGCCTTGGGTAGCCATCACAACATGTTTTAGAAAGGGCCAGAACGAGCTTCGAAAGAAGAAAACCAGGGTTTCGCTTTGACCTGGCCCTTCTCTCTCCATTTTGCAACACACAAAGGGAGCCTGCCAAGTGGAGCGCATTTCTTTACTAAATGGTAGACCCCACGTCCTCTAAAGAGCCCAGGCGAAAGGAGCTACCAAACGCTCCAGAGCAGCTCTGAGACCAGTCCGGACCCTCAGTCAGGCAGAGACTGAGGAAGCTGTGACTGATCCTGCAGCTGACCACAGCTCTCAGAGGAGAGCCAGGCATACTCACCTTTGCAAGATTTAACCACAACAAGGAGACAAGTTTTCCTGGCCAAAAGCTCTTCCTTCACATTGTTGTCCTTCTGTCAAGATTTGGTGACAACTCAGTGTGCAACTCTGGCTGCCCCCTTTGGCTCCTGACGCTATCCTGAAAGTGACCATGGACACGTGAAGGTGGCCCGTGGTGAAAAGGGTGTGAGGGACGCTGGCTGAAAACCCTAACTCTGCCCACTACTGTGTGGGTAACAACTCCCTGAGCCTCAGATTGATCCCAGTTAAACTGGAAAAATGATAGCTGCCTTACAAGAGTAATAGGAGAATGGTTTTATGCAAATGGTCCTGCCCATAGAGGATGCTCAATAAATGTTAGTTCTCTTGCCCTGATTTCTGGTAAATTCCATGTCTCCTCTAATCCTTGCCACCCTCTAAGGGAGGCAGTCAGGCATCCCCACATAAAAGGCCAAATAAATAGAAACTGATAGAGTGCCTAAAGGCTCCTGGATAGAGAACGACAGAATTAAGAGTTATCTCCATGCTTTTTTAAACTCCTAGTGTCTTTGCTCCTTCGCTGAGTCATTAGGTTTTGATTCATGTATTCGTTCATTCAGCAGACATTTATTCCGTGCCTGATATATACCAGATATTAGAAATAAAGGATTGCAAGAACCAACAATTCTCTTTCCTTGTAGAATTTATATTCTGCTGAATGGAAGCAGATAATGACAAAACATGAAACACGTACAATGGTGACAGTGTCAGAGGATAAATTAAGTGGAGGATTGGGGTGCTGAGTGGGGGTGTGCTAATCTAAAGAAGCTAGTCTAGAAAGGGGCCTGATAAGCTGAACATTGAGTGGACCTGAAGGAATGAGGAGTGAGCCTATGCAGATAGATACATAAGTGAAGAATGTTTCAGGCAGAAGAAACCATCACGTGCAAAGGCCCTGAGGCAGGAACGTGCTGCTTCTGTCAAAGGAATATCAGAGTGATCATGGCTTTGTACTTACCCAGTAGAAATTCTACTGGACATGGGTCGCCTGGGTGGCTCAGTCGCTAAGCATCTGCCTTCGGTTCACGTCATAATCCCAGGGTTCTGGGATGTAGCCCCACACCGGGCTCCCTGCTCACTGGGAAGCCTGCTTCTGCCTCTTCCACTCCCGCTGCTTGTGTTCCCTCTCTGGCTGTGCCTCTCTCTGTCCAAAAAGACCCAAAAAACAAAAAACAAAAACAAATAAACAAACAAACAAAAAAAATAAAAACAAAGAAAGAAAGAAATTAATTCTATTGGAGAGAGAGAAATTCCTCATATCTCCTTAGCACTGGGTGGCTTATAGACCCTTCCCTTCTCATATTCACTACACCACTGAATCCTTCTGATAGCCCTATGAGGAAAGAAGGCAGGACAGAAACTCTTATCTCCCTTTTTACTAGTAAGGAAACTGAAATTCAGATGATTATTACTGCCCAAGGAAACCACAGTTAGATGCAAGATCTGCACCCAAATCACTAGAATGTAGATCTTCTGGTTTCTAAACAAAATGCTAATGTTAGCCACCATTTATTGAACACTGTGTACCTAATATTCTTGAATGGTTTATATAAATTATCTTACTCACTGTTTACAAATGTCTATGAAATGCATATATTGCCAAATTTTATAAAAGAGAATACAGAAAGCTTAAATAACTCAACTATACCTCAATAAAGCTGAAATTTAAAAATAATAAAGTTTCTATATTGACTTCACAAAAAAAAAAAAAAGAGAAAAAGATTAAATAAATTGCCTGACACTTGTAAGAGATTTAGCCAAGATCAATCTTGCTCCAGGGGTGCTACTGAGTATCACACAGAGAAGTTTGCGGTTACACATGGATTCTGACACAGTAGACTACTTCACTCTTACCACATTTAACCTCTCCAAGAGTTTTTTTCCTCCTATAGTCATCACTTATTTTTTTTTATTTTATTTTAAAGATTTTACTTATTTGACAGAGAGAGAGAGAGAGAAAGCACAATCAGGGGGAGCAGGAGAAAGAGAAGCAGACTCTCTGCTGAGCTGGGAGTCTGACATGGGGCTCGATCCCAGAATCCTAGAATCATGACCTGAGCTGAAGGCAAACACTCAACTGACTGAGCCACTCAGGAGCCCCTATAGTCATCACTTACGATGATCCCCCTATCTCAAGGCCATGGGTTCTTAGTTTCCTCTCCTAATTCCTTTTCTTCTACAGTCATCTTAATTTTGGAGTCCCCAAAGGCAGATCCTGGGCACTTTAAAATTCTTCCTCTCCCTATATGACTTTACCCATCCCCTTGGATTCAAACATAAATTAATTTCCAAAGATCGTTAAACTTCTATCTCCAGCTTAGCAGGTCCTCTGAGCTCTCGACTTTTCTTCCACATCCAGTGACTTTCTGGCATATCTGCCTGCCGGTCTCACTGACATCTCAAACTTAACATGTGAGTCCCTCTTCACCCAACCCCTAAGATGATCGTATCACAGTCTTCCCTTTCCCTGAAAATAACAAAACCACCGGACAGTTGCTATAGCTAGAAACCATGATTTTTTTTTCCTTTCTCTCACTATCAGCAAGTGCTTTTGCTCTGCCTCCAAAACGTATCCTGAAATTCTCTAGTCCTCTCTGTTTTAAGCCACCATTCATTTTCATTGTGTCCCCTCATCGCTGTCCCACTGTACCCACTCTTGCCCCTCTCCCATCAGCCCTCTGTAAAGAGGTGGTTCTTTGTTTTTTGTTTCGGGGGTTTTTGTTTTGTTTTGTTTTGTTTTGTTGTTTTTTTTGAAAATGAAAACCAGCTTACGTCACTCCCCTATTTCAAAGCCCTCACTGACTTCCCATAGACGCAGAAAATCTTTAAAGACCTTAAAGGCTTGTGTGATCTGTCTCCTGCCTTCCTTCCCCTTTTTTCTTCATGATACTCCAGTCATGCTGGCTTTTTAGAAGTTCTTAAAACTTTTCCAGCTCTTTCCCCTTCAACCACCCTTGCTGTTGCCTCTGTTGGGAGAGCTTCTCTTTTGACTCTTCACATGGCTGCCTTTTTGGTCTCATCTTGAACCCCACCTCCTATGGGAAGCCCTCTCCAACTCTTAGTCTCTATCACAGCACTGTGCTTACTTTCCTCATCACAATTACCACGACCTGTAATTAACTTTTTTATTTATGTATTTATTTATTTTCTGACCCCCCCATAAGGCTAGGGTTTTGTCTGTCTCATCACTTTTATGATACAGTGTCTGTACCTATGTGTTCTCAGTATACAAAGTTCAGTAAATGTTTATGGAGTGAGGATACCCACGCGGCTCAGTCAGCTGAGCTCTGGACTCTTGGTCTTGGCTCAGATCATGATCTCGGGGTCATAAGATCAAGCTCTGAGTCATGTCCCATGTTCATCACAGAGTCTGCTTGAGATCTCTCTCTCTCTGCCCACACCCTCCATACCACTCCTGCTCTGTCTCTCTCTCTAAGACAAACAAATAAATCTTAAAAAGATTTTATGATGTGAATGAAAGAATGAATAAATGAATCTCAATTTTAATTATGCAGATTCCCATTTTCATAAACATGATGTCTCGGTTATGTTTATCTTCTCTTGTCTGCTGTTCTGAAAACTCAGGGAGGCATCCCAGCGATGAAGTAATGTAGAAATGAGCTGTGGTCAGGACCTAACTTCTATTAAATAAGAACAAAGAGGACACACTATATTGACTCAAAAGAGTCCAGGCCGTTAGGCCAGGAGCCAGAAAGTTTTGGCTTTTTCATTTCCTTAGGTATATATCAGACTTGAGTTTCTGATAAGTCGTCCAAAGTATGATCATACATTACAAAATCCATTTCACTTAGCCCTTAAACGCATGTCATGCTCCATTTCGGTATCAGCCAGACCTCTCATCAGCATTTACAGGGCTGGAGGTCATACCTGACCCAGGCCTTCATCTTTGTCACCCAAAGTAGGCAACAATATAATCATAATAACTATCCATCTTAAGTTAAGAGCCTACTATATGACAAGACTGCCAAGTACTAGGTGCTCCGCATGTTATTTTTTTACTTAACCTCTGCAACAAATCTATGAGGAAGTTTCCTTGTCCAACTGGAGCTCAGAGACCTTACATTATTTGCTCTTATGCCAGGCTTATAGCTGGTGAGAGGTAAAGCAGAGATCGAAATGAAGTTTTCAGATTCTGAAGTACATATCATTTAAACTATATTTTATGACCTTAGAAAAAAATCACACTGATGTATTTTTTATTAAATTATTTAGATCCTTGGGTATACCATATTTTCTGGTCAACTAATGAAACATGATTCTCTTCAAGAGGCAATCCGTGTAAGCTCTCTGGATTTCCACTATTCCTCTAGGGCAAAATGTTATCAGTGATCCTGTCACAGGAAATCATCTTTATTTATCTTCTCTAGGTAAACAACTGGCTTATAGACATTCGAGATTTCTCTTACCTGAAGACTCCTCAAAGAGGAAATGAATCCCTATCAGTAATGCTTTGAGGGACCGCAGGATTTCATCAAGCGGCTGCTGAGATGAAGGGACCATTATTCCATTACTCATTTTCTATCTACAGCTTTAACTTAATGAAGATTTCATTTGAGGTTTGAAGATCACTGCTCTTGATAAAAAGAGAAAGAAAAAAAAAAGGAAGGAAGAAAGACGGGAGGGAAGGAGGAAAGGAGGGGAAAAAGGGGACAGAGGGATGGAAGAATCTTCTTTTTCTTAGAATGGCTTATTAAGTGATCCTGACACCATATGTGACAGGAAGAGAGGGGACGATGGAAGACAAAGGATGGTGACTCCTTGCCAAGAAAGGTTGAAAATAGAGGTGTTCCAGCCCCAGAAATAAAGTGAGACTGAATGAGAATATAAAGTTCTTCAGCTAGAATATCTACATAGATGTGAGACATTAAGAGCATTGTTTTAAGTAAAGTCAAAGTTAAGGTCTAGGATACAGACCATCTTCTACTTTTGTAAAGAATTCCTTAAAAAGCACAGTAAAGTTGTAGGAGTAAAAAGTTCAACAAGAAATCATGCAAATAATGCGAGAGATGTTCAGAAAATTAAATGTATGAGGAAGCCCCCTAAGACACTTTAGAAGATCTTCTAGTGGCATTTCACATACATTCTTAGATTTCATTTTTCTTCTATAATTTATGTACAGTGGTCCTCCTTAAGTCCAATGGATGACTACCTGAGACCTTCAGTATATCTAATGATTTTTCACATTCCATTTTGTTATAGGAAACATCACTTTCAGAATGGAAGGACTCCTCCTCGGCTCGTCCTATTAGTGTTGCCATGGTCCAGAAAGTGAGCCTAACCCTCTAGCCACACAGTCTCTCTAGGTAAATACCTGTAGACCCATGGCTTTAAATCATATCCATATGCCCTCGCCTCTTAAAGCTTTATCGCCAACCCTGATATTTCACCAAAGCCCCCTTACTGGTATTTCCAATTCCCCACCCAACACCTCCAATAAGAGGTGTAGTAAGAATCCTAAACTTGAAATATTCAATGCAACGTTCTCATTCCTCAAAATGTGATCATTCCCCAAGTTTTCATCTCAGTAAATGACTATACCACACATTGCTGAAAACAAACAATCAACAATTGGCATTATCTTTGCCTCCTCTCTGTTCTTCAATTCCACACACATCCAGTGTTGGCTTTACTTCTGAATTTTATAACTTTCATCCACTTTTCTCAGTCTCTTCTGTTACCACGCTAGTGTAACCACCATCACTTCACCTCTAGAAGAACTGTGATAGCTTCCTAGCTGGTCTCCCTGCTGCTTGCTCTCACCCACCTTCATACAATTTGTTCTCTACACAACAGTCAAAGTGAGGTTTTAAAAATGTAAATCAGGCCACATTACTCTCCTGCTTACAATTTTCCAGAAGCTTCCAATTATACCAAGAATAAGGTCCAAACTCCTTAGTATGGTCTACAACGGAACTCTTCAAACCAAGCCATTTACTAAGCTGTGAAACCAATGTCCAGGAAAGGATGAGCATTTTAAAATAAAATAAAACAGAAAATATCAGTTTATTGTATATAATAAGGATAAATATTATTTCATGAAACTTCTCTTTCAGATGTGTGTGTGTGTGTGTGTGTGTGTGTGTGTAGTGGAATGCAATATAAAATGTATTTCCTGTATGTCACATTTAAAGAGTTTAAAGCCATTGACCTACAAGATTTTGAAGATCTGTTGGCTCACATCTCTTACCTAACCTCCCACCCACTGCCTGCTCCTTTGACATACTTCGTCTCTTCCAGCCTCTTTATTGTGCATTCAAAGAAGACCAGCTTCTCCCCACCTCAGGTCTTTAGTTCTTGCCTGGAATGCTTTACTTTCTATTATTTGCAGGGATAGATCCTTCTTAGCGTTCAGCCACAGCTCACATATCACCTGCTTGGAAAGCCCATCTTCTAACTAATCTAAAGAAGTCTTACCACTTCTCCATCACATCGCCCTGTTTTACTTCTTTCTGCTGCTAACCACAATCTTGCATATTTATTTGTGTGTCCATGATCTTTCTCCGTCCTCCCGACATGAACCACATAATGCAGGGACCTTAACTGTCCTGTTTGCTACCTAACCCCTCCTCACATATAACAGCATCCCAGTACGTACTGGTTCATACAGTGTCAACTATTTCAGTTTTACATATGTTTTTATAAAATAAGGACAGGTTATGATGAAACCCTTAATCAAATGTATAGCACTGCTATGAAAACAAAGATGCTAACCCCCCCACCCAAGGGCCTGGCAGGCAGGACCTATGGGAGAGCCTGAGTGGCTCATTTGTCAGCTGACCGAGGAAAACCCAAATTTCAGGTACCAAACGCAACTTCTTGGCATGCAAGATATGAAAACACAGACTGGTTAACAATGAGCATCAAATAGAGAGGGACATAGTCACAGTTTTTGTCCAGTGCCCTGTGGTTCCTGGCAACAAAAATCCTTAAAAATGAAAGTGTTCCCAAAAAAGATTGTTTTTAATGAAAGTGTTCATCTTGAATATCCTTCAGAGACTGTGGAACCAGAAATAAAATCTGTACCCTATACCTTCCATCCTGAATGAAGGATGAGGGACCCAGGAGGGCAAGTACATAGTGACAACTGCCAAGAATGACAAGATGAGGACAGGGTCAGACTGGAAACTGCCTCCAGGAGGCAGGCCCAGAGGAGACTCCAGAGTCTAAGAAAAAAGAGACCCACATTCCCTTCACAGCCCCAGCCAGCGGACTCCTCCAAGGGGTTATTAGGATTATCACCTCAATCTGTATTTAATTCTTTCCAGGTGCCAGAGCATAAAGGGGTTTGTGTGCTAAGCTTGTGTGCTAAGCATTTGAACTTTCTTCTAGGTGCTGTGGGGGAAACTTTAAAGAATTTAAGAAAGGAGGGATGACCTGCTGGGGTATCTCCGAGACAGATCCTCCCGGCTGCAATGTGGAGGGGGTGGAAGGTCCCCAAGGTTGGAAGCGGGCAGGTGCTCCTAGTGAGAAGCAGTGAGAGCCCAAACAAAAGCAAGGGGTTGTGGGAACCTGAGGGGGTATGGAGGGACAGACCTTTGTCGGAATCTGACCCCACCTACTTACCAGTTACCACTTCCAGTCTGGGACCCCATGCTGGTTCGGAATTCCTAAGCCTCTTTGTCCTATCTGTAAAATAAAGCAGAAAATGGCACCTACATCAGCCATCACTGTGAGATGCGATGTGATCATACATATAAACCCTAAGTGCCCGCCACCTCGTAGGTGCTCAACGAATGCTAGTTGTTGTTTTTAGTCAGCCACTATTATTATTTTTGAGCACTCTGGGAGGCACTGAAGTAGAAAGAGATGGACCCCTCACACGGTGACCTGTCACGATGCTTTGAAAACACAGAGAAGCCACAGCTCAATCTTGCCGGTGGGGAAGGCGTCCCAGAGTGGCGCCTCGAGCTATGAATGAAAAGTGAATTGCATTCCGAAAGGCAGTGGACTTGGACTGAAAACTCAGCCGAATGCACACACACAGTACAACTCTGGGCCTGAACGGGGCGAGTGTGTGACAGGCAGGGCCAGGGGGCCAGGACGGTTAGCTTTGGGGCAAAGGCCGCTTTACCTCTGGCTCCTCCGTTCTGAGACAAGGCTCCAATCTTAAGCTAGCAGGAGAGGCGGCAGCGATCCAGGCCCACAAAAGGTCGGGGGTTGAGGGCCCCTCAGCACAGGTTTTTGTCTGCAAACCCAGTTTCCGAGGTGCCTAAAAGTGTACAAATAGTGAAGCCAGGCCCAGCTGAGCCAATTCATTACCTCGCCTCCAAGCTGCATGCTGATTATTTGCTCTCCATATCACCTCTCCTCAGGGGGCTCAAAGGAATCAGCAAATCCCCCGCATCAGAGCTACGAATCCCCAGCACAACCCATTCACACACAGCGGGGTGGCTGGGGATTAATTGGAGGGGGAATGTTGTGAATTCCAGAGAGTTCTTTCTCTTTGCCTCACAGCCGGTGGCCGGGGATATTGCTACATGAAAGCTTCCCTGTCAGTATCAATCATCATTGCCTGGGCTGCTACATTCCAGAGAATGAATTGGCCTCATTTGGTAACTCAACTAGAGTTGGGGGGTGGGGGTGGGGGTCATACCAGAGGGGCCACATTTGTGGGCCCCAATTCTTGCTCCAGAAGTGGCTTCCAAAGACAAACGGAAACCCAGAGGGCCTAGCTTTTTCAGTGTTCCCCTGCTTTAGCAACGTTAGAGCAGGAGTGGATCTGGAAGAAGGGTGGGAAAGGGGTGGTACCTGGGTTAGGGCCTGGCAGGAAATGAGTTGGGCAAAGCCTTGGCTGAGAGGAGAGAGGCAGCCCAATAACCCCCCAGGGTTTCCCTTACTGCTTTGATGCCTGGCCGACTTTCCCCTCCCATCCCCAGGCTGCTCGGCAGGAGGCCTGCAGGCTCTCCCCAACCTCCCTGCCAAATGGGGCCCAGGGCCTGGAAGCAGAGCGAGCCCAAACTCCTCAGGGTGCTCCAGCAAGGCAGGTAACAAGAAATGCAAACGCCAAACGTTTTCCTCAAGTAAGTCCTTGCTGGGAGCCCTTAGAAAAGACAAGGAACAGCGTCTTCTGGGATCTCACCTCTGAAGTCCGCAGACTCAAACCCTTTCCCAGTTCTTATCTATTTTTTTTTTTTTAATTTGACAGAGATCACAAGTAGGCAGAGAGGCAGGCAGAGAGAGAGAGAGAGGAGAAAGCAGGATCCCTGCCGAGCAGAGAGCCCGATGATGCGGGACTTGATCCCAGGACCCTGAGATCGTGACCTAGAGCTGACAGCAGAGGCTTAACCCCCTGAGCCACCCAGGTGCCCACCAGTTCTTATCTTTTTAAATGCAAGATTTCCAGGCTGCCTTCCCCACCCCCCCACACCCTCAACCCTCCTCCTCCCCACCGCCCCGCCCCAGCTCCACCTAAGTATTTCTCTCCGCTTCTTTTAACCTCACCCCAAAAAAAAAAAAAAAAGAAAAAGAAAAAAAAGAAAGAACGAAAGAAAGGAAGAAAGAAAGAAAGAAAGAAAGAAAGAAAGAAAGAAAGAAAGAAAGAAGGAATCGCAAATTCCACGAAAAGAATTTCCTGAAACTTCCATCAGATCAAGAGCCCAGAGAATGTGCCCTGGGGAATCCAGGAGTCAGAGCATGTACTCACCGGGAAAGGGGCTGAACCTGACAGTCTTGGGAGGCTGAAGCCCCCCAGCCAGCTGGGCCCCATTCAGTGGCTCTAGAGCCTTGTGACCCGAAGGAAGTGCCTGGGCTCTCACTTTGCGCATCCAGAAGATGGATGGTGGTAATAACTGTTCTGCCTCCCTAGTCTACGCATATACAAAGACTATGTAGGGATTAATAAAAGAAGAGATTAAAAAGTGCTTTGTGATTTGTAAAGGGCCAATAGAAGGTATTATTAAATTATTAAATTATCTCATTGGCCCCAGTATTGGGTGTGTTAATGACCTATGTAAAAACCTCATTCTGCATCTACCTGCTGCTATCCAGGACAGTCCTGGTAAAACGTGCCCTGGGAGGGACAGAGATCAAAAGATAAGCCAATATATACCAAGAAAAGCCCAAACAAAAAGTGAGATCATTCTTATTTTCGAAAATAACAACAGAGTGATAACCTTTCAGTATTGCAAATTACATGTGCCTACGATGTGCCACTACCTCTTGTGGCCATCATTCTAAGCCAACAGTCTATTTTCTGGGGCTTCCTTGACATAGCAACAAGCAAACCCTTAGCCTGAAAAGCAGAAGCCTCTGTGTAATATAGTTTGTATTTTTTTTTAAGATTTTATTTATTTATTTGAGAGCCAGAGCCAGAGACAGGGAGAGAGAACACAAGCTAGAAGGAGAGGGAGCAGCAGGCTGAGCAGGGATCCCCGATGGGGACTCAGTGCCAAGACCCTGGGACCATGACTGAAGCCAAACGCTTAACGACTGAGCCCCCCCCCAGGCTCCCAGACTCTGGGTAATTTTGAGCAAGTTGTTGCCTCTCTCCAGCCTTAGTTTCCCCATCCCTGAAATATGTAAGTAGGACTGGGCTTCTTTAAGATCCTATCCCACCCTTCTGTCTTATGATTATTTGGATGCCTTGCTTAGGCATCCTAACTCAGTTGCAGTTGGGGCTCCAAGGTCATTTCATACTTGATAGAATATCAAAGAGTTTAACTAATCCGCATCCTGGGATAAAGGACTAAGTGAGCAAACAATCCCAAATCATGCCAGCCACTTAGGGACTCTTAATTCTACTTAATCATAATGAGAAGTTTTCAACCTTTGGAGATTGCTAGGGGGAGAAGCATGACATAATGCCTTGAACACTAAGAGCCGCGCCATTGGCACAGAATCTCCATCACAATTAGCACTTTTCCCACCCCCAAATGCTTTAATACTGAAAGTGCCTGCTTCACTCGGTAACTCCACTCCACAAACTGACACCTGAACACCACAGGCTAGGCATTCCAAGGATCCCTAAAGAACACAAGGTCTGCATTCCATCTCACTATTTCATCTCTCCGAATCTGAACTCTCCTCTATTTTCCCACCCAGGGTCCTTATTGCCCAGCTGCATACGTCTGCCTAGAGAGACACTCTCTCTTCCTTTCCAGCTGTTTGCTGTCAGCTGGTTTGTCTGTCCTCGGTGGGAACGTTTAGGTTCAAGTCTCCAGTCTGGGGAGTCTATATACAGCCTTGACTATTATTCTGATGGATTGTTTTAATTCCTTCCACTTTGATCATGTCAGTTTCCACAACAAACAAGGCTCACCAGAAGCATTCCCCTGCTCACAAAGGCAAAGGCACTTGGCTTTGCTTCACAAGCCCAGAGGCCAGAACTCTTCTGCTTTTGCTTCAAGGCTATTTTAACCCTTGGTTACACAATTTTCCAGTTAACACTTTGTACCTTCATTCCCTGCAACCATAGACATGTTAGTCTCCTCCAGAGAAATGAAGTGATTTCCAGCCTTTAATTAATTAAAGATCCAAGTGGCAGATGCAGTTCACACACACTGGAGCCAAGCCCTGGCTAAGAAGATTCTTTTGCTCCAAATGCTCCACAGTTCAGTAAGAGTAACTTCAGCTAGTAAAAATAGCTCTGTCTCCTGAGTTGCCAGGAGCCATTTCAAATCATTTCAAATATTATCTCATTTAATATTGGCAAAATAGGAAGGTGAAATAGGAATTATGTAGACTTCATAAGTGAGGAAACCCAGCACTTAGAAGCTGAGCTTTCTGCCCAAGATTGCAGAGCCAGCCTGGGATGGCGAAGGGGTTTTACCCTGGATTTGTCTGGCTTCAGGGGCAGGCTGGAAGGCTAAAATGTTACATGTTAGACATGAGCACTCGTTACACTGTAGTAGAAAGAGCCCTTGATGAAGAGTAAAGAGGCCAGAGTGTGACTGTGGCCAGCTCCATCGAGTCCATTTTCTCTATGCCTTGATTTCACTACCTGTCAAATTGAAAATTGAATTAAGGGGGCACCTGGGTGGCTCAGTGGATTAAAGCCTTTGCCTTTGGCTCAGGTCATGATCCCGGGGTCCTGGGATCGAGCCCCATATCAGGCTCTCTCCTCCTTGGGGAGCCTGCTTCCTCCTCTCTCTCTTTCTGCCTGCCTCTCTGCCTACTTGTGATCTCTGTCTGTCAAATAAATAAATAAAATCTTTAAAAGAAAAGAAAAGAAAATCGAATTAAGTCAGTTTGTTTTTTTTTTCCAAACCTCAATCACTCACCTTATTACTCATACCACTCACATCATTATTTAGTAACTATTCTTCCTTAAATCAATATACTTCTAAAAACTAAATATTTTTAAATGAAGTAAACTTAAAAACCAAAATGACTTCCTTTAAATCAATGGTAATAATAAAAATAAGACAATTAAAAATAATAGCATTAAATTCTAGTGAGACACTCTTGCCAGCCTAAGGCTCTAAGACTTAGGCTAAACTTATGTTAAATTGGAAAATACACAAGTTAGTCAAAGACACTGCAAGTTAAGGTATAGCCAAGACATTCTGACAAGTACACACTGAGACTTTCTCTCCAATGTAACCACATGGGAAGAGAATGAAACAGGAAACAATTTTCTCACTACCTTACTCAATGTCACTTAACATCTTAGCTGTGTCCTACCTCAAGTTACCTCACCCAAAAGTCTTCTGCATACAACCAGAAGTCCCTATTTCATGTTTGAGCAGATGATATTTTGAGTTCTCCTTTCGGCGTTTCCAGCTCTCAAATCCTTCAATTCTAATTAAGACAGTTAATATCAATGACTATTAAATTTGAAACCTAATTCACTAGCACTCAGTGTGTATCTACTGATGTGGAGAAAAAAGAAAATAGGAAGAGAACTTGAAAATATATAACCACAGTTAGCAACTTCTTTGAACAGCAAAAGAAATTAAGACCTTTCTCTGGGAAGTGTCTTCCAGGGCTACTAACCATGTAATAATTTTTGCTATTTGCCAGGGTCTGCACCAGTAGGTTTTCAAAGTGTGGCTAAATTCCCTGGGGATAACCAATATCCCTTCAGGTCAAAACTACTTTCATTATAATCCTAAGATGTTCATGCCTTTTTCCATAAGTTTCCAGAGGCTGTGGTGACGTGAGACACTCCAACAGATAGAATGCAGAAGGAAACATGAGAATCCAGCTGTCAGCCATTGACCCAAATATTAAAGAGATTTGCAAAATGTTAAATGATACTACTCTACTCACTAAATTCTTTTATTTGGGAAAATATAGTCACTTTTCATAAAAATTAAGTTACTTGTGTTAACATTAATGAATGTGCCATTGTTATTTTAAAACAAATATTTTAAAGGTCTCAATTTAACTTCTAATGCAGTAAACACTGGTAGATATAACGCACATAAACAAAAGATCTTTGGGTCCTCAATAATTCCTTTTTTTTTTTTTTTTAATTTGAGAGAGAGAGCACAAGCAGGCAGAGTAGCATCTAGAGGGAAGAGAGAAGCAGACTCCCCACTGATCAAGGAGCCCAACATGGGGCTCAATCCCAGAATCCTGGAATCATGACCTGAGCCAAAGGCAGTAGCTTAACGGAGCCACCCAGGTTCCCCTCTTCCATAATTCTTAGGAGTGTAAAGATGTCCTGTGGCCAAAATATTTGAGAATATCTGAGACCATTACAGACTGCAGGTCTAGAGTACATCAGCTGGAATATGAAGTGAGTGAAGTCAAAAGTAGTTCACAGGGCACTTGGGTGGCTCAGTTGGCTGAGCATCCTATTGATTTTGGCTCAGGTCAGGATCTCATGGGTCATGATCTCACAGGTCCTGAGATCTAGCTGCATTGAGCTCTATGTGGAGTGATGTGTCTGCTGGAAGATTCTCTCCCTCACCCCTACCCTCACTGTGTAATAAATAAATAAATAAATAACTCTTAAAAAAAAATAAATAAAGTATGGGTGCCTGAGTGTCTCAGTCAGTTAAGCGTCACACTTCAGCTCAGATCATAATCTCGGGGTCCTGGGATCTGTCAGCCCTGTGTCTCTCAGGGCTCCTTGCTTAGCAGGAAGTTTGCTTTTTCCTTTCCCTCTGCCCATCCCCCTACCCATGACCTCTCTCTCCCTCTCAAATAAATAAATAAAATCTTTTTTTTTTTTAAGATTTTATTTATTTATTTGACAGAGAGAGACACAGCGAGAAAGGGAATTCAAGCAGGGGGAATGGGAGAGGGAGAAACATGCTTCCTTTCCCCTAGAGCAGGAAGTCCAATGTGGGCTTCTATCCCAGGACCCTGGGATAATGACCTGAGCCAAAGGCAGAGGCTTAATGACTGAGTCGTTTACATTTTTTTAAAAAAAATGTAAAAAGTAGTTCCTTATAAAACTGCCTATAATGGGGGCGCCTGGGTGGGTTAAAGCCCCGCATCAGGCTCTCTGTTCAGCTGGGAGCCTGCTTCCTCCTCTCTCTCTTCCTGCTTCTCTGCCTACTTGTGATCTCTGTCTGTCAAATAAATAAATAAAATCTTAAAAAAAAAAAAACTACCTATAATGGGGAGGAATAAGAAAAAACCACACAGTTAGCAATAATCAATTCTTATATTTACTAATAATAAACAGTTAGCATTTCTCAAATGATCCTCAATGCATGGACATAATTTCTGACTGTGACAAGGGAAAATTAACAAATTCAGAAGAGATATAGTAACCAGAAAAGGTTTACTTACATACACACACACACACACACACACACACACTATATATATATATATATATATATATATATACACATATGTGTGTATATTTACATTATACATACACATATATAACAGAGAAAAAACACTGAATTACAAACATTGGGATTGCAACAATGTAACACATGACTGCTAGTGCACAGGCCTAGAATAAGAAGGTAGAAAATGGAGATTTTGCTTGGGAAGTTTGTATAGGAAATTTTGTTCTTTTACAAATTACTTTTAACAGCATTCCCACATTGCTTATATAATTACTCTAAAACGCTTAAGTTTTATTTCTTATCTGGTCAAAAAACTGCTGAAAGGTTGGGACACTTAAAGCCATGTTTCTCTGATCACACAGTTGATTAAATCGACAAGTTAAGCTAATATATCTTAGCCATTTTACTGCATATCCCATCAATTGGGTAAGCATAAATTGCGACTATCAGCTGAGACCATGGCAAAGAAATATAATTGTCAATTAGTGTGTTTCATGTAGATAAGGCCAGAGTGTATTCATACCTATACTAAATGCTCTCTCTCATTTTGATTCTGGGAGCTCAATTTACAAAGAGAATTAACATTTCTCTTTATTTTAAGTGGTTTCTATGGATACCTTCCATGAAGCATTTCATTCACATCTATCCAATTTAAGCTTCTTATTTTAATTTAAATACATTTTCTATTCCTCCAGAATTTGTATATGATATCTACAGTTCATTTTTCTGGATGTAACCTACAAAAAGCATTTAAAATTTTAAATCAATATGTTTAAAGGTTTAAAAAGAGAGAGAAACTCCAACAACACAGAAAGTAATAATCTCAGAGTTGGAGTTCTATTTTTATTTGCCTCAAACTTGCTCAAAACCTGACCTCTAGAGAATCATGTTTTCTGATTTTGGTCTTTTGGATCATTATTGGGGTTCCCCCCCCCTTTCCTTTCTTGATCTTATTTATTGTTATACTGCAGTTTCTTACTTAGCAGAGATAGGATTAAAACTTAAGTTCTGGGATGCCTGGGTGGCTCAGTGGGTTAAGCCTCTGCCTTCGGTTGGGGTCATGATCTCAGGGTCCTGGGACTGAGCCCCCCATCAGGCTGTCTGCTCAGCGGGGATCCTGTTCCCCCCTTCTCTCTCTGCCTGCCTCTCTGCCTACTTGTGATTTCCCTGTCAAAAAAATTAATAAGATCTTTAAAAAAAAAATTTAAGTCCTAGTAGTTTAAATTCAATAGTAATTTAATAAATAACCATTAGATTTCTACTAAGCATAGAAAATTTGGAAAAAGTTTCTTTAAAGAATACAACCTCAAGTGACAGACATAATATAACATTTGCTAATCAATAAGCACTTTTTAAAAAATTCCCCTTTCATTTGTCTGTTATGCAAATGTTATATGCCTCAGCCTAGAAACCAAAGTCTTCCACATGATTCCAGACTCATGCCAACTTTATCTACCACCCCTTTCTGCACAGACCCACTATACTACAACCTGGCCTACTAAGTTCTCCAGGAGATGAGTCCCTTTGCTAATATTTGGTTTTTGCTCTTACCATTCTCTCTTCCCCTTGAAATGCCTCCTTCAGTCTTCCCACTGTCCAGTAACTGAAATCTTATTGAGACCCCAAAAACAGGTGATCAGTACTATTTCCCTTTCTTGATCCTCCCAGACAGAGGTGGTCACTCTTCTCTGGATGGCCACAACCCACTCATTATCCCATACACTGTGTTTTTTAAGATTCCTTTATGTATTTGCTTTATTCCTTACCTCAAAATAAAAGCTCCTTTAAAATTATTATATTTTTAGTAAGTAATACATACATACAATAATTATACAATTCAGAAAGCACCAAAGAATATTTGAGGAAACATGTCTGCTTCCTACCTCCTCACCAGTCCTCCTTTCCAGAGGCACATCATGTTACTCATTCCTTGTGTATCTTTTTAGATAGTCTATATATGAGAGTGTTTGTGTGTGTGCGCGCGCACACGTGTGTGTATGTACACAAACAGCAGTGTATTTTTTTCAAATATTATATTTATTTGAGAGAGTACAGAGAGAAAGAGAGCATGAGCAGGGGTGGCGGGACAGAGGGAGAGGGAGAAGCAGTCTGGCCACTGAGCAGGGAGCCCAATGCAGGGCTCAGTCCCAGGACCTCAGGATCATGACCTGAGCTGAAGGCAGACGCCTAACTGACTGAGCCACCCAGGCAACCCATGGCAGTATATTCTCGTGTTATTCTGCAGGTTGGACACACCATGTTGGGCAGGTTATGCAATATACAAGAACACCCAGCAGAAAAGGTACGGGGTCTAAAATCCAGCCCATGCTTCTGTTGCTATGGTGTATGCTCTGTGGCCCTGCTATGCACATCCTAAAGAAAGGGGGTGTTCTTCAAATTGCCACAAGGCTCCTTAGGGTCTAGCTGTGTATTTTTAGTGGTCCTACTGTGTATTTTTATTTCATTTTTTAACAGTTACTTCATTTTAAAATATTTTCATTGCTTACTTCTCTTTGCACTATTAGAGGTCAGGGATTGTGTCACAAATTCATGTTTAAATACTGTCATCAGGTAAAAAGGTTTGTAAAACCTGTTTCCAAGCCCTGGCCTATTTCTTGAGACTTGCCAATTTAAAAGTCATCCATGAATATACTAAGTGTATACTATTGTTTTCAATTAAAATATCCATGAAAAGATGTTTCAGAAGTCAAGAAAATATCAATAATCATATTTATAATGGTTATTATTCTTTTTTGAAGCAAGAAGTTTAAGAACATTTACTAGGCTAGGTTATTTGGAGTTTATTAAATCTAAAAAAGTTCATCATGTAATAATTATATCTTTTTCTTTTTCCCAAATTAGTCTAAGACATTTAAGGGGGAAAAACATACTATCTCTCTACCCTAAGGACTCATTGGGTGTCAGTTGCAGAACATATCAAAATCCAAGACTCATATAGTTTCAGAAAAAATTTATTTTTAATGCTTCTCACTCCAGGGGTCCCTTTTGATGTATTTCTGCCCTCATTTCCAATAGTTAGGTCTAAACCTGTGTTTCTTTTCAGAAAATTTGTCATTCCACACTAGAGCCTGAGATCTGCAAGCCAGGACCATAGCTCCTGGATATGAGAACCCAGGTCATTATGTCATTCCTATATCCAACCACCTATCTATATTTTATAAAACCTATCCAGATTATAAACCTTAGATTCATCCCTCTAAGAACTTTATTTTAAATGGTCTTATTATTCTGCTTGGGCATGTTCCATTTAGGTCAGTATCTCTGGAAGACAGGGGCACATAGCTGGCTCAGTCAGTAAAGTGTGCAACTCTTGATCTTGGGGTGGTGAATTCAAGCCCCATGTTGGGGGTAGAGATTAAAAAGTAAAATCTTTTTTAAAAATTAAAAATAAATAAAAATCAAGTAATGTGCTAGTCATCGTCTGCAAACCTAGTGGTGACTTTATGCCTATTCCCCACACTCAGTTCACTAAGCCAGGCTTAGAGAAGAATGAGCAAGATGATGACGGTGAAGATGATGAACAGAAGGAGAAGAAGTTATAAGCTCACTGGTGGGCTTTTCAGTTCTCAAAATGACAGGGAGCCAAAAGTGTCCTGTGAAAACATCCTGCTTAATTTAAGGTGAGATTATCCACAGCATAGTTTTCATAAAGCAATAATAAGCATTAAGATATTATCGCCTTTCTTTACACTGAAGGAGCCTAGAATACTTCACTGTGGCATAAAAATTATGTTGAGCTAAAGGCATTTGAGAAGGACCTTTTCCTTAACTCCCTTATCTGCCTGAAACCAGAGCCTCTAAAAGAACTCAAGAGAACTCAATATTCATAAACCCTCTCCTCCTGAGGACCAACCAGGAAAGCTAGACTCTTAATCACTGGTGAACAGAAATCAGCACCACATCCAAACAGATGTTTCCACAAAACTGTCATATCTCTTAACTATTCTCACATGAGTCCACTTATCTTTCCTAAAAGTCATTTGTTTTTCAATAAATGTCTTCCCCCATCTTCCCTTGTTAAGATAGAACACAAGCCCCAAATCTTAACCACCTCCCTGAGTCACATTTTTTAGTGAACTCCCCTGTACAGTGTACATATGTGAATAAGAACCTGTCTTTCCTCTTGCTAATCTGTCTTTTGTTAGTTTAATTTGCATACCCCATTACTAAACCTAAGAGGATAGAGGAAAATCTCTTCTTCTCTGACAGTCTGGCAACAAGGATAGAATGGCTTGGTATCCCCCACTTGTTCCAGAGATTGATGATGAGACCACAAGAACACTGATGAACCTGCCAAAGTTTCTTTTTTAGGCTATCTCCTGGATTTCTGCTTGGAGTCCAGTTGAACAGGAGTGTAAAGACTTTCTTTTTGTCTTTTCTTTCTAAATTTAGGTTGGCAGGAGCAAACACATGAAGGAACTAATTTGGGGGTACTGTAACCCTTGGGTGCTCTCAGTTTTGTCTATTCTTAATTATATACATTTTCCCTACCACGGATAGGCAGTGGTCCTATTTGTCTCATTTTGTGTCCTAAGAGCTTGGCTTGGATTCAGTGAGAGAATTTTCTCTGAGTTTGCACCTGCCAGGGGTACAGATTATTGGGCCTGCACAGGCAGCCAACCATAAAGCTGAGGGCCCCAGAAATCTATAATCAACTAAACAGAAATGTTTATATCTTTTTCTATATCTGAAATCTTATTAAGACGCCAAAACAGGTGATCAGTACCACTCCCCTTTCTTTACAAACTAATCTTTTTACCTGATTCATAGCAGGTGCTCTCCTGACCACTGCCAACTCTCAGGGGATCTATCTTTCCCCATGGCCTTGCTAGCTCAGAGAGTGTCTGAGACAATAAGGGTCTTTTTTTCTCTTTTCTTTTTTGGGGTGACTTTGGACCATGGCAGTTGCATCTTCTGTACCCTTCGGGGGACACGTTTTAAATCTATGGTTAAGCCATAAAAAGGCTTCTTGGATTGGGGTCACATTTTTTCTATAAACACCCATAATTATGTATATAAATAAAAATCTGTCTTTTCTTATGCTAATCTGTCTTTTGTCAGTTTAATTCGTAGGCCTCCCAGCTACAGAATATAAGAAGGTAGAAGAAACTTTTTCTACCCTGCTAGCACCATTTCTTCTTAGGGAAATAACACTCACCCTTAAGGCCCAGTTCAAATGCTACATTTTTTCCTTCATTAGGACATGTTCACTCCTTCTAACTTTTCAAGGGATTTACTAATTCTTTTAGAGCATTTCTGCAGATATCATAATGATATGTGCATTTGCCTTACTCCCTCATATTTAATATTCTAATATATGTGTTTTAAAGGCAAACACTAGATCTTCCCTCTCTTTGGATGACCGGTAATACTAAGGACAGTATTTTGTGTATAACGGATATCACGTAGAAAGAAAACTTACCTAATGGCCCCAGCATGATGAATCTGAATAATTCCCAAGGTGGTCCATTCTTAACTATTAGCTTTGGACGTGTCCCTTTCCATTCTCAGCCTTAGCTACCTCATTTACAGAAGGAGAAGTCTAGAACCTATGTGGAAACTTACATTTTCCCAATAATTAGAAGAGCCATCTTATTTAAGCGTCTGGTAGAGAGTCTAGGGCATCAAAGATACGCTGTAAATTTAGTTCCTCTGATCCCCCGCACCTACCTGAACACACACCTGAACACCAAGGAAACGCAGCAGTCTTCACATCTGGATCCAACTGATGCTCTCTTTAAGGAGCCTGCCACCCTCTCTCCTACCCACTTGAAAATTCCCCCAAATAACAGTTTCTCCTAATAGGCAAAAAATGATGGGTAAAATCCCTTCCAAGGCCATACAGAGTCAAAATGTTAGGACTTTCAGGAAATTGCCGTGGCCTTGTTCTGGACATACTGTTAGATTAGTTTGTCAGTAAGCTTAGTGTCTCCTGGGTCAGCTGAGAGGGTGCTGGAATGGTGGTGATGGTGGAAGGAGAGGAGCTGGTACAGCTGGGCTTGGGAGAGAAGGGATGCAAGAGGCGACCATACAAGATGGTTGCACCACCAAAGCGAGGCTTTCAGTAATGACAAGAGTGTCCGTTTTTCCTCTGGGAATATATATGAATGTGTGTGATTTTGTCCTCTATATGAACCTGTGAGTCCATGTTCATGCGTGCAGGTGAATCATGCTAGAGAAATCCATGTATCCATTCATTCATTCATCTGTCCATTTTAATGAAATTAAATGAGTTTTTTTAAAGTGCCTAGAGTGTGCCTTGATGCCTCAGCCCGATGAGCATCTGACGCTTGATTTCCACTCCAGTCATGATCTTGGATCATGGGATCAAGCCCCTCACAGGGCTCCAGGGCTCCTTGCTCAGAGTGGAGTCTGCTTGGAATTCTCTCTTGTCCTCTCCCTCCACCCCTTCCCCTGTGTCCACTCTTTCTCGCTCTCTCTTTCTCTCTCTCTCCCTCAGCCCTTCCCCCCCTCAAATAAATAAAATCTTTAAAATGCCCCAAGTACTGGGAAGAAAAAAGATAAATAAAATATTCTCTACCTCTGACTACAGTTGCTCTATATATGTTGGAGACAGACAAGTAAATGCTTGGCAGGCACTGTTCTATGAGGCTAGCACCAAGCACTAGCAAACTTACCGAGCAAAGAGTGGTAGAAAAAAAAGAAAAAAGCACTAAGTGGGGAGTTTTTTCTCTGCAGGTTCTACAAATACATTTAGCTTCATATATCCTCCTTCCCATCCCTCCCCACCCCAGGAATTCATCTGGAAATAGAAACAAACTTAATGAGAACTTTTTTTTTTCCTTGACACGTGCTGAAAAGCCAGTATTATGTTGTAGCATTTCCTCTCATCTCCCCGACCAATTCCTAGTAAGCAAAATAAAAATGACTCCCAGTTACAGCAGTCCCCCATGTTAGCTGTGGTAGACTGTAGATTCTAAGACATGGGCATAGGACCTGGCACGAGAAAATCTCAGAAAATGTCTGCATGATGGGAGTTAGTGAAATGGTCTCACTTGTAGCACGGAGATGCCTCCTCACGATTCTTGGTGCTGTTGTGAGAGTGGCCTTACCCTGAGCGTGGCCTTGAGAAGTACTTCATACATGATAGATGGCAAGCTATTATCATTATTAATATCAATCCTTACAGTTTAATGGATTATACCAAAACATTTAAAATATTTATTTTTGCTTTTAAAGTAAGGAGAGAGAGAAAGAAAGAAAAAACATTCAGGCCATAATGAAAACCACATGGTGCACTCCACAGCTCTGTTTTCCAGGCCTCTGCAAGAGCACTGCGTATTGTTTCCTCCTCCTAGCCAATTCCAAGATCTAAGACAAACTCCCAGGAGAGAACGTGCCACTTCAGGCAATGGCCATTATCTTGCAAACCTCTGTTATCTAAACAAATTGTCTCCTTGGCTCTGCTGACTGAGTAGATAACCACAGCTGAAGACAGGACAGGCAGGCCCTCTGCCATCTACAGAAGATTCCAGTCCTTCGGATCTCGGCCTCTTGCCTGAGGAACCCAAGCAACAAAAGCTTCCAAGGGATGTCTCCCTCAGGACTGAAGACTCTGCCTCCTTTGCCTCCTAGCCATTTTGCCGACTACAGAACTCCCCACTGCCAGGTCTCTTGGCCCACGTGCAAACCAGAGTGGTTCCTAAACAAGGGCCTCACATCTTCCTTTGCCGAGATCTATACTCTGAGACAAAAGGACTGCGTCATCTGCAAATGTCACCATCGGATTCGTCATTCATAGGGGAAGTGGGTTATTCATCAGCATTTGTCAGAAACATCTGGATGCGACCTCAAGCTAGGAGACTGATTTTACCCACTCCAGCCCTTACCTGAGTGGATTCTTGGGTCCAAGGACAATAGAAATCAGACTGGATCCAAAAATTAAAGGCACAGGCAAAGCTTGACTGGGGTTAGAGCTGGAGGTGAAGGGAGACACAGCGAACACAAAATAGTTCTGGCGGCCTCCCACAACAGCAGGGAAGTCTGGCTTACGGAGAGAAAGCTCCCGCTCAGGTTCCCACTCCGTACAATAGGCTAACCTGGGAAGGAAAAAAATACTTTGTCCTGATTGGTTCTCGTCCTGAAGGGCCTTGTCCTGATTGGTCAATATCAATAGGCAGCTCAGGCAGCTCATTGGTGACTTTTGGAGCCGGGGGCGGGGAATCCTCCGTTTTAAATCCAGGTGGTCTACAGGGTCCCACCCTGGCCGCATCCTGGTTCTGCTCTGGAAGAGAAGTGGTTTAACAACAGCAGCCAACCGAAACCCCTTCAGGTGCGTAATGTTTTTCATACGAGGCTTGTTCCCATGGCTCCTCGCTGTCTCACAGTTACCCGGATTTTCATTTTGAAATGCTGACTTCTGGACCCGATGCTACAGTTCTTCTCCCAGTTTAAAAACATCTCCGATGCAGTAGGTGCGCAAGAAACACTGTTTCAGTTAATGAAGAAAATGTCATTTGGGTCTTAAGGTGAGCAACGGACATTCATCTTATCTGGGTACAAGATTATGCTTTGCAAGATATCTAAGTCTCTCAGGCTACCCATTCAGAAAGAAAATCTGTAAGGAAATTATGCCTGGCAGGCAGTAGGCACTTTAAAAAAAGTTTGCTTCACAATGTAGGACCAGATGAAACATGTGTATTTAAATATAAATATAAATAAATAAACATATATATTCTTTATGTAATTGAACATTTTTATGCATAAAGAAGACTAAAGAAAATATGACAAAATGCTAACATAAGTTAACTTTTCAGGTTGTGGAAAAATGTTTTTTCTATATTCTATATATATTCTATATTTTTCAAAAAAATTCTCAAAGTTAAAAAAGAGGATGTTTCCTGGATTTGGTCACCTAGAGGATGTGGATTAAAGGACACCAGAACTCTTTCATGAAAGCAGGAGTGACTTCCGCTAACTCTTTTTTCAAAATATAGGCTGGGGTTGGGGCACCAGGGGGGATCAGTAGGTTAAGCGTCCTACTCTTGATTTCAGCTCAGGTCATGATCTCAGGGTCCTGGGATCCGACTCTGTGCTCAGTGGGGAGTCTGCCTGAAGATTTTTCTCCCTCTCACTCTGCCCTACCCCTTCTCTTTCTCTCTCTAAAATAAATAAATCTTTTTAACATACACACACACACACAGGCTGGATCCTACATCCCCCACAACAACCTTACATGTCAGGTATCATAATAGTCATTTCACAAATGAAACCAAAAAGTGAGGTACAGAAAGGTGAGTTAACTGGCTCAAGATCACACTACTGTATATGGTTGACCAGGGCTTCAAACCAAGCGGCTTCTCTTCAGAGTCCTTCTCTTTAACCACTGTCTTGATGGACTGGACCCACTGAAATTGCCGTCATAGAACGCACACCAAGAATGGCTCTGTGTCCTGTGTTCTTCCTGGAATCAAAATCTGAGTGGGAGAATTTTGTTTTCTCTAAGGCAGTGTTTCTGAACCTTTTTTTTTCTTTCATTATCAACTTCCATAAAGGGCCATTTTAGACCCCCACAATTGTTCCTCCCCCTAAACTTAATACCACAGATATACTCTTTATCTATGTATGCACTGTGAAGTGACACAGACCATTGTATCTGTAACATCCTCCATTAAGAATACATGTTCTGAGTAAGGAAGCCAATGTCAAGGATTTCTCTAAGGGCTTTTTTTTTTTTTTTTTTTTTTTTTTTTTTTAAGGAGGGGTGTGGAGAGAGCCCAACATGGTGCTCCATCTCACAACACAGAGATCGTGACCCGGGCAGAAATCAAGAGCCAGACACGTAACCAGCTGAGCCACCCACGTGCCCCTGAAAGTCCTTTTTTATTGCCACTGCTTATCTGCATGTTACAAAAATATGGTATGAAACAAAATCTCCTACCTAGGCTGAAATCACAGGAACCAGGGCAATGGAAGAATTTTAGTTGTTTCTCCCCAGTTTCCAAGGTGGTGTGTTTGAGGGAGGGCTGCTGGTATGTTCTGAGAGAATGGGGAATGAGTAACCCCAAAGTAACTGCCTCAGAGCTGGAGATTCCAGTTGTCCTTATTATACAGAGTCAGTTTTCAATTACGTCTGCTAATGAGGTCCAGCAATAGGATGGGTAATTAAAATCCACAAAGAATTCCCAAACCTCATTTAGAAAACTATTTCAAGCTCCTTCTTGAGCCTGTGAACATGTAAGAACCAGACTGGGATAACTGTTCATTTTCTTCTATTGTTTCCAGACTCACATGGAATGGGAATAACAATCATGCCAGGTTCAACTTGTACTCATTTAGTCAGAACCTTCTCTCTACCAGGCACTTCGCACGATCCATTCACCAAGGTGTCTCGTTAAGCCCATAGGCAGCATATGTGGTATCATCCTTTCTATTTAAAAATAGGAAAAATGACTTGCTGGAAGTGCTAGGAAATGGTGGAATTTGGGGTTCAAACTCAGGTGTTTCTAATTCCAAGTACATTCCTTTGTGGTATTTTTGAAGCCTTATGAAAAAGCTAGAAAGACCTGGAAAACATTCAATTGAGTTGAAGTCAGAGCATTTTGAATTGTTGATACATTCAAATGTTAATTATTTGAGCTTTAAAGTTAGACAAACTGATTTATTTCTCTCTTATCATCATTTCTTATGGCTCTTGTGTTTCATTCAACATTTTCTAATCAGGAAAACTGTTGTAGGGAGGATTAGATGATACAATGTTTTCAAGCACGTAGTACATCATCTGCATCAAAATATCCTGTTTCCTGCCCCATCCATTAGTCCTCATATAATTTCTTTGCCTTTTGTCCTATGCTGCCCCGCATTGTGACCTCTCATTTTACAGTATCTGTCTGACCTTCTTAGCTGAATCATAAGAACTCTGGGATCATGAATTGTTCATATGAATGTGGTTCTCAAATTTTCATATTTGTATTTTTTCAGTGTATGAAATTGCATACACTACACATTGACACTCCTAAAATGACAGTTCTAAGCTAATTTTAGACTTCTACACATCACCTACCAAGCAAGAATTTGGACTCTCAAATGGCGGCATCTCTTGCCAGGATGGCAACAATTTGTTCTGTTATGTGAATAGTTTATTGCATTTGTCCTTCTAATTTTATAACAAGTGGAAAAGCAGTAACCAAAAAAGTGATAAATAAGACTGTGAGATGATAAAAAATATCCCCTAAATGGCAGATCTATATCCTCAAAGGGATATTTATTGAACTTCAACCCAAATCTGCATTCAACTTTGAAGGGTAAGAATAAATGAAAGGTCATCATGAAATGCTGAGAATCTCTTCTCAGAGTCTGCCTGAAAGGACAGAAAGGTGGTAGGAGACATGTAGAAATCTTTAGATTAGAATTGTGAATCTGTGTAAAAAATCATTGCTATGATTCAAATGCCCAGAGGAGTGCAAGGCTGAGAGAGAGATTGCCAGGGGGTAAAGCTCATGTAGGTTCCTGGGAATGAATGCCAAAGTTCAATTTCCTTTGAAGATAATAATAAAAAAAAAATGATGCTGTACAATCATCATTATAAGCTCCTACTCAATCTCCTGCCCAAATGCATTCACAAATTCTTTTTTTGCACAATGAAATTTATTTTTTTAAATAAAGATTTTATTTATTTGAGAGAGAGAGAAAGTGAGCAAGAGAGAGAGAGAAAGCACAAGCCGGGAGTTGGGGAGAGGCAGAGGCAGAAGCAGACTCCCTGCTGAGCAGGGAGCCAAATGCGGGACTGAGTACCAGGACCCCAGGATCATGACCCAAGTGGAAGGCAGATGCTTAACTGACTGAGCCATCCAGGAGCTGCACAATCGACTTATTTCTTATGTCTATTTACAAGATGCCATTTTTAGAAATTAAGTTCTTCATAAGCAAAAATGTGTTTTGTTTACTGATGTGCTCCAAGCACATAGATCCTTGTACCAAGTAATCACTTAATAAATATTTACTGAGCGTAATTCAAGTAAACTAAAGTTGAGATAAGATACTACTTTATAAAATTCTTTAGTATGTTCAGTTTTATCTGTGTTTAATAATCATGTGAGCCTTGTGTGACCCAGGAGTTTAATAACATCTAAAATAAAGAATACACTTAGGATTTTTTATTTTAGCTCTTGGGTCCAGAAAAGTACTGTGTTAGGTTCTGTCTTGAATTAAGCATACAGTATTGATCAAGTCACTAAAGCTGAACCTGGTTTATTTTTTTGTTTTGTTCTGTTTTTTAGAGGAAAAGGGAGAGCATGACAGGGCGCAGGGGGAGAGGGAGAGAGAGAATCTCAAGCAGATTCCCTGCTGAGCATGAAGCCCAATGCTGGCCCAACACAGGGCTGGATCCCATGACCTTGAGATCATGACCTGAGCTGAAATCAAGAATCTGACACTTAACCAACTGAGCCACCCAGATGCCCCCTGAACCTGGCTTAAGATAAATAAATAGCAACATATTTATGTAGCAAACTATTTATTTATATATCCACCTCACGTGACAGCTTAAAAGAATACAAAAAATGAACCAAAAGAAATCCAATAAACTGAATAAAGAAATATCTAAATGCATATAAGTGCTAAGAAAATATATGTTAATAAGAAGATATGACAAAGAAAAAAGCCTCAGTTTTTTTCATTTGTAAGTAAAGAAATGGTACCAACCTCACTGGTTGATGTGAATATTGGATGATTTCATGTGATATTAACTTCTTAAGGTTAACACATTTTATTTTATTTTTTAAAAGATTTTATTTATTTATTTGTGTGAGAGAGTGAGAGTGAGCTCATCAAGCAGGGGGAGTAGCAGGCAGAGGGAGAAGCAGATCAATGTGGGACTCGATCCCAGAACCCGGGGATCATGACCTGAGCCAAAGGCAGACACTTAACAAACAGAGCCACCCAGGCATCCCAAGGTTAACACATTTTAGGCCTTTTAGTTGTAGTAGTCATAAGCATAACCTTAAAGACAAGTAGGGTAACTTCATGCTTCTACCCATACACAGTTGGTGGCATGAATCTTCCCTCTGCACTGTAATCTTCATGATGGTTGTAGATGTTCAGTGGGTTTTCAGTGGGTCTTACTGAGGACGACTTATACTATGTGGTAGATGATATGCAAGCATGGCCACCAACAACCTCTCCTAGACCCACACATCTGCTGGATCTCTCATCTAGAGATAGTCTATTTTTCTTTCCCTTAAATCCGGGAAAGCCTTGTGACTTGCTTTGACCAAGAGAATGGAACAGAAATAACACTGCACCAAGTTTCATGGCACATTGAAACTTGTGTTCTCACTCTCTTAGGAGCCCTGAGACACCATGTAAAGGAGTCCCTCTGCCCTGCTGCACAGAGAAGCCATATGGAGAGAATTTAGTCTAGCCATCCCTGGCCATTCCAGCCATCCCAGCTGGAGCCTCAGACGTGTGAGTGAAACTAGCTGAGCCCTTCCAGTCCAGGTAAGCCACCCCAGCCGATACCACACGGAGCAGTGATAAGCTATTGCCACCAAGACCTGCCCAAATCATAGAATCACAGCCAAAAACATGGTTATTGTTTATATTAAACCACTAATTTTAGGGATGTTCCTTATTCTGCATTGATCAACAGTTCCCTAGGCAGAACTCTAGCCTCAGAAAGAGCTGTCCCATAGTGGTAGTTCTGTTTGTGTCAGATTTTCTCTCCTGTCCTGAGCAACTGCCTCTCTATTTTGTCAACTACCACTCCACTCTCTGACCTATCTACTATCCATGGATTTTCAAGGAAGATCAGTGATGTAGAAAAGGCCTCAATCTTGGGTTGATGCCCTCAGAGAAGACTACCAGATGTGAATACAAGGTAGGCAAATCACTTGTTTGGTAATACGGAAACGGAAAGCTGGGCCCTCTATACACCAAATACCCGAAATTGGATGTCACAGTGGCTTGTTTGTATTAGGCAAGAGAAAGGAAAAGGATAGTAGTGTGTCCCAGTAGACCCCAGTGAGATTGGTACTACACAGGAAATAAAACCTCACTCCCCTTATAAAGGGATAAAGATTAACACACACACACACACAAACATGCCTTTTTTGGTCCCAGTTTTAATGTACTGTACAATCAATATTTTAATGAAGGAAAAGAATGAAATAAGCCACAACTATTTCCTTTTGCCAATTTCCTTTCCAGTCATTTTCCGTGTGCATGTAAGCCCTTATTTTTAGCTGGTTAATTATCCAGCTTCTCTTGCACAGGCCCAAAGGCCAGTATGAACCCAAAGCAATGAGGGAGACAGGAGAGGGAAAGATAAAGGAATAGTACTCTTTATCTCCAAAGAGGCATGGAGGGAAGGTGTTAATGATTAATTTATTTCTCCTTGTATTGAGTCAATGAATATTATCGCAAGTATTTTAAGTACTTTCCACTTTTTAACATTCTTCAGCTGTGTAATTACTTGTTCATTGGTCTTTGGCCCAATTAGAATGTAAGCTATACATGGCCAGATCTGTTGTATCCAATTCACTGCTGTTTCTCTAGTGTTTAATATAATGCTTAGTACTTCAGAGGCATTAAGTAAATATTTGTTGGATTAAAACAGGGGAATCGCTAGTCTAGAGAACACATTTACCAAACCAGAGACAGAAAGGAAGAAGTAAGGAGAAATGGTGGTTGTTAAATTAAATAGTGTCTGAGAGTCTATATATTAAAATGAGAGCATGCATGCCCTAATGTACTTTAAAATGAATGTGGTCTATTTGATTAATTCTGCTAGTTAAGATTTGGGTCTTCTGGAAAAAAAAAAATGATGAAGCCATCTCCGGAGACATTGTGTATTCAGTTCATTTAATATTTATATTGAGCTTCTTAACTCAGCATCCTCAAGGAGACCAAAAATGATCATTGCAATATGCAGAGTGATACCCAGGAGGATGGGGTAAGAGCACTCCCCACTCTCCCAGTCCTAGATAAATCAACATAGATTGAGTTAAATTTAGATATTCTCCTAAGGGGTGGAGCGAGTACTCCAGAATATTCGGAAAGGAAATACCATTTCTTATCTTTTTCTCCATAAGACTTTGGCAGAGGTTTAAAAAGGAGATTTGCCATCACAAGGAATAAAAACCATGTAAGTTATGATAGAGGTCAAAAGGGGACCCCCAAATTCAATGGCTTAACTAAGATACAATTGTATCCACTCTCAGAATGGTCTACAGGTAGGCAGATCAGGCTGGAGGACATCTGTGCTCTAATGAAATAATTGAGACATAGATTCCTTCCATCCTGTTGCTCCATCATCCCCTAAAGCAGTACTTCTCAAATGTTCATGTGCATTGAAATCACCTGAGGATCTTGCTAAACTGTAGAGTCTGGTTTGGTGGGTCTAGAATGGGGCCCCAGATTCTGTATTTCTAAAAAGCATCCAGGTAACAGGAACCCGGCTGGCTTAGTTGGAAGCACCTGTGACTCTTGATCTCAGAGTCATGAGCTTGAGCCCCATGTTGTGTGGAGATACTAAAATAAATAAACTTAAAAAATAATACAAAGAAATGAATAGCATCCAGGTGCTGCTGATGCTGCCAAACAAAAGACCATGCTTTGGGTAGCAGAGCCCTGGGGCACTGTCATTATCTGCGTGGTCAAAGCTGGGTAACTGGCACATCTTGTTTCCTGTTCTCAGGAAGGGAAAAGAAAGTCCGGGGCAAGGAGTTTCCTTTAAGCAAACAATGTGGAAATAATATGCACACCTTCTGCTTACATTAAAAAATGAAAGACAGTAAGATGGCAACACCTGGCTTCCGGGGGGCTGGTAAATATGCTTGCTCTCTAGACAGCATCCACATTACTAACCACAAAGTGTGGAACACAGGGCAACGCGCTTTCACCGCAGGAAAAGGAAGAATGGATATTGGGGCCACTTAGCCGTCTGTACCACAAAAACTAAGAAGGCAGGAGCTTATATTAAGCAATAGGAAGAAATGAAGCCCCAGGAAGTAGGATATATGAGCTAGAAATTACTCTGAAACCAAGGAAGACAGCTTTAGCAAAAAGTTATTGGCTTAGAAGTCAAGGGGCACTGAAAGCCTTCCATTTTCAGTTTTCAAGCCCTGGTATGCCTTGCCTGAATGCCCTCTGTGACTTGTTCCTGGGAGTGCTGGGAATATGACAGGCAAGTGGGAACTCAGAGACTGTTTTAAAGGACCAAGTAGAGCCTGATACCTGCCTGTGTTTTGAGAAAACAAATGTAAACAAAAACAAAGAATGTAACTAAGAAAGACATTAGGCCAAATATGAAGATAACCAAAGCATAAACTAGAAACTTCTTGACCTATTTAACATGAATTTATATCCCTCTGACTGTCAGTTTACCCAGTACCTATTTTGAAATTTATGTGTTTCTGACAGCACCAGAAACATAATTCATTGTCCAGCTTTCTGGATATGACAAATTTTCTCAGACCCTTCTGTTGACTGTTAGTTTTAGAAACTTCCAGCAAAGAAAATTACATAAAACATTTAATTATCCTGTATCTTATTCAAGATCCCTTTTGCATCTAATCTAGTCACAGTGACCTCTGAGATTGAAAGTGGCATCGTTAACAATTATGTCAAGATAATAAGTGTAAACCAGGACCATCCTGGGTAACCCAAGGATATTTAACTAGGTCTAGGTAATACTATCATATATTTTCCTTTATATATGTCCTTTGAATTTTTTTTATATAAAATAATTATGTAATATTTTTATATATGTGTATGTGTTATTTCTTAGAAAGAAGTAGGGAATGTTAGTTGTATTAGTAAAGCTTTTAAAGATTGCAATGAATAGTCTGTTGCAGATTGCCTTGGGTAATGAGAATCTGTTCTAAGTACTTTAGGTAATGAAATTAACATGGAGGTGTGACTGGAGAGCTGTAAAGTCCCTGTTGCTTCTAATCCAGCCAATGTTTTTTGGAATATAGTCTGGGTTCCTCATCTCCCTCTCTCCATGTGCCTTTGTTGGACAGTGATATTGCCAAGTCCTGTCAGGTCAGGTCCCTTGGCCTCCCTCACATCAAGCCCATTCAGATTTGCCTTGTTCAATCAATAGTACCCAGGGAACAAGAATGATTTCACTCATTGGAAATGTTGTCAACTTTATGTATATTTTGGGGGGGGGGGGCTACTTGAGGCTCCTTTGCCATGAAGTCACAGTATGCACATAGAACATCGTAGACCTTTCTCTAGCAAAACAAACACTGTAATATATATCACACTTGTGCTTTTTTTTTATTCATTTATTTGACAGACAAATCACAAGGAAGCAGAGAGGCAGGCAGCGGGGGAGGGAAGCAGGCTCCCCGCTGAGCAGAGAGCCCAATGAGGGGCTCGATCCCAGGACCCCGAGATCACGACCCGAGCTGAAGGCAGAGGCATTAACCCACTGAGCCACCCAGGCGCCCCTGTGCTTTTCTTTTAAATGCAAGAAACATACGACTGCTTGAGATATTAAGAAAGGAAATAACATCTTTTTTTATCTCTTTGTTCACATGTCTCTGGCGGAGGATAAAAAGTGATTTAAATTGAAGTCCATTGTGACTATAAAGCTTTTTTGGTCATTTGATGACTCCTATGTAGGACTCTGTTACTAGAAGTCGCTGGGAGAGTAGTGTGATGGGCAGACAAAAATGCAAATACTATCAAAATGGATAAGTGATAAAAGCTGATAGAGCATCATAGAATGTGTGTGACGCCTGCCCCAGTAATATTGGGGATCTGAGCAGGAGCTGCCCTCCAAGATGAGAGTTTGGGTTGTGTCTGGAAAGGAATGTTACACAGAAGGTGTTAACTCAGAATCACATAGCCTAGAGAAGTATGAAAGAAAACATTATGCAGGAAAGGGAGCTAAGGAAAAAATCAAATGCTGCCTTAAGCCACAGAGACTCAAATGGAAGCATAAATATGGTAATGCATAAGATAAAGACAGTGAAATGAGAAAAGAGGAGCTGGGTGGTCAAGGTCAGGCATTTCTGTATAGAACTTTTTAAATACTTCACATCAGGTAAAAATCTTTCTTTTAAATTTGGGTTCTGGTTTGTTTCACCATGGTGGAAAATAATCCTTAAACAAGTTGAAAGTTACCAAATAAGATGAATTTGTCATTTCAAGGAAGTATAAACCATGTCTTGAGACAGAAGGTCACTTCTCTAGACTCCACACTGCCTGGCTGAGAGGCATGAAACCCACAAGGAAGCCACAAAAAGGCATGCTAGTAGTAGTGTGGAGGAGAGCATCATTTGAATATTCACCCCTGCCCAGCTCCACCTCATGCAGCCAACAGGATCAATACCCTTTAAATGTGCAGCTGCTCACCAGAGTTGTGATGTCCAATATTTCCCTGCTCCCCCCTTCAAATGTAAACAGCCTGAAAGTCCAAGCATCCCTCTCTTAACTCGGCACAGGAACCAAGCCTAGAAGTGCAATCAAACCTAAGGAACTCCTTTCAGTATTTTCTATAACCAAATAAACTTTTGTTTATTCAACTTGTTTTTTGTTTTTTGTTTTTTTTAAGATTTTACTTATTTATTTGACAGAGAGAGATAGTGAGAGAGGGAACACAAGCAGGGGAAGCTGGAGAGGGAGAAGCAGACTCCCCACTGATCAGGGGGCCTGATGTGAGACTAGATCCTAGGATGTTGGAGTCATGACCCAAGCCCTAGGCAGACACTTAATGACAGAGCCATGTAGGCGTCCCTTGTTGTTGTTGTGTTGTTGTTTAATTAAGTAGGCTCTGTGCTCAATATGGAACTTGAATTCATGACCCTGGGATCAGGAATCACATGTTCTACCAACTGAGCCAGACAAGCACCCCTGTTTGTTCTACTTGTTAATGGCTAGACCCAATGAGTTCTCTTAATTATATTCCCTTTCAGGGCCAACAGGACCCATTGCTGGGATATGAAAATGAGCACATATAGTTAACCTACTTAAATCAGAGGTACAGAACACAGCTATGAAGCATGGGTCAGGGCAGAAACTGAGTAGTTATTCACCAGATCTATTTTTTTTTTTCTTCCGGAACATTTTCTACCCTTGTTTGTAATGAAATGGTATCACGTTTCAGCTAATAGAGTGTGAACAAAACTGATATGTGCTAATTGTAGACCTATTCAATAACTTTCTACCACTCCATAGCATAAACCATCTTTGTTTTCTTTTCTACTCCCTTGGCTTAGTGACAATAAACATGGTGACCTGGGAGGCCACAGGTTGAAGACAGCAGAACCACAAGATGAAAGAAGCCCTAGATCTTCACTTGAAAGAGAGCCACCTGTCAATCAGATACCTGTTTTGCTAGTGTCTATCTGCTAGAGCAACTACCATTATCCTAACTGATTCATATACATACAAAGAAAGAATGATGGAAAGTACAGCTCAAAAGCACTTTAGAAATCAAATCCAACTCTCACTATTCAGAGGTAAAATGATTCCCCAAGACTAATAAACTAGCACTAGAATCCATGTGTTTTTTATTAGCCAGGATGAACTGAAACTGTACTAAACAAAAAGAGTAATGCATTGACTCATTTAATTGAAAAATTCATGGAGGGGCACTGGATGGCTGAGTTGTTAAGCATTTGCCTTCGGCTCAGGTCATGATCTCAGGATCCTGGGATCAACTGCCCTTGTCAGGCTCCCTGCTCAGCAGAAAGCCTGTTTCTCCGTCTTCTGGTCCCCGCCCCTCTTGTGTTCTCTCTCTTGCTGTGTCTCTCTCTGTCAAAGAAATAAAATAAAATAAATTTTTAAAAAAAGAAGAAGAAGAAAGGAAAAATTCATTGATACAGCTGAATCCGGAGGCAGAGATAATGTCATCCTGATTTGGCCTCTCCTTCTGAGTGAGCTCTATTCTACTAGGTGGGCTCTGTTCCCAGGAAGGCTCTCCTCTTCTGGGAGCAAACTGTTTGCTGGTAGCTCCAAGCTATAAGCCCAACAGAATGAAAGTTTTCTTTGCCCACACTTTAAGTGAAAACCTTGTAATAAGATTCTGATTGACCTGGCCTTGTCATATGCCCATCACTGAACTAAATGCTGCAGCCACCACCCTCATTGACTATTTAGGTGGCCTCAGCCCTAGTGATAGCCAGATATCAGGGTTCTTACTAGATACACCATCTAACTAGATACACCATCTCTCTCACAAGAGCATTAACCATGCACTTACTCATTGAAAATCTGCAATATGCTAGGATCTGTGCAGAATGCTATGGGGGGGACACCTGGGTGGCTCAGTTGGTTAAGCAGCTGCCTTCGGCTCAGGTCATGATCCTAGTGTCCTGGGATCGAGTACCACATCGGGCTCCTTGCTCGGCTGCTTCTCCCTCTGCCTCTGCCTCCCATTCTGTCTGCCTGTGCTCGCTCTCTCTCCCTCTCTCTCTCTGACAAATAAATAAAATCTTTTAAAAAAATTAAAAAAAAAAAGAATGCTATAGGGGATAAAAAGATGAACAAGATACAAGTCCTTTACTCTCAATCCTATGTGTCTGATAAAACATGTACATGGATAATTACATGGCCACCAACCAACAGTAAGAACAAGCTATCTCAGTCATAACAGGATATACTTAGAGTTTATGATTGTGATTTCCGGCTATGGGACCACATGCTTGTTTAAATCCACAGAGAATCTGTGCCACTAAAAAAAGTAGACACGGTTAAACTAAGGAATTAAAGAAAGGCAAATTGAAACATCAGTTGGGCAGAGTAGAGTAAACCTAGTTTTCCCTTGCATTCCAAATTCCAACTTTAACTGCCAAAACAAATGCTCAACTTACCAAAAGCATTTTAAACAAGATGGAAGTGTATTACTCTTCATAAAACATCCTAACAAGGGATAATAAGGCAGCTTCTTAGTGTTAAAGCTTCAAGTTCTTTCTCTCTCTGTCATTTTTTATGGTATTCTCTCCTCTTGGTTGAAGATGAATTGCTAATACATATCTTCTGTCGGCATCTGAGCAAGCAGAAAAGGGGCAAGATTCAGGGGAAAGACATGCTTTTTGCTTCTAAAGGTACAAACCAGAGGTTGCAAACTTCACTTCTACTCATGTCGCATTGACTACAAGGAAGGTTGAGGAATATCTTTTGTAGCTGGGAGTTCTAGAACAGAGCAAAGAAAATGGATACCAAGGGACTACTAGAAACTATGCCACACATAAGAAATAGTGATCTAATCTATCAAGGATTAAGGAAAACACGTAGGCATTATTTAGTCAACCTGTATCATAGGAAACCAAGGTCTAGAGAAGATGAATGATTTGCTTAAGGTCATGTGGCGAATTATAGAGGGAGCCAGGACACAAATTGGTGTCCATTGATGACTTTGAATGGTAAACTGTTAATATTATCTTGTCTTTTTTACATAAGTTTATGAAGAGGAAAGTAATAGTATAGACACCAATGAGAGTTTTCATAAGAAAAGGCAAAGAGAACTGATTTTTTCCCCACTGCACAGTTGATAGAGCTTATTTAGATTTTAAAGTATTTAGTTGTGTTCTTTGATGCATAGTAATGCCATCATAAAAATTTAAATGCTACAAAAGTTGTTGTATTCCTCTTCCCAAGAATAACCACTGTTAACATGCAGATCTTCTTATAGAGATTTTCAAAGTTTCTTTTCTCTATTTCCAAAGTGATAGTATTCCCAACAATATTTTTTAGTAGGACAAGGAATGGCAAGTGGATCCGCAGAACCATTCTCAGCCACTTCGAGTTGAGATGGCTCTTTGGTTGGGAAACTTCGGGGGCACCAGAGGCCAGGCAGCAGAGAATAAGTTCCAGCACTGGATAAATAGTGTTCATCTATACATGTCATCTTGCCAACACCGGGACTGGCTGCTCAGCACCAATTCATTCTTCCACCTCCACCACCAAATTCCCCACACTCAAGCCAATATATTCCTAAGGATACTGCCTTATTTCCTCCCAGAAGACTGACTTCCACAGTCAGGTATACTAGATGGAAAATATGAAGGGCGTGGGGTGTGGAGGCGCATGAGTTTTCTGTGTAATTTCTTAACCATTCAGAAATGATGGCCCCAGGAGTTTCTCTGTATTCCCAGTTCACAGTGCCTCTCTATGAGACAGTGTGTGCCGAAAAGCGGAGTCCACGGTGCACCACCATTTACGTACATGTGCCTTCTAACAAGTCATTTGGCTCTCTGAGCCTTAATTTCTTTGTGGTGACTGGGGACAATCTCACAAGGTTAAGGAAATTAGTGAGAAGCTGTGTGTGAACACTACTGTCTTATAAGCCTTTGTGGAGAAGCTTCAGGGCCCTGAAGACTCATAAATTGTGATTTATAAGAAGATATTGAGAAATGAGGACATAACAAAAAAATATTAGACCAAAACCTAACATTTCCTTGTCCTTTAGGGATTTAGTAAGCCTCAGATTATAGACTTAAAGTGCCCTGGATATTTTTAGCATCAATAACAGGATTCTTCTTAATGAGTAGGCAATAATTCTATATTATTCTTTTATTTTAAAAAGATTTTATTTTATTTATTTGAGAGCATGAGCAGTGTCGGGGAAGGGGGTGGAGGGCAGGAAGAGGGAGAAGCAGTCTCCCTACTGAGCAGGACCTGGGATCATGACCTGCACCAAAAGCAGACAGCTTAACGGATCTAAGCCACTCTGGTGCCCCATAATATTATTTTTGATCTCAGAGGAGCTAGTCCTATTTTTGTTGTTGTTGTTGTTTTTATTACAACTTCTGTTAATTTTGTTTTTAGTTCTGAAGTTTTATGAAGATTTTCTGGACAAAAAGATATGGATTGAGGAAGCCTAACAGGTAGAGCTAACAGTTGGCAGGGACCATTAATTCAACCTAAGGGTGGTGGTTTGAGGCTGGCCTCTCTTCTAATTGGTCAGTACCTGTACCAGTGGCAATAGTGAGTTTTGTGTTTAAAGAGCACATGTCAGTTCGAAAACCAATTCATTTTTGGGGAGAGTAGGGTCAACTTCTAGCATCCTCATTTCATTTCAGTCAAGAGTTTTAAATCAAAGGCAGATCTGTTTTTCAACTCCCCAAACAAGTGTCATTTACAAGCTAACTCAACTGCATAGACTTGCCCTTGAGTTTTGTTACTTTTATTTATTTGTATTTATTTATTTATTTTTAAAAGATTTTATTTATGTATTTGACAGAGAGAAAGAGAGAACAGGAGCAAGGGGAAATGAGAAGCAGGGTCCCTGCTAGGCAGGAAGCCCGATGTGGGACTCCATCCCTGGACCCTGGGATCATGACCCGAGCCGAAGGCAGACACCCAACTGACTGAGCCACCCAGGTGCCTGAGTTTTGTTGCTTTTAGTCATGATTTGGGGTCACTTACAAAATAAGAAAACAAATGAATGAACCTCCTCCACTGCTCCCCTCCCTGCAAAGAAACTGAACAAATAAAACCAGTGGGTGTCATTAATTACTAACCCCAGACATAGGTGGCATATTGGTCTTCCCAAGAATACAAACACTTAAACGTTTTTATTCCTTCAGAGGTATTACTAAATCTACATTTTCTGTTCAGATTTGAAAAGCTCAAAACAGATATGCTATGTGTATATTGATTCCTAAGTATTTAAAAAAAGCTATTTGTAAAAAAAAAATAAAATAAAATAAAATAAAAATAAAAAAAGCTATTTGTGAATTGATACATTAGGTTTGTTGTTGTTATTGTTGTCGTTGAGACATTTTAAGCTAGCAACTAATAAAACTAAGATTTCCCAGCTTTTCAACCAAAATCAGAAACTCTGCCTATTTCCTGGCCTCCAATAATTTGTCTTCTATTTATAGGACACCAAGACAGCATGAGGAATTAGTTAATTCAGAAATTACTCCTCTGTCATTTATACATATAGAAATGAGATATATAGATATGTAGAAACCAAGTTACAAGGAAAACAAATTCAGAGAACTCAATCATTTGTGTCATGACTGAATCAAAACAATAAACTATTTAAGCCACTGTATCTTACAAGTCTAGGTATAGCTTAAATAAATGAAGAATAAAATTCTAGTTTATTTTAAACTAGAATTATTCTAGTTATTATATTACATATTATTATATATAATATTATATATTATTATTATTCTAGAGTTATTCTCCTATTGATACTTTCATAGGTACTGAAATATTCACTTGTTATGTTTTAGATATGAGATTGTGGGTGATCAGTTGCTTTCTTTTTACTTCAAAAAATTTTTTGGGAACCTGGGTGGCTCAGTGGGTTAAGCTGCTGCCTTCTGCTCAGGTCATGATCTCAGGGTCCTGGGATCGAGTCCCGCATCGGGCTCTCTGCTCAGCAGGGAGCCTGCTTCCTCCTCTCTCTCTGCCTGCCTCTCTGCCTACTTGTGATCTCTCTCTGTCAAATAAATAATAAAAAAAAAATCTAAAAAAAAAATTTGACTTACATATACTACTAAAATTAGAATTTTTTAATTAGAAAAATAAAATATTATAAAGTTATTTTTATTACTAAAATGCTAATTTGTGTACTAAAATGTTGATTCCATTGCCTTGCAAATTTCCAAAGGAATTTGAGATGTAAAAATTGAGTTGTTCATTTTACTGTTGTCCTTTATGGTTCAATTCAATTAATCTTGTAATTTTTGATGAAATCTGTGTTGGCAAGATACCATAATTCTGAAGTCATCCTACTGTCATAAAATTGAATATTTTTCTTATGCAGTAAGTCTCTTATGCCGTAAGTGTCATAAAATTGAATATTTCTCGTATGTAGTAAGAGCCAAATTATTCAACCTAGAAGGAGCCCGAGTCACTTCTCATGAAAGCTAAAATTCATAATTTGGTTTAATTTTGTTATACTCATTTTATGAACTTTAGTTCCACCTAAAGAAGAATTGGGTATCTGATTCTGACCAGGAAATGAAGCAAACAATTAGGCAAATTTCCTTAGAAAAGGTGAAGTTTCAAATTTCTGACACTAATATAACCATTAATGCAATTAATTGCAATTAATACAATTTATTATTTCAATATTTTGATATTTATCAGCCAGATAATTAAAAAAAAATACATTTGACTAACGAATAACATTAGTCAGAGGAACTCTGCTAGTCAATGAAAATCCTCAAAAGAAAATATGACAATCTTCCTCAATTTAATTTATGAAATCAGTCAATAAGACTGAAATCAAAATTTCCCTTCATGGTAGAGATGAGTCATTTATTGTGAACTCTCAATATTAACAGTCAGTTACAGCAACATTAGACAAGGAACAGTTGAGATATGCTAGCTCTGAGGAATTTAATTAATTTCCACCATTAACATGATTATTTCAAACTAGCATCCCTCCTAATATTTCAGTCTCTTAGGGGAAAAGCATCTTCTATCGAGTTTCTTAGCACATGCAAAATGTTTATGAGTTTTTCCCTAAGAATTGAGGCTAGAAATCTTTTAACAGTAAAAGTCATAGATGAAACTGCATAAAATCATTGTGTGTAGGGGCGCCTGGGTGGCTCAGTGGGTTAAGAGTGTGCCTTCGGCTCAGGTCATGATCCTAGAGTCCTGGGATCGAGCCCCTCATTGGGCTCTCTGCCCAGCAGGGAGCCTGCTTCCTCCTCTCTCTCTGCCTGCCTTTCTGCCTACTTGTGATATCTCTGCCTACTTGTGATATAAATAAAATCTTTAAAAAAATAAATCATTGTGTGTGTGGCATATCTTAACTAGATATTAATACCATCTATGAAAAGCAGACTGGCCTGATGTTTTAGAACACAGATCTGTGTCAGAATTCTGAATCAACTCTTGGCTCTGCCAATTACTAGTGGTAAAACCTTTAACAAGTTATATGACCCATCTGAGACTCATTTCCTCATCTATAAAATGGGAATATCTCATTGGCACGCTATAATGATTATACAAAATGCAAAACTATTTCTTATTCCAAACCCTAAGACCAAATGTGTTTCCAAATGTAGAGAATGTGTTCAAATAGGAAGTATGGTGTACATACTGTAAATTATACAACTCCTGTAACAAGAGTCTGGAGTAGGGCTCCAAAATCAAATACATTGTGTTAGTCAGCTCTTGCTTCAATACTTCCACATTCAAAAAACACCCTGAAACTCATTGACTTACAAAAGCGATCATGTTTTTCTTACTTACAGGTCTGTGGGTCCACAGGGATGGGTGCTTCAGGCCACAGGTCATCTGGGCTCAGCTAGGATTGGCTATGTCAGATCCAGATTGCTATTGCAGGAGGCTGTTCTGCATTTCTTCTCACTCTCCTTGGATCAGCAATTTCCTGAGGCAGCCTTTCTCATGGTAAATTCTAGGAAGGCTAGAGACAAACCAAACTCAGATCTCACAAGCACACATAAAGCACCCCTCCACCCCTGCCCCATCACCTCCAGTCATGTTCTCAAAGCAAGTCATATGTCTAAGTCCAAAGTTAGATATTTTTCAGGACGAAGTGAATTGTTCGTGTATATACTCAATTCTATTATATATGATGCCCTGTCTTCAGTAAAATATATAAATACATTCACATTAAGTGGGATAAACACAAATTATAAATAACCTCATGATAGTTTGGTTTTCAGAACTTTTTGGATTTCACATTCAAGTTAAGACATTGTGGATCAGCAGTGTAGGCAAAGCACTTGGCATAGTGCCTGATAATGGTCTTTTTTCCTGTGCTCAGGGATATTTTATAATCTTTATGATACTTGGAAACTTAACTATAGGAAGCTTTTCCCCAGATTATGCCAAACGTTAAAATGCATCTCTATCCCCTCTTGAGTATGAGAATGAAATTGCATTGCAATTAGTTTAATGATGTAATTCTAGATTGTGCCAATGCCTAAACATTTATTAATTTTAATTCATTCATTTTACAGTTTTCTTTTTGAATGTTAAAGCCAGTAATATTTCTTTAAATGAAATACCTTATTAATTTTAATCCATTATTTTACAACTTTCTTTTTGAATGTGTAAAGCCAGTAATGGGGTGCCTAGGTGGCTCAGATGGTAAAGCGTCTGCCTTTGGCTCAGGTCAGGATTCCTGGGGTCCAGCAGGCATGGGCTCCTTGCTCAGCGGGGAGTCTGCTTCTCTCTCTGCCCACCACTCCCCCTGCTTGTGCTCTCTCTCTTCGTCAAATAAATAAGTAAAATCTTTAAAAAAAATAAATAAATAAAGCCAGTAATTTTCTTTAAATCTGAAATACACAAATATAAATGTAACATAGTGCATAAGCCAGGCAGGCACTGTTAAACTTCACATTTACAGCTAATTTAATCCTCATAATGGCTCTGCAAGCTAGGCACTTTTGTCATCCTCAGTTTGCTCTCCTCAGGTAAAGAATCTGGAGAGACACTCTACAACTTTAATCATTACCTGCCTAAGAAGCTGTTGAATTGACTCAAATCCAGAATGTTCTCATTCTCGTCTCCTTTCTCTTAACCTTGTGCTAAACATTTTTCTGAACACAGAGAAGCTCACAGATTCTCAATAATAAACCAAAACCCATTGTGGTTTTAAAAAAATCCCTATTTGCACACGACTCTAGAACTTCCCCAGCTATATTTCAAGATTTGAAAAACCTAGTCACTACTTTACTTTTTGCCAATGCCATTTATCTGTGTGCTCCTGAAAGTCAGGAAAACCATGTGATAGATCATATTCCAAGCATCTGGCATAATGCCTGGCCTGTAATGGGCACCAAGTAAATATTTGTTGAACACAATGAATGACCAAATGAGTAAGTTACACATTAAGTAATTAATGTAGCCTAAACATGAGCCTTTAAGATAGAAGTTTGTGAAATTTCCAACAAGTCACATGGTATTTCCTCCGTTGTCCTTTCACTTTGCAATGACTATTCCTGAGATGAGGTGCTGCAGTAGGGGTGGCCTCCCTCCTCTCTGCTCAGTGGGGGCAAAAGCAACTGCTGGTGCCTGATTTCTAATGTTCTCCACAGCACCTAGCTGTTTCAGATTTGAATCTACTTCTTTTATGCCCTTCACAGGACCTAATAGAAGCTCCAGACCCATAGGAGGCACATCAGAAAAAATAAAAAATAAAAAATACTCATTCAGTTGGATTATAATGTCCCTGAAGCCTGTGGACCCATGCAAGCCAACTGTGAGAAGGCTTAAGGAGGTAAGCCCCAGGGACATTCCTACCATTCAGTTAGAACATTTTATCCACTCCTACTCTGTTATCTCTCTGCTTGAAGAACATCTGAACAATTCCAGGTGTATTAATTAAACTTCACATTCTCCATTGCTTAGCTAATGCATTTACTACCATGTTTTTTTTGTTTTTTGTTTTTTGTTTTTTACCAAAATGAGACGTTTCCTTAGGCTTCCATAACAGAAATGTTGGCATTAGAGTTATACTAAAGGCCAAATAATAATTAGTGAGTATACCATGTTTTTCTATTTCCTTCATTATCTGAGAATCATGTTTCTAAGGAGATATGAAGTAGGGCTGTGGACTTGTGTTTAAAGTGGAATATTGCCCAATAATAGTGCTGTCTACTATATACTTATCCCTAACCCTTCTTGCCTAGATTGTAATTAAAAGAGAGGCCTATTATAACTGCATGGTTATTACTTGTTTCATGTTACAGTAGGTTGGTTGATGTCTTCTTGAAAAATAAAGAAGTCAACTTTAAGCTGAGGGATTTTTCTAAATACCCCAAAGCAATTCTTGTATGCACAAAATTGTGGTTTCTCAAGTTTTGGGAAAAGATTAAATAAATCCAAACATTTATGAAAGAAAAATAATAGAAAACGATACTGCTGAATTATTTTCAACTGAACCAGACAAGAGTCAAAATGAATTTTACTTATTTTTGAAGCTAGATCATGAAAAAATAGTAAATCAAAAATAAGTAACACAAGAGAAAATTTTATGCTCTCAGAAATGTCTTGATGATATTTTGGGACTTCAAAAACTGACAGACACACACATACAAAGTTGGCACAAATTTCCCATTGTTTTTAAAAATTAACTATTTTATTACAATAATAATATAGGTTTGATATTTTAAAAATTAACAAAATAGAAAGGTACAAAGTAAAACAAAATTTCTCTGCCTTCTATCCTCTCTGTTCTATTGTCCTAGTTTCTGGGGATAATCACTGGTAACATTTTCTTCTTTTTGTAGCCATTTAAAATATTTCACTTTTTCTATTTTTATTAGTTTCCTAGGGTTGCCATAACCTAATACCATAGACTGATTGGCTTAAACAACAGAAATTCTTTTTCCCACAATACTGGGGCCAGAAACCCAAAATCAAGGTGTTCACAGTGTTAATTTCTTCAGGGATTTCTCTCCTTGGGTTGTGTGCGGCTGTTCTCTCACTCTATCTTCCTGTGGTCTTTCCTTTGTGTTCCAATCTCTTCTTATCTGGACATCTGTCAGATAAGATTAAAACAGCCGCATCTCAATTTAACCACCTCTTTGAAAGCCCTATTTCTGAATACAGTCATACTCTGGGATTCAGGGCTTCAACAGATCAGTTTGGGGAGTCACAATTCACTATTGGGGAGACATAATAACACTATTAAAAGCAATACCATAACAAAACTGGAATTCCTATACATATATCTGACAACTTCTGCAGGTATATGAGAAAGATAAATTTCAAGATGAACATCAAAGCGTATGCTCATAGGTAATTTGGAAAGATATTGATAAATTTTCTATAAAAGGCTTGTAATGATTGGGGTGCCTGATTGGCTCGGTGGGTTGAAGCCTCTGCCTTCAGCTCAGGTCATGATCCCAACGTCTTGGGATCGAGCCCCGCATCCGACTCTCTGCTCAGCGGGGTGCCTGCTTCCCCCTCTCTCTTTGCCTGCTTCTCTGCCTACTTGTGATCTCTCTCTCTGTGTCAAATAAATAAATAAATAAAATGTTTAAAAAAAAAAGGTTTGTAATAATTTGTACTATAACAATATATAGAAATACCTATTTCCCTATAGCCTTGGACCTACCTAATCTTTTAATTTTTAATTTTACTGAAAAAAATGACTATCCTTGTTTTAATTTGTATACTTTAAAATATTAATATGGCTGAATATCTTTTCTTATGTTAATCATCTAAAATATTTTTTCCATGAACCCCTACGCCCATTTTTCCCATTGAGTTACTTATCTTTTATTTACTTATTTGTGAGAATTTTTGTATATTAAAGATAGTTTGGGGCACCCGGGTGGCTCAGTTGTTTAAGTGTCTGACTTCAGCTCAGGTCAGGATCTTGGGGACCTAGGATAAAGCTTGGAGCAGGGGTCCCTGCTTGGTGGGGAGTCTACTTATTCTTCTCCCTCTAACACTTCTCCCACTCATGCTCTCTTTGTATCTCTCTCTCAAATACATAAAATCTTAAAAAAAAAAAAGATAGTTTGTCACATGTATGGCAAAATTTTTTTTCAATCTGTTTTTGTCTTTCCTTTTGCCCTTTTTTGCTGTATAGAGTTTTAAAATTGATAAAAATTTAAAATATTAAGATATAATTTGGGGTCTAAACTTTTCCTGTATAGCTTGATACCTTTGAAAATACTCAGAAAGGCCTTTCTCATGCCAAAATTATTTATGAACTAATATTCCATGTTTTCTTCTAAATATTTTATGTGTTTGTTTTTCACATTTTAGTATAGAAGATAAAGAGGAAAATTTAGCTTTATGTTCTTTAAGCATTTGGCCAATCTTACCAGCATTGATTATTCAATAATTCATATTGCCTCATTTACTAAAGTGCAACTTTTATCATTTATTAAATTCAGATAATTAGGATGATTTATGGATTTTCTCATTTGTTTCATTGATCTGTTTGTCTCATCCAAGATCAGGAAAACACAATTTTAAATACATTATCTATTATTTCCCTCATGATTCTTCTCTTTTAGAATTTTTTCTTTTTTTTTTAAGATACTTTTTATTTATTTGACAGAGAAAGAGAGAGAGAGAGAGGTCACATGTAGGCAGAAAGAGAGGAGGAAGTAGGCTCTCCGCCGAGCGGAGAGCCCTAATGCGGGGCTCCATCCCAGGACCTGATCATGACCTGAGCCGAAGGTAGAGGCTTTAACCCACTGAGCCACCCAGGTGCCCCTAGTATTTTTTCTTATGTGTATTTTTTAATATGAATTTTATTATTGTTTAGATCAAATTTCAAGAAAACCCCAAAAGTCTTGCTCATATTTCTTATTGATTCAAAGATAACTGACGTCTTTTAAAATATTGAGTCTTATACCCAAATTAAGGATGTTTTTACATCTTTTTAACTTTTTTTCCCGAAGAGTTTATTTATTTATTTGATAGAGAGAGATCACAAGTAGACAGAGCAGCAGGCAGAGAGAGAGGGGGAACCAGGCTCCCCGCTGCGCGGAGAGCCCAATGCGGGTCTTATTCCAAGGACCCTGAAATCAGCTGAAGGCAGAGGCTTAATCCACTGAACAACCCAAGTGCCCCTCTATTTAACTTTTTTTTAATGTACCTCTGAGGAATTTAAAATTTCTGTGCTTTCTTATTTGTTCTAATTTCAACTTTTTTTTTCTTTTAAAGCAGGCTCCACACCCAGCATGGAGCCCAACACAGCGCTTGAACTCACAACCCTGTGATTAAAACCTGAGCTGAGATCAAGAGTTGGATGCTTAACCAACAGAACCACCCCAAATTTCAACTTTTCATACTAATTGTGAATGAGACACTTCATTCCATTCTGTTTCTGAGAGAGAATCGTTATCCTAAAGTAAATAATTGACCTGACTTTTATATTAAAATTGTGATTACTTTAATGAATTCTTTTATGTCTTGACATAATTTTTATTTGAATTGTTCATATTTTTAGGGTTTATAATTATATTAATTATAAATAATTATAAGTTTGTTTCCTTCTTGCCTCATTTTTATTCTCTTATTTAATTGCTTTGGCTAACATTTCCAAAACAAATATCAAATAATAGGGGTGACTTTTCAGTTCAGCATTGCACTGGAATTAGCCATTACAATAAGGCAAGAAAAAATAAAAGCTATACAGTTTGGAAGGGAAGAAGTAAAATTGTCATTATACATATGACATGCTTGCTCCTGTAAAAAAAGGAAAGGAATCTATAAATAAATTATAGTAAATTAATTTTTAAATTATATATATACATATATAATCAGTACCAAACTAGAAAATGAAAAATTTTAAATTATCATTTATAATAACACCCCAAATCCAAATATTTAGAAAGAAATCTAACAAAAGACATGTAAGACCTGTTTCCTAAAAACTACAAAATATGACTGAAAGAATCTGAAGAAGATCCAAATCAATAGAAGAAATCCTATGTTCATTTCTTAGAAAGTTTAATATATGAAGATGTCATTTCTTGACCAAATAAATTCAGTGTAATCCTAATCAAAACCCAGCAATTTCTTTTGTAGAAATTTAGACAAAATGATTCTAAAATTTACTTGAAATTCAAGGGACTTCGAAAAGTCAAAACAATTTTGAAGAAGGACAAACCTGGGAGACTTACTGTATTTCAAGGCTTTGTGTAAAGCTGATGTTACCATAGGTTGAGTAAATAGACAAATGGAATAGAATAGAGATCCCAGAACACCTGCACAAACATGGCCACCTAATTTGCTACATACTGGTTCTTCAATATAGTGGAAAAGAAATGATGCTGGTTCAATTGGATATACATATGGAAAAAATTATTTGAGATGAAACATACTCTCCTATATGAAAGTAAAACAATCAAGCTTCTAGATGAAAGCAGGAGAATTTCTTCAAGACATTGGGTAAGAAAAGATTTCTTAAGTGAGCATCAACAAAACCATAAAGGGAAAGACTGATTTATTGGATTTAACACTAAAAACGCCTGTTTATGAAAAGATGCCATTAGGGGCGCCTGGGTGGCTCAGTGGGTTAAGCTGCTGTCTTCAGCTCAGGTCATGATCTCAGGGTCCTGGGATCGAGCCCCACATTGGGCTCTCTGCTCGGCAGGGAGCCTGCTTCCTCCTTTCTCTGCCTGCCTTTCTGCCTGCTTGTCATCTCTCTCTGACAAATAAATAAATAAAATCTTTAAAAAAAAAAAAAAAAGATGCCATTAAAAGAAGAGAAAATATAAACTGCAGTCCAAGAGATGATTTCTGCTATATAAATTCTGAAGAAGGATCTGTGTTTAAAATATATAAATCAACCAATTTAAAAATGGAAAAAAGACTTGGACAGACATTTCGCAGAAAAGAATGTCAAAGGACCAGAAGTCAATAGCATTAGTCTTTAGGGAAATACAAATTAAAACTCCAGTGAGATAATTATACATGGGGCACCTGGGTGGCTCAGTGGGTTAAAGCCTCTGCCTTCCACTCAGGTTGTGATCTTGGGGCCGTGGGATCAGGCCCCCATTGGGCTCTCTGCTCAGCAGGGAGCCTACCCCACCCCTCTCTGCCTGCTTGTGATCTCTGTCTGTCAAATAAATAAATAGAATCTTAAAAAAAAAAAGATACTTATACATCCCCACCAGAATGGTTAAAATTTAAAGACTGATTATGCCAAGTGTTGATGACATTGTGGGATAACTGAAACTTGCATTGCTAGTGTGAGTGCATGTTGTCATACCTACTTTGGAAAATTATTCCACAGCATCTATGAACATTAAATACACCAGTAAATCTATAGCCTAGCAATTCCATTTTTGCATATATACCTAACAGAAAGGAATGATTAAGTCCACCAAAAGACATAGAAGAATCCTTCCAGCAGCTTTATTCACAACAGCCAAAAACTGGAATCTACTCAAATATCATAAAATTGTAATTTATTTACACAATAAAATAAAATAAATAACATTACATGCTATAACATGGATGAATCTCACAGACATTATGTTGCTGGCTCAGGGGTGGGTGGGAAACAGCAGTCAAAAAGAATATAAATACATAAAGTTCAAAAACAGGAAAAAACACCAGTGGTGATTAATATGAAAAGGGATTAATTAATATGAACACTAGAGGATTACTAGGAAGAGAGCTGAGAATCATTCTGAAGTGATAGAAATGTTCTATATCTTGGGTGTTTTTTTATCTTATATATGTGTTTGCTATGACTGAATTATGTTCTCCACCCAATTTCGTATTGAAGTCCAAACCCCCAGTTCCTCAGAATGTAACTGTATATGTAGATAAAGTCTTTAAAGGGTTAAGTTAAAAGAGACCATTAGGAAGGGGTACTAATCCAATATGATGGCTGTCCTTGTATGAACAGGAGGAGACACCAAGCACATAAAACAAAGACCATGTGAAGGGACAGTAAGGCAGAGGCCAGGCGAGACTCCTCAAAGGAATCCAACCCTGCCAGCACTTTAATGTTGTACTTCCAGCCTCCAGAACTGTGAGAAATTTCTGTTGCTTAAGCTATTCAGTCTGTTCTGTGTATTTTGTGATGGCATCTGTAGCAAACAAAGATAGTATTCATTTGCATAAATTCCCCAATGTATATATGTATGATTTATGTCGTTTACTGCATGCAACTTACATGCACAGGAATCTAAAACAACAAAGTTTCCTTCTGTCAGTCAATCCAGCTTATCTCCAACACAGCCTGCTTGTCATCACAAACCTGTCTCCCAGTTCTTCCAACATTTTCTTTTTATTTCTTTTTATTTTTTTTTATTTTTTTTTTTAAAAAAGATTTTATTTATTTATTTGACAAAGAGCACAAGTAGGCAGAGAGACAGACAGAGAGAGAGGAGGAAGCAGGCTCCCTGAGGATAAGAGAGGCCGATGTGGGGCTCGATCCCAGGACCCTGGGATTATGGCCTGAGCCGAAGGCAGAAGCTTTAACCCACTGAGCCACCCAGCTGTACCCCCCCCAACATTTTCTACATGGCTCATCACTATTTCTGATTGTTTTTTAACCCCATCCTAGCCTTTTCAAACTACACACTTTTGCTCTATGTTTCCATAGCAAGGATAGAAATGGCGGGAGGGTGTGAAATTAGTAAGATCTTGTTATTTTGGACACTTTGGTGAGCTGAAACCCTGGATTTCTACCTTCCTCTCCTTGTACTTTTGCTTTCCCATATGAAAAATGGTGATAATTATAATTGGACAGACCTCCAAGGTTGTGAAGATTACTGAGATATTATCTTAAAATTGTACAGAATTGGTGCTATACAAACACAGGACAAGGTGTTATTATTCTCCATCTAGTAATAAACATGGTTTCAAATGATAGCTTTTAAAGATCTATAATCATAATAAGGACATCACTTCTCCACCCTTGCTATGTTCCTATCTCCCAAGGCCGTAGGTCTCCAAAGCAACATGCTGAAGACACACGGACATAACCACCTCTTCAACCAGGTGTATCAACTTTAGAAGTTACTCTTCCTTGCTTTTAACTTTGCAAGTTAAGGAAAATATATATTTTCCTTTTTGTCTACCTGGAGAATACTTACTAATCTTATAAAAACTCATCTAGAGTTATGTTTTTCTTTAAAAACTTATCTGAACTCCCTTTTCTCCAATATAAAAAAATCAGTCTCTTTTTCAAGATTTCCGACTCCAGTGTACCCTTATGTGGCAATACCACTGACAACTACTACTATCCACTCTTGCTGCCCTAAGTGTTACTTTGTTTGAAGCATGGATCAGATTTCTCTATGTACATTAAAAATTGACAGTGATCATATGATGGAGGTACTATGAAAAAGAATAAAGCACAAATAGTTTAAATGAATTTCCTAAAGTCACATAGGAAGTAAGTGGCAAAATTATACTTCAAACGAAGTCTGTCTAGTTTTGAATCTATTCTCTTAACCTCTCTGCAATCCTACCTGTCACATTTCATTGTATTTGTTGGCTTTAACGTCCTTTTCTGTTTTCTAGATTTTTCTTTTCTTGAAAGAAGAAACGTCTTTTTGAAGTATTTAGTGTCTTGCATAACATAGGTATTCAGTAAAGATTTGCTGAGTGGACAGAAGGTTGAATGAGTAAAGAGATCCTCACTTTTTTATTGGAATATTACATGTTGTTAATGATCTGAGAAATCTAAAATGCCAAGGAGTGTTGAAACAAGGCTTTTAGAAGAGTAAATGCATACTTTCTTTGAAGTGAGTATTCACTTCCAGATTTTTCTGGGTTTACAGTTTGAACTTTTTTTTTTTTTTTACTTGCTTTAAGCCAAGTTTATTTGCATAGGAAATCAAGAAGAAAAATAGCACTTTCCTCATAGAAGGTGTTGTGAGGATTGATAGAAATAATACATGTAATATGTTTAGAGCAGCACCTGATATGTAGAAAACCTGAAGGATGTTACTCTGACTGCTGTTTGAACCAAAGGCAGAAGAGAGTAACTGTTAAGTGCATGGACTTTGGTACTACACTGATAGGATGCAAAGCCCAGGTCCAGTGTTTATTAGCTGTGTGATCTTAGGTAAATTACTAATCCTATCTAACCCAGTTTCCTCAGTGTCTAAAATGGAATCATAGTATGTATCTCAACTACAGTGAGGATAAATTGTTCCAACTCAATATATACAAGAGTACCCTTAAGACTTTAATCCTCGGGACGCCTGGGTGGCTCAGTTGGTTGGACGACTGCCTTCGGCTCAGGTCATGATCCCGGAGTCCCAGGATCGAGTCCCACATAGGTCTCCCAGCTCCACGGGGAGTCTGCTTCTCTCTCTGACCTTCTCGCTCATGTTCTCTCTCACTGTCTCTCTCTCAAATAAATAAATAAAATCTTTAAAAAAAAAAAAAAAAGACTTTAATCCTCACCAAAATCTTTTGAGGTACGTACTTTTATTTTACTATTTTAGTTCTAAGTATTATACACTTAAATAGTCTATCTATCCATCCATCCCATTTCAAACAGTGCTCATTACATTGTAAATATAAGTGTTTGTTATTACTATGATAATGTATTATTTATATGGCTTGACAGATGATATTTTCAGTATCTTTTGATTATATTTATAAAAAAGAAGTCTAAGATGATTTCTCGGTTTCTATTTGGGTCTCCGGATAGCCAGTACTTTGAAATAGGTTATAAAAGAAGAAGAATACCAGAGAATCAAGAATACCAAATATCCAGAATACCAAAGAATACCAGAGAAGAGCTTGGTGACACCACCTTAGGGGCAACTGGTCTATCTCAGTGATTATGTTATAAGGAAAAGACATGAGCTAGACTATGAATTATACACAATAATATACAAAGAAATGTCTTGGTTGAGTCTGGGAATAAGAAATAATCAAAAGTAGCTAGATCTAGGAGTACTCAGCAAGATTATACTAGATATGAACTTTATTTGTAGGCAATGAGAAGATATTGTGGAGTTATATTCAGTAAGTGAGAAAAACAGATCTGTATTTTATATAGATATGTATTTTATAATGAGTACACTTTGGGAACTGTATGCAGACTGGATTATCTATAAGAAACAAGAGATTGTAGATTTGGTAGGGAAGGTCTTCAGTAGTCCAAGTTGGAAAGATGATGAGGCTCTGGACTTGTGGAGAGGTGGGCAGGATGGGGAGGAGAGGCTAGCTCATGTATAAGAGAGGTAGAATCTGATCTGGATAACTTATTGGATGTGTGGGTAATGAATCAAGGGTGGCTTTGAGATATGTAACTTGGGTGACTGTTTGGAAAGCTGGGCCATTAACTAAGGTAGGGAAGACATCTGGTTGATTTGGATGTGCATGTAGTGTGTCTAGGCAGAGACAGCCAGGACGTGATTCACTTTGTGAGTCTAAATGTTGGGCAAAGAGGGTCAGAGCTGAAGATACATGTTTGCTCTCAGACTCTGTGGAAAGAGGTGAGGTTAAGGAGAGAATAGTTAGGAATATTAACATTCAGGGAGTGGGCAGAAGAAACAGCCAAGGAGAGAGAGAAGGAGACATTAGAGAAGTAAGAGAGCTGAGAGAGCAGTTATTGAAGCTGAAGAGGTGAGGAGAGGTTTTATTCAGAAGGACGAGTGTTAAATTGCAGAGACGTGAAGTAGAATGGACACCAAAGAGGTTGCTGGTGATATTTGTCAGAGCAAAGTCAATGGAGTGTTGGGTCTGGAACCTAAATTGTCTGCAGGGGGTCAGGGAGGGGATGGAAAATGAGATTATAAAGCCAGCAAGCATGAACTGTTCTTTTCTGAAGTTTGATTTACAATGAAAGGAAAGAAGCCAGTGAAGATCATAAATTAAGGAGAATGTGGGGTTCAGAAGGATATTTTTTAGGGTGGAGAATATTTGGAAGATTGAGGAAAGATATGAAAGAAGATCATTAAAGAAGCAAGTCGTAGAAGGTCTTGCAAGAGAATTCATAATAGAAGCTAATATTTATTGAGCGTGTACCATGTGCTGAGTACTTTACCTAGTAAGTACTTTTCATGTGCTAACTCATTAAACAAAGCGTATGTTCCTAACTGTTTGGCTATGCTGGGCAGCTCTCTAAAATAGGTCTAAGCATTAAGTACAGGTGGGGTACTTAAGTAATGGTGGATGCTTTGCCCAAGAACAAAGGTGGTTCATTGTTTCCTTGAAGATCAGGCATAGGAAAATATTCATCAGTCTGTAGGCTGAGAGTTTATACCTGATGGCTCCTTCTCCTGACTTCCTCAGTAAAATAGAACATCTGTTGTGAGAAGGAGGTGAAGAGACAAAAATCTGGAAGTAGCAAAGCTCTGAGAGAATTGCTACAAAGCCTAGGATTGTACTAGAATTAAATAAAAAGACTTCTGAATAAAAACAGTCTTTTTTTCTTAAAAATTTTGTGATCTGGGATTCCTGGGTAACTCAGTCAGTTGAGCTACCTTTGGCTCAGGTCGAGATCTCAGGGTCCTGGGATTGAGCCCTGTGTCAGGCTCCCTGCCCAGGGGGGAGTCTGCTTCTCCCTTTGTGCTCTCTCTCTCTCTCTCTCTTTCAAATAAATAAATAAAATCTTTTTAAAAAAATTTTTGTGATCTATTGAGGTTAGTAAGACAAGTGGGATAGCATGTGTAAAGGGACATAACAGATACAGTTGTATGAGCCTTCACCCAAGGTAGATACTGTATCTGCTTATGATGCAAGAGAATCAAAAAGTATCTCAAAGTATGTGTAATACTTGAAAGATAGTTTCATCAGGCAGTCCTGGAGGCTTACTATGCTAGTCTTTCCAACTGACAGCAGGGTTGTTCGATGAGAGAGAGTTGTCAACAGGATTACAGGAAACTGAGGTTGGGGGAACTTAGCATCATGGGAGTGGCAGAAGAGGGGAAAACATACTTTTTTTTATAAAGCAAACACATTGCATTTATGTTTCAGGCCCTGCTTTAAATACTTGACACAAATGATTCCATTTAATCTTTATAGCAATCATATATGGGGAGAGTATTTAATTTTATTTTTTTCTATTTATTTTTACATTTTTCAAATAAGCTCCACACCCAGTATGGGGCTTGAACTCATGACCCTGAGATCAAGAGTTGCATGCTCTACCAACTGAATCAGCCAGTTGCCCTGGGGGAGGTGATTATTATTATTCTTCCCATTTTACAGATGAGGCCACAGAATGACAAAAATTACCCTAACTAGCCTAGGCACACACCTGGTAAGTGCCAAAGCCAGGACTCAGAACCCAGGTTGTATGGCTCCCGAACCCATGCTCCTCCCTGCCGCATGGTGCTGACTCCAGAATGGGGAGAACCTTGCTCTTCAAGCCAGAGAGAGCACCTCCTGTCCTTTCCTTTTCTCCCTCTGAGGGCTCTCCCATGCCTCTCACACCAGTGACTCTTCAGGACTTACTGTCTTGACCAATAGAGCTACTGCATCACGCTTTTACAGACACAAGATGATAAATTTTGTAAGAACAAGAGCATATCTCTCTTTTTTGGTATTTGTATCCTAGCACTTGCCACATACCTGGCATATGGGAAACATGTAATAAATATTTATGAAAGAAAACATCGTCAAGTCATTCAGGCTTCAGGTTTCTTAGCTAGGTAAGGACATATTTCAGAAATTGGGAATTTTTACCCTCATAAATTTTTACACGAAGATGAGTAACATTGATTAAGTGACTTGAAATCTTTGGTAAAGAGGGTCTTTATTAGGGATTCACAGCATGACAACAAAATAAAGAACCAAATAAAAGTACGTTAGGAATCAATTTGCAGGTTAGCAAGGCCACAACTAATTTGTACACTGAATCTTCTGCTAACATGAATGTCTTTTGCTCGCATGTATTCTTGAAGAATGTCCTCAAAACACTGAAATTATGCTTAATTACTTTCATGAGTCATTTGACTTGAAAATTGATCTTCAGCTTGGAAAAGCCTTAATGGCAAATACTACCAAAGAATGAATTGCAAAGATTTAAGGGCTTAATTGGAGGGAGTTTGATCCGAGTGGGAGTGAAGTGATGAGGAAGAAAACAGAGCTGAATGTATGAACAAAGGAACAGTAAAAAACTGTCTCAGAACTGGCAGGAAAGGGGGTTTTCGAATGAATAGTCTCCTGAGGGAAACATGGAGTGGGGCGCATCTGCACACCAAGGACTCGATTTCTCCTCACTTCCACCCCTCTGTAGGTTTCTTTCTGTTGGTGAGTTGAAAGGGCATAGCTGATATAAGGGAAATAAGAAGCAAAGTTCTGAAGTGGGCTTTCTCATTAGACTGCATGAGGGCAGGGCCTCTGTCGGGCCCACTGCTCTTCCCCAGCATCTAGATCACTCTCTGGCATTCATGGAGCTCAACACCTATCTAGTGATTGTAAGAACGTATGGTGTGTTGCAGCTACCCCAGAATCTCAGCTTCCCAGTGTAGTAGCAGTGTGGTCAAGGGAATATTCTCTGAACCAGCTTTCCTCTTTTAAAAATGATAAAAATAGGGGTCCCTGGGTAATGCAGTCAGTTAGCACTGGACTCTTGGTTTCTGCTGGAGTCATCAACTCAGGGTTGTGGGATAGAGCCCTGTGTGGGGCTCTGCACTTAGTGTGGTGTTGGCTCGGGATTCGCTTTCCTCATCCCTCTGCTTCTTCCCCCTATGCGCTTGCTCTCTCTCTCTCTCTCTCTCACAAATAAATCTTAAAAAAAAACCCAATAAAATAAAATGATAAAAGTAGTACCTACCTCAAAGGATTGTTGTATGGATTAATGGTGATAACATATACATTTAACAGAGTGCGTGGGCTGAGGTTAAGTCTGAGTCCTCCTTCCTGCCATTGGCCATCTGTGGGGGGGCCTTCCTGGACCTTTAGATAGCCAGGGACCATAACCATCCATTCATTTAAGAAAATTTGCATCCAACTCTGTGCCATTGCGCTGCATGCCGTCTACGCATCACCGGGTCATTGCCCAAAGAGGTGTGTCTTGGCCTGTTCAGACTCTCCTCCCACTGCCACTCTCCAGGGGAAAAAGCAGATGGAGAGGCGCTGGTGAGCATGACTAAGTCCATGGTGAAATGGGGAGGGAGCACAGTCATGAAGGCAAGGGGTGGGAGCAGAAGCAGTCAGCACAGACCCCATAAAGCTTACGCTGAGGAGACTGGCAAAGGGAAAAAAAAACTTTCCCTGCCTCAGCTGCAGGAATCGCTTGATTCATGTGATCTTGGAGGTTGAAACACTGGAGCATCCAGCCCTCTGCAGCAGCCTCTTTCAAGCCTGGGAAACACCAGGGGCCTGGCTGGCTACTTTAGGTTGTCAGCTGCCTCCCACCAGAGGCCTCTGGAAACCTATAAAGTTTTTTATCTGCCCCTTCCAAGTTGTCTGGGTTCAAAAAGCAATTTCATGAGAGACAATAATTAGGGGTTTTATAGTTCTTTTCTCTCTCTCTCTCTCTCTCTCTCTCTCTCTATTTGGGAACAGAAACCTCCTCCTTTATAACATGTAAAATATTCGTTCAGTGCCCACTCTGTGTCAGGTTCTGTGCTAGGTGCTTTGTAACATTTGTTTAGGGCTCGCCACAACCTATGAAGTTCCTATTAGCATCTTTTAAAAAGATGTTTTTAAATTTTAAAAACTTTTTTTAAAAGATTTTATTTATTCGAGAGAGAGAGCACAAGTGAGGGGAGGGGCAGAAGGAGAGGAAGAGGCAGACTCCCCGCTGAGCAGGGAGGGCAATGTGGGGTTCCAACCCAGGACCCTGAGTTCATGATCTGAGCCGAAGGCAGACACTTAAGCAACTGAGTCACCCAGGCGCCCCAGCATCTTTTTTTCTTTTTTTTAAATAAGTGAGAAAAGTAAGCCAGGTGCTTTGTAATATTTGTTTAATGCTTGCCATGATCTATGAAACTGCTATTGTAATCTTTTTTTTTTAAGAATTAGTAAAGTAAGCCTCAACATGTAATTGTCTTGTTTATTTACATGAGTAGTAAGATTTAAAGCTGTGACTGAATAAGCCTCATGTCTGAAATATATGTGGAGTGTCAAAGAAAAGGGGTAAAGGAGACCCACACGTGGATGCTGATGTATAGAAAGGGAGGGAGTGGTGGGGTATTCATTAAACAATGTCATCAAAAAAGATCAGGTTAAAGTACTGATATATATATATTTTTTATAAACATATATTTTTATCCCCAGGGGTACAGGTCTGTGAATCACCAGGTTTACACACTTCACAGCACTCACCAAACCACATACCCTCCCCAATGTCCATAATCCCACCCCCTTCTCCCAAACCCCCTCTCCCCAGCAACCCTCAGTTTGTTTTGTGAGATAAAGTACTGATATTTTAAGCAGTGGGTTCTGAATAGTTCCTACCTAAGGGTAGTGTGTGAAAGGAGGTGCTAGAAAAGCTCTTGTATTTACATACAAAATGAGACAATGGGGCTCAGAGAGAAAGAAGGGAAGGATGTTTATGAAAAAAGGAAAAGAAAAGGATTTTAAAGGAAGCTGTGAATTTCTATATTCATGTATGTCTACTGAGTGAAAAGTGCCACTGAATAATAGAGTATGAACCCAAAGTGCCTGCTCACATTCACAGGCAATGACTATAAGAAAATATCAACAACAGAAGAGCCCCAGGATGCCATTTATGGGTAAAAGCTACTTAGGAGAATGAGAAAACTGAGAGTGGGATTATTACTCCTGTTAGGTCCCTCTAGGAAGTAAATTAGGTGTTTGAGGAGGTATATGCAATTCTTTTAGATCTCTGCATTACATTTATTTCAGTGACAATAATGGAATGCTGCCCTTGGCTTCCAGGGTAGGCTTTCTCAACTCTAGAAACTGAGCCCCCCTCTGTGCAAGGTACGGTGCTGGGGTTCTGAGAGAGAAAGAGGCTTAGGTCATACTTTCCTTGTTTTTAAGTAGCTTGCAAACCAGGGTGACAATATAGCACATCTATAGATATATGTGCACACAACAGCCCAGCGTATATATACCAGATAGGCATTTAGTCAGTATATGCTATATAGAAATTGGGTTGGCAGGGGGAGCTGGTTGCAGTTAATTTACCTTTACTTATTCATTTATCCATCCATCTATGCATTCACCCATTCCATAAATACGCATTGAATATCAATATGATCTTCCATAAGACAAACCCTTTAAATAAAATGAGGGCTAAATCAGGCTCTCCAACTTGAAGTCTAAAGAAATGCAGTTGGAATGATCAAATGCTCTTGGAAGAGTTGGATTACACTCTTGGATTATCTAGTCTCTGGGACAATCTAAGGACCTGTGACAAGTGCTCTATTGACAGAAGCATTTTTTAGAAGAGAATGTTGCTAGGTTTCAAGTTCACTGAGTGTTGCTCAGAGTCCCATAACAGATGTTGGCCTTACTAGCACCCTTGCAAATAGTTAATCACAAAGACTGCTCCTAAAATATACTTCAAAAAATAATTATAACATGATAGAATTTTAGAGCTGAGGAAGAACAAATTAATTATCAGTTTTATTAGTTTTTAATGCAAGGTTATTGATTTCCCTTAAGGATTCTTAAATATAATTATCATTATCATCATCTCTTGTGAGATTACCATGAAGCAAGTACTATCATTACCTCCATTTCACAGATGAGAAAGCTGAGCTTCAGAATGCTGGGTGCCTGGAGTGGCTCACAATGACACATACCAAGCAAGGGGCAGAGCTGGGGTCCAGGCTCCATGCCAAACCTGGACAACCAACTCACGCTCTTTTCTACTTGTCTGTGTTATTCCCTTGGGAACTAAGGATCTGCCATTCACTTTTAATTTTTAAAAAGAGAGAATAGAAATTAAAATTTTTCTTAAAGCATTTCATAGTGATGAATATTGAAAGGGTCGCACATGTGGTTTGGCAGTATTGATAATTGCATACAAGTTAGGAATTAGAAATGTCTCTTTTTGAGGGCCTCCTGAGTGGTTCAGTTGGTTAAGCGCCTGACTCTTGATTTCGGCTCAGGTCATGATCTCAGGGTTGTGAGGTAGGGCCCTGCGTGGAGTCCCGTGGTGAGTCACACCTTGAGCCACATGGGAAGCCCCACAAGGAGTCCTGTGTTGAGCCCCGTGGAGCTGCTTGGGATTCTCTCTTTCTTCTCTGCCCTTTCCCCATGCACTAGTTCTTTCTCTTCCTCTTTCTCTCTCACAGAAGTTATATATATCTCCTTTAAATTAAGTGCCCTTTTAAAAAAATGGGGGGGAACCACCTTGGTAGATAACCAGTATTTTATTCCAAGCCTTTCATTTCCAGAGGGGGAAACTGGAACCAAATAAGTGAGGCGAGTTACTCTGAAGAGAAGCATTTGGAAGCTGAGGGAGTACAAGGATGTTCTAACAGTTGACAGAAAAATGAGTTGAGGAGCTAGCTCACTAATGTTCAATAAATACAGTAGTCCTCCTTATCCGTGAGATGTATGTTCTAAGACCCACAGTGGATGCCTGAAATCTCAGATAATACCAAACCCTATACACACGGTGTTTTTTCCATATGTATACCTATGATAAAGTTAGGTACGGTAAGAGATTAACAATAATAACTAATAAGAGAACAATTATAACAATATAGTGCAATTAAAGCTATGAGAATGTTCTCTCTCTCTCAAAATATCTTATTGTACTGTTCTCTGGCTTCTTGTGATAATGTGAGAAGATAAAATGCCTACATGATGAAATGAAGTGAGGTGAATGGCAAAGGCATTGTGTCTTGGCATTAGGCTACTCATTGACCTTCTGGCAATAGGTCAGGAGAATCCCCTGCTATCAGACTGTCGGATCTCAGTTGACTGGAGTTTAAGTGAAACCACAGAAAACTAAACCATGGATGGGGGTGGCGGGGACTACTTAACACATTTTTGTGGATCCAATTCACATTTGAAGTGCATAGAACTACCATTTCTTTCTTTCTTTCTTTTAAAGATTTTATTCATTATTTATTTGAGAGTGAGAGAGAGCATACATGAGCAGTGGGGAGGGAGATGCAGACTCCTGGCTGAGCCCTACTTGGCCTATCTGATCCCAAGAACCTGAAATCATGCCCTGAGCTGAAGGCAGATGCTTAACTGACTGAGCCATCCAGGGGCCGCCCATTTCTTTCTTCTGAAATAGTGAACCATAGTACGAAATGGGCAGTAAATCTTGATATTGAATCTTATCAACCTTAATTTTAAAAAATTCCTTGGTAGTAAAAAGGAATTCTAACCGAAAGGCATCATTATTATTCAAATGTGTGGAAGTTGGCAGCTTGCTGAGATGAGAACTCAGAATGTGGAGCTAACTAGTAACAGACGTAAGAAGGGCATTCCTACATCTTTTTTGATGCCCTGGAACCTACTCCTCTCAAGGGAAGCAAAAATGATGTAGGCTTCTGAAAATGTAAAGAAGGAAGGCAAATAACCCACACTGGCCTATCTGTGTTTGGGTACCAAACACTTCTGACCACTAGTGTTGACAGCAATTCCGTCTGCTTCTTCCATCTGATCTGGTGTTCTTCAAATAAAGGTTGTTAATCACTATTCTGTGAATAGCAGCCAGACTGGGGCTCCTCCAGGATGGTCAGCTGTCTTCACATCCTGGTCTCCTCAAGGACTTAGAACAAAAAGCCTGGAACAGGTTAAGGGCTCCATATGTGAGCCCTGCTGGTTAAAGTGTTGAAGGAAATAATGAATAAATATCAACTATATCCCTAGAACACTTAAGATGGATTTTATGGAGATGAATTTTCATATATATATATATATATATATATATATATATATATATATATATATATATATGAAGTTTGGCACTGGCCCTGAAGAGTGTCTAGTTGGAGACTAGAAATGAATACTTTCGTTAAGGGTAATCTGCATGGCATCTTCCATAGGGGCAATATGTTCAGCAATATAGCAGAGGATAGGGGACTTGTGGTATTCTCTTGGCATGAAGAGGGTATAGATAGAGGAGAGGGGCAAGAAACCAGGTGTGTAAAGGGTGGCAAACCTTGTTTGGGGTGTGTGTGTGTGTGTGTGTGTGTGTGTGTGTGACCAAACCAAGGGTCTATTTGGGCAACTAGAGTTGTGCTGGTCAAATGACCAGTTTATGAAACATGGAAAAACCAGGCCCAGGAACTTAGGCTTGATAGAGCAGGACTCTCTTAAAAGTCCCACCCTCCTTTTCTCCTAGAAAAGTTTAAATAGAAACGTACCCTCACAAAGAGACAACAAACACTGCGACTGAATATGTGTACCATCTAAATCAAATAAGGTCTCTTTCAGGCTTTTGAAATGCAAAATGCGGGCTTGCTTTCACATTTATTTATTTATTTATTTATTCCACAAAAGTTTAGGAAGGACCCACTAGAGCTAGAATTTTGTTAGGAACCAGGGGGGGGTTGGGGAGGATGGGTACAGAGATGAATAAAACTGGGTCCCTATCCCCCAGGAGTTTACAGCTTTGTGGTGGAGACAAACGTGTATACACAAGTCCTCACAATAGGAGCTAAGAATGTAAACACCGGAGTTGGAGGGGTTGGGTTCAAGGAAATATTGCATGGGGGCGATTTGGAAAATTAGAAAGGTTCTTTAGACAACGTGGTTTTTAAATGAAGTTTAAAACTCCGATGGAGTTATATATATGTGTGTGTGTATGTGAAAATATATATATATATATATATATATATATATATATATATATATATATATATATTTTTTTTTTTTTTTTTTTTAAAGAGCCAGGGTCAAGGCTCTGGAAACCCATGCGATGGGGGATAATGTGGTAATGAACAGTGGTCTGATTTGGCTGGAGCACAGGGCTCCTTCTCGGGTGCAGTTGAGGGATTTAGCTGGGTGTATGCTAAATAACTGAGGTTGGGATCAAGTCAAAAGAAGCGGAAGACTTCAGTCTGCATCTCTGTGCTTTGACTTAAGCATCTTTGGGTCCCTTTAAAAAATTCTCCTCCTCTTTCCTAAAGAGAGTTCTAGCAGTTTCGGGTGGGGCCCATTTCCTAAAGTCAACGCAGAAGTTAAAGGTCTGCAAAGCTGTCCGTGGGTGATTTAAATCTCGCACCAGAAAAGGAAACGTGTGAGAGGCGGGGTGGGAGGAACGCACTTAACAACAACATCAACCCCCACACGACACCAGCCCCGGGCGGGACAGACCGCCAGCCAGACCCTAGAGCGGGACGCCAGCACCCTCCGGAGCTCGAAGCCCAGCACTGGCGGGCAACGGGGAGAGGAAGAGAGGGAGGGAGGGAGGGAGGGAGGAAGCGCGAGAGGGAGGGAGGAAGAAAGGGAGGGAGGGAGGCGGCGTCATGTGATCCGCTTCCCTGCTCCTTTAAGCGTCCACAGGCGGCGGAGCGGCCACAATCACAGCTCCGGGCATTGGGGGAGCCCGAGCCGGCTGCGCCTGGGGAATCCGTGCGGGCGCCTTGCGTCCCGGTCCCATCCTCGCCGCGCTCCCACACCCCTGAAGTTTTGCAGCGCCCAGAAAGGAGGCGAGGAAGGGGGGAGCGTGAGAGGAGAGAGGGCAAAAAGCACACCCTAAAACATTTCAAGGAGGAAAGAAAAAAGGGGGCGCAAAAATGGCTGGGGCAATTATAGAAAACATGAGCACCAAGAAGCTGTGCATTGTTGGTGGGATTCTGCTCGTGTTCCAAATCATCGCCTTTCTGGTGGGAGGCTTGATTGGTAAGTGCGAGAGCTGCAAACTTTTCCCCCTTTCTGTCTTTTCGGGCCCCTTCCCTCTTTGCCTCTCGGGCTACTTGTTACAGTATCACTGCCTTGCTTCTATGATCTAATTAGTCCGGCTATTGTGCTTAAGAAAGCAGAGCTCCATGGGGCTCCGTGGGGCACAATCCAGTCTAGTGGCTAAGAGAAAAGGAGGGGAAAAAGTTTTGGCCTAGTTTCAGTATCCACTTGAAAGGAAGGAGGGGGGTGGCGGGGGTGGGAATCTTAAGCATGGCGACGGATCGCGCGAGGAAGCGCTGGGTTGCAAAGTTGATTGCTGCTCCCCCCGCATTTTCCCGCGTTCCCCCCTTTTCCTCTCCGTTCCCTCCCAATCAGCTCCCGGAGGGCAACGTAATCGACTTTATTGGGAACAACAGAAGAGTCAGGGAATTGCGCCCGGCGCTAACCCGGGAGCCCGGCTACGGGGCTGTGATCATTGCGGGTATAAAAGCATTTGGTCGTCTCGGCTAGGGGGTGAGAGTTTGCGTTTAGGGTCCCGACCTTCCCGCCGGCTGCTTCCTTGCCTTGCCGCACCCCCCACCCGCCCGTCGCGGCCGCGGACGGGTCTGAGAGGTGGGCCCGGAGGCGGGATGCGGTAGCGTGCGGTGGGAGAAAGTCCTTGGCTGGCGCTGCGGGTAGTTGGAGAGGCAGGAGGGGAAAAGCGTATGCGAAAGGTGTTGCTCTTGGCCCCCTGCCCTCTCGCGAGTCTCCCCTCCCCCACCTCTCAGAACCCCGGGAGTCGGTGATTCTGAAGCGCCCCCCTCCCCGGGTCGTCCCCGGGCGCCTAGCAGAGCGGCTCCCCGCAGGTGACAGCTCCCCGGCCCCCGGCGGCGACGGCGCCTCTCCCGGCGAGCACCTCCGGGACCTCTGGGAGCCAAACAGGCTTCCGGGTGAAAAAGATGGTCTCACGGATCTTCCACTCGTAAAAACTCCTGCTTGCTGTCTCTCCATCTCTATCCATCCTCTAGCCTGGCCGCACACTCGCGTTCCCTTACCCCTCGAGATTTAGGACATCCCGGCACAAACTTCAGCGCCAACTTCGCGACGGGCGCGGATGGGTGCTTTTGCTTTCTTCGCGGATCGGTGAAACTTTGCGGAGTGGAGAGTCCACGGAGGGGTTTTCTCTGCCTGTCCCTTTGCGAGAGTCCGCGCGGCGCGGGCGTGAGAGCTGCACAGGCTTGGGCACCTCGAGCCCTGTGTGTGGCGTTTCGTCTCCAGACTTGGGTTTGATGGGAACAAATTAAAGGGAGTCTGGTTCTGTAAATCACTGTTAACATCCAAGCTAATTGTTTTAAACAAAGGAGAGTGGGTGAAGCTTCACCGAGGCAGAAATTTCTGAAGGAGATCATGCCTTTCTCTCTGTGTATGTATCTACAAAGTAGAAAGGGGTTCAGAGTTTTCCATGCTCATATTCTCAATTTGGGCCACACAGCTTAATCTTTTATTCCTGGAACGCTCACCACTCAAACACATAAGCACGCGCGCGAGCGCGCGCGCGCACACACACACACACACACACACACACACACAACGGGGTTTGGCTTTCCTGTTAGGAGCTCCTGTTTGGCTACGTGCAATCTCCATGTTTCCCTGTATTGGATTTTTCTAGGCTTCTAATACATTCTGTGCTGAGACCTGAAGGCAGCCTTCCCTGTGCCCTCACAGTGATTATGCAGCGGTTACAATTACACCTCTTGTCTCCCTCGATGAGCAGTTGCAGTTAGATGCCATTGGATCTTGTGTGATTTCAGTGGCAGACCATAATTAAAATTTCTTGCACCTTGTGCTTTCAGAATTAAATTGGCCTATTATCCCTGTCTGACCTTCATCCTCTTTGAGGTTTTGCACAAGCAGCGAACCATTACACATAGTTCCCTGGTGTTTGTTGGTGTGTGTTTCTTTTTCTTTTCCTAAGAAGCTGATCTCCTAGCCTTGAAGAGCCCATTATCCACTGTTGTAGGTTTCTTAGGGCACTTCTTGAACTAATATAATTTCTAGCATCTTGGTACTGTGGAGAAAGGTGCAAGAGCGCTGGTGTGTAGCTGCTGGATATTAGAGTTGCCGTAGGATCACAGCAGTTGTATGTTCAAAGGGGGTTGTCTGGAGCAAGTGGTGCCAAAGGTTGTTTTTCCCAGAGATTTTTGTCTGGTGACGGTACGTGATAACCATCTCAAAAAGTTTGTGATATTTCCTATAACTAGATTCTTCTCAGTAGGTAAACTGCTTTAGTTCCAACTTCCTTGAAAAAAAAAAATCTACATGTAACACTTCTTGGGGGAAATTGTGTAAGTTGACTGCTTAGCTCCCTTCCTTCCCCAATTGCCAAGGCTGTGTCCCCACTCTGGCCACTTGCCAGAAGACTATAAAGATCAGATCTAGTTCACTTTAAATACTGAATAGTGACTTAGCCTTTATCTCAACCATTTAGAGGTGTTTTGTTTTTTGTTTGTTGTTTGTTTGATTTTTCTGTTAAATCTACGGTACAAGACCCAAATACGGGGGGGGGGGGGGGGGGGGGGGGGGGAATACCAACAAAAGGTAAGTGGGATGTTTTTCCACCAGACTTCCCTAAAATGAAAAGTAGGTGAAACTGAGCAAAGAGTGAAACTTCACGAAAGTATAGGAGTGGAATCAATAGTTGAAGAAGCAGTTTGTAGGCTGGAAAGTTGAAGTCAAGTTCAGAAACGTCCTCGTCCACTCTTTCCAATGAGAAGAGAACACCTTTACTGCTCAATTCCCCTGATAAGTGTGAAGTCAGGTGTGGGGTTGGGGGCAGTCAGGTGTCTTTTCAGTGCACCTGCAGAGGCTGAGTGAGAAAATGAAATCTTCACTTTGAATTGGCCATAGTATGTTACTTTTTTTTTTTTTTTTTGGGACGCTTCTTTTTGATCTCTGTTATCCCCCACCCATTGAAGAAAACATGGCAACCTAGGAAGAGGAGAACCTGTAATGGCAAAGCTCCTGATTGTAAGAGTATAAGTAGCCCATACACATATATACAAAACACAGCTACCAACCACCCCTCCCAAACAATCATGACAAACCACGCATTCCAAATTGACCAGGCAATCAGTTAACCAACAAGTTTCATTTTCCTCATTGTAGAGTTTTAGATGATGATTAGACTGGTATTTGGTTGGAGCCTTCTAGAATTGATGGGGAAAATTTAAACATTAGATAAAAAGCAAATAGGAGGGATTGGTTTTTCATGTAGCCAGCTTAAATATTTCCCTATCCTAGTGGCCTTCTTAGAACCAAGTTTTTTTTTTCTTGTTTTCTGCTTGTTTTGGTTGTTAGTTTTTCTTGTGCCGATGTCTCTAGTCTGCAGACCTTTAATGATATTTTGTAAAAAGACTCTAGAAAGCAGTATCTTATATGGTAGAATTTGGGGTATTCAAAAATTCACTGAACTATGCCATGCCTCTGTAAAAACTTTGAGCCATTATAAAATCATGCATCTGATTGTTTTCTTATGTGTTGAGAAGGGTTCTTAAGTGGCTGGCTTCTTTAGTATTTAGAATATATTTAAACATTCAAGAACCCTTAAAGGAAGAGAAAATATTTTAAAGATGTAGCCTAATCTTTATCCTCCTTAAAAATAAGCCTGCAGAAAATGTAAAAAAATAATTTCCCTTTGATTTCATGTTTGGTAATTTAATTTAGGGAGCAGCAGCTACAGGGGTGGTAAAAGAGGGGCAGGGAAGGAGATCATGTGCCCTGAAACAAGAGTGCAACCTACTAAGAATCATGAACTTGAATCCCTGGTCCATTATGTGCAATTTGCTCAGCTTCAAATTAGTCATGTCTGGGGGATATAATGGTTGAAAAAGCAGGTCACTGTTCCCACCTGTTCTAAAACTGTGAAAAGTATGAAGATCAGAAGTGAATGAATAAAAAATGATTGCATTGTTTTAAGCATACCGTAAATGAGACTATCCCAAACTTAAAACTCTGAATAAATATCTTGAGAGAGGGTTGTGTTCTTTCAAAAGCTTACCATGAGTAACCTTCTTTGTTTTTTAATGCTGAGAATATTTTATACACACACACACACACACACACACACACATATAGAAACATATAAAATCAGTTTTCTCAATTTTTACATGGACTTATTTACTGCTTTTCAGTTATATAGTCCATATTATTGTGCTGTTATTATTTAAATGGGAACTATTGATAACCTTGATTGTGGTCCATTTATGTGAATTTTTGTTTCTGCTACTGTTGTTTATTTGGAAGCTGCACGATTTTAAGAAATTAAGTAAAATTAGAATTATGCAGAGTATGTAAAGGTTTACTTCTCAGTACGTTAGATTTTAAGCTTATTGTGGTATATATTATATTTCAGCATGTATTGATAATGTAATGCCTGTAATCCTACAGTGTTTGGGTAGCTGGTGAGAATCTCAAAAGAACTAATTAGTTGGCTTTTGGTTGATATTATTCCACTTTTTCCCCCCTGTATTTTATTCTCCTTTTGCAGAATTTCACACCTGACTAAACCATGTCATTTTTTTTCTCTTTGTTAAACAACTGGAGTATCTAACCGGGTTTGTAGGAGTACTGTGCAATCTCAAAAATTCTTCTGTAAAAAGGTGGGAAATTTAGTGGAAATTACGTTATTGACTTAAAAAATTAATTACTTGGTTATTGCAACAAAATTATTCTTGTTGTAATAATTTCTAATCATGCTTTCAGCTAATCTTTCTGTACAGCCTGTCTAGCCTTCTATTGGAACTTTGCCTTTTCCTCATTCAAAGTGAGAATCATTTCCTTGAGATAATCATGTCATGTATGGCTTTGTAAGGTTTTTAGATCTCCTGCCTGGATTCAGATCTAGACTCTAAGCCTTTCCTAGCTAGTTGACATTTTGCAATAACTTGGCCTTTAAATTTTTTAAAAAATTCATACAGACTGAAGAAAGATTCTTACCTTATCTCCCTCGTAAAGGTGTTTCTATGGAGACTTAGAATTTGAGATTGTATGAATGTCCTTGGCTTAGAGCTCATATGTATCACCTACCTAACATTGCGGAATATTGATTAGAGCCTGCTGTGTGCCCAGGATAGGGTTGCAGTGCCAGCTGGGAGTTAGGAAAGAGGGGACTTGAAGCCTGAGTAACCTAGGAGAGCCAGAGGTTGAAAAGAGTGCTTCTTAATCCAAGTTCACCAGTAAAAGATTTCCTATGATGAAGTGTCTAGCATCAAGATAATTCTCACTTATTTACTGAGAACATGTGAAATGAGAAGCCCTGTTAATTATACTGTCAAATTAATTGTATTAATATTTCATTTTGAAATAAATGTACTACTAAAATAATGTAGCAAATGTTTAGCATGTTAGTTAAATATGCCAGACCTTTCCCAATTTAATCCATGCAAAGCCTTACCAGATTGGTAGCACTGTACCTGTTTTGCGTGTAAGTAAACTGAGATTACCCAGTGATTCAAGATTATCCAGCCAGTTAGGGTCAAAGTTCTGAGTGGACTCCAGTCCATCTGACATCAGAGCCACAGTCCTCAACCATCAGGTTATCCTGCCCCCATCTCCCAAAGCCTTGACTTTTAAGATTGAATAAATGTGGTTTAAATCCAGAAGGAGAGGATGAGTAACACTATAAATGGAGCTGCTTTCTCATTTTAATCATTAGGTAACCCATCAAATGGGAGGAAAAAAATCCAGTACGATGATAAATGGAGTTGAACTTTACATAACAGCAGTGCCTGGCCAAGGCACCTTTTGAGGACACCTTTTGAGAAGTCTGCATATGCCCATCTGACCAATTTCTTACAGGTTCAAACTCGTTCCTATAATGGTCTGAATCATCTAGTTGGCTGAGCAGCTAAGTTCATTATCCATAAAAGCATTTGAGTTCTACTTTAAGGAAGATTACTCGATTTTATTTTCTCAAGTTAGTGTTTTAACGTATTTTTGCAGTTACATACATCAGGACTTCTCCAAAGGAAGAAAAGGAATCAACCCCTTGGAGAGGCTTATAGAGGGTGTGGATTGGCAGGTTAGAGCAATGGAAAGAAGAAACTTTTACTTGAAGTTGACAATTCTCTTCTCCAAAGGAAATTTCTGTTTGTATACACACCCATACCTAATAATGAGAGCATCTCAAAGAAGAGACTTTTTTTTTTTTATAAAGATTTTATTTATTTATTTGACAGAGAGAAATCACAAGTAGACGGAGAGGCAGGCAGAGAGAGAGAGGGAAGCAGGCTTTCTGCTGAGCAGAGAGCCCGATGCGGGACTCGATCCCAGGACCCCGAGATCATGACCTGAGCCGAAGGCAGCGGCTTAACCCACTGAGCCACCCAGGCGCCCTCAAAGAAGAGACTTTCATGCTGATTCCACGAATAGGTACATTTTGTTCTGTGGAAAAAATGCTGATAGACTTTGTCTATTCAGGGATTGACAGCTCTCAATTTTGATAGAGACTCTTAAGAAATGATGGGAGACAGGGACCATCAAAACGTGGATTGATATGTCTGTTTCACTTATGTCTTGTGTCTTCTCTGAGGAGTAGTAAGGGTGGCGTAATAGAATAGACAGATGTGCCCAATATGGACATTTCTGAGAGAAGATTCTGAATGGGGAGGAGGATGGGGGTGAAGGGGAGCTTGAGGCATTGTTGATTTCAGACTTGATGATGAAATGTGTTGCAATTCCCATTTTCATCATAGGGCTAACTTAAAAGGATTGCTAAACACCAGAAAAGAGCAACTTGTGTTTTAGAATACAAAAATACTTAGGTTCAACTCTTTGCTTTTTACTACCACCTCTTCTCCCCTGCTTCTACCATGTTCCTCCTCTCATTAAATTTTATAGGGGAGCAAAAGCAATAATCAGATTGTCCTCAGACCAGTAGTGAGGGATTTGGTTAATTATGATTTGTTGCTTCGTGAGGATTTATTGAGTGGCTTTGGAAAGTATTTTACATGTACTGATTCAGAACTGTCTTAATGACCTAGAGAAGCAGGTGCCTTCTCCAGATCTCAGATGCATCAGATGCTTATTTAAGGAACTTTCCAGAGGGGACAGAGACAGTAGATGAGAGGGCAGGTGCTCAAGCCGCATGAACCTTGACCAAATCCTAAGTCATGTTCTTATGTCTAACGCCACTCTCCGGTTGTTCCCTCAGTTTCTATAGGAAACAAGGTGTTGAGTGTGATAAAATTGATTCTACACAGATTCCGTAAAAGATAGAAGCTTAGTCTCCTCCTTTTCTGTTTCTACCTCTTTCCCAAACCACATACTCAGATCACTGCATGGGTACTAATCATTGCCCTATTACTTCCTAAACAGATGATCCCAGTTTTGAATACAGCAGCCATTGTCCATGTTGACCAGTGCTTGCAGACCATGCTGGAGAGGGCCAGACCTGAGAAAATAACTCCCCGCTCCCTCCAAAAAGAAATTCTTGCACACAGCAAAGAGGAACTGAGTTGTCATTGAAAATGTGTCAAAACAACCAAACTTCTGAATGCCCTGAATGATTCCTGGATTTAGCATACAGAATGGATCCTGCATATGCTATTGAATACAGGAGAGGGGAATGTGGGTGTGGGGAAGAAAGCCCCAAGAGAGCCCAAGAAAGCCCTCTATAGACCTAGGAGGCTATCTCTTTGGGACATAGCGTGTACTTGGACTTCTAAAACCTATAACCGATACCATCCACTTCCTCCAAATTGAACTAGTATTTCCATCCCTGTGCTTTTTAAAATTCTGGGCCTTCAAGGGCAATTTTCTGCTCCCTCTTTTTCCTTCCTATTCCATTCTCTTAATATTTCCAGTAAAGAGGTGTTCTTTCTTCACTAGCCCCTAGGAATTATAGGGCCTTCTTAAATTCCTTAATTCCCTGGGTTAACTCAGAGGCTTGATCCACAAATAGACATTTCCAAGAGAGCAGAGGTAATTGAAAGAAGAGGCCAAGTTATGACATTTGTTTTGGCAAGGCGTTATGATTTTTCGTTAGAAAGAAAGTAATGTATCTGTAAATGATTGGCTCAGTTTTTTTGCAAAGCCCAGATTCATAAGGCCAGCTAAGCTCATGAGACCGGGGGTGGGGGGGCCGTTAACTGCTCCCTTAGTCCTGGCTGAGCCCCTGCCAAAGAGAGAGCTCCTGATCTCAAGGCAGCATCACACGGTGGAGGGAGACCAGGCTCGGGCTCTGCAGACTGCCTGTGGTCTCAGTGATCTCAAGTCACAAGAGCTTCTTGGCTTCCCCGTCGACTGTGATGTGGGACAGAGCCTTCCTACATCATGGATGAGGGCAGTGAGGGACCACCCTCTCCAAGACATGGCACTCATTGGGCCGTCTCACTGAACCTGGCCCACCAATGATGAGATTCCCAGAGGACTTTACACTGAAGCCATCTGCTTAACACCATATCCATCTCTCCTACTTTTAAAAATTCTGTTCCTCTGTCTTTCTAGATCTGGGGCGACTTAACTATGACATTGTTTATTTTGGTTTGTTTGTTTTTTTTTAACTTTCTATTTATTTATTTGAGAGAGAGCAAGAGTGAGAATGAGAGAGCACAGAGGGAGAAGCAGACTCCCGACTGAGCAGGGAGCCTGGTATGGGGCTCAATCTCAGGACCCCAAGATAATGACCTGAGCTGGAGGGGGATGCTTAACAGACGGAGTCACCCAGGCATTTTCTATTCTTTGTCTTCCTTGAATTACTACCACTTTGTCAAATACCTCCAGATTCAGGAGGTATGGGAATCATCCAAAATATATCTGATTTTGGTTTGAGAGTGCACAGAGAGATTTATCCTGCTTTCTAACATTAATTGCCATGTTATCGCCAAATGTCTCATAATGAGCCTTCCCCAAATGGTAGATGTTAATATTGTTACCAGTTTTTAGTAAATAAGAATGCAAGTCTAAATCATTGTCCTAAAGCATGCACAGTTCATACCCAGGAGAATTCCTCATGCTTATATTTGACATCTGTTCATTACTTTTGCTTTATGCACAATTAAAAAAATATATTAAGTAATTTCTGTACTCAATATGGGGCTTAAACTCACAACCCTGAGGTCAAGAGTCACATGCTTCCCCCACCCCCAACCACTAAGGGAGCCAGGCACCCCTGCTTTATACACAATTTTAATGGAGCTTGGGTATGCCATTTTCTAAGTCTACAACAGTTGAGATGATCTGTTACCAAAATTCACTGGCAGTAGAGAGATGTTGGAGTATAGTAGGTAACATGAGGACAAAGGAAGAACGCCCAGGATTTTGGAGTCTCCCAGACAGAGGCGAGTCATTTCACATCTCAGTAAGCCCCCCTTGGTGGCCTCCTTACATTATAGGCCAGTATGACAACTGTCTGCTCTAAAGCTATGGGTCTTCTCACTTGCCATGAGTGCCTTTGTATACTTAATATTCTTTAAGATTTTATTTATTGATTTTTGTGAGACAGCACAAGAGTGTGCACAAGTGGGGGAGAGGGGCAGAGGGAGAAGCAGACTCGCCCCTGAGCAGGGAGCCTGATGTGGGGCTCGATCCCAGGACTCTGGGGGCATGACCTGAGCCGAAGGCGGACGCTTAACTGACTGAGCCACCCAGGTGCCCTGTATACTTAATATTTTTAGCAGGGGAATTACATACAGTGTTAAGCTCTTCTGTTTGGATTTCAGAGAACACCACAGCATTTTAAAACAACAACTAAATCCTCCTCGCTTACCTGCTGAGTGTGGTACATGCCCTTCCTCCTGCTTGAGAAGATATAAATTTAAAACTTCAATAAAAACAAACAAACAAACAAACAAAAAACCCCACAACTGTGGTTCTTACTAATCCAACCAAATTACTATCCTTGTGTTTAGTTAGGACTTAATCAGTCTTAGGCTTCCTTGTCTAAAATTCTGTGACTAACTTTTCTGCTTTCAGGGAATGTCTGGTAGCAAGCATAATTCTGAAGTCATAGTGAGTCTGGGGGAAGTGACATGCCCTATATTTTTTTGGCCTGTTTTGCATACAAAAGAGACAACAAAATTGCTCATTCTTTATCTCTGCCACCTCTTTACTCTGAAGGTAATTGCAAGCAGAGAATTCAAATTGCCAAAACAGAGCTTAAAATGTTGAGAGCTCCATGCCATTTTGACTGCCATGCATATTCTTGTAATTCCAGAGGTATAAGCATTATATTGTAAATTCTGCCTCCTCTGCCTTTTTGTTGAAAGTAAGCAGAGTCACAAAGCACTATTTTTTCTGCATCCTCTGATTTAGCGGGAATGAATAAGGACTTTTTTATTGAGGTTTAATTAACATATCACATTAGTTTCAGGTGTATAGCATAGTGATTTGATATTTGTATATCCTGTGAAATGATCACCACAATAGGTCTAGTTACCATCTGTCACCTTACAGAGTTACAAAGTAGTTTTTTCTTATGAGGAGAATATTTAAGATTTAGTCTTTCAACAGCTTTCAACTGTGCAATATAATATTATTGACTATAGTCACCATGCTGTAAACTAATTATATCCCTAGGCATTATTTACTTTATAACTGGAAGTTTGTATGTCTTGACCTCCTTTGCCAATTTTGCCTAACCCCAGACCGTGTTCCCCTCTGTTCACTACCAATCTGTTCTCTGTTTTGTTTCTCTCTCTTAGTTTTGTTTTGTTTGTTCAATTTTTTTTTTTTTAGATTTAGATATAAGTGAAATTGTATGGTATTTGTCTTTGATTTATTTCACTTAGTGTAATATATTCATGGTCCATCTTTGTTGCGAATGGTAAGACCTCACACTCTTACGGCTCAGTAGTATTCCATTGTATATATGCACTGTATACACATATACACCATCTTTTTTATCCACACATCTGTCATTGGACACTTAGGATATTTCCATAGCTTGTCTATTATAAATAATGCTGCAGTGACTATGGGGATGCATATATATATATATATATATTTTTTTTTTTTTGAATTAGCATTTTCATTTTCTTTGGATAAATGCTCAAAAGTGGAATTGCTGAATCATATGGTCATTCTATTTTTAATATTCTGAGGAACGTTCATAGGCCCTGTTTCCATAGTAGTTGCACTAACTTACATTCCAGCTGTACACCAGGGTTCCTTTTACTTCACATTTTTGCCAACACTTGTTATTTCTTGTCTTTTTGATACTAGCCATTCTAACAGGGGTGAGGTGACATCTCACTGTGGTTTTGATTTGCATTTCCATGGTGATTAGTAATGTTGAATATCTTTTCCTGTGTCTGTTAGCCATCTGTAGGTCTTCTTTGGAAAAATGTCTATTCAGATTCTCAGCCCATTTTTAAATTAGATTATTTGTTTTTGTTGTTGTTGTTAATGGGCTATGTGAGGTTTTTGTTTTGTTTGTTTGTTTAGCTTTCTAAAGTAGTCTCTGAACCCAACATGGGCTCAAACTCATGACTTTGAGATCAAGAGTTGCATGCTTTAATGCTCTACTGACTGAGCCAGCCAGGCACGTGAAGTTCTTTATGTATCTTGAATATTAGCCTCTTTTGGGCTATCTGTTTTGCAAATATTTTCTCCACTCAGTAGATTTTCTTTTCATTTTGTTGATGGTTTCATTTGTTGCACAGAAGCTTTTTAGTCTGATGTAGCCCTCCTTATTTATTTTTGCTTTTGTTGCCCTTGCCTTTGAAGTCAGATCCAAAAAATCTTCGCCAAGACCAATGTCAGGGAGCCCATCAACTATGTTTTCTTCTTATGGTTTTAGGTCTTACATTCAAGTCTTTAATCCATTTTGAGTTCACTTTTGTGCATGGTGTAAGGTAGTAATCTAATTTCGTTCTTTTGCATGTAGCTGTCCAGTTTTCCCATTTATTGAAGAGACTGTCCTTTCCCCATCATATATTCTTGTCTCAAACCTCGACTTTCAAGTCTCTGTTTAACATGCTTGTCTTTAGGTGATCACAGCCAAAACCTGGGTTCCAAATTTTATTAAATCCAGCCCTTTCTCAAGGCAAATCAAGTCCTTCTGAGGCCCTGTTCTTTTTATTCTGGGTTTTTATAGATTTTATCTGCTCTCATTTAGGTTGTAACTTGCCCTGAGAATGGAATGCCTTAAATGTGGAAAAGACACGTCCCCTCACATTCTTTCTTTTCTCTGTTCTGTTGAGCCAGTTCTGGCTTGTGTGAAATGGGCTCCAACTTGAGCCCCAGCATGCCTGGGTAAGGGAAGTTGTAGATAAGATTTTTACTGAGGCTGTGAAAAGACTGAACCATGGGGCCTGGCTGTCACATATAGAACACACCTCTATAAGCTTAGAAAGGATCAGCTTCTTCAGAAGTGTAAGTGGGGGATGGGGTGGGGCTCAGCTGAGACAGGAAACCCCGGGACCTTGGGCATCCTTTTAGTCACCCTTCCTCTTTATTTTACAAAGTTTGCAGGTCCCTGAGAGAACTGGTTTAAATCTCCAGCACCGTTCTCTAAACATACCGAAACAGAAAAGAGTTTTTCACTATGAGAACGTGATATTTCTCGGTAACGGTTGATGAAAGAAATAGAGTAATTTGTAGACACAAGATTTTTAAACTAAAAACACTTAAGGTCACCTTCCAATTAGCATGTTTCTTTTTTTATAGGTATCAGAAGAATCTTCCCATTTTCCTCCTCCCTAAGTCAACCACCTGTTAAAAAAAAAAAAAAAGCAGTGTGGGGGTAAAGAAAGAAAATAGAGTTTGGGAGAAGGATGAGCAATGCATTTGGGATTTGAACAAAATCAACATAAGCATATATTTGAGACGATAATGTTTCTTTGTCAGGACTTGGGAGCTCCATCTGGGGAAGTCCTCTGTCTCACGTTAGAGTAAGTCTCCTGGCTGAGCAGAACTGCTGTAGTAATTTTGAAAACTGCCTTTGATGACTTGGGCTTCTTATGGGATTCCTGGGAAATAGTCACTCTATAAGGAAGGTGTTGGTTCAGGGTTTTCCTTATGATGTTTCTGTTTTTGGTGAATGTACTGATCCTTCCCTTTAGAGTGATCAGATTTCTAACTGATGGCACGTCATTTTATGGCTGAGCTATGGGTATGATCTGGTTTGTTAGCAGATTTGCTTTGTCACTTAGACAAGCCATTTCCATGCTGTGAGCCTCAGTTTCCGCATCTAAAAATTTCTCCTGGGGTCCCTGGCTGGCTCCATTGGTAGAGCATGTAACTCTTGCTCTCAGGATTGTGAGTTCAAGCCTGAGACTGGGTGTAAAGTTTCCTTAAAATAAAACTTCCCCGGGACGCCTGGGTGGCTCAGTTGGTTGGACGGCTGCCTTCGGCTCAGGTCATGATCCCGGAGTCCCGGGATCGAGTCCCACATCGGGCTCCCAGCTCCATGGGGAGTCTGCTTCACTCTCTGACCTTCTCCTCGCTCATGCTCTCTCTCACTGTCTCTCTCAAATAAATAAATAAAATCTTTAAAAAAAAAAATAAAACTTCCCCTTCATAGGGAGTTTGTAGGTTTTTTTTTTTTTTTTTTTAAGATTTTATGTATTTATATGGCAGACAGAGATCACAAGTAGGCAGAGAGGCAGGGAGAGAGAGGGAGAGAGAGAGAGAGAAGGAAGCAGGCTCCCTGCTAAGCAGAGAGCACGATGCAGGGCTCGATCCCAGGACTCTGGGATCATGACCCGAGCCGAAGGCAGAGGCTTTAACCCACTGCGCCACCCAGGCACCCCTGTAGGGTTTAATGAACTTAACTTAGCTGTATCTGTGCATTAGATCCATCCATATATGTTAGCTATTTCCCTGGTACAAGTTGTCACTCATTAACTACTCAAGGTTTATTCTTTCGTCCGCCTCTCTTTGTCTCTTTCTTTTCTCTCTCTTTCTCTCTTTTGAGTCATCCTCTGTTTGGTTAGGCTCATGGCAGGATATTTCTGCTTCTTAGTGTATATAAAATTAGAAACCCAGAAGCCCTGCTTGATAGCCTTCCATTAGGCACAATCCATGCTAGCCAGCAATTTAGGAAGCATGTCATTTACCCATTTGGTGAATTAGAGTGATTCACTTTTTGAGGCAGTTAGTGATAGTTTTCACCAAGGTTTAATTTGAATCCTAAATTTTGTCTTTTAAAATGCTGGACCAGTTTTCACAGCTCTTTATAGCATGGATAAGCCCAGGTAGCGAGACTTTTAAATAGATACCACTCAATACGTGCACGAGGTATATTCGTTCCATCAGTGCTTGCTGCAAAATGAATCCCAGTTGTTCTGTTTTAAATTATAAAATTGAAGTCACCCATCCATTGGGAAATTTTTTGCTTCCAGATATAACGTAAATGACAAAGACCTTTGAAAGTCATACTTTTAGGAGAAAAGTGATGATCTTTTTCTTATAAAATATTAACTACTTCTGAGACATTAGCTACAATCATAATGCTATATTATAAGAATTACAAACAAAAAATAAAGATGAAAATACAATCTCTGTAAGACTGTAAGCTACGTGAGAGTAAGGAACGCTCTAATTTGCTTGTCTTTATCTTGAGTGCTTACCACAGTGCAGTGTAGCAGAGCTGCCCAGAAGTACTTAGAGAAGAAAGAATGAGACAGAGAGAGAAAGGAAGGACGAAGAGAGAAAGAAAGAGGAAGGAAGGAAGGAAGGAGCATTTTGCGTTTGGTCTTTTTACGGAGATAGCTAAAATGTTTCAACATTAAGATTTGCCCCAAAACTTGTGACATTGTATTCCAAGCTATTCTTTTATAGTTAAACGAGGAGGGGTTTCTTATTATTTGCTTGAATTTAAAATATTGTGCTACCTTCACTGTTTACATGCTTTGATATAGAGAAGTGTATAATTTTTGGATTTTGGGGAAGGGACTTTCTCCTGTTACATTTGGAGACTAAGGGCTAGAGGAGTCACAGCAAGGCAGTAAGATTGGAAGGAAGTGTCCTGACCACTAGTGGAGTATTTCATTATCCATGCCTATGGTTATGCTGATTACTGTTACGTCTGATCTACATATCTGGTCTTCACTTGGTCATAAGGGCAGAGAACTGACTGACTGCTTGGTTGATAAAGTTTGCTGGGAGGAAGGACCACACTGCTCTCTGTATTTTTCAAACTTTGAATAGTCCAATGAGAACGTTGAATGATAATGGCAATTATGTGCTCTATTGTCTTTAAGAAGTCAATGTGTTTCTTCTGTTCCGTGAAGGCTGGTTTTAGGGGCTTCTTGAAGAAGACCACGGTTTCTTTAATTTTCTATAAGCTCTTGAAGATGGGAAATGCATCTTTCAGAGTTTCCCTCCTAAGAATGTCACTGATGCGTCTGCAGCTCTTCAAAGAGATGGGTGATCTATTTATGATGTCCGATTTCGTAACTGCCCTTGACAAGAAAGCCTAACACATTCAGATAACCGCCTCTACATTCCATTGTGTTCAGCCTGCGGACTGGTGTGTGGGAATGAATTCCTGCACCTAGTCTTCCAGGTTCCTGAAGGGTATGGAAATGTGTGTGCTGTGCTCGGCGTGTGCCTGAGGGAGGAGAAGAGCTTGGGCCTGTGGACTGTGGAGTGGAGCAGGTGGAGATGGGAGGGGAGGTTTAGGAAGCAGAGGTAAACTGGGAGGGAAGGGGGTGAAAGCCAAGGAGAGAGCTACTCGGAAGCTAGACCTGGATGTCTCTTAGCTAGAAGGGGCGGGGGAATGAGGGGAGAGGGACGCAGAGCCGGCCTGAAGTAAGGGGACAAGGACGCTCTGGTGTTGGGAGAATGTAGGGTCTTGAAAGAAAGGCGGCAGGGGTCCCTCCTCAGCTGGGTCGTCATGTCATCCTGTACTCTCTCCCTCTAAAATAATGACACTTTTTTTTGGTGTATGTGTGTGTGTGTATGTGTGTGCTATGGTCCCACCCAGGACTCTAAAGACTGGGTAAAACCACCCTGGCCGTGGGACTTTGCTCTTCTAAATGTAAGCAGGAACTGTAGGGATAGAAGAACTGGAGGCACATCCCGGCCCTACCACTTGCTGGTTTTGTGACCCCAAGTAAATGACCTCATTTTAGGGCCTGAGTTTCCTTTGTCTCTCAAATAGGTAAAATGGGAGCAGTAATGTTCATCTCATGACATTTCTATGAAGATTAAATGACACAAGTGAAGACATTAAATGAGATGAGAATGTGTACAGGGCCTGGCAAATAAATGATAAGCACTTAGAATATGCGAGGTGCTGTTTTTTTGTTCGTGTTATTCTTTTAACCCAGGAGGGAGTTCCTGGGGCTAATTCACTTAGAGTCCTTTGGGAAGCTCACCCAAATTTTTCGCCTGCTGTGAACCTGGCCATACTGGTTCAGAGAGATGTAGATGCTTCTAGAGTCAGGTCGAGGTTGCCTTGTATACATTTAAAATCTAGAGATTAGGATCAGACATTTTCATTCCCTACTAATTTTTATGTTTTTGAACAAAAATACAGTGATGTTAAAGGCATTAAAAACAAGGAAAAATCCTCCTGAGATCTACCATTTTAATACAAATCCATGTTAATTTTTTTCTTTCTCTTTGTGACTGAATATTTCTTTTTTTTTTTTTAAGAAGATTTTATTTATTTATTTGACACAGAGAGAGAGGGGTAAGCAGGCTCCCCGCTGAGCAGAGAGCCTGATGTGGGGCTCGATCCCAGGACCCTAGGATCGTGACCTGAGCCGAAGACAGAAGCTTTACCCCACTGAGCCACCCACGTGCCCTGAATATTTCTAATTTTATATAAAAAAGTGGAAAAGCCTAGTTAGCAGAGGCTGAAAGGTTTATTGTTGATGCCTTCACCAGTTGAATGTTTACTTTGGAAATCCAGCAGTCAGCTCCTCCTCTCCTCCTTCTAAACTTTCCTCAAATACTTAACTCAAGATTGCTTGTTGAACCATTGAACCATGGGAAATTCATTTTCAAAATCTGCTTAATTGCTGTGAGACTTTTAATTTGTTCTGGATGATGGTGCTAATGTCTGGGAACTGGGACGGAAGCCCTCCGAAGTTGTTAATTCAATCAGCCGCTGTGCCCTTGCCATGCCTAATGAAGGAGGGGGGGCATCCAGATCCTTCTCACAAAGAGGCTGGGTCCCTCCTGACCACCGCGTCAAAGATGAATAAGAGAGGCCCCACAGTTAGGTCGAACACTGGGGGCAAATTACCAGGGTGTCGGTCCACATTATCTAAAGCCCTGGGTTGTACTTCTCAAAATAATTATGAAGTAGATTTTACATCGGACCCCAGAGTTCGAAGGCATGGATGGGTTTTGTTCACACCTGCTATTCGGCAAGATTCTTTAATCACGGAGGTTCTGTGTTGGCTCTGTCTATAATCTGTAAGATCATAAACATCACCCCCAGACCATTGATATTCCTGTTAACCACTGAAGTTTTCCATGGCGAGACTGGTGAAAGCTTGCTCTGTCCTCATGATAAATTAGCTTGTTTATTCCTCTTCTGCTTATTTCTATCCTGCTGTTGATTAGTGTAATGAAGCAGAAGTCCATTGTGTATGTTCATTGGGTAGCGATCCTCTGGCACCAAAGGGGGTAATTGAGTAGAAAGGCAGAATGCTGTTGGTGCATGGGAGAAGTTAACACCACATGAGGTCACCAGGCTTCAAGCTTTAATCAATGTGGACACAATGCAATTGAGATTTTGAAAAGGGTTTGTTTATAGTGTGAGAGTAAGGGTCAGTAGTTAATTTGAAATGCTGTAGGTGTGTTTTCCTTGAACCAAGAAGGTACAGAGCATGTGTCATAGAAGATTGTAAATATCCTCAAGGGAGGGATGTAATTGGGGTAGAGGTTTAAAAAGAAGGGCATTTAAGAACTTCAGTGTACTTATTATTGACCCATCCATGCTTTATTTAAACTTTTACCATTCTTTAAAATGGGAAAGAGACTGTAGAAGAAACACTATGTAAGTCTGTAGTATAAAGGCACAGCACTACCAAGACACAACTTTTTTGTTTGTTTGTTTGTTTTTTAAAGGAGTGATTTCCTTTGGGAAGATATTTGGAGTTCTACTAAGATACTGCTCATCCTAGGACTGTGTGCTAATTCTAAAAGAACTCTCAGTCTCGGAAGCTTCTCTCTTTAGAGATTTTTAATTGGCCATGGCTTGAATGAGAGAATATGAAAACCATTAATCCATCTACTTGTTCAGACTGCTTTCCTTTTCCACTTCAGGCTCCCATCTCTACCAGGTGTGACTGTCTGTTTTTTGAAATATCTTTGGCATTTCCCACCATTATTTAATACCTCAGTTTCAACAGCTAGAAGCACTATATTTTTATGATCCTCCTGGTCAGTTTGAAAGTAAAGACAGCCTTGTCCTTTTGTTGCAGGAAGTTTTGCAGGCCAATGTCTGGCTCATAGAAATGACTACGGGAAAAGAATATAGAGATGGTGGGAGAGCCAGAGGCTTGGCATGGACTCCTGGGGGCTTTGTTGAGTCTATGTTAAATTTAGGTGATGAATTCATACTCTTACTACCTCACATTTCTGTAGTGCTTTTATCCTTCAAAGCAATTTCTAGAAACCCTCTCATTTGGTGTTAGTAATAGCACTCTAAGATAGGTTCATCAAAGATACTCACGTTTCAACGTTATGGAAACTGAGAGGGAGAATAGCTGTGTTTGGGGTGAGTTTTGTTTGTGTAAGTTTGACTTGGTGAGATTTGTTTGGGTGGAAATACTCTGGGAATTTGAAGTTTTAATTGCTATATGATACAATGAAGACTGGGGAAAAAAGCTTTTTTTTTTTCTTTTTCTTTTTTTTTTTTAATACAGAGAATGATTTGTTATAGAAGTCACTGTATGTTAACCAAACATTACTTTTTAAGCTGTCTTCAGGAAAAGTCAGTGCCATCAGGGGTCTATTTTCTTCACCTCTACCTGGTGTAACACTCATATATTCCCATAAACAATTGTTGAGTATGTAAGGAATATCTCTTTGAAGGATCAACAAATTTCAGCCTCCTGAGAGTATCCAGATGTTTTGATCTTTTTTTCCTCAGCAGAATCTGGGTCTTTAGAACCCTGTGGTAAATCTAAAGAAAGAGCTAGGGAGCACCTAGTTGAGAGTGAAACTAATTTAGTATGTTTAGCCAGTGAATGGGATTGTGGCTTGGTCACTCGCTGCATTAACACCCTGGTGTGCCTTCCTCTGTTATTTATGTCATGCCAGTATAGAGTCCTCAAAAGGCCATTTTTGATGTTGGTATGATATCCCATAGAATGGATGTACCATAATTAAGTTACCCAATTTCCTATAGCTGGACACTGTTGATATTTCCATTTTGGGAATTGTATTTTCGCAATACTGGGGAAACCTTCCTTGTATTTAAATTCTTGTTCATGCCCTTAATCATTTCCTTAGGAACTTCATTCTGTGAATTTATCTTAGGTCAAAAGTTATGTTCATGAGGCACCTGCGTGGCTGACTGAAGTGTCTTGACTCTTGATTTCAGCCTGGTCATGATCTCAGTGTTGTGAGATGGAACCCTGTGTGATTGGCCTCATGCTCAGCAGGGAGTCACCTTCCCTCTCTCTTTCCCTGTTGCCTGGCGCCTCCCCCTGCTCTCACGTATGGGCACTCTCTCTCTCTAAAATAAATAAATAAAAATAAGAAAAAAAAGGCATGCTCATTTTTAAAGATTTTGATTGAGACTACCAAGTTGCCTTTCAGTTTATTAATAACCACCACAGAACCCATTGGTTAAGTCTGGAGCACCTGGGTGGCTCAGTGGGTTAAACCTCTGCCTTCGGCTCAGGTCATGATCTCAGGGTCCTGGGATCGAGCCCCGCAGCGGGCTCTCTGCTCAGTGGGGAGCCTGCTTCCCCCTCTCTCTGCCTGCCTCTCTGCCTACTTGTGATCTCTCTCTCTCTCTCTGCCAAATAAATAAATAAATAAAATCTTAAAAAAAAAAAAGTCTGGACGTGTTCATCTTCCTGCCTCTCGGCCAGTCCTGGGCATTGTTTTTATTTTTAAAAGTTTTCTCCTGTGCCAAGAATATCTTTTGTTCATTTACATGTCTTTGATTACTAGTGAGGATAAATCTATTTTCCTTTCTGGCTATTTATATTCTTCTGCAACTTACTTGGTTTTTTCATTCCTTTATTTCCATCCCTATAATAGTAGTTCTTAGAGATTAGGGAAAGAGAGAAGACTTATTGGGGAGGATGATTCAGCCTAATTCTATTGATAGCAGGACCCCGAGTTGCCCTGTTGCATTTAGTCCCTCTCCACTGTCCATCTGTGCGGTTGAAGAGAATGTTCTCCTCTATCTCCAGTGATAGGCATGTAACCAAGCCACAATGAACGCATGGCTCAAATTAGTCTACTCAGTGTGAATTCTGAGGCTTGTTGGAGGCCACCAGAAAGAAATGTCTTTTCTTTTTCTTGCTGAACTTGAACCCAGATAATATGAGCCTAGAACTGTGATATGAGCCTAGAACTTGAACCTAGATAATATGAGCCTTGAATTCACCCTCTAATGAAGTCTGAAAATGAAGCTAATAAAATATAAGGTAGAATTCAGTGACTATAGAGAAGTGAGATCTGTTCACATAATGTGATTTCTCAAAACAACTTCTATCTAAAGACTGTTCTGTCTCTGGACATTTTTCAGCTTCACCTTGTTAATTGATTGATTCATTTGATTTTTGCTAAAGCAACTTTAAGGAATATTTTCATTTTTCTTGCAACCAAAAGACCCCAAACTGATTCACTTACTACATCTTGGTTTAAGAATAGGTTGATGGAGATCATTGCTATATTGCAGAAGGTGTGTTCGGAGAGTTTGCTCAGGTTTCATGGAATAAGTCTTCTGTAGCAATAAAAGATAAAATCAGGTATAGACCCAACCTCTGTGAGACGTATCTCCTCCAACTAGAGTAGTGGTTGAAATGATGGGTGTGTGTGTGTGTGTGTGTGTATTGTACCACTGTTGGAGCATCATGTAGCTGGTGAAGATCATTAGTGACAATTCCTGGAGCTTGACCAGGCTGCTGACTTTGAAGTGAAGCTCATTGCAACACATCCTCCTGCTGAGCTGGATGTCTGTGTGAAATGGATGGCAACAGGATGTCCCAGCAGCTAAAATGAGGTTCTTGAAGGCAGAGGAGAAGTTTTAATGACCGCCCAAGCAGAGCAGTATATTTATGGGGATGGTTGGGAAACTTGAGTAGATGTTATAATAACTTGACGTTTCTTTAGGACATCCTAGAGTCTGAAGCAGAACAAAGAATGAGGCAGCACATGTGACTATAATCCCTGAACTGGGTTAGTGATGGGCTACAGACGGAAGTGCACACGTGGTTCTTGCCTTGGACCAACTTAAATTTGATTGGAGAGACAGGATCAATAACATTAGACAGTTTGTCATTAAGGTCAACGTTGGGTGAAATAAAGTGCGTTCTGAGCATTTTTTAGATCAGATAAAAAGGTTTTTTTTTGTTTTTTGTTTTTGAAGAACTAGTTTGACCTGGGCCTTTTTAAAGCATGGAGTGGTCATTTGAAGCACAACTTGGTGTACATAATCTTTGACAAGACTCACCTCATTTAAGGCACTGAATTAAAAATGAGGTTAATAGAAAAAGCCATGAGCAGAATATCAAGAGATCTGACTCTAGCTCCCTTTGCCTCCCTAGACGTATCTTTCAATCCCCGTGTTGCTTCTTGCTTTTATTATTTGCTAAGGGGACCTAGTAATGCTTTTCCTTGGTAAATAAAAACAGAGGCATGTCTTTCTCAAAGCCAAATATGTTGGGCTTTCCATCCATTTCTTTTATTTTTATTAGAAAATCCTTAATAAATTTGTTTAGATGGTGATTAAGGTACATTTATTACTTTACTGAGTTCTGAGTAATGTAAAGAGGCACAAGACTTACTCATCTGCTCGTCTATGGTGTTAGGGAAAGAAAGCACTGGATATGAAATGAATGAATTTGGGAATTGACCACTTGCCGGCTATGAGATTAGGTTTGCTTTTAGTATCCCAATCATAACCTACCATAGAGCAATAGGATCTATGATGATGATGTATAAGAAGATGGAGATAATGGTGTAGATGGCACTTACCTTTTGTAGTACACCGAAGAAAAATCAGCACTGTTTTAGCTGAGTAGATAGGCAGGACATATTCAAGAATATTATTAAAGAAACAAAATATATTATAAAATGTTAGATAATATTAAATGAACATTTACTGTGTGCCTGGCAATATGCTAAGTGTTTTATATGCATTATCTCAACTGCTGAGTTGGTTGAGTTGGTAATGGAAACCTTTGTCTCACTTTTGTTTTTATGTTTAAAGGTCTTAGAGACAGGAGAATCCTTAATAAAGCAGTGATTTGGACTTCCTTAACTAGTTAATTGTATTTTTTTTTTAAACCCTTTATTCTAAAAGCAGTGCGTTTAGGGGACAAAACCTGGAGGTGGTTGTAAATTGACCAGAAGGTTTACAAATACCCATAAGGACGGGCATTATGTTGGACATTGTGGGCAAATCCATTCAGCCCAGGACCTTCGGTCGGTATTTTCCTTTGTGAACTCTTTTGCTGAATGTCCCATCATCCTTTGTTGAGATGAGGTCCTGTTCATCCTGTCTGCTTTCACGACATGAATGTTTTAGGAACTCTCCACAGACTGGCTGGATTGTGTCTCTGGGCTATGAACAGATTGTGTGGGTGATGAGACAAGTAGGAAAAGACTCAGCAGTCAACAAAGCGAGTGGAAAGCTCTTTCTCTGGCTTTCAGAATGGAGCTTAGACACAAAGGAAACTTCGTTAATCATGCCTCCTTTGTAATCAGAATGGAGGAGGCATTTTTTTCAGCCACTATTATTTTGTCCTCTGTCTCGCCTGAGTTAAACCAATTGTTAATAGCTAATTGAGGGGTTAAAAATTTCCCAGACATAGCCAGGCAAAATCAACTTCACTTGATAAAGGAGTGTGTCGGTTCTGATTGGAAAATCAAGTCAGGTGTTCTGTGGTGGTGGCACTGGTCTGGTAGGATATGCTTGTTCTGAGATCTACATGGTGGCAACTTTGTGCTTAGATGATAAAAATTTCAGGTGTGTGTGAGACGTGGGGAAGAATAGGTAAGACATGGGGGCTCAGGTGAGCTTACTTCGATCACTTTATGGTACTAAGTTCCTAAAACTTCAACCTAAAACTAAGTTTCTAAAACAATCACTGAATGGAAAACTTCAAGTATCTCAATTACTGAGCAACCTTGGGCAACTTACTTGTTTAATCTTTCTGTAGTTGCTTTCTTAGAAATCAAAGGAGGATAGTAATCTTTGCTACCCATTTAACCAGCATTGTGTAAAATAATGAGACTGTAAATGCTTTGAGTGCCCTGGAGATGAAGAGATAGGGAAAATTCTCTTACATATTATTCATATTTAATATGGAAAGATGAATCAGTATAGTTTTTTTTTTTTGAAAACCTGTTATGCTTTCAGCACCTCCCTTTTATAAGGGAAGCTGTGTGCCTTTGTAATAATTTAATTTTCCAAGACAAGTCCTGCAAATTTACAATGTGGTTGATTTTCTTAGAGGAAAGTTTGAGGTTAGCCCTGTCCTCTCCATTCCTGACTTCAGTGGTAAGATGTTTTATAACAAATTCTTGGTTGAGGGTGAATCAAGGGTCATGAAACCAAAGGCAGTATTAGTGTTTACAAGAGAGCTAATCAACTACTGCTCTAGCTATGCCCTAGCTGTGTGTTTGTCTATTTTCTTTTAATAGACTTTTGAAGCCAAAATAGTGAGAGGTAGCTATAAATTCCAAGGAAGCGACATCAGTGTTTTAGGGATTGCAAGACAGAGGAAAGAGTGACTTGATTTTTTTTATCTTCTTTCTTAACCCTAGTGCCCTATCTCTGGGTCATCTGTTTAGAGCAGAAGGAAAAAATCCCAGAGCCTTCCCTCTTATATATTGTCTCACCTAAATATTTTCTTCCCAGGCATGACTGGAGTTTACCTCTCCTGTTATGGTGATGAGCTATAGTTGGTGCTTCTGCCCAGTAGAAACATCCACCGCCCCTACCCGCCATTTTCTGTTTTCAACAGGAATTGACTATTTCCCAGTTTTTCAGAGAAGCAGGTTCTTGTTTTGTAAGGTGCCTGAGAGTCTATCTAGTCCAGCCTCACCCACCCTGGGGTCTCCCAAAAGGCACGACCTCCCTGCCATCACCTTCCCATTCCAGTGATGAATTAGTTGTTCTCTGGACAGCTTGTTTAATTTTTCAGTCCAGTTGAAACACTATGATGGTTAAATGTTCTTTCTTATCATTTAGTGGAAAACTGGCTTCCATTATCACATCGTAATTTCCACTTAAAAATCCTGGATTTTCGTTTTGAAATAATCTAGAACATGTGCTTCCCTTCTGTTAGATGGCGGCCTTTCAAATAATTGAAAATGATTATCATTTCTGTCCATTGACTTTCTGTATTCCAGGTGAAAAACACTTCTTGTCTGATTTTGACTTCTTACCATACTTGCTGTCCCTCTCTGGAGATTGTATTCCTAGTCAAGATTAACTTTATCTCGGGGCGCCTGCGTGGGTCAGTGGGTTAAGCCACTGCCTTTGGCTCAGGTCATGATCTTGGGGTCCTGGGATCGAGTCCCGCATCGGGTTCTCTGCTCAGCAGGGATCCTGCTTCCTCCTCTCTCTCTCTCTGCCTCTCTGCCTACTTGTGATTTCTCTCTGTCAAATAAATAAATAAAATCTTAAAAAAAATGATTAACTTAATCTCTGCTACTATGGCAACTAGCTGCTGCTTGTTGTTTCTACTTAGAGGAAACCACCATTTTCCTGTTTGCAGTAGAAAATCCATAATTTGAAAATCAACATGGTAATGCCCTTAGAACAAAAGCATTTATATTGCTGGTGGTCAGCTTATTGCAGAAAACCATGGGTTCTGTGACAGTCTGTGCTCTGGCCTCACCATTTTTAACTCCTGTAACTTACACCAAATGCATTTCCCAAGTATCTCTCTGCATTGGGTTTTCTCATTAGGAGACATTAGTGTAGCATGAGTCAAAGAGAGACTGTAGGCTCAGATGAAGTTATGTTCAAACCCAAGTTCAACCACTTACTGACTATGACCTTGGATGAGTTATTTACATCTCAGAGCCTCATTTTACTCCTCTCTAAGTGGAGACAATATCTACCACTTCTGTATAAGAATAAAAATCAATCAACTTAAATCCCCTAGCCCAGTGCCTGGCACTTATGAAATCTCCAACAAATGGTAGCTGTTACAATCATTTATAATTTGTAGAGGACAGCTTGATATAGGAAGTCCATCAAGTGTAGGCAACTATACAGTCATGGACTGTTGTTGAGAACTTGGAATCCCTATAGTCGTAAACTCTGAAAAGGGAGTTTCACAGAATGGCTTGTGGGGTAGAAGTATATCTTCTAAGCCTGGGTGGTTGGGATAAAACAGGGGTTCTTAACTAGGAGCAGTTTTGCCCACAAGGGGATATTTGGCAATAACTGGAGATATTTTGGGTTTTTACAACTTGCTGGGGGAGGAGAGAAGATGCTACTAACAACTAGTGGGACGAGGTACTAGCATCCTACACTGTACACGATGGCCCCCAGTTATCCAGCCCCAAATGTCAGTAGAGCCTAGGTTGAGAAGCCCTGGGATAAAAGGACCAGGGCAGGTCATCCAGGAATATTAAGAAGGAATTGGCAGGTGTAGCTCTCGGATGGTAAGGAGCCTAGACTTTGGACAAAATATTGACATAAGATGATGACCTGGTATAGCTGTAGCTCTAACCCCATATAGTCTAGCCCCATAATCCTAATGTGCCTGAGATATCAATCCTTTCCAACTTCCCAATGTCATGTGCTAACTAAAGAAATCCTGCCAAAGGTTTATATGAGGTTTTTGTGCCTGTTGGCTTATTTTTTTATGTTGTCCCTACTAAAGACATGACTCATCTAATTGGTCCAGTTTTAAAGAAGTGATTCTGTCACAGAAATGGGCAATCAACCAAAATTGAATTTAAAATAATTTAATAATTTCAGTTCTTTATATATGCAGCCAAAACATGGTGAAGAAGACATAATCTGTAGCAGTATTTCTAGAAATCCCTCTTTCCCTTCCTCTCCATTTGATGCTTCTAACCTCTTCCAGAATCTCTCAGAGACCTCCTCTGATAGAACTGTTCCCCCAACCTAAGCCTATCTTCTCTACTGGCCCCTTTCTCGACTGTGTATCATGAAAACGCAGAGAGTTCATCTGGCAACAGCTGAACTTTCATGGGGGTTGCGTGGGGAGGAGGATAGGTGAGGGCACTCAACAGAACAGACAAAAAGTATTCTTTGTATCTGTTTTTTGGGGTGGGAAGGAGTACAGAAGACCCATGTTATTTCTTTTGGCGATCATCATTTTATCATTTGTGAAAATAATTGTGGAGAAGAGATGTTTTAGTTCCATTTCACTGAGGAGAAAACTAAAGGCTGATTCTGTGTTTCCTCAAATAACAGGCTGCTTAGGATATCCCTGGGATGTGACATCTTAAACATCCAAGTTAAAATTCTTCTAGAATCATGCCTGCTTATTGGGGCTATTCACTGAGAGACACGGAGAACCCCTGTCTTTAATGACTTAACTTCCCAGGATCCAGACCTTCTTGTTCCCTAAATCTTGGTTAACACACCCCTTAGGGGAAGACCGTCTTGACAGCATAGAGAAAAAGGAGTGTGTTGCCGTCTCCCCAGATTATTCATCTCCATCTGTTGACAGCATCATTATCATCAAATTAACATTTAAGGCCTCACTGTGTGCAAGGTGCTGTAAGAGGCTCTTTCTATTCATTATTTTATCTTCACAAGAAACTGATGAGGTGGGAACTTAGTGGAATTTTACTTCCAGGGAAACTGGCATCCGGTAAAGCTATGTAAGTTCCCTGACTAAATTGCTAGTAAGTAACAGAACTGGGATTTGAATCCCAAGTTTGGTTTTTTTGTTTTTTTGTGTTTTTTTTGCCTCTACAGTTTTTGCTTTTAATTTTTTGTCATTCTGATTTTGTAGAATTTTTTTTTTTCTGTAACAGAAAGAACCCTTCCTGTGAAAGCAATTCCCTTGTTGCACTGTAATCATCATTTTTCTCCTATGAAATATGTAAAAGGTAATCTGGGTACATTTTGAAATATATTAAGAATCCAGCAGTTTAAATGAAAATTTGAATGTTATGAATTGATGTCTCATTAGTAAATTTTGTCAATGATCTTTTGGTTTAGGGCAGTGTGTGCCATGACTTCCATATCTTCTGAATAATAGACTCAGCTCTGGTGAGCTTATTTCTATCATCCTGAAAAATAGCGGTTGGACATGCTCCAAATTATTTCATTGTATTGGAATGTCTTTGTGTTGTATTATACTGTGAGTATATGGGCCATTGGCTGGAAGCTGGAATGGAGTTTTGCTTTTTTATGCCTTAAATGATTTCATTATGATTGCATTGGACCCACCTTAGTTTACATTATGGGGATACATTTCATCATGCTGAATACATCAGTATGAAGGTTTACAGTTGGCTCTAGCTTGTCCTTGCTTTCTAAAAGAGCTCGTTGGTCTCACTAGTTGTTGGAAGATAGAAAACACAAGGTCTTTTCCTCTAACAGATGTGAAGATACAGGAATATGAGGGGGAAAAGGGCCTAGATGGACGAGGCTTGGTGGCCTCCACTCTTGGCATATAAATTGACCTTAATTTAAAATGATTATTTTTTAATCTTAAAAGAATGACTTTTACCATAACATAGAGTATATACTTTTCCTTAAGAGTCATGGGCTATCTTTTTTTTTTTTTTTTTAAGATTGTACTTATTTTTTTGAGAGACATAGAGAGAACAAGAGCGGGGGGGGGGAGGGACAGAGGGAGAGGGAGAAGCAGACTCCCTGCTGAGTGGGGAGCCCAGCTCGGAACTCCATCCCAGAATCCTGGGATCATGACCTGAGCCAAAGGCAGACTCTTAACTGACTGAACCACCTAGGCACCCAAGAGTCACAGAATTTCTAAGTTAGAAGTGACCAGCAGTTAAACGACTGCCTTTCACAGTTGAGAGAACTGGGACCCAACTGGGGCCCAATGTTGATGGATTACCTGGTTGGTAGTATATCCAGCACTGGAACTCATCAGTCCTGTTCTTTGGATTAATTCATTCTGTAGTAGTTCTGGAATAGTCTCGAGTCTGTAGTAGTTCTGAAATAGAAGATGGATTCATGGCCCCGAATTGCAACTCTATATGTGTGAAGGGTGGTCATAGAATGTTAATGATGAAGAAAGCTCTAAAGGCTCTTTCCATTCCCATCCAGTACTCAGATGTCCTCTGCCCACTTTGCACTCACCAAGTGATACCAGCAGGAGCTCCTCTATTCACTCAAACATGGGCAGTTCATTGTCTTCAACTGCTTATGTGAACTTGGGATCATCAGATTTTACTGATCTCAGATCTCCTTCCTTAGAGCTTGCAATATTGGGACCTAGAATAAATCTGATTCCTCTTCCACATCTTCATGGTTCATGTATTTGACCTTTTGTCTGTAACCTCTCCCCACCCGCCCCTCCTTCCCCCCTCCAAACGGAGATCCTTTTTTTTTTTTTAAGTGAGTTTTCTTTCCTTCTTTTTTTCTTTCTTTCTTTATTTTTTTAAAGATTTTTTAATTATTTATTTGACAGAGAAAGAGAGGTCACAAGTAGGAGAGAGGCAGACAGAAAGAGAGGAGGAACCAGGCTCCGCTGAGCAGAGACACCCTGAGATCATGACCTGAGCAGGAGGCAGAGGCTCAACCCACTGAGCCACCCAGGCAGCCCCTGAGCTCCTTTCTTTAACAAGCAATACAGTTTCTGCATATCTGGCCTGTGATAGGACTTACTTTCCTTTGACTCCTCTCCCTAGCAGATGACACTGCTGTCCATCTGCTACCCATGCAAGAAACCCGGGAACATCCTTGACTTCTCATTTTTACTTGCATCCCACATGAATCGAATTGAGAAGGTCTGCAAATTTTTCCTCCTAAATAGCACTCCCTTTCTGTCACAATTGCATCTACTTGTCCCCATTCAGAAGTTCTGTCTGTCATCTCAGGACTTCTGGTACCCACCCTGCGCTCCAGTTTCTTCATGCCAGGTCTTCCATTGCTTTTCACTGCAGGTTCTTTGGGAACTTTCATACATAATTCATTAGACCAGAGGGGGAAATGCCTTTAGAGCTGCTGGATAGATAGACCATACATCCAGCTGAAGGTTCCTTTGCCCAAATTTCTGTCTGAGTCTGTTTTGTAGATTTGACCTCAAGAGTAGGATTTGATGTCCTTAGAAGAGAGTATTTGTTTTCTCTGTGGTAGTATTTGTTTGGAGGATATTAATGAAATGACCTGAATTTTCCCTCTCTGTTTTCTTAATAACATAGATTTTGCCATATAATCTTCAAATAGGCAGCTGTGAATTATATGCATTTAAGGCTAAGGTGTGAATATTTTATTTCATTTTCTCTCCTGTTTTCTTTCTTAGCATGCGGGCCTTGATCTCCTTAGGGCAGTGCTCAAATGGGATAAATAGCTATAAGCCCTACTTTTGAGAACCTCAATTTCCAGAAAATATGCTCAAAAGTAGTTTCCTAAACATGCTCCCACAATTTTGATAGTGGCTATAATCCCTTTGGGAGAAATTTTTCAGAAATTACCATGTTTTTGCTTGCCTATTGTCTGCCTCATATACGTTCTTTTGATGTGCAAATTTATTTTCTTTCCGGTGGATTGGGATGATAGTATTTCATAGGAATGTTAGGAAAGGAAATGATAGGAAAAGTTCATTTTGTTTTTATTGTTGTTGTTAGGTTTTTTGTTTTTTGTTTGTTTGTTTAGTAGTATTTATACCCAACAGGACCCTGAGATCAAGACCCTGAGATCCAAAGTCTCATGCCTTTCTGAGTCAGCCAAGGCAACTCCAGGAAAAGTTCATTTTGATCTCCAAAATTCAGTATTTATTTTACATATAGGTTGACACATCTGGAGGAACCACCCTAAGTGGACTTAGCTGGGGAACAGGTGTAGCACTGGGAGGTTCACATCATGGAAGACTGCCATGGCAGCTTCCCAGACTCTCTCTCTGAATGCCAGTCTCAATTGTACTTTCATATAGGCAGGCCATGGATCTAATCCACTGTGACGTTTTTGAAATGATGCCTCTTAGGTGTTTGATAAACACTTGTTAGGTAAGTCAACAAGATTTTTATTTATTTAATTTATTTTTTAAGATTTTATTTATTGATTAGAGAGATGAGAGAGAGCACAAGTAGGCAGAGCAGCAGGCAGAGGGAGAGGGAAAAGCAGGCTCTCCCCCAACCAGGGAGCCCAGTGTGGGGCTCTATCCTAGGACCCCAGGATCATGACCTGAGCTGAAGGCAGCCACTTAACCAACTGAGCCACCCAGGTGCCCCTAAAGATTTTATTTTTAAATAATCTCTACAACCCACTGTGGGGCTCAGACTTGCAACCTGGAGATCGAGAGTCAGACGCTGTACTAACTGAGCCTGTCATGCACCCCTAAATCAGCATAATACAATGTTAATGTGTTTATTAGGACAAAGACTCTTTAATTCAGGTTTGGAGGATGTGCATGTTCAAATCTCTATGCTTGGTGCCATAAGGAAGAATAAGATGTGGCCCCTCCTCTCAGGAGCTTATAATTCTGTAGGGTTCAGAAGCTGTATTTGCAAAGTGGAATGCTCTAATAAAGACGTAGGCCAGGTGATCTTGGTATCAGAGGAGGTAAGGATCATTTGTTAGGGAAGGGGAATTGGTGAAGGGCTCAGATGCTGGCACATTCTAGGCTTTTAACAAATTGAATGAAGGAGGTGGCACTTGAGCTGGAACCTAGACCTGATGAAAACATTAAATTTAACAGCTACATAGTGATTTTACTTAAATTTGTCATTTTAATGTTTTTTTTTTAAACCAACAATTCCTAAGGGTGTGACCTTTAAAATTGCAGTTTGCTCTTTAAATCTACCTCTTTGCCTCCAGTTCTAGGGAATTCAGAAGTTCTAAGGTCTTACATTTTCTTCAAATATTCAGGGAAGGGGATATGATTTTTTGTGGCATTTGTGAAATTCCACACAAAGCTGTTAACAAGTCTTGCTTGACACTTAGACTCAGCTTGTACTGTCCAGCACTGAAGTTTTAATCCTTCGGAATGCCCCATATTCTGTTCCATTAATTGCTTTGTCTGTGTCTCTGAAATGGTCAGAATAGAGAAAAATAAATCAGTAAATTGCATGAAGCTTTTTATTGGTTCCTATAGTCTCCATTCTCTAATATCCCACATGTGTGAATAGGAGACTTTATCATTTTGGTGTCACTGAGAAAACCTAAAATAAAAAACTAAATAAAGTTCAGGCTTTTATCTATTTGGTTACTTCCTGAATGTTTCTGTGAATGGGAACTTGCCCTTCCCTGAGTCAGATTGTGTCCGTTGTTTGCATACCCGAACTGTCAGCGACTTCTGTGTTAGGTTTCTCTGAAGTTAGCCAACGTCTGACTGTATCCTTGGCCCTTTTTTGCCTATAAAATGTGTCATAGACTCATCCACAGCAGCTCTCTCATGTATTCCTGAGTTGGATTTTCCCTAGGCTGACATTCCAGCCCAGAATTTGAACCCCAGTGAATTATGGGAGAGTAGCCATTAGTTTCAAGTGAGCTCAGTGCATTTTTGGCAGCTTGTTATTCTACCATCCCTTTAAGGAACTCCGTGGAGGCAGTCTGTCCCCAGCTGAGTCTCCCAGATAAGCTATCTCGATGGTTCCCTCGGTGGGGGGCCCAGTCCAGCCCTGGGTAGCGTCTTGCCTGTGGAGCTTCAGCGAGTGCCCGATGGCCCCATTCAGTCTTTCTCATCCATCTCATGCCGTACACATTACCTCTCAGGTAATTTTAGAGAGCTGATAAATAGGGTGAGCTAATAATAAACGAGTAGCTGAGAGGCAGTGTGGCATATTGGAAGGAGCACTAGATTTGAAGTCAGATGGTGGTTTTAGTCCTAGCTCTGCCACTTACTGGTGGGATGAAACCCACCAAATTTCTTAATGTGCAGTGGGGCTCATTACCATGACTGACCTGTTTACTGTGAGGGTTAGGTGATCCATGTACGTGAACTATTTTATAATACGTAATGCGCAATCCATATGTTAGTATTTGTGTTTATTAGTAACACTGACAATATTGACAAAAGTAGAATATCTGTAATTTATAAATAATCAATTATAAATGGCAAATATGTGAAATTTTATTGAGTGTTAACAGGTACTTCAGAACAAAGCAGCTGTTTCTCCTACAATGTTTATTGGGGGCTCTCTTAACCTTAAAATTTTAAAACAAAAGTGTGCTGGTGGCAAACTTGCTCATGAAGTAGAGCCAGTTGCTTACCTTTTTGTCACCCCTACCCTACAGCTCTGCCAGAGCGGGTGTGGAAACACACACACACACACACACACACACACACACCCGCCTCCTGAACTCTGAGAGATTTCCCACACAAGAGCTGGTTCACCCTCCATGCTGGGTTTATGAGATCATAGTCAAGGTAGTAAATTATAAGATGCTATAATTCACTTTCCATAGGTGGTCTTGGCTACATTCCACAGCCTTTTGGCTAAAAGGTGGCTGATTTGGAAGCACTGGCACAAACTCAGAAATTCAGCCCAGATGACTGGTTTGCTGAGCGATGAGCAATAGCGTCAACAGATGAGCCATTTGGTTTTTCTGTGGAGGTCTTTTGTGTTTACTTCATGTGCATTTAATCTTTACTGTTTTGAGTATTTCTGGAGTGATGGAGAAACACTAGTTGCAGGCATTTTTCAGAGATAGAGGTTAGACCTAGTAATTTAGTGTAGGTATGTTAGGCTTCATGATTTAGTCTCTCTTTGTTGCTGGATGTTAAAAATGAGGGTCAATTTTTATTTTTTTCCTTTTTTAAATATTTTTTTAAATTTTTTAATAAGCATATAATGTATTTTTATCCCCAGCGGTACAGGTCTGTGAATCACCAGGTTTACACACTTCACAGCACTCACCATAGCACATACCCTCCCCAATGTCCATAACCCCATCCCCCTCTCCCCACCCTCCTCCCCCCCGGCAACCCTCAGTTTGTTTTGTGAGATTAAGAGTCACCGGGGCGCCTGGGTGGCTCAGTGGGTTAAGCCACTGCCTTCGGCTCAGGTCATGATCTCAGGGCCCTGGGATCGAGTCCCGCATCGGGCTCTCTGCTCAGCGGGGAGCCTGCTTCTTCCTTCTCTCTGCCTGCCTCTCTGCCTGCTTGTGATCTCTCTCTGTCAAATAAATAAATAAATAAAATATTTAAAAAAAAAAAAAAAAAGAGTCACTTATGGTTTGTCTCCCTCCTGATCCCATCTTGTTTCATTTATTTTTTTTCCTACCCCCCAAACCCCCCACGTTGCATGTCCACTTCCTCATATCAGGGAGATCATATGATAGTTGTCTTTCTCTGATTGACTTATTTTGCTAAGCATAATAGAGGGTCAGTTTTTAAATCTGAATTCAGGATTTGGGATTTTTCCCCCAAATAGCCCGTCTCATGGTTGGTAGATTTTATGTGCCCTTTTGTAGAGGGCTCTTTTTCTGCATTTTATTGTTTTTTCAAAAAGATTAAAAAAAAAAAACACCAAAATTAGCACTGATCTTGAGCCTAAAGTAATTTAATGTTTACCACAGCATTTCAGATACTATGTAAGAGTTTGGCTTTTTGTCCCAAAGCACTCTAATTTTTTTCCTCTTGATTCCAACGCTCCTCATTTCCACGGGATCCAAGCCAGGCAAGTAATGGAAGCCAAGTTGTGCTGCTTTCTTGCCGCGTAGATTCTGACAAATATAGAGTAATTCTTCTATTCTTCAAAGCTGTTACATCTTTGGCTCCAGAACAATTGAGGTTGCAGGCCAAGCACTTAAAATTCTTGTCAGCCTAAGATGTAGACATATACTATTTTTCAGTATTTTTTATCAGAACAAGTTACGCAAGTGTTTGCTATGATATCTGAAACTTCGCCATCAAAATGTCTGTGTCATTTATCCATGAGTTTGTGTTGTAGGGAATTATTTTTAAATAAGGGCTTGACTTTTGTGTGTATAGTACAAAGTACTTTGCATTCAACGCTGTTATGTGGGGGGTGTGTGTGTGTGTGTGTGTGTGTGTGTGTGTGTATGTGTGTTTTGGTGGTAGTAGTTTAGTGCAGAGGAATGTTCTGCTGTGTTTAAAAATTTAGCTTTCCTAGAACAGATGTTAGCATAATTAACTACTTACTGAAAATTGCTGGCAAGAATGAATTACATTTCACTCAGCATACCCCATTACATGCACCAGGGCATAGCTAGGATAATTCAGAAAATCATTTCTCCAGTCTTGGCCCCGCAGACCCACTTGCAGCCCCCCAGTAATTGAGATTGAATTGTGAAATAATATTTTGCTTAATTATCTAGTGAGATTTAATTGGTATGGTTGCAATATAGGGGAATTTCATCTTCAAAGTCAGTGGCAGAAATGGAGTGAATGTCTGACCATTGTAACTTCGGAGCAATTTCAGTAAAGGAATTAACAGACTGAGTCAGTTAATTCCGAAACACCAAGTCAGTTTCACACAAGTATTTCCACTTTCTTTAGCTAAAAATTTTGAAGCAGTCATCATACTGGGACATTCTACAACTTGGATACCTGCGATAGCAGACATGAAGAAAATCGTTCTAGGAACTGACCTGGATGGGCGTAAGCAGAATTGGCTCAAGGAATTGGCTAGTGGTCTGACCCCTCACAGCTCGGTCAGATAACATGATCTGGCTACTTCATTTGTACAGTGTATCCCACACGTTTCCTTTTAACGTGAAATGAAGAAGGAGGTCTTTAAGCTTGAGAAAGGGATGCAGAATCTTTGAGGGAACTCAACTGAACACATTTAAAAGCTAATTTCTTTCTTTCTTTTTTTTTTTTTTTTTAAAGATTTTATTTATTTACTTGACAGAGAGAGATCACAAGTAGGCAGAGAGGCAGGCAGAGAAGAGAGGAGGAAGCAGGCTCCCTGCCGAGCAGAGAGCCTGATGCGGGACTCGATCCCAGGACCCTGAGATCATGACCTGAGCCGAAGGCAGCTGCTTAACCCACTGAGCCACCCAGGCACCCTAAAAGCTAATTTCTAAATATAGTTGAAGTTTCTTTTATGTTAAGTAAGTGCTCTCCGGGCTAGGGCGGGGAGGGGCTTGGAATGAAAACTATAATTGTATAAATATCAGAAATTTATCTGGTCTCCTAGGTTTCTGCCACCTGTGTTCCTTTTCCCTTCTTTGGCTCCTCCCCTTTCTGAGGCACATCAAAATATCCTGAGCAAAACCCTGGAGTTATGCAAGGGCCTGAATGCCCAATACCTTTCCTGTAAGTTCTCATTAAGACAAACATAGATGTTCAGAAGGAAAAGCTTAGAACTGATTTGAGTATGTAGTCTTTAATGAATTAGAAATCCCCCTCATTGTGAGGCAGTGGAAGTTTTGTCTATGTCCCAAAATGAGAAGTAGCTTTCAGTTACCTTTCGCTTTGTAGCTCATGTGAATGTTGTGGGGGCTCACACTGTCCAGCTAGAGCTTTGTTCTCTCCTTTTGTAGATGTGGGCCTCAGCCAAGTCATTCTGAGTGCCTGCTTGCCACCCCCACCCCAATTACTCTACTCGGTGCCTTGGCTTCTGCTCCCCATAGTAATCCTGTCCTTTTAAATCAGCTCAAATCCTTTTTTTTTTTTTTTTTTTGTTAAATAAAATCCAATATGTACTTTCTAGTAACTCAGAATCTTTTAGGAATGAGGTAGAAAAGGAATAACATTGTGGGAAAAAAAACAACAACAACAGATAAATCAAGCATTGATATTTTTACAGGTATAGAAATCATGACAGGTGATTTTTAACTGATACTAAATTTCAGGAGTTAGAGCAACCTCCTTCTTGAGTCACTAGAGGAAGGACTTCTGTTAGCGATTATCTGTATGTTGTTGGGTCAGGGTGTATAGTTTTGTTTTCGTATCTGTTAGCTAATTGCTATGGTGGAAGTAAAATTCTCTGAAATATTTCTTATTTATTTATTTATTTATTTATTTATTTTCAGCATAACAGTATCATTATTTTTTCACCATACCAAGTGCTCCATGCAATCCATGCCCTCTACAATACCCACCACCTGGTACCCCGACCTCCCACCCCCCCCCCCCGCTACTTCAAACCCCTCAGATTATTTTTCAGAGTCCATAGTCTCTCATGATTCACCTCCCCTTCCAATTTACCCCAACCATTTCTAAAATATTTGACTATTTTTACTTCAAATCATGACTTTTTCAAATTAAGGGTTTCTGATTGTTAGTGTTTTAAACATGACTTACCATTTTAACCGCTCTGTGCTACGCATTCCTTCCCCTTGTAGCCCAAACAAGATTAATCTTTAAATATCTTTGTTGGGGCTCTAGGTGGCTCAGTCGGTTAAGCGTCTGCCTTCGGCTCAGGGCACGATCCCAGGGTCCTTTGGATGGAGCCTGCCACATGGACATAGACACGTGGATATGGACTCAGGGGGGGGAGTCTGCTTCTCCCTCTCCCTCTGCCTGCCGCTCCCCCCGTTTTTGGTCCCTCTCTGTCAAATAAATAATAAAATCTTTAACAAAAATTATCATCCTTGTTTCAGGAAGACATTCCTCCTCTAGTGTTGGTGATCGAGACTTCAAAGGCTCCTGGGAGGCCTGGTTGCCACAACAAGAGGCAGAGCCTCACCATTCCCTCCCCACCACCCTCTGGCTCCTCCTTTCCAGAGAGTTCAGGTCTGGCCTTGTGGCTGCCTCCATGACAGAGACAGGCATTTTGGAAGAAAGAGTATCCCTAAATACAATTTCTTTGTTACTGGTGGATCTCTTTATTATTCTTCCTTCCACTGCTTTGCAGAATGGAGCCGAGGCTATGAGGAGCAGAAACCAAGGCACCGAGTAGAGCGATGGCACTGATTAGGTGGTGCTGCACTTTCAACTCTCAAATGATCTCTTTATAAATTTTAATACTCAAATTCGGACATCTGCAGAATTCACGGTGATGTTCTAGATAGGTTGCGGTCTGGCCCCTGCTCTTCTTTGTGTCGTCCCCACTCAGCGGCCCCCTTTACCCCTGGGCACTTGCTCTCTTTGGAGGCTAAGCCTGGGCCTGCCGAGCAGTAACCCTCCCCACCCCCACCCCAGCCCTCTGTTACAGCCCGTGGGTCCCGCACAAACCTGAGGTACTTCTCTGCCAACTTCTCCGCCTCCCACACTGGACCATGAGCAGCTTGGGGTCTGGGACTGGCATTGGTCTCTATCTTTAGTTAGCACAATGCCCACATAATAGTGATACTCTTAGGTAATTGCCAAAGGAAGCTTCTTTACTTGTAATAAAGCAAAGAAAGAAATAGTCTGCGTTGGCTTAAACGGAGACCGTGTGTCATGTCAGCATGTTGTTTTCATTTTATTTTAACTTTTCTAGGAGGCAACTAAGTCTTGTATCTCTGTCCAAGTCTTTAATTACAGGTTCTGGAGGGAGTAGGGGCTAATGATTTGATGTTGACTCAACTTTGAGCATGATAGCGGTAGTGGTTGGCTAGCTGGTAATTTGTAAACTGGAGAGCCATTTGTGATGCTATAACAGGAAGCTGACTGGAGTCAATATTGTTCCAAAAGGAGTGCCGGTTTAGTCATTGTTCACTTACATTTTTACTCAAGGTTATGTTGTAATGATGACTGGAACTTTTACCTCATTCTAGTGAATTCATGTCTCTTACCTCCCAAATATCTTTCTGTTGCTCTTTCTCAGGTAATGTCAGGATAAATGTAGCATCCATAATTATAATGACCTTTTACTGTAATTATGAATTATTGCCTGTTTCCCCCATTATCTGTACATTCCACCTGGCTGGATGGCTGATGTCTGTTGGATTCACCATAGCACCTAACAGTGCTGAGCGCATAGTGGGTACCCAAGACCTATTTGGGGAGTGTGGTTATGAACCTCTGTAATGTATGTCATTGAGGAGCCACTGAATTTTCAACGAGGCATCGAGATGTGTTTGGGCAGTTTTCCCACAACCTTGAATTAGAAGTCTTATTGATTTCTTATCCCTTTAAAATTAAATGTCCTATAGTATCACATTTCACAATTCGTGTGCTATAGTGGGAGAGGCAGAGGCCAAAAATACTGGCAGTTGAAGTACAGATAAGGAAGGGGGGAAATGGCCCATGTTTGACGTAGTGAAGAGAACAGAACTCAAAACAGGTCTGAGCTTTTAATGAATAGCTCATGGTTTTGTGTCTTCTGTGCATGGTCTTCGTGCTCTATTAACCTACCATAAGTTAACCAATCCGCAGTGCCTGGGTGAATTCATTTTTGGCCAGATTGCTTGGCTACTAAATTGTACTGGTATTGAGTAGCTTTTGCCCCCCCTCCCCCCCATTAAATGCTGTGGATAGGTAGAGGGGACACTTAAAGTGTGTGCCGAGACAGCTGGGTGATATTGCATTACTATCCTAGGAATACTGAGGAGTGGTTATTTTTAGCTTTCACCTGAGCAAACATGACTCAGTTTGTTGACCTGAATCCATCCAGTCCCTTCTTCAATATACAAACTCTATTAATCCCTAGAACCATGCTAGTGACCAAGTAGGGCCTTTGGCACATATACCTATTAGTTAGTTGATTGTGGTGCCTTCAAAGGTTGCAGATAATTTCAATATTTTCCATTTTATTCTTCCCTCTTAGAGTAAAATCCTTCACACTTATTATTTTTTTAAAGATAGAAATCAAACTTTTTTTTTTTTTTAATTTTAGACCGTTTCGTGATCCATGTACTTAAAATTTTGGGTATAGCTAGTGAAAACACTTTCTGCTAGTTATAAGCTTTGTTTTTAGTTTACTTTGATAGGCTTTCTACTTAACAAAACATCTGGAATTCACTTTTAGCTGGTGTCAGAAGTTCTTTAGTTGTAAATATATTATTTGGAGAACATTAACTGTCCGTGTTTGAGTTTCAGAATGTTGATTTACTTTCTCAAAAAATACAAGTGTTTTGCCTTTTGAGTACTACTGGAAAAATTGGAAATGTTGAATTGTCTTCAGGTTTTTAAGTTATGCAAAAGGTTTTTGAGACTAGAGACTAGAGGACTAATTTATTCAAGTGAGGAAAAATATTTGTGATTCCCATAATACAGTTTGAGATGCACTTGAGACTTCTCATAGTTCAGTGCCATGAGATTTATGAAAATATTAGTATTCCTGGGATTTTTTTCTTTATGCAAGATACACTAAGCTAATGAAAGAATGAAAATAATTCAGGCTGCTACAAAGGCAGGCGTTCACTGTGTCCATTAAAAATGCAGCCTTTGTGCCCGTAAAGTGTTCAGCTTCTCTGTTATTAAGTTTGGAATGTGGTTTTGGAGCTTAGCTGAGGAACTCAGCTAGTTATTTTTCATTTTGGTCTAAGGAGGGAGAGACTTGTTTTTCAAAAGTGGGGAGGGGAAGAAAAGACATGAAAAAAGGTTAGGTTCATTTTAGAAGAATCGAAGTTTTAAAATGTAACTATTTTCTGCAGCAAATAGTCAGTTTGAGTATGTTAGCCAAAAATAGAATTCATGAGTTCTGTCTCTCTGTTTATTTCTTCAGCCACATTAAAAAGAGTTCAGTTAAATGTACCATTTGGTTTTTCTAATGTTGGGAGGGCATTATTTGGCCGAGTTAGAATAACCAAAGTTTAATTGATTCTTATTTCTAATAAGCCAGATATTTGATTTTAGGTGGATTAGGTGTAAAATGTCTTTGTGGTACAGTTTTGAGTTTTAAAGAAAAACTTCCCTTGCATGGATTAGTGGTGATTCCGTGGTGCACTGAAGGGCTTCCTGCTAGAGTTTAGTTGTGCTGTGTTTTCTGGTACATTTGTGTCAACACTGCAACAACTTACTGCAAATGTAACATTTTTCTAAAAATTTACCATTAGGACAGATATTAAGGGATAGAAAAAACATGTATTTGAGCATTAGAAGCAGGGCAAAAAACTTTTGCCTTCCCTTTTTTTTTTTTTTAAAAGATTTTATTTTTTTAAGAAAACGCTACACCTGCCACAGGGCTTGAACTCACAACCTTGAGATCAAGAGTTAAAACACCCTCGCTCTACTGACTGAGCCACCCTGGCACCCCACACTCTTGCCTCCTAAGTGATTTTTCTCTTGCTTTGTGTATTTTTCTAGTTGTTACCTGATCTCTATTATGTAAAAATTATTTCTGCTCTTAAAAGGTGGGAAAACACAGTATGCCAGTTAACATATGCACAAAATTAAACAAATTTAAACCACCATAACCTATAATGTTTTCCTTTCTCTGATCATTTTCAGAGATACATCTTATAAATATAAACATATGAATAAAAAAATAGTTTTAAAAGCATATTGTAGTAGCAGGACCCAGATGAAGAAAGCTGCAGAAATTTTCAAAGAGATGTAAAAGTGGGCTCCAGTTAATGGAGAAGCAGTCAGTGTTCTTGGATAGGAAAACTAAATTATTGGAAAAGGATGCCAATTCTGTCTACATTTGTTTGTAGATTTAATGTAATTTCAATAAAATCCCAGCAAAAGGATAAATTTGAAATGGATTGGGGGAGGGGACTTACTGTCAGATCCTGATACAAACCGTCACCTTATAGGATTCAAAACCATGTTGTATCGAGCCATGAAAAGACAGTCCAATACACAAAATAGAGCAGATTGACCAAAGCCATCTGTAGGTATACATAAGATAAAGGTGATGTCATAAGTCAACAAGAAAGGAGAGTCTGTTCAGTAAATAATAATTTAAATAGTTAGAAAAAATAAAACTTGGGACCTCAATTCATCTTTTACTGCATAACAAATTTCAGATGTATCAAATATTTAAATATTTTAAAACATGTAATTGTACAAAAATTACTTGAAATTAATAAAGTGGCTGTTTATTGAATTTGGAGATAAAGAAGGTCTAAGCACAGAAGCATGGAGAAAATATAAAGCTAAAGAGATATTCTTTTTTTTAAAGATGCTCATTTTTTTAATTTAATTATTTTTTTAAGATTTTATTTATTCATTTGAGACAGAGCAATAGAAATGAGCAGGGGGAGAAGGAGAAGCAGACTTCCTGCTGAGCCAGGAGCCTGACATGGGGCTCAATTCCAGGAGGCTGGGATCATGACTGAACTAAAGGCAGAGGCTTAACCATCTAAGTCCCCCACCCCTTTTATTTATTTATTTAAAAGATTTTATTTTTATTTATTTGAGAGAAAGAGTGCATGTACACGAGTTGGGGGGGTGTGCAAAAGGAGAAGCAGACTGCCCCTCAGCAGAGAGCCTGATGCAGGGTTCCATCCCAGGACCCTGAGATCATGATCTGAGCTGAAGGCAGCTGCTTAACCATCTGAGCCACCTAGGCACCCCGGAGATTTTATTTATTTATTTATTTGAGAGAGAGACCGAGAGCACACACACAGGCTGGCGTGAGTCAGGAGGAGTAAAGGGAGAAACGGACTCCCTGCTAAACATGGAGCCAGATCCAGGGCTGATCCCAGGACCCTGAGATCATGACCTGAACCAAAGTCAGACACTTAACTGACTGAGCCACCCAGGCACACCAGGTAAAGAGATATTCTATGAAATCTGGAACTTCTGTACATTTACATATGCTGTAAATAAATTTAGACAACAGATGGAAAAGTTAAGATAAATTACTAGCAAAAAATATTGGGGAAAGAATTATTCTTATTTACAGACAAACTTTACAAGCTAAGGGGGAGATTAGATTAGGTAGATTAAATTTGATACATTATATTGACTGGTTATTTTGCAAACATTAGTTAAATTTTTAATTATACAGAAAATATAATAGCTAATATTTTGCACTTTTTTTAGAGAGAGCACGGGATGTGGTGGGGTACAGGGGAGGAGGGAGAGAGAATTTTAAGCAGGCTCCATGCCTAATGCAAAACCCCACACTGAGCTCGATTTCATGACCCTGAAGTCATAACCTGAGCTGAAATCAAGGGTCAGGTGCTTAACCTACAGAGCCACCCAGGTGCCCCTGTTTTGTGTTTTCTGTGTTCACTTGTTAAAAGTATACAGTGACTCACAAGGGTACATAATGTTATTATTGCCATTTAAGAAATGATAAAATTAATACATAGATAGATTTAATAATTCATGCAAAACCTTCTTAGTGTGGGTTTGTGGCGACAGAAGTAGGAATGAGGGAGCCAGGATGTGATACCAGGCAGGTGGGCTCCAGAGCTGAGGGGCTCACCACTGTGCTACTCTGCTTCTTTACGTGAATGAAAAGAAAAAGCTCTAAAACTCCGTATGGTGTGATCCTATCTTACAGAAATATATATTAATATTAGTATGTATTTTTAAATTCTATAATGTAATTCATTTGTAAATTTTTATCTAATTACATGCTCCTAGAAAAGATAATATTTTGATATTTTTCCAACAGTGGTTACTTCCCTCTAGTGGGATTTTGGGTAAATGTTGTTTTGAACTTGAAAATTTCTGTATTTTGCAGATTTTCTTTTATAGTCCTATAACCGTTTTATAATCACAAAAGTGTGTGTTTTTTAATGTTGTATAGTTCAAATGTGATGATCGCTTTTGAAATACACAGATCAAATGCATGGATTGGATTCCTCTGCGGTGTAGCAGCTTCTGTTCCCACCCCTGACAGTGACCATACTAAGTGAGGGCCCGAGGTCAACGTAGTTCTTTCTCTCCATTAAATGCTGTGTTAGATCTAAGAAGAATCTTAGAAACCAACTGTCTTGGCCAGTCTTAGAGACTAACCATCTTGTTTCTCAGATGAGGGTCCTGAGACGATGAGATCTCACCAGTTGACCCAAGATGAACTGACAGTCTGTTGTTCAACCAGGCTTCAGTCGCAGGTCTTCTGACTTCAGACACTGTGCTCTGTGAAGTCCCAGAGTCCTCAGGCAGGTGGGAACGGAAGCACAGTTGATTTTTGTGACATTTGTTTGGAGTAAGGAAGTAACTGAACCAAAGTGGTTACAAAGGTATTCTTTCAATGAAAATGACAGTGATTGAAAACCTAATGGGGAAACTCTTGGAGATACTTTATGATGCCTGTGGAGGTCACTGAAGGGTCCTCACCTGGATTTGGGGGATCCCCAGCTATTACTGATCCTGATTAGAGAAGGCAGTGTGAACATTGGAGGCAAATGTTAGCCCCAAAATGAGCACTTCGGTGGATGATTTTTCTAAAACAGAAAATCCTTTCCTTTTCAGCCCCCGGCCCCACGACGGCAGTGTCCTACATGTCGGTGAAGTGTGTGGATGTCCGTAAAAACCATCACAAGACAAAATGGCTAATGCCCTGGGGACCCAACCAATGTGACAAGATCCGAGACATCGAGGAAGCAATCCCAAGAGAAATTGAAGCCAATGACATTGTGTTTTCTGTCCACATCCCCCTTCCCTCCATGGAGATGAGTCCTTGGTTCCAGTTCATGCTGTTTATCCTGCAGCTGGACATCGCTTTCAAGCTGAACAATCAAATCAGTAAGTGTTCTCTCTTCTCATTCCTTTCCTTCCTTGGATACTTTTCTCTCTTCTGGTTCTTTGAGAGCCAGTTCCAGTAACAGTACAGAAAATTACTGACTACTTACTACTCGCTAGGCCCTTTTCTGAATATCCTACTTATACTAACCCATTTCCTATTCCTAGCAATTTAGTGAGGTGAGTCTTACTATCTCATCCTAGGGATAGAAGCCCTGGGCCTCTGAAAGGTTGTTCAAGGTCAGAGGTGAGAGAGCGGAAGGGCTGGGATTCAAACCCAGGCAGTCTGGCTTGAGAGCCTTGCCCTAACCACCAAGCTTCATCACCTTTGTAGTGTTAGGACGGAGCTCACCCCAGTGGAGTGATTTGAGGATTTCTGAAGGTCCCATGTTTCAAAATGTCTCTTCCCTCTAGGCTTTAAGAATAGCCATCGTCTTAGTAAAGATCTCTGTCAAAATGGGAATGCCAGCCCATGAGCACTCATTTTTGCATAAAACCAGGGTTGGGTTTTTTTTGTTTGTTTTATTTTGTTTTTGTTTTTTGTGGTTCAAGATTCTGAGGGTATGGGACATAGAAACATTTCACGAGGAGGTGATTATATATGGCATCTGAGAACTGTATAGAGAACCTTAGGTTGAGAAGAAAAACATTTTTTAGTGACACAGGATCAGGGGTGAGATGGAAAGAGAAAAAAGTATGTTGGAGACCTCTCTGCCTGGGGCCTGTCCTTGGATTAAAGCACTTTTTCTAATTCTAATTTTCCTGTATCAGCAATAATCTCCATATATAATCATTAAAATTATTTTGTGTAGGAGTTACCAGTATACATGCTTGATAGACATCTTATTGGGAACCAACAGATAATCTGAGATAATTTCCAGAATGGAGAACTCCCTCCATTCATTCAGTCTCTTACCCATTATTTTAAACTGTTTCGTCATGTCTACTACTGCCTGGCACTGTGCTCTTGGCTAGACATGTGGATACAGGTGAAGACAGTGTCCTTTAAGGGGCTTATCGTCAAGTGCAATGATGGGCAAATAAATGATATGCCAGTATGATGGGCTAGGGGTTGCAATCAAAGTTTGTGCAGGGGGCTGTGGAAATACAAAGAAAAAGCTTTAAACTTTAGAACTTTAGAACACACCAAGGGAAGACCGCCTTGGTGCGTGAGTGAATTTATGAGTGTGTGTGTGTGTGTGTGTGTGTGTGCGCGCGCGTGCATGTGTGTGTATAGAGCTGAGCAAGTAGATATTTAAAGTGAATGTTAAAGAGTGAAAACCTGATGAGAAGTTGGGGGTGAGGGCGGGGATAAATAGAAGAGCATTCTAGACAGAGGGAATGGCTGAGAGGAAGGGCCAGATTTGCCCAACAACAGGAAGCATTCAGTGGTATTTCACATGTCCACATTCTCTTGCCCATTGTCATCTCTGTTGGTTGTGTAACACATTTATTCATTCACTAATTCAAACTTTATTATGTCCCAACCCTACTTGAAATGCTAAATACTGGGGATACAAGACTGAACAAAACATGTCCTTTTAAGGAGTTGGGTAAGACAGTGGTTGGGAAACAGAAAAGAAAGAAAGGTATGTGCTATGATGGGGGGAATAGGCAATGTTTTGAAAATGTGATTTATAAGAAATATATATTTGGTCATCCAGATCACCAGAATATACTTCTCATATATATTTGGTCCCGGCTCTTGGTTCCCAAAACCCTTGGAATTTCCTGAGTGATAAGAACAATGGGAGCATGTTTTGTTATAATATTTGGTCTCGTCCTCAGTTCCTGAAAAAGCATCGGAAGCCATAAAGGTGAGATGGGTGCCTTGTTCATAAGCCCCTTTCCACCACCACTGGGCTTATGTTAATGAGGTAACTTTTGGAAAGCACCTAAGGGTGAGGGAACTGGTCGCCAGGGGGGCCAACCACAAATAAGGGTGGCACTTTCAGTTCCACTCCTGATTGTCAGGGAGGGGAGAGGGGCTGGAGGTCAATTCAGTCACCAGGAGCCAGTGACTTAATCAGTTGTGTGTATGTAATGAAACCTCCATAAAAAGCCCAAAGGAATGGAGTTCAGGGAGCTACCAGGCTGGCAAACCAGAATGTTTCTTCGTGTCGCCCTGCCGGGCCCCAAACTCTGAGGAAAGAAAATTTCATTAGGGACCTTGTCCCATGTAGCTCTTACCGGGCTGTTGGTTCATATCCTTTGTCATCAACTGGTAATTCTTTGAACTGCTCTAGCAGTTTAAACCCGAATGGGGGCCTGTAGAAACCTCTCAGTTTATAGCCAGTTGGTCAGAAATACAGGTAACACCCTGGGCTTGAGATTGGCGTCTGATATGGAGGGTGCTCTGTGGGGAGGCCCTTAACCTGGGGGATTAGATCCATCTCTAGGTAGATAGTGTCAGAATGGAGTTGTGTTGTAGGACACTGTGCTGGTGTCTGAGAATTATTGGATATGGGGGGACTCCCACCTCCAACACACACACAACACATCTTATTTGGTGGTCAGAACCTATTACATATTTTAACAAATAAATTACTTCACAGCAAATATATTTCTTAAAGATTTTATTTATTTATTTGAGAGAGAGCACACCTGTGTACACATGAGGGCAGAGAGGGGCAGAGGGAGAAGTAGAAGCTGGCTCCCCACTGAGCAGGGAGCCCAACGTGGAGCTCAATCCCAGGACCCCAGGATCATGACCTGAGCTGAAGGCAGATGCCCAACCGACTGAGCCACTCAGATGCCTCTACCTCCCAGCAAATATATATTTTTAAGATTTTATTTATTTATTTGACACAGAGAGAGAGAAAACACAAGTAGACAGAGAGGCAGGCAGAGAGAGAGGGGGAAGCAGGCTCTCCGCTGAGCAGAGAGCCCGATGTAAGACTCGATCCCAGGACCCTGAGATCATGACCTGAGCTGAAGGCAGAGGCTTAACCCACTGAGCCACCCAGGTGCCCAAATTGTTAAATTTCTTACCATGTGAAAGCCCATACCTAATAGGGGCACACTGAAAAATTAAGATAGACAACTAACAGTTCCTTCAATGAATGTGTAAAGTAACTGATACCATAGAACCATCAAGAAAACCAAGTCATAAAATACTGTTTAGGGGCAGTAGCCATGGGTGGGAGCTGTCAACTTGAATATGAGAAGGTTATGTGTTGGGTTTGTGGGAATATTTTTTTTTCTTAAATTTGTTCTTTATACCTTTGCTAAAGGACACTGAGGAAGGCCTCCATGAAACTAGTGATGGTATGTCTTTGCTCAAAGAGAGAGAGATTTTTAATTTTATAATATTTATAAGACACTATAGATCTGTTTTCCTCTGATCCTTATGTTAAGAACGTGTGAGACTTTTGTCCACTTCTTATATTTTATAGTTAGTTTGGATGCTTTTCTGGCAGCAATAAGTAGGACAGGAGAAAAGGGATCAGGGATGTAGTGAACAAAATACTATGATATGTGGATGACTTCCTGTTTATCAAAGATTCGGATGTAATAGTGTTACCTTAATTGTAAGGAAAAGTCAGGACCAATTCTATTTTTTCTTTAAACTTTCTCAGGCAGTCTATGAAATGAGTTCCAGTTTTCAAATAATGAGAAGGGATTTTAACAGTTTGGATTATGAAATTAATATTAGATTTCCAAGACAAATATAAATATAAATATGGCCAGAGTGTTCACCTACTTTTGAAGGGTCTTTGAGCAGATAAGGTAACCTAAGGACTATATATTTTAAGTGACTTTTAGTCATTTGGTGTTAAATGTATATATTCTTTTTAAACTTTTCCATGTAAGGTGATACAGGTTTTAGCTAGAATTTTAGATCTTGACAAACCTCAGAAAGTAGAAATCATTGACTCTTTAAAAGCTTATCATTACTTAAGCGGTTCCAAGATTTCATCAGATTAATAGTTTTAGGGGGGGAAATGGTGACATTAGAGGGAACTTTATAAATTAGAGGGAAATTTATAAAACTGGTTAGAGAGTGTATATATTGTATTTAATTATTGACAAGATATTCCATGTGAGTTACGTAAAAAACAAACAAACAAAAAAAAAAACATAGTCCTCATTTGAAAAAGCAATTTTAAATAGAACCTCTACTTTTCACCTTCTAAACTTAAATATTGAAAAACCTACAATTGTCTTTCACTGATAAGTATAGAAAGTAGCCATTTGAACTTTGAAGTGGTGACAGTTTTAAAACGATAGCCTGCAGGAGCTGGGGAGGGAAGCCCACTGAAGGGAATCTAGACTTCGAGATGCTTGGAAGTAATTGACCTATTGGTGAATAGCAATGACAAATTCCTCGCAGACCAGCCTGTCAAAATCTGTGATTGGGTCAACACTAACTTTTAGTTAAAGTTAAATTAAATTATTTGTCAGGAATTAAACTATTTGTCAGGGCACAAACATGGTGCTTCTGTAAAGTTGTAAGGGACCTGGGACTTCAGTTTTTACAACAAAAAGGAAATGGAGGGGAGCATGAGTACCCTGAAAAGGGGTGTCGAGGAAAACTCAACCAAAACATCTGGCATCTGGATGTGTAGGGTTAATCACTGGGAAAAATGAATGCTTATCTATGTGATGGGCTTCGATTTTTCTGTGACACCAAATTCTGTTATTTGAAAATACCCTGTAAAGTGGGTGTACCTCATTCTTTTTAAAGTGCATTATCGGTCACTCAATTTATGTACGTATCTGTGAAAGACAGGCCTGGATTGGCTAAGACTGTGCCTTCTTATGAAAAGGAATGTCAATCTACTGATTACAACTGCAAGTCACATACTTAGCATACCCTCAGACTCTCCATGGGGCTTCTTTTGAGGAACCTGGGTGCAGAGATCAAAGAAAGTTGGTTTTTTTTTTTTTTTTTTGACATGTCTCTATGTCTCTACCCAGCTTTCAAATCTATAGGCTGTTGAAACAGAAGCACTGCGATTAGTTGGCAGAAAGCCTCAAGATGGATTGATCTGTGTTGAGTAGTAAATCTAGAATTTTAAGGAGCTTAAAAATTCCTTAGGCTGAAAAAATACTGGAAAATGCTGTGGGGTAGGAAAAGCTGGCCCATCTATTCTGTTCTTAGGTAATGAAGTCATTATGTTTTGCCTTGAGCCCTGTGCTGTATGCTAGGATCAAGTGTTAAGTCATACTTGCTTGTTTCATTACTACAAATGACTACATGAAATGATGGAATTATTTCTGAAACTGACAACTGATTTTTCTTCTCTCAAACTGAGAACATTTCTGTAAAATGTATTTCTAGTAAAAAAGAAAAAAAAATTAGAATGATATTACCCTGTTCTCAAGTTCCATAGCTGAGCGTCCTGCCTAACTTTTTACCAAGTAATTGTGCTCTTCCATTTTTATATCACATGAAGACAATTAGAATAAAAGAATAGTCTGTTAACTGTAAAAACAAAAACAAAAACAGTCATGTTATCTAAAATGATTAGGGGTGAATTTACCAAAGGAAGAAAGTCTGTGAACGTATTCTTGGCCATTAGCACGAGTCTTGGTTCTTAATTCTATGTTTTCAGATGCCTCTTGGGAAGAGTCCACAAAGAGAGCTTAATGCAGGAGAGGATTCCATATGCCATGAAACTACCGATGGCTAATGATGGAGCTAGGCCGTTGGTAAAATGGTACTCATGTGGCTGGATTTCCATGCCTTATCAGATAGTCCTTTTTAACAAAATACGTTGTAGCAACTACTAAGAAGAAATCTAATTCTTCTCTCCCGTTCCTTTCAAAAAAGAGACCTACTCTGAATCATGACCATGTTACAGTCCCTGTTTGTAGGAAACATTTCTGATTAAATAGTTTGTTTTTTTTTTTCGTTAAGATTCACTTATTTATTTGAGAGAGAGAGAGTGTGAGCGCCAGGGGTGGGGCTGGGGGAGAGGCAGAGGGAGGAGGAGACAGAGTCCTAAGTAGACTCCATGCCCAGTGTGGAGCCCCAAATGGGGCTCGTTGCTGGTCTTGATCTCAAGACGCTGAGATTGCCACCCAAGCCTCCGTCAGAGGCTTAACCGACTGTACTATATGCCCCTGATGGGACAGGGGTTTTGTTTTGTTTTGTTTTAAAGATTTTATTTATTTGACAGAGAGAGAGACACAGAGAAAACAGGAACACAAGGAGGCTAAGTGGGAGAGGGAGAAGCAGGCTCCCTGCTCGGCAGGGAGCTTAATGACTGAGCTACCCAGGAACCCTGGACAGTTTAAATTACAAGCTGGTGTCACCAATATTTTTGAAATTATCTTTTAAATTTCTTTATCTACCTTAATCGGAGTCAATATGAGCAGAAATGACCTCTCATTTTCTCTCTGCCCTCTCCACTCACGTCCCCCAAAATGATAAACTGAAAAAGCTCAAAATACAACAAAAAGATCCAGGAAATTTAAATGTGGTGGGGTTTGCAGAGGTAGGTAAAAGATAGGGAGGTTGTTAATATTTGAGGTAGGCTTGTATGGCCAGTCTGCTTTCTTCTTACGGAGTCATGTGCCCTCTTCAAACCCAGTTGAGAACCTAGAATTTTCTAATATGAATCAGTCTTACCTACTGACCTGGGTTAGAAAAAAAAACTAAAATCACAGGAAAAGACTGTATTTTGTCGATTAACCAGGATAGCAGAGATTAGGGACACCATGTATGTTTGCTTTTGTTTATGGATTACCTTTCCCTTCGAGGGGCTCTTTAGGAACAACCCTGGAATTAACCATTGAGAGCAAGTTTAAACTGGCGGGAAAATGGCAACCTTTGGCTTTGTTTCATTTGGGCGTGATTATTGGTGAACTCATTACTTCGACAGCATCACTATAAAACTCTCTGGATCTTCTTTATCTGGTTCAAAGATTTTGTCATACGTTATGTATATCCAAGTGAAGAAATACAGCCTCGGAACAGAGTTGGGCTCCTCTAAAACCTTGCCATGATTTTTTAAACAGATGTTTATAGTTTAGTATATCCTGTTCTTCCTCCTCCCTTCCAGTCATCCATTGGCTTTCAGGTCGGTTTAACATTGGGAAGGAGATCGTATTGGGTCAGTCTCTAGTCATAACAAACCACTCACTTATGGTTTGAATAATTTGCAGTTGCTGTTATTAAATATCACCTGTGTGATTGCAGACTTTGAGCCCTGGCAGGAAGTTTGGAGTGCTGCTAGTCTAGTAATCTTCAACCAGGAAGCTTACGGGTGGATTTCAAGGGCCAGGCAATCCCCCTGGGATTCTATATAAAATTTCAGTCATATTTATTGTATGTATTTTTAGAGTAAGAGGGTTTGTGGCTTTTGTCAGGTTTTCAAATCGACTGCTTGATCCCAAAATGTTAAAGGGGCTAATCCTTTCATTTCCTGGATGGAGAAACCTTACACCCTGAGATACTGACCCACCTTAGCAGAGCTGGCCGAAGACAAAGCAGGATCTCCTCGTTGTACATTAACCGTGTAGGTAGGTGGGTGGTACGTGGCCACAAGGACACTACCTGCGTGCTGGTCAGTGAGCCTTCTCCCAACCAGCACCCAAGTCTTCTTGGACAGAAGTGGCACTGGTCTTTCTAAAATAGTGTATTTTCTATTTTTCTCTTTTGAATCTCCCAAACTGTAGTTCAGGGAATGTAGTGCAGTCTAGAATCTGTTTATAGTGCCACAGCTGCAGATCACCCACATGTCTGATTTCCTGCTCTGAGTTTGGAATATAAACGAGGAGATTCTCTTTGCATCCATAACAAGTATATCCTGGTTGCTAAAATAAATCCTGGTGACATCAATGAGGAGTGTGAACAGTCAAGCAGCTAGCAGCGGCAGATTCCTTGATGGCACCCTCACTATATACGAGGTGGTTTCAGGGTTGGTTTTTTTTACCTCCTCCTCTTCTAACTTGGGGTATTCCTGTCAGTATTTAAATGCCATTCAGTCATCACATAGCTAAAATGTGGGGTTATTTTACTGAGAATCCTATCTTTATTTTGGTTAACCTAAGAAAATATGAAGAAAAATCCGTTTTCTGGATTATGCTTTCCAAAGCAAAAATAAGTTGGATGGGTGAAGGAAAACCCTCTGTTAAAGCTGAATTCAACTTGCAAAAGTGCCAGGGACTCTACATTCGAAAAAAAATTTTCCCTAATGTCTACCTATTGTAGGCACACGGATGCTAAAAATGGTTCCAGTTCTTCCTTTGCTTTGGTATATTAGTGCTAATTTGGTTGGAGAGGTAGTAGTATTAAAGCGGGAGGAGGTTCTGACTTTTAAATTTTTCTGGTCTAGGTTATTTCCTAAAATAATTGTCCAGTGAATGTCTCTTTCCTGTCTTACCTGTTGTTCATGTTATGGCCATAAGGAAAGCCCAGGCCTAACCTAACAAGCAAGATTGTATCTTCTTTTTTTTTTTTTTAATTTATTTATTTATTTATTTATTTGACATAGAGAGATCACAGTAGGCAGAGAGGCAGGCAGAGAGAGAGAGGAGGAAGCAGGCTCCCCGCTGAGCAGAGAGCCCGATGCGGGACTCGATCCCAGGACCCTGAGATCATGACCCGAGCCGAAGGCAGCGGCTTAACCCACTGAGCCACCCAGGCGCCCCACAAGATTGTATCTTCTAAAGAAGGGGAGGTTTGGGGGAAGATTGAAAATATTTAAATTCAGCTTCTTAAAAAAAAAAAAGTTCCTGTCATATAGTCGGAGTTGTCTTTTTAAGCATGGAGCAGCCTGTCACGGGTAGTTATCAAACAAAAGCTCATTGGGGTGGAGAGATTCACGGTGATAATTTTATGTTGGGTGACCTTTTCTTTACAAAGTACTCTTGTACCAGAGGTGCTGACGGTTGTCTTTGTTGCCAGCCATTTGCTTTGGCTCCATACCATATTCTCACAGAACCAGACTATGTGCCCTCCCTCAGACTGTGGGCTTCCACCATGCCTGCTGAGTGGGCCGCTGGTCACAAGCTCAGCACCCCAGCCACAGCTGATTGGATTAGGATGGGCCCTTCACCCAAGGAGAGCGATCAGATTCTCTCTTGTGCAAAATCGGGATTCAAATCGTCTCCGATTAAGACAACTTTACTTATATTTCATCTGATCATCTTACCAGGTTTTCCTGGTGGAGAGAGGAAATTGAAGACCAGAGAGGTTAAATAACTCGTTTAGAGTCTCACAGCTGAGAAATAGAAGGGTTATGAGCAAAAATGATCTCAGGAGTCCTGTACCTTGACGCTATCCTGAGTCTATCTGTCCTGCAATGTAGCGTCTCTGTCTTATGAGTAGGAAATTAGACCAGATGATCCCTGAGGTCTTGTCTCTCCAACTCTTTTGCTGGGAGTCCATGACTCACTTCAGATTCTTTGGCTTTATAAAAACCATTTGAATATCCATCCCTTCAGCTTTGTAAATAGGTGACGTCACGGACCCTCAAGTGGGAACCATTTTAGAAGATGCCCCGTTGTGCGTGGATGAGCTTAGTGTTGACAGGAGTGAATTTTCTAGTAATTTTCTTTTGTTATGTGTTTACCTTGTGTTCATTTCTAGTCCTTGGGTAGGCAGACAGGGTTGGTGTACTGGAAGTATATTTTTAGGCTGACATTAAAAAATGTATCATAGACACCAACACAGGAAGTAGTTTTTAGGTGAGTCAGTGTATAAATAACCTCAAAGAGTTTTCATAAAGGGAAGGTTGATCTTTTAATTCAACAGGCCAGCTTCTGAGGCCCTCTTCCCAACTTCCTTTATTCATTCAGTGGTCATTTATTGGGCTTCTACTATGTGCTGGCATTTTTGTACTTTAAGTCCTTATCTTTTATACTACAGTTTCAAAAAAACCTCCTGGCCCTTCTTTGTTTACTTCTCTCGATCCTGCAAGACTGCATTTTGAGAGCAGGGACTGTATCTTGTTCATCTTTTTGTCTCCATACTTAACATAGCCCCAGGCTGTATAAATACTCAAGATGTACTCATAATAATTAATTAGGAGCACACAGTCTAGTCCAGAGAGAAATAAACAAAAAAATTACACTAATGTGTTCAGAGAGAAAGAAAAAATTACACCAGTGTGTTCAGTGTTAAGTGCCCAGAGCATTCCATGAACAAAGAAGGGGAAATGATGAACTCACTGAAAGGTAATTTTTTAATTGAGTCTTGAAGGGTGGAATCTTCCAGGAGATGTTGGAATTTGTGACTTTCTAATATATGAGGGCAAAGAAATGTCTAAGAGTAGCTGTATTTTGTTCAAGGAAATGAGAGTGTTTGGGGCTAAATTCCTGATCTGACACTTAAAAATTTCATGACACTTTTGGTTAAATTAATGAAATTCCTTGTACTTCATTTTCTTCATGTATAAAATAGAGGTAATTTGTAGTGCCGTCCTTATATGATTGTTTTAAGGATGAAACTAGAATAATACGTATGTGGCTTTTTCATAGTTAAGTGCTTGGTATGTGGTACATGCTCAGTAAAGGTGAGTTATTGTTATTCTTGGACTTGAGCAGAGAGGAGTGAGTTCTGGAGAGAACACAGAAGACCAGCAAGAAGGACAGCAGGGCTGAGTGTGCAAAATAAGGACCTGCATGGTTGCTGGCCATAGGCCTTTGATTACTGAAGGACAGTAGTTTTTAACTTTGGATCAAGGACCTTGAGCTTGGGAGAGAAATGTGCATAGGTCCCATTCAGACATATTTTATTTGTATTTCTTCAACTGAATCCCCGAAGTTATCTGTGGGATTCAGAGGTTTATGAGTCTCAAGGTAAGAATTTCAACTTCATGATCTAGGGAGACCCCATGTGAGCTTCAAGTCACATATTGATCAGCACTTAAGCAATTGGAGAACACCCTAAAATAGAAGACATGGAAATTTTTCAGCATCCTGAGGAGAATACACCCACAAGGCATGGTTTAATGACATTTGACTATAAACATGTTGACATATAAATTAAAATGTTTTGGAATAAGGTAATAATTTAAGATGAGAATAGAAGAATCTATTGTATCTGGAACACAACCTCTGCAGACTCTGTAGACTGAAATTTACAGAAGTGAAGTGACTTCTCCAGGGTCACCTGGTTTGCCTATGAGAAAGTCAGGACTAAGATCCCTAGTTTCCCACCTTGAAATGCTGTGAAAGAACGTGTGGTGTGTGAAGGATAGTGAGGCCCTTCGTTAGGCTGCAGAAGGATTCTGTATTGGAGAGAAAAGAGAAGCTGAAAGACGAAAGGGGCAGTTGGTGAGTTGCAGTGATGGCCAGGCAAGGGAATTTGGAGTTTGATCCTTAAGAAAAGAAATTGAAAATCACATCTCTAGTGCTGAAATAAAATGTGGAATTGAGGATTCGAGACTCATAGCTTGTTCTTTGTATTATAACAGCAGCTGGAAACTGCATTTCTTTTTTTCCCATTTGGACTTCTCGCATGGTGGTATTCCCGACGGGAGGGCATCTGTGAACTTTTTAATGGGAGAAGTCGTAAAGCTGGGTTAGGGCTGTTCGCGCGAGGCTGCCTTCGGAGGCAGGTAAAAATCTGACTCCCCTTTTGCTTTTCAGCTACAGACACAGCCATCGCTGCCACCACCAGCTGAGTGACTCGGAATCTAGGGGTTGCCAGTAATTGTGGGTTTAAGTCACAGAGGAAAAAGATAAGAGAAGAGCAAGGCTGGTTTTTCCACAATTAAATGTTGCCTCTCGGGCTTCTCTGACGGCAGGAATCCAAGAGGTCAGGAACCACCAGCCGTATTATTTTTCTCCCTGGCTGCCTGCCTTCATTTGTAACCCCTCCTCATTCATGGGAATGAAGAAAAGGTGGGTTGAAAATAAAAAGCTTGTTCTAGCCTACTTTTTCCTTTACGAAACTTGTCAGAAACAAAGCTTTCCCGTGAAAGAGACGGAATCCCTTCTGGTAGCTGGCTTTTCCTGCTGGCAGCACAAAGATATTTTGGGGGGTGAAGGGGGGTGGGAGAGAAACACCATTGTTGAAATGTACTATTGTCTTTTTCCAGTTAGGACAGGGTTTTTCTCAAGTACTGCCCAGTACTCTGGTATTTTTGTATTTGGTATGGTTTAACTTGTGTATTAGTCAGATTCAAGTTTTTATCCCTTGTCACTTAAGGCCATTACAAGTGCCCTGAGGGCAGGGATTGTTTTATTGTTCTTTGTTTTTGCCACGAAGCCTCAAGTGCAGAAGCCAGTTCTGCAGCTGGTCCTTTGTTAAGATTTCTGCATTTGTGGAATGTTAGAACTAGAAGGACTTTAGTGGATCCAACTTCGGTAATTAATGAAAGGATTCATAAAATGACTTACTCAAATTGTACAGCTAATAAGTGGCTTTACCTAGAACAAGAAACTGGTCTCCTAACTCCACCTAACGTATGACATAATGGCAAACAGCTTGAGCTGTGGAATCAGACACCCCTGGGTTCCCGTTTTGCCTCTTTCCTGCACTAGCAGTGTGGGCGAGCGTGGGCCTCAGTTTCCCCATGTTGAGACTGAGGCCGATCATCCATGTCAGGCTGGCACAGATGTATGTGAAAAGGTAGGCACTCACAAATAGGAGCTTTTAAAGATCATTCTTTTATTTCTTTTAAAAGCACAATACCTTCTTTACAAGAAAACTAGACATTTCTAGGATCTCTTCAGAAATTTCAGAAAAGATAGCGTGATCGATTTGGGTGGGGTAATCAGGCCCTTCGGTGCAACCTAAAATGGACTAAAAATGAAAATTGGCACCACCCTCAGGAAATACGGGCCACCCCTCAGCACAGTTAGTAAAGAAGTGCCCACTTCTTTACTTTTTTTTAGCAAAGAACCTAGAGATCGGGGTAGTGAGGGGACAAGTCAGCAGATTCCACTTACCTCCCAGGTGATGGGAACATAAATAAGTGTATGCGATGTGATGAGAGATGGGGAAGCCAGGGTCTGAGGGCCCAGCTGCTGGGACTTCCTGCTCAGGGGCAAGCCTGTGGAGGCAGAGGGGCTGCCAACAACACCTGAAAGGAAAGAGAAGTTTTTTCAAAGGAGAGACTGAGGGAAATGGCAGGAGGAGAACAGCAGGAAAAGCAGCCTGTTAGTGCAGGTGCCTTTTATTGAGGGAGGGGCAGTGGGGGTCTTCTGGGGTTCAGCCAACGGTGGTTTTTGATTTTTGTCTCTCTCTCTCTCTCTGACACATTGCCTTCTCGCTGCTCTTTGTGTTGCTACAAGGCTGTCCGTCACTTGGATAGCTGGGTGGCAGCCCAATGTGGTCCCATGGCTGTCTGGAGCTGGAGTCCGGGGAAGGCCCTTGCCAGTTGATCAAGGGTAGGACCTGAGCTGCAAAGAATGCCCCAGATCCTGAATTCCCCACAGAAGCCTCGAGAAACAAATCCTCTGTGTGAGGAACACTGGCCTGACTCCAGCAATAACACAGCTGTTGAAACAGCTTAGTCACCAGGGCGATGGAGGCAGTGGGGCCCGGGAATGCTGGGGCTCCGATGTTTAGCCCTGAGAGCCAGGGCTCCCCGCCCACAAGCATTCCCTTGTTTCTTTGAAGCCCAACCATAACCCCCTCCCTGGGTAGGACAGCATGAGGAGAGAAGCTAAAACACTTGAGGACTTGGGAGAGGAAAAGAAATGGTCACTCCTTTTAGACACCTGATTTCTCTCTCTTAAGGATCCTGGTTTATTTCCTGGGTTACTTTTTTTTGTTCCCTACCCGGGGCTAGGCAGTGTGATTTCGATATGGTGGTGGGGGCCGGGAATAAATGCACTCATTTATTTTATCTAGAAAATAAGGTGATTTCCTTAGCTTTTGGGTGTCCGTGTGATGCACGAAGAAGTTAAGAGGGCAAGTCGGGGTCCTTCTGCCTGATCTTGCTTGGATTCCTTTAGCAGCTGCATCGGTTAGTGCTGTGGTCAGAGGGACTCTGGGCAGATCTGGGCAAAATACTTAGCTGATTTCATCAGGATTTGGGGAGGACTAATAAACTGCCACAGAGTGACCCCATTCCTCTTCCAGCTCTTTGAAGAACTGACCTTCGTGTTTTCTCTTTATCCTGGACTACTTCTGCACTGTTTGTTTTGGAAGTTGTTAAGTTAAATTAGCCATCCCTTTCCTTTCCTGGTTACTGTATGAGAATGCAGCTGTCAGTCCGTGAACTCTGCCATCATCTATTTTTAGATTCAGTGTGAATGAAGCTCTCTTCTCTAATTGCTTTCAGAGAGAAGGGGGAAGGAGAGAGAGAGAGAGGGGAGGCAGGTAGATTTTTGTAACCATCAAATCAGTTATTCTAAATGCTCTGTGCATTGATGGTGTCCTGGGGAGAAAGCAAAGAAGCTCACTGTGTGTTTCTCCCTTGGCTGTCAAGTATGTTTTCTCTCCGTATTTATGTTGATTTTGGTCAAATGGGAAAGAGCCAGTTGCCATATTTGCTTTCTGTGTTTTAACACTTGCCAGCTTGGATGGTTCTGATTTCTCTGCTTTGTTAGGCAAAGATTGGTTCATTGTTGAGTTTCAAATTACTTGGAAAACAGGGAGGGTCCTTCTGATGATAGTTTCTAGGAGAGTAAGTAATCTTAAGCATGCTGAGAACGTGGAAAGTGCAGTGGGCCTCAGTGATCTCTAGATCTCTCTACCCTACTGTCCCTGCCAAATTCCAGTCTGCCTTTCACACAGCTGCCAGGTCTCGCTGCTTAAACATCTCTCTAAACAAGATGCAACAGCGTTCAGAGCAAGCTTGTTCCCTTTGTCATCACACCCTTCCTGCTCTCCAGCCCTGCCTGTTCGCACATGATTTCTCCTGTTCTCCGCCATATTGAATTAGTTGATTTCTCCATTTCTCCGCTTTCAGGACACTTTTTTTTTTTTTAAAGATTTTATTTATTTATTTGACAGACAGAGATCATGCGTAGGCAGAGAGCAGGTGGTGGGGGGAGGCAGGCTCCCCACTGAGCAGAGAGCCCGATGTGGGGCTCGATCCCAGGACCCTGGCATCATGACCTGAGCCGAAGGCAGAGGCTTTAACCCACTGAGCCACCCAGGCGCCTCCAGGACACTTTTTATGCTTCTGTGACTTTTTATACATCTAGCTCCCTCTGCCTGCAGTTCTTTCTCTTTCTTACCTAATGAACTCTTACTCATCCTGTGAGTCACAGTTAAAACCTCATCTCTTATGGATGAGGCGATCCTAAAGATCATGTATTCTGTGCTGTGTCCTTTGACCGCCCCACCCCCACTGGCTGTCGCTCTTGACAGCTTTGTGCTGACTGTATACTTTACATGTACTCGAATGTAGTACTAACCACATGCGATTATACTTATTTGTGTTCTTGCCTGCCTTCCCTACTTTTCCATGAATAATTAAGGGCAAACTTTGCCTTGTATGTCTGTGTTATCCTCATGGTTGATGGAGACTAGGAGAGGCTTAAAAATATTAGGTGAAAGAAAGAAGGATCTGGACTGGTTGGGCCATAAACATCAGAGGTTTCAGAGGTATATTGATTTCATCTTGGCAACACCAGCTGTTCTGGGTCCTTAGTTCCTCATGGGCTTGCTTTCCAACCTGGCAAAGGAAGCTTGAGTAGATTACCGAAAACATGACATGTTATATTTCAATGAATGCTGTACAATTTTTCTTCTCTGGAATCTCTTGCAAGTAGTCTCATCTATTCTCTTACCCCTACAGACTTGGACAGGCATGATACATACCTCAGACGCCAACTCCTTTATTGCTTTGCTTAATCCTTAAACTGAGAGAATTCTTTGATTTTTAGCCCCTGAGATTACTTCTTGTTTCCTTTGCCCCGGTAAGCCCTCTCAAGCAGAATATTAGTGCAACCCCATATTAGAATATAGAGAGGGGGAAAGGAGACAGGACCTCTCTCAGGATCAAATCCCTTAAAATCTCCCCTTCCATCCAGTCCTGGGGAATAGGCACATTGTTCCCCGATGGGACCATTGGGCCAAATTTGAGGTATGTCGTCTTTCTGAGGGGTGTGTGTGTGCATGTGCACGCATGTATGTACATGTGTGGGGGTAGGGGAAAGGACAGCAGGCATCGGAGAAGGAATGAATGCCACCCAAGCAGAGCAAACTATAGAGCACGCATGAGGGGTATAGAAGGGATGGAGTAACAGAAGAAAATTGGGGTTGTAGAAGGATTTGGAGAAAGAAGGATGAAGTTAATTTGGCAGATGCTTCATGAATATCCATCTTATAAAGACACGGTGATAATAGTTGTGAGTGAGACTGAGATAGTCCCTGGCTTTCGAGAACCTCTCGGTCTAAGTGGGAGGTGGGTAGGGAGAGAAATAGTGAGGTTGTTGTACCATAGTAGGGTAAATGTTACAGAGCTGAATGCGCAGGGTACTGTGGGAGTGAGAGGAGGGGTACTTCATCAAGTTTTAGTGACTAAGGGAAGTCGGGAATGAATCTGTGGAATTCCAGAAGATGAACGGGAGTCTGGTATTAGTGGGGATACAGAGTACTGTCTATAGCTCAAAGGAAAAGGAAACTTTTGCTAATTCATCCTCTCAAAGAGGACACCTTTTTAAAATTTGGGGTGTTAGCAGAGACCTTGAGTGCAGCCACCATAGGTAACCTTGAGTAGCAGCCTTAAAATAGCAGTCAGCAGGGACACCTGGGTGGCTCACTTGGTTAAGCAGCTGCCTTCCGCTCAGGTCATGATCCCAGCATCCTGGGATCGAGTCCCACATCAGGCTCCTTGGCTTGGCAGGGAGCCTGCTTCTCCCTCTGCCTCTGCCTGCCACTCTGCCTGTGCTTGCTCTCACTCCAAATATTTAAAAAAAAAAAAAAAAAAAAAGCAGTCAGCATTTGCTGAGTATTTACTATATGGTGGGTCTGTGGTGAGCAGTTCCCACTTTATCTAATTTAATCCTCACAACCATAGGAGATGGACATTACCCTTACCCTCATCTAGGTAGAAAAGGCACAAAGTGGCCAAGGTAAGCTTCAGTTCCAGGCTGTTTCTCTCCACAGCCCAAGTTCTCACCCATATTCCAAGGCTGGAGGCAGAGTGCTGAGCTACACTCAAAGTGACCTACCACCTAGGTGGCAGGAATAGAGGGGAACTCCTAAGATATGAACCTGGGATGCCAACCAGGGACCAGATATTAGCCTGGTTGCTTGTTTGCTTGCTTGCTTTCCACGGGGGTGGGGGGGCATTTAAGGAGTCTCAACTTTTAAATATTTTAAGGAGGACCAGGTAAAGGCATTGAAAGTATTTTAGAAATCATCTCCCTGGCTGCAGTGTGAGGAACAGACAGGAGAGGGGCATTTGGTTGAGTTATTTAAAGCCTGAGATGATAGTGGCCTTGAGCAAGAGAGGGGACAACAGTGAGGGCAGAGGGGGGAATAAATCTATAAGACCTGATGAGCAGAGAGTTTGCCAGCTTAGGTGGTTTGGCTCTCTGAACCAGGGAGGTAGAGACGTCCAGTGGGGAGTGAGCATGCCGAGCTGAAACCCAGGAGGGAAATCGAAACTTCAGAAGGAGACTGGCATCCCGGCCACAGGTGAGACCTCTCAGGGCAAGCATGGCAAGTGAGAAGAGGCGGGAGCTACTCTACAACCTGGTAACCACCAGTGGCTGTCTTTTTTATATCCTATGGTACTTCAGAGCCATTTGTTTATAAAACAGTTGATGTCCCCAGCTACTTTTCCAATGTACAGCCTTTAAAAGTAATATAATAGGGTACCACAGGGATAAGTGGATATTTTCCAAGAAGGTGTCACTTTGCAAAGGGCCCGGTTTGAGGAACATTTCCCCCATTGCATATCTCAGACTGCTTACTACTTCAACTAGGAGATGGTGTTCCACAACACAGCAAGGGACTGTTTTGATGATGCTTAGAAAAATGTCTTCATACATGTGGAAAATAATTCTCCCAAATGCAAACTCTTGACATGATGAAGAAAAATGAGAGAGGTAATGTGAACTAAACTGTTAGGCTGCTTTGCGAAATAATTGTACTCATTCATTTTTATAACTGTGCACACCCAGGCCTGTGGGGCATCTTAAGAAAACAGCCAGGGCCAAATTTGTAATTAGCTGAGTCCATTTTTGCCAGGCCTAACCATGGATGTAGGACAGAGTTGGTTTTGTTATTTCCTTAATTGAAAGCATCAAGAAAATACAAGCCAGGTCAGAGAGTTTTTGATTGGGGTAGGAACGCTGGCATAAATAACCCCAGATTATATGTCTGCTGGAGGCTGGGAGGAGGCTCGTCTGTGCGGCCTCCTTCTGAGGTTACCCAAACAATATTTGGTGACTAGCAGCTCCCCTATGGAATGTGGGAATGCAAGTGAACGTTTTGAAATTTCTTTAATTTTTTTTTCCCCAGGGCAAGGGCCTAGGAAAACCAAGGTTTTTCAGGGAACCTGAAAGTTTCTGACCATAATTCTTTATTTCTTCGTAATGCAACTGCCCTCCCCTTTCTCCCCTTGGTTTCCAGTTTATCGGTCAACCCAACCACCCTGAACCTGGATGGAAGGTTATGTACCAAATGGTCCTGTCAACAGCCTTGGGAAGTAGGTCCTATTATTTCCATCTTGCCAACATGGAAGCTGAGACTTATTCAAGGTCACTCATTCAGAAAGTTGTAAGGGTAGCATTGCAAAACAGATCTCTTGGGGCTACAAACTGTCCTATCTTCGCTGGCAGATGCCCGTTTCAGAAAGTGAGTGAGAAGCATCCTGATCACTTCCTCAGTGACGCCTCATCTTTCATTGCTTCACCCCACCAGGGTCCATTCTTAACATGAAGCAGCTGCCCTCGATTTCTTGGGGTGCCGAGAGTCTTTCTGTTTGTCTCCCTAACCATTTCTGGCTTACTCAGAGTCCTCTCTGGCTTTCCACTTGTCTTTGGAAAACTGACTGGCAAATGCTTTTCTTATGCAGGGCAGGGCAGTTTAACTGAAAAGCTTCCATGATTCCAAAAGATAGGATTGGTCGCTGCTTTCCAATATGGAAAGGCATGGATCTTTCCACCTGTAGTGACACTCTGCAGTCGAAGTCTGCACGAAGAGAAGCCTGGAGTGCAGATTTCCTCATGTTGGAGCACAGCCTTTGTAACAGGAGGAAAATAAGTGCGAAGAACCACAGTGCCTTTCCATACCTCCTTTCCCAGTATTCTGAGTGAATTTTCCACCAAACTGAAATGTGTCTACAGAGCCATTTGAGAAATGTGAAGCTTAGACAGCCTGTACCATAGGAAAGCTGCTGGTTTGGGATAGGTGTAGAAAATTCATGTGTTCCAAATCCATAAATGCCCTATATTGATAACCTTAAGCACTTTACCTCATGGAACTGGTATAGCCGGTGTCCTTGTTTTATAGGGAGGGTTCTCCAGGTGCCAGAGGTGGCTTTGGCCTTCCTACCATTCTCCCAGGGAGTGCAAATAGGATTCTTCACTGTCATTATTTCTGGGGGCGTATGGGGGGGAGGGCAGTATTGCCCACACAGTATTCTGGGAGTCATAATGTTTTATGACCTGCAACATACTCATTAAACTGAACCTTATTTCCAAGTCCATTGGAGGCAGAAGGGAAAATGATTCAGGTGGCTAACTTCACAGCTTTGCTGGGTTCCTCTGCCCAACACTTTCCTGTTTCTGAGTTTTGTGTTCCAGGGTGGATAGGGGTTCCTAGTGGGAAGTTCCATGTTCCTGAAACCTGGTAATTATTTGGAATTAAAGGTAGGCATAAGACTTTTCACTTCCTAGTAAAATGATAAAAACAATAGCCAGTCCTTCATGCTTTCTGCAGCCTTCTAAGCAGTTTTTCATGAGGTCACTTAAGAGTCACAGAATCCTAGGAGGCAAGTTCTGTTCCAGCAGGGTAAGGAGCCTAAGCATCCATCCTGGTGAGGGGTTGGAGGAGAAGTGGAGTGCGATGATATCACAAAGTCCAGTGAGGGGAGGTGAGAGGGTCACTTGAAACTGTCCTTCTTCCTGAGGTGTCTGTTTTTTAAGTACACCATGAAAGACGGCAAAAAGACATAGGACTGCAGTTCATGAAGCTCTAGAAGCTCGATTCTGATGTTTCTAGAGGTGGGGCTTTCCGAGTCCTGACTTCTCTACCTTAGGAATGACTTCTCTACCTGCCCTAGACTGCACAGGAAGTAATGATGTGTGAGGATTAGGTGGAACATGGGATACAGTTCATGAACAATAATAGATAGCTTAGGAAGAACTTTACTTGGGGGTGAAATGGAAAGAAAAAAGAATGGTGATGTGGAGGCTCTATGAAAAGGGTCCCCTCCACAGGAGGACTCAGGTCATCTGATACTTTATTAGCTGAACTGCACAGAGACTTTGTTTCATTTTTGTTTTAGCTTAGCTTCTGTTTTTAGTGAATTAATTACTGACATTTAGAAATCGAGAGAGATTTCAAGCAGTCTGCATTTCTGCCTTCTATTGACAAGAGCAGAAGGTCTGGTGAGACCGACCTGTACCACCTCATGATGGCTGTGAGCTAGAGCTACAAGCTGCTGCCTCAACAGACAGAGCTTACTGCTCCATCCAGACCCAGCCTGTCCCTGATCACACACACAGGGGTGGACCCTGACATAAACCCAGCTGGCCCTAGGCTTCCAGCTCTGTCACGCCACATCACGCCATACCACGTCACGCTTCTCCAGTCAGTTTTCTGAAATGGTGCTGTGTAGCTCTTCACCTCAAAGCTCAGATGAGAGATTTCCAGATACACAGCAAGCCACATGCATGGCCTCAGAGGAGCGTTGCTTCTCTCTCTCGGGTAGGAAGTTGTGAAGGGTGCTGGGTTGGAATTGAGTGGCCGATTGCACACAATGTGCTTGATTCAACGTGGGGCTCGAGCCTGAGATCAAGAGTCACATGCTCTACCTTCCAAGCCAGCCAGGTGCCCCTGTGAATTTTCTTTTGAAAGTTTGCTGTTTTCTACCAACAAAGGAAGTAGCAGGGAGTGGGGTTCTGGGGTGATGCAGACCCAGATTTTAGTCCCAGGTCTGCCAGTTACTAACCTCTTTCCCACAGGATGGGTGTGAGGCCTGAAGGAGAAGGGGTCTACACAGAGCATACATATTCATCTTTTGGGATTAGTTTCATGGACTGTTTTCATCACAAGGTGGCCAGTCTTCTGTGAGATATGTAAAAAAGATGGTTGTCTTTTAAGGTGATTTCAAGATAGTTGTCTTCCTCCTGTTACCAACAACAATATGACCTCAGGCAAATTACTTAATATCTGAGAACCTCAGCTCGCTCCCTAATCAAAAGGAAATATCCGTGCCCACTTCATAGAGTTTGTTGGGAACATTAAGTGAGGTAATTTAAATAAAAGCACGGAAGTCATACGGGCTAAATACAGAGTAATCATACATGAAAGCAGTGTTTAAGATTTGTTTGCTTTTAGTGGCATATTTTACAACAGTTTTTCCTTTAGGGATTCCCAACAGATGGGAATAACTCTTAAAACTGGGAGCAGGCCAGGAAGTAAGTCTTCCTGACCTTCCCTGTCTGTGAGGCACCTGTTCTGAATGAGGCTCATCCCTAATGTTTGTGGGGCCCAGGGCAAGGGTGCCTGTGAAAGCATAGCTGTTGTATGTCTAAATACTTAAAAGTGATAAATCGGGCCAACAAAAACATTAAGCCAAGTTCTATTATCTGAACATAACAACTTTACCTTCATAATGAACTGGAAAGCCAGGTTTGAATTTAGGATTCTTGGACTCCTTGGAATTCTGAGCCAAGATGGGACTGGCCAAGGAGTGTGGGCCCCTTTTCTCTCTACCCCTGGCTCCATCCCCTACAAAAAGGAGCTTTGAGTGCTATGTGTGTGGACACCCAAACCTCCTTGCTCAGTTGCTGACTGTATCCCACTAACAGTGGCCTTTGACCACTTCTGAGCCCACGGGTGTGTAAATGGTTGTGTAGTTTACCTTGGGAGGCCAGATCTGGGGAAGACCCTCGGCCCTTCAAGGCCATGGAAAATAGGCTGAGGGCTGTTTGGGTAGGGTATTCTGGGATCAGTCCTGAGTTCTTGGAGCATATTCTTAGAGTAGGAGTAAGGGATTAGGCTCTGGGTGGACATGTCCCTTTCACTTGAGGGTTTCTTTTCCTGCAAGGAAGGTAGCTGTAAGAGGGTCAGAGAGCAGAGCCCTTTAAAATGTGGATCCCAGATGAAGGGCCCTTTCTGTCCATGTCCAAGGCCAGTGCTGCTCTGAATTCTGGGGCTCCAAGGACTGATAACTTCTTTTACAGCTTTTCAGATTTGTACTCTTGAGGCCTGTGGTTCTGGAAGAGTTCTTTCAACATAGCCGAAAGTCCCAATATCTCATGCCATTGTTAGAAATGAAAACGATATAGCTTGGTGCCTGATACTAGAACTCTGGCTGGTTCATTCTGTTGACCGCTGAGGCCATCAAGTGGGGAGCAGCTGTAGGCAGCCTAGGCACCACCTAAGTGGACGTACAAACTCAAAGCAAGGCTTCTGTCAAGCTGAGTGTCCCGCCATTTCTTATGTGTAGACTCGTATTTTCCCTGTTTTCCATGCTGAGTCTCTGGACTGCCTGGTGTACTCAAGTCCAGAGTCTCCCCTCAAACTGTGTGGAAGTGGGAAAAGGTAGACAATACCAGGATCCAATGACTTTGTGTACACACTTCGACCCAGTTACCCTGTCACCATCACCACGCCTCACTGGTGTTTTCTGTCTTCTGCAACATGGGTGGTTTCAGATTTTGAGTGCCTTGGATGTCTATTGGACAGAATGGTTCACCTTTCCAGAATATCCCTTCTGTAGTAGTTTAGGCTGTGCCCCTTTCTGTGGCTGTCAGGAAGACCTACTTCATCCATTTTTCATTTTTAAAAAGATGGTTGCATTCTCTGGTCTCCTCATGCTGTTACCATTTTTTTTTTCCCCTTGTGATTTAATATCCTTTGTTTTCCTTTACTGTTTTTTTCTGTGGTATGTCAGGAGGGAGAGGAGGAAAATAGGAATGGCCAATGCAGTGTGTGTGAGGATTTAAATAGTACCAATAAAGTAGCAGGGCACTGATGTTCATTGACGGTTTCATCTCAATCCAGGTGGCCTCAAGTGCCTCCTTTCTTGTATTCTTTCTTTCTCTTTCAGGATTTCAGACAACTTGGGGTTCACATTGTCAAACTGGCTTCAAGTCACACTGGGCCAGTGGTTAGAAAGTCCTATTTTTCCAGACAGCGGCTACTAACTTTTTCCCGTGTAATGTGTTAGATGCTCGGATTCCAGAGCTTAGAATCAAGCCCCATCTCCTAACCTCAGTGAGAGCTAGCTCTCCAGGCATTTTGGAAATGTGATCTGTGCTTCTTTTGCCCCATTAAGAGTCTTCTGTTGTTGAACTTGCTCAGCACAGTATAAAACAGATAAAATGGACAGATGTGATTTTCATTAATCTAATCCCTTAGTGAGTTCCGTGGTGAGTTAAACCCACTTATGGTCCTTACTGATATGGAAGTACATGTGAATATTCAGTTGCATGGGTATGTGCTAATTATTAGATTCTTATCTGTGTGTAAGTCTTTAACTTTGGGAAAGCCCTTCATCTTATACATTAACTTTCCCCACAATTTGCAGAGGGGTCTTGAGTTTTTGAGCAGTAACAGGTCCCATATTCGAGTGCTTCCTGGGGAGAAATTTTAAGAAGGATGTCTTGAGAATAGAGTATGTTCAGAAGACAGGTACTTAAATCATGTCTCTGAGGGGTGATTGGAAAATTGTTATCAGAAAGGAAACAAGACTCAAGCAGATAAAGTATGGGTTTCAAGTACATAAGGCACATTTGTGGAAAAAGGATCTCACATTCCGTGAACTCTTATGGGCAGACCTAGGAGCAGTGTTGCAAGTCTCAGGAAGATAAGTGCTGATCATGAGTCACAGTCTGACCATCTGAGCTGCTACAGAGACAGTGAGACCCCATCTCTGGAGGTGTTTAAATGGAAGCTCTTGGACTCCTTGGCAGAGTGCTAATGGAAGGGACCAAGCATCCAGCTTCAGCATTTATCCAGTGACTTTGAAGTTCTCGGATTTGGAGACTTGGATTTGGAGTCTTGGATTTGGAGTTTGTGAGGAACTAATATGTTCTTTTGTCTTGTTGGTTTCCATGGAAGAGCCTATGAGAATTTTTGAGCTCTTCCCAAAATACCTTCCCAGATGCCGTTTCAGAATTGTGCATCCTTTCTCTTGCAGGAGAAAATGCAGAAGTCTCCATGGATGTTTCCCTGGCTTACCGCGATGATATGTTTGCTGAATGGACTGAAATGGCCCATGAGCGAGTGCCCCGGAAACTGAAATGTACCTTCACATCCCCCAAGGTAGGATGCTTTGATGTCTAAGTTGATAGGGTTTTTATTTGGGTTCCAGGTACATGAGAAGATTTATTTTACAGTTCATAGATACAGTCCTTACTCTTAGTATGCATGACCCACAAAGGTTAGTCATCATCCTTTGTCTTAATAGAGGAAAGGGCAAAGCAGAGATTTTAGGTCCTTGCCCAGGAAGGAAGAATATCTGTTTGAAGTGATATAGTTGTTTCTCTGAAATTCCTCCATAAAAATAAACTCTTGGTTCTCTGCTTAAGGGCTGAGAGTGTCTGAACAACGTTGCTAAGTTATTTTAAGGTGTGAGAATCTGTTCATATTGGATCAATGCTTGTATATTCTCCTCTGTTTCTTAGGCATCTCGTTGTTGCCAGTTAATGTGCAGGTGCAAAGACTAAAAATCCCCGTGAACACCACACACAAAAAGAGGCCCTAAGGGAGGAAATCTAATTTCATTTGAGACCTGGGTCTTCCAACCCATTTTTAAGGCTCTCCTTTCTCTGGTTCTTTTAGAAGGATTCGTTCAACCATCCATGAGAGGGAGGTTGCTCTCCTGCATTGAAAATAGGGAGACATTTTCTTTTTGGCAAAGGTCTTTAGTTTTATGATTTCTCATTAGTGAAAATGCAGAGGTGGACTCAGTGGCCCTCAGAGGATAGTAAGGTTCGATGGTATAAGGACCAGGTCACAATGAGCCAGGGGCCCTTTTCGGGGGCAAGTAGCATCCTCACACACACGCCTTCCCTAGATTCTGACTCCCGTTCCTGTGAAAATATCTGTGAAGATGAAATGGAGCCATAGTTACTGTTACACTTGGCTACCCACAACCCTCAAGGGTGTTGACATGAAGCACCCTGAGCAAGGTGATCACTGATGTCCCTTCAGGTACAGAAATGGTCTCATTTTTTGCACGTGAAGTACACTGAAGCACATTCTTGATTATGTCATTTGTCCCTTGGTATTGTCAAGTCAGTTCCTTTTAAAGGATTTGGACAGCTTTGTAGTACCTGCTCCATTGATCAGGTCAGTTCCTCTTCTCTCCTGGCCTCACTTTTGCATCTCACTGCAAAGTCAGGATTCCCTGTGGGATGGGAGGAGTGGCATGTTGAAGCTGCGGAGTACCGTGCCCTAGTTGTCCATCCTACCCCGAAGAGGAGTAAGGTGGGAAGGGGCAGGTTCACAGTGTTAACATTAAGTAAAAGTATGGATTTGGACCAAAACACACTTAGCTCCAATTTTGGGCTGTATCACTGATTGTATGCGTGGCCTTTGGTAAATGTAGTTAATCTGTCCCAGCTTCATTTGCATATCTGCAAAATGGAATAATAATACCTGCCTTGGGATTCTGCATAAGGATTAGGTGAGATAATAAACATCCGCAGGGTGACCTTATCATTTAATACCCACTCTGGGTTGTGTTTGAGAATGAAAGGGGATGTTAACCAGGTGGGCCACGGGGACTCTTGTGGGCAAGCCATGCACCCTATACATAGGACCTGCTGGGTCACCTGCTATTTACTAACTGTCCCTTCCCCAGGTTTCCTAGTGGTCTGAGGACCAACAGCGCCAGCATCACCTGGGAGCTTGTAGAAATTGCATACTCCCCAGGTCAACCCCCAAACCTTCTGAATCAAAATCTCAAGGCATAGGACCAAGGAATCTGTGGTTTTGTTTGTTTGTTTGTTTTTTGAAGATTATACTTATTTATTTGACAGACAGAGATCACAAGTAGGCAGAGAGGCAGGCAGAGAGAGAGGAGAAAGCAGGCTCCCTGCTGAGCAGAGAGCCCGATGCGGAGCTTGATCCCAGGGCCCTGGGATCATGACCCGAGCCGAAGGCAGAGGCTTTAACCCACTGAGCCACCCAGGCACCCAGGAATCTGTTTTAATAGGATTTCAACTCCTTAAGTTCAATAAAATTTGAAGTTTATTTATTTATTTTAGAGAGAGTGAGTGTGCACATGCATATGCACTTGAGCCGGGGGAGGGACAGAGGGAGAGAGACTCTCCTCCAACAGACTCCCCAGTGAGCATGGAGCCCAATGCAGGCTCCATCTCCCAGCCCAGAGATCATGACCTGACCTGAAATCAAGAGTTGGGTGCTCAACTGACTGAGCCATCCATGCGCCCATGTTTGATAAAATTTAACAATCATTGCCTTAGATCCTCTGCTGGCTGTCAATTATAGCACACACCCCCTGCCAAAAGCTATCTGGAATTGTTTGGGATAGGCGCTTGGGGGTAATCTGCAGGAAAAAATGAATGGTAGAGAGAAACTGAAGGTAGCAGGAGAGGAACAGCTGACGTTTTCAGATCTTTGCATGCAACGGGGGAAATTAATTAAAACCTTTCTGTCACTGCAAGTTGAATGCATCTTTCAGAGGTGAGACTGGTTGGATATCTAAGTTAAAGGATATAAAGCCTTGGGATATGGAATTTCATCTTCGGAAAAGGGAAAAGTCCTATCTCACCTTCCTTAGACACCGGAGGGCGTTGAGAAACAGAGTGAGGGGGAGGTCATTAAGAAGCCTGCAACTGCTTCTTAATGATGGCTGCTTAATTATCTTTAGGATGTGTTGATCCCTTTCAAGAAAGATATTAAACCTTGAAAAGTGTGAAGGAGATGAATCATCAAATCTCTGCTTTTTGATTGCAGTGAAATTTAGTCTTGAGTCTGAAGATTAAATGAGAAATTGCTTTAAAGCTTTTTAGTCCCTGGTGGATTGTGAAGTCGAAAGAAAAAAAAAAAAGTCAAGTTGCCACCTGCTGTAATTTGTCCTAATTAGCCAGTCTCATGCTGGAGTTGGGGGAGTGCTGAGGGGGATGGGGGAAAGGAAGGAGGGGGGGAATGTCTTTCTTCCTAAATGCCCTAAGTGCTGGCAGAACCTCGGTGCATAAGGAAGAGCCCCCAACAGGGTACAGTGAATTTGTCTCCAAGACAGGTAGGCCAGGCCATGATCCCAGAATCTGATATGTCTGATTTGTTCAACTTCAGTAAATTTGTCTCATGGAGTAGTAGTGTAACCCTCTCTGTAAGGACAGGGAAGTAGAGGACACCCAGAGAACCAGGATGGGGGAATTAGAAGGAACCCCAGAGATCTTGTTTTACTTAGGAAGAAGGTGAGGCTGAATGAGGTGAATGACATTCCCCCCAGCAGGGGGCCAGACCTGGGCTAGAATCGAAGTCTCTGAGCATGGAGTACGGTGCCTTCCTTACCACAGCACCGTGCCTGCCATTAGGCATGTCTGAGACAGCAGACATGCTTCTCCCTGCTGTACTCAAGGGTCCTCTTCCCCCTCAGAGTCAGAGACCCATGTCTCCAAGCCACTACTGCTACTACGGTGGGACCTTGGGTGAGAAACACTGTCAAGTCAGTGGCATTAGACTGAGTAAGTTTTGTTCCCTTCCCTCTCAGAAATCTCAGTTTGTAGAAATAAAACAAGACCCTCAATGGAAACATATCAGAAAGTCTTTCATACTGTTACCATAGAGGGTAATCAACTTTCTCAATGCAGCTTAACCTGAAGCCAAATAAGAGCCTCTAATGTGTTGTCAATAGTTCTTGGAGAGCCACAGTACTCATCCTGATCTGTAACTGTAAATGAAAGGAGCAGAGGAAAGAGAAAGAATCTACAGAGGAAGAATCGTCTAGTCCACAGCTGAAGTTTGGGAAAGAAACAGGAAGCTTTCGGGGTGCCTGGGTGGCTCAGTGGGTTAAGCCTCTGCTTTTGGCTCGGGTCATGATCTTGGGGTTCTGGAATCAAGCACCACATCGAGCTGTCTGCTCAGCGGGGCGCCTGCTTCCCCCTTTCTCTGCCTGCCTCTCTGCCTACTTGTGATCTCTGTCTGTAAAACAAACAAAAATTTTTTAAAAATCTTAAAAAAAATAAAAAATAAAAAAATTTAAAAAAAAAGAAGCAGGAAGCTTTCTACAGAAGAATTTTTAAAATCTCATAAGCCAAATGTAGTCTACTAGTAGTTCTGAAAGAGCCCCTCAAATCTTAGATGATGAAAAACTATAATGATTGATTAGTAATGTCTGCTATGATTGAGGAAGGGAAGAATGGAAGCCCAAAATCTAGATGTTAGCCTCCTCTACCTCTACTTTGTCTTTGCCTCTATACAAAATTCTGTTTATTGCACTCTGAGTTCTGACTGTCCAATAAAGAATCCCCAAGATCACAAAAGGGTCAGAGACCGTTCGTACACAAGTGAGGACTCCTTGTTATCTTCCTTCTTATTTCTTCACTGGAATCTTTATTCTGAAAATATAAAAAAAAAAATTTATGTTGTTCCTGAGAACATAAGCTTAGGAACAGCAAATTAGGTCTTTCACTTCTCTGGATCAAGAGGTGCACACCCAGCAAATATTGAAGCTGACGTGTAAACCCTACATTGATGGCAGGCACTCATCTCTTTTATCAGGAAAAAGTCCCAGGCTGCTGAAGCTCAATGCCTGTATGTGCCCATATTTACTCCCCTACTCTGACCCCTTGCCAGAGACATGTAGCCAGGAGTCCTGGTGAGGCAGAGCAGAATTTAGTTTTCAAAAGCAACCTGTACCCCTACTCTTTAAACTCCTACAACCATGCTCTGGGTGGTAGCTTTTCAATCCTTGGCAGGAAGTACAAGAGGTGTTCTAGAAACTGGGCTAAATTTGGTTTAATTAAAATTTCTGCTCCCTTCTGCCATTTTACCTCTTGGGCACTTAGGTAGAAAATCCCAAGTGGGCATCTCTAATAAATTAATTTCATTATTACCTTTTACCCCTTCTGTCTTCCCCAAATTCTGAGTGCTCCTTGGCTTCTTTTTCTATCAAATCAATAAAAAGAAGATACTTTCTACCTTTTTGTAGCTTCTCCTTTAGGCCAAAACCATGAAAATAATTAGCCATTATCTAAGAGTGTGATGAACGTCAGCAAGGGCTTTCTTCTGAACGTTTCAGAAGTTGACCGGTCCATACAGCCTTTGAGGGCTCCAGGCATGTGCTGCAAATAAAAAGCCCTTGCAGTCCTGGGAGGACGCCTTAGTCTGATGTGAGACTTAATGAGGACTGAAGAACTGAGAAGGTGTTAAGAGATAGCCAGGGTTTCTCTTTTTTATCTGAAATTTCTGGTTCTAGGCGCACCTGGGTGACTCAGTTGGTTAAACATCTGCCTTTGGGTCAGGTCAGGATCCCAGGGTGCTGGGATCGAGCCCCCGGATCAGACTCCCTGCTCCCTGGGGAGCTTCTCCCTCCACCCCCCCGCCTGCGGCTCCCCCTGCTTGTGCTCTCTGTGTGTCAAATAAATAAATAAAATCTTAAAAAAATAAAATTTCTGGCTCTGCCTCAAATGTGTTTGGGGTTTTTTTGGGTGGGGCGGTGAGGGGAAGCCGGTGGACACCATGCCTCCATTGTGCCCTATAATCTGTAGCTCTAAGGTATCCGTTTTAGCATTAGTGGTATGAGCCAAAGGTAAGACAATTCAGACATAGTCTATTGGAAATAGCGATTCTGTCACAAACTCTCTGTTCTTCTCCCAGACCCCAGAGTATGAGGGCCGTTACTATGAATGTGATGTCCTTCCTTTCATGGAAATCGGGTCTGTAGCTCATAAGTACTACCTTCTGAACATCCGGCTGCCTGTGAATGAGAAGAAGAAAATCAACGTCGGGATTGGGGAAATAAAGGATATTCAGTTGGTGGTGAGTGAACCTAATGGATCCTGGCAGCATGGAACATTAGAAGACTGGCTCAGAACATTGGTCTGTGGGCATGTGTATTGGAAGGAAGCTCCATCTCACTCTTGGCGTCTCCGTGTGTCATTTGCTTCACCTGAGAAATGGAAAACATACCTATGATGGCTGACAGCTTAAATGGAAAGTAATGCAATTATTATGCCCATTTAAGGTTTTTTTAATAATGGTCATGATGGCATAATAACACCAAGATAGAAGTAATTTTTTTTATATGTCTTTCAAGCACAAATGTTAAAGAGAACAGTGGTGTTTTAGGTTCTTTCCACTTGATTTAACAGGCAAAAAGATAGAATATGGAGCAAGAGGATTTTTGGTTTTTTTTTTTTGATCTCAAGAAAGTCACATATAAAATACATATTTATTGTAGAAAATTAGGAAGCACATGCAAACATATAGAACATAAAAATGACCTGTAATATCTAGAGAAATAGTCATTGTTGAGGTTTTGATATATTTCCTTATTGTTTTTTCCATATAGACAGATACATATATCCTTACCAGAAAAAAGATCCTTACTCAACTGCCTTCTTTATTCCTTGTTTTTCTTTTCATTTAATTGTATATTGCGAGTTTAATATAAATATACTTTGCAATGCTGCTTAGCATTCCACTATATTTACCTTAACACATTTTACCAATACCAACATTTTGAGCATCTTAAAATATCTCAATTTTTCAATAAAAATCCTTAGAGAAGAATCTTTGATCATGTTCTTAATGATTCCTGTTGTATAGAGTCCATTTTTTTGCCTTTTATTTAGATTTCTACAGTGCCTGAGGAGGGGCTAGGGAGGACGTGAAGAGAGTATATGCTATGACTGCTAAACTCTTGATCTTGAAAGTTCGGCAGAAAAGATCTGCTTTCGCCTCTCCCCAAAATGCATTTGCTGATAGAAAATTACAATAAGATATATTCACCTTCAAAATTATGATTGGTCTCTATCTAGGGAATCCATCAAAATGGAGGCTTCACCAAGGTGTGGTTTGCCATGAAGACCTTCCTTACGCCCAGCATCTTCATCATTATGGTGTGGTATTGGAGGAGGATCACTATGATGTCCCGACCCCCAGTGCTTCTAGAAAAGTAAGAGCTGATTTCAGAGCACTCTTAAGGAACACTGGCATCCCTGATCCTGCCTATCATGGTCCTGGTTTTGCCGGGGTCTAGTTCAAGTGGTCAGTGTGTTACTTGGGCTGATGATTAGACTGTGAATCATCCTGGATTCCCCCCCTTCAGCTTTCACATGCAAATTGTTACTCAATCCTAGGGATTAACCACTCTCACATTTTTGGCTCACTCTTCTGTCTTTGCTCTTCATTCCCATGGTCTGGGGCAAATCCTTTCTGTCACAGTGAACAAACTGTCTTGCTCCTAAGCCAACCCTCTCAGCTCCAGAAGGACAACACTCGTAGATACATGCCCTTTCTTTCCCACATTAGTGATTTTTCCTTTCTGCTGGATTTTTCTCATTAATATACAAACACACTATACGTGGTCTTAATCATCTATACCTGATGATTCTTAATTCATAGCCTCAACCTCAGCCTCTCCCAACCCTGAACCCAAGAATTCCAGCTGTTTGTTTGACATCTTCACTTGCACAAAAATGTAACGCATACAAAGGACAGCATTTTATTTCTTCCCTCTTCAGACTTTTTCCTCTCCCCAGCACCCAGCATCCCCATCATAGGAAATAGCTGCTCAGGTTAGAGAGTAGAAAGTAGGAGTCATCCTTTACTTCTCTCTTTTCTTCAGACTCCTCATCCAACCCACTAGGAAATCTTGCCATATCCATCACTACCCCACTAATCTAACTCCCTATCATTTTTCATTTCTTCCTGGAGAATTGCAAATAGCCTGTCAACTTCTTGAGAAGTTGAGCCTCTCAACTTCTTGCTTCCACTGTTTTCCTTCCTACAGTCTATTATCACAGCAGCCAGTGTTCCCGTTCAAGTGTAAATCAGATCTTGTCACTCTTCTGCTCCAAGCGCTCTCCATCGGCTTTTCATTTCCTTTGCCCTGGCCTATAAAGCCCTTGATGATCTGGTCCCTTGTCCCTTCTGATTTCATCTCCTATCCTCTCTACCACTTGATGATGCTCAAAAGTGCCTGGTATGCTCCCACCTCAGGGCCTTTGCACTTGCTGTTCTCTTCATCTGAAATGCTCTTTCCTAGATATCTCTGTGGCTCAATTCCTCATTTCCTTCAGGCCTAGCCATAATGTCTCTTATCTTAGAACCTTCTTCCTCTCCCTTATATAAAATAATACCCCTTCTCTCTCCATTCTCTTACCTTGCTTTATTTTTCTTCATTATATTCTCTGTTTATTTGTTGGCTTTCCTCCCATACCCCCCCTTCCCCCGTTCTGAATGCAAGCATCATTACAGCAGGATCCTTGCCTACTTTTTTTACTGCTATATCCCCAGCATCTAGAATAGTGACTGGCACATAGTAGGAGCCCAATAATTTGTTGAATGAATGAATTTGTTGAATGAATGAATGATGTCACTCCACTGTTTAAACTTCTTATTGGATCCTCAGTCCTTTCAAGATAAGTTCTCTAATGGGGTAGGTGAGTTTCTTTATGAGTTCAGCCTTTTTTACTTCTCTGATGTCATGGCCTGTCATTTCCTCATGTCCTGTCATTTCCTCCATGTGCAGATCCCCAAATGATTCAGGCTTTTCCCTCTGCTTGCAGTACCCTCGACCTCCCCAATCATGACTCATAAGTCCTCTCAATTTCTGTCTCTGTCAAGGTTAGAAGTCCCTAGGGCAGCCTGTGCACACTTCTGTCACATCTCTTGACACACTACATTTGGCTTAGCCACTAATCTGTCTCCATGAGTAGAAGAGTACTACCTCACTTAGTTATCTATGGTCCTAACAAAATGCCTAGCGTGTGATCCTTGCTTAATTAACACTTATATTTCATAGGTATGACAAAGTATGACTAAGTCAGTGAAAAAATTAATGATATTTGATAGAGCAGTGACAATAGGGCAGTAGGGAAAAAGCAAAATGAAAAGTAAACAAGCAGCTTAAAAGGAGTTGTATTTCTTGTTGTTTTGAGTAATTTCTTATGGAAACAAGCATGCTTATCCAAGTCCTAGTTGCTGTGGAGGATATCATCATCACAATAATAAGTATGAGTGTTTTTAATGATCAGGTTAATGATTACCTGAATAGGTAGAAGAGGATAATTATGTTCAGAATAGTCTTCTGTTTAAGAAGGCAAAGGAGAGGAAAACATTGTAGGAAGCTCTTAATCTGATGTACCAAAATAAAGTACAGGGTACTACGGAGGTTAGCTTCAATTCTGTAGAAAAGCTAACATAGCCTTTCTTCATGATGCGGTGGGGCCAACAACAAGATAAGGCATTTTGCATTGGGTGTAGGAACTCATTATGAGAGCTAAGAAACTAATCATACAGCTTCAGTCTCAGTAGGTAGCATCTCAATTCCCCCAAACTAGGTTGGGGTTTTGGTTTTGGTTTTGGTTTCATTTGGTTTGGTTTTTGAAAATCTGTCTCCTAGGTGAATAAAGTGGTTTTCCTGCTGTTTTCTCATGATCAGAGTCATCTTTGCCCTTGGGATTTCCATGACTTTTATCAATATCCCAGTGGAATGGTTTTCCATTGGGTTTGACTGGACCTGGATGCTGCTGTTCGGCGACATCCGACAGGGTATCTTCTACGCGATGCTGCTGTCCTTCTGGATCATCTTCTGTGGCGAGCACATGATGGTAAGAGCTCCTGAGTGGGGAGAGACCGGGGCTGAGACAAGGTAAATCAGTGGTTGCAGGACTGAGCTCCAGAGTCAAAATGCCGGTTCAAATTCTGACTCCACCACTGATTACCTAGCCAAGTGGACTCTGGCAAGTGACTTTCTGACCCAGAATCTCCAGTTTCTCATCTGTAAAGTGGATTTTAAAGGCCCAGTTTATAGGGGTTTTGGAAGATTTAAGCAAAATAATGTGAGTATTTCACAGGAAGTAAACACAGCAATGTCAGTGACTATTACTGTTTCTTCTGCTTTGGCTTCAGCTCTGCTTGTCCCCAGGACCAAGGTAACCCCCAGAGAATGTGGGTCTGGCTTTTTCCAGGGGGCAGTTTGTCCAGGTGGCCTAGTAACCCCTGTTACTCTGAAACACTGACCTCCTTGATCTCAGTTTGCCCAGACAGAGATATCTAAGGTAGTATGGATACCAATAAGAATGGTGGGGTCCTAACATCATGGCTCAGGTGATATGCCAGCTGGAGCTTGGTCCCGTTGGGCAGTCAGCTTCATAGTAGTGGACTGCTTTTAAACTCTCCTAGAGTTTGATCATTGCTTCTGAAAACTTGGAACGCTTCTAGGAGAGCAGTAAGAGGAGAGAGAGTTGTTTGCGATGGCTGGGGTACCTGGGGTAGGCGGGAGGGGTCCTCCAGTGGTGATGCACTGAGAATGAGCCCTTGGTAGCAGGGCTAGGAGTACAGGGGACTTGGGTCCAGCAGTGGCACAGCCAGCCACAGGGGATTTGTGTGGACTGTCGCACCTGGTCTCTAGCCTGGGTGCTAAGATTTGTCTTCTGCCTTTCCCCATGTTTTCACTCTATATTCCTTCATTTTCTGTCTCTTAGCATCTTTGTGTGTCTACCAAGAGGAACCACTCTTGCTTTTAATGGAGATAGGGAGAACATATGTCTATTTTCCCAACCATGAGAGAGATTGATCCATCTCTTGACGTATTTTAATGCCTTGTAGTCTTTACCTTGTCCTCTGGAGATCTACCCGCCTGAACAAACACAAGTGATAAGACATAATTTAATTTGGAATGAGTTATTTTGCAGAGCAGAGAACTTCCACTGCTGAGGGTACAAGGCCTTTTCTTTTGTGCTCCCATAGCATCCTGTTCCAGTGGCTGTGAGAGCCCCTATGGATGGGCTGATAAAAAATGAGGTCCTCTGGAACCGAGATTTTGGTCTTACTCATATGCCTTGAGTCTAGCATGATGCGTGGTATACATCCGGTGGTCAGCAAGGACTGTTGCAATGACTGACTTATCTCCAGGATTGCTTTGGTCTCCCCAGTTTCATTCTTCATTTTGGTTTCCTGCAGGACCAGCACGAGCGGAATCACATAGCTGGATACTGGAAGCAGGTCGGACCAATTGCTGTTGGCTCTTTCTGCCTCTTCATATTCGACATGTGTGAGAGGTGAGCAGGTGGCTGTGGGATCCTGGGCTGAGAGGTGCATCCCTGTGTCCACCCGAGCTCCTCGGGAGGAAAGGTCAAAAAACGGAAGGGTGGCCGGGAGCTTGTGGGACAGAAGCATTGGACATGGTCACATCCTCGGATAAGGATTGGGCTGAAATATTTGTGCTGGTCCTTTCCTTCAAACTGTTTCTCTTTAAGTCTGTGAGCTTTTCTTAATCTCCACACACTCCCCGCCTTCTGGCTGAGAAGTAGAGGATGTGTGAAAAGGAAAATCCCCCTTTGCCTCTGTATTAATTGTCTTTCCATCTCGTTTTTCTTTGCAGAGGGGTACAGCTCACAAATCCCTTCTACAGTATCTGGACTACAGATGTTGGAACTGAGCTGGCCGTATCCTTCCTTGATGGCTTCAGGGTTTCATTTCTTCCCATAGCTGCCTGGTGTCCCCCCCCCCCCCCGCCCCGGATCATGGTCTAAGTCCTGCTGATGTTCTCCATGTGTGCCAGCCAGAGCTTTGATCCTCAGACCAATGAGAATGGCACAATTAAGGCAAATAAGAGGAATTAATGCTTGCTTTTAAGCCCGGTAAGAGCTGGCAGAAAGAGGAAGGTACAGCGTATCCCCAGGGCTAGGGATCACAGTTGCTTGTCTTACCACAGCCTGTCCAGATGATCTCTTAGACACTTGTTTACCGCAGACTCAAGCATGACTGGCGTGAACCACAGAGGGTCATCTCTGAGCTGCTGGGGAGAGTCTATCTCTGAGGTCCTTCCGTGTGTGAGACTTCTTATGGTGACTTTGGTGTGCGGGCATACCACGCTGTGGCTGTTCATTTCTGAGACTGTTGTAGAGATGAGACTAAGGTGATTCGTTCCAGAGCAGCAGCCAAGGTTTTTGGCTGGTTGGTGTACATTCGGTCTGAGTTATCTTCATGAAGCAGAAGCCACAGTCTTCACTTCTCCCCTTTAGGGTGCTAGATGTAAATATTTTATCTTCCTGAATAATATGTTAAGTCCTGTGGGAGAAAAAGACTCTCCGTAGTGGGGAGAGAGGCTGGAGTTGTCTTCTTTCTTGATGGATGCTATCGGGTCATGTGCTGGTAAATGCGCTTTGTCCGGCCATGATGTTTACGTGGGCTTCTTAGTATCACAAGACCTTTGTGAGCCAGTTTGATTCTGTAGTATCGTTACCTTGAAGATGAGAGAGTTGAGCTCTCCCCAGCGCCCATCCTTCCTCCCAAAAATGTGAGCTGCACAGCGCAGGGAGTACTTACAGTGTTAAGTCTGCTTCAGTCATTTCATTGTACACATACGTTGGAGGTCCAGGGAGGCCAATAAAATCTCAGGGCCTGTAGCAAAAACTATATTCCCTTTATTCCAGGGTGCTTTCGGCTTTAGGAAGGAAGGAGAAACTGCATTTAATATGTTATTGAATGAAATATACACGCCGAGTTCACAGTTGTTAAAGCATCTTAAAATACGCAACTTGGGGTGGAGTTGTAGCAGAAGGGACTTAGATTCAGGTCACCTGCCTCCCAAGCCAGCTCAGCATTCTCCAAACCTTGGTGATTTCTCCAGTTGGGCTTTCAAGATAGGTCTCAGAGTTGCCCGGATCAGTTTCAAAGTATATGCTGCTTCTACCCTCATTTCCCACCTTGGCCATCTGTCCTTCTGTTCTCTGTTCCATTTGACAAGATTTTTCTTGTGGTGACAGAAAATTGCAGGCAGAACTTCATCCCTGGTTTTACCGGAAGGCCTTCCATCCCATACCCAGCCTCCCTTGAGCTGCTGCTCCCAACCCCCACATCATCAACCCCCTGACCGGGTGTCTCGGGCTCCTTCTAAAAATCCAAGCACTAGCCCACTGGTTCTCAAACATGGTTTCCTTGCTCTTGGAAAATCGGATTCCATAGACCCGCCATGGAACCTGGGCTGTATTATAAATTCTGGTGATTTTAATGCAGCGTTCTACCTGACCAGTCACTTGCAACCAACACCTGTTATTTGAGTGCTTTTCGAATGTCTCCTGGTACCAGTCTCTTGAGAATCTTGTTAAGAGGCGGCATCTGATCCAGTAGGTCTCTGGTGGGCCCTGGAGTCTGCATTTCTAATAAGCAAGGCACCATTCCTCTTCTCACTCACCTCAGAAAGCAGCTTGGAACATTCTGCTCTTTTGTACTTTTGTGTCCAAAAATCGCTATTGCTGGCATTAGAATGTCAGGTTTTACTATTTTATCCCCCTGTTTGGAGACCGTGGGTGTCGTTGCCAGCAGAACTGAGGGGAGGTGTTTGTGTCATCAGCAAGCCTGCCCTTTCCTTTACTGGAAACCATCAGATGGCCTTCATCATTGTGGCTGGTATCTGCCTCTGCCTCTACTTCCTGTTTCTGTGCTTCATGGTGTTTCAGGTGTTTCAGAACATCAGCGGGAAGCAGTCCAGCCTGCCGGCCATGAGCAAAGTCCGGCGGCTCCACTACGAGGTGAGCAAACTTTCAGGCTCGTGTGGGAACTGGTGACTCGAGACTCGAGAGCTCCCGCTCGGTGTGTAAACGCATACCACACACCTACCTACACCTGGAGAGGAGACACCTTTATTGCAGATACACATGAAGGGAGTCTCCTGTCATGCGGGGTCTCTGGGCAAAATAAGAGTCTAAACCTGATAGCATCTAGCTGGCTTGTGTCTGTCTTGGAGTTTTCTGTGGTCTGTCTTTCTGTCCTCAGAAGGGGTGAACTTGTTCAGCAGGTTCTTCAGCTTTGGGATGGAATGTGGGTGATACCAGATGGGAGATTTGACAAGGTGGAATCAGGGCTTTGGCCGGGGTGAGGCTTTAGGTAAGGTTCCCTTGCCGGAGCCTGGGCTTCAGCCCAGATGATCTGATTTTTAGACTCTTTAAGAGGCCACATCTCCCCAAAAATATCCAGCATGTGATCAGATAGAAATCAGTAATCTCTGTTGAAAGGTTATGTGCCTTGTTCAAGGGAAAACACTCAACATCCTCAGATCTCTAATGTAGGCAACACATTCTTAATTTTTCAAGGATCCCTTGGACTCATGCCTGAGTCCTTGGAGACATGGGCCTATTTCCTCTTGTGAAAAGAAACAGAAACTGCAGAACTCAGGGTTTTTATGTGCCGTGGATCTGCAGCTAAGAGCCCTGGAATAAGAGGTGTGTCTCCCTGAAACACAGGTTCTCTTAAATCCTGCACTCAGAAAACCTTGAGCACTCTCTGAAGCTTTGCCTGCCTCTAGAGCCAGAGTGACACATGAGAAAATTCAACCAAATCCACTTCATGTTGATTAATATGCACATTTCTTTTTGTTCACTGGAGCAGAATTTTATTACAACCGCAGAAAACTTGGATTTGGTGACTTTGAACCCTTGCAGAGAAGCATAACCAGCTTAGCAGGGAAATTAGCAGCCTCACAACGTGCCGTGAATATAATTTCCCCAGGCTCTGGTATCACTGTTTCATGAGAGATAAGAACATAAGAAATATTTGGCCCAGTAAGATTTTCAGCCACCTTCACCTCTGCAGGAGAAATGTTAGTATGTGAAATTATTTTACTCGTCCCTCTTAGGGCTTTTGTTTTATAGATTTTTTTTTTAATTGTTTTTTTACAGATTTATATCTTGGGAAAAGGATTAGTGCTAGCCGGGAGAGTGGTAAACTGCTCTTTCTCTCCTTCCCAATAGGGGCTGATTTTCAGGTTCAAGTTCCTCATGCTGATAACCTTGGCCTGCGCTGCTATGACTGTCATTTTCTTCATCGTGAGTCAGGTAGGTGGCCCCTGAAGGGTCAGGGTGAGAATGTTCCTGGAGGGGTGCCTCTACTCTGCACAGAAAGTTCTAGAGAGCTGCTAAGAAAGGAGCAGAGAGGCTGTAATGCTGGGCAGCTCCTCAAGCCATGTTTTTTAAGGCTGCTCCACTCTGGGACTTAACCACCTGGCTAGAGGCGGATGGAATTTTCCCTTTCGGTACAACCTTGTAGGAGGAAGAAAGTTGCTACATAAATTAAAAGCCTGCAGCCAGATTGAAGGGCACTTATTTCATTTACTTAAGGGAATGCAGTTTTTAAGCCCTATAGCAGAACACCAACAAGCAAGTATTAGTTGGATTCGATCTTTATCTGGCATTAACGTAGATGCTCTTACAGTCCATCAGCCATTCTGATAATTATTTTGCCACTTAAACATGAACTACAACTCAGAAGTCCCCTTGATAGAATCTTATCTTTCTGCGGGGTATTTCTAAAACTCAAAACTTTGCTATACTTGAAAACCTCAGTAGTGGTAATAATTTTAAAATGTTGGTAACTGGCTTTGGAAAGTGGAAAACCTTGTTTAAATCTGACAGACAAACTACCTGCCATTCACTTGAGCATCACAAAAATCCTGTGGGTCAGTATGGTGGTAGGGGTTGTTAGCTCAGTTGCTAGCTATAAAACCAAATGGCCGTAGGGACATTTTCCCATTGGTGCTGTTTTCCAGCTGGGTGGGGTGGTGGATAGATTCCTTAACAGTTCTAAGGTTGAATTTTCTTATCAGTAGAATGCTTGGAATAGTACCACGACAAAAGGTGGCTGGAAGGACCGCGGGAAGTAATGCCTGCAAAGTGATTTTGCAGAGTGCCTGGCACATCGTGGGCCAGAATAGTTGTGTTCTTGGGAATGACAAAAAGGGTGAATGTTGTGCCAAAGGCCATTCAGTAAGTTAGGCACCAGAACCCAGTCCTTTTGACTTTTTCTTTTCTTTTCTTTTCTTTTTTCCAACTGTTCTGTCATCCCTGTTTTTGGCCCAAGCTGAGAATGTTAGTTGCATAGGTGGCCAAACTGAGAATGTTAGTTGCATAGGTGGAGTTGCATAGGACCGACTTGTCTCATTGTGCTGGCTCATTTCCTTCTAGTGGAGGGGCTCCGGTGCTTTTTTGTGCCATAGACCCCAAGGCAACCTGCTGGAGGCTATGGGCCTCTTCTTTGAATGTTTTTAAATGAGTAAAAGATGATACTTTGGATTTCAAAGATATTTGCAATTATGCATGTTGCCGATGTTATAGATATATATATCTGTAATTGTAATTGTTATGAAAATGTCATGATTTCTTTTGGTAACAAAATTACAGGTAATGCTAGTGTTCATATTAACAGGACTTTGTTTTCTACATTCATAATTGCAAGAAATGGTAACTTTCAGTTAGAGAATGGTGAAAATGAAGATACAGTTTTTCTCCTTCCAGTTCATGGACCCCTTGAACTTGTTGCAGGGACACCCCAGGGTGCTTCTGACCATGTTAGGAGCCCCTAGAGCCATGTTGGGCTCTGCCCACTGGGCAGTGTGAGTGTTGCTGTTGAAGGCTGAAATGGGTGTGGAAAACAAATAAAACAAATAGTCCACATCTGTCTTCGATATTTCTGCTTACCACATCTGCTATGACCTACACCAGTGCCGTGTTTGTATCAGACTGTTCATGAAACCGAGGGAACTTCAGTCGCCACTCCAAGTGCAGTAGCATATTTCAGATTCTGAATGAGTTTTTTATTCACCCAGCTGGGGCTCCAACAAGGGTGTCTGAGGGCTGACTTACCCTTTGGCTGATTCCTTCACGTGACCCAAGTGTCCAGTCCTCCAGGGCCTCGGTAACACACAGGGACACTCAGTGAATCTGAGAGAGCAGGACGCACTCCTTGGAGAAACAGAAGCTTCTAGTCAGCTGGGCTGAGGAATGAAGGGCAATCCCGAGGCAGTTTCTTAGGAAGGCAGAAACAAAGGGCACTTTGGGTCTTAACACGTGTCTCTGCCACCTCAGAAAGCTGCCGCCACGCTCCCGCTGCCCCATGCTGCTCACTCACCTGGCTCTGCCAAGAGTCCCCTCCACCTGAAGTCAGGAAGGGACAGCGGGCTGATCTTGAAGGCAGTCCACACATGTTGCTCGAATTTAGCCTTGTCTGTGTTATACAGTGCACCATTTTCAAGCAAGGGAGGCCAGTTCTTCCAAGGAACAGAGTTCGTGGCTTTTCTTTGGAGCAAAAGATTAATATTCCGTTGCCCCAGTATTTTCTAACATGGCTCCAGCCTGTGGCTGGCTTTTTATATCTGCCGGAGCGACAGTCCGCCCGGGGTGGATTTCAACTCCAAGGGGGTAGCAGCGAGCTCTTTTGGATTCCATTAGCTCCTCACATTCCTCCTGCTGCGTTATTTTTTTAAGGTTTATTTATAGATATCTAAGACGTTTTCAAGCATAACTCTCCATGTCCCAGGTACTGTACTAATATAGTCATCAGAGGATTTATTTTTTAATGTCATTTTGGAATGTCTCAGCAATGAGCTCACCTGAAAGAAAACCTATTGGGTAACTTTTTGAAATAGATCCCAGCCTTAGGTAAAAGGAATGTATTAAAACTCCCATTATGCTCTCGGGCTTGCTGAGAGAGCTTGCATTTAAGCCCCATGAAATATAATGCAAGGGGATCTCGCCAGGATATTGAAGCTCTGAGGCCAGGAATGAAGGGCCCACAGGAAGCTGTGGAATGCAGTGACCTTGAGGCTTTGTAGCTGGGTCCTGTGGGGCAGTCTTTTAATGCCTGCCATTTTAATGGCCTCAGTCCTAGCAACCGAGAGATGGTACATCACAGTCTGGTATTTTAGCCCCTTCCCTCTGGAAAAGAAAGAGGCGTTCCGTTTAGAGGTGGCAGGCAGTAGGGAAAAGAAGTGCAATGCAGGGGAGAAGGTCACCAACCTCCACTAAGGGGACCCCCAGGTGCCTGACATTCAGGTCAGGCCCCATGCAGCCAACTCCCAGAGAGCCTGTCCCCAGCTCTTTTTTGTGTGTGTGATCACTTCATTCTGTTACTCACAGAGGAAATGTTTCCAGTAAGAGAGCCTGTGTCTGGGATTTGGAAATCTTGTTGTTAAGTGGAATGTTGGTTGTCAAGACTACTGGGTGTAAAGGGATTTGACCTTCACTTGGCTCCAGGGGTATAATTGGGTGGTTTCGCACAAAAGTAAATTGTTCAAATGTTAAATCAGGAAAAACAGGAACTGTTCGAAATAAGACTTAAGCAGAGGGAAGATGATTTTCTTTTTTTTTTTTCTTTTTTGGTTGGAGCTATCTGTTTTTTTTCTTGGAAGTTAAAATGGGGTGACTGTCACCTCTGTGCTTTGGCATTAATAAGATTTCGGGTTCACAAGGCCTGCTCTGTTGAGACTGCTTACTGTGGTTCCTGTCGGTGGGAACATGCTCAGAACACAGGAGGTCCCAGGCAGGACTAACTGAGAGGAGACGGGCACACACCCACAGTCCAGTGACTCTGTATACAGCTCATTTATGCAGACTCAACTCTTTGCCCTCAGCAGGAAGTAATACATTTAGGGATTACTAATTAAATAGTAATGGTAATTCTGCAACCTTACGCTAAACAAGGTGCAGGTGTCTCAGAGCAAACCTGAGATGGGGGCATGAATCTGCTAGTTTCTCAGGCCATCTTAGCACCTGTGTCCCCCTCATGGTATGAGCATCTTATTTCAACGGTTCTACTGTAAAGTTGTATTTTGCATATAGATCCAGTTTTGAATATCTTATATTACTAGGTCTGTATTACTCTATGGATTTGAAATTGCAAACTGGTATATATATACACTGAATAATAATTTACATTATGGTTAATTAGGTGAATTTTCAAAGGAAGTCTGGTCTTCCACAATAGTTGCTCCATATACTAACTTAACGGACTCACCACTCTTTAGGTTAATATTGCTACTCTTGGGGCGCCTGGGTGGTTCAGTCATTAAGCGTCTGCCTTTGGCTTAGGTCCTGATTCCAGGGTCCTGGGATTGAGCCCTGCGTCAGGCACCCTGTTCTGCAGGAAGCCTGCTTCTCCCTCTCCCTCTCCCACTCCCCCTGCTTGTGGTCCCTCTCTCGCTGTGTCTCTCTCTGTCAAATAAGTAAATAAAATCTTTTTTTTTTTTAAAGTATAATATTCCTACTCTTTTATTACATAATGGTTAAGAATATCTTCCTTCGGAGTCAGAGTCACGACTTTCTGACTGAGCAATCTTGGCAAGATAACGTACCTCACTGTGGCACAGTTTTCCCCTGTGTTGAGTGGAAATGCTACCTGCCAACTAATGACGCTATTAAGACTAAATAATATCCTCCATGTAAAATTCTTACAGTAGTGTCTGACATAGTAGCATTGAATAAATGTTAACTGTCATTACCCTTGTTATTTTAAAAAGTCTTAGGTTTGCTAATATCTGTGTTAGAGAGTAATATTTAAGTGAAATAGTACTTATTACCCATTGACTTACTTATGGGTAATTGACTTTACTGAGGAATGCAGTAGTTTCTCTTTACTTTTCCATCAGATATTTCCTAACAACGACTGTTTCTATCCTCTTTTTCTACTTCCATGTACTGGCATTCCTACACATGCCTGTACTTTTATCCATATTCATTCAACAAACATCCATCTGTCAAATACCATTTTGAACCAGGCGTACAGTGGGTGTTTCCTTAGATCTGTCATGCCAGTCCCAACAAGAATCACTTTGAGCAAAAAGGTACTGAGGATTCCCAGCTTATGTCATAGGAAGTAGGGTCTCTTGCAGGAGAGAGACCTATTGAGGGGCCTGCTGTGTTAACAGAGTAGAAGAAAATTAGAGCTGCCTTACTCCATCATTACCTGTAGTTCACCCAGTCTGGCCTCCCCTCTGTCCTCTCAAACAGAACTGTTCCTTTGTTATGAAAGCACGCACATATGTTTCCAGGAATTATCTTAAGACTCCCTCTTCTCTTCCATTATATGCATTAAAATCATCTTAAGTATGCCCTAAGTACTGTAATTTTTATAAAATTACAGTATTCTCTTCTTTTAAGAAGAGTGACATTTGGAGACGTTTCTGAGAAGTTCGTTCTAAGTAGTTTGAATGCTTATACATTGTTCTAAAATCAGAAGTGGTTATGAAATTCTTCTTTGCCAAAAATATTCCTGAGCACATTGTATCAAGTGAATTATTTCCAGAAATAAGTAAGCATTCGTGATTAGTGGTTTGTGCATCACAAAAATGAAAAATTATGTATCACCAAGGCCAAACTAAAATTGGTAAGTCTACAGTTAGTTAACCTAATTAATGGACACTCCAGGTCTTTCAAAAGGAAACAACTACTCTTATAACTTTATTATGCCTGGGGCCCCAGTGGGTCATGAGGTATAAAGAAGGTGTCAGGTGAATATAGACCCATTGCCTCATGAATAGGAGGTGAAATCCACCCGCTTGTCAAAGTCATTAACATTTAGATACAGCTTACTGCTCACACTGTAGCTCCTAGGAGAGGGGGCTCCTAGAAATGGCTTATATAACCCAGCCTCATTAAGTTCTCACAGGGACATTTGTCCAGTATTCTTCTACTCCATTTATGATTTCCTGTAGCAAACAGAAGTGGTTAGAATCATTTCATTGATCTTAGAACTGGCACAAGTTTTTAGTCACTAGGCTCAGTAGTTCTGTTGACAGTTCTTAGTGTAATCCCTATGTCATCAGACAGCCCTCGAAACAATTACGAGGTCATTAACATAGAGAAAGGCAGCCTCAAAACATTCCTGGAGAATTGTAAAGGCTGTGAAAGATTCATAATTACCTTCATGATTGACTTACATAGAGTGACATTATAGACATAGATTTTTGTTCATTGTCTTGGGAAATTTTTTTTTTTTTTTTGACAGAAAGAGAGAGAGAGAGAGATCACAAGCAGACAGAGAAGCAGACAGAGAGAGAGGGGGAAGCAGGCTCCCCGCCAAGCAGAGAGCCTGATGCGGGGTTCCATCCCATGACCTGAGATCACGACCTGGGCCAAAGGCTTAACCCACTGAGCCACCCAGGTGTCGCTGTCTTAGGAAATTTCTAGAAACATTTTTACTTAATTCTCCTCAGTAACCCTGCAAGTTTGTTTTGTAGGGTTTTCTTTTGTTTTTTCGTTTTTAAGATCTTAGTTATTTAATTGAGAAAGAGCAAGTAAGCAAAAGAGAGAGCACAAGCAAGGGAGAGGGGTAGAGGAGAGAGGGAGAAGCAGACTCCCTGGGTAGCCGGTTGCCTGATGTGGGACTCGATTCCAGGACTCCGGTGTCATGACCTGAGCTGAAGGCAGATGCTTAACCAGCTGCGCCACCCAGGCGCTCCTCTACTTTGTACTTAAAGAAACTGCAGTTCAGAGTCTTAATCTTCTCTTACATTAAACAGAGTAAGTGGTAAAGTCTGCATTTGAATCCTGATCTCTGACTCCAGGCCCATGTCTTTTCTGCTTCCCTGCACTGCCCCACTAAGGAAGGCTACTCACTTATTTAATGAGCCTGTCTTCCCTGAGCCCCTGTGGGGATCAGGCACCAAGGTATGGCAGTAAACAGGTCAGAAGTGGTCTCTGCCTGCAGGGAGTTTACATCGAGCTGGGAAGACAGACCGCAGAGGAAGAGTCAGAGTTGTGGATAAGTGTGAGACTCAAACACTGTTTCCATATATTAGGGATAACCGTGGACTGTTATTTAAGAAAGGGCTACTCCCTGGGTGATTCTGATACGCAGCCAACAGGAGAACCACTGACTTTGTATCTGACATGCAGTAAACCCTCAGTGAATGTAAATTCATACTAGTATGATTTCGATTAAAAAAAGAGGCTTGGGTGCCTGAGTAGTTCAGTCAGTTAAATGTCTGCCTTTGGCTCAGGTCATGATCCCAGGGTTCTGGGATCCAGCCCCGAATCCATTGGGCTCCCTGCTCAGCAGGGAGTCTACTTCTCCTTCTCCCTCTGCCCCTTCTCCCACTCAGGCTCCCTCTCTCTCTCTCTCTCTTTCTTTCAAAAATAAATAAATAAATAACCTAAAAAAGAAAAACAGGAATCCTACAAGGCCCTTTACTTTTACCATATATAGAAGACATTCGGTTTTTGTGTGGGTTGATTCCTGTCTCTGTGTTGTTTCTTCTTGGTTCCAATTAAATGTTACTGTTCTTTTTCCGTAGGTGACGGAAGGCCATTGGAAGTGGGGCGGCGTCACAGTCCAAGTGAACAGTGCCTTTTTCACAGGCATTTATGGGATGTGGAACCTGTATGTCTTTGCTTTGATGTTCTTATATGCACCCTCCCATAAGAACTATGGGGAAGACCAGTCCAATGGTGAGTTTGTCTCTTTAGCAGAGCTTTATTCAGGATAATTAAGCTTCAGTTTCTACAAGATCCAATTAGGAAAGGCTCTGGGTTCCCTGGTCAAACTTGCCCTCCAAATGTCAGTGAGTACCCCTAGGGTACTAGGGAGCCATAAGACAAAAAGCCAGCACAGGGCAGATATTTCTTTAAGTCCTTGTGCCTTTTTTTTAAATCTTCAAACATGGAGAATATTGCAGTCTAGTCTGAAAGAAGTGCCCCTTTTAGTATAAAACTTAAAATTGCTTCCCTCAATTTTCTGAGCAAAATTGACTCTCGGAGATTATGCCGTATTTATTCTTCTGATCTGAGAAGCATGGTCTCAAGCTATCAGGTGGAACGGGACTGGGTTCTGAGAGTTGAAGACGGAGCTGGCTTCGTTTTTTTCCTGCCCAATCTTGTGCAAGGCTGTTGACACGCGTCCACACCAATAGCTATTCACCCGTCCCCATGGCCTTCTTCTCCTTAAATGCTACTGATGCTATGAGGAACCTTAGGGAACCTAGCCATTCTGGTTGTTTTGTAGATGATGAAACGGAGGCCCAGAAAGAGGAAGTGCTTGACTGGGGTGTCTCTACCAGCAGTGGCAGAGGGAAATGACTGTCACTGCTCCAGGCCATGCTCTTAACTTGGAATGGGTGGGGTCGCCTGGTAAACAACATATCTGATAGCTCCTTTTCCTCTGACAGCTCAGTCCTACACTGTTGGGGCCCACCCTTACTTTGCCTTCTCTTTCTCACACCTGCTTTACCCTTGCCGTGTTCTCGCTCTTCCCCAAGTATTAGATGGTCCCTCTCAAATCTGAACCAGTGCCCTTCACTCCCTTGGAGCAAAGTCCAGGGCTTTAGGTCTGCATGTCTGCTATGGGACCACGGCTGGGCCTTGCTCATAGGAAGTACTCAACACAAGTGTGTGTTGAATGAATGGATTCATATCCTGGGTCCATTTGGGTCTAATAAAACCCTCCCCACCTTCTGGGCTCATTCAAAATGCTGCTTCTTTCTTGAAACCTATTCCAGAACACTCCAGTTGGAGCCCAGAGAACTATATCCAATAGAATGTTGTTGCCCTGGGATATTGCTGGGTTTTAGTAGTCAAATTTGAGAACCATTGGGTTTTTAATTGGATTAATGAGGTTTTTACTGCAGGACATCTTAATGCCTTAATGACTTAATTTTTACTATAGGTCCTTTTAAATGGGTGGGAGTAATAGCATTCCCCAAAATTATTGAATTATTTGGCCCTGGACCCCTTTTTTCCAGGCAGTGCTTTTTTTTTTTTTTTTTTTTTTTTTAAATGGTGTTCTAAGAAACAGGCCTGGGGAAACATGATTATCCTTTTCATATGACACTTGCTGTATAAATGCAGTAGATAAATTTGCCTGTGTCTTCTCTCTCCTGTTGGAACACTGACTCCTTAAGAGCAAGGACAAGTTCTTAAGGGTGCTTTGAAAATGTTGTTTGAATTAATGCTTTAGAAATAAGCGTTCTAGATTCGTTTTTATATTTCAGAGGTGGGCCGTTGATCTTGAGAGCTGAGTTAAAAGGAGGGGGTGATGACGGTGATGGTGTGGGAAGTCAAGGGCGTCTCTGTTGGAAGTTGGGGCCGTGGGGGATGGGGCTGTTTCTCAGCCACCATCCGTCTCTAGACCATACTTGCCCCTTCTGTGTAAGAGTGTCCTTCAGGCCTGTCTTCCTTCCTGCTCCTTGGCTGGTCGCACTCCGCACGGGGAATGGTGGCACATAACCTCTCAAATAGTGGACCTCCAGAACGCCAGCAGGAAGGGGTTCTGGGCTTGTGAACAAGAATCTTCATTTCATTTCATGGTCATCCTGTTGGACTTTGACAGAAACCACATGGGCATGACCTCGACTTGAGAGTATTGAGCAGGAATCCAGTAGATGAAATTCCTGCCTTCCAGGGAAATTCCCCATAAAGCAGTCGCTGGACTTCCTGGGAAGTTGGAATGATACTCCTAATGGGTAATAGTTACTGAATACGGACCACATACTAGAGCGCTTTATGTAAACTATTCTGGTGGTTTGGGTTCGGTGACTCTGGCATACTACTTAACCTCTGTGCACCACTTCTCCCAGTTGTGTGATCTCTTAAAGTCTTGGAACCGTGAAGGTCTGTGGTTCTCTTTCTTCCCGTTGGCAAAGAGGAGCATCCCTTAGGATAAAGTGGCAGCTCAGGGGGGTGATTCTGTCCCAGGTAAGGGATTTCCCAACACTGGTTATAATTTGCCCATCCTAGCACTTTTAGGCACGTGGAAGCCAGAGCTGTGGCCAGCCCCTTAGAGGTAGGCTGACTGCCTGTCACCCTGTTGGGCCAAATGCTTGATTTGCAAGCCAGGTATTAGGCAGCTCCCATTGGGACTTCTTACTCTGCACAACAGCCACCCTCTGAGGCTTAAAGAAACTTTGCAATTGAGAATAGCCCTCCCCACAGATTTGGGCTGGGGGCAGGGAGAGGCTGAAGGCGGCTTGACCTATAACTTCACAGAAGGCTCAAAAGCTAGCTCTCGCCAGGAGGTCCTATCCCCCAAATCCCTTGCCAAAAGTATTTGTGTTTATTTGTTTTGGGATTGTCAGGGTGCCACTAGCATCTAGGGGACAGATTCTAAGGATGCTAAGTGTCCTGCCAAGAGCAAAATAGTCCCCTGGAGTAGGGAATTGTCCAGCCTAAAATGCCAATAGGGCCTTTGTTGAAAAAAAAAAATTTTCAAGCAGTTAAGTGGGCAGGCTCTTTTGGGACCCTGTTCCGATCATAAACACGAGCCACACAACTTAACAGTTCTGTGACGGTAACATGATCAGCTGTGATTTCACAGCAGCCCGAGAGCCCCCGGGCAGCTTGTTGTGTCCTTCCGTTCCCGCGTGGTGCTGTGACCTCGTGCCTTTGGAAGGGGCTTTTCCACATCGGGTTCTCAAATCATGTTCCTTCTCTGCCCTACTTCACTTCTCGTCTCTTCCGTCCACCACCGGCCCACACAGTGTCCCCCAGGAGTTACAGGATTTTGAAGCTCCTTGGAAAGAGCTAGTTCAGAGTATTATGGAAACCTCGAAAATGAACTCCTCGGGAGTTACACTGTGTTTTTAAATTCTCTGGATCTCTGGATGACATCCCTTCTCCTCCCCCAGCCTTCCCATGCTCCTTTCCCTTTCTTGTGGAAAGTTTTTATTTTTAAGTTGGCTGGGGCTCCCCCGCTCCTTGGCTTTTAAGGTCCAGAGCCAAGAATTCAGATCTCTGGCTATGGAGAATGAATCCCAGGTGTGTGGTGCTTCTTGCCTTGGTGAGATGGACCTCTGGAAAAAGCTCCTTTCCAGGAACTTGGCAGGTGGTTTCTGATGCAGCCAAAGGGGATAAAGAAAGAGAAGGAACATTGAGAGGGATTGGTTTCTTTGGACGTGGAGAGGAGATGCCGAGAACTATCAGGAGGGAATGGGTAGGAAGGAAAGGAAAGCAGAGAGCATAGACTTTAGCCTCTCCCTTTTGGCCAAGGAATGGACGGAGAGAAACAAAGCCGATGGCAGGTTCTAGAAAGGTTGGCTTTCTAAAGAGCATTTTTTTTTTCTTATACATTTGTTTCTCTTTTACTGTGTGGATCGGAAAATGACCCTTAGGAATGAACCCCTGAGTACCTCAGTACTTAGCACTGCATCAGGTTTGATCAGATGGAGTGACCTGAAGCCCAAAGGAGGGACCAAGACACAGTCCCTGTTCTCATGGAGCTAGTAGCCCAGTCTGAGAGGCAAGGCTTCCTTGGCTGCCTCTTGAAACTTGGGACATGGCAGAACAGCTCTAGGCCGGAACACTTTCGTGTTTTTAGCAGCTGATGGGTGCTGCAAAGGTATGGAGCTCTGGGTTCCAACTTGTAGTTGGTTGATTCATCATAGCTGGTGACAGAAATGTTCTCACATCAGTTATTTCACATATATATACACACACACACACACACATATATCTTTAAGTATAATCATTTTATTTGTGTATGTGTGTGTACATATTGTTGTGTGTTTGTGTACACACATATACAAACAGACATACAACTTCTTAAAAAAGATTTTATTTATTTATTTGAGAGAGAGAGAATGAGTATGAGAGGGGAGAGGTCAGAGGGAGAAGCAGACTCTCCGCTGAGCGGGGGGCCCCGATGTGGGTCTCAATCCCGGGACTCCAGGGTCACGACCCAAGCTGAAGGCAGTCTCTCAACCAATGGAGCCACCCAGACGCCCCGACTTGTTTTAATTTAGCAAAGATATTTTAGACCTCATTCTTTTAAGGACCTTCACATTTTCTGCCCGGCTCCTGCTACCTTCTCATTAAAGTTGTTCTTTTTACCTGTTCCCATGAACAATTTGTGAATCATTCTAGTTGTCTTCCCAGGCAGACACGAATTGCAGCAGGCTGATGTTAACCTTAGTTCGGAGCGAAGACGGCATCTCCCAGGGGCTCAGCATCGATACTGTCCACACTCAACAAACTGTCCAATCGCCCTCAGCCACCAATTCATGTGGAAAAAAAGTTGGAGCTGCTTATGAAGTCAGACAATTCTTAATAATAGCTTTCATTTCTGTGTTCTTTCGTCTATAGAATTCTTGTCAGAAGGTTTTAGAAAAAAAACTGAGAAACGGAATTCCTGACTGGATGACTGTGACGAAGGGTACAGGAGACGCTCTAATTGCCAACTGGTTGCTTTCTATTTCTATTCGCACTGAATGTCTTCTGTCTGACACACTCATTCTGCTGGAAGCCACAGCAGCAACCCCGGGTCCTATGTCTTGGTAGCTCGCTACCACGCTGTGTCAGTTTTCCTGCCAGAGGCTTCTAAGGTCTCCTGCTGCTTGTTTCACAGGAAAGGTGGCTTTGGCTTTTGTTGCCTCAATAAATGTTTGGTTTGAGTCATGAGGCTTTGACAGTGGCTGCCTTTTATTGAGGCCTTTCCCCTGGTTGCGTGTTAGATGACCCACCCATGGCTGGCCTGGCTTCTTGATGTCTGTGAGCATTGATGGAAGTGGTCTTACCACCAGGGCCGGACTCAGACTCTGAAGTGGGTCTCGATATCCTTTTCCTAATGAAGACGGGAAGCCTGTAACAAGCCATCACCAGCCGAGCACCTCCGCTCTGCTGAATGGAGCTGGGCACTTCCCGTCTCGCGCCTCTCCCAGGGCTGCTGTCCTTACAGTGACCTGATCTTTCCTTCCCCTGGCAAAGTAAATAATTTTTTCCAGCTCTTTGGATGACTATTACCCTACCCTCAATCACCTTCTTGGGAGGAACTTTCTGCTTCCTAAATTTATCAGTTTGGGAAGCCTGCTATTGCAGATACCACAGAATGAAAGACTTAAAGCAGAAATCTATGTGTTTTTTCACAGTTCTAGATTGGAAGTCCAAGATCAAAGTTTCGGCAGGACTGGTTTCTTCTGATGGTTCTTTTCTTGGCTTGTAGATGGTCATCTTCTCTCTGTGTCCTCACATGGTCTTTCGTCTGTGTGTCTCTGTACCCTAATCTTTTCACATAAAGACATAGATAGGTCTTACTGGATTAGGGACCTCCCTATGACCTCATGTTTATTCCATACCTCTTTAAAGGCCCTGTCTCCACATATAGTCACATTCTGAGGTACTAGGAATTAGGAGTTCAACAAATGAATTTTGGAAGGATATAATTCAGTCCATAACATTAAGATTTCACTCCAAATGCCTAGGTTTTATCGTGTCCACCCTCTGGCAGTTGCCTGGTACTTGGTATCTAGAGGTACTTTGGAGGTAGGTGGGGAATGGCTCACCCCATGCCTGGTATAAACCACGTAAATGCCTGAAAGTGACTAAGAAGTGGCTGGATCCGGGCCACTATGCCCCAACCCCTGGAAGGGGTCACAAAAACCAAGCCATCCTGAGGCACACCTATTTTCCAGCTGAGGGTTCCATGGGGAACACAAGGGCTGCTGTACTGGGCTAAACCACCCACACACAGTGGAGCAGGGAGGACCTGGATTGGTGTGTACCAGGAGAGTCTTTGTGGATGCTATAATGAGCACTTAGTACCTATCAGAAGCTGCAGTGGTTATTTATATTCTTTGAAAAAAGTTTTTTGAAGATTTTTAAGAACCTGCTCTCCACTTTAAAAAATGGTATATATATTTTTGTGTGTGAGAGAGAGAGCCGGAGCAGGGTGGGAGGGGTAAAGGGAGAGGAAGAAGCAGACTTCCCACTGAGCAAGGCGCCCAATGAGGGAACTCCATCCTGCCACCCTGGGATCATGACCTGAGCCCCAGGCAGAGCCTGAGCCACCCAGGCGCCCCCTATTGTCCAATTTATTTTCAACACCCAAAGTGTAGGAGGGACATAACCTTAGAGTCAACCGTAGTCCTGTCCATGGAAATAGTTTAGCTTTACAAATACTCTACTCTCCTTGTATTTTTTAATTCTGCCACGAACCAGGCTGGACTCTATTCCAGAGAGTTACCGTTTGAACTTAGTTTTGAAGGTGAATAGGAGGGAGGTCAGTATGGGACTAGAGAAAATTCCACAGGAAAGAATGAAGTCAAGGGTGTTATAAAAAGAACATCAGCTTTGGAGGTAGACGTAGATGGTTGGGAATCCTGGCTCCAGTGTGCACTGAGTCTGACCTAAAGAAATATGAACTCGTGGTGCCGGAGCTTTCTGGCTCCCAGGTCTGGGTAATACGGTGTTCATTCGCCTTGGTGGTTGTGAAGACAGAATTAGTAAGCCCCATAACGTTCTAAGACTGCTGGTCTCCAGATTCTGTGAAACAATCTTGGAGTTAACCGTAGCACATTTTCTTTCCTTTACTCCAGTAGCCACAGACACACAAGGGATCATCATTAAAATGTGGCCAGTCTTAGGGAGCTGTGGTAATTGCTGTCTCATTATAGCATAGTTTATAAAGCTTTCCGTGTCTCCGGGACGTGTTCCAGCCAGTTAGAATCAAGCAGCAAGCAGCTACCTACCTATAGATGCCATATCATAAATAGGGATCCACTGATAGTCCTCGGTGAGTCAATCCAATGCCAGAGATTAGTCCCATTTCACAACTGTTAGACAGAAACAAGCCCTCGTCTCCTTGTTAATTAGCTGAGAGCAGCTGACACCATAAGCAGGGAAAGAGACTGATTGCAAACCGAAGAATTCTTGTCTTTACCTTTCTTAATTTTTTCCCCATTTATTCTTCCCTTCTTCCCTAAACAAGAAACATAATGCATTTTTGGAAAGGGTTTTGTGGATTTTTGGTTTTTGGTTTTGTTTTGTTTTGTTTCTTTTTTCTTTTTCTTTTTTTCTTTTGTCTTAGAAAAGACTTGGAGCATGTTTGTGCACTGAGTAGCAGGAGCCAAGAGTGAGGGAGAGTCACAGATGGAGCAAGACCTTGGCAGAAGTAGGGGTTGATGGAATTGGGAAAGAAATGGAGGGATTCCCACTCCTGCCATGTTACTGCCGTATTCCCACATTCACTCCCTAAGGGGGATGCGGGTGGGGGGAGCTGGCCTTCAAGGTACAATCAAACCACACATGAATGAATCATAGATTTGTCCAGCCAGGGTCCCATTGGTCTGGGTCCTCATCCCAGCTCTGCTGGGAGCAACCCGGTTCACATCAGAGAACTTAATTGCCTATTTGAGCCTCAGTGTCTTCCTGTCTTACAAAGAAACACAAGGCTTGCTGACCTGCTCCTAGTGCATAGGGTAAATACTCATAAGTAACAGCTCTCTTTACTACCCAGACGCTGATATTGTGTGCGTTAAATTCTCTTTCATCAAACACGGAAGCAGAGTTAACATGCTGCACATCTCATCCAGATCATGCATGTATATGTTTGTGACCGGACACATTGTATGTGGACTCCTCTTCTGCGGGCAGTCTTGCTGGCTGGTAGGAACTGGATTGTTTACAAAGAGTCAGCGTAGCCTAAAGGTTCGACAGCCTGGGTTCCTGAGCCTATTGGTCTGGTTTGAATCCCACCTCAGTTTCCCAGCCTGGCCTTGGGCAAGTTACTTAACCTCTCTGTGCCTCATCTGTTTTCTCATCACTAGAATGGAAATGATGAGGGTAGCAATTCTGTCAAAGCACTAGTATGAGGATTAAATATGTTAGTATTTGTAGAGTGTTTAGAACAGTGTCAGCACACGAGAAAGACCTCTCTGTGTGCTTATTAAAGTAATTTGGTTCAAGTGGTATGTAGGATCATACACATTTTTTAGGACATGCCAATGAGAATCGCATTTTAAGCTTAAAGAATTAGCATCTTGGGTTCAAAACTTGAGTAGAATTACATTCTAGTGTCTATTTTTAAATAGTCCTCAGTGAAAGAGATTCTTTAGGTAAACTCTTGGAGGTGCTAATGGCTTTATTGGGGTGGTCAGGACTGTCTTTGGAATTTTAATGACTCATGCAGACATCCTCTTCCTGACTGTGGCTTTGAAGTTTTGATGGCTCACCCAGATATGCAAATCCAGAACTAGCTTTGACCCAGAAATTTGAGTCCTAGGCATTGTGCTTAGACTGAGGAGTGGGCTAGAAGTTGCAACCCTGAGAATGCAAGCTGGTGGCCTGGGAAGACTTGCTTGTTGTACAAGTAATGGTTCAGTGTGGCCTCTGGGGGCTCTGCGGAAGGCTTCTGCAGGCTCTGCACCCCATTGGTCTCTGTGCTGGCCCAAGGGAAGATAAAGCTGGATGTGCTGGAGGCTGGCCTGAGAGCCCCTTTATTACTTGCTCTGCCCCCAGTTCTGTGGATCAGACCCTTGGGCAAATGGCCCTAAACACCATTAGCAGTCCTTTGCATCAGCTCATGACCCAGCTGCTGAAAGAGGGGAGTCTCTCAGGTAGAAAGCCGCAGACCAGCATTTACTAAGACTGATGCTGCCGCACAGCTGCCGAGAAACAGGTCTAAGTGAAAAACTAATACCACGTGGCACATGTGAGGAGCACCAGCCTCGCAGCCTGCGGGACCAGGGTGTGGGGTGACTCCTGGGTTCTGAGGCCTGCAGATGTGTTGAGGCCCAGCAGTTCTTAGACTAGTGACAAGACATTAGCTGTACGCATAGGACTGAAGCTTTCTTCTAAGTTTCAACCCCAATTGAAAAGTGCACTTATTTATTTAATTCTGTGCTTTGAACTGGGACAAATTTTAGTCCTAGAAAATATGTGTACACAGTAGAAACATAAAGCTATAAATATATAAAAAGCATATATCGTAATAAAATAAAATATAACATATAATAAAAATAGACATAGAACATATACAAATCACAGACCTAACCCTGACCTTTCATTCTCCAGCACCTCTTTCTGCAAATCTGCATGTCCGTGCGCATCCCACCCAGACGCGGTCTGAGAACAGTTAGGTCCTGATGTTTCCCATTTTTCCTTTGCCAGTTACATGTTCATTTAGTTTGCCTCATGGCCGGTAGGGGGCTTTAATTTACAGAAACATATTTTTTCTTGCTAGTGGAGAAAAGACTACATCATTCTGTTTTAGCAGAGGAATATGTCTGTCCCTGATGAGGAGTCGAAGACCACAGGTGTTGTGTACAGAATTCCAGGGGCAGCAGAAAATTTTGAGCACATTTCTAGGACTTTTTTTTTCCAGGAGGAGAAAACCCCTAAACGTTTCTAAACCCAGTCTGTTAGTAAATATAGGCAGGTCTTGTTTGCGGGTGGCGTAGCTGCTTTGTAAATTCCTCACAGCAAGTGTGTCCGTGCCTCACTCCCCATCCCTGGGGAGGCGTGTTGTGCTGGTTTAGCCTGCGGCGGCCTTGGAGTCAGACTTTCCTTCCCTGGCCTAGTTCCCCGGCTCTGTTGTGTGTCTGCCTCTCCACCTGGGGCAGTGTCCTTACTTCCCTCCCTGTTTCCTCATCTCTAAAGCTGCTGGGATCCCAGCGCCCACCTGGGGTGGCTCTTGGGAGGATTAACTACGATTACATATAAAGCCTGGAGAATGGCGTCTGGTACAAAGTAAGCTCTCATTAAATGTTAATAATGACTACACATGATAGAAGCAGTATGCTGACTCATCTATCATTAATATCTCCTCCCTGAGAGACAGGAATGCTCCCAAAGTACCTCAGAGCCCGAGTGAAGGGGGTGCACGTTGGCCCAGGTGTTTGTGCCCTGGGGGTCTCTGGAAGCTCGGGATGTGGAAGAGGGCTGGAGTTGGGGCAGCTGTTACGGCGGCGAATGCCAGCTTCTTCCTCCTCACACACATCTCACACCAAAAACCTCTTTCAGGTGATCTGGGCGTCCACAGTGGGGAGGAACTACAGCTCACCACCACCATCACTCATGTGGACGGACCCACCGAGATCTACAAGCTGACCCGCAAGGAGGCCCAGGAGTAAGAGGCTACAGCATCCGGCTGGGACGGTCCCGCATCTGGGCCCCTCTAGCTAGAGCAGGGAGCGTGCCCCAGAGAGCTCAGGCGCAGAGGAAAGCTCCAGGCTTCTGGCTGTGGTTTCCCGGACCAGCGGCAGAGACGTTCGTCCGTTCGCCTTCCTACTGTAGCTCTCGGAGGACAGTTCCCGCGGCCACTAATGCGTTGTGTATGATAACAAAGCCTCTGATATGACACATTTTCTGTGATCATTGTTAATTAGTGACATAGTAACATCTGTAGCAGGTGGTTAGTAAACCTCATGTGTTGGGGGTGTTCTCCTTGGGGGATGGTTTGGGCCAGATGGGGTCTATATGGAGTGGAATATTTGACTCTCTTTCCTGTTTTAGATTCTAAGATAGATTTTAACATCTTTGCAGGCCAGGATAGGCTGGTGTCATAGTCTTCTCAAACCTAATCTGTGACCACTTGTTGTCTGTTGGGGTTTTTTTTTTTCTATTTATATCACCAACTAGCCTATTGAGTTAATATTTAAGTTGTCAATAGATGTGTGTCCCTATTTTTTATGGCATAATATAAAATAACTGAATTTCATGAGACGGTCTATTACGCCAGGGGCATTTCAGCTTTGAAACCAAATCTGTATATCCAGTACTAACCAGTCTGTTGGATGTGGGTTTTAAAAAATGTTTGCTAAACTACCCGAGTAGGATTTATTGTATTAAATGGCCTTTGGGTCTGAAAAGCTTTTTTAACCTCTTGCTTAAAATGTGTTTTCTTTTGATAAGATGCTTCCAACAGCCTCCAAAAGTGTAGATCTGATCATTTAAATAAACCTGTATGTATGTGCCCTCACGGATACGCACACGTCGTCCTCGGCCTCCACCACCGCTCATGCCCGCGGGATCTTTTCCCTGCTGAGTCTGGGGGTGGGGGAGAACCGGCTGGGAAAGCAGCTTTATGAAAAGTTAAAATATTTTGCCACCAAATCGGAGTGTTTGGGGGGTGGTATCAGTTTCTGGAGATAGGGTCATACTTTCTGTGCTAGGCTGGCAACAAGCGCTCACATGTGTGGCCCCAAGGGTGGGGAAGAAAAGTTAGAGGATGTACAGCCGGACATCTGCACCCCAACCCCCTTATTCCCACTTCCCGAGTAGCCTGTTTCATTGCATTTTAACTCTGTCATCTGAGAGGCCACGTGGCACAGCAGAGAGAGAGGATACCGGATCGGGCGTTCCAAGGCACGGTTTCCTGTCATCATTCACAAGATGACCTTGTTGAAACCCCCTGACCTAGCTGTTCTCTCACCTACAGACTGGCATTCATAACCTTTCATCACTTCACGGGGGTGCCCTGCCAATTAAATGAGTTAGAGTATATGGAAATGTTCTTACGCTCTAAGCCATATAAACGTGCTCTTCCTGGAGTCGAGAAACCATTTTGTGAGTGTTTTTCGCACACACGTGCCTGCAGGTCTGGGGCGCATGCCATGGAATTTACCCACTCCGCAGCCTCCATCCTTTCTCGTCCCCGATTTTGGCTAAAGCCACACTCAGCCGTGACGGAAAGACACACACACTTTGGCTTTGGCGCTTCTCCCGGGCCTTTTCCTATCCTGGTAAACACGTGATGTATGCAATCAGACACATTCGACATCTTTTCTGATCAGCCACTGTGGTGCCAGGAGATCCATGTAGCCTGTGCCTTGCCATCGGGACGGGAGGACGAATGTGAATGTGTCTAGTGAACTCCTGTCCCAAAGGATGGAGGGAGAGTCTCTCCTAAGGAGATAGGAAAGGCTTCAAGTTGGCCTTGAAGAAGTGAGATTTTACCAAGGCCGCGGGGCAGAAAGGAAACACAGTCCAAAAATCATAGGGGAAGTCAAGAGCAGAGAAGGTTTGGGGGAGGCCTGTCCTCAGGCCTGGCTGGCACATGGGAGGAGTGGAAACAGCAGATGAGCCCCGTGTCCCTTGAGCCACAATGAAAAGGGTGTTGAATGCTGTGGTAAGAGCCGTAGGACAGAACCTAAGGTGTTAGGCAGAGAAGCGATACGATCAGAATGACCACCGGGTCAAGGAGAGGCCGGACGGGCTCAGCAAAGAGATTTCCAAGGCTAGAACTAAGAGACAGTAGAGGACATGGAGAGGATGGGAGTTATTTGGAGATAAAACTAACATGGTTTGAGAGTTCTGAACGTGAGCCTCATGAAAATCCAGCGCAGCGTCAAATCACAAGCAAGCCCTTGCTGGGTGAGGGAATGGTAAGGCCCGGGACAGAATTCGCGGTTCCTAGAGATGTATCAGTGCATCTGTTACTTAAAGGTCTGTAAGTAGTAGAAGTCAAGCCTAGCAACCTTAGAGCAAAGAAGAGCTTCACTAGAACTTTCCTAGAGTAGCTCATGGAAGAGTGGAATTAACCAGCAAGATTAGCAACTGGGACAACTCTAAGTGACCCCAGCACCAGGAATTCAGGGACCTTTCCCCTCAAGCTCTACCTATTTATACCTAGTCCACGTCTCTGTCTCATTTCAAACCTAGGAGGGAGTATGTGAGCAGCTCAGCCTCAAGCAGCTACCTGTTCCTTTGCCAATCAACCGTGTTCAGGAAATTGAGTCAAACAGCTACTAGTGGCTCACCCCGTGGATTGGGGTCAGTTTCTGAAGAATCCATTTTGAGTTGGGTAAACACTCAGGAAAGATCTGCCACAATGAGCAAGACAATGAACTTGGATTTGCTGGGCTGAGTTTTCAAAGCCATCTTCTGGAAGAAGCGACAGGGTAACAATTAGAGGTGAGAGGTAAATACACAGACCACTGGGGGTAGGAGGTTTGGCAGTCCTTATCATCCAGAATAAGAAGTACAGCTGGGGCAGAGCATCAAAGCTTCGGGGAAGGTAGCTGGCAAGAGTGAACTGGGCACAGCCTTATGAGAGAGAAAATGAGGTTAGATTACCCAGAAAAATGCAGGTTGTGAAAAAAGCCAAAGAAAGAGCGCAGATTCACGGGGGAAGGAGTTAGAAAGCCTGAGAGATTTGACAGCATTTAAGGAGTAAAACTTGTTAGATTTGGTGGTTTGAAGTCTATGGCCTTCTCAAGTGGCAAGACAGAAGTCAGACTTGGAACAGAATTAATGGGTGGTCTTGTTGGGAAGGGAAGAGGTAGGAACCAGAGTAAAGGGCGGGGGGGGGAGGGGCTTGTGTTTTGTCGTCTGAGGGGAGAACAGGACTGAGTTTGTAAACCTGAAGAGTGAGCGCCAGCCCTGAGGTGAAGATGATGGTGAAGTAACATAAGCCCCAAGGAAATTCAGAGATTAGGGATCAAGAACACAAGTTAATGGGTTAGTTTTGAATGAGTGAAAGGATACTTTCATCCAGAGACGGGAGAGAAATAGTGGATGGATGTTAGAGGAGAAACAAAGTCCAAAGGAGAGAGGTTGCCTCCAGTCCCTCAGGGTGTTCTGTCATCTCCACAAACATGAAATGAGTGCTGGAGTTCTCAGTTTCAAGAGTGCACACTGAACCCAACCATTTTTGATCGATGGAAGGTTCAAGAGACTCTCCAAGAGGTGAGAAGTAGCCTTTATTAAGGACCATTCATCTAGAGAGAAAAAACTACTGGCCATGTAGATCACCAGTTCTACAAGCTGTCCTCAATTGTTCAGGTAGCTTTGAAGAATATGATAGAAAAGAAGTAGAAAGCTTCCCAATTATCTGCTTTTTTAAAAAGAAAAATCAACGTATTCAACAAGCAAATGAAATACACTTTCCATTTCAAAGAGAACAATATCAGTTTTATGTGGTTCAGTTGCATTGGGTATTCACGAGGTGTTCCTACAGCTTCCCCTTCTGGGAAGGAATTGTCCGTAGTCACCATGTAAGTGGTCCCCCTGCGTGATGACTAGGTTGTTTCATCCTTCCTCGGAGCTGAGGTAGATCGTGGCAACAGCCCTCATGCCTGAGTCCTTCAGCATCTCTCAGAGCTGGTGGAGCCCTGAAGTCACATCCTGGCAGTTACTTTTGAGAAGGTCAGAAGAAATTCAGAGTGGAAATTGGTCTTGGGTCTCATTCTCACCTGGACAGTTCTATAAACTATGCTTTATCAGCTCCTTCAAAATGATCCGGATGTGGGAGGCTGGCCGGTCACACTGGGGAACCTCACTAGATGGCCATTTCCACGTCATCTCACAGTGCAGCGGGCACACACTTCCTGCGGCTCCGTCACCCCAGACACGTTCGCCCTTTGCCGTCATTGGGTAATCATGGAGGCTAAAGGAGGAACACAGAAGAAACAGAATGTCTCAACCACAGTGAAGCCTGAGGCTTCCCTGAGCCTCCAAAGAAAATACACATAGCTCCCTCCAGAGTGCCTAGCAGAGTGTGGGGATTCAGTCGGGGAGGGTTGTGAGCCAGTGAACACACATTGGCTAATCCTAATCTCAGTCTGACTGCAATGGAAACATACAGTCTTTGGGACCCTTTTTTTTTTCTTTTTTTCATTCAAGCCAACCTTGCTCCTTTCAGGATATGTTAGTGGCCCCGACTTGACTGAAGTCGCCAGTAAAGTCTGACATTCATGGAACTAGACCTTTGTCCCTGTCTTTCCAGCTCCGTTCATCCTGTGGTGCTACCAGAACCATCCTGACTTCTACAAGCTTGCTCTCACCCATCGCGTTTTGACACGTGACTGCTTTGGCTGGGTAGAGATACTGGTTTCCAAGACTATCTTCAGTGATGCCTTTTCTCTGGACATCAGAAGGGTCTTCTAGGACCGTTTGAACCATCCAGTGTCCTGTTGGGAGCAATGCTCTTGGCTTCGGTTATTGAGACGCTGTTCAGTATTGAGACCAGCCCTTCCTTTGTGGCTTTGACCTTCTTGTTCTTAGGAATTCCCTCCCAGGTCCTCTCCCACTCAGGCCTGCTCCGCTCCAGGTTTGTATCTCAGTTCCCAAACCCCTCCTGCCCACATGGTTTCCAGACCCTTCCCTTGTGACTGCTTCTTGTTAACTGCAATCTGGTTCCTCACTGTTCCAAAATGGGTTACTCAGACTGCAGTGTTGCTCCAGGGAGCACAGATGAGTGTGAAAAGAATACTTCTCCTGGGACTCGACATCCTAAGAAAATGGCACCAGGTTTTTAAAAATACCCACATCTTACTTTTTTGCTTCTTGTGACCATGTAACCACTCAAACAGAGTTTTAAAAATGAGCATCACCATTCATTTACATTCAACAATACTTTTCAACGTAATTATAGGACTTTGCAAGTATCCCAGTGATATTTCACTTTTCTCACACAGATTAAAAGGTAAAACACAGTTTTAAAATAAGCACAGTTTGAAATATAAAGGCAAGGAGCAAAGGCCTTTCCAAGTGCAAAGTGGGTTGGTTTCAATTGCCAGAGGCTGTATAAATCTATTCCTCCAAGACCAGAAAACCCTCCCACAGCTTGGACATCTCTCCTTTGTTCAGTTTTCTTACACACACACACACACACACACACACACACACATATCCCATTACTGTGGACCTCTCTTTCTTTGTGTGTGTTTTATAATAAGGAACTTTATAATTTACCTATTTTCCACCTAAAATCACCTCTTGATAGTCACATAGCGGAGATCCTACTTCACATAATAAAGAATGAGTCTGGGAGAGGTAAAGTGATGAAGCTGAAATAAAGAAGAGGTTTTCAGTCCCTGAACCTCCCTGTCTTTTGAGTAGCATATTTGTAGGAGAAGCATCAGGAATTTGTGTTTTGAGCTGCAACTCTCATTAGAGCAGAATGACCTTATTAGGGAGATGTTATTCTAGCCTCCAAAAGAGCCTCCTGCTCTCCACTTCCATTGATGGCAAGTGTCTGCCCTCTTCTGGCCAAACGGAGGATGACAACGACCGCTGAGCAAATTCTTTTGGGACAAAAGTTAGACCTTGGAATCTGGGAAGTGTGTAGGTGCTCCAGGATAATTAGTGCTTTTTAGTGAATTCTGGTCCTGGCTCTGCATGTAACTTTGCTCTGGGACACTCAGGGCACCCAAACCACCCTCCCACACGCCCCCCCCCAACCCGCTGTCCCTTGAACTAGGTAATCTCTCACCAGCCCTGATTCTAAGAATCATAAAGGTGGCTGTGTGCTAATGATGTCCTATAGTAATAAGGAGCACCTGATTCAGATTCGCTGGGCATTGCTGTCTGGCATTGTGGGGAGGGGGCGCTGGTATAAATAGGTTGCAATTAGTTATTGACTCTGCAGCCCCACACCTCTCCTTGCTCTTCTGAGCTACGTTAGGTAGCTCCTGTACCTAGCAACCCTTTTCCAGAGGGGTGAGCCCCAGTGCAAGGGCCTTCACCCCCAGTTAAGCAGACTGTCTCCAGTTCAGGGACACTGACTGAGCTACAGCCAGGAGCAGCCACCACAGGAAATCTCCCCACCAGATGCCTGGCCGACGTTCCTCGCATGCTGACCCAATGGAAATGCTGCACTAGCTGTGCAAGGTAATGGAGTGGGTTACCTGTGTTTTTTCTAATTTAAAAATTTTCCTCTTTCATCAAGCAAGTGGAGACCTAATGGGGTGGATAGTTTAGAAGACCCTGGCCAGTACTCTTACTCCACAGCTAAGCGCTGTGTGTCCCTGGCCAAGTTACAGTACCTTTCTGGACCTAGCTTGATCTAGTTTGATCAAGTGTTTATTACGCCACATTTAGTAATACTAAATTTTGGGAAGAAGAATACTGCATAAGGATATGCACCCTAGGAGTCACAGTTTGGAAGACAGGCAGCAGCTGCATGGATAAGATTTGGGAGTGTGTACCGTATACTAGCTTGATGTGTGAGAGAAACAGAACAAGGACAAAGAAGAAAAAGAAGAGAGGGAGGGAGTGGGGAGGAAATTGAAAATAAATTGGGGCCCTGAGAAAAAAATTGAAATAAAATTTGTTGTGAGTTGGAATTTCTGCCAATCATTGCAACTGACACAGAGGTGAGTGGGTAGGGGCCACTCATATAGGTGCTATGGTAACTTGTTAACCCACCAGCCACCCAGAAGGGCAGCCCTATTAGCCTTGGAAATTAACATGTAAACCAGCATTGCCCAGAATTAGCAGCGGACATAGCTATTTGCCGCCCTCTGCTGGCCAAAATAAATAATGTTTGCATTACAAAAAACCAGCTTATCTGCTTGGAACAATACTCACCCAAGATTTATTTATGGAACACCTATTAAGTACCAGACACTGTTCTAAAACAGACTAGTGACCAAAATAGACAAGGATTCCTACCTTCATAGTATTTATTTGATAACAATGATGATAATACCTAACATTTATAGAGTCCTTGCTATGTAGGGGACAGGCAGTATTGATATTTGATATTTATCAGTCTGATATTTATCAACTCATTTTAACCCTTAAATTATTTTTTTAAAGATTTTATTTATTTATCAGAGAGAGAGAGCACAATCAGGGGGAGGGACAGGCAGAGGGAAAAGCAGGCTCCCAACTGAACAAGGAGCCCAATGTAGGACTTGATCCCAGGACCCTGGGATCAAGACTGGCTCTGAACACAGATGCTTAACCCACTGAGCCCCCCAGGCATCCCAACCCTGAAATCAGTCCTATGAGTTAGGTATGATTATTACCCATTTTACAGATGAGAAAATTGCTGTACAGAGAGGTTGACTGAACCACCTGAAGTCACACAGCTGGGAAGTAACTGAGCCTTGTTTAAATCAGTCTGGATCCAGAGCCTGTTCTAAACCACTGCGTACATTCCGTTTACTGTCATGTTCTAGTAGATATGCTCTCCTTCCTGCCCCCAATATTATACAGATGGGGAATTAGTAAATGGCAAACACCGGCTCTGCTCATTTGGCTGGGGCTCAGCCACTCATCAATTTCTGCCACCGTAGGGCTCGAGCTAGTCCCTCACCCCGTGTAGGTGTGGGAAGATTAATGCCTAGCAAGTGCCTACTCACAACAGGACCCTGCCAGCTGTATCCCCATCCTCCTCCCTCTCAGACACTGGCCCTCAGATGGGAAGGTCAAGGAAGCCACAGGGGTCTACAATTTTTAGAAGCCCTTGATTTCTATTTGTTAATTTCAAAAACCACGTGTTCTTAATGTCAGACAAAATATTAATTTTATAAGGAAAGAAGAACATATTTTTAAAAGCCAATTTTTAAGAGTTTACTGTTACGGTATATACCCGAGAATCCTCTCTTGTAACCAATGTCCAAATAACCGTGGTTATAGCAACAATGAGAAACCTTAAAGAAACACTGATGTGCCAGCCCCTTCCAGCAGCCCCATGGCATAGGTAGTGGCACTCACGGCACTTACAGATGAGTGCACGGAGCTCAGAGAGGTTAAGTCACTTGCCTGGGCTTACATAGCCAACACAAGGCTCTGCCTGGATGACTCTGTTACCACCACTCTATGCTATGTCCCCAAATGAGGGAAGCATGATAAACTGAGTGACTCACCTCTAGGACCCAGGGATCCCTACGTGTCCTCCCAAGAGGCAGAGAAAATGTCTACCTGGGTTTTGTCTGACCTCGAGGGTTCTGTTGCTGTGATTTGGAGGTGACAGATATGTGTGTCCCTGAGGCGGGGGGGGGGGGGGGGGGGGGGGGGGTATGCCAATTCTCATGGGATGCAGATCACCAGTGTGGAGCAGTCACGAGCCCAGGGGGGCCTGGAAAGGACTTCTTGAGAACAGTGTTCAAACATGAGGTGGCAAGCATTGTCCCCCACACTAGAGGAGAGGTTCTCCACAGCTTATGTGGGGGAGGGGAGGGTGGGCAATATCATTTTTCCACGTATTAAAGAGAAGGGACTGTGGCCCAGGTGAAGAGGCTTGCCAGAAGATACACAGCAGCTGGGGGGTCAGTGCTGAGCCTAGAGCCCAGACCGTGCAAGGCCAAGGTTCCTTCTACCTTCAGCCTAGCACCATGCCGTCTTTCAAGACAGAAGAGCAACATCAGCATCGCCCAGGAGCAGGAGGGAAATGCAGATTCTCTCCCAGCCTCAGGCCCACAATTGGGGCCACACCTGTCTGTACCTGCCCAACTCAGTGCTGCCTCCCCTCCTCTAAACGGAACAGGAGAGACTTTTCCCCAAAGGTGATTCAACTTTGTTGGTTTACACTATTCCAGAAGGAATGCGCCCGTAGCATGATAACTGGCAATTCTGCTGAGGCACAAATTTGAATCACACCTGCCTTGGGCTGGGGCTCTGGGTAAGGCTCTCAGCTCCTGGGGAGCCAGAGGAAAGGATGGGGGGACTCAGGCACCACTTCGTCATCTGGCTGCTTGGGTCTCTCCACCAGTCACTTGGCACTTAGATCTTAGAAGTCACGATTCACATAAAAGGAATTGAAATGAGGACCTGGCCCTGTTGCTCAGTTCCCTCATGCATAAAATGCATATGCTGCTCATCTCCCAGCATTGAGTCCAGAAAACATGAGTACGACAGTGCTTGGCATGTAAGGAACCACCAGGAAGTGTTAGCTATCACCATCGTCACCATGATCATCATCATGGATTCTGGACACTTGTGTACTATGAATGGCTCTGGACCTTCCCAAATTTCCTCAGTGACAAGAAATGCTATCTAGGCTCCCAGGTTTCTCCAAATGGCATGTTCCTTCTAGAATAGAGCATTTCCTGTGTATATTTTCTCATAATAAGTGAGCCAGCAATTTAAATCAGAGTGAAGGCTTCTCTCTCCCGTGGTGGCCGGTATTCATGGAGATTCGGTATCTTTATTTCCCCAAGAGCATTGCCATAGACTCACTCAGTCATGGGCAGGGACCAACTCAGCCATATGAAGGAATAATCTCTGGGTCCCCTCCGTCCCCCTAGCCTGCCCCCCAGAACTGAGACCTTTGTTCGGTGCCCCAACTGGGCAGTGGACATGATTCAGATTTGTGTCTCGGCAAAACTGCCTGTTATCATCCTGTCAGCTCATTCCATCTGGAACTATTTAGACAAAGCAAAGTGAATCTGTGCATGCTAGGGGGCCATACGGTTTTCTCCAAGGTGCGTTTCACAGGACACTAGTTCCATCGAATGTTTACCATTGTTGAGTCATCGTCGGGCTACCAAATAAGTCTGAGGAGCTTTGGTGTTTTAAGCAAGTGTCTTTTCTGAGGACATCCTCATCTTTCACATGCCAGCTTGCTGAGTCTGCAAGGGAGGGACAAGGTACACCTCTTCTCAAACTTGTTTGGCCTTTCGGCTCTCTTCTGTTTGTGGGATGGTTTGGGGGACTTGGGGTTCTATAGTTTGATTTCCAAACCTTCCCCAGCACGTGGTTCACCTGGAGAGCTCATTAAGATGCCGTACTGAAAGGCAGTTTCTGCTTCAGAAGGCCTGGGAGGAGCCTGAGATTCTGCTCACGTATCATGCTCCCAGATGTTCTGACGCTGCTGGTCTGCAGACCGCACTTTGTTGTTGTTGCCATTGTTTCAAGATTTTATTTATTTGACACAGAAAGAGAGAATGAGTGAGAGTACAAGCAGGGAGAGTGGCAGAAGGTGAGGGAGAAGCAGGCTATCACCTGAGCAGGGAGCCTGATGAGGGGCTCCATCCCAGGACCCTGGAATCATGACCTGAACCAAAGGCAGACACTTAACCGACTGAGCCACCCAGGTGCCCCCACAGACAACACTTTGAACAATGACATCTGAGGAGTACTTCTGAAAGGTACATCTGCTGGGTTCCCTTCCCCAGGAGCTCCTGTGACACACCTGTCCCAGTGCAAATGTTCCTGCAGGGCTTGGAGCCCGTGAAAAGTGGGCTGGACATTGAGCTGGAGTGCATGCTTGTGAGGGCAGGGAATTCTGTTTCATTCCAATCAGCAAGTCTAGAATCTAGAACTGCGTCTAGATCACAGAGGCAGTCAGTAAACATCCGTGCAATAATTGCATGGCAAGGGACATTCAGCAAAGATACCCTTTTCCTGGCATTTTCTGAAACATCTGCTCTGCTGAGCTGTGGTAGATTTGAGTCCTTAAGGTCTATGATGGCTGCAAATTCATCAAAGATTTTGAAAACCCAAAGCTCCTTTTTCTTAACCTCGTCAATCTGACTCAGCCAACTTACGTGTGAGGCTTCCACATGAGGACATACTGTTTTTTCTTGTAAGAAGAGCTTCAACCCTGATGGTCTCCAACTCTCATGGGGAAGGTGCTTCCTTGCTTCCTGTGCCAGCATTGAGGGGTGCATGCTAGAGGTGCCCTGGAAGCTCCAGAAGGAAGCACTTTGTTTCAGATGGTGCCAAAGCATCCCAGGCCAAATTCACCGGCAACTTACTAAACCAGGTTCACGGATCTGGCCTCATCCTCCTCCTGATGCCCTCATTGCCAGTCTAGGCAGGGAGCCAATTTTCTTGCTCTTCAACAGTTTATCTGTCTCTCTATTTTGATCAGAGTGAACAGGGAGATAAGCTATTTGTTACCATGGTAACTGCTCATTGAGCTTCTTAAGTAGGTGAGCATGGGGGCCAAGTCTCCCCCAATTCTTTTTTTTTTTTTTTAGTTCAAGTTAATTAGCATATAGTGTATTATTAGTTTTCGAGGTAGACTTTAGTGATTCTTCAGTTGCATGTAACACCCAGTGCTCATTCCATCAAGTGTCCTCCTTAATACCCTTCACCCACGTACCCCATCCCCTCACCCAACTCCCCTTCAGCAACTCTCAGTTCCCTACAGTTAAGACTCTCTCACGGTTTGCCTCTCTGTTTATATCTTATTTTATTTTTCCTTCCCTTCCACTGTTCATCTGTTCTGTTTCTTAAGTTCTACATGAGTGAAATTATTTGGTATTTATCTTTTCCTGACTGACTTATTTTGCTTAGCATAATACTCTCTAGTTTCATCCACGCCATTGCAAATGGCAATATTTCATTCTTCTTGATGGCTGAGTAGTACACACACACACACATACCACACACACATCCCATATCTTCTTGATCCATCCATCTGTCGATGGACATCTGGGCTCTTCCCATATTTTGGCAATTGCAGACATTGCTGCCAGAAACATTAGGATGTGTGTTCCCCTTCTAATCACTATTTTTGTGTCCACTGGATAAATACCTAGTAGTGCAATTGCTGAGTCATTGGGTAGTTAGTTCTTTTCCCCTAAGGTCAAGAACACAACAGGGATGTCCACTCTTACCACTGTTTTTCAACATGGTACTGGAAATCCTAACCTCAGCAATCAGACAACAAAAGGAAATAAAAGGCACCCAAATCAGCAAAGAAGAAGTCAAACTTTCACTCTTTGAAGATGACATGATACTCTATGTAGAAAGCCCTAAAGAAACTACCAAAAAACTGCTAGAACTGATACAAGATTTCAGCAAAGTTGCAGGATATAAAATTCAGTTCTTAACCCAATTCAGTTCTTACCTTCCAGGAAATCATAATCTTCTTGGAGAGCAGGGCTATCAATGTATGAGCTGTATAGCCCAAGCCCAAAAGGAGACACAGTGCATATTTCCCATGATTCTTGTGCTGCGGCCATCCCAGAAATCTTCCCAGAGAAGCAAAAATGAGCCAAGCTTTCAAATAGTTGGGTAACAGGGAAGCACAGAGAATGGGTGTGAGAGCGTGTGAACGTGAAATTTCAGAAGCATTATTTGGGAGGCAAGGACTAAAGTAGACTGCTTAGAAGAAAGTCGGGTGTGGTGAATGGGAGAGCAAACTGGAATCTGCAATGTCAGGTCACCGGGACTGGACACCTGGATCCATTACTTTAGAAGTACAATCTGTAAGGCATGTGCTGTTAGGTTCAGGCAACCACAAGGCGGTCACAGAGAGGTTCCTGAGCGAAGGGTCACCAGACTGGCAGGGAATGAGAGGGTCTGGCCAGTAAATAGAACTGTGCAGCTCAAGCATTGCACAGAATCACCGGGCCAAGGGGGCAGGTGAGCACTGACACCCGCCCCCCTCTTCTTTGTTAACTAAGGCACCCCCCAGGGCTGGCGGTGGTCTGATTGGCTCCTCACAGCCGCGAGCTGTTTTGTCCTCCAGGTAAGGCATTTTCCTGGAGCAGTCACTCCAGTGCATTCCCGGTGTGTCCCAAGGAGGGCGCTGCTGAGCTTTTCACAGGGCAACAGAGCCCCCATGCACAGTTGTTCCGAGATCGCAATGAGAACTGGAGGAAACCGGTTTTCTTCGCCTGTTGGCTGCACGGAGCAAGTGTGGTCTGTATTGCTTGTAATGGTCCTCTTACTTCAAGAATGATTTAGCTTCCAAGCAGGAAAGAGATGAGAACAGAGCGTCTGTGGCACTCAAGATCCTGAAGTTAGGACCAGCAACCAATTTTCCCAAGGGGCTGGGCAGAGATGTGCACATTGACACTGTGCCCACCCCAACACCCCCCCCCCCCCAGTTTCCTGGGTGGCTGGCGGCAGTGAATATCACATTTGCAGGTGACAGAGAGAAATGTGATGGCTTGAAGGGTGATAAGAACGAGTGCTTCTCATTCAGGGCGCCACTGGCATTCTTGTTCCCCCGTCACTGTGACCACCAGAAATTTCCTCTGCTTGTTTCATTTGGTCTCTCCCGAGGGTCGAATCACCCCCAAATGAGAACAACCACTCTCTTGACAGAAGAGAGAACTGGAGCACAGTAACATGTCCAGGCTCTCAGAGCTAGGGAGAGGAGGCTGGGTCTCCCCAGAGACCCAGAGGAGGCTGGGTCTCCCCCCAAGCAGGGTCTGGGGACAGGCGGCTCCACGGGCTCACCACGAGGGTCCTTCCTTCCCTCAGCCTTACTCTTTCTCTGTCTGGGTTTCTTGAGTTCAGACCACAGAACATAGTGGAACCAACTTATCCAAGTTCACCCATGGTTCCCAAGTGTCCATAACAGCTAAACAGAGAAAAGATAAACAGGCATATGATCTCTCTGATATGAGGAATGTGAGAGGCAGGGCAGGGGGCCATGGGGTCGTGGGGGGTAGGGAAGAAAAAAATGAAACAAGATGGTATTGGGAGAGAGACCAACCATAAGAGACTCTTAATCTCAGGAAACAAGCTGAGGGTTGCAGGGGTGGGGGGCGGTGAGGGGATAGGGTCAAGGTTGCAGGATTATGGATATTGGGGAGGGTATGTGCTTTGGTAAGTGCTATGGAATGTGTAAGCCTGATGATTCATAGACCTGTATCCCTGGGACAAATAATACACTATATGTTTAAAAAAAAGATAAACAGAACAGTCAGGCCCCTGGCTTTGGTCTGTAGCCGTTTGTCTTGAACTGGTTCATGTGAGTGCAGATATGTGGGGCTCCTGGCTGGCCCTGACTTCCAAGGTCCCACAGGGTCCTGCTGTGCCCTCACTTACCCCTGGGCTGGACCCACATCCCTCACACAACTTTGGCAGTCTAGGTAGTAATTCACCGCTTTGTTCACCCCACTGACTAGTACTAGCTGAACCCTCTCTGCTCCTTGCCAGGGCTGTGCTTACAATGAGAAGGGGAAACTCCTCTCTCACTCTTGGAGGGGGTCTAGGCAGAGGACCTGGTGGGGAGGCAGCACCAGTGCCCTGCACCCCCAGCGTTTGACTGCATCCCTCATCCCTATGCCTATATCTGGACCCCGTCCCTGACCTTGGGAGGTAACATGGATCCTAACCAGCCATGGCTTCAAACTCATGCACTGTGATCTCTAGAAACAGAGCTCAGAAAGGGCCCTTTGCAGATTCCTGGGTTCCTTGCATTAATACCTAATAATAAATTCCGGCCAATATATGTGTTACTATTATAACTTTGAATATTCCTCTGGTATCTTAAAGTTTTTATTATATAATACTTAATAATACAAAATGTGTATGTACTGTTTATACAAGCGATTAAAGGAAATGATAAAAGCCCACCAACAACTTAGGAATGAGAGTATTACCAGCAGTTTCATTTCTGCCTATGTCCTGGGGCCCTGTGACACACTATTTCTTGGCGTGTTCCAAGTCATCACTTCTCTAAATTGGGTTGTTTACTGTTCCTCTGCCTTATTTTTATATTTTATCACATCCTTATGAATGTTTAAACAATATATTGTTTCATCGTGCTTGTTTTGAACATGAGGGACAGATAATGGTGCTATATGAGCTACTTCTGTCTAAAATTCAAAACTACATTTGGAGTTGGTCATATAGGCAAAGAATCATAATTTCACATTCTTATACGTGTCTCCCAGCACATGTGTGCAAGATTTCCTCTAGCTGCACATTTAGGAATGGAGTTAGTGGGTCATAGAAGATTCAAGTTTTCAACTTTCGTAAATGCTGATCGTTTTGCAAAGTGATTGCAAAAGCAGTAGTCCCTGCTACTAGCTGTGTATAAAGGCTCCTGTTAACCCACATCCTCCATAAACACTTGCTATTGTACTAATTTCCCCCAATCTAGCGGGTAGTTACTAGACAATCTAGTACTATCTAGTATCTAGTACTGTATGTAGTACTAGTACAATCTAGCACTCCGTACTTTAAGCACTGAGATTATTCATATGTGTATTTGTTATTTGCATTGTTTCTTCTGTAAAATGCCTATTTGTATTCTGTTTCCATATCTTATTGTGCTGTCCTAATTGATTTGTAGAATTTTAAAAAATACAAGCTGGACATTCATTCCTTGTTAGTTATAGCTATTCTATATGTTATGAATATCTTTCAGCAAGATATTTGATATTTTGGGCGCCTGGGTGGCTCAGTGGGTTAAGCCGCTGCCTTCGGCTCAGGTCATGATCTCAGAGTACTGGGATCGAGTCCCGCATCGGGCTCTCTGCTCAGCAGGGAGCCTGCTTCCTCCTCTCTCTCTCTCTGCCTGCCTCTCTGCCTACTTGTGATCTCTCTCTGTCTAATAAATAAATAAAATCTTTAAAAAAAAAAAAGATATTTGATATTTTTCACTTTTTTAATAGTGTCTTTTGATGATCAGTGTAGTTGATTCATCAGCTTGGGGGGTGGTACTTTATCTTTTAATAAATCCTAGGGTTATAAAGATATTCAGATTTTCTTCTAAAAGTTTTAAAGCTTCATTTTCCATATTGAATATTTTAATCTATCAGAAATTAATCTTTGGATATGAGGATAAGGATTGCCTTTCATTTTTTTTCCTGTTGGATAACCAGTGGCCTCAGCGCCAGGTATTGAATGGTCCACCTGTGATCTACTATCACGTTCTGCATCTAACAACTTATCATATATATATATATATATATATATATATGCACTAGAGAAATAGAACTACATATATATATATATAAATCACGTTCTGCATCTAACAACTTATCATATATATATATATATGCACTCCTTTGACCAATTTGACTATCCTCACTATCCTGTTTTAATTAGTTTAGCTGTTTAGTAAGTCAGGCAGTCCAGAAAAGCAAGTTCTTTTGTCCTGTTTGTCTTCAAAATGTCTTGGCTCTTCTTGGACATTTGCTTTTCTGTTTAATGATATAATAAGGGGTGCTTGTGTGGCTCAATTGGTTGAGCATCTGCCTTCAACTCAGGTCATGATCCCAGGGTCCCGGGATAGAGCCCCACATTGGGCTTCCTGCTCAGCTGGGAGTCAGTCTGTCTCTTTCACTCTCCCTGCTCATGCGCTCTCTCTTTCTCTCTCTCAAATAAACAAATAAAATATTTTTTAAAACGATATAATCATATGCCAGTAAAACTATCTGAACATTTTCTTTACAGAAGATTTTGGGCTACTGTTTCAATTTGTTTCATAATTATAAGGCTGTTTAGATTTTCTATTTCTTCTTCAGTTACTTTTATAAGTAATATTTTTCCAAGAGTATTTTTTTCATTTCTTTGAAAGTATAGGTGTAAATATTTTAGAGTATTCTATTACCACCTTTGAAAAACTTCTGCCTATCTGTGGATATGCCCCTTTGTTCATATATGTTCATATCTTCTCTCTTTTCTTCTCAATCTTAGCAGAGATTAATCTATTTTTTTAGTCTTCTCAAAGAACTTTTGCTTTGGTAGTTTTTCTCTGTTGTATCTTTACTTCTTATTATACTACTTTCTCTATTATATACTTCTTTCAACTATACTTGTGTTTGTTTTACTAGGAAATCAGGTTGATTCAACGTTTTTCTCACCATCAGTTTAGGATTTGGCTTTCTTAGTTCTAATGTCTATTATCACTTGTTCATCAGCCTTTCATTTTCGAAAAGTTTGTTGGTATTATCTTTTCTCATATTCTGCTCATCCTTGTGTTTATGTCATTTTTTAAAAATCCCTTTACTATAGTTTTATTGGATTTGGGGAAGGGAATAAGTTAGATACATGTGTGCAATCTACTATTTTTATCTGGAACCTATGATCATTATTTATTAATCTTTCTTACCATCTTCTGTTTATCCCTCAGATGTACCCTGTTTAATTTCTTCAACTCTGTTTTTCATTTCACTTAATTCTCTCTTCTTCTGTTTAACCCATTTATTGGGTTTTGTTTAAATAATAATAATTTTACTTTATAAAAGTTATATCTAATTCTCTTTGAAATTTCCCATTTCATTTTTGATGGCATTGGATCCTTATTTCTGTGGGTTTACATTCTATTTAAGGATTTAAAAATCGTTACTTCGCATTGACATGTGATTATTCCACTACTTAAAGTCCTTCAAGCTCCGAACTGGTTGTTTTTTGTTTCTTCTTCCTCTCCCTTACAGTGGTTTGGTTTCTTGTGTGTTTGGTTACATTTTCCTGAGAGCTGATATTTGTATTCCTGATCTTAATCAGTGAAAATCCTAGGAAACCAAAGTGAGGGTGATTTCCTCTAGAGAGGGTTTGCATTTGCCCTTGCTCAGAGCCAGAGGGTGCTACCCACCTATTAAAAACTTTCACCCCCTGCTAGCATCCCAGGCTTAATATGTCTGCCCCCTTACTTAGCTTTTGACTGTGGTTTTTTTTTTTTTTTTTTTTAAGATTTCATTTATTTATTTGTCAGAGAGAGAGAGAGAGAGAGAGAGCACAGGCAGACAGAATGGCAGGCAGAGGCAGAGGTAGAAGCAGGCTCCCCGCCAAGCAAGGAGCCCCTTGTGGGACTCGATCCCATGACGCCGGGACCATGACCTGAGCCGAAGGCAGCTGCTTAACCAACTGAGCCACCCTGACTGTGGTTTTAACATCAGCATTTGCCAGCAGGGCTAACTGCTTTGAAGTGATTTCACCTACAATGACCACTTAGTGCTTAGCTAGGCTGTGAATAGAAGAGTCCTCTATCTTTTCCTGCAAGCCCAGAAATCAAATGAAAAGTATGTTTTATCAGGCTGTACTGGTCATGCAGCAAGCACTGCAACAAACAGTCTTCCATGGTGCCAGAATGCTTTTCATTCTACTGGATTCTACTAACATGAGGATTTTTGTATATATGCTCAAGACAGAAATTATCTGATCTTCACAAGCATCTCTATCTCCCAACTGGTGTCTGAATAACTTCAAACATTCCAGTTTCCTTTCTTTATATTCCTTTGGCTTTTCTCTGAATTCACAGCCTCTTGGATGTGCTTATTTTTTCAATGATATGAAAATCTCTCCCTAATTTTTCAGTTCTTTGGCTTCTGTTTTTACCTTCTCCAGAGACGCCTATAGACCTGAACTGTTCAATATGGTAGCCACTAATTCCATGTGACTCTTTATTTATTATATCATGACCTGAGCTGACATCAAGAGTTGATCATTTAACCAACTGAGCCACCCAGGTGCCCCCCATGTGGCTGGTGGACATTTTTTAATGTCCCCTATGACCTTATCTGGTCTTCAAGACCATCCTGGGACATAAGTGTCACTGTCCCCATTAAAGACTCCTTTTAGAAGACAAAGAATCTGAGAATCTGAGAAGCCAAGTAAGTTAACCAAAGCTGCATAGCTAATAAGTGCAAAAACCAGGATTCAAAACCAGGTCATTTTTACTTTAAAGACTAGCTCCTGGGCACCTGGGTGGATCAGTTGTTAAGCAGCTGCCTTGGGCTTAGGTCACGACCCCAGGGTTCTGGGATAGAGTCCCATGTCAGGCCCCCTGCTTAGTGGGGAGCCTCTTCTCCCTCTCCCACTCCCCCTGCTTGTGTTCCTTCTCCCTCTCTCTCTCAATGTCAAATAAATGAATAAAAAAAATAAAGACCATCTCCTTTTCCAGTAAGCTGGGAACATGCTCCTTTCAAATGATTTGGGAACCAGCCATCAGGAGTTTTCTCTGTCCCAATATAGGATGTGAGGTTTGAGAAGCCACTCTTCCCCTGTAAGAGACCTACCTCACCCATAACACAGAACTATCAGTGGGACCAGGTGAGAGGATGGAAGGCAAACAGCTTGAAAGCAGACAGGTGTTATGTACATATAAGGATTATTACACCCATTTCCAAGATTGATTTTTTTAAAAATCTCTTTGAGGGGCACCTCGGTGGCCCAATGGATTAAGCCTCTGCCTTTGGCTCAGGTCATGATCCCAGGGCCCTGGGATCAAGCCCCGCATTGGGCTCTCTGCTCAGCAAGGGAGTCTGTTTCTCCCCTCTCTCTGCCTGCTTCTCTGCCTACTAGTGATTTCTCTCTCTGTCAAATAAATAAATAAAATCTTTAAAAAACTCCCTTTGAACTTAGGCTATGAGGCTTGTCAGGACCACTTTGGCCTTAGTGCTGTTTCCACCAAAAATTCCATTCATCTCCCAGAGAGCCGGGTGTGGAGGCCAGCGGTGGTCATAGAGCTGGCTTTCTGGAGAAGTGCAGGACGTGCCTTCCTCTGCTTCAGGTTCACCTCGGAGCCTGGGCTTCGAGTCAGGCGGACCTGGGTCTGAGTCCTCGTTCTGCCACATTCAGCACTGTGCTTCTGATTGGGTAGATTGTGCACTTGTCTCATTTCCACCTGTGTAAAACATGGGGAATAGACTAGTACCTGCTTATAGGTTTGCCATGAAGGTTAAATGTTCCCCCTCCCAGAGCATACCAGGACATTTGCAAGGCTTGTTTGTTTTGTCATCATATGTGTGTGTGTGTGTGTGTGCACATGCCTGCGCGTGCATGTGTTTGCATGTGTGTAGAGGCCTCAAGCATTTAATGCCTGAGAAACACGGAACTCTTCTGCCCTAAAATCTGGCATTGTTGAATAGCTGCTGGTGACTTCCTAGATTGACCCAGTTTCTGGAATAGAGTTTGGAATAATTTGCCTCCTGGGTGAAATCAAGTCACAGCCCACTTTCCCGGGTCTGGGGATTGGAGGGGGTCCCAGAGCTGGAGGCCACTGGGAGGGGGTGCTTTACCTCCCACCCTGATAAAGATGCTGTCTTTATCCTTCACACTGGCTCTTGGTGCAGTCAAGATGCAGAGGTCATACCAAGTCTTGGGAACCCTGGGGATGCCAACTTCCGGCACACTTTCAGGGGTCCCTTGGGGTCTCCCCACCAGCCCTGCCTGTGCAGCTTCAACATCTTGCCTGAGCACTCTCTCCTGACTCTTCTCCTGGCCCTTGGGGCATGTTGTCTTACACTAGCTATTGCTCTTTATGAATGGCTCTAAGTGCCTTTTAATAAACCACTCAAGAACCTATATATTATTGATGTATCTATGTTTTAAATACAGAGCATTGCTAGGAGAGTGACCATTTGTTGTTTTTATCTGGGATTCTTCCCAGACACAACTTCGCACCAAGGAATTCTAGAATTTCAGAGACATGCACTTGGTTTCCTTTAACAAAACTTTGACTGTAGTGACCAATGTTAAGCTTAAGGTCATTGATGCAGACTCATAACTCAATCCTGTCTTCCCACTCCTATTTCCTTAGGTCAAACATTTCTGACTCCTTGCTCTAAGGCTGAGGTTACTCACATGCCTACATTCCAAGAAATATGTCCTTTCTGGATTTCTAGTTTTGCATGGCAGCTAGTTTCCTAGTACATCTTGAGTAGAATTCAGAGAGAAAACTAGGATCCCTTTTCCACTGGGATTTGGACTTCCTCATTTGGAATCTGCAAAGTCGCCACTCATGACAATTTAGTTCTTCTTGGAGTCTTTCTCCACAATGAGGCAAATCTTGGTTATTGCTCTGTGGCAGATAAACTAGATTTTCCACAAGAGTAATTGAATTGAATGAAAATTTAGCAAAAGTGTCCATTCTATTAGACCTTAGAAATCTTTGTTAAAACAATTAAGTGCAGGGGTGCCTGGCTGGCTCTGTCGATTACGTGTCTGTCTGGCTTGGGTCATGATCCTAGGGTTCTGGGATCGAGTGCCGCATTGGGCTCTCTGCCTGGTGGGGAGCCTGCTTCTTCCTCTCCCTCTGCCTGCCACTCCCCTGCTTATACTCTTTCTCTTTCTCTCTCCCCCTGTCAAATAAATAAATAAAATCTTTAAAAAAAACAAACAAACAATGAAATACGGAAGTACTAGACAGTGTACAAGCCCTCCGCAAAGGATGGATGCTCAGGTGGGAAGTCTTTTTCCAAATCCTGAGGGCAGTATATTACCAGGTAAATTAACTATGATGTTTCAACAGATTCGAGAAAGAGCAGAGAAGTCCTCAGCTCCTGCCTTTCCTCCAACTTTTCTGTCAAGAAATTAGAAAGAGAAAGGAGAGCCATTGATAAAGGGCAGGTTAGACATTTACCTTCATTAAACATGCTAATTTAGATAAATTCTAGTTGAAAAAAATGGACCATGCAGATAAGATCAATTTTTCATGGGCAGTAACCTCCTGGGGCCTTAAAAACCAGGAGAGGTGCAGGGTAGCTGGGTGGCTCAGTGGGTTAAGCATCTGCCTTCAGCTCAGGTCATGATCCCAGGGTCCTGAGGTCAAGTCCCACATCAGGCTCCTTGCTCAGCAGGGGAGCCTGCTTCTCCACGGCTTGCTTTTCCCCGTTTGTGCTTGCTGTCTCTCTCTCTCTTGCTCACTCTCTTTGTGTCAAATAAATACTAAAATCTTGGGGGGGGGGCGGGAAAAAAGCAGGAGAGGTGCTAAAGAACCAGAGATAGGATTGCACTTTGATTTTGGTTTTGGTTTTCACCACGGTGAAGTAAGCACTCCCTGCAATCGTGAATTTTTAAATGCTGAAGCTGAGCTGAACTTGACAACAGAAGAAGCCAAGGGGCTAGAAGGGGTCCTGGACCCCCACAGACCAATAGAGCCGAGGTGGGGAGCCGTGTGATGTTGCACCAACAAAGGAGAGAGCAACTCAGGGGTTTGCACTGGTTACGCAGGGCCCACCATGAGTCACCAGCAGGAGGCCCCAGCCATAAACTAATGTGAAGTCCAGCCAGATTAATGGAACTGTGGTGTTTCCAAAGGAGGGCACAGTGACCCCCCCCCCCCAGACTTCACACACCCGGCCCTATCTGTAACGCTGAGTCCTCCTGCATTGACCCGGATACCGTGGAAAGAAGAGGTTTTATTTGACATTTACCCCCGGGCAACAGGGTCTGCACTTTGATTTTGGTTTTTATCACACACATGCAGTGAACATCACAGGGTCCTCAGAGATAGAGGTGATTCTCTTTGTTCTTAATCAAACACTGCATCACACTGCATCAAGGAACATTGAATTTTTTTTCCCTACTGTTTCTCCCCTCTGCCTGAAGGTGGACGTGTCCAACTGGCTGGGACATCCTGGGCCCGAAAGCCAGCCTGGCTTGCTCAGTGATGGGCATACAGGACAGAGGGTGACGATGTCTCAGGCTTGTAAACAAGTCTCAGAACTCAGCCAGCCAACTGCATCAAGGAGGGAACCCATTTTAACTCAAGATAAGGCAGATTGGAGGACTGTCTCAGCTATTTTAAAACAGATTTGACTGTCTTGGGAGAGAGTCCTTCATCACTGAAAATGTCCAAGAGCACGGTGTGGGCAACCCTCCCAGTATGGATGCAAATCAAGAAAAGGTTTGGCACAGATGATGCCAGTGTCTCTTCCAAATCTGACACCCTACATGTAGAACACTCTGGGTCTTTTCCTGATGATGAAAATTCCCAAATAATTTGATGATTCTTCTTCTTCTTTTTTTTTTTTAAGTTTTTTTTTCTTTGTTTGTTTTTTTTTTTACTTATTTATTTGACAGAAAGAGAGAGAGAGCACGCGTGCGAGAGAGGGAACACTAGCAGGGGCAGAGGGAGAGGGAAAAGCAAGCTCCCCACCGAGCAGGGAGCTTGAGGTGGGCTCGATCCCAGGGCCCCTTCTGCTGAAGGCAGATGACTAATGACTGAGCCACCCAGGTGCCCCAGCTTGATTCTTCAAATGTGGAGTTAGCAGCCTCTTTTGAATTATGATCTTAGGATTCAGAATTAACTTTATTTACTTACTTATGCTTAATTTTTAAAATTTCACATTTTTATTTAAATTCCAGTTAGTTAATGTGCACTGTAATATTAGTTTCAGGTGTAGAATTTAAGTGATTCCTTCCTTACATACACTATCCAGTGCTCATCACAGGTGCCCTCCTTAATACTCACCCCCCACTCCCTTCGCCTCCAGCAACCTTGTTTGTTCTCTATACCTAATGAGGGAGCAGGAGGCTGGCTGAGGACGAAGCAAAAGCTGGCACCTTGCACCCCCTCTCCACCCACTCCCCTCCCCAGTAATGTGTGTTACATTCCTCAGTCACCCCTGACTGCCACAAACGATAAACAAATAGTTAACTTGCAGAGATCACAATCCTGCAAGACAGGAGTCTCCCTTGGTTTACAAATGTCCTGAAGATCTATAAAGAAGTTACCTTATCAATAGCACAATTTCCAGAGGCAAATATCTCAGTTCCTCAAGCCCTAATGTCTCCCTCCCCACCATAAACAAAACTGAAGGAGGCTGAGGTAGAAGGGAATGTAAATATAGTTAAATCTCTTCCAAACCTAAATTTCACTAACAAAGACGATTGATAGCAGGATTGTGACATCCCACCAAAACTCTCCCAACTATCTTGATGTTAATGGCTGGCCTAAAGACAACATTGATCAAGCCACAGGGCAAGGCCTCTGGTAGGCCTCCGATATCCTGGCACCTTGTAGGCCCTCTTTAGCATATGAAAGTTCCACTGAAACCTCCCTTCCCCCAACTGCAAGGTACAAAACCTGCCATCCCTCACACCCCGGGGCAGCCTCTCTTCCTGCCCATGGGTCCTGTCCCCATGCTTTAATAAACCACCATTTTGCACCAAAGATGTCTCAAGAATTCTTTCTTGGTCATTGGCTCCGGACCTCAGCCCACCGAACCTCACCTAGGTTCTAGAACTTCATCATACCCAAGAGTCTCTTTCTTAGTTTGCCTCTCTCTCTCTCTCTTTTTTTTTCTCCCTATGTTCATGTCTTGTTTCTTAAATTCCACATTAAATGAAATCATATGGTATTTGTCTTTCTCTGACTGACTTATTTCACTTAGCATAACACCCTCTAGCTCTATCCAGGTCATTGCAAAAATGGCAAGGTTTCATTCCAAATCCATTTGAAAACGACAACAAGTCCTTTAATCTCTCCCTTTCGTGAGGGCACTGCCCTCCCTCTCCTGCCCCCAGGCCCATCGAAGGACCACACTATTTTGTTTTTCTAGCTAGAAGCACACCATGGCATTCCCTGTAGTTTCCTCTCTAATCCCTTTGCCTTTTTGGCAAAGCAGTGGAAAAAACCCTTTGTAAGGACTGTGCCCATATTGCAATGGAAGGCAACTCACGATTATTCCCTCCTCCTCACCTGCTTCCAAGTCAGCTCAGCCCCAGTCCTTCTGAAACAAAAGCACAAATGAGTGCTAACTTAGGGCAATTCCAGGATTTACAAATTAAACCTAGTCCCATTGGTTTCCCTAGCAACCATCTCTGAATCACACAATGAGCTAAAATTATTGTTCTGTTTAGTGGAGTCCAATATGAAGAGAAGCCCAAATACATAACTCGTAGTGAGTAGCCACCCAGGTGTGGGCCAAAGAGCACTGTGCATGGGGCAGGAGCCCTATATTCAGCTTCCAGGATCTTATCCCGAGACCCTGGTGGGGGGATGCTCCCAGCAGAGAACAAGGGTTTGAACAGTGCCAAGGTGAGGAAGGCTCGGGTATTTCCCAGAGAGTGAAAGCAACAGACAGAGAACAGTTTGAGGCCAGGGGTCTGCTGGACAGAGCAGAGGTGCAGTGAGGTCTGAGGGCACAGGCTGTGCTGAAAGCAGTGGAACAATGGAACAGTCTCGGGCAATGCGCTTCATTATGTGGCCAGCACCTTGCTGGAGTCTGGGAGGCTAGGCCAGCCAGAGGGCATTAGGGTTCAGCTTTCTATCTACATGGTAAGGGGCTTGAGCTGAATCATTTTTCTGGCTCCTACAGCTCTTGTAAACAGTAGGACTTTTCTGGTTCTGGACCAATTAAAATCTGTCCTATTTACAGTCAAACAAAGATGAGTATAGCAGCTTTATTGGTGGTCATGTTGGAGCCATCAAACTGTACCTGCCACCAGATGACCTTCAAATGGCACTACTCTGGGTCTGGACCCCCACTGGGGCAGACTTGGGGCAATGGCTCAGATGCATGGGGTTGGGAAACCTACCTTGAACCCATGAATTCTAGTGGAAGAGACCTGGCTCTCTGGACCCTAGCCTGGGATTCAGCTGTTTTTCCCATGGGAAAGCAGCAGCAGTGACAAAGGGCTCCAATCCGTGTGCAGCCAGCCTGAAAAGAGAGCCCACCATTCAGGACTCATGCAAGGTCACTGGGAGGAGAGGTCATTGCCACCTATTGGAGGAAGTGAAGGAGAGGTAGAGCCATGGACACAGGCTTCCACCTAATGCCCTCAAGAGGTCAGAAATTCCTGTTTTGTAGACTGGCAAGAATGCAGGAGGGAAGAACATGGTTTCCTAACACAGGGAGGGGGCTGTAGAGTGGAATATGGAATCCACACATCTGGCTCATGGTGAATCCTCTTTGCCTCTTCTTTCTTCCCCGAGAACAGAACAGCCATCCACAGCTCTGCAGCCAAGAGACTGCTGGTCCCAGAAGCCACGAAGAAGGCATTACTGCCATCCCCTCCCTACTGCCCACATACAGGTCCAAGTCCCTTTGAAAATCAGAATCTGCAATAAGACATTTCATATCTTTCCAATGACAAGTTTGAGTTCCTGAATCTTTAAGGGTATAAAAACATTTTAGTAAGTAACTAATATTTCTTGCTATGACTCAATAGAGTTCTATAATTTTCCCGGTAAAAGAGAGAGTGTGTTTATAAGCCTGTACTTTGCAAAGCATTTGTCTGCCAATCATTCCGAACTGTCGCCATTGGAAGATTTCGTTCACTGCCATTCTAGATTTCTTATGCAATATTTCAAATTTTTTTTATTACGTACTTAGAACATTAATAATGGCAAGCCCTGTCATGTATTATGTTCTGGACACTGAATGAATATTTGTCTAAGGGTCAGAGAAGGAAAGCAACACGCTCAAGAACATGCTACAGCAAGTGGTTGGATTGGATTCAATCCCGAGTCCATGCTTTTCTTTGTTCTGCTTCTCAGGGGCCTGGAGCAACTTAGCACTCAGCTTCTTTCTTTCTAGACATCCCCCTTGCCCTCCACTTAGTACTGGGTTTGTGGAGGAGGAAGACACGGAAATAAAACTTTTCTGGGGTGGAATAACATATGGCCTCAATTTTTCAGAGAGTAAAGGAAAGCTCTCTCTTGTGGCAGGTCGCCAATAACCCCAATAATCACAGCAATGGGGATTAACATTTATCAGCCCCTGACTCAGTACCAGGCATGGAGCTGGGTACTTTGTATCATCTCATTTAATCTTTACAGCCACCCCATGTTACAGAGGAGGCAAATAAGGCATGGAGATTCTTAAGGAACTTCGTGTGAAGTTTCAGCTAGCAAGTGGAGAAAGCCAGTCCAGATAGTTAACTTCTAAATTCTTGCCAAAACCTTTGCCTGCTCCTTATCCGTCCCTACTCCTACCCAAAGTTAGAGATTTATTTAAAGGAAGTCCACTTTGAACTTGTCTATTCCTTAAGAGTTTATGGATCACTCACACTTGATTTATTTTGTTCTTTGCTCTCCGTGCTTAGGGAGAGAGGGGAGTTTGAGGAGGAAGAGGGTAGTTGGGAGAAGGCTGGATTGGGGAGCTCTGGCACTTTGGATAAGAGAGATCACAGGCCAATTCTCTACACCCCAGGTCAGCTCTAGCCATGATATATTCGAAGGAACAGCAGCCACAAGCTAGAGACCTGGATCCTCCACTAACTTAGCTACGCGAACTTGGCCATGAGCCTTCGGGTATCCAACTATAGTTTACCTGCTCCATAGCACAGGCAGGTGGGAATAGATGAATGAGGTCAAGTTTCCCCTTAGCACCCAAGCTGGGTCATCCAATCCTACATCATTCAGTGAGAGAAACTTCTAGGAAAAGCTGTGTTTCCTCTGGGCAAATGAGATTTGCTCATTTGTTTGGCAAATGCTTAGATAATATACATAGTTGGCTACCATGTACTGCTTTTTTTTTTTAATTTTATTTATTTATTTGACAGAGAGAGATCACAAGTAAGCAGAGAGGCAGGCAGAGAGGGGAGAAGCAGGCTCGCCGCTGAGCAGAGAGCCCGATGTGGGGCTCGATCCCAGGACACTGGGATCATGACCTGAGCTGAAGGAAGAGGCTTTAATCCACTGAGCCACCCAGACACCCTACCATGTACTGCTTTAAGGCCCTTAGTACATCAACACACCTAGTCCTCTAATAGACCTCTGCGGTAGGTTGTTGTCACAGCTGTTATTATTATCCTGCTTATAGGCAAGGGGATTGAAGCACATGGTGGTTTGCTCAAGGTCCCAAAGCTAGCAAGAATGAAGCCAAGTTGAATCTGTGCAGTCCAGCTCCAGACTCCCATGTTCTTACTTTGTTTTTATTTCAGAGACCATGGAATTCTGTAGCTGATCAGATGTCCCTCATGACAACCAGGCTCCTTCTCACCTTTAGCAAAAGTATGAGCCCCAGGAATATGTGTTTGAGGTACTGGGTTCACATCTAGCTTCACCCTGCCTGCCTGGGTCTCTCTGACTCTTCATCCCACCCAATAGTCCCCCTCTGGAGATGTCTGTTATAATTTACCAAAACAACCTTCTTGGAAGATGATAAGAAAATTTAAAAAACAAAAAACAAAAAACAGAGTGATTCAGTGATACAATGTGGAATCCTCCTTAGTGGCTTGCTGTATCCCCCAGCACCTGCTCTGTGCTCACAAAAGATTTGGAAAAGTGGGAATGAACGAGGCAGCTCTATCTTAACTGGAACTAGGCAGGTTCTCAACAAAGATGGCAGAGCTCCGTGGGGGAGTGTTGGAAAGTTCGTTGGCTGTGGGGTGACTGGTTGTCACCATATTTAGGGAGTGCTATTGGGATTTACTGGACAAGGGACAAATCTGCTGATGTCCTACAAGGAGGGAGACAGCCCCACACAAATTTTATATGCTCCACTGAAATTTTACATAGGTAAAAAAAAATCTCCACAGTTACCAGAACCTAACACCTAACTCCATTTTACCTGCTTTTTAAAAATTTTTATAATTTTTATTTTTTATTAACTTACAATGTATTATTAGCCCCGGGGGTACAAGTCTGTGAATCACCAGGTTTACACACTTCACAGCACTCACCATAGCACATACCTTCCCCAATGTCCATAACCCAACCACCCTCTCCCTACGCTGCTCCCCCCGGCAACCCTCAGTTTGTCATTTTACATATTTTTAAAAGGATGTTGTACATGGTTCTAATACATACTGAACTTTCCAGGAATGTAACTCCCACGTAAATCAAGGGATGATTTTCAGAACTTGATCACGAATTGACTATCCCTGTAAAATATTCCATCATCAGTGACACTGTTTCCGGTGTTTGGGTCAACAGTACAATCCGTCTATATCAGTCTGTATTTGTTCCTGTCACGTTCCTAATGATTCATCCTGTATATGCACACAAACATGCTCATTTAGCTTTTATCTCAAAATATGCAATATAAGGAAAAAGTGTCAGCAGTCAATATTATTTGAGTATTGTCTTACATCTCTTACATCCAAATTTACTTATTGTTAAGTAGGAGCAAGCCATCTGCCAACTTCACTATGCCTCTCGTCTAGTCATGCCTAAACACACATGACCAGGATGAAATACATACTCTTTTTTTTATGGAAGCATAGTTGACGTACAACGTCAGTTTCAGGAGTACAACATAGCGATTCAACAATTCTGTACATTATTCTATGCTCACCGTGATGACTATAGTTACCACTGGCACCATACAATTTTATTACAGTATTATCGACTATAATCCCTGTGCTGAACTTTTCATCCCTGTGACTTATTTATTTTACAACAGTAAGTTTGTGCCTTTTAATCCCCTTCACCTATTTCGCCACCCCCCCAACCCCTGCCCTTCTGACAACTGTGAGTTCTCTGTATTTATGATTCTGTGTCTGTGGGGTTTTTTTCTTTCTAAATTTTTATTTAAATTCTAGTCAGTTAACATACAGTGTAATATTGGTTTCAGGAGTAGAATTCAGTGGTTCATCACTTACATACAACACCCAGTGTTCATCATACCAACTGCCTTCCTGAATGCCCATCACCCATCTAGCCTATCTCGCATCTACCTCCATGAACCCTCTTTAAAGAGCTCTTAGGGTTTGTTTTTCCTCCCTTCTTTCTTCCCCCTATGTTCATCTGTCTTGTTTCTTAAATTCCCCATATGAATGAGATCCTATGGTATTTGTCTTTCTCTGGCTGATTTCTTTCACTTAGCATAATACACTCTAGGTCCATCCACATTATTGTAAATGGCAAGATTTCATTTTTTTTGATGGCTGTGTAATATTTCATTTATATATGTACTGCAACTTCTTTGGGGTACTGGAAATGTCCTGTTGACTATGGTGATGGATTATATTGAGATAAATGCTTATGATTTGCACACTCTTTTTTATGAGAAATACATATCAATAATTTAATTCAATAATCAGCACTGCCTTAATCAGGTCAACCTCAGAGAGTTTTGTTTACATTATCAGTTATAATAATGTTATAGTTGATTGGACAATTTATGAGCAACAGTAATGAAATAAAAGGGGGAAATTATCTAAGATTAATAATTACTAGTAAAGAATTAAGTTGAACTCATGGTATTAAAAAAACCCCAAAACTATGCATCGAATATAGCCTAAAACTTTTGAGGAGGGTAATTGAACAAAGACCAAACACCTTAGAAGAAGGCTTCTTCGGGTGCCTGGATGATTCCATTGGTTAAGCAACCAACTCTGGATTTGGGCTCAGGTCATGATCTTGGGGTGGTGGGATTGAACCTCTCATCAGGCTCTGTACTGGGCGTGGAGCCTGCTTAAGATTCTCTCCCTCTCCCTCTGCTTCCATGTACCCCTGTTCACTCTGTGAGGTTCCTCCTGGTTCATACTCAACCTAAACCTTTTCTGGTCCTGGTGACACTGTCTTAATCAAACTACATGAGGGCAGAACACTTTGAGCACTGACTGGTCAACAGTGGAATGGAAACTTCTCTAACAACACAAAGCTGCAAGTTGCCGTGATTCATCCCAAGTGAATGCAGCCCTCAGAGAGCTTTGTTGTAAGGGGAACACACTTGCCAGAACTCTTCTGTGTGGCCACGAGCTCCCCCATCTACCTGTGGGATACTGAGATTTCAGTTTTAATTTTTAATCTGAGAGCACAGCTTAGTAACTGGGCTGTTCTGCTCTGAAGGGTTTTGTCTTTGCTGTTGCTGTTTTTGTTGTTGTATAAGAGAAAGGCAAGGAGGCAGGGAGAAATCTCATATTCCCTTGCCTGAATTTCAAGACCCTTATAATCTTTCCTTCAGCTAACCTTTCTAACCTCTCTCCCACTGATCCCCTGGATGGTGCCTATTAACCAGACACAAATCACCACCACAAAATACTGTGTGCTTTTTGTGTTTGAGCATTTGTCTGGAACTTGCCCACTTATTTCTACCTGGATGAATCAATTCTGCCTTGAGGGCTGAATTTAATGCAGCTTCCTCTGGAAGGTTCTGCTGACTACTTGAGACCCCTGTGCATGCTCTTCCCTGTGCTCTCCACTGGCTACATAGGTTATCTATTTTCTACACCCTAAATCAGAATGCATGGTCTGCAGAGGAGTTGTCGACCAGTTTTGGGTATGAGTGGCTGTTTACAAGATGTTTTGAAAGTGGAAATGCTGGAATTTCCCGTATCAATCATTTTTCCTACTATGGAAGTGTGTCTTATATAAGATGCGCACTATGTTAAACACTCCTATACATTATTTCCTTGAATCCTCATGAAAATTCTAGTAGGATGATGTTATTATATACTTGCTCAAGGTTATTCTAGAAACAATAAGTTGCAGAACCCGAATTCAAACCCAGCTCTATCTGACTCCAGACGTGCACCCCACACTGCACAGAGCTGCTCACAGATGTGGGGAAGGGCAAGGGTGACAAGTTTAGGTTGGCTGTGGCATCCAATGTGGGGAGAAGTGGTGGGGGAGAGGAGACTGAGCCTGACTGTGGAGTTCTGTCCATGTCAGATCAGGGCATCCTGAGCTGGAGCGCTGTTTCACAGGCAACGGGAAGACCATATGTTTGAGTAAGAAGGCTTCAGGGAGTCATCTGGAAATACAAGGTCCAGTAGGTGCTCAGGAGTTTCAGAGCTGGTATAGCACAGTGGCTGCAAGCAGAGTCTGGAGCCAGAAGGCATGCATTTCAGTCTTGGTTTCATCACTTATGAGATGTGTGACTTCAGACTACTTGTCCTCTTTGAGGTCACTCTCTGTGCCTGTTGTTTTCATCTGCAACATAGAGATGACAATACTTTACCTCACAGTGCTGGTGTGGAAAGCTGTCTATGCTCTTCCTCTCCAAATATGACCCCAGTCTCATTATGAGAAAAACATCAGACATGCCCTGACTGAGGGACATTCTACAGAGTATCTGACCAGGAATCTTCAAAACCCTGAAGGTCACTGAAAACAGGGAAAGTCTGAGAAACTGTCACAACCAAGAGGAAAGTAAGGAGACATGATGACTGAATACAGGTAACCTGGATGGGATCCTGAGACAAAAGTCACTAGAAAAGAAAATGAAGACATCTGAGTAAAGAATGGACTTTGGTTAAAAATAACATACCAGTATTGGTTCATTTATTGTAACAAATGTACCATAATAATGTAAGATATTTATGAGGAGAAACTGTCTATGAGGTAGATAGGAATTCTCTATACTCTCTGTGCTGGTTAATTTTATGTGTCAACTTGGCTAGGCCATGCTACCCAGTTGTTTGGTCAAACACAAGTCTAGATGATTCTATGAAAACACTTTTTAGAAGGGATTGCTGTGAAATCAGTAGACTTTGAGGAAAGCAGATAACCCTTCATAATGTGGATGAGTCTTATGCAATCAGTTGAAGGCCTTAAGAGAAAAACTGAGGTCCTCTCAGCAGAAATCTGAATAAAGGATGGACTTGCATTCATAATTATGTATCAGCGTTGGTTCATTAATTGTGACAAATGTACCATACTAATGTAAGATGTTAATAATAGGGAAACTGGCTGTGGAGTATATGGGTTATATCTCTTTACCATCTTTGCAAATAATTTGGTAAATCTAGAACTGTTAGACATTTTTTTTAAAAAACTTCAAAAAAGATCAGACTTGCAGAATTCAATTTTACTGGCAGAAATAGGATTTTGATTTCAAACAGTGAAATGAGGAGCATATGCCATTATGTCCCACAATAGCATCCAGAGCCTTGCTGTAGTGACACAAAGCAATGAAAATGGATTTCTCTTTATGGATTCACACACAAAAAAACGCTTTTGTTTAGCCAATGAGTGTTTTTCAGTAGAAACACTGGGCATATGGAAACAATCAAAAGGAAATACACTGGAAAGCAGAATTGTTACTCGAAAAGGACATAAAATGTGCTTCTTGTTTTTAATGGGGTAATTATTTTCATTCTTTTTTAAAAAATTATTTTCATTTTTTAATAATTATTCCTCTCTAGGTGGCTTTTCTTTGCCACTTTAATAAACCACCGTGGTGAAAATAAAGAACTGGGAGTGGGGGTAAGGGATGTGTTGGGAAGAAAGGTCTTTGCTCTGTCTGGCAATCATGTTCAGAACATCAGGCAAGCTGAAGATGAAGCCGTTCATTCAGAAATATTCATTGTTCACCTACTATATACCAAGAAGTATGAGGCTTCTAAAATGAATCATTTACAGATGTTACCCTCAAGCATCTTATGATTGTTCAGGGTTGTAACACACACATATGCCTTATATGTGAATATATAAATTACATATCATATATTATATATGATCATATATGTGATCATATATAATATATGATATGATCACATATATGATCATATATAATATATGATATGTAATATCATATATATTATATACATTTGTAATAAGGATATATAAGTTATATCCTTATATATCATGTGTGTTTAATTACTGTTACTATGTAATACAATTATTATGTAACTGTAACAGTAATAACTGTTACTATGTAACAGTTACATATATATTCTGCATAGATCACTCTTTCCTTACCTTCCATAGGCAACTTTTCTATGTGTTCACTATGTATCTTGTATGTGTGTTCCTACAAAAATGTATAATACTGTTTTGTGGGCATATATCTTTAATTTATATAAATGATGAGGTGCCATATATCTCATCCCATTTTCTTTTTTCATCAAGCACTATGTTTTAAACATCCATTCTTAATGTTATATGAATATATGACACATTTATAATTGCTACATAATATTCCAGGGTGAGCATCTTAAGAAGAAAGAAAGAAAACAAAGGAAGAAATAAAGGAAGGAAGGAAGGAGGAGGGTGGGAGGGAGAGAGAGAAGGAAGAAGAGAAAGGGAGAAATAGAGGGAGAAAGGGAGGAAGGAATGAAGGAAAAAAAAAGAAAGACCCACTTTTGCTGATTCCACTGTGGTGTCTAACACTCTCCTCCCAACCGCCCCTTCCTTAAGGAGGCTTCAGTTGGTTGGTGCCTTCCCTTGGGTCTAGAGTGTAAGTATTCACTTACACAGACGTGATTGTCTAGGAAAGTTTCCAAGGAAGGATTCCAGCTATTTCATTAAGAAGACTGTGGGCAGCTTATTCAAAGCTGTAATTAGTGCTACTCTCTAAACCCTCTCTGTCTCCTGAGAATATATCATTTCTGATTCCTATGGAACTTTACCTTCCTTGACTTCAGAAGACTGTATTAACTCCATCTTTAAAATCTCCATAGTGTTTCTAAACATTAATTATGTTTCAGAATGTGCGCCAGTGGGAGAATGAAGGTGAAGTGGCTGAAAGACAGGGACAGGCCTTGTCCTGGCTGTGTCTGATGGCCTGGGCCATCTTGAACATCTTTAACCTCCTCCTGTGGTTAGAAGAGGTGCTGAAGTTATTCTTCCTATGTTTGAGTCTTAGTTCTACAAACTTTTAGCTGTGTAATCTTGGGTAAATTACTCGTCTAGGAAATGAGGTAATTAAACCACAGATGATTTCTAGGATAAATTCCAATTCAATGATTCTTTCATTCATATATACTTTCCTGGCTCCATGCCCTTTTGATATCATTCTTCTCTCTGAAATATCTTTTCCCCAATGTCTTCTTCTCCATTCAAGGTTCTCTCTAGGCAGCATGTTCTCTATAAAGCTTTTCCTAGAATTCAGACTTAAATAAAGAATGAAAGAGCGTTAAAGATGGAATGAATGAAGGTAAGATAAAATCTTTTATTTTTCTTATTAATTGATCTAATAGATAATTGTACAAAGTAGTAATAGTAAATAGTAACAATTTGTTAGGTGATTATCGCACATAAGTGAGTGAAATGAATGACATTAATGGTGTAAGGGATGGGAGTTATGAATTGGGGACACTGTACTCTAAGGTACCTGCACTGAATGTGAAATGGTACAGTGTTATCTGAAAGTGGATTTAAATTGGTTATAAATACATATTGTAAATTGATATGCTTAGAAAGGGGAGAAAATGGAATTATATAAAATGTTCAGCTAAAACCTGAAAAGGCAGAAAGAAGGGGAAACAAAAACCAAATAACAGAAAACAAATACAGTGAGTAGAGAGCAGTTACAAACATGGTAGATATAAAACAAAAAAAATCAATAATCATGTTAAATATGAAGGATCTAAATACATTAATTAAAAGACAAAGAGTGTCCGAGCAGATAAGAAAAAGACCCAACTATATATTTTTTACAAAAAAATTTTCATTTAAGGGCGCCTGGGTGGCTCAGTGGGTTAAGCCGCTGCCTTTGGCTCAGGTCATGATCTCAGGGTCATGATCTCAGGGTCCCACATCGGGCTCTCTGCTCAGCGGAGAGCCTGCTTCCCTCTCTCTCTCTCTGCCTGCCTCTCCATCTACTTGTGATTTCTCTCTGTCAAATAAATAAATAAAATCTTTAAAAAAAATTTTTTCATTTAAAATTTCAAATGTAAAGAAACAAATTAAAACTAAGGGGATGGAACAAGATAAAATAGCACTAATCAAGAGAAAGCTGGGATAGCTATATTAATCTCAGACAAATTAGACTTTAGAAATAGTGAAATTATCAGGGATAAAGAGGGAAATTACATAATGATAAAGAAGTCAATTTTCCAAGAAAGCATACCAGTCTTCCAAAGGTATGTACCTAATAACAGAACATCCAAAGACATGAGGCAAAAACTAAATGAACTGCAAGTAGAAATAGACAAATCCGTTGTTATAGCTGGAAACTTAAATATCCCTTCAGTAATGGATAGATCCAGTAGGCGGAAAATGTGTAAGAATATAGTTGAACTAAATAGCACAATATCAACTAGATCTAATTGATATTTATGAAATACTTCATCCAACAACAGCAACATAAACATTTTTTTGGTCAAACTCAAGTGGAACATTTACCAACACAATCACATTTGGGGCCATAAAACAAATTTGAACAAATGTAAAAGACTAGAACTCATACAAGTATGTTCTCAGACCACAGTGGAATTAAACTAGAAATGAATAACAGAATAATTTCTTAAAAAAACCCTCCCAAATGTTTGGAGATTTAACAACACACTTTTACTGGATGTAGAGAAAGCAGAGCTCACAGAGGAAATTTACAGATTAAAATGCCCATTTTAGAGAAGAAGAAAAATCTAAAAGCAATAATTTAAGTTTTCACTCTAGAAAACTATAGAAAGAAGAGCAATTTCCAACTAAATCAAGCAGAATAAAGGAAATTTTAAAAATTAGAGTGGAAAACAACAAAATTAACTGGGAAACATACAAAAATCAATGAAAAAACTGGCTCTTTGAAAAGATTAATAAAATTAATAAACCACTCACCTAGCTAATCAGAAAAAAAGAGAAGACACAAATTATTGATATCAGAAATAAGGATCATGGCTACTGATACAATGAACATTGAAAGGTTAATAAAGGAATACATTGGTCAAGTTAAGTTTCTAAAGGAGTAGTTCTGAGATTTGTCTGTATCAGAATTACCTGAGGGGCCTGTTAAAATGTAAACTGCCCTGTACCCCAGTCTCACCTATAGATTCTGATTCTGTAGATGTGGGTTGGGTATTTTTAACAAGAACCTCAGCTGATTCTAATATAGTCTAATACAGGACCACATGTTGAGAGTCACTCCAGAGCTCAGATGAAGGCATTAACCCTGAGTGGAGAAAAGAGAGTATCACACAGGATATGTGTGGACTAGGGGCTGGTGGAGTTTTCTGGTGGTCTCTTTCCTTTATGAAGTAGATGATATCTCTGTGAACAAGGGGCTATTTGTAGCCTCAGAGTGGCAGGAGAAAGCAGTCAGGCTGGGAACAGAAGTGGCAAGAATGGAAGAAAATGCTTGTGTGGAATAAAAAGGGATTCTGGAGCAAACTTGATCCTGGAAATCAAAATTGTGAAGATTTTTTGTGAAGGATGGGCAACATAACTGCCATCAGTTTTCTACAGAGCTTAAAAAGGGAGGAGCCTGAGAAGAAAGTGAAAGAAAACAAGCTTCTAAAATTACAGTTGTGAGGGTCCCAAACATCACTACCTCTCTCTGCTAAAGAGGCAGCATGGTGGGAAATGCAAAAGCCTTGAAGGGAGCCAGGTTTCCCAGCCTCTACCACTTAGTTAGTCTCTCCAGGCCTGGTCTCCTCATTTGTAAGATGGAGAGAAAATAGTCTCCACTTTACAAATGAGATCACCCATGTGAAATTGTTAGAGTAATACCTATCTCATCACAAACAATCAAGTGAACCTTAGCTTATTCACATTCTAGAAGCAACATCTTGCTTAACTTTCACACGAGAGTCAACTAATCTTACTTCCAACACAGCTACTTTGGTCCCCATGTTATAGGTGAAGACACGACGTAAAAGGCAAACAAATTGTCAAAGTCCCTTCAACTAGTATTTGAGCTGACAGAAGCTAGAGACCAGGTTTCCAAACTCCAGCTACGTTGTCTGAGTATCTACTCTGCCAGGTACTGACAAAGGTACTTGTTAATGTGTCAGCACTTGCTCTGTGCTTCCCCTGTTCTCAACGGAGGATAGGGAGGTTAGAGTTAAAGGCTAAACTGTAAAGAGGTCGTGAACACCAGACTGGAGAGTGGTCAGCCTGGCTCTTGTACCCCTCCTGACAGAATCTACATTAACCTGTACCATCCTGCTTGCCTCTGAGCACTACCTGTTGGCTCTGACTAGCACCTGTAAGGGAATTAGAGCTAAATGGATCTCTGCTCTGTCAGAGAAAACTCTTTGCTTTGTGGAAAATAGGAAACAAGTACTGACAAAGCTTTACTACAAGATGAAAAGGTGTGTGGGATCTCAGGGAGGCGGGATTCCTTCCAGCTGGAAGCACCATTTGGAGGTCCTTGAAGAAGAGTAGAACTGGGGTGTGTAGAGGAGGGGATGGGGTTGGGGGATGAGCTAAGAGACATAGGAACTTCAAAGAATATGGAATTTATTAAGCCAGTGTGTACAGAAGACTCACAGGAGGTACGATTTGAAAGGGAATTTGGGGTCTGTTTATAGGGAGTTGGAAATATGAAACGAAAGACTTTGAGCTTTAATTGGCAGCCATGAGAGTTATGTTATTGTTTTTTTAATGAGTGCTTCTTAAAATTAATATTTTTTTCACTTTGACCTAATTGAAGATTCACATGCAGTTAGAAGAAATAACAAAGATCCTGAGTAACTTTACTCAGTTTCCCTCAATGGTAATATCTTGCAAAACTATAGTCAGTATTACAACCAGGATATTAACATCGATAGAATCCACTGCTCTTACTCAGATTTCCTGTTTTACTTGTACTCATCTGTGTATGTATTTAATTATATGGAATATTATCATATACATAGATTTATAAATGTGTAACCACAATCAAGATATATCTCAAAGATTTCCTTTTTTCCTAACAATTTTATAATTTTACATGTTATATATAAGTTCCATTATCCTCAATCAATTTTGTATGGTAAGAGATTTAGGTTCAAGTTTTTTTGTTTGCTTGTGTGTTTTTGTCTGTGGATGACCAATTGATCTAGCACCAATTTGTTGAAAAGATTATCCTTCTGCTTTGAACTGCTTTTGTGCCTTTGTCAAAAATCAGCTGGACATATCTGTGTGCCACTATTCCTGGGCTCTCTAGTCTGTTCTCTACCAATATTACACTGTCTTAATTACTGCAGCTACATCTTAACCCTTAATATCAAGGAGTGATTCCTCTTACTTTATCCCTCTTTTTCAAGAGTGTGCTAACTATTCTAGATACTATGCCTTTCCATATAAATTTCAGAATAAGTTTGTCTATGTCTGCAGAAAGCTTACTGGGATTTTGGCAAGAACTGCATTTCCTATAGATCAGTTTGGAGGGAACTGACATCTTTACTAAGTTGAACCTTCTAATATATGAACATATTATGTTTCTATTTAATTTGATTTATTAGCATTTTGTAATTTCCAGTATTCAGATCCTTCATGTGTTTTGTTAAGTGCATACACAGTACTTCATTCTCCTCATAGCATTTGTAAATAATAATTGTGTTTTTAATTTTGATTTCCATATAACCTGAGTTACCATACGAAAGCATCTTTTAATTTTTTTAAAAAGATTTTATTTATTTGAGAGAAGAGTAAGAGAGAACATAAGCAGAGGGAGAGGGAGAAGCAGGCTCTTCACTGAGCAAGGAGCCCGATGCAGGGTCATGATCTGAGCCAAAGACCGCCACTTAACTGGAGGAGCCACTGGAGTGCCAACAGGCACTCCCCTCTTTTTACTTTCAACTTCCCTGTGTCATTAAATGTGAAGTGAGATGAAACTGACTTCAGTCACCTTGTAATTGGCTGGTGTTTCTTTTTGTTTGCTTGTTTTAATCTACTCTGCCAATATGCTTTTTTAATTGGTATATTTACATCATTTACGTGGAAAGGTAATTCTGATATATTTGAGCTGATGTATGCCATTTTATCATTTTGTTTTTCCTGTTTCTCCTTTTTCACCTTCCTGGGGGTAATATTTTTCAGAATTCAATCTTAATTTACTTTTAGAGTATTTGATTATATCTCTTTGGGTAAAAATTGTTGTTCCAGGTATTACAATATACATATGTGACATCACAATCTGCTGGTATCAACATTTTACCACTTCAAGTGAAGTATGGAAACCTTACTTCTGTTTAGGTCCCTTTGCCTTCCCCAATTTTTAATATTATTACCTTGAGTATCAGATGTTTCAGTCATAAATATGATTGTAAAAACTCATGACACAGATATAATATTTACTCCAGTTTTTTACCTATTCTAAGATTCTACTTTCTAAAATTTCATGTTATTCTCCACTATCATATCTTCCTTTAGTCTGTTTTTATTTCTTTTTAAAAGATTTTATTTATTTATTTGAGAGAGAGAGAGAGAGAGCACAAGCACAGGGAACAGCAGAAGGAGTGGGAGAAGCAGACTCCCCATTGAGCAGGGAGCCAGTGTGGGACTCTATCCCAGGGTTAGATAAGATTAAATAAAAAGATCCTGACAATTCCAAAAGCCATTGTTAAAATGCTCAGACTGTGGATTGTCTTGTGTAGTAGCTCCTTGAATGCTCCCCATAATTGTTTTTCATAAGTATTAGTTCCCATTCTGCAAAAAAGTAATTTCCCTAAGATCTCATAGCTCAAAGACATATTAAGGTATATTCAAAAGAAGAGAAAAAAATATAAATATTCTAAGTCAAATTTTCTGCCTAGATCTCTCCAACATGAATGTGCTTTTGGGTAAAAATTAAAAAGCTATGGAAATTTTTTTTTACTAATGAACCAGAAATAGCATATCATATTAATGACATACAATGACAGGACCAGAAAGAGTAAGACTTGAAGTTAGGAAAAGTCGGTTTGGGCCTACACCCATCATTTATGAGCTCTGTAACCTTGAACAAGTCATTTTACCTGCTATATCAGTCCTTCTTTGGCAAACAAGAAACAAATTTGAAAGCAAATTACAAATTTCCTTGCGTACCAAGTGACTACAAACTTCCTGGCATAAAATAATGTCCAACTACAGGACCTACAGTCTTGAAGGTGAGGAGTCTGGATGGTCTCTGCTTAATCAAGGATGAAATCAAGTTGTTGACTGGTCTGTGGTCTTCTGTGCAGTTTCCAGAGAACAATCTGCTTTCAAGTTCCTTTGGGTTGCTGGGCAAAGTCCAGCTGTTAGCAGTTGTAGGACTGAGGTCCGTATTTTCTTGTTGGTTCTCTACTTCTAGAGGCTGCCCACATTCCTACTCGATTTGCTTACAAAGCTTTTGTGATGGTGATCAGATGAAACCTGCTGTATCATTTGTAGTGAGGAATGTGGAGGCTGCTTAAGGCTGCTGGGTTTAGAGACCATCCCTCAACCTTCTTCCATAGAACCCGTCTAAACCACAGGTAATCCTCGCAGGAAGCAGGGTCTGAAGTCTCTAATAACAGCTGTGTTAGTTGAGACTTCTGGAGGGACAAACACCGCGTTTTGTGGTGGACAAATGTTTACTGAGGAAAGTGGATCAGATTCTATGAAGTGCCTGGCACCAGTGGTGGGGAGAATTCTAACTGGCCTTTCTGCAGTGAAGAGAAGGCAGCGGGGCTTGGGAAGGGCTAACGCCACAGTCGCGAAAGGGCACAGAAGTGAAGGCTGCCTGCACCAAACTAGAAGTACAAATTCTAGAAGCATACACACCTGAATGGCCAGCGTCTATGAACCCAGGACCTCCCCCTCATTGCCCCCTGGCTGGGGGTTCAGCTCCTCTCACGTGGGGGACACTGGGCACACTCCCCTCAAGTCCTTCCTCTGTAGAAGGTGCAAATAGAGCCGCCAAGCCTGCCCCCTCAGGCTCTGGCGCTCCAGGCCTATCCCGGCAGGTCCCTCAGTTCCCCGCCCCCCCCCCCACCCTCTGGCAGCTCACAGGTAGCCTCTGACTGGCTCCCGAGGCTGTGATTGGTCTTTCTGTTGCCACTGCCCACCCTCCCCTCACCCCCCCACCAATGCAGACTGCAGAAGCAGTGAATTTGCCCGCCCGCGCGCTCAGTTGCCACCATCGCTAAGGCTGACTCTGGGAGCAGTGAATTTGCCCGCTAGCGCACTTGTTCCTGCCTTGGAGAAAGGTAAAAGCTGTCTTCCGCTTTTATTAGGGGGCACTCCAAAGTGAGATGTAGTGGGTAAACCGATCTGGGCTGCTGTGGGTGAGAATGGGAGGCCTAGTTTTTGTGGAGGTGGCTATCTGTCCCTCGATGTCCTGGGGACAGTCCCTGTAGGTAATCGGTCTTACGGCACGGGAACAGAGAGCATCCTGGCCCTGTGGGCTCCCTGGACACTCTGTCCTTACCTCCATTATTACTAAACCGGGTGTTTGGGTGTCTCCAAGCAACAGCAATTGACAAGTGGCCAGCGGGGTTCGAGGCTAGGCTTTACTGGGGCTTCTGCTCCAACACAAGGGAGACGGCGCAAGGAGAAGAATCTCAGGCTGACTCGCTGGGGAGAGGTCAGGGAGAATTTTTTAGAGAAACTTAGATGGGAAAAGGAGGACTCGAAGCACATAGAAGCAGGAATTTATTAGCACCTGCGCACTTATTATCCTTCTTCACGCATAACGCATCTAATTAACGTGATAAATCTCCACCCTTGGGCATGATTTTTAGTATCCTAATGAGGACAACAGTCAATGAAAGGACAGTGATGGGGTCCATCTTGGCGCAGACCGTTTTGGTCTTCCCCAGGCTTCGTATCGCAGCCCGCCCTCCCGTAAACGTCCTGCCTCCGCCTTTCCCGAGACATCTCCCCACTCAAGGGGCATAGGTTTCAGCTACTAAGGAATGCTGGATTTCTCCCTCAGGGTTAAGGGGACCTGACTCCAGTCCCCACTTTGTCTCAGGTTGGCGGGCTGTCCATCGTTTCAGCTTCTCATTCTGTATTTAGATCGGAGTAGTGTGGTGTGAAAGAAAACGGATGTGCTGGTGCAGTAAGCCTAAGGCATCATAGGAAAAGTCTGAGCCAGCCTCTCCTGCCTGCTCACACCGGCGCCTGGGATGGGCACTGAGCCTGGTTCTGCTTCAGAGGAGGGAGGGAGATGGGCTTGGGGAGTGTTCCTAGACCCTCCAGAGTATCCCCAGGGAGCGGCTAGACAAGGAGACACGGGGACACCCTTCTAAGTTCAAACTACCATCTCACTCTTCCGTTCTTTCTCCTTAAGAATCTTCTGCTCCTGGTTAAGTGACAATAACTTGCACGCTCCTCTCCCCGCCAATTCCTGTAATGGGCAATAATTGCTTTGGCTTTAAGAAATGGCCAATTCGGCGTCTGCGGCCTCTGCCCACCCTGATTATCATCCCTGCCCTCATGCCCCAGAACAAGAACAAAGACTGCTGCGTTGTGCTTGGCACCGCTGGCGTGGGCAAGAGCGTGTCCGTGCAGAGGTGGGTGCGTGTCAACTTTCCCGATGCGTACCTGCCAACCATCGCAGATACCGACCGCCATGTGCTGAGCTCCAACCACGGCGTCGGGGCGCTGTACAGCACCGAAGCCACCGGCAGCCCCCGCTATCCGGGTCTGCAGCGCCTCGCCGTTGCTAGGGGCCCTGCTGTCTTCCTGGTTTACTCCGCCAACAAGAAGCAAACCGTGGAGGAGCTGAAGCCTTTCTATAAGCTGATCTACAAAGTCAAAGACAATACCTTGCATAAATACCCTATCGTTTTGGTGGACAGCAAATGCCAAGAAAGCCGCTGGGAGTCTATGGTAAGTGCTGCCTGCGCGTTGGAGTGGAATTGTGCCTTCTTGGAGACCTCCGCTGAGATGGATATCAGTGTGCCCGAGATATTTCACACGCTGCCAAACCAGGAGAAGATGCCTGCCGCCTGCCTTCACCATCCCCAGAAGAAATCCCTGATGCCCGAGACCGCGGAGAAGCTGCTTAACAAGTGCACCGTCATGTGAGCCCCGGGGTCCTAGGATTGCGAACTTCTTCCCTTACAGTGTGCAGAAAACACGGAGCGGTCCCAGTGTAATGTGTTACCTGTGTGTGAATGACTTCTGTGCTGTGGTTTGGGTAACAACTAGGTGCCAAGGAGGACAGGAAAAAAAAAAGGAGAGCTATGCATTTGAAGATTACTTGTATAGACGTTAGAGATTAATATTTGAAATAGAGAATGAAATGATTGAAAGGAATTGAAAGAGGCTACTGCTCTTCTCGGAGCTCCAATTATCGTGTGTTATTTTAAAAACATTCCAAGTCCTAAAAATTGCCATTGTGTATTTAATTGTTAAAAAATGTGTTTTGGGGACGCCTGGGTGGCTCAGTCCTTAAGCGTCTGCCTTGGGCCTAGGTTATGATCCCAGGACCTTGGGATGGAGCACCATGTTGGGCTCCCTGCTCAGTGGGGAGCCTGCTTCTCCCTCTCCCACTCCCCATGCTTGTGTTCCCCCTCTCACTGTCTCTCTCTGTCAAATAAATAAATATTTTTAAAATGTGGTTTTGCCACCAAAACTGGCAGATGAATTTCAAACAGACATGTTAAACAAGATAAATAAATGGATATTCTAGAGTTGAGCATCGAGGGTGGGGGTAGAGAAAATGGGGAAAGTGGAACTTGCTTACTCAATGTGTGCCGGTTGTTTTCAAAGTCATTTAAAAATGTTTGGGTATTCCATGTAGCAGTTTTTGTGACTCAAATAAAGCTTTTCCTGCATGCAATCAGCTTTATAATGTCTTTTTCACTGGTCAACAACAAAAATACCCATGGCATTAAAATTTCAACCACATCTGGGTGAGGTTTCTAATAAGAACTTGAGGCACATTCCCTCCTGAAATTAGCCAGTGCGGGCAGGGGTGCAGTTAAAGGGTCCCTGCGATTCAGGGCTGGTCTGTATCCAGAACCATTCCTAGGCTGACATCTGGAAGAACTCCGGACATCTCGGAAAAGGGTGCTCTCTCTCCGTGCTGTCTTGGAGATGGTGGAAAGCAAGCCTCGCCTTTGGCTGCCTCAAAGTCTTCCCTCAAGAAATGCTGGATATGGGGAGTGGGGAGGGAGATGGAAAGTAAGGGAAGAAATGGTGGAATGTGAAATTCAAGAAATTCTTCCTTAAGGGAGTTTTTTAAAAAAAGATTAATTTTATATTTGAACATACTTTTTTGAGTAAGGGGATACCTACCTATACATATCTTTTTGAGTGTGATTTTTTTAAATTGGGGGAAGGAGTTTCTTGATTTGGTGACTTTTTTGCCATGAAATATTTATTATTGGACAAATATCACTGAATAATTTTTGTTTTTAAAAATTTTTAATGCTTTATTTTAGAGAGAGAGATAGCCCAAGTGTAAGGGGGAGAGGGAGAGAGAGAGAATCTCAAGCAGACTCCAAGCTGAGCATGGAGCCCCATGCTGGGTTTGAACCCAGGGTCCTGGGATCATGACCTGAGCTGACACCAAGAGTCAGATGCTTAACCAATGGTACCCACACAGGCACCCCAATTTTTGTGTTTTAAAAGTAGTTTCCTATAGCTTGATTCTTAGGGAAAAAGCACACTGTTGAGAAGTGCTCATAAATACAAGGCAAATTTGGGGGAAGATCTATTTGCACATGTACAAGAGGAAAATAAGTTGCATTTTTGGATAACACAGCTGTTAGGATAGCCAAGTGGAGATTTCCAGTGGGAATTAGACTGGGGTCAGGGGCTGGAGACAATGATTGTGAGTTTTCAGCATAGAGCTGGTAGCAAGGCTGTGCAGGGAGAAAGTGAGGCAAGATAAATAGGTTTAGGGCAGAATCCTGAGCAACACAAGCACATTAGAAAGCTACTGACCTAAAGGAAACTGCAAAGGACACTTAGAAGTGACCAAATGAGGAAACTCACAATGTGCAGTAGCTCACTGGAGAAATGAGTTTCAAAGACAAGCATGTAATGTACTCTATCATAGCAAAAATTTCTTAGAAGCTGAATAAGATGAGGATTAGAAAGCCTTGCTCATATTTAGCAGTTAGGAGATTTCTGGTTTCAGAAAAGATAGAGTAGTCCCTCTATTCCCCCCCAGGTACTACGTCTTACAACTAAAATAACTCTGGACATAACATAATAAAGAAACAAAGGAAAACACTTAAAGGTGGAAAGCAATGAACTGCCTAGGAACCTGGGGATTTGAGGAACAGCATGATGGTGATTCGGGTTTTCTTATTGTCCGTCCAGGACAAGACCATGCAGAATGCCTCCAGGTCAGAGCTGCTAAAAGGTACAGATCAAAAACAGCAAAATGGGGCACATTTTCCCTAGCCAAAGCACCAGGAAAAGATTGGTTTAATAATAGAAAACCTTCTTGATGATATGTACCCAAACATCAAATGACATGAGCAAAACCCCTGCTCTCCCCCCGCCCCCACAGGGGAGATCTGGTTTTCCACCTCATTACTCCCTGCCCTGCAGAGGCAGATGGTAGTTTCCTGATGTCCCCTCCTGGTGCTGGACACGAGGACAGTGCAGGGAGCCAATCTCTACCCTAGAGCAGCAGGTCCCCCAACCCTTTCCCCACTGGAAGATGGATGTCCGTGGGGCTGAGCAGGGAGTTTCTGCTCTCTGTGCCCTGTCAGCAGGTGTTTGGCATCAACACCAGCAGCAAGACTGATGACATGGTGTGGAACAGAGCAAGCCAATGGTCTACTTCTCCCCCAGCCCACCCTCACCTTCTTGAGTCTCTGCGCCTGTGTTCATAATCAAAAGTTTGGGACACGATGACCACTTCCGTCTCTCCCAAAAAGTCCTAAGTGAGAAAATTTACATATTACTGCTTGGATGGGAGCACGGAGGATATAAACCATTCTAACCATTCTCTGCACTAACAGTTTTATTCAAAGGAGCTAGAATCTATAGCTTCTATTTTTGCACCATCCAACATCATAGCCTCTGGCCTTATGTGATGTCTGCACTTTACTATTGGCTAGTCCAAATTGAGATGTATTGCAAGCATAAAATAGACTCTGGACTTAACTACAGAAGGAGCAATGTAGACAAGCTTATATATTTTTAAATTTATTACATGTTGAAATGATAGTATTTTAGATAGGTTGGGTTAAGTGACATATATTATTTAAATTAATTTGATGTTTCTTTCTAGTTGTTTTTTTTTAATTTTATTTTTAAGCAATGTCCACACCCAAAATGTGGCTTGAACTTACAGCTCTGAGACTAAGGATCATGTGTTTTACTGACTGAGCCATCCAGGCGCCCCTCTTTCTACTTCCTTAAATGTGACTACCAGAGGGGTTTCTAGGTGGCAGAGTCAGTTAAGCATCTGGTCTTGGTTTTGACTCAGGTCAAGATCTCAGGGTCCTGAAATCAGCCTCCATGCTCAGCGTGGAGTCTGCTTAAGACTGTCTCTGCCGCCTGCACCCCCACTAGTGAGTTCTCGCTCTCTTACTCTTTCTAAAAGAAATCTATGTTTAAAAATGATATTTAATATCTTTTAAATTTATATTTAATATTTAAATATTTAAAATATTTAAATTTAAATATTTAAAATTATATTTGTAGCTCATCTTTATGTCCTACATATCTTCTGAGTAGGCAGTGCTGATATATATTCAGAGTGGCTATTGGAACTAATTTCTTTTTTTTTTTTAATTTTTAAATTCAGTTAGCCAACATATAGTACATCATTAGTCACAACTAATTTCTATACATAGCCAGGATCAACAATCAAGAATCGAAATCGAAAAATGTTAGCATGTATATAAAATAATATGTGTCATCAGATGTCTAAGTAACTTCATGAAATTCAAGATTAACAGAAATGGAACAAAATCCACTGAGATGTATGTTTGCATATAAATTAATTTGAATAGTACATCTATCAGCTACATTTATAAACCCAGGCCCTTGGGCTCAGAGCTTGAAAAATAAACATGTCAGAATGTGTATTCAGTGAGTTGGTGAGGATTAAAATAAATGAAAACTGAAAATATGCCCACTGCATTGATATGATATTTTCCCGGGCTACGGATACTGACAACCCTGCGAGCCACTTGACACCAAGAAGTGGAAAGTGGAGGAAAGAAACCTGATGTGGGAATAATACCATTTTGTAAACTGAGATCCAATACAGTTCACTATTCAACACTAGTATTATGGGGATATGGTGGTATATTCATGGAAGTCATCCATTTTGTCCTCCAGATGAATAAATGTGTCCTGGAAAGGATCTCACAGACTCTGAATAGCATTAGAATTCTCTTTCTGCCTCCCTCCAAATATCCTTCCTGGTATCCTTTCTGAGTACATCTCAGCCACACACCCTTTTCCCAACCAGCCTGGATGATTTGCTGCCCCAGCAGGCATATTAAGTAGTTGTTCCTTTGTTCTTTCTTCATGGAAGGTGTTTTTACTTCCATTTTTTGCCTACCAAAATTTTATTCGCCTTTCAGAATCTAGCCCAAATACCAAAGGCCACTCCCACTGAAGTCTTCCCTATTTTTTAGTAATCATTTACAAAGAGCCCTGGGGTACAGAGTCCCTGTCTTCAAGAAGCTCGTGATCCAACACAGGAGATGGGGAAGAAGATAAAAATACACAGCAGTCTGTGGCTGGTGCCATGAAAATGAGTGCACTCTCCACCCTGCTATCAGATTGGCCTTGGAAATATGCACTTAAAATGCACTAATTTAGGGGCACCTGGGTTGCTCAGTGGGTTAAAACTCTACCTTCAGCTCAGGTCATGATCCCAGGGTCCTAGGATCGAGCCCTGCATCCGGCTCTCTGCTCAGTGGGGAGCCTGCTCCCCCCCCAATCTCTGCCTACCTCTGCCTACTTGTGATCTCTCTCTCTGTCAAATAAATAAATAAAATCTTTTTTTTTAAATGCACTAATTAAAAAAATTTAAAACTGCACTTGATTGCCCTGCTGCTTTTTTTAAGGGTCCTCATTTGCCAGAGAGTCTGACAAATGTGCATAAAACTATGTGGACAAAGATGTATGTCACAGCATTGTGCCTTCTACCTGGGTGTGAATCTCACTTCTGCCACTTACAGTTTGTGGAGGAAACACTGATGTTCTCAAGGCATTGTTTTCCTCAAATGTCAAATGGGGGTGATAATAATACCCAAGATGACTGTGAATTGATATAAATGAATTAATACACATAAAGCACTTAGAATAGTGTCTGGCATATTATAAGCAATCGATAAATATTAGCTTTTGCTAGTATTAATGAAAGACTGAAAATTGCCTGACTTTCAATATGGTTCAGCTATATTAAAATAATGAGGTTTATATGAGCCAATACATAGTATCTCCAAGATTTATTTTAAATTTTCTCCTTTTGAGGATTAGTGTATATATGAGTGTGTGATTATATATATATAATAGAAAATTTTTCCAGAGAGATATTGAAGTAATTGATAATTGGCGTTGGCTTTGAGGACCATAATGATGACTTTCATTCCGTAACCTTTAATGTAGTGTGAATTAGATTATCATGTATTTCTATTACGTTTCTAATTATTGGGGGGAAAAAACCTCAAGTAATTTCTTCATGAGTTTCAGTGGGAAAAAACAGAGTGGGGGCTAGAAACCAAGTTTTCTGACACCAACCCCAGTGCTCTTTCAATTTTATTCAACTTTAAAGTAACCTCATCGAGGAACCCCCAGGTCTAATTGAGAGAAAATAACTACGAATGTATTATGCTTCTAACATACGGCCTTTAACAGACAAGGAACAGAGGAAGCTGGGATTCGTTAAATAAGTATCCTAAAGTCCCATGCTGAGGTCACCCTAAGACCCAATATGTCACCCAGAATGAACAAATATGGGTTTAACCCTGTGTCTTTCTTCTTTTGCTTTTTGGCTGCTCCCAGCCTTGAGTTGTGTGAATGAAATCAAGGAATACCTATGAAAGCCCAGCACAGAACCTGACACACAGTAAGGCCTCAGCTGCTTCATTGAAGTGGGTTGATGCTACCTTCTCTTTCTACCTCTCCTAGACCTTTCCTCCAAGGTTAATGCAAAAGTCTTTCCACCCAACATGCATTGCCCCTGCACTCCTGGAGATTATGTATGTAGGCACATCTAAAAAAATTCTATTTCTGAAAGGTCTATGCTCAGATATGGGAGGTAACTATCCTGCTACATTAATGCACGTCCTGTTTACTCCCGTTGCTCTGAAAGCCCCTGGAACCTCTTTGTAAAGGTAGTCATTAGTACAGAGTGAGAGAGGAAAACGGGACTCAGAGAGAAATTACTGATAATTGAGGTCCTCTATCAGTGTGTTTTCTTCTATACGCAACCTGGAGCTGAACATTGTGAAATATGTTTGTTCCCAATGTAATTGAAATAGGAATTAAGTAGTGTGGTGGGGCTGAGCTATTTGGGGACAAGGCCGCTGGTCACATGTTTGGAACTGTTGCTTGAAAATGACCACCTGAGTGAAAATGCCTCCTGTCCCACTGACCCGGGACCCTCTTTCTGGTGCTAACTTCGGTATAGGCTCTGCCATTCTTAGCTTACCTGGCAGACTCTAAATACGTCTGTGGGCTGTAGGTTTTTCTTGTCTGTAAAATGTGAGGATCTCAGACTCAAGGTCCACAGTCAGCAGGTAGGGAGTCTATGTGGTGACCTAGAGGAAGATTATGCCCAATCTGGAGGGAAGCTTCTTCTACTCACTTCTGTTGGGAAAGGCGGATCTGGCGTTACAAAATTTTGCTAATTTTTCTTGGGAATCTAACAATTCTTAAATATTGGCAACCAATTAGAAATCGTTCATACAAATTTTTGTTTGGTTGTAATTATGTCAGGCCTGCCAGCCACCAGTTAGAAACCTCAGACTAGACAATAGCCTTAAGGAAGTATTAAGGAAAGTTCCTTAATACTTAGAAATATTGTGATGTCTTCATTATCATCTAGGGGAATAAAAAAGTATGGAAGCTCTTCATTGAAGAAGCTCTTCACTTCTATTTCATAGAACTGGTGCAATTTGTCCTTCCTAAATCCCAATTTCTTTTTCTGGGAAATGATCATACAAGTAACCTCCTCACATCACTAGATTATATGAAGTGTGTTCAAAGCTGTAAATGTAACAGAGATGAGGATAATTAGGATTATTGTTTGAAGATGGAAGATGGCAACAATCCATGGTAAAAACAAAATTACTGATATTTTATGAAAGGAGGAATCAGGACTGGACCTTCAACTAGGGGTTGTGGCAGAACCTCATGGTCAAGAGCATGGACTCTGGGGGTGAGACCTTCTGAATTTGAACTCAGTCTCTCTTGCTTACTAATCATGTGAATTTGACCAAGTGTCTTTGTTTCCTCATTAGCAAAATGAGGATAATAATAACTCTTCCCTTATGTCCATATGCATATGCCTACAGTGAACCCCAGTGATTCCCAACTCATCATGTTTATAGTTCTGTAGAATCCCTCTTCTTGAATGGGGTCAGAGAAAGGGCTCTGTGACTTGCTCCTAACCAATAGAATATGACAAATGTAATGGAATGTCACTCTTGTAATTATGCTACACTTGATAAGAACGGTATCTTGACAGACTGGGGCTAGAGTTTTTGTAAGCTCAGTGAAGTAAGGAGTCATGTCAGAGAAGCCCATATGGCTAGGAGCTGGGAATAGCCTCCAGAAGCTGTGTGTGGCCTGTACATCTTGTAGGACCTGAGGGCAGTCTCCAGCCAGCATCCAGCAAAAACCTGGGGCCCACAGTGATACCGATATGAGATGAATTCTGCCGACAACCTGAATGACCTTAGAAATAGATTCTTCCCTGGATGACTCTCCGAATGAGAACACAACCAGCTGACCCATGACGGCAGGCTGGTTAAGACTCGGGAGTAGAGAATCCAGTTATGCTGTGCCCAGACTCCTGACCCACAGAAACTGTGAAATTATAAATATCTATTATTCTAAGCTGCTATGTTTGTGATAGTTGGCTTCACAGCAGTAGAAAATAGACTCTCATATTGTTATACATACTACATGAGTTAATATTTGCAAATTGCTTTCATTTCAATGATATGAAAGTATTATCATATTCTGCATGATCCGTTCATTATCAAATACTTGCGTGCTGAAGTTTTTGCTCCAGATTATGGCTGTCCTGGAGATATGAGTTACTCCTCTGATTCTCTGAAACCCGTGAACAAACATTTTACACAAAAAATCCTTCTCTTGTCCTCTTTGGTAATGCCACACTCACCACTGGTACTCCCACGAAGAATTCCTGAGAGCCTCTTTGGGTTATAATTATACACAAACTGGTCAGTCCCATTTGGCATCTGCCATATTCTTCCAGAGTTGCTCAACTGCCTAACAGCAAGGTTTAAAGCCAAGGTCACATGAAGTTGTTCCCAATGCTGGAGAATGTCAGGTCTTCACAAAGAAGTGGGGATAATTGCCTTTTCCCAAACTATGCGCTTTTTGTCACCTGATCCCCAAGATGGCATGGCTATTCCAAGAGTCTCACCAAAACTCTTAATGAAAACAGAATCTTCACCTCTAGCCCTAAACCATAGCTCAATAACAGGCTTCAAACTGTTCCTCTTCCTTGCAACCCACTCACTCACATCTCTTCTTTGCCTAACTCAGTTTAACTCTACCGCCTCAGGTAAACCTTCCCTGATTGTCAAGACTGGGTTATATCTCCATTGTAAGTTCCCACCACACCCTGTCATTTCCCTTTCCATTATTATATTTAAATCATTTTCTAAGCGGTTAGAGTTTAAGATTATGAGTATGAGGTTGTGTGTGGCTTTTATTTACTGGTGTATCCTAAGGTCTAGCATGGTGCCTGGAACTTGATAGGTGCTGAATAAATACATGTTAATGAAGGAAGTCACATTTTACAGAGGTCGTTGTGGCTCGGAAAGGTTAAGTAACTTCCCATGTCACAGAGCTTGTAAGGGGCAGAACTAAGATTCAAGCCCAGATGTGCTCAATTCCAAAAGTCCTGATCCTAACCACCATCATCAAGAGCAGAGCTCTGTGTTCTACTTGCCAAGTTCACTTTCCCAAAGAAGAGCACAAGTCAAACAAATCTGAAGGTGGGATTTTATTCTTAAGTCAGAATAAGAAACTGACTTTCCTGTGCAGATCAGAAATAAAAACTAAATATATGCTTGGAAGTGTAGTTGTTCCATTGCTGCCAGAAACTTGTCATTTTGTGGTTGGCTTCATCAGGACTGAAGCAGAAAAGTTTCCTAGGGTATCAGATCCTAGTAACAGACCAATTTCCCAGGAGAATCAGAAAGGAAAGTTCCCCAGTAACCTTCTTACCTCCCCAGAACATGGTAGAAAAGGATGGTATGATCAAAGGGGCTTGGAACTGCTACATGAAGACAGGTCAGGAACTCGAGGAAGCCATGGAAAGAAGGTTCTAGATCCTGGAGTAAAGTGAGCCAACCAATGGAGCCCCTAATCCGAAGGGAGTTATTTGAAAAAATAACATGAAGTTATTAATAACCAATATGTATATTGGGGTCTTCCTCCGTCCTCATCTACCCACCCATCCCCAGCCATATATCCTTCTGTCAAATATTTAGTGGGGCCTACTAGATCCAAGAACTTGTTTAGGTGCTAAAGATACAGAAGTGAGTGCAACAGACTGAGCTCTTGCCCACAAAGAACATACATTCTAGTGGGGTGAAGGGTGGAGGAAGGGGACAAAGAACAAATACGTAGATATTATTTAATATAATCTCAGGCATCAATAAATGCAATGAAGAAAAATAACCCAGGATGAGAGGACCATGTGAGACAGGGGAGCTTTTTGGATTAAATGGACAGGACACTGCATTAAGCACGGGACCAAAAACAGGACTGCGTGTGATTCTGAAGTGCATACTAGTACTCCTACAGGAAAGGAAACTGAACAGTGATTAGCTAACTTAAGTGTCCTAGACTCGTACTCAAACCCAAACCCACCTGATGCCAAAGCCTGCATTCTTGGCACTTATGCTTTCCAGTCCCAGGGATCTGGGCTGGTCTGAGCTGAACCAGATAAGGCCGTGTTTGTTGCTATTACGTTCACTCTAGCACAAATATTTATGAAGTTTGTATGATGTATGAGACGCTGTGCCAGGCTCTGGAAAACAGACTTACGTCCCTGCTCTAAACGGAGCATGAAGTCTGGTCAGAAGACGGGCAATTAGCCAAGCACTCAGAAGGCAGCAGACTAACCCCGCGGTCTGCAGTAAGGGTTGGGTTTGCAGGAGCAGGGTGGGAGCAGAGCCTCGTGGCCCCGCCCCGCAATCCCAGCGCCCTCCCTGCTCAGCCCCGCCCTCCTCTGGATCCCGCCCCCTTTCCCCTCTCTCTCTCACATGCTCCACCCACCAGTGGCCCACCGAGCTCGCTGTTGCCTCAGGCCTTTTATGCGTCACTTTCTGAGCCTTGCTATGTTTTGTTTTCTTCACAGAGGTATTGCTGCCTACAAGCCTAGCGTAGAACCTTTGCTTCCGTGTCTTTGTACTATCTCCTCCCCTGGGATCTCAACTCCTCGAGAGCAGAGGGTTTGTGGTGTTTCATTCGGTATTATCTTCCAGGCACCTTGCAGCAGGGTCTGGCACAACGCAGACCCTTCGTACATGTAGGCTGAGTACTTGAATGAAGGAAAGAATGTCCAAATGACCCTCTCTGTGCTTGGTGATATCTCGGGGGCCTGGTAAAACTACAAACGCCGGGGCCTCAGCCTGAAGAGTTAGAGCCGCTACTTTTGGAGAAGGGCTGAGCATCTGAAACCTCCAAATGCTCAGCAGTTAATTCTGAGGTGCTAGAGCCAGTTGTTAAATACTGAGAAATGCAGGGAGCTCCTCGTTCAACACAGCCGCTGTTAAAAGTTAGAGTACACAGCACACAATTAAATATGTTGCTTAATTACATTTAATGTAAGTACTCAAATCCCAGAATACTCAAGATTCATCACTGTAATTCCTAATCGTGTTACTACGTTGTGCTGTGATCTCGGTTCTTGAATGTTTTCTGTTGATTATATCTCATGGCAGGAAAAGCTCTATGATTATATCTATGACTGTATCTCATGGCGGAAAAACTCTTGCTGAGTACTGAAATATGCAAATATATTAGGTAGGCAAGGGGAGGACAGGGGAAAAGTGTTCCTGCTGGAGTCATTAAAAAGAAGCTTGAGGGGCACCTGGGTGGCTCAGTGGGTTAAGCCTCTACCTTTGGCTCAGGTCGTGATCTCAGGGTCCTGGGATAGAGGCCCATATCAGGCTCTCTGCTCAGCAGGGAGTCTGGTTCTCCCTCTCTGTCTCTGTCTCTCTCTCTCTCTGCCTGCCTCTCTGCCTACTAGTGATCTCTCTGTCAAATAAATAAATAAAATCTTTAAGAAAAAAAAAAGAAGCTTGAAGGAGAAAGAGAGAGGGAAACTCTAGGTGCTTCCATTAGGCTAGAACAGTAGTTCTCACATTTTTAAGAGTTGGGACCTCTTTACAAATCTAAAAATTATTGAGGATCCCTTAAAGTTTTTGGTATTTACAGTATTGAGTTAAAAAATTGAAAAACTTAAAAGGTGTGTTTATTAATTTAAAATAAGAATAATTAACCTATTTTGTACTCACACAAATTACCTATCTCCTATGAAAACTGTCTTTTCTAAGCAAAACATATTTCGTGAGGATATATATGTATGTATGTGTGTATAGATGTATATATGTAGTTGTATGTATATATATGTGTGTATATATGTGAACACACACAAACTTTTTTTGTTTTTAAAGATTTTATTTGTTTATTTGAGAGAAAGAGACAGTGTGAGTGAGAGAGCACAGGCAGGGGGAGCAGCAAAGGGAGAGGGAGATGCTGTGAAGGGTGAGGGAGAAGCAGACTCACTGCTGAGCAGGGAACCCAGTGTGAAGGCCCATCTCGTCCTGAGATCATCACTTGAGCCAAAGGCAACTGCTTAACTGATGGCGTCACCACATACAGATTTTTAAACATTTCTTTAAACAACCACATACTTGGTTGATTGAAATATGATGTAATTTAAGTCATTTTCTATCGCTGGATATTTTCTTTGGTTCCTGTCTTGTTTTTGTAGGTGCAAATAGTGCTATAGGGAACCGTTTCACACATTAACCTTAGTCCTCGTTGTTGAGGATCTGCGTGCAATTCCTAAGAATGAAATTACAGCCTTAAGGAGGTATTATCATTCTTAATGTTCTGGATCTCTATTTCTAAATTGCTTTGTTGAAAGACTGCACCAATTTGCATGTCGACCAACCCTGGGCAAAAGTTCTACCAGTGGATTGCACATTTTGCGTCAGCTTGTAAGCATCTAGCCTTGAATTAGGTCAGTGATGCCAGACCACAATATCAAATTGGATTTCAAATATTTTGACTTGGATTATGTATCAGATCAGGACAGCTTTTTCTTGAAACCAGGTTTGCGTAGTGGACCGGGAATTAAATAAGTAATTGTTTATGTTGTGGGAGTAGAAATGAGGGCAGACGTCATCAAGCTCATGGCCTCACAAGGCCTTTAGCTTTGAGAAAACTAAGGAAATTGGAAAAGGCCTGACTTTTCAGATACCTTTGTGTTAAATCAGCTTCAGCATAAGCAATCCTGATTATTTGGGGCCTGAAGACCCTGAATTTTTGTCCTTTTTCTCTCTCTTCTCCTGATGAGCTGGGAGCTGATCAACTCACTTTTCATTAGCACTTCCAGCAGAGAACTGGAAGAAGGAATAAAAGGAAAAGAAAATCAAAACTTCCCAGGCTGATTTTTTGACTAGCGGGAGGATAAAATGAGAAAGTAAGTGAACACTTTCACCGTCTCTGTTCTTTCTGATCCCCAGATCACAGAAAATTAGAACATTGTCTTAGAAATGATTGAGAAGTTTTTTAGGTCTTTCCTTCTTTCTTTCTTTCTTTCTTTCTTTTTTTAGATTTTTCCTTCAATCACAAAAGATGCCTGATTTTTCCAACTCTGGATATTATGTCTCAACTTTTTTTAAACCTCTAGCATACAGAAGGTCTCCTCTCTCTCCAAGAGACTCTTGTGATTTTGTCCTATCTTAGAGTGTTCATTGTCATTGCCGGGTCCAGTTTGCTTATCTGCACAGTGTGCATGAGGAGCACATTAATCCAAGCTAAGGGGGCGCCTGGGTGGCTCAGTGGGTTAAGCCTCTGCCTTCGGCTCAGGTCATGATCCCAGGGTCCTGGGATGGAGCCCCGCATCGGGGGGGTCTCTGCTCAGCAGGGAGCCTGCTTCCTCCTCTCTCTCTGCCTGCCTCTCTGCCTGCTTGTGATCTCTGTCAAATAAATAAATAAAATCTTTAAAAAAAAAAAAATCCAAGCTAAGGGCCCTCTTGGGGGGGAGTAAAATTTGGAAGACCCTCTCTTCTTGGCATTTCCTATGAGCAAACTATAGTTCCTTCCTGTGACAGTTATGCCATTCTAAGTGCTCCTCAGATTTTTATCACAGTCAGTCCAGATGAGGACAGGCACTGTTTATAGTGCCACAATTGACAGATAAAGAAACTGAGGTACAGAGGTTTTAGTAATTTGGCCTAGGTCTCACCCACAGTAAGATGCAGAGATACCTTTCCAACCAAGTCAGCCCTGGCCTCAAAGGGAGCACTCTCAAAACACTGTGCTGTGCTGGCTCCATAAGAAAGCTCTTCTAATGAGACTCTGGAGATCCAATCCTGCGGACTCTGCTTCCTGATATCAACCCCTTTAAACAGGTCTGGCTGGCTTGCCTCAAGCCGAAAATGGGACCCAAGCATCATACCTCACTGCAGTATAAATTAAAGTGCTTGTAAAATAACTTGATGCATTTATTGGCCTTTGCTAGCTCAGTGACCTTAGGAAAACTTACTCACTTTCCTTGTGCCTCAGTTTATGTATCTGTCAAATGATCATGATAATAGTATCAAGTTCAGGAGATTGTTGTGAAAATCAAATGATTAGATACATATATGTGAAGTGCTCAGAATCGTATCTGGCACAGTGAAATTACTCTTAAGTACTGTTAATATCACTACATTACATTATATGATAAACTACAACTATGTGCCAGGCCCTGTGCAAAGCACTGGAGAGAAAGGACTAAAGACAGGTGGGTTCTTCCCTTTGGGTCTAGTGAGGGAATTATTTTGAACAAATAATGACAAAGGTTAACTTTGGGTGTGTTACAAAGGAAAACTGCGTGTTGCTCAAGGAGCAAACAATTTAAAGCTCTAACCAGAACTGGGGATCAGGGAAATCTTCAGTGAAAACATAACTTAGTGTGGCAGACACTGAAATATTATTTTATCCTTGGGGTTATTCCTTCCTTACTCTATGTGTTGCCTCCTCTGTTTTCTTCACCCCTCCATCCCATCAATGAACAAGGTCTACAGGCTTCAAGTCTAAAATATACACCAGTCTCTCTAATTCCACCATTGGAAGTACCATTATTGCCATCTTGCCTCCTGGAGAAATCTCTGGAAGTTCTTTTCCCATGTGCTCTGTCACCTCTACTAGCCATTTTCCTGCATCATCTTGTTAAAATCTAAATGTAAATTTAAATGCTCCAGTGGCTTCCATTTATACGTAATATCTGAGTCCCTCCCCCATGATTGATAATGCTCTAGATGGCCTGCCTCACCCTCTTCTCTGAATTATGGTTTATTTCTCTGTGCCCTAGAACCAATGCCTTCCTTTTTCTCCTGAGTTTATAAAGCTCATCCCTGCCACACACAACTCAGTTTCCTAAGAGGTGATCTCAGAGGGCATATGGCCCTCTCCCATGCAACCGCCACCCTCAAGAAAGCCTGGTGTTCCCTTTCCCATGATCCTTTTATTGCGTTCTCAATAAACACCACCAGCACTTATCTTGCTTGTTCACTCTACTAGGATGTGAGATCCATGGGATCAGGGGCTCTGCCTTTCAATTCACAATGATCCTCAGCATCTAGAACAGTGCCTGGCACATAGTAGACACTCAATAAATATCTGTGATTTGGTAACTGATATTAACTTAAGCTGAGCCGTAAAAGAAGGATGAGACTTAACCATAGTAAGGATCGAGAGTCCTCGAGGCAGGAGAACAGTATGATCAAAGGTCTTGCTTGGAAGGGTATGGTATCAGGTGAACTATAAAGAAGGCAAATGCAGCCAGAGTACAAAGAGTGAAGGAAGGCCTGGTACAAGATGAATCTGGCAAATGAATAGGGCCCGAACATCCTGAGTGCTGTAAGTCATGCTCAAGGTTGTAGATTTGTGTAAGGGCAGCAGGAAGCTGCTATAAGGCTTAATCAACTGTTCAAGTTAGTGTTGTTGTTGTTTTTTTTTAAGATTTTAAATTTATTTATTCACAGAGAGAGAGAGAGATCACAAGTAGGCAGAGAGGCAGGCAGAAAGAAAGGAAGCAGGCTCCCTGCTGAGCAGAGAGCCCAATGCGGGGCTCGATCCCAGGACCCTGAGATCATGACCTGAGTCGAAGGCAAAGGCTTAACCCACTGAACTACCCAGGCGCCCCTCAGGTTAGTGTTTTAAAAAGAAGTTTCTATAACTAATGGGTGACTTGAGAGTGGACACATAACATCAGATCATAGTTCCCCTTCCCTTAACTTAAACTTAACAAATACCCTGTGTAGCGAATAATCACAGTAGGATTATTTCTAAGCTTTAAATTTAAAAAGCAAAGGTTTGGGGCACCAGCGTGACTCAGTCAGGTAAGTATTGGACTCCTGATTTTGGTTCAGGTTGTGATCTCAGGGTTGTGAGATCAAGCCCTGCTTCAGGCTCTGTGCTCAGTAGGGAGTCTACTTCTCTCCCTCTCCTGCCTGTTTCCCCCTCACGCATGCATGCTCCCTCTTTCTCAAATAAATAATTCTTTATAAATAAATAAAGTGATAAGGAAGCAAAGATTCTGAGAGCATAGACAGTTGTTGATGATCAAGGTGACTTTATTCTGGCCTCTCTTGGCTGGAAGCTACATGGACAAAGAAAACAGGGTTGTGCTTAAGGAGATCACCTGACTGCCCTACTGCCCTTGGTGTCTCTCCTCCTCCCTGTTCTAAGGAGGGAGGGCACCAAACATGGCATACATTTAGCGCCTTTGGTTATAATAAATTTTCTAGTTCCACTTCCTTGTGAAAAGAGCATCGTGAATCTCGTGTCTTCAAGAGATTCTTTGCTCCATGAATTTTAACAACCTTCTTTAGTGAGTGTGGAAACTTGGCCTCTTGTTACCCATGGTTAACTTTGAAATCTCAGACGACCCGATCCATTATACCACTGGGCTGCAAGAGCAGTAAGGCCATTCCTCCATCTGCTTCAATGTACGTCAGTCTTTTCCATCTGTAACTGATGAGTCCTCCGCTCTGGTCTGCTTCCACAACGCTCTTCCGCCTGCTGGACTCTCCCAGCATCATGGCCATCCAGAACTGTGGTGGCTGTGTGGGGAGGGGAGAGGAAAGGAGGCAACAATTACTGAGTGCCTACTCTGTGCCAGGCGCTGGACCCGCCTGATCTCATTCAATCTGTCTACAGCAATCCCTTCCCTGTTCAGCTGATTAAGAGAACTAAACCACATTTTTTTTTTTTTCAGGTGAAACCTACCAACACTTCGGGATCAAAGTCCACAATCTCTGTTCAGACTACCCCCACGCTGGCTCCAACCTCATTATTTCTCACATTGCGAGAACCACCTTTCAGTGTTTGTCCCGGCCTTGGGTTTTTCTCCCAACTCTTCCCTGCTCCATGAGCACCCGGCTCATCTGACTGAAGCACACATCTGACTGGGTTGCTGCCCTGATCAGAAATATCCCCAGGGCCCCCATTGCACATGGTTTATTGCCCAATAAGTTAAAAAAAAAAAACAATCATGCTAGAGGTACGATAAGGGAAGAGGGCTGTTAGGGCGAGGTGAGGGGAGCAATTCAGGATCTTTCTGCTGAGGGAGGAGAGACGTCACAGATAGTGGCAGAGCTGGGTCTGGTGGTGGATGGAGGGACCTCGCTAAAAAAAGGCGATGCAATGAGCGAAGGCACTGGAAGGTGAAAGTCGCGGCTCTGGCCGCTAGTGAGACACATAACTGGTTGTTACTGCACCGTGAAATCTTTCTCTCAGGGCTCCAAGGAGCAGCCTAGCAACAAGCAGTGATTTGTCACGGCTGGGCTGGCAGGCAGTTTATCTGATGTTAGTGCCTGTGTGAACTGCATGATGATTTATGAAACTCAATTTCTCCATCAATGCAGGCAGACAGATTCAGTAGCACAGTGAGGGAGCGCTAAGGGAAAGGCAGCCTCCCTCCTCCATCGTCCCAGCTCCGCCTCTATGGAACAGTGAAAATCAGATTTTTGGATCCAGGCCATGGAAAATAAAGCCATAGGGCCAGGGCAGAGCTTCCGGTGTGATAAGGAAAACGATTCCAACAGCAATAACAATCCTGGAGTTCAAATACCATGGGGTCTATTTAGCCTTTCCCTTTTTGCCTTCTGTATTGGGCTTTGGAAATAGCTCTTCTCCTACGAGGCTAAGTGAGGGGTGTCTGTGCCCTGAGAAGGTCAAGTAGACACCACAAGGGTACCAATGAAGGGGCTTAGGGAAAGGGAGTCTTCATCTGTCTGCCGAGGCATTTCCTATCTAGACTTAAAGCTAAAAGGGCAAAGAGAGTCTTCAACATTTTCCCAGATCTGCTCATCGGGACCAAGGCTCCAGAGAGTGATTAGGTCTAAACCATAGCTAGTAATAAAGAGGGTCCATTTCCCCAGGCTCCTTCTCTATGTATGTTCTCTTTCTCTAAGTTTTCTTTCACGAAACTTGGCAACTTAGGATCCATGCAATTGATTTGAGGGTAGATTAGTCCCAAATTTGAGAGTTGTTATGCTCCAGGGCCACACAGAGAAAAACAAGGAGGACTTGAATTCAAGCCTTGTGGTTGGTTTGTTTGGGACTCCTGCAGGCTCTGAGAGCAGGCTCTAGATGCGAGGGTGGAGACAGAGTCAGTGTCAGCTGCATTCAGCCCAAAGCAGAATTCCCACTATATACACACTTTAACCCATCCCAGGCCACCTGCCCCTCTTACACTACTTCTGCACCCCTTATATTTCCTCTCTAGGCTTGTGTGTGCATCTAGCCAGTTCATGGGAGTCAGTGGATCTATAGATTTAATGCAACTCCTATAAAAGCCTCAGCATGGTTTGTGAGACATAGACAAGCTTATTATAAAATTTATATGAAAAAGGGAATATGCTAAAATGGCCAAAGTAATTTTTAAAAAGAGAAATAAACGAAAATAAAAAATAAAGAATCTCAGGGTTAATTCTCAATGTTAACGCTTAATATATAGTCACAGTAATCAAGACAGTATGATATTGGCAAAGAGATTAGCACACAGGTCAAGGAAACAGAACAGAGAGCCCCCACGATAGACCCCCACACTCACCAACTGATTTTTGACAAAAGTGCCAAATCAATTCAATATAGGAAGGATAGTCTTTTTGACAGATGGTGCTGGAGTGACAGAACATTGCTACGAACTGAATCGTGTCCCCCACTTTGTCTGCCACCCTGCACAAATTCATGTGTTAAAGCTCTTACCCCAGTTTGACTGTATTTGGAGAAAGGGCTGTTAAGAGGTGTTTAAGGTTAAATTAGATCATAAGGGTGAGCTCCTAACCTGCTAAGTTTGTTGGACCTATAATAAGGGGAAGAAAGAGCGTTCTCTCTTCCATGTGAGGACACAGCAAGAAGACAGCAGTCCACAGGCCTGGAAGAAGGACTTCCCCAAGAACGCAGCCCTGATCTCAGACTTCTATACTCCAAAACTGTGAGAAAATGAATTTCTGTTGTCGAAGCACCACAGTCTATAATACTTTGTTATGGCAGACTGTGCTAACACAGACATCTACAAGCAAAAAGGAAAAAAAAAACTTCAATATAAACTCTACACGTAGTACAAAAAATTAATGTAAAATGGATCATGGGCTTGAATGGAAAATGCAAAACTATAAAACTTTCAGGAAGAAACATAGAAAATCTTGTAACCTAGGACTAGATAAAGTGCTCTTAGACTTGACACTAAATGTGTACTCTGTCAGAGGAATAATCAATGCATTTTTGTCAGCATGAAAATCAATATTGAAAATTTTTGCTTTGTGAACAACTCTATAAAAGGATAAAGAGGCATATACAGACTGGAGGAAAATTATTTGTAAATCACCTATTGGATGAAGTATTTTTATCAAGCATGTATAAAGAACTCCCAAAACTCAACATTTTAAAAAATAATTAGTGGACCAAAGACATGAACAAACGTTTATCTAAGAAGATTTACAGATGGCAAATAATCACATGAAAAGATGTTCAGCATTTTAGCCATTGGGGAAATACAAATTAAAACCACAATGAGATTGGGGTGCCAGAGTGGCCCAGTCAGTTAGGCACCCAATTCTTGGTTTCAGCTCAGGTCATGATGGAGTCCCATCATGGGTCCTGGGATGGAGTCCCATGTGGAGGCCCCGGGGATTCTCTCCCTCTGCTCCTCCACTCCCCGCTCTTGCTCACACACTCTCTCCCTCTCTAAAATAAATACATGAATCTTAAAAAGAAAACTCACAATGAGATATCACTATACCCCAACCAAAATTCTAAAATAGCTTAAAAAAAAAAAAGGCAATAACTCTAAATGCTGGGAAGGATGTGGGGAAACTAGCATATATTGCTGGTGTGAATTCAAAATGACAGAGCCACTCTGGAAAACAGTTGGATGATTTTTTAACAGACGTTAAACATAAGTTTACCACATGACCCAGCAATCCCATTCCCAGGTATATATCCAAAAGAAATGAAACATTTTCACACAAAGGCTTCCACATGAATGTTTATAGCAGCAGCCCTATTCATAATGCCCCAAATGAGGAGACAATTCTGAACTTCATCAAATGGTGAAGGGATAAGCAAGATGTCAGTTGGTGAATGGGTAATCACACTGTGGTACACACGGGTAATACAACACCACTCAGGAATGACACGGAATGAAAATCTGATGCAAGTCACAGCATGGATGCACCCCCCAAATTTCTAGTCTCTGCCACCTGCCTCTTAGAATATCCTTGATATGCTTAGCGGAGTGTCCACTGGGCTCAGAATGTTTATTGTTTTTAAATTATTGTGCTTGGCTCCTCTAAAAGCCGTGGTCCTGGTGGAGCTCAGATGGTTTAACTTGACTTTTTAAAAGAAGTTAGTCCTAACAAGGTTTCCGTAGGCGAATCGGCGGAAGGATCAAAATTAGGTGTTTCGTTTCCCGCGCTGTGCGGAAGGATCTGGTACAGGAGGCTCCTGACCGCAATCGAGGACCTGACGCCCAGGCCGCGGCTGGGCTTCACACGCTGGCGGCCTCCCATCCCGGGGCTGCCGTGCGCCCCGCTTTTGGTTGGTCGACCTGAGTGGCTTTGAAGGGAACTTGGAGGTCCAGGCACAGAAGACCACATACGGTAAGATGCCGTTTATCTAAGATGGCCTGAAAAGGCAAATCTATAAGAAACAGTAAGTTATTGTTTGTTTGGGACCGAGAATGGGAGCCAGGAGCAAAAATGGGTAGGAGAGAACCTTTCGGGGTGGAAATGTTCTAAAATTCCACTCTGGTTATGGTTACAGAGTTCAGTAAATTCCCTCAAAATTCTGGAATTTACGTGAGTGAATTTTGTGTTATATGTTGCTCAAGGAAACTGAAAATTTTTTAAAAGGTAGTTTTTATTTTATTTTTAGATTTTATTTATTTATTGGACAGAGAGAGAGATCACAAGTAGGCAGAGAGGCAGGCAGAGAGAGAGGGAGAAGCAGGCTCCCCACTGAGCAGAGAGCCCGATGCGGGGCTCGATTCCAGGACCCCGGGGTCGTGACCTGAGCCGAAGGCAGAGGCTTTAACCCACTGAGCCACCCAGGCACCCATAAAAGGTAGTTTTTAATTTGAAAATGAATTTAACAGAAAAACTATGAAGGAATGAAGAGCGTATTTAATATGCAGCTACAGCCATAAGCTAATTCCCAGGTAATAGAAACTTGGGAGACCTTTTGTTCTATGCCTCAAGCTCCATTTGGGTATGAAAATTGCTGACGCTAAGATGCTGGGTTGAAATCAAAATTTATCAGGGAGAATCACAAACGCGGTGGATCTCCAGTTATCTCACGGCACATTGCATATTCTTATTTCCAGATCTTCGTGTCCCAGAGCTGTCAGTGTTAAAGAAATTACACCTTTGGGGGGAAATTAATCTATCTCAGAAATAACTTAGCATTAAATTAAGAAATCAGGTCAGTAGAACTCAGAATAGCCCATCCTAGTGCCCGTGCTCTGCTCTCACTACAAAAATTTCACCCAGTGCAAAATCGTTATTGTAGTTTATAATTTTACCCAGTTCCCTGGCATTCTTAAACTCCCAGGCTAAGAAAGTGCGGGATATAGCTATTTATTGCAAAGAAGTTCGGCTATACTTAGAGAACAAATGAGCCGAACTAGAGAATTCTAGAGAGAGATCAGCATATGGGTTGCCATTATGTTTGCTAAAAATATGTTTACTGTAGTAGAACATATTTGCAGACTGCCAAGATGTGGAATCCTCATCTCGTTCTTTTCTCTCTCCATCTGTTTGGTGCTCTGCCACTTTAATTTTTATAGTATGAAGATCATTTAGTCTCAGTAGAACAAGAGAGAACAGATTAAGGGGTGTGTGTGTGCGTGTGCGCGTATTAATAACCTTAGGTTGGCTGGTTTGTTTTTAATATAGTTAAATTATTTTATTATTATTTTTTTAAATTGTAAATAGAAGACTCTGCCTTAATGGTCAGGGGCAATTTTATCTAGAAATGTTTGAAAACCAGTTTTAACTAAAACACAAGCTGACGTACAGGAATGTTTGAGTAAAATGAAAAAGTTCTTGAATGGGTTGTGTCTCATCACATGGGCCAGTCACTTGGCCTCTGGTGGTCTCCTTTCTCTTATCTCTGAAGGTCTGTAAGAGATTTAGGGGAGATAACCTCTAAAGTGCTTTCTAGGTCTGAAATCTGTGATTCAGAAACGTTGTTTTTTTTTTTTTTTTTTTTTTAAATACAGGATTTGTTCAAGAGACAATTGACCAGCAATTTATATAGGATACTATGTAGTATTGTGGAAATACAGTGGTCTGTGGAGTCATAATTCTGCCTCGCCAATTTCAGATTTGTTACCTCGGTCAAGTTATTTTTATCATCCTGAGCCCTAGCTTCACTACCATTAAGCATGAGGTTAATAATATACAACTCACAGGGTTGGAGTATGGTTAAAATCACACTAGGTGATATAACAGATAAGTCCCCAAGTCTCAGTAGATTACACAAATAGAAGTCTATTTCTTGCTCTTAAAAGATTACAATGATGAAAAGGGACGAAGCCTTCTTCCACTTTATGGCTCATTCATTATTAACACATAGTTTTCCAGGGCTCTGCAGAGGAGAAAGGAAGAGTGGAGAAGGGATGTGTGTTTCCTAACCATGCTACCTCTGCTCAGATTCTATTAGTGAAATCGAATTACGTGGCTACACCTGCAGATAAGAAAACTTAAAGAAATGTAGTCTCTGGTCGAGCAAGCAATTTCTAGAAACAACTCTCTGTACAATAGAGGGGAAGCACACATTTTGTGTTGAAAACTACCTATGTGTACAACAAGGTGGTAGGAAAATAAAATGAGTATAAAGTTTCTAGGGTAGTGCCTAGTATAACATGGACACTGAAAAAAAGGTAAGATTTGGTAGAATATAGGAGGAATAGAGGAGTAAAAAAAAAGAGTTAAAATTTTGTTGGAATATTTATGTATTTATAAATATTTATTTATCCTACAAGATAAAAAGTGGTATCAGAGAGTAAGAAGTGCAATGAGACATTTTATTAGTTTCCCTTTGCTGCTGGAACAAATGACTGGAAACTTTAGAGTTTTAACACAATACAAATTTTTTATTCCATGTTCCTAGAGGGCAGACATTTGAAATGGGTCTATAGGGCTAAGATAAAGGTGTCAGCACAGCTGCATTTCTTCTGGAGGCTGTAAAGGAGAATCCGTTCCTTAATTATGCCTGCCTGTAGAGGCTACCCTCACTCTTTGGCTCACGGCATTCTCTCTGTAAGCTCTGTTCCCATTGTCACATCTCATTCTCTGACTCTGACGAGGACTCTTGTGGTTACATCAAGCCCATACATGTAATCCTAAAAACAGTCTATCCATCATGAGATTTTTTTCCTAAACTGTATGTGCAAAATCTCTTTTACCTTGTGACATATTCACAAGTTCTGGAGATTAGGTTGTGGACACCTTTATTGGGGGGAGGGGCATCATTTTGCCCATCATCAATATCAAAGGAAAGAAAGACACTGGTTATAATTTACAATTTGGAGAATGACGTGGACTTGAAAACCAGCTCTGTCTTTTTTTTCGCTAGCTAAATGATCTTGAAATTTGTTCCACTTTCCTCTTCTGTAAAATGGGGATTGTAGTAGTAACTACCTCATAGACTTGCTGTAAGGATTTAAGAAATAATGGTTGTAAATTGCCTGACACATGGAAGATGCTCAGGATAAGAGAGCCATTATTATTTTACTATTTGATGGCATATATTGGAGCCCTTACACATCCCTTTATTATTCTAGCGTCCTTTAACATCCCTGTTGAATCAGAAATGACTATCACATTATTGTGTGCCATGAGGGTAAAAAGATACTGACAGTCTCTTGGGAGAAAAGCAGATCAGTGCATTTTACAGAACTTTGCCCTAGCAAAGATTGAGCAATATGGTTCTTCTGCTGTGTCTGGTAACCCCTGTATTCCAGGATGTCGTCATGACTTGAGTTTTCTGAGGACTGTGGTTTTATTGTGTACTTGGTCACCCAAGAAACCACTTGGCAGGGCGTAGGAAGGCTGAAGCATTATCTCCTATGAGAGAGTTGGTCACACAAAGTGATTACAAGAATTTGGCCGGACAGTGGACAAGAGTTAGAATCACTAGAATCACTTCCTGAGGGGCTACTTCCTAGCACCAGAACTTGAGAACCCATGAGCAAGCCCCCAACTCACCCATCCCACTTTTCTAGTTTAGAACCTGGTTTAGAACCTTCCCTCTTAACTCCTGCCACAGCTATCAGATGTCATTTCCAGGTAAATAAATCTTCTGGTTGAAATTCTTCCACATACTGAAAGATCTGTAGCCTTAAGTTTATCCTAAACAATTTGGCTTTATCAAAAGGCTATGATTATATTAGTGTTAACTGTCAGGTAGGGTCTAGTCATCTAGAATGTCTTCAAAGTTTCTCCATTTCCTCATCAGCAAAATAATTGTTATAACACATGTGAGACAACTCCATCATAACATGGGGAAGCCTTCTCCCAAGGTTAGTTTCCAAAGTCAGAAGCATTAAGATTAGCATTGGGGTTTTTGTTTTTTGTTTTTTGTTTTTGTATAATCAGAGGAAGATTTATTACTTACACTGGTGGGGAAGTCTCAAGGTGAGGGACAAAGGGAATGGGTCTTCAGGTAAAGGTCCAGAGAGCATGTAGAGAGTGTATGGGTGTTTATCAAGAGAAAGTCCTCCCATTGGGAGGATAACCCACCTGATACAGCAAAGTATGAAAGAGGCAGTAAGAGCACACCTGAGATTAAGGGACAGGAGTGGAAGAGTGTGAACCTTATTGTACAAGGACTTGTCAGACACAGGAATGTCAGTTGGGGTAGTGATGTCCCAGTTTCTCTCTCATGCTCTTCACCACTCATCTGAGATATGTGGGGGTAATATCGCAACCTCCTAGTTTTCCTACAAATAAAAATGTATTTGAAAATAAAAATGTATTTGCAAAGTCAACCCCAAATAAGAAGACCAGCAGGTGTTATGATAGCTTTCTGAAAGATAGTGGGACATTACTTGCCACAGGCAAAAGGAGATAGCCAGAAGAAGAAATGGCTGGAGTCCTGGGAATGTCTTAGAGTATTTTAGTAACGACACTATTTTAATTGTTTGCTTTATAGGACTCTTCTGAAGGCCTTTTCTGTGTTATTGACCTACATATATTAGGAGGTTCACTTCAAGGCACACACCCAACTTAAAGATACCAGTAGGTAGTCAGACGCCAATCTGTTATTAGCTACTTTAGCAACCAGAGAGTTTTGTCTCTCATTAATGGCATCTGTGGCTTCGGCGGTTTGAAGTGTGTGGTCTTCCAGGAGCTGGGACATTGTTTTGTGGCCTCTCTGAGTTGAGTCTGTGTTACAGAATTGAAAATACCTAAATCTATGCCTGTAATACCAAAGATGTGATGAGGTCCAGTATAACAGATAAGAGGTGGTCCTTTTGAGGGAAGGCTCCATGCAATAAGTGAATTCTCTGGTTGGAGGTAGAGCGATCTAAGTGCTGTATGGTGGCAGAACACAGGCCAGGTTGCATAAAATGAGAAGGGGTGGGATGGAGGAGGAGAGCACAAGTCCCTATTGAGCAGGAGTAGTGCCAGAGAACCAGTAGCCTTAGGGTCTTAGAGGGTCAGGTTTCTGGTGGGCAAATTTATATTGATGCAGACATGTGAGAGCTAAATCATCTCCATGGGGTTTGGGGAAAAAACCACACTATATATAATATTGATTGATGGGGGAGTCTGAGAATGGCAAGGAGCCCGGAAAGGGAAGGTTAATGGGAAAGCACATGGTGAGGCAAGGGAGTGCTGGGGGTTGTACATAGGTTGGAGGTTGACTGGAGAGGATGATGAGTAATTAAGATGAATATTTGTAGACCTGCAAAAGAGCAGAAATCAGTTGTATAAGTGGTTTCCCCAGATCAAATAATTGAAGAATCCTAAATCCCTGAGCTTCTTGTGCCAAAGATTTGGAATGGGATTGTAATGGGGGTGTTGTTTGAGAGACCTCTATTTTGCTTTTTATTGTCATTGTAAATTTTATGGGGACTACTCTTCCTTTGAATTGGGTACACTGTGTCATCTACAACACTTATGTGCAGCTAATAGGTCTATTATGTCTACAGCCTGACAGCCTGGCCCATTAAATGCAATAATGAGGTCCCATAAATGCAAAGACATCCTTGCAAAAAGAGTTGGAGGGTATCTAAGTCTAAAGGGACCTGTTCAGGGATGGTTAGGGCATCTCTCCTTCAGATACTTGGCATAATGCTAGATCTATAATAGGATCAAATAGGACAATGCCTATTTTCCATAATGTTTGGTAACTCCCCCTCTGAAATAGTCCAATTACTGAGGACACAGACATTAAGAACAGTGGCAGTTGGATGGGCTAACCTCCATGCCATCAACACCCATTGGAGGAGAGGGAAGGCCAGAGTTATGTCTCACTGCAGGCGTGGGAAGATTTGGGCTGCCTGTTGGTGGGGGAGTCTCAATAGATCATTAACTTAAGGAGCCAGAGAGACACTGACATCTGTCCTGTTTTTTGGTGGTTGAGTTCTGAGTCTGTATTAAAGAGATAAACTAATTAATAGGCTTCTGGTTATGAGATAAATCTGTACTGGGGATGTAATGTAACACACAGTGACTGCTGTATGGTATATGTGAAAGCTGTTCACAGAGTAAATCCTAAGAGTTTTCATCACGGGGGGAAAAAACATGTTTTTTCATTTTCCTTTTTTTCTTTGTATCTGATGAGATAATGGATAGTAACTAAACTTACTGTGGTACTCATGTCAACATATGTAAGTCACATCATTTTGCTGCATACCTTAAACTAATGCAGTGCTGTATGTCAATTATATCTCAATAAAACTGGAAAATGTGAGCTCAAGACACCATTTGAAAACCTGGGAAGTGGAGCACCTGGGTGGCGCAGTCGGTTAAGCATCTCAGGTCATGATCTCAGGGTCCTGGGATAGAGCCTCGTGTTGGGCTCCACACTCAGCGTGGATTCTGCTTGAGATTCTCTTTCTCCCTCTGCCTCCACTTGTGCTCTCTCTCAAAATAAATAAATCAAATCTTTAAAAAACCCAACAAACAAAGCAAAACCTTGGAAGCTGATATACCAGTGCAAGGTAGTAGTATTATTTGGGAGCTTAATTACTCACTACTCATTTGTTGATCATCAGTTGCCAAATTATAGTGACAAATACCAGTTTGTCTTGGTGGGTATAAATGGTGAATGACCGGTGCAAAGGAGGAAATTTCAAAGAAGAATGATTATGAGTGAGAGTGAACAAGCCCTGCTGCTTCTCCCTGGAGCAGAGGAGTTACAGATAGAGTGTGGGTGGGGGACTCCTCCCCACTATACCTACTGCCTTCCTTCAGTGCCTCTTGTTGAGCTTACCATTTTTTTTTTTAAAGATTTTATTTATTTATTTGACAGAGAGAGAACACAAGTAGGCAGAGAGGCAGGCAGAGAGAGAGGAGGAAGCAGGCTCCCTGCTGAGCAGAGAGCCCGATGCGGGACTCGATCCCAGGACCCTGAGATCATGACCTGAGCCGAAGGCAGCGGCTTAACCCACTGAGCCACCCAGGCGCCCCCCATTTTTTTTTTTTACACTAGCATTTAGTCTTTCTTAAAATTCTTGAGATACTCATAGCACTTACTCTGAGGCTACAATCCACATAATAAATCAAGACTGGCTATATGGATATTAGAGCAGGTTCAGGTTGGAAATGAAAGTAATATTTTCTTACTTTCCCAAGGTGAAGGTAAATATCTTCCACCTCTGAACTTCCACAACATTTATCTGGTATGCTTTGTAGTCCAGCCTTTGTGTAAAGTGAAATCACCTCCTATAGACTGTGAATTCCTGGAGCAGAGGACCATGTCTCACTTATATTCAATCCCCACTGCCTGGCACAATGTTAGGCACGTTGCAGGGGTCATTAAGTGTTGTCGAATGAATGGCAGAAGAATGAATTTTTATTAGATAAACTAGCCTATTCCTTAGCTATTTGTTTGGGACATTTTTGTGGTCGATCGAAATGTCTACCCAGGAGAAACCACTAACTGAGGGATAGCAACGAAGAATATTTGGCCACATTTTAGAAGCAGACAATTTTTGGCATTCTATGAAAAACAAGACAGTTTTAGTCACGAGTTACTGGAAATTCATCCTACCAAGGACTTATGCTAGTTTACAGGTTATTCAGACCTGGGGGGCTTCTCCAGAGCATTTCACAAGATTTTGGGAAAATTCATCAGTGTGATCTGGATATGCATGAAAGGGGGGATGGGGCAAAAGATGCACAAGGCAGATTCCTGTCTGAAGAGAACTTAAGTGTTATTGGAAAAGTAATATGTACATATATTGAACAGTAAGAGTAGACTTTAAATCAGGAGCCAAACTGAGAGGCTGAGCAGAAGAGGTATCTATGGATAAGTGGAAAAGAATGAAGTTGCTGTCATAAGACCCTGGAGTCCCATGTATGTGAATGAGTGATCTGTGTAAGTTGGATCCAAATCTCAAGTTTTCTCACATGTATGAAGGGGCTAATAATAACACATGCCCTGCTCACTTCCAAGGCTGATTCAAAATCGAACGAGGTCATCTATATGAATCTATTTTGTAGGTAGGAAAGTGCTGAGCAAGTGATAATTAATATGGATGGAACTTGAAAACTGGATTTTGGTATTAAGATTGGCTAAAAGAAAGGGCAGGAGGTCCCACAAAGGGAACTAGCACAAGCTGTAAAGTATGGAGGTAAAAAGTTACACAAGAGAGTAAAACTCCTGGCCTGATTGGAGCATGCTAGATAATGAGAACATATTTACACAATACGTTTTTTGCTCTTTAGCTGAAATTCAAATTTAACTGTGCATGTTGTATTTCTTTTTGCTAAATCTGGAAACCTTACCCAGGTTCCTCATTTCTGCTGCTACTGTCTAGCTCCTATCTCAAGGGCCAAATGCTATTTCTTTGCCTGGGTTTTCTGTTTCTCCTGGTTAGGAGATATTTTTCTCAGCAAGGTGGGGAGATTAGGGAAAGAACTGGATTATTTAGTGTTTAAGAGCTTAGACTCTGGAATCAGACATCCAGAATTTATAATTCATCTCTCCTGTTGACCATATGTGTGATCCAGGGTTTTAAAAAAAATCTCTCTGAGCCCCAGTTTTCTCTTCTGTATAAAAAAAGTACTTTGTGGGATTGTTTTTGAGGATTCAGTAAACTATACACAGATGCATACCATCTAGCATCTGTCAGTCCATCCATCCGATTTTTGAATATGTACTATAGGGAAGGTACCCAACATACAGGAATGAAAAGACATGGACCCTGCTCTTAAGGAACTTATATCTAGGAGTTTGTGGAAATTTATTCACAGATATGTACCCCCGGGGCAAATAATACATTATATGTTATTAAAAGAAAATCATAAGGAAGAGGAAAAAAAACCAAGCCCATCAGTTCCATGTCTTTCTGGTATCTTCTACTAATAACTAAAAGTCTTGTATTTCCTTCCTAACTACTCTCCTGTATTTCATGCTTATTATCTCTTGGGCCACTCATATAGCACATGACACATCAACCTCAAGTCCAAAGTGGAACCCCAGGTCTTTTTTTCCTTTTTTAAAAGTGTATTTTTTTTTTTTTTTAATTTGAGGCTGGGGCCAGGGGAGGCACGGATGCACCAGGTCAGGGGCAGAGTGCAGGGGGCTGAACAGGGGGAGGGAGAGAGGGACAAGCAGACTCCTGCTGAGCACAGGACACTATCCCATGCTCTTGAGATCGTGACCTGAGCTGAAACCAGTAGTCAGATGCTTAAGCAACTGAGCCACCCAGCAGCCCCCTTTTTTGTCCTTTTTTACCCCCTGCCTTAGTGAACCAAGCCACCCAGTCCCCAAAATCTTTTAGTCTTTCCTCTTCCCTCATGCAGTTAGGAACCCTTTTCCTTCTAGTTTTTGCTGTTGTTTATACCATCTGTAGCAGACAGATTCTCAGATGGCCCCAAGATTTCCTGCCTATACACACCCTGCATAATCCCTGGGACTGTGGATGTGATGAATTTTACTCTTGTCATTAGGTTAGTAATATGGCACAGTTGGTTTTAAGAAAAGTGGGTAGAGCTGTGAGGGGCACCCGCATGGCTCAGTTGGTCAAGAAAAATGGGTGGACCTACTCTAAACAAGTAAGTCCTTTCAAAGCAGAGTCTGTTTAGGATGGTCACAGAGAAGGAAGTCTGAGACACACTGGCTGACTTAAAGAAGCCCAGCATCCACATGTGAGCTACAGATGGAGAAGGATGGCTTTGGGGAGCTAACAGTGGCTGCCACCTGACACCTGGCAGGAAAACCAGAACCTCAATCTTACGAAGATAGGTAAATAAATTCCGCCCACAACCTGAGTGAGGATGGAAGAGGCCCCTGACCCCTGCTGAGAACTACAGCTTTGGCGGGCACATTGATTTCAGCTTCGTAGTACCCTGTCCAAAGAATACCCCCACACCAGGCCCCTTCTGACCTGCAGAACTGTGAGCTAATAAATGGGTGCTGTTTTCAGCTACTGGAGTTTGTTGTTTTATTATGTGGCAGCAGAAAGCCAGTCTGCCATCTCGGAAATGACTTAGTTCTCTTCCCACCCTATTTCCTTGTCTTCACTCTCAAATATTCACCCGTTATCCATGTTTCACACACATGATGGTATGGTCTTTCTAAGATGCCGACCTGCCCACATCACACCACCAACTTAGAGCCCTTCCACAGCCCTCACTTCAAGGTAAAGTTCAACAGACTTTTAACATGGTTTCAGTGCCTTTAATTTTTTTTTCCTATGCCCACCTCTGTGGCCTATATCATGCCCCCTCAGGCCAGCATTTAAGAACCGCAGCCCCTCCCTGTTCTTTCAAACTTGGCACCTCTGCTCTTGCTGTTCCTTCCGTGCCTTTTGAAACAGAGCCAGGTCCAGCTATTCTATGCCTTTCTGAGGTATTCTTACAGAATTAAATGCAATATATAATTAAAATTTCTATTATAGTAGCTAAAATAACCCATTGCATGAGGGCTTGTGTCAATACCTGTCACCCACTTGGAGAGGAAAGGCTATGTCTGGTCCACACACAGGTGCAAACCCAGGGTCTGGAACACTGATTGCTGTGTAAGTATGTGATCCATAAATATTCATTCAGTGAATAAACAAGTTTCTATGCTACTCTGTTCCATGTTCCTTCCTTCAGATTCTACTTCTTAAAGGGCAGTAGAGGCAGGTGTCTAGTTAAGACAGAATCAAATAAGACATTATCTGGGGCAAAATGAGCCACTAAGGCTGGGCTGATGTGACATTAGCTTGTTCCTGTCGCCTGAGTACAGGTGGCGGCTCTGTGACTTTGTCCATCATTGTTATAGAATGTTCATATCTTCAAGGGTTGAACAAGATTATATGGGCATCTTATTTCTCTGGCTCCTTCTTTTGGTCCCTGCCTTTTAGTGTTTGTCTGTCTGTTTTTCACTAAGGATTAGCAAGGCCAAGAAGGAGAAAAATTTATCAGTTAATCTTAGTACTTTCCAGGAGTCCCCCAGTAAAAAAATTTAGAATAATTTGGTACAAAGCCATGATTTTACAGATGAGAAAATATAGCTCTAAAAAGATGGGTGACTCTTGTAGGATCTTACCTGAGATTTGAGTCAGGCCAGAGCCCAGGCCTCTGGTCCCCAGACTGGCACCAGAACCTTTAGGTCCTCTGAAAGCGTTCTTGGCTGTAGTTATTCCTATTACCCCACATAATAGATGCAGACACAGTTCTCACAAGATGTTGGTTGGCAAAATGATCCAAACTAATGGCTAAAGTGAGATAGTTGTACATGATATGTATTCATATGTCATATATTATATACATATTGTATACTAAAAGATTGACAAATACCATTTTCGTGTGACAGTATCAGTGTTGGCTGTAGTGCCAGGAAATGTTAGTGAAAGAGCAGATTGCTACAAACCTTTTAAAGGACTAAAACTGGCAAAATGTATCAAAAGTATTACAGATGCACATTTTTTTTTCCACAAAGAAATAAACCCATCTGAGAAAATAATCCTAGGAAGCAACATCTTCCTAGGAACATCGCCAAAGGCAAGGGAAGCAAGGGCAAAAATGAACTATTGGGGTTTCTTCAAGATCAAAAGCTTTTGCACAGCAAAGGAAACAGTTAACAAAATCAAAAGACAACTGACAGAATGGGAGAAGACATTTGCAAACGACATATCAGATAACGGGCTAGTGTCCAAAATCTATAAAGAACTTAGCAAACTCAACACCCAAAGAACAAATAATCCAATCAAGAAATGGGCAGAGGACATGAACAGACATTTCTGCAAAGAAGACATCCAGATGGCCAACAGGCACATGAAAAAGGGCTCCATATCACTCAGCATCAGGGAAATACAAATCAAAACCACAATGAGATATCACCTCACACCAGTCAGAATGGCTAAAATCAACAAGTCAGGAAATGACAGATGCTGGCGAGGATGCGGAGAAAGGGGAACCCTCCTACACTGTTGGTGGGAATGCAAGCTGGTGCAACCACTCTGGAAAACAGCATGGAGGTTCCTCAAAGTGTTGAAAATAGAACTGCCCTATGACCCAGCAATTGCACTACTGGGTATTTACCCTAAAGATACAAACGTAGTGATCCAAAGGGGCACGTGCACCCGAATGTTTATAGCAGCAATGTCCACAATAGCCAAACTATGGAAAGAACCTAGATGTCCATCAACAGATGAATGGATCAAGAAGATGTGGTATATATACACAATGGAATACTATGCAGCCATCAAAAGAAATGAAATCTTGCCATTTGCGACAACATGGATGGAACTATCATGCTTAGTGAAATAAGTAAAGCAGAGAAAGACAACTATCATATAATCTCCCTGATATGAGGAAGTGGTGATGCAACATGGGGGCTTAAGTGGGTAGGAGAAGAATCAATGAAACAAGATGGGATTGGGAGGGAGACAAACCATAAGTGACTCTTAATCTCACAAAACAAACTGAGGGTTGCTGGGGGGAGGGGGGTTGGGAGAAGGGGGGTGGGGTTATGGACATTGGGGAGGGTATGTGCTTTGGTGAGTGCCGTGAAGTGTGTAAACCTGGCGATTCACAGACATGTACCCCTGGGAATAAAAATATATGTTTATAAAAAATAAAAAATTAAAAAGAAAAAGAGAAAATAATCAATAGAGGCATCTCTGTTTTTTGACCGCCCTTTACCCTTTCTTTTCTTTCCATTTTTTTTTTCTTTTTTTGGTTGTTGTTTTTAGTATTTTAAATTCCTCTGTGAGGCCATTCTTCTCCATTATCCTCTCCTATGGTTTGGGTTAGGCTGATACCTCTCTAGCTCCAGGGCTGAGGCATTAAATGCTTTCCACCCATCCTGCCCTCGTCATAGAACCAGGGATGGGTTAATGACTCAGTGTGGTCCTTAGGAGTCAGATAGGCCCAGGACTTAACTTTTATCCAGTTCTGAGAAGAAGAAATTTTTCTTTTTCTTTTTTTCTGGACTGGAATGCAGGAGGACTTGGCTTAGAACCACTTTGTTACCATATGAAACCGGAGAATAAATCTAATATGGAAAAAAGGAAAGCTGAGGAGTAGAAAGGCACTGATCCTGCAAGAAATGATTTAGTACCTGAATCAAGCAGCACCACCTCTAACCCTGGACTTGGCAGTTATTTGAGCTGATACTTTTGTTTATTTACTAAATCTGTCTATTTATTTACTTATCCATTTTGCTGAAGTTAAATTTGAGTTGGATTTTTTGGCCACTTGCAGCCAAAACAGGGACCTCCTTGATATGCATGTTAAGAATATAATTAAGGCTGTGCACAAAGATTTGATCAAAGCAGAGACTTATCAGGATTATATATCATAGTAATAACTGGTAAAAACTAAGATGTCCAACAACAGGGGATGAGTTAATGATAGCATCTAACACATTCACAGGGGTGCTGTGTGCCAGGCACTATTCTAAAAGCTCAGCACATATACTGACTCAAGTAATTTTTCCAAGAACCCTATGACAACAGGTAAAAGTATCCTCTCTATTTTGCAGATGAAGAAAGTGAGACGTAGGGAGGAAAACCAGTTAGCTCACAGCCTTTGGCTAATCAGTAGCAAAGAAGAATATGAATCTAGGTACTCTGACTCCAGAAACTATGTATTTAAACATAATGGTATGTAACCATTAAGTTACACTAGTTCTCAAATTAATCTATCCATTCAATGAAAAAAACACAATTTAAAGAGATAAATCAAGCATTAGAACCAGACTCAGATATGGCAGGGATGTTGAAATTATCGGATCAGAAATTTTAAACAGCTATGATTAACACAGTAAAAGCTTAGCGGATAAGGTAAACAGCATGCAAGAACAGACGGGTAGTATAATCAGAGAGATGGAAATTCTAAGACTGAGAAAGGATGTCTATATTATATCACACATGTGTATGTGACTTATTTTAAATTTATCTGCATTTTTTCTTTTTATGCAGGAAATAATGTTTCTTTTTTTTTAAGATTTTTTTTATTTTTTTATTTGACAGAGAGATCACAAGTAGGCAGAGAGGCAGGCTGAGAGAGAGAGGGAGGCAGGCTCCCTGCTGAGCAGAGAGCCCAATGCGGGGCTCAATCCCAGGACCCTAGGATCACGACCTGAGCTGAAGGCAGAGGCCTTAACCCACTGAGCCACCGAGGTGCCCCAGGAAATGTGTTTCTTATGTAACAAATACCTAATAGTATGTAACTAGTAGCTAGAAATTATCCCTCTTTATCTGAAAATTAGATTTTTTATTATTTAAGATTTATTTTTTATTATGTTAGTCACCATACAGGACATCATTAGTTTTTGATGCAGCATTCCGTGATTCATTGTTTGTGTATAATACCTAGTGCTCCATACAATCCAGGTGGTCCTTAATACCCCTCACTAATCACACCCATTCCCCACCCCCACAACCATCAGTTTGATTCTTAGAGTCCATAGTCTCTCATGGTTTTTCGTCTTCTTATTTTCTTTAAAGTGTGAATTTAAAGATTTATTCATTTATTTATTTATTTGACAGAGATCACAAGCAGAGAGGCAGAGAGAGAGGGGGAAGCTGAGCGGAAAGCCCCATGCGGGGCTGGATCTGAGGACCCTGAGACCATGACCCAAGCCAAAGGCAGAGGCAACCCAGTGAGCCACCCAGGTGCCCTTCATGGTTTGTCTTCTGCTTTGCTTCCTCCCCCCTTTAGTTTCCCCTTCCTTCTCCTAATGTCCTTCATGCTATTCCTTATGTTCCATAAATAATGAAAACATATGATAATTGTCTTTCTCTGACTCATTTCACTCAGCATAGTCTCCTCTAGTTCCATCCATGTTGCTGCAGATACTGGGTATTCGTCCTTTCTGATGGCTGCGTAATATTCCATTGTATATATGGACCACATCTTTATCCATTCATCTGTTGAAGGGCATCTCGGCTCCTTCCACAGTCTGGCTCTTGTAGAGATTGCTGCTGTGAACATTGGGGTGCATATGGCCCTTCTTTCCACTACTTCTGCTCTTTGGGGTAAATACCCAGTAGTGCAATTGCAGGGTCATAGGGTAGGTTTATTTTTAACTTTTTGAGGAACCTCCATACTGTTTTCCAAAGTGGCTGTACCAGCTTGCATTTCTGCCAGCAGTGTAGGATAATTGAAGCTCTATCCTCGATAAAATGGGTCCAAAAAAAAGTCAAGTACCAGCAATTTCATAGGGTGCAGTGTAATAGCTAACCTTCTTTGGTCACTAGAGACAAAACATGGCTGTTCAGTTTTCATTGGGAGAAACTTCCTTATTCCTCAGCCTTCATTGCCTTTCTAGTCTCTCCCTTTGTCTCCTGCTTCCAAGGATAATTTCAAACAACTTCACATTCACAAAACTCCTGTTTAAAAGTGTCATATTGATCGCTTGTGTCCTTTATGTTCCTGTCTCAACTTGCCCTGCTTTAAAGACATTCCCCACTGCATTGTCCTTTATAAATCTAGTAGTAAAACAGTAGGTTAAACTCCATTGTTCTAGGAATTACAACACACACACACACACACACACACACACACACACAGAGAGCTAAAACTAAGCACTCAGAATTATGATACAAAGTTGATTTCAGTTTAGCAAAATAGAGGAATAAAATGTTAATGTAATCTTAAACATTTAATAGGTGTTTCCTCCAACCCCAAAATACTAGTATAGAATATAGAATTCTATACAAGAGACCCATAAATGCATCAGTCATGAGACCTCCCAGTGAAATGAGGCAGTGCCTATAAGTGCCAATGGCAGATAAAAGGAGAAGGAAAATGTAGAAGTAAAGGGTTATATCTTGGGACCGTGACCACCATATGTTTTAAGAATGCTGCTAGTAGGGGCGCCTGGGTGGCTCAGTGGGTTAAAGCCTCTGCCTTTGGCTCAGGTCATGATCTCAGGGTCCTGGGATCAAGCTCCGAATTGGGCTCTCTGCTCGGCAAAGAGCCTGCTTTCCCCTCTCTCTCTGCCTGTCTCTCTGCCTACTTGTGATCTGTCTCTGTCAAAGAAATAAATAAAATCTTAAAAAAAAAAAAAAAGAATGCTGCTAGTAATACAACACCCAACTAACATTAACTGAAATAAATACAAGGTTTTTTTTATATAACAATTAATTTGAGGTAGGTGATGACTAGTATTGGTTCAGCAGCTTAATGATAACATCAACAAAATCCTTCATGTCCTTTTACTGTGCTATGCTTAGCTTATTGGCTTTTTGTCTTTATACTTGTGACATCGTAGATGTGAAATGGTCATTGTAGCTTCTCACATATCTGGGACATAGCAGTTCCTCATGTTAGTGTCTTTCTCTGCCCAATTTCTAGTCCTTAGTGTAGGTCATGAAAGAGTAAGAAAAGATCCACTTCTCTACTTCTTCTTTGCTTACTCAGTAGGTATACTACCCCGAAAGGAGGATTTGACTGACTTGCCTCTCAGTATGGAGTGTTCATATTGGACAGACATTCTGACAGCCACTCTCCCCCCACAACCCCAGGCAGAGGTCTCCTTGCTATATGGTCACTCACTGATCTGGTCTAGTCAGCCATAGCTAAGGTGTCAGGGCAGGGTTCCCTGCAAGGGCATTGCCTGAGTCATAGGAGCATATGGAAGAGAACCAAGCCCGCTGGGATTCTTTTCTTACAAGGCAGTTGTGTACACTGTGGGGTCTTGACATCTGAGTCTTCAGAGTTTCCTCCTATAAATCTTACTCAGTGGTGTGAGGCACAGTATAGGAAAAGCATTCATAAGAAAGAAATGCTGATCTGTGTGAAGCTACTAGCACTACTTAATCAGACATGGAGTTATCTATTCTTCTTTGCATTGAACAGATATTTTTTTGAACACTTACCATGTGTCAGGCACTGTTCTAGGGATATAGCAGTGATTTTAACAGAGAAGATCCTAGTCTTCTGTATGTCACAACACATGTATAGGGGCCTGTGCACGTGTGTGTGTGCAAACACACACACACACACACAGCAGTCCTTCCTCTGCTCTCTTCTGCCCTACTCTGTGATCCAGGAGACTGTGCCACCCCTCCTGCCTTGACCCCTAGCTTTTGGTAGGGTTCTACCAACAGAAGTTATAGAAGAGCTTGAAAGTTGAGAGGTGAGAGATGTCAGGGAATTTCTACCTCTCATTCCCAGGGTTTTGGCCAGTGGATTCTGGTTGTGACTGCCTCCTTCTGGACCACAGGCTCATGCTAGGCAACACCCCCATCGCCATGGGTCCAGCTCTAACTGACATCTGTAATACTTTTTTGCTTGCTTCTACAGCTCTAAGTGTGACAACATCTTATCACTGCCAGTCAAGTGATCTTTCAGTATTCCTTGCTAGTTAACCCTTCTCGTTCTGTATTTCCATAATTCACATCTCTTGAACCATTGGCATTGCTCTGTGTTTTCTGCTAGGATCTGGACTCAAGGCTGGCTATGCAGTTTGTGAGGCCCAGGGCAAAATGAAAATGCTCTTTATCAAAAAGCAAGGGAAAAAAGTGTTATTAAAGGTATTAAAAATATAAAACTTCTTCCTTGAAAAATATTTTATGACTTATGTATTGGGGTAATAATGATACATGAGCAACAACGTAAACTTACATATTGAAAAATAACATTTCTGGTCTCATAATTTTATACAGTACAATAAATAATATATCAGTGTGACATCTTGATGGATCATAAGATTTCTTCTGGCTCACTTTTCTCCAAATCAGTTTATTAGGTCATCAAACTGTATACTTTTAGCACCTTCATTTCAAGAAATAAAATTGAAGAAACATCAATCACTGTTGGCAAATTCATGGCTGGAAATAATGTTTGAAAATGTTTAATTTCTAGAAGGATCTTTCTGCTGATCCAGCTGTTACTGGAGCTGTTAAAGGTATTCTGTAGGTTGTGACAACATTGGGATAAATTTCAAGAAAATTACTTTGAAATATAAATTTAATTACATTTAGAGCTGATGATTCTTACAGCATAATTTTTTCCAAAGAGATTTAATTTTTCATACAGAAATGAGTTCTGTGAGAGTCTATATTTAATTTTAAGTTCAATTTACACACTGGTATTTTAACATTTTCTCTGACTTTAAGTTATGGAGATTGTATAAGGAACCTAAAGTAACTTGATGGTTTGTATGTAATTCAGGATGCCTGTTTATGTATTCTATCACTGTATCTTCAACTAGAAGGAAAAATTAATTTTAAAATTATCTTTCTTGTTAATAATTGGTTCATCTGAAGTTTCATATAAAAATGATGTTCTTTTCTATGACATGCAACAGTGTTTACATTTAATTTCTATTTTTAAGCTTATGAATACATATTTGCAATATTATAGCAGTTTTCCAAACCAGAGATTCCAAACTCTGTAGAATTATAATAATTTACTAATACTAAGGTTTATTACAATTTCAATGTGTATGCTTTTATATTGTAATTATTTGCCAATGAAGTCTACTGTCCGAGCACCAGCAATTTCTGTCCTGGTGCTTAGCCTGAAGCATTGATATCTGTGCAGTCTTAAGGACAAGCTGCAGGGATGAATGGTCAAGCCAGCTTCTCACCAGGTGCCCTAGAGTTGTTCCTCCTTATAGAATCTCTCCTCTCTCCTATGACCTTGGCTACTGCTTATGCTGCTGATGTCACTGTCACGACAGTGAATAGTAGCCTCATCTTGTCCCTAGACACTTCCTGAGGTCCCCCAAAACCCCTGAACCACCCCATGCTCTAAGCATGCATATCAAGTGTCCAGGTCAATGGTGTGCAGGGCATTGCTGCTGGACCAGAACTACATGCATGTACTATTGTCCAGAATATCTCCCCTGAGCATACACCCTTCTGTGTATATGCCAGCACACAAATTCAAGGATAAAGTTACTGTAATTTTTTTTTTTTAGTTTTTTTGAATTTTACTTTATTTTTTCAGTGTTCCAAGATTCATTGTTTATCCACCACACCTAGTGCTCCATGCAATATGTGCCCTCCTTAATACCCACCACCAGGCTCACCCAACCCCCTACTCCCCTCCACTCCAAAACCCTCAGTTTGTTTCTTAGAGTCCACAGTCTTTCTTGGTTCATCTCCCCCTCCAGTTTCCCTCAACTCACTTTTCCTTTCCTTGTCCTAATGTCCTCCATGTTATTCCTTATGCTCCTCAAGTAAGTGAAACCATATAATTGACTCTCTCTGCTTGACTTATTTCACTCAGCATAATCTCCTCCAGTCCCGTCCATGTTGATACAAAAGTTGGGTATTCATCCTTTCTGTTGGCTGCGTAATATTCCATTGTATATATGGACTGTATCTTCTAATCCATTTGTCTGTTGAAGGGCATCTTGGCTCTTTCCACAGTTTGGCAATTGTGGCCATTGCTGCTATGAACATTGGGGTACATATGGCCCTTCTTTTCACTACTTTTGTATCTTTGGGGTAAAATTATTGTGAATTTTGAGACTGCAACAGCAGAGGATGAAACTAAGCACAGAAATCTTCTGAGGATGGGTCCCTAGTCAGCTGCACAGGTCTCACACCCATGAAGCCAGCCCCAGTCTAATATGTACAGTTCATGAGACTTATAGTCTAGTAGGAGACACAGAAGATGAATAGGTAAACAAGGAAATGTATGCTAAAATGCTAGTGGTGATAATGAAATATTCTAGAAAATAAAGCAAGACAAAGAGACAGCGTCAGGAGATGGGGTGTATCTACTCTAGCTGGGATGGTCAAGTAAGGCCTCTCTCTGATGAGATGACATCTGAGGAAAGATGGGAATGAACTGAGAGAGAGAATCTTGGTAATGATTGGGAGCAGAGTATTCCCAGTGGTGGGAAGAGCAGCACCCAATCTCCAATATGGGAACATGCTTGCAGAGTTCAAGCAAAAACAAGAAGGAGAGTGTGCCAGGGGGCAGCAAGCAAGGAGAGGTCAGGGGAGGTCAGTGGGACCTGGTTGGACTTTGGGTTTTATTGCAAGAGTGTGGGAAGCTAGCCAAGCAAGCTAAAAGCAGATAAGATCGGGAGGTGGGTGGAGGATAGGAATGCATGAAATTCTCCCCTCCATCTCACTGATGCCATGCTCCTCCTCTCTCATTACCCTATTCATTGCCTCCTCCACATCAGTCTCCCGGTTCTTCAAAGACTTCTGTTCCCACTAAGGCCCTCATTAGTGCTGTTCTTTTTGCTTGGATGCTCTCTACTTTTCTCATGATAGAGTCCTTATCCTTCTGGTGTCAGCAGACTTGACCTCTAGGAGCTAACACCTTATTCCAAGTATCTCCCTCATGATTCTGTCTTAGACCTCTTCTAGTTTCCTTCATGACATTGATTTATATCCACATTATGTGTTTATTTATTTAACTGTAATTTGCAATTTTTATTTATTTGTTACTTATTTTTGGTCTGTTTCCCCAACTGCCAGATAAAACCTGTGAGGATGGGAACTGTGCCGCCTTGTTCCCCACTAGGAAGCAGCCTTCTTCCAGTATCTCACACAAACTAGCGATGAGTAACTGTCTGCCAAATGAATGAACCTCTCCTCTGTACTTACTATAACAATTGGCAATTCTGCTCCTTTCCCTGAAATTATAAGATTTCATTCCCAAACCGGTCATCTAATAAGTTTCAAGCTTCAGCTATATCTTTACCTTCACAAAGGGAAGGCTTGTATGTTACACACACATTCACATACACATATACATTTTACCAAATCCAAATCCATCTCTTGTTTCTTCCTTGTGTTTCTAACACACTTCATCCCTTCTTTGCAAAGGACTCATCACATTGTGTTATAATGATCTCTTTATAGGTCTGTTTCCCCTTAATGCTGTAAGCCCCTTGCGTGCAGAGGGCAAATTCAACTCCATTTGGCAATCCCTGCTTCTAGCACTGTTCTAGCACATGCAGGTGATCCATATATGTTTGGGAAATGAGTGTAGGTGCAACTCAGAACTTCTTTATGGACAGGCTGCTTCTGTGATCAAGTCAAATATTACTGAGACCCTGCAGTTAAATTAGCATGGTGTTATTTACATCATTTTATCATTTTTGAATGAAATTTTAAAATGTAATAATACATATTCATGTACCTTTAGAGTCCCTTTCCAATTTACTGTGCCATCATACCCCACCCATCATTGGGGGAGCATGGGATAGTTGCAAAGCCTCAGGTCCAAAGAGATCAAGTGCTGATCCACAAAGACATCAGGCTGGCTCTCGCTCTCAGATGCTATTAGTCAGCATGTATTGCTAGATGGAACAGGCCTGGAGTGGGAACGGGAAAAGCCAAAGGTGAAATGAGCCTCCACTCTGTGTCAGCTCTGAAACTAGACAGCCTACTGATTTTTCCATTACAGGTGTGCACAGTGAGGCCAATCTGTAATTGGCTAGGCGATAATCACCCCTAGGCTGGCAGCCAAAACCTGCTGACTCTGCCCCAGCAGATGGAACAGGCACATCACTAGGTGGGTTTATTAAATTCATTAGAGAGAGTGGTCATTTCAGAGCAGGACTTGCAGCTCGCTTTAACCCTTCACAGTATGATTCTTCCATCACAGGCACACTTGGTGGTCCTGTACCAAACCCTCTCCCCAGCGACTTCTCTCTGCCTCTGCCTTCCCCCTCCCCATTTTATATGAATGGTCTTACTTAAACCTCAAGACAGCTCAGGGATGTAGACACTGCAATCCCCATGTTACAGATCAGGACATTGGGCTCCCACCAGGTTAAATAATTTGCCTGAGGAGGGGGCTCAGCCAGGATTCAAACTCATTTGTTTATACATGTGAGCTGATATACGCACCAAACCACTCAGGAGTGGATATTTGTGAATATTTGTGTCTGAACATAGACATTTGTATGTGCATATATATTATCTGAAAAAAATAGGTATGTCTTGTCTTGACTTGGCTTTATAACTTAAGTATTTTAAGTGTGAAATTAAAAGCTTAGAATCCTAGTTACAAAGACTTATCAGCTTAGAAGGAACCTCATTGTCCTTATTGAACAGAGTAGGTAAGGTGATCACAGACACTGACTGGTACATCTAGAAGAAGCCAGCATTCCTGACTTCAAGTCAGTTCAGCCCCAGATGGGAATGTCCCAAGATGGGATTGTCCCAAGATGGGATTTTTCCAGTTCTCAGCTGTGATTATAACCTGTGTCCGACTGGTCATGGTTTTTCTGTTTGTTCCCATTTCTTATTAAACACCTTAACATCTAGGATGAAAACAGTATCCTTTCTTTTCTACCCCACCGCCCCATCCTAACATAGATGTACTGAACATTCTGTTATAGCAGCTTGTGAACCAAGTCTTCAAATTTGCAGGCTTCCTTTGGGGGAAAAACTGATGGGCTGTGGGAGATACTTATGATGGAAGCTTTGTTCCCAGAGAGCAAAGGCCCATGTTCTGGAGGTCCCATAGGAAGTTAGGCCCTTAAAAATCCCCCAAAGCCAAGACAAATCCTTTTCATTGTTTTAAGACCTATGAAAGGAGTTTGCTATACAACCTCTTGAGACAAAAATAAGCTTTTTTTTTTTTTTCCAAATAAAGTATATTTTGTAAGATCCCCAGGGTCACTTCTTTGACTGTGACCTGGATGCTGAGCTTTAAAATCTATGTAGCCAGGCCTACCACACAAGCTCTAAGCCTAGAGGCCCACTCCTAACGCCAAAGGAAACAGCCCAATGCATAACCATGAGCCCCAGCTCACTCTCCTATCACAGAGCACAGTTAAGGAAGAAGCCAGGAAAAGCTCACATAAAAACAGATGCCAGCACCCATTCCAGGGGTCTCTTTGCCATCAAGCAGAGAAGACTAAACATGCTTACCCACTTACAAGCAAAATGATTTCTGACTCTGTAAGAATCTGCCCAAATTCCACCTCTTCTATGGTGTGTTCCCTAAATCCCTAGGAAACATGCATGTCTGCCTCCTCTGTGTGCCCTACTAGGCCTCTTTTTAAACATATGGGCCTTTATGGCTTTCTGGCTTTTATGATGCGACACGAGTTAGTGACCAACCACTTTCTGACACATATTCCCTCTTGGTCGCTCCTGAGTGGTTTGGTGCATATATCAACATACATATATCAACAGATAAGAGTTTGAATCTCAGCTAAGCCTCTTCCTTATGCAAGTTGTATAAACTACTGGAGACCCATTATCTTGATCTGTAAAATGGGGATTGCTATGCCTATCTCCCTGAGCTGTCCTGAGGTTTAAGTAAGATGATGCCTATGAAGGAGTTTGCATGGTATTTGTTAGTCAGAGGGGTACTCAACAATTGTTTTGTTCTCTATATGAGCCTCTCTTTATACAGACGTATAATCCATACCTAGAAACTCCTATAGCCAGAACCACTGCAGAATTTTCACCTTCATAAGGCCTTCCTTTGGTCTCATAGGCTTTCCTCAGCTGTAAATCTAACATATGAATATCCTTCAGTGATACCTGTCTGAATACCTGGCATATGTTTCAGTAATTGGAACAGAGTCTATAAATGGCTTCAAGTGAGCCTGATCAGGTTTACTGACAAACAGGTATTGTCCACTTCTAAAAAATATTTCTGTTTTCAAAGTTCTGTGAACTTTGAAACCATGGCTCAGGGATTGTAGACCTGTGTTAGGATTGCTGTTATTAAAGACACTGCATCTCCAAAGGATATTAAGGTCAGGTTTAGCATCTGTTTTTCTTAGGGCCTGACTCAAAGCAGGAACTCAATAACCTTTTCTAAATAACTAAGTAAATGGAGGAAAAGGCACATACTTCTTAAAAAAACACGAGAGTGGCCTTTTCCCTCTATAGCTCACAGGTGGAATTAGTCTTTGTTCTTGTACTCTGTTTCCTTTCTTGCACATGTACATTTGACCAGAACCTGAGGGGTGAAGGTGAGATACAATAGCAGAGTATATCTAAGTTTAAGGGCACACATCCTCCTTATGGTTATTAAATTATTTTCTCTGAGAAAGAAATATGATTGGATATTTTCTAAAAAAATTGACTTGAACAGTTGTTCCAGTTTTGGAAAAGAAATCAGTAACTTTTAATTATGTTTATATAAATGATTGTAAAGACATAGTTTACAATTATAAACTGTCTTGTACCCAGAGTAAACTGTGATTCACGTTTACCACAGTGCCCTGGATATTATTCTCCTGTATCTGATACCAACTAAGCAAAAGTCATAATAAGAATGACACTTTGTATATGTCTAACCAGCCTAGAATGCCTTTAAATGCTGGGAAGGTGCAGGACAAGTCAGAGAAGTTGCTGTATTGGGAGAATGTTAGAATAATTCACGAAAGAGGTCTCTGAGGACGCTGAATCCCAAGCACAGGATGAGATGGATTAATTTTAATTGGGAAGAATGATCTATTTTCCATTAACATGGGAAGAAAAGAGGGATAGAGTGGGTGGGAATAGGGAGATATTTATAGTTGGGGCTGTCTGGAGGATGAGGAAGTGTCAACCTAGGGCTTGTATTTTCTTTGTGAAATAGGGCATGGGGATATCTATCAGTGTCCAGAGTAAGAGATGGAGGGGGATGTGAGCAGAGAGGAGTTGGAGAAGGCCATGGGGAGAATGGGGCGGAAAGTGCACTGGAGAAACAGAGGGGTGAATTGCTATGGACCTTCGTGGCCATGACTTTGTAACTCTAGTAATTCCCAAAGCTCTGGGGACTTCAGCAGCACCTGGCACCTCAGGTACAGCAGCAGAAAAAGCATTCAGTTGATTGATTCAAGTTGGGGAGTTTTGCCCTGTAAATACCATGGAAGCATCGTAAGAAAAGAGAAGTGAGTGTGTCTGCAAAGGAGTGTTGAAGTCATCAAGCGTGTACTCTGATCTTAGTAGTGAAGGATGTGATGTTATGGGAAGAGATTTGGTCTTTCTTCCCAGATCTGCTCTTCCAAAAGTTGTTATTATGCAATGATGAAGAGCACAGACTCTGGAATTTGGTATTATTCATTCAAAACACACTTACTACTGGCTGGGGGATCCTGGGAAAGTTACTTGATTTCCCTGTACCTCCTTATTTTCCTTCTTAAAAAGAGTATGTTGATGGTACTTACCTCACTGGGGTTGTCATGAGGATTGATGAGTTAATATACTTAGATTGGAATTGAAATAAAGTAAGATCTGTTTAAGCATTATCCATTTTTCTTCTGGAAGTCTCCATTTCAGTAACTGTATCTCCATCTACCCAGAAGGTCATAAAAGCAAGTTGGCAATGGTCCTTGACACCATCCTCACCTCACACATAACAGTTCATCTCAAAGCCCTATCACTTTTATCTCCAAAATAGATCTTAAATCCTACCACTTCTGTCTTTCTGTTGCTACTGTGTTATTCTAAAGCACTATTATCTCCACCTGGACTATGGTCATTGCCTCCTTACTCATTCCCCATCTTCCTCTCCTGAAGCTCTTCAGTACATTTTCCCTGAAACAGTGGGCGAGGGTTTTCAGACTCAGCGCTGTTGGCATTTGGAGCCCAATAATTCTTTGTTGTTGGGGACTATCCTGTGTGTTGTGTTTTATCTAGCAGGATCCTAGCTTCTACCTACTAGATATCAGCAGCACCTCCTCTTCCCCTAGTCATGACAACCAAAAATGTCCCAGAGACTGTCAAATCACTGTGGTTGAGAACCGCTGCCACAGGAAGATAGAGCACAACACAAAAAGATGAAGAGCATAGATGATATAATGTATCTTGACAAAGATGATGAACTGCAGATTGGTACAGTTGAAAACAGAGCACAGATTTTCCAGTTCTGATTCCAGTCCTCTTTTCATTAGGCCAAACTCCCTCCCAATGTTTAAAGTAAAATATAATTTAGCACCAACATAATAAGATGACTGTCTTACATAGCAAAGGGGAATTAAGATGGCTAACCAGCTGCTGTAGGTAGGGGTTATCTTGCATTATCTAAGTGAACCCAATACAATTCAGAGCCCTTCAATTTGTAAGAGGAAGACAGAAAAGGTTAGAGTGATTCAATGTGAGAAGAATTTGGTCTGCTGGTTATGGCTTTAACAAAGGAAGAGTCCAAGAGCTAAGAAATGTGGGCAGCCTCAAGAAGTCCGAAAGAATGAGGAAACTTTTTTTTTTTTCCTAGAGCCTCCAGAAAAGAACAAAGCCTGTTGGTACCTTAATTTAAGACCAGAGAGACCCATTTCAAACTTGTGAACTGTGCAACTGTGAGATAATAAACCTGTATAGTTTTAAGCCCCCAAGTTTGTGGTAATGTGTTTATAATAGCAGTATAAAATTAATGCACCCATTTTCTAGCTAGAGAGCCTTAGATTTAGGTACTTAAATTCTCTGAACAGCCGTTTCCTCAATTATAATGGTACTTATTCCTTGGCTTATTGTGATGTTAAATAAGTGAAGGAATCGAAATAAAGTGATTAGAACAATGCCTGATGTTATGAGCTGAATTGTGTGCCTTCCCCCTCCCCCAAATTTATTTGTTGGAGTCTTAACTCCTATACCTCAAATGTGATTGTATTTGGAGACAGGGTCTTTAAAGAGGTAATTAGTTTAAAAGAGGTCATACCAGTGGGACTCTGACCCAGCAGGCCTGGGGTCCTCATAAGAAGAGGGAGAAACATTGGGCATATGCATTTATACCTTGATTTTGGATTTCCAGCCTCCAGAACTGTGAGAAAATACATTTCAGTTGTTTAAGCCCCCTCCTCCCCCCCAGTCTGTGGTATTTTGTTCTGGCAGCCCTAGCACACTTGAACATCTAAGCATACTATGAAGTCAGTAATGTGGATTCTTATCATGAGCTGTTTCTTATTAACAAATTTAGAAAATAGTTCTACTTAGTGAGATTGCACTTAGGAAAAAAAGATGATTTGAGAAAACTGAGTTCTACTTTTGCTCTGGACCCCTGGCAGTGTCATCTTGTCAAGACATAGGTGTCATATGCCCCCCCCCCCCCCCGCCAACTTTTTGTATAGATGTTTTCTCTTTTCTGGTTAATAACAGTAGATGGAACATATGTGGCTTTCCCACGTCCCTCAGCCCGATCAAAAGACAACAAAGGGATTTTCTTTTAAAGAAAGCTATGGGACGTCCAGGTGAATCAGTCAGTTAAGTGTCTGACTCTTGGTTTCAGCTCAGGTCATGGTCTCAAGGGTTGTGAGACTGGGCTGGCTCAGGCACTGTGCTCACCAGGGAATCCGCTTGAGATTCTCTCTCTCTCTCCTTCTGCCCTTTCCCCCCCACACTTGCACATACTCTGTCTCTCTGAAATAAATAAATCTCTAAAAATATATATAAAGCTACAAGAACAAAGAGAACAAGAGAGGAAAAGAAAGCAATAAAATGCTTAAAGCTACAAAGCAAAAGGATAAAGGACAACTGGGTTGGCAGACCTCAGAACGTTGAGCCCTAACCCATCCATGGAATTATCCAAATGCAAGCTGAGATACACCACAGAGCTGCAGTGACTTGGGAATTGGCATCACCATGGATCCATGAAACCTGTGTCTGGGGGCAGGTTGAGGTGGTGGCTCAAACCAGAGGACTGATTGAAAATCTATCTATAGGGTGCCTGAGTAGCTCAGCTGGTTGAGTGTCCTACTCTTGGTCTCTGCTCAGGTTGTGATCTCAGGGTCATGAGATTAAACCTCACATTGGACTCCCTGCATAGTGGGGAGTCTACATGAGAGTCTCTCCTTTTCCCTCTCCTGCCCCTCCCCCTGCTTGTGTTCCCTCCTCCCCCCTCCCTAAAATAAATAAATCTTAAAGAAAATCTATTTACAATACAGTTAGACCATTAGACCACCTCCTTACTTCTCAAAGTCTGCAGTTACACCTTCCTTAGAAGTAGAAAATTGAGATTAACTCTCTGGAGAGAGTAAACCAGAAGGACTTGGGATTGGGGGCCACTTGCATGGACGGCAGCGACAATGTACCAAAACAGATGAATTCAGTGAAAATTCACATACTGAATTCTGAGACTGCCTTGTCCTTTCCTTCTTAGGGTCCAGAAGTCTGGTAGGCAGGATTAACATCTCCAGGTTGCAGGCTGTAGAAGCCTTTTTGGAATAATGTGCCCATCCCATGAGAAAAGGGACCCAGATACTGACATTGCTGGTTCTGTCCTGCCTACCATGAAGCCTTTCCAACCACCAGCTTTGCTCATGCCCTTCTAAGCCTCCATGAGGCTTTTTTAGTATTCTGCTTTTAAACATGTGCTGACAGCACAGGACTGGTTGAAGACACTTAAAGGAAGGCTCCAACCTGAGTAGAGGAGTCCAAAACTAAGAAACAAAACAAAAACAAATTTTTTAAAAAAGTGGGGAAAGGGGCATTTGAAAAAAGAGACAATGTGGGAAGAAATAAACCAGAAAAATAACTATTATTAGTATCTTCATAGACAAATGAGACTCTGTTGTACCCACAGCTCAGAACACGTTATTTTTACAAGGAGTATTCATAGAACAAAAAGGAGCATGTGGTAATCTCAATATGAGATAGCAAAAGTGAGAGCCTTGAAAGAGTTGGCAGATACCAAACCACAAAGAGTATACAAGAAAAATGCATACCTTATGACTCACCTGTGAATAAAATTTACTTGGTTATTTTAATATCACCAGATATTATGATATGAATATTTCAAGAGGATAGGGGAAGCAAAGGTTGTGGTGCATGGTGTGTGTATATGGGGGAGTGTATCCGCGCACATGTGCATTCTCCAGGAGTGTATAAGAGAACTGAATCCTCACCTTCCACGTCAGGAAGTCAAGGCATAGGCTCTAAAATAGAGAAATAGTAGTGTAAGCATGTTATTAAGAAATGTGGAGATAAATAACCAAAGAAACTGCTGAAAAGTTCAAAACAGTTGTCTCTGGGTGATAGGAACAATTTGTTGAAGTAGCATGATTATGACAGGCTGGCTGATGTTGCTTTAACAAACTTCGTAAAAATAATTAACTGTGAAAACCATGTACATAACCAAGTCTTTTTGATTTGAAATTAATTTCTCTTAAGTAGACAGCATGCGCAGTGTGAAGCCCACAGTGGGGCTTGAACTCATGATTTCTGAGAGCAAGACCTGAGCCGAAATCAGGAGTCAAATGCCTAACTGACTGAACCACTCAGGTGCCCCTATTTGAAATTAAATTTAAAAAGTCTAGGTATAGGTGTTGGCATAGTGTCTGGTGCTTAGCAGGTGTTCTATGTGACATCACCATCAGTTTTCTTATTTTTTTTTAAAGTTTTTGTTTTTATTCCAGGTAGTTAACATGCAGTGTTATATATTAGTTTCAGGAGTACAATTCTACTCTTCTTACTTTACTTCTTGAATGTTTATAACATTCCAGGAAGCATTCTTTTTTTGTTTTTCCCCAGATTCTTTTCTGAACAGTGGCAATGACACTCATCAAGAAGTTTTTAAAGCGTGTTTCCCAGTGAGTAGGAAGTAGGCATCCTTCCCTTTTTGCAACCAAGCCACCTCCATCCCCTTCTGCTGAAGAAACCAAATCCTGGATGCGTCAATTCCATTCACTTAGCTGGGGCCTGGGGTGAGATGGGTCTGGGCAGGATGGCAGGGAAGACACTGATATTATGCACATGGACTGAATATGGCAGCTGGAACTTCTAAACTGAGCAATGAGAAACAGAGGACAAGGACCTAAGCAGCTCAGCTTCCAGACAGGTAGAGAGTTGGCAGTTCTGAGGCTTTATACATAGATTGCACATTTAATTTGCTTCCTGGCCCTTTTAAGTGGCAACTCATTAACACCTCAAGGCCACCGGCTGGAATTTTACATTCTAAGTGAATGTACATTAGCATAATGGAATGTATGCTATGCCTGCTTCTCTGAAAAGCTGCCCTGTTTATTCAGCCGCCCTTGAAAAAAGAGGGAGGTTTTTCTGTTTCCTTTTTTTTTTTTTTTTGGTAGAAGCAAGAAAAATAACCACATACTGCTATTGAATACTTGAGAGTTTTAACTTTTCCAAATGTTGTTCTTTTACAATACCTTGTAACATTGTATGTTACACTAATGTTATATATGAAACATATACTGTTATTAGTGTTCTCGCTTGGCAAGGGAGAGAACTGAAGTACAGGAATGATTTGCAGATAGTTGCACAGTGCGGTAAGGATGAATCAGGAACTCCCATCTGGATTCCAAATCTTGAGTTCTCACTGCTATACCAGATAATTTACTAGAGCAGCTTATTTCCACATTCATCAAATGTAGAGATTTGAACCAGCACCGAGGAATTTAAAGACATGATGACATGCTAAGACCCTATTTTAAAAAGTGCATTAAGGGTAAGGAAAATGTATGGCCAATGGTGTGGAACAATTCAACAATCTGGCGGATTGGCTCATGAGTGGGCAAAAGAAGGGATTCTTCTGCAGGGAGATCTGCCAGTACTGGGAAGGGGGGCAGGGACTGCTGTGAGGGCGCTCATGGGCCCAGAGTTCTCTTTGCTGCAGGGCACAGGGGAGGGCTGGGCCAAGAGGAAAAAAAAATAAGCTTTGTCTCTCATGAGAGCATTCATCAAACAGTAGTAGCTGATAAAGATTTTGAGGCAGAGGCCAGGCTTAGCAGCAAAGAGTGTCATTATCAATTTGTAGTGTCTGCCTGGGGCTCAGGAGGACTTTGAAAGCTGTGGTTGTTTGTCACCCTTGAGAAAGAGTCTCTGTCGGACGTTCCCTGCAGGATGACAGGGTTGTACTTTGAGCCACATCTCAAGGAAAGGCATGAGGATCCCATTAGACAGTGAACAGGTGGCTAGTAGTATCCAGGTCTTTCTGACTCCAAAACGATGTATCATGTTTATTAACTCAATGCTTTGTACATAGTGGTGACTCAGTGAATATTTTTTTCATGCATTTACTTTCTAGAACAAGTTTAAAGGTATGTGGCAAGGCAAGACAAGTTATACTCATTCATGTTTGAGAAAATGAAGGCTTTTTAATTAAAAAAAAAAAAAGAAAAGAAAAAAGAAAAGCCTGATTTCTTCTCTGCATCTGCAGTCATTCTGCTAGGCACTGATGTTATAAGGAAGAAACATGGTCTCTGGCTTATGGGGTTTTAGTCCACTGGCAACACACACACACAAACACACACAGAGAAAATAGTAACAAACAGTGACAAGTGCTCCTCTAAAAGAAACAAAGCACAGAGATGGAGAAGTTGGGGGCACCTACTTTCATAGTGAGGATTGTGGGGGGGGGGGGTTGGACTAGGTCTTTCTGGGAAGTATCATTTAGGCTGAAAGTGATAGTGTTAAGGAAGAGCCCTGCATGTGAAGAGTGGATGGATCACTGTTGCCGGTAGTCACCAGCATGTGTAAAGATTCCGAGGTGACAGAAGCTTGGATTGTCTGGGAAAATGAAAGACAAGTCATGTATTAGGGGTGCAGAAAGCAAACAGAAGATGTTAGATAAGCAGCTGCAGCAGAAAAGATAGCGGACCATGATAAGGAGTTTGGATTGTTTTCTGAATATAGTGGAAAGGTTGAAGGACTTTTTTTTTTAAGATAGATTTATTTATTTAAGAAAGAGCATGAGTGGGTCGGGGTGAGGGGAGTAGGAAAGGGAAACTTTTAGCAGACTCTTTGCTGAGCACAGAGCCTGATGTGGGACTTGATCTCAAGACCCTGAGATCATGACCTGACCTGAAACCAAGAGTCAGTCGCTTAACCGACTGCACCAACACCCCACATTGAAGGACTTTTAAGCAGATGAGTGCTGTAATCTAATTCATATTCTAAGATCATTCTTGATGACATTGTGGTAGATTATATAGGGAGAAGACCAAGAAAAAAATAAAAAGTAGCAAACAACAGCTGAAGTGGTTCCTAGTTACCAGAAGAGATAATGTTTTGTGACCCCATCCAGCAGACAGTAGAAGTGGGAGAACTGGATAGCTTTGAGATATAATGTATTTGGGTGGTAGAATCAATAGGAATTGCCAGTGGATTGGAATGAGGTGGGAGTCAGGAATTCAAAATGGTACCTATGTTTCTGGCTTGAGAAAAATGGGTTGATGATGGCACCATTTTTGGAGTTGTAGTTGTAGATAACTATGAAGGAATGAGTTCAGCATGTAAAAATCAAGGGCTCTTAAGCCACTCAAAAATCAGTAACTTGCTTGAGGCCACAGAGCTTGAGTGACAGAGCTTGAATTAGTATCAATCCTATGGTTCCATTATATTTGTGAATAAATCATTACAAATTGCCTTGGTTTAATCTTGGCACAGAGGAAAATAAATTAATTATGATTTATCAGCAGTTACATTAAGTTCCAATCAAGCTTTTGCTGTTTTGGAAATAAACCTCAGAAATACATATATAAAAAAATACAGGACTGCTAGGATAGTCTGTCAGTGTGCACTTCCTGACCAACGTTGATGTTTACAACATTGCTAGACACTTAGGAGATACACTGCTCCTGCCTTTGAAAAGCTCAATTGTAATTCAGCAGTTTCTGAATGATTGTGTACCTAGAGATATCCATGCATGTTATATGAGAAAATGGTTCCATGGGCAATTAGTAAGCGAAGATAAGCAGATTTTTATATTGCAGGGCTTCTCAGAACATTTAAATCATTGATATACTGAGATGCAAGGGGGGGGAATATGATTGATTAGCACTTTCTAATCTTATTTGACCAAATAAGATTATTTGGTCGTTATTTGCCAAAACCTTTATTTGGCAGATATTTATTTTATGACATTATACTATATTTGTATTTCATAGACCAGCATTTGGGAAAACTTTATCCTGTTGTGAGTATGGAAAATTGAGGCTTGCATCCACCAAGCTATCTCTTCAACAGATCACAAGCTCAACAAGCATGGTTTATACTACAGAAAAGGGAATCTTCATTTCAGTGATAATAACAATAGTTAACATTCATTCAGTTATCATTCTACAAATATTAATAAGCTCAGCCACATGCCAGGCACTGTGCCAAGAACTAGGAAAACAAGTGGGGAGAAGCCAGACAGGGTATACCCCCATGGAACTTAGAGTCCAGTGAAAAGACAATGTTAAAACTCAGCCTTGGTGAGTACAACTAGCAGAGACTATGGGCAGACATGCACTAGCCCACAAGGCCTTCCACATCTCTTCTTTATACCCTGTCAGTTGCTGAGCCATCTGTCTACTCTTCTGAGTGGTAGTGAAGATAGAAGCCATTCCCACAGCTGCCACAAGGGAGCATGAATCCAGAGGAGCTGGATCCTGTCATTTAGCTTGGGTCCTTTGACACTTTTCTCTCCTTGCCTAGCTTTCTCTTTTTTATTTTTTTTTTATTATTTTTGAAATTTTCATTTATTCTTTAATTTTAATTCCAGTATAGTTGACATACAGTGTTACATTAGTTTCAGGTATAAAATAAAGTGATTCAACAATTATATACATTACTCAGTGCTCATCATGGTATGTGGACTCTTAATCCCCTCCACCTGTTTCACCCATCCCCTCATCCCTCCCACTTCCCCTCCAACCTGGGAACCATCAGTTTGTTTTCTCTAGTTAAGAGTCTCTTTCTTTTGGTTTATCGTTTTTTCTTCATTTGTTTTGTTTCTTAAATTCCACATATGTGTGAAATCCTGTGGTATTTGTCTTTTTCTGACTGATTTCACTTAGCCTTATACTGTCTAGATCCATCCGTGTTCTGGCAAATGGCAAGATTTCAGTCTTTTTTTTATGGTTGAGGTAGTATTCCAGTGTGTGTTTGTGTGTGTGTGTGGGCATGCATGTGTGTATACATATATACCAATATATGTGTGTATCTTACATCTTTAGACATTTATCTATTCATTTATACTTGGGCTTCTTCCGTAATTTGACTATTGCAAATAATGCTACAGTAAATTTAGAGGTACATATATCTTTTCAAATTAGTGTTTTATTATTCTTTGTGTAAATATCCAGTAGTGGAATTATTGGAGCATGTGGAAATTCTATTTTTAATTTTTTGAAGAACCTTCATAATCTCTTCTACAGTAGCTGCTCCAGTTTGCGTTCCCACCTAGAGTACACAAGGGTTCCTTTTTCTACATCATTTCTCTACATCCCCGCTAATGCTTGTTGTTTCTTTTGTTTTTGATTTTAACCATTCTGACAGGTGTGAGGTGGTATCTCGTTGTAATGATTTGCATTTCCCTGATAATGAGTGCTGTTGAGCATGTTTTCATGTGTCTGTTGGCCATCTGGTGTCTTCTTTGGAGAAATGTCTATTCATGCCTTCTGCCCATTTTTAAATTGGATTTTTTTTTGGGTGTTGAGCTATATAAGTTCTTTATATATTTTGGATATTAACCCTTTATCAGGTATGCCATTTGCAGATATCTTCTCCTGTTCAATAGGTTGTCTTTTAATTTTCTTGATTGTTTCCTTTGCTGTGCAGAAGCTTTTGATTTTGATGTAGTCCCAATAGTTTATTTTTGCTTTTATTTCCCTTGCCTCAGGAGACATACCTAAGAAAATGTTGCTGTAGCTCATATTCGAGGATTTATTGCATGGACTCTTTTCTAGGATTTTTAAAGTTTCATGTCTTGTGTTCAGGTCCTTAATCCATTTTGATTTTGTTTTGTTTGCATTGTAAGAAAGTTGTAGAATTTCATCATTTTGCATGTAGCTGTCCAAGTCTTCCCAACACCATTTGTTGAAGAGACTTTTTCTCATTGCCTGTTTTGCCTCCTTTGTCAAAGATTAATTGATCATATAATCATGGGTTTATTTCTGGTCTCTCTATTCTTTTTTGTTGATCTCTGTGTCTATTTTTGTGCCAGTACCGTATTGTTTTGATTATAAAAGCTTTGTTCTATATCTTGAAATCTGGGATTGAGGCACCTCCAGTTTTGTTCTTTTTCCAGATTGCTTTGGCTATTTGGGACCTTTTGTGGTTCCATAAAAATTTTAGGATTATTTGTTCTAGTTCTGTGAAAAATGCTGTTGGTATTTTGATTGAGATTGCATTAACTCTATAGATTGTTTCAGGTAGTATAAAATTTTAACAGTATTCTTTCAATACACAGGCATGGGATATCTTTTCATTTGGGTCATCTTCAATTTCTTTCATCAGTGTTTTATAGTTTACAGAGTACAGGTCTTTCACATCTTTGGTTAAGTTTATTCATAGGTATTATTTTTGGTGCAATTGTAAATGGGATTATTAATTTCTCTTTCTGCTCCTTCATTATTACTGTATAGAAACACAACAGATTTCTGTACATTGATGTTGTACCCTGAGACCTTAATTGAATTCATTTACCAATTCAATTATCAATTTACCAAATCATTTACCAGTTCATTTACCAATACCAATTTTTGGTGGACTCTAGGATTTTTCTATGTATAGTATCATGTTATTTGCAAATAGTGAAAATTTTACTTTTTACTTTCCATTTTGGATGCCTTATATTTCTTTTTCTTATCTTATTATTGTGGTTCAGATTTCTAATACCTTGTTGAACAAAAGTGTAGAGAGTGAATATTTTTGTTTTATTCCTGATCTTAGGGGCAAAACTCTCCATTTCTCCATTGAGTATGTTAATTGTGAGTTTTTAGTATATGGCCTTATAATATTGAGGTAAGTTCCCTCTAAACCTACTTTGTTGGGTTTTATCATGAATGGATATTGTACTTTGTCAAATGCTTTTTCTGCATCTATTGAAATGATTGTATGGTTTTAATCCTTTCTCTTGTTGATATGATATATCATGTTGATTGATATACAAATATAGAACCACCCTTGCATCCCAAGAATAAATCCCATTTGATCATAGTAAGTGATTTTTAAAAAATATTGTTTGATTAAGTTTGCTAATATTTTGTTAAAAATTTTTGCATTTGTGTTCATTAGAGATACTGGCCTGTATTTCTCTCTCTCTTTCTCTCTCTTTTTTGCAGTGTTTTTATTTGGTTTGGTATCTGAATACTGCTGGCCTCATACAATGAATTTGGAAGCTTTCCTTTCTCTTCTATTTTTTGGAATAATTTTAGAAGAATAGGTATTAATTCTTCTTTAAATGTTTAGTAGAATTCACCTGTGAAGTCATCTGGTTCTGGACTTTTCTTTGTTGAGAGTTTTTTGATTACTGATTCAATTTCATTGTCAGTTATCATTCTATTGAAAATTTGTTTCTTCCTGATTCAGTTTTGGGAGGTTCTGTGTTTCTAGGAATTTATCCATTTTTTCAAGGTTGTCCAATTTGTTGACATGATTTTTCATAATATTCTCTTATAATCCTTTGTATTTCTGTGGCATTGGTTGTAATTTCTCTACTTTCACTTCTGATTTTGAGTTTTCTCTCTCTTAATGAAGCTTGCTAAAGATTTATCTGTTTTGTTGATTGTTTCAAAGAACTAGTTCCTGGTTTCATTGATTCGTTCTATTGTTTCTTATTTTTATTTCATTTACTTTTGCTCTAATCTTTATTATTTCCTTTCTTCTATCACTTTTGGATTTTGTTTGTTCTTTTTCTAGCTTCTTTTGTTGTAAAAGTAGTTCTTTATTTGAGATTTTTCTTGTTTCTTGAGGTAAAATTTAATTGCTATAAAATTCCTTCTTAGAATCACTTTTGCTGCATCCCAAAGATTTTGGACCACTGTGTTTCGTTTTCATTTGTCTCTCTGTATTTTTTTATTTTGTCTTTGATTTCTTGGTTGACCTGTTCATTGTTTAGTAGCATATTATTTGACCTCCATGTATTTGTGTTCTTTCCAGATCTCTGTTGTGGTTAATTTCTAGTTTTATAATGTTGTGGTCAGAAAAGATGCATGGTATAACTTCAGTCTTTTAAAATTTGTTGAGACTTGTTTTGTGGCCTAATACATGACCCATTCTGGAGAATGATTCATGTGCACCTGAAAAGAATGTGTATTCTGCTGTTTGGGGATGGAATTTTTCGGAATGTTGTCTGTTAGATCCATCTGGTCCAATGTGTCGCTTAAAGCCACTCTTTTCTCACTAATTTTCTGTCTGGATGATTGATGTAAGATAGATGTTAAAGTCCCCTCCTATTACTGTATTACTGTCAGTTACTTCTTTTATGTTATTAGCTGCTTTATTAGCTGCTTTATGGGTTATCTATGTTGGATGCATAAATATTTACAATTGTTATATATTCTAGTTGAATTGTTTCATTTATATAGTGTCCTTCTTTGTCTCTCATTAGAGTCAAAATTTTTTTTAAGAGAATCAAGCTACAGGGACCAGAAATTCTCCATCTTAACATCTCCAATAAGCCTCTTTCTGAGTTTGCATCTATGATAAATTCAAAGCTAAAATCATCCATTCTTCTGAACCTTAAATTTTTCTTTTTTTAAAATGATCTTTTCTCTTAGCAACTTTCAAATATATGGCACAGTATTATTAACTAGTCACCATGCTGTATATTACATCCCCAGGACTTATTTATTTATAGCTGGAAGTTTGTACCTTTTGACCAACTTCACCCATTTCATCCACCCTTCTCCCCTTCACCCGGCCTCTGGCAACTTCCGGTCTCTTCTCTGTATCTGTGAGTTTGGTAATACTGGTTTGGGTTTTTTTGTTTTGTTTTGTTTTCAAAATTCCACATATAAGTGAGGTCATTTATTTTTCTGTCTGACTTACTTTACTTTACATGATACCCTCAAGGTCAATCCATATTGTCACAAATGGTAGGATTTCTTCCTTTTTATGTGGCTGAATAGTATTTTATTATATAGTTATATGTTATATATGTGTAATATATCTCTGTGTGTGTACACACACACACACACACACACACACACACACACACCATATTTTCTTTATCCATTGATGGACATTTGGTGGTTTCCATGTCTTGGCTATCATAAAAAAATGCACCTATGAACATGGGGAATGCAGATAATCTTTTTGAGTTAGTGTTTTCCTTTCCTTTGAATAAATAGCAGAAGTGGAATTGTTGGATCATATTATAGTTCTATTTTTAATTTTTGAGGAAACTCCATACTGTTTTCCACAATGGCTGCACCAGTTTACATTCCAACTTAAATTATTTCTTGTCTTTTTGATATAGTCATTTGAACAGGTGTGAGGTTATAGCCCGTTTTGGCTTTGATTTGCATTTCTCTAATAATTAGTGATGCTGAACACTAAACCTTGAATTTGACCAAAGTGTCTGGGACTCAAAAAAGTGTCTTTCACTTTGACTTTGAGGAGTCACTCAAAGAGTTCAACCCCTGCAGGGCACTAAGGAGCTCTTAAGGCATCTAGGACAAATCTGCCATCAAGGCAATGACTTTGGGGCCACCTTTCCCTGCTCAGGCCCTTCTCCATCTGGTTGCCCTCCATTCTGTCATGTACCTAGTTTATAGATGAAGAAACCAAGGTGTGTAACTCTTCTGATTTGTCTAAAGTCACAGAGCTTATGAAAGGTACAAATCTAGGTCTATGGAGTTCAGTTCCTTCTGGATAATTCTCATTATTAAAAAGCTTTCCAGGATTAAGTGTGTATGAGGGCAAAGAACAGCAAAGGGATCAAGAAAGGATAAGGTATCCCTCTACCCCAGCCTCATCCTATCCTCTGGAAAGGCGCATTGGGTCTTGACCAGGATTGTTGAAGGTGCACCTGGCATCCCAGTGAGTGCCCTGTGATCTGAGGAAGCTCCAGGATCTCTCTGATATAGAGATTTCAGGCAGCTTTGCAGGGAAGTCACCAAGACACAGAGGCACCCTGAGGTACTTATTAGCAAATGTGCAGAGCGTGCCTACTATGTGCTGACTCTTGACCTAAGCACTTTACATGTATTGGCCCATACAATCCTTTAACAGCTCTGTGAAGGAGGTACCATCATTATGAAGGAGGTACTATCATTATCCCTATTTTTATAGATGGGAAAGTGATGTACAGAGAGATCGATTCCCAAGTTTGCTAGCAGAGTTAAGTGGTGGGTTCAGATTTCAAACTAACATGTCTCCCAAGCCCTGCTCTCCTCATTCTGCCTCTCTATACTGAGAAGCACCCCCTTGGGAGCTAGACTGATAGATCCAAATCCTGGCTTTGGCCTAAAACCTCAAGCATATCACTAAGTTACATGGACTTGTTTCCTCAGTCACAAGATGGGGGTTGAAAAGAAGTATTTCCCTAGGGCACATATGCTGATATTCAGCATATGAGGCACTGGGCAAGATGCCTGACATAGTAAATGTGCATTAAATTATGGTAGATTTTGCTCTTGGGTGGTTGAAGCACCCAGTAAACCCCCTTACTGATGGCTCCCTCCACCTCCCCCAACAGCCCATTTGTGACCTGAAGAGTGATTGGGTGGGGTGATGGAAGGTGCAAGGGTGGGAGAGTACAGGGCTGGGAGGGAATGGAAGCTTCCACTTGGGACTTTGAGGCAGGAGGCCTGCCAGAAAGTGAAGGAGTCCAGCAGATCCCAACTCTCAGCTTCTGCGTAAAGCCAAAAACAGGGAGCTTAATTGAGAAGGGAGGAAGGAGAGAAACAGGGCTGAGCTTGCAGAGGGCCAAAGATACTTGCTCCGCAATGCTGTTGCTGGCTCTGTGAGCAGTCCTGGACTCTCCGCCCTGTGGCTGATTGCTTCTAGAGCCTGGCACTGCCTATGAATGAGGCCACCTTTCCCAGCCAGCCCTCCTAGCAGCTGCATTCTCCATGAAGATCCACCAGGCTAGTCTGAGCCTGTTCCCTCCTGTCTGTTAGGTCCCTGCCCTTCCAGGCTCAGCCTTTTACTGTCCCCAAAAGTCTCTAACTCTGGAAGCCTCAGACACCCTGTAATTATTGAAGGGAACCCATAGATGGCCTGGGAGGAGGTGCAGGTCTCTGGTCTATCCACACCAGCTGCCACACATGACCTTAGTGAGAAAGAACATTTCTCAGAATGTTAGAATTCAGGAAGTGCGTGCCCAAACTTGAGTAGTTGGGGATAGAGCTCAAATGAAAACCTGTAATAGTGTTGTAATAACTGCTAGAATATTAGCAGTTGAATACTGTCCAGATACAGGGCTTTACTTGCAGCATCTCTATTAAGCCTCAGAAGAACCCCACGAAGCAGGTATGATCAGGACCGCTATTTTGAGGACAATGAAAAAGGCCAGAGCAGTGAAATCTCTGTCTCCCCATCATACAAGGAATTGGCTGCAGACCAGGATACAAACCCAGGTCCGACCAAGTCCAGAGCCCTTGCTCTCAATCCCTGTTCGGGGACTGAGTTCCTGGCACTGGTCCCTGTCCCCTGCTCACATCTTCATCCTGCTGCAGCTCTAAGACAAATATCAGAGCCTGCCACTTGCATGAACTATCCCCTCCCACTGAAATTAATTGGCAGTGCTTTTTGAAATCGGCAGCAAATATGAAAACAGTTTCTCCAAAGGTTAATTAATTCAGCTCAATCCAACAAATACTTCTTGAGCATCAACTCAGTGACAGACATGGGTTTCGATGCTGTGGGGAAGATGGGGGGTGAAGGAGGGAAGGAGAGAGACCCAGAAAGAAGGAGGAAAATGGGAAGACTCTCCAGTCCCTCTTGTCAAAGAACTTTTCATCTGTAGGTGAAAACCCCCAGTGATCAGAACTGGGCATGCATGTTTTTTAAATGACTTTGTGGGGGGAAAAAAAAGATGGATAAAAGTATTGTCCAAATGAACACAAACCAGGCTGACATTTCCCTAGGCGCAAGTGTCAGGCAGTGACACACACATGCCTCTGTCTCCCGGCTCCACTCTGCCTCACCATGGTAACCACTAGGGCCCTCATCTGCCAGATGGTTTTTAGATCCTCTGAGTGTAGCTAAAGAAGAGAACATGCATGGATGGATGTGTCTCTCAAAAGGAGTCCGTTTCTGAGCAGCGCATCTCCTGAGATTGAATTGTTCCTACTGTATCAGAGGATGGATGTCTTAAATGGGTGCAGACCAAATCCCAAGTATTCTAGGTCTGCCCTGCAGACCAGTACTCACCGTGTTTGCTTGTGCTCCTATATCAAGTACTATAGACAGGCGGGCTAAACAACAGTTTTCTCACAGTTCTCGAGGCTGGCTAGCCAAGATCAAGGTTTCCAGCAGGTTGGACTCTCCTGGCCTTTCCCCTTAGCTTTCGGTTTGCCACCTTCTTGTGTCGTCATGTCATCCTTCCTCTGTGCACACATCCTTGATGTCTGTGTGTCCAAATTTCCTCTTCTGCCAGATTGGGTTAGGGTCCATCCTACTGGCCTTATTTTAACAAATTCACCTTTTTAAAGGCACTATCTCCAAGGGTGCCTGGGTGGCTCAGTTGGTTAAACCTCTGTCTTGGCTGGTCATGATCTCAGGATCCTGGGATTGAGTCTCATGTGTAGGGTTCCCGGTGCAGGAGGGAGTCTGCTTCTCCTTCTCCCTCCACTCTTACCCCCCTGGTGGTGCTCCCTCTAATAAATAAACCTTTTAAGAAAATAAGAAATAAAAAATAAAGGTGCTATCTCCAAATGCAGTCACATTCTTAGGTAAGGAGTAGGACTTCAATATACAAATGGGGTGGGAGAGAGACACAATTCAGTTTACAACACCAAACATTACTGACTATCTTGATTCTTTTATTTATTCCTTAAAAAGCCAAGGGCTAAGGACTATCATTATTGTGTATTGAGGAAACTGTTGTTCAGAGAATTTAAGTACCTAGCTCTATAGCTAGAAAGGGGTTGGTTTCATTTTCTACAGCAACTGTAACACATGACCACAAACTTGGTGGCTTAAGGCTAAACAGATTTATTCTCTTAGAGTTTAGTAGTTCACGAGTTCAGGTTGGATCTCACTGGGCTGAAATCAAGGTGTCAGCAGACTACATTCTTTTCTGGCGGCTCTAAAAAAAAAATATTTCCCCAGCTTCTCCCACCTCTAGAAGCTACCCACATTCCTTAGCTCTTGGACTCTTCATCTTCAAAGCCATGATCAGCAGGTCAAATTCTTCTCACATGGCATCATTCTGATATTTTCCACTAGACTATGAGCTCCCTGAGGCCAGGAACTTGATTTTTTTTTGGTCTCTGTAATCCCAGTGCTAGCAGAGTGCTTGCATATTGCAGGAGGTCAATAAATTAATTAAAGAAATCAGTATTAAAAGATGAATGAATAAAGTTGGCAGAGAATAAGAAACTTGGACTCTTCCCGGTTGTCCTACTAATCTACTGTGGGAACTGGAGAAATCTATTTCATTTTGCTGGAGTTCATCTTTCCATTTGCATCCGGAGGGCATTTGTCTAATCCTGAACATCTGTGCCAACTTTTACATCTCCTGATTCTTAGCCAAGGTACCAGCACTCCCTGCTTTGTTTTTGTTTTTGTTTTCTGTTTCACAAAGTCTCTGATTTCCCATAACTCCAGGGAGTTTGATTCTTGTCATTTGTCAATCATGTCTGTCACTGTTTTGTCTCCTATCCACTCCTTAGTTTCTCATCCTTCCCATATTATTTTTTGGCCCGTGTTCAAGCTATTAGCTCTGCCTTCCTCAACAACCCCTTTTCATCATTGGAGCCTCATTGGCAATTTACTTCCCCTGTGAAATGCTCCCAGCCACTCCAGCCCCCAGAGCTCTCGCTACCTTGGCATCAATCACCATAGCACTCAGAGGAAAAAGCTTAAGTATCTCTGCATCAGAAGTGAAGGAACAAAGGACTTATTCATTCATTTAACAAATATTTGTTGAGCATCTCCTGTTTTCCAGTATTCTACCAGTTGCTGGGATACAATAATGAGCAAAACACACATAGTCCCTGGTGCAAGGGAATCTGTGTCTGCACATCCTAGATAACAGAAATACTAAGTGTGGGGATATTTCAAACATCAAATAGTTAGGAGGTGGGGAGGGATGTGAAAGATGATTACAGAGGGGCAACAGGAAACTTTTGGGGGGAGGTAGTAATACATCTTCTTGATTATAGTGAAAACTTTGTGGACATATACATATCTTAACAAACTGTACACTTAAAATATGTGCATTTTATTGTATGTCAAGTATACCTCAATAAAGCTGTCAAAAAATTAAAGTTCTATCTAAAGATAAATAAGATGTGTGCATGTGTGTATGATGTTTGTATGTATGTGTGTGTGCATGTGTGTTTGTCAAGGGTTGGGGAGAAGAGGACAGTGACAGGAGGCTTTTTAAAGCTGTATTTATTTGAGGAAGAGAGAGAGGGTGGGGGGAGGGGCAGAGCAAGAAGGAGAGAGAGACTCTCAAGCAGTATGAAGCCTGATGTATGGGTTTGATCCCAAGACTCTGAGTCAGATGCGCAACAGACTGAGCCACACAGGTGCACACAGCAGGAGACTTTTTAAAGATGGAGAAGGAAGACAGACCTGTTATTTATTACCTTAAATATCAGAGCTTAGAAATTGTCTAGACTCACACTTTTGTTTCCATCTGGGCGTTTGAGGCCCAGAAGTTCATAATGGTTTTCCTTAAGGTCCTATACCTCTTTTTTGGTTATTAATACTGTGAATAACAACTACCACCATTTAAACAGCCACAAAGAGCCATTCCCTGTAAGACGTACTTGAGCCCATTATCTCACCTGTCCTCACAATTTCCTTTCTAAGTAGACATCATTATTTCCATTTATGAGGAGCGAGGAAACAGCTCAGTTAAATGCCTTTCTGAGACCCACACAGCTAGAAAATTGAAGGGCTATGATTTCAATCCAGGTCAGTGTGAGTCCAGAGACAGAGCATTTTTCATTTTAATAAGGCCTAGCATTAATAATTACCTACAAAGTATTTTGATTCCATGTACAAGGCAAAATTATGTATATTTTATATAATGTGTGTATATATATTCCATATATATATATGATGGCAAATAATTTTTGCATCTAAGTAGAGATGATGCTTGTACATTGTGAATGTACCAAATATCACTGAATTATTCATTTTAAAAATGGTTAATTTTATGTTATATGAGTTTCACCTCAGTAAAAGACAAATGTTTAATTTTAGTTAAGGTAAAAAACATAACTTTCTGAGTTATAATCTGTAAAGTGGAGTTATCATTCCCAGCTCTATATTTTATTAACAGAGCTATTATTCTGAAAGCCCTCTGGAAATGTTCCTCTTTTTTTTTTTTTAATAGCTGCAGAATAATAGTATATGACCAATCAGAGCAGATTAGTAGGGCAGAGGCTATGGTAGAAAAGCTCTCAACTGTAGTCAGCGGGGTGGTATGGAGTTGGGTGGGCTGAGAGTTTACCCACCATATACCTCTGAATAAGCCTCTTTGCTCTTTGAAAGCTTAGTTTTCTTAAAGTGAGAATAATAAAACCCTCTTTCCTTGCCTCGAAGTCTTATTGTGAGGCTCAAATAAGAGAGCCAGTTGGAAGTTCTTTGTAAATCTAAAAAGCTAAGCTTAATTGAGACATTATCATTATCCTCCAAAACAGTGTGATTTAAGGAAAAGGACTCTTCTGTTACACACCTGCCTCTATCAAGTATAGAGATGATGCTCACAAAGCATCTAATGAGAGTGTAGTGAATTTGGACAGTTTCTGTGACTCATGTGGACAGTATAACATGGCAAGTTGTACTGTGCTAGTTTCCAGGCTCAAAACATGAGAAACTAGCATCTTCTAACCCCTGTCTCTTCCTGCCAATCCTGGAGAAGCCAGTTGTTTTGTAGAGAGTTTGACTCTTCTGAGACCACCATGCTATGTGGAAGCCCGAAAGAGCCACATGGAGAGGCTGGGTGGAGAAAGAAAGATGCTTTTTCAGCCACCCAAATCCAGCACCAGATGTGTGAGTGAAGAAACCCGTAAGCAGTTGTGATGTGGAGAAAGACCAGGGAATCTAGGGGAAAGTCAAAAGTGCAACCCCAGACATAGGGCCCCAGGAGAGCTCAGCAATCTCCAGGTCTTGGGCCACCCTGGCTGACCCCAGTCAATGTGGAGCAGAAATGAGCCGTCCCCGCTGAGCCCTGCCTAAATCCTTACCCACAGAATCATGAACATGCCCAAATGGCTGTTGTTTGACTCAACTGATTCCGGGATAGCTTGTTATACAACAATAACTGGAATAACTGGAACACCAAGAGAAGGGAAAAATCATGGACCACGGAATCAGGCTGATTTGATTCCAGACTCATCCACTTACAGTGTGATCTCAGACACCTTAAATAGCATCTCTGAGCCTCAGTTTCCTCATCTATTCAGAGGGAACAATCACACCAGTGTTGCAAAGTTACTGTCAGGAATATGTGAGATGTATGGATGCAGGCACGTAATAGCACATAGTAAGTAGTACCTATAATAGTTACCATTTCAATTCTTGCAGTTTTTTAGTTTTCCCATGTGAAAAAAAAGAAGTGAAACATTTTTAGAAACATTTCTGCAGTTAATTTTTTTTTGCTCGATTCAACTGGATCCAAATAGGCTGTCAGATTTCTTTTCTAACCAGAGCCCCTTTCCCAGGACTGTGTCCTGTTGGGGGCTGCTTTTCCCTAGGGTGCTGCCTTCTACCCCTCCAGCACCATGTCCACCTCTCCTGTCCCCATATCCCTTTGAACCTGGGACTCTGTTTTGGAAATTCAGAGGCTCAGTGCCACTAAAGTCTTCCAGAGTTAGGAACCATAGGTCAGGATTGTGGTGTGGGGGCAGGGGGCCTGTCCTTTGTCCCTTCTAGATAATAAACTGGTTGAGAATCTGGCAGAGGGCACGAGGCTTTGATTTATAGCCAACTTTAGATGAGGCACACTGGGTAGTCAATTCCTATTTTGCAGCTATCAGCCTTAGATGGGGTCTCTTCTGGGTCTTTGGCAGTGATGGGAAGACCACATGTCCCCCTCCCACTCCCTGCTCTGCTCCTTCATTGGCTTTCTCCTGCCCTAGCCACTGCCTGACATGGGGGCATGGTGGGAGCGCAGGCTGACAGCCCCCCTCCCAAGGCTCTTTAATTTCCTGGCCTTCTACATCTAAGCAGCCTCTTAGGAGCCATTTAGAAAGACAGATTTATCAGTTCTAAATACCAACAGCAGGATTGCGGGGGATCATGAGCAGCGGGGCAATAGATTGGAAACGTGGCTCCTTTATAAATGTTTCAATTAACTAGACAGAACTTTCCTCCCTTCTTTTTTCCTCTGTCTGTAACAAAGTACCAGTGGGGAAAAGGTGATGGGCTGTGAGAATAGGGAGAGCAAGAGAGACCTCCCCCTCTGGGCACCAGGCCTGGCTTGCCATCGCCACGTGAGGAACCTGGGTGGCCCTGCACAGTCAGACCTGCCACCCTCTCAGAGAAAAGGCGTCATGGTTGGTCTCAACCCTGTGAAGCAGCAGCTGGAACATTGCAGTCTTGACATTTATTTCCCCTCTTCCCGTAAACACAGTAACCCCTTAATTAGTGCCCAGCCATCTCTGACGTCAGCCCGCAGCTCTCCTGTGGGCAGCAATCCATTTATCACCAGCTAAAACCGGTCCCGCTTCCAAGAGCCATTGGTGCCCCCAGTCTGTTCTCTCTGTCTGGAAAGAAAGAGCCAGAAGGGAGCCACGGTAGTGAAAAGAGGAAAATATTCTGGAGAACAGACAAGAGCTAATTTTCTCAGGAGTTGCTGGCTGTTCAGAAAGCCTTGACGATAGCCTAGAGACTCATGCAGGGTTGCTGTGGGTACCTCTTCCCCCTGCATCACCCAGAAAAGAATTCACATGGATTGAACCAGAGGCTTTAGAGAACCCTATAATCCCTGCTTTTATTCCCATTTCCTAGAGGAAGAAACTAAGGCTCAGAGAAGTTTTGATCACATAGCTTGTGTTCATTTCGGTACTCAAATTACTGTAAAACAAGGACCACAAACTAGGTGGCTGAAAACAACAGGGATTGATTCTCTCACAGTTTTGGAAGCTCAAAGTGGAAATCCAAGGTGCCAGTAGGGCCATGCTCTCGGTGAAGGCTCTGGGGACAATTCCTTCCTTGCTCATTCTAGCTTCTGGTGGTTGCAGACAATCTTTGCTGTTCCTTGGTTTATGGCAGCAGAACTCAAGTCTCTGCCTCTGTTTTCATATGTTTATCTTTCCCTTCTGTGTCTCTGTGTCCAAATTTCTCTCTCTTACTAAGGACACTAATCATTGGATGAAAGCCCCATCTAATCCAATATGACCTCATCTTAATTTGATTTTATCTGCAAATATCCTTACTTTCAAGTAAGGAAACATTCACAGGTTTGGAGTGATCATGAATTTTGAGGGGTTGCTCTTAACCCACTATACCTGCAAGTGGCCAACCTCAGATTCAAGCCCAGGTCTTTCTGAGCTCGTACTCTTTATGCCCCACAAACTGCTGCCAGGAATGGACTCCTAGTGCAGTGTGTGTCCAGGGAAACCTAGAATTTGGTCTCTGGACAATGACAAAAACTTTTCTGATGGGGCCTTAGTGGTGCAGGTGGACACATCACTCTACCCCACGCCCCAACTACCCTCTGACATGGGGATTGCTCCTTCACACTCTGTGTTGGCCACCAGTATTACTAAATCACACAGAAAAATTAGGCACTCGGGTATGAGAAAACAGCATGAGGTGCTAGAATGAGTGCTTAGAGGAGAGAAAGGAGGCCTAATTCAAATCCCCTGTCATTGCTGTAGTGCAGGAAAAATAATTTTCTCTCTATTCTTCTGAGTTCTTGGCTGGGACCCCTGTAATAAAAGATATATTAACAAGAGAAAACCGAACAGTTACTAAGATGTCTGCTTCATCTCAGTCGCTCATGTGTACATGACAAATACCCAGGGGAAAATAAACAAATAACTCTCTGAGGTGGCTTAGAATCTTGGCTCAAATACTATCTTCCACTAAAGACAAAAGAAAGAAAGGTATAGGGGATACCAGTTATAGAGAGGTTATCAGGAAAAGCAAGGTAATAAAGAATAAGTTTTGTGGTGTCATGCCTTCTTTTATTGATAAGGGTCTAACGTTGTCTCCAGGAATTAACCTTCATCATTCCTGGTAGAGAGGGGAGGAGTGGCATCTTTATAAATTTATGTCCTGTTTTTAGGCAACTGGGGGGAAGGCAGAGAACTTTTCTTCCATCTGCTGCTTCTTGGTTGCCTTCAGAAATAATAATCAATAACCCTTATGCTGAAGTGGCATATTTGGGGTAGCATATCTGTTATCCTTCATCTGCTGGCTGTGTGTCCTGCAGCAGTAACTCTACTTCTCTGAGTCTTCATTTCCTCAGTACGAAGTCTCCAGAATCCTTCTCAGAGACAAATGGTATTGGGGAATACTTGAATTTACTTATCTTATACAAAGCTACTTGAAATATGACAGGCATGATTAGAGAAAGATAAAGAGGTAGACAGAAACTTTCTGGGAGATTCTGAAGGAGACTTCTGAGGACTTTGAAGGACTTTGAAAGTGACAGCATTGTTATTATAATGTCTTCATTTTCCCGCAAACACTTATGGCTCTCTCCTTCCTAGCTGTAAGAGTGTCGTTAGAGTATCCTCATGCCCATCATTGGTAATTAGTGTCATTTTTGCACTTACGACAAGTCTAGAGAGAGAGAATTTCATGATATAATTAGGTAAGAGAAAGAAAAGGATCTTGGGTAAAGGAGACTTGTGTTTATGTGAGAAGGACATGGCTAGTGATAAAGCGAATTGGTTTGTAAGCAGTGAATGGCAGGAAAAACATAGACATAATGGTCCTCATGAGGAGGAAGAAAGGAGGTCGTGGAAAAAATGCTGGATGAGCCAGTTCTTCATGCCATGCACCCCCTCCAGCCCCCAAACGGCGCAATGCAGTGGCCCTGCTTGATACACTTCTCAGCTTTCTAATTAACATTCAATTCATTTTGAAAGAAAGCTTCAGGGAAGCATAAGATTATCTTCATCTTTAAAAAACCTAAATAGCAAGATGCCTAGTAAATAGATCTTACAAGATTTTCAGTGTCTTAGATTTTAGCTTCAAGTAAGTCAAAAGTCAAAGAGAGCTGCTAAAGTTGTTTCCACTTAGACATATTCCTATTTCATTTAATCCACACAGGTGTGAACTATTTTCCTGGTTTAAGATGTCTCTGGATTGACATCTCCCAAAATATGTTTCATGAAACACAAATAAAAGGGTTATTGGATAAAAGGGCTCTGAAGGTAAACCAGTCTGGGAAACACTAGGTAGAATAGTTTTCTTTCTTCTTCTTCTTCTTTTTTTTTTTTTTGAATATTTTAATAACTTATTTGAGAGAGAGAGCACAAGCAGGAGGAGGGTCAGAGGGAGAGGGAAAAGCAGACTCCCGAGCTGAGCAGGGAGCCGGACACGGGGCTCGATTCCAGGACCCCGAGATCATGACCTGAATCAAAGGCAGACACTTAATCACCTGAGCCACACAGGTGCTCCAGAATCAGTTTCTTTCTTGCAAAGTCTGGGAGACATAAATGCAGTAAAGAGGAATGCGGAGCTCTAAGAGAAGGAATAGTGTGTATTAGATCAAAAGAACACTGTTTTCAGGAAGGACATCACAGGCCTGGTCTTCTGTTAAAAATTTTTGAGAAATCTTCCAGATGATTCTTGGATCTTGTTCAGGATCAACCTGTCAATACATATATCAGTGGGGGATATAATATATGACATTAAGCAGAATTGGTAGTGGGGGGGGCAGGGCACACTGTATGCACGTTAGGGAAAAAGTCAGCTTGAATTTCACAATATTCTGTGGCACTGACCTTCAAAGAATAGGAGTAAGGCCAGACATTCAGCTCCATGAGGGCAAGAGCAGATCTCACTCCTCAGTGTATTCAAGAAGAGCTTTTTGAAATAAATTTAATGCTCAGGGGTTCACACACACAGCTGACTTCGCATGGGTATATATAGGTTTATATGTGTGAGCAACTGCATTCACTTAATTCATCATGAACGTGTTGTCGTAGTAGATCTCTAGCTCTGCATACATGAAAACCTTTTTATCAGCAGCACAGAATATAGTAGTTCTTCATTCTAGTTTCCTCTGAAAAGCAGTAACACAGTGATCAGGAGAAAATCATCTCTGCTGCTGAGGCTGAGAGCCACTCAGGGGTGACCTTGTCCTCAGGAAAATTGTTATCCTCTTAGCTATACCTGCCCTAAACCTCCCCAGCTACCACAAAAACAGAGTGGCAACAAATGTCATCCTTGCACCTGACTGTTGCGGAGTAGAGCAGAGGAGCTCCAGAAAGGAAAAAAGGAAAGTGCTTTTACTTATCTCTTTTGGAAGAAACACTAGGAAGCCATGACCTGCTGTGGGTCAAAATTATTTTGCTTCTGTATTTGACATAATGTCCACATTCTAAGGAGAAAAGGAGCGACCACCCCCCTACCCCGCCCAGAGAGAGGTCCAAGCTATGCCAGGATTTTCCTGATTCTCTCTTAGTGTATGCCAGCAACCAAGTCCAGCATGTTAAGTGTTTTGTAGGGCTACTTTTCTTTTCTAAAATGTCCATGCTATTAGAGTCTAAAGGAAAAATCCAAGCTCGGGGGAGCATTTGAAGGGAGGCTTAGTCATAAGGACACGTGTATTGATTTTTACCTGCCATTCACGGAGTTCTGCAAAGACCTGGAACTTTAAAAGAAGTAGAGCCTGTGTTTATTATATCCATCTTTGGACTAAGATCTCTCTTAATGGGGCTGAGCTAGTTGGGGAAGGGATGTTTATTTGAAACAGAGAGAGAACACAAGCAGCAGAGAGGAGCAAAAGGAGATGGAGAAGAAGTGTCCTTACTGAGCAGGGAGCCTGATACAGGGCTCTATCCCAGGACCATGGGATCTTGACCCACGCTGAAGTCAGATGCTTAAACAACTGAGCCACCCTGGCACCCCCTGTTTTAACTTTCTTACTGAGAATAAATTTAAATATAGCCCGAAGTAAGATAATTTCATAATTGTCAAGGCTGTCACATTGTTTCATCTTTCCCTACTCTGTTCTCTTGCAAATTAGGAGCAGACACCATGTCATTTCATGCCTCTTTGAGGATATATTTTCTAAAAAAAATATTGTTATCTCATCCAAAGTGCGACATCATTACACTCAGCAGGTTATCTTATTTGAAATATAGGGTGTTCCCAAATTCCTAAATTATCATTTTTATGGTTGTTTTATTTGAATTAGGACTAAAAAAAGAGCCACACATTTCACTGGTTGTGTCTCCTAAGTGCCTTTCATTCTAGAGCAGTACCCTCTCCCCTATTGTTTCATATTATTGACATGTTGAAAAAGTTACTTTTTTTTAAGGTTTTATTTATTTTTTTTGACAGAGAGACTCTCTTGCTGTGTCTCTCTCTGTCAAAGTTATGTTACTCTGAAGAAGAAACCTATCTCTAAGATGATTCCCTTTCTTTTCTAGTATCTCCTCTCCACCCAGGAAAAGGGCAACTTTAATATCCAGAGAAGAGACCATGAGGTAACAATATTATTTCAGTCCTTCTTCAGAAGAATGGAATTTTGAAGTCAGGCCCATGATTGCCCAGTCTGAAGCCCATATATCCCAGTCACTCTCAGAGTTAGATGTGGCCATCTGTGCAAAGTGACCATGAACTTTGCAAGTTCCAGAGGGTAGCCTTCAAGGAGAGAAACATCCTCTCTCCTTTCTCATTCTTATTCCCCATGGCCTGAACTGCAGACATGGAGTGAGCCTTCTTGGACCACGCCAGCAGAACTAAGAACACCCAGACTGGCAGAGCCATTGAACAGAAGGTATCAGGATCCCTGCAGATTTAGTGGAGCAGAGCTGCCATTTCAGCTCAGACTTTGACATGAGAGATAAAGGTCTACCTTGCTTAAGCCACTGTCACTTTGGGACTTTGTCGCATGCAGTTACATATACATGGTTATCAATTTAATTTGCTTCTTTCATATGTCTTCAACCAAATTTTCTGTTCCTGGATCTCTGGGGAGGTATTTCCTTTCACTAATTCTAAGTTTCCTCTAGTATTAAAAGGAATGATACCAACACTGGTCTCACAGTGTTGTAAGAATTAATGCATGCATACATCTAGTCAACAGATACGTATTGAGTGCTGTGTGGCAGATAATACACTGCTCACTGACAGGGCATTTAGTGTTGAATAAGATGCTCTTCCTGCCCTGCGGGGGAGGGGGGAGGTGACCATCTATGAAGAGAGGCAACAAGTATCATACCTTAAAGTGTGATAATTTATCATAGGAATAAGCAGGCACAGTGTGCTACAGAAACATATGGGCAGGGCATCCAGTTCTGTCAGCGTGGAGCATCAAGGAAGAATTCCAAACGTGGAGTTTGTGAGGCTTGAGGGGAGGGGGGGGCGCAGAATTATGTCAAAGGAGCTGATGCACCATCAAGAACTCCTACATTGGGAGCTTGTATACTGTTAGGAGCTACGCAAACTGCTTGTTGTCTTTCTTACTTATGCACTTGAAAACGTCTATTGATGTCCTCCTTTGTCCCAGGCATTGTGCTCAATGCTACACATATAGTGATGAGTAAAATATGGTCTGCATTCTGCTTGGGGAAAATACACAGTCTGGTGAGGGACAAAAATATTAATGACTTAATTATAAAATGCAGTGAGAAGTACTTTAATAGGATCCTGAATGCAGCAGTAGAAAGAGCACAGATAAAAATAATAATAATTAACATTTACTGAACTCTCACCATGAGCTCAGCACTTGTGCTGAACACGTTATACACATATCTGATTTTAAATGTTAGTAACAATAACACAGGGTTATTGTGTTATATGTGTTGAGTGTATTCATTTATTCTTCACAATAGTAGCCAAAGAGGTAAGTCATATTATTATCCCCATTTCTCAGGTGAGAAAACTGAGGCACAGAGTGGTTAAATAACTTGCCCTGAGTCATGTAACTGGGGGGGGGTGGCACAACCAGGATGAACTTGGGCTGCCACTCTGCCCTCTCAGCCGCTCTGCTGACACTGCCCCTGCAGAGCATCTAATTACATGTGGGACAAGGGAAGGCTTGTAGGGAAATGAAAGTTGATGTGGACCTGAGCTAAAGCAGAACAGGAAGAGAGGCGCAGTGGTAGCCATTGGAGGGCACCCTGACAGGATTTGGGGGCTTATGAGATATTGGTGAGGGGAAGAGCCAGGGAGCTGAAGAAAGACCTTATATGGCTTTTATCTACGAGAAGGGAGAGTGGCAATGCTACTCATCAGGAATATGAGAAGATAGATGTAGAAATGGAGAGATAACCTTATTTTGATCGTGTTCCTTTGGAAAGGTATGATGGATATCCAAGTGCAGATTAAGAGCTGGAGCTCAGGGAAGAAGACAAGACCAGAAGCAGAGATTGTGCAATCATCTGCATGGTGTGGCTGGTCCTAGAAGCCTTAGATGAGATCACAGATGGAGCGTATGTGTGTGGCAAGGATATGAGAGAACTAAAAATGGAGCCGGAGCGGCCCTAACATTTAAAGGTGGACTGAGTTTATAAGATAATAAAAGAGTTGGTACCAGGTGTAAAGTTTGCCCCTTCATGTTGCCATGAGCAAGGGAAATAAATTCCGGAGCTTTAGCAGCCATCTTAAACTGTGCGGTAATAAGAGGAGGGGAAGACCAAGAAAATCATAGATGTGTTGACCCTACCATAGGGCACCAAATCACACTAGTATTTCACTTTCTGCAGACTTCTCTGTAAGTGCTCCTTCAACAGTACAGATTACTGTTAGCTACGAAGTGAGAATAGCTATCACAAAGGACAGTTGTGAAAGCTCAACCTAGAAGAACATTTGTTGCATATTCCACATTCCTTAAGCAGATGTGGCATGAAGATAGACGGTAAAATTTTCTTTAGCATTTATCTGACAATCTGGGAATGGAGTCAAAGAAAGCAAATGGTTGGGTATCTCCAGAATTGGGAACCAGTGGCAAGGAGGTAGGGTAAAGAGAATGGCTTACACAGAATAGATGACGAAAATAGATTTTCCTTGACCATTAGGTCCAAACTGGGTAGGGAAGAAGATGAATCCCGGTGAATATTGACATCTTGGATCTTCCCATTTTATGAAGAGGCTGAGTCCTCGGTGAGGATAAACATATAAGATCATAGAGGGTGGGATGCCTGGGTGGCTCGGTTGGACGACTGCCCATGATCCCGGAGTCCCGGGATCGAGTCCCATCGGGCTCCCCGCTCCACGGGGGGTCTGCTTCTCTCTCTGACCTTCTCCTTGCTCATGTTCTCTCTCACTGTCTCTCTCTCAAATAAATAAGATCTTAAAAGCAAACAAACAAACAAACAAAAAACCATAGAGGGTAAGGTCTTGTGATCAGAGACAAGGATTCCCATAATTTAAGATGTCAGAAGTTAATGTGGTTTCAAATACTGCCAAGTATTAAAGTGAAGGATTGTAATGCAATAGAAGTTAATTCTACTGTTAGAATACTTAAAATTAATAGTTAACATTTTGTTTTGGTCTTTGTTTACCAGATTCCAGGTATATTGGTTTGCTAAGTCTTCTATAAAAAAGCAGCCCACTGGAAGGCTTAAAAAAACAGGAATTAATTTTCTCACAGTTCTGGAGCCTAGACGTCCAAGCGCAAGTTATAAGCTGGCTGCATCTCTTTGGTGGCCTCTGTTTGGCATATAGATCATTGTCTTCTCCCTGTGTCTTTACATGGTCTTCCTTCTGTACCTCTGTGTCCTAATTTCTTTTTATGAGAGATTGGACTAGGTCCCATCCTTAATGATCTTGATTATTTCTCTACCTCTCATAGCAAACCCAGCATAGGCAAGCAAGGCATACTTTCTTATCTAGACAAAGGAAATACTAATAATTTCCTTACAGGGTCTCTTGACTATTTAAACAGAGGTGAGGGATGGTACATAAGAACAATTGGAAATGTCTAATTATACTACCCTGTTCTGTGTCACTACTCACACGTATTTGGTATCCACTCCTTTTAGATCCTCAAAGAACTGACCTTCTCCCACCCACTTGATGTTAGAAGGAGCCATATAACTTGTTTTAGCCAACAGAATATGACTGAAGACTCTCAAGCTACATACCCTGCAGTGGTGATTGTGGAATCAAGTCTTGACATTAAGTGTTACAAACACAAAATGCCTGAAACTCAGAGCCTACACCTGGAGGATGACTGCACTGAAAAGCAGCCCTAACCCAAAGCAGAATGGTTATAAAAAAAAAAAAAAAAGGAAAAAACTCTTGTTGAAAGCCACTAAAATTCTGAAAGTTGAGTTCATAGACTTAAGCCTACAGAGATGAACCTTTAAAGGTTGGAGAGGTTGCCTCGAGGGGGTTTTGGTGCTAGCCTGCTTTAGAGCTCTAAGCTTTCAGAATAAATCTATATAGTGGCAGTTTTAATAGTGATGTAACTGTTCTTGATTCTTATTATGCTCAAGGCACTTTGGAGTCTGTACATATAGATGTTGTTCAGGCTGGTTTCTGAAGTGTAAAGCAGTGTAAAAAACACAGTAGGTGCTTAAAAATTTGCTGAATTAGTAAATTTCTATTTTCTATTAGAAAGGATTTAAGCTTTAAGTGGAAGGAAATGAATCTAGTGAAGTAATTGATAGAAATTAATGTTAAGTGAGTAAGCTAACTCACTTTACATAGGCGTTCATTTGCTCTTCGAACCTTGCCATTTAGTACTGATCATCATTCAATGTATTGAATGCTTGTTGTGAATATATCTGCTTCAGTCTTTCATGGTTTTCTCAGGTGTGTTGTAGCTGTTATTACGGAAGAAGGTGTGCAAACAAAGGATAACAGGTGTCCCCAGAGGGCAGAGTAGAATCTTTTGTATTGAGAAACATACTCTAAATTCACGAAAGTATGTATGTCTGTTTGTCTGATTTAAAGAGTAATTAGGAAACACACAAGCCATGTACCCCTCCAGAGTTTCACAGAAATGCCAGTACCTCTCAAGGCCTTCCATGTACCCCACCCTTCTCCTCACAGCGATGGTCACTCTCCTGAACTTTGTGTTAATCATTCTCTTTTGTCTTAAAGGTAGAGACAGTATCCCTGAAGAACATATATTTTGCCTACTTTTGGACTTTATATCATACTTCCTATCATACTATATGTATTCTGAGCCATTTTATTTTGCTTCATATGTTTTGGAGAATTTGTCTATACTGATGAAGATAACTGTCATTCTGTCACTTTCATTACCAAAAAGTGTATTTTATGACTTTACAGGAAGAATTTATCCACTTAATGTTTGATGGATTTGGGTGGGGTGTTTTTGTGTGTTTCTGTAATGAACAGTTGAGCTACAGGTATTCTTGTGTACATGCCAGGTTTTTTCTGGGGATTATTTTAGTTAGGCTTGGTTTCAGCCATGAGTGATAGAAACTCAAAATAACAGTGGGATAAACCAGATAGAAATGTATTTACGTGAAGTCTGGATGGATGTGATGCATGGCTAATGGAACTGTGCTACTCCCCTAAGTCCCCAGAGAACCAGCCTTCTTCCAGCTCATGGTGCCACCATTTCTAGAATGTGGCTCTTATCCTCACAATCCAAGATAATGGCATCCTGTATTTAAGGCAGTGAGATAAAGGAAGAATAAAAAGGGAGGACAAAGTGTACATATCACTTGTCTACTAAGGAAGGTTCCTGGGAAATGTTACACAGTATTTCTACTTATATATCATTGACCAGAAATTATTTAGCCACACCTGGCTACAATGGAGGGTGAGAAATTAAGTCTTTATTCTAGGCAGTCATATGACCAGCTAGAAATTCTATTTCCATGGAGGAAGAAGAGAATGGATATTGGGAAAGAACTGGAAGACTCCAACATAGGTGTGTGCCTAGGACTAAAATTGCCAGGTGGCAGAGTAGGCATACATTCATTTATAGAAGGCATTGCCAAAGCATTCTCCTAAGCATTTGTACCAGAAGGTAGAATTTAGATTTTTTATCCAGTAGACAGTATATGTGGAACACCTGTTATGCTCCAGCATTTTTCTAAGAGCTGGGCTGTATCAGGGAGCTTACATTCTAGTGGAGACAACCAATAAGTAGGTAAATATATAAATGCTCTAATTTGGGGAGCAGTGCAAGCATAGCAGATAGAGGCTCTAGGTTGTAGCAGTGCTAGGTTTTAAAGAAGGTCAAGGAAGGCACACTAACGAGGGGCCTGATGAGAGAGAGCTGAAAGGTGGACTAATTCAAATCTTTCTGTGTCTTGCATTGGCTCATAAGAACAAACTTGCCTTTTCTAACAAGTGGCCTTCTTGTTTAGCCCATCAAAAGAACTGAATGTGATGTTACTGATAATATAATCAAATAATGATTATCTGGGGAGGACCTCTTGCCTGGAATGCAAGAGAGCTATCTAGAAATTTGGAGGCCAGTCTTTGATTTACAGTATGTTCATCAGAGCATCGCATGCGCAGAGCATTGTGCCCATTGAAGTGGTATTAGAATGCAGGGAACAAGAGTAAAGATGGTAGCTTGCAGGCACAATGACTGTGCAGTTACACTGCCATTAAGGCAAGTACAGGAGGACAGATCCCTGCCCCCAAATGTGCAAGGCTGCGGGGCACGATCTAGGAAACAAGCCCCAAGTGCAGGTGTTTACATTTAATCTTCCCAAAATATGCTGAGAGGGCTTCTTGAAATACAGCAGCCAAACTGAGGGCTTTTTCTTCGCTACTTCTGTTACCACCAGTCTAGCTCCCATTACCCAGGAAAATTATATACAAACCAACACAACTTGAACATGATATAGACACTATTCTCTCTCTCTCTCTCTCTTAAATCAATGCGGTGTGGTTTAAATGGTATTATAGGAGCACACTGTAGCATAGCAAATTCTACTTATACACTCATTGTATTTTCCACCCTTGACTGATCCAATCCTCAAATGCAAAACCTTAAAGGATGTAACTTCACATCGCCATCTCCCAATCCCTATCACCCTATTTGATCACTGATTGCTGACTACACTTTTGCCTAGAGGGTTGGGAAAGAGCAGGATGCTAATCTCCACACCTGGCTTGAATTTGAAGCCATGCCCTAATTAGGCTTCAGCTTCAGGCAGCTGAGTGAACTAACCACAAACAGCAGGGCAGCTGAAACAAAGAAAGCAGCCACTATTTGATAAGCAAACACCAAAAGTGAGTGTGCAAAGTATCCTCCGTGTGCACATCAAAGCAGAACCTCTAGGGTGCCTGTCTTTGAGAAGCAAACAGTCTAACAGGGCATTACATCTATCTAGAACTCTTAACATTATAAAGCAAAACAGGAGATGAAGTAAGCGCTGTGCGGCTGGGACCATCTATTATGTTGAACCAGACAGGGCTCCTTTTCTCTACACTCTACAGCTCCGAAGCAATCTTGGCCTACAGTTATATTACAAAATCTCATCACCCTAAAATAACCTAAAGAAATGAAGCCCAGAGACAGAGTAAGATGTTTGGTAAGCCCCTTCCCCAGGCTGCCAAATTTCTGATCTTAAAATGCCCTTACATTCAGTTAGGACATACAGGTCTGAAGTTTATTCCTAATTCTCAGCTTCTCTGAGTTTATCAGACGGTCACATTGTCAGGGACACATTCTCCACTGAGTGCTGTTACTGAAACCCAGGTGTGTAGGGTATCCGTGGATATGAGGAGAAAGGGAGACTTTCTTAGCCTGTTGTGTCTTCTGTGTCCTGCATTTGTTCCCCATCTCTCTATACCCAGAATATCATTTACCACCCCCACCAAAAGAGAGCTATCTCTTTTGGAGGCCTTCACAGTTCACCAATCCACAGATCATTTCCTGCCAATCCATGCCCCCAAAACCCCTGCCCTTGTAGCAGTCAATCAGTAATGCATCTGATAAAATTAGGCATTTAACAATTATGCATTAAGTTGGAGTAACAGGCACTGGGCTTTTTGAAAGTCCTTCTGCAGCTACAGGATTCCTGAGACATTATTTAATAATTCCAACTGGGGAGCTGGGGGAAACTCCCAAGAGAAGGTAGCATTTGAGCCTGAGGGATGAAGTTGGTCCTGATGGGGAAAAAACCAAGGTCATAGCATCCAGGTTGATGAAACTGCATGAGCAAAGGCGTGTTCAGGGAACTGTGAACAATTTAGTGATAACAAGATTGCATGAGGTTGATGGGAGATAAAACTGGAAGAATGGGCTCATGTTAGGTCATGGAGACTCTTGAATGCCAGGTGAAGAATTTGAATTTGACTCAGTAGACAACTGAGAGCTCTTGAAAACTTTTGTGGAAAGTTCACTTGTTCTTTAGAAAGTAGGAGAGGCCAACTTGGAGGCCAGTATAAGGCTATTGCAGAACTCCAGGTGAAACATAATGAGCACTTAGATTTTTTAAAAGATTTTATTTATTTATTTGAGAGAGAGGGCTTAACTGACTGAGCCGCGGAGGCACCCCCAATAATGGGCACTTTTCACAGAAAGGAGGAGTGGAATTTAAATGGAGAGGACAAAGTTAGCAAGTCACTGGGAAGATAAGACTTGGCTACTGACTTTCTGATTATTAAAGTGAGATGGTTTATATAACCCAAGGATAGCTAGTTATGGGTCTGCCCACATTTTTATGCAGGGACAGAGGACGAATAATGAATGAATGAAGGAATGAATGAGGCATTGGGAGACACAAAACCTGATTAAATTCCATGAGTCATGCACTTCAACATACTGGTTACTTTGGGGTCTTTCTTATATTCACCAGGAAACATAGTGTTATTCTCAAGGGCAGGTGCTAAGTGCTCTGTACATAAGGTGTATATCATCTGGGGTGATGCAGGGAGTCTACATACGGCGCAATTCCAATGGAAGGGGCAGTAGTTACAGTAAAGGTAAGCACAGGGCACACATAGAACACCGAGGAGGCAACTAAATGAATCCTGAAATGATAAAGAAGTACTGGCCAGAAATACAGGGAGGGCTGTAAAGGGAAGAATACTCCAAGTCAAGGAGAGCAGTGAGCAACTGTCAGAGACTGCAGAGAAAAGATGGCATGTTAGAATAGCATTCTGAGTTCTAGAGGAGAACCCCTGCTCTGAATTATCTCCTTTCATGGTAAGCTGCTGGAGTTTCCCTATGGAACAAGAGAGGAAAGGAGGCCTGAAAACCTGCTTTGCTTTCCCATTCCTTTACCTGCCTGCAGCTGGATGACTCTCTGTCCAGAGATCCAGAGATCATGTGGGGACAGTCCCAGGGAGGGTCATCTTCCTCCTCCTTTGTGGGACCATCAAACAAACCAAAGTGGAAGGAGGCTGATCCCACACCCACCAGCCATGCAGAGGAGCCAGAGACTAGAAGGAAAGAGGAGAAAGGAACAGCACAAGGGTGCCATGAGGCAGGCATTTCAGCTTGGTCTGAAATATCTAAAATTCAGGGGCAATCAAGAGATGATTCTAGAATCTATACATACTTCTCCTGATTCTTCTTCCTGGATGATATAACCAGAAATTAAGCTTGCACATAAAAGTTTAGCTCAATTCAACAAAGGTATATTAGCCAGGCCCTGAGGGGATACAGTCAGGTTAGGGAGAATCCAGCCTTCCAGAAACGAGCCTGGAAGGATGTAACTATTGTCAGAGAGGAGTAGACAAAGCGCAGGGGAGCAATAGGTATTGTGAGACATATGATCCCAATAGATTTTTCAGGGAAGTCTGCAGAGCAGAAAGATGCTGGAGCTCATCCTGGAAGGATAAGAATCTCAATTAGCTTAAAAAAAAAAAAATGAAGAACATTCTGGGAAGAGAGATTAAGTGAATAAAGGCCCAGCGACCATATTGAGATATTACCTTACACCAGATAGAATGGCCAAAATTAGCAAGACAGGAAACAACATGTGCTGGCAGGATGTGGAGAAAGGGGAACCCTCTTACACTGTTGGTGGGAATGTAAGTTGGTGCAGCCTCTTTGGAGAACAGTGTGGAGATTCCTCAAGAAATTAAAAATAGAACTTCCCTATGACCCTGCCATTGCTCTCCTGGGTATTTACCCCAAAGATACAGATGTAGTGAAAAGAAGGGCCATCTGTACCCCAGTGTTTATAGCAGCAATGGCCACGGTCACCAAACTGTGGAAAGAACCAAGATGCCCTTCAACGGATGAATGGATAAGGAAGATGTGGTCCATATACACAATGGAGTATTATGCCTCCATCAGGAAGGATGAATACCCAACTTTTGTAGCAACATGGGTGGGACGGAAGAGATTATGCTGAGTGAAATAAGTAAAGCAGAGAGAGTCAATTATCATATGGTTATAGCATGGAGGACAAGGGGAGTTAGAGAGGAGAAGGGAGTTGGGGGAAATCAAAAGGGGAGGTGAACCATGAGAGACTGTGGACTCTGAAAAACAATCTGAGGGGTTTGAAGTGTCGGGGGGGGTGTGGGAGGTTGGGGTACCAGGTGGTGGGCATTATAGAGGGCACGGATTGCATAGAGCACTGGGTGTGGTGCAAAAATAATGAATACTGTCATGCTGGAAATAAATAAATAAATAAATAGAAACTAAAAACTCAAATAAATAAATAAATAAATAATAAAGGCCCAGAGATAAGGAGTTGATGCTGGTGGTGGGGCACTGATTAAGGCATGGCGGATGCACTTTAGGGGAGGACAGGGTATGAGAGAAAAGAGGATGGTAGGGAACGGAGCAGGAAATGTTGATTATGGCAAGACTGGGAAGGCACTGTGTACGCTATGCCAAGTCTTTTTGACATCAGGTGAAAGGTAATGGGAAGCCAGTGAACTTTGTGCAGAGAAGTAACGTGTTTGTTTACATATCTTTCAACAAACTTTACCGAGGCCAAGTATTTACAAAGACAATAAGACCCTAGACCCTTTTTTGGGTTCTCAGAGTATAAATGACAAGATGTTTTGGAGGGACACTAGGGCAGCAGTGAGACACTGAGAGAGTGCAGCAAGCGAGCAGGTTTGGAGGCAGCCAATGGTGATCACCCAAACCAGGGGGACAGAGATACCAACGGAAGGAAGCTAAAGTGAGGTGGGAGATCCTGAGCTGGCCAGATCCCTGATACTCAGTAGTCCTTAAGAGGGAGGTGGGGATGGAATGGAAAGAAGAGGCTGTGGGAATTCCCCAAAGGGAATTTCTCAGTACGTGTGAATGGAAATGAAAGGATCACTTTATTCTCTCTTACATTTACCCAGCGAAGCTAATTTAAAAAAAAAAAAAAAGGTAAGTTGAATCCCAGAGCAGCCATCCACATATAGTCAGTATGGCTCCCCAACCCAGGGGATACCATTGATGAAGTTCCAGAACCTAGGTGAGGTTCGGTGGGTGAGGTCCGGAGCCGATGACCAAGAAAGAATTCTTGAGACATCTTTGGTGCAAAATGGTGGTTTATTAAAGCACGGGGACAGGACCCGTGGGCAGAAAGAGCTGCTGCCCGGGGTTGTGAGGGATGGCAGGTTTTGTACCCTGCGGTTGGGGGAAGGTGAGGGAAAAGGGGGGTTTCAACGGAGCTTTCATATGCTAAAGAGGGCCTAAAAGGTGCGGGGATACCTGAGGTCTTGTGACTTGATCACTGTTGTCTTTTGGCAAGCCATTAACATCAAGATAGTTGGGAGATTCCTGGTGGGATGTCACAATCCTGCTATCAAGCGTCTTTGTTAGTAAGATTTAGGTATAGAAGAAACTAAACTTTATTTACATTTCCTTAAACCTCAGCCTCCTTCAGTTTTAAGGAGGGGAGGGTGACGTTAGGATTTGAGGAACTGAGTTGTTTGCCTCTGGAAATTATGCTATTGTTAAAATAGCTTCTTTGTTGTAAATCTCTAGGACTTTGGTAAACCAAGGGAGACTCCTGTCTTGCAGGATTGGGATCTCTGCAAGTTAACTATTTGCTTTTTTCCTCTAGGGCAGCCAGGGGTGGCCGAGGAATGTCACACATGTTACCGAGGGGAGCGGGTGGAGAGGGGGTGCAAGGTGCCAGCTTTTGCTTTCTCCTCAGCCAGCCTCCTGCTCCCTCATCACCATTGTTTTATTAATCTGTCTGAACAGCTCTGGGTCTGAATCTTCGTGCACATGTGTGTACACACACGTCTGCATGTGCAATATGCACACACAAAATAAAAATCTACCCAATCTGCTACTTGCTTTCTCTTACTAACCACTCTTAAGTGGTCAGCGGCAGACATTCATTCTGTACTCCCCAAGGCTTGGGTTGAAGAAATGACCAACTCAGGATTACCAACACTGAGGTATGTCACTGTGCAGCCATGATAAGGATTTACCCAGTGAAGGCTGAAGAATAGAGAACACCAGCAAATCAGGAGAAGATTAACAATTGAAGAAAAAAGAAGTAACAATTGAAAACATTTTTTTTTTCTGAAATTGGTATTCCATGATTCAAAAAAAGCATCTGGATACTATCAAGAAATTGAAAAAACAGTTCAGAAAATGGGAGAAAATATTTATAAATCACATATCTAGTTAAGGATCTAGTATCAAGATGGGGCGCCTGGGTGGCTCAGTGTGTTAAGCCTCTGCCTTCGGCTCAGGTCATGATCTCAGGGTCCTGGGATCTAGCCCTGCATCAGGGTCCCTGCTCAGCAGGGAGCCTGCTTCCCTTCCTCTCTTGCTGCCTGCCTCTCTGCCTACTTGTGATCTCTGTCTGTCAAATAAATAAATAAACTCTTAAAAATAGTATCAAGAATATTTCAATAACTCTTGTAACTAATACAATGACAATCCAATTAAAAACTGAACAAAGTATCTGAATAGACATATCTCCAAAGAAGAAAAATAAATGATTGATAAGTATGTAAAACATACTGAATGTCATTAGTCATTAGAGGATACAAATCAAAGTCACAGTGAAATACTATTTCACACTCACTACAATGGCTATAATCAGAAACATGAACAATGACAAATGTTGTAGGGGAAGTGGGAGAAGCAAGACCCCTCAGGCATTGCTGCTAGGATTATAAAATGGTGCAGCCACTTGGGGAAAGCAGTTTGGTGGTGCCTTGAAAACCTAAACAGAGTTACCATATGACCTAGCAATTCCACTTCTACGCCTATAGCAAGAGAACTGAAAACACTGATTATCACAAAAACTTATACATGACTAGTTCATAGCAGTATCGTTCATAATAGCCAAAAAGAAGAAACAGCTTGCATATTCATCACTGTGAATGGGCAAACAAAATATGGTGATTCCCTTCAATGGACTATTACTCAGCTGCAAAAAGGAACATGGTACTAATGCATGCTACAACAAGGATAAACCTTGCAAACATTATGCTAAGTAAAATAAACCAGGCACATGTTATATATATATACACATGCACGTATGTAGTATGATGCCATTTATATAAAATGTCAAAAATAAGTAAATCCATAAAGGCAGACATTGGATAGTTGGCTGCCAGTGGTGAGAAGGAGTGGGATGGAGAATAATTGCTAGTGTATTTGAGATTTCCTTTTGGTAATGAAGATGTTCTGGACGTATGTGGTGGTGGTGACTGTACAACCTTGGGAAGACACTTAAATCACTGAACTGTATCCTTTAAAAGAGTGAATTTTATGCTATGTGAATTGCATCTCCATTTAAAAAGATCAATTGACTTCTTGGTCTAGTAACTTAGGTGTTCTTGTGAGGGTAATATGTCTTTTTCACTTGCTGCTTTTAATATGCAGTCTGATGTACTTAGGAGGGTATATCTCTTAACTTAACCTGCTTGGAATTTATTGGTCTTTTGCAGTTTGCGGATTGGAGTCTTTCATCAATTCTGGAGCCATTATTCTTCAAAAATTGCCTCTCCTTCATATATCCCTTTTCTGCTCTTGGGACTCCAATTAGTCTCATCAGATCTTTTTACTCTTTTTCCCCATACCTATTAACTTCTTTTTCATATTTTCATCTCTCTGTCTCCCTTTGCTGATTACTAGTTTTTTTTCAGATTTATTTTTTCAGTTCTTTCTTGAGCTATGCCTAACCAACTATTAAATCATCAGTTGTCTAATTTATTATTATCATCCAGGTAATGGTAATTTTGTCTAAATGAGGCCATATTGTGCTTTTGAATGCTCAAGTGGGCATTCCCCCTCCCCCCCCAGTAAGCAACTGAGCTTGAAATAGGCAGTTTGCCCATCTGTCCCCGGTTGAGAAACAGGTGAATGCTTTCATGTTTGCACTTGAGCGAAAACTCCCAGCCAAGTGTGAGTAAATGGCAAACGCTAGCTGAAGACAGTACTACCCAGGGGGAGATTTGCAAGTTTATCTCTCCTGGAGCTATCTGTCTGCATTTCAAAGGGTTGTAAATACGTGGAGACCTTCTTCTCTTCCCAGAGAGGATTTGTTTACCTTAGATAGCAAAGGTCTGTTTCCTTCTCCTGCAGAGGAGCAGGCAGCTGCTGTGTGCCAGTTTCTGCATATACGGAGGCTCCTAATTCCAGGGTTCCCCTCCTGAAGGACTCCTCTGTACATGAAGGGTGAACATCTGCTCTTATCACATTGCTGCTCAGAGGGAAAATGGAGCCTGGGGGACCCACACTGTTATTGCTGTAAGTAAATAATTGCTCTGATCCCTGATCCAGAAACCTGGTGTTTGTTGTTAAGATAAAATAACCAGAACTTCCCATCCCCTGCATGTGTAGGAGGTGAAAGGCTGGTTTATTTGATGGTCACTCTTACATTAAAGGTATAGACCTTTGAAGTTCCAGCTTTGTGCAGGGATTCTCCTATTATACTCAGCAGCTTGGGCTCTTTTGCCTTTTCCCCTGGTCCTGTGAGATTGTGAAAGGGGAACTCTAGGTCACCAGAATTGATGTCTTTGCTCAAGATGAAAAACACTTAACGGCTTAAATTTAAGTTTGGGTTCCTAATAATCCCTTTGTTTTTGTTAGTTAGTTGGAGTTTGTTTTCGTTTGTTGCTGTGTAATTGAAGCACCATAAACTGTACATATTTGATCAATTGTAGCAGGATACATTCATTAAATCATACCTGTAAGTAAGATAATAAACATTTCCATCACCCCAAGTATCCTCTTACCTGGTCGCTACACACCCCTTCCTCCATCATCATCCCTGAGAACTACTTTCTTTTCTTTCTTTCTTTCTTTTTTTTTTTTTTTGAAAGTTTTAGTAATTTATTTGACAGAGAGAGAGAGAAAGAGTGAGTCAGAGAGCAGAAGCCCGGGGGAGCAGTATTGGGAGAGCAGGCTTCATGACAAATAGGAAGCCCTAGGAGGGACTTGATCCCAGGACCATGGGGATCATGACCTGAGCCTATGGCAGATGCTTAAGTGACCGAGCCACCCAGGCTCCCCACAAAACTACTTTCTATCACTATACTACTAACCGACTTAATTCCTATCACTATAGATTCATTTGCAGTTTCTAGAACTTTACAGAAATGAAATCATGCAGTATGTACTCTGTATTGCCTGAACTTCTTTCACTCAGCTTAATGGTGTTGAGATAAATCTATTTTTTGTGTGTATCGGTAGTTTATTCCTCATTATTTACTTTGGTTTTGGACTCTAAGTATTCTCTACTCTCCAGTCCATGGTTGTGCTTAATTAAAAAAAAAAATTTTTTTTTTTAATCCAGACATTTTCAATTTCTTTTTGCAGGAGGGTCAGTCATCTAGTTTGCATACTGCCGGAAACAGAAATTTCATCTTAGTGTCCTGCTGCAAGAGGACGTGTCTTCTGAGACCTCTTGGTAGGTATTGGTGGGGAAGTGAATAGGTCATGCTTAATAGAGCTACTCCAGGGTCCCTACGTCCCTAAGAATGTTATTTCTTTTGGTACATTGTACCAATGCATTTTGGCATCTCAGCTTCCTTTAGGTAGCAGAAAGTGTAGGGCTTTCTTTAGAGAGCTACAGGGCTGTTTGAGGCAGGCTTTAGCTTCCTCCCAAATTTCTATAAGCCCTTTATACTTTGATGTGGACAGTTGGTATTTTTCCAATATTATGGGAAGTGCCAGGCAAATTCACTTTGCCATGTATCCTTCCTCTTCCACTTTGATTACATTTCATAATTTCCTCTCACATTGACACTCTAAATTACAATAATATGTAGGAGAAAACTAAGGCACCATTTAAACAAAAAATCAACAGAAAGCACTGGCAGCTCCAGTGCAGTAGAGTGGATACACAGGGCATTGCTAGGAGATCACAGTCCTGGGGTTGAACTGATGCACTGTATCTGCACCACCTTGTGACCTATATAAGCAGGTAAAATGTAGTTAAAATGTAGCACTGTGGCAGCACAGGGGTGAGAAAAGAATTCAAAGGGCATCTTACATCAAACTGTCTTCTATTCTTTGTGTGTTTCACAGAACCTAGCCCAGCTTAGCTGATAGTAATTGCTTAAGAAAAAATTAAATTGGGTGACCTATTCCTTCAAGCACTGGAGAAACCCTCCTTCTTTAGGGTTGAGGTATGGGCTTGTTTGCAGATATTTGTTAAATGTTTGCCAAATTCAATCCAGTTCAATTTCCTTGTTCTGTAAGTGGGTTAGTATAAAAATGGCCATCCTGAAGGCCAGGAAGCCATTTTACTGAGCGTCCCTAACCAGTCCACACTGCGCGCATAACTTGAGGTAAGAGAAAGTAGCTAAAACTTGGAAAAACAACTTAATCATATACCACCGGGTTGGTTAGGTGGTGGTGCCATAGGGACCAAATGTTAAAAACAAATACTTAACTTTCAGAGATCACAATCCTGCAAGACAGGACTCTCCCTTGGTTTGCAAATGTTCTGGTGATTTACAACAAAAAGGGCTATCTCTTCAATGGCCCAATTTCCAGAGACAAATGGCTCAGTTCCTCAAGGCATAAGGAGGCACCATAAAACTCAAGGACGCTGAGGCAGAAGGAAATGTAAATAAAGTTAAATTTCTTCTAAACCTAAATATCACTTAACCGCCAGAATGGCTCCAGGGTGACCCCGGGGTGGCAAAAGGTTAAAGTTAAACTGTCAAAGTGGGGTGCAAGATATGTATGTAGCCATGGAGAACTGCCTTGAAAATGCTATATAAACCCTTGGCTTTGAGTGCTGGGGTCCTTGTTGAAACCCGCTGCACCGGATGGATACTTGGACCCCAGCTAGCTGGAAATAAACCTCACTGTGTGACTTGCATTATCCAGAGTGTTCTCTGTCTAATTGAGGGATGGTCGACTCTGTACCCTAACAGTTCAGCATGGGCCAGAGGTGGTTTATTAATATGGATATCATAGAAAGAATGAACTTGGTGTCTGACAACCTAAGTTCATATACTAGCTCTGTCACTTACTGTGTGGACAGGTCCCTTCAGAGCAGAGGAAAGAAGTGTCTCAGTTTCTTCTCTTTAAATGGGGATGGGGGATTGTCAGCCTGCCCTGATTACCTTGCTACTGGACCAATCATTTCAATCAACAAATGAAAAACTAGAGAAGTATGAAAAGTATAGAGTGGTAAAACAGTCTAAGGAATTATAATATTATGTTTGCTGTTGATAAAAACACTAATAATTTATTTTCCCATTTGAATGGTGCTTTAACAGAGGAAACCTAGGCAGGAAAATCTATTGCTTTTGCAAGAATCTACAGGGCACATTCAGGAGGCATGTCTGAGTCATGGCCTTGCTTTTTTCTGTACAACTTCATGACAGATTAGAAAAGACCTTAAATTAGATGAGGAAAAAAAAATCATGAAATACTAATCTCATGGCTCAGACACTTCAAAGGAGGGTTTGCATGGGCTTCCTCAGTGCCCAGAGCTGTCTTAAGCTCCTTAAGACAGAGGACACAGGCTATTTAGAGCCAGGAAGCTACAAACGCAAGCAACCACCTCATCCTGACTCACAGAGCTGATTTTCCACTCAACAGCCACTCTCCCATCCTCCTGGCAAACAGGGCTTGCATTTTATTCTGGTGTTTAATACCTTCCTCACATGACTCAGAAGGAAACTCCCAATTAAAGTCAGTCTTGGTGGTTTCATTTCCCTCTCAATATATATTTATTGAGCACCTACTATGTGTTAGGCACGACTCAAAAGTCTGAGGAATGTCAGTGAATAAAACGCAGTTCCATCCCTCAGTCTAGAGGGGAGATAGATAGCAAACAAAAATATATGATGTTATGTCATATGGAAAGAAGTGCTTTAAACAAAAGAAGAAAGAGAATGCGGGCTCAAAGAGAATGATGGGGGTATGATTTTAGGTAAAGTCGTCTGAGAAGAACTTTCCAAGAAGATAACACTTCAGCAAAGACCTAAAGACAGGTAAAAAATAGTAATTATAAGTACATCTCAGTGTATCAGTACCTGAAGCACTTTTAGAATAGGTACACCTTCTGTTAAAGCTTTTTACTAATATAGGCATTCCTCATTTTATTGTGTTTTGCTTTATTGCACTTCACAGATACTGTGTTATTCACAAATTGAAGGTTTGGGGCAACCTGGCAATGAGCAACTCTGTTGGCGCCGTTTTTCCAACTGCATTTGCTCGCTTCATGTCGCTGCGTCACATTTGGTAATTCGCACAATATTTTAAACTTTTTCATTATCATTATATTTGTTTTGATGATCTGTGATCAGTGATCTTTTATGTGACTATTGTAATTGTTTTGGGGTGCCATGAACCATGTGATATAAGACAGTGAGCTTAATGGATAAATATATGTGTGTTCTGACTGCTCCACCGACCAGCCAACCCCTATCTTTCTCACTCTCCTCGGGTTTCTCTGTTCCTTGAGACACAACAGTATTGAAATTAGGTCAGTGAATAACTCTGCAAGTCCTCTAAGTGTTCAGGTGGAAGGAAGAGTCTCGTATCTCTCACTTTAAATCAAAAGCTAGACATTACGAAGCTTAGTGAGGAGGGCATGTCAAAAGATAGGCTAAAAGCTAGGCTTCTTGTAAGTTAGCCAGGTTGTGAATGCAAAGGAAAAGTTCTTAAAGGAAATTAAAAGTGCTACTCTAGTGAACATATGAGTGATAAAGTGAAACAGCCTTATTGCTGGTATGGAGGAAGTTTTCTTGGTCTACCTACGAGATCCAACCAGCCCCAACATTCCCTTCCACCAGAGTCTACTCCAGAGCAAGGCCCTAACTTCCTTCATTTAGTGGAGGCTGAGAGGTGAGGAAACTATAAAAGAAAAATTTGAAGTCAGCAAAGGTTGGTTCATGAGACTTAAGGAAGAAAGCCATTTCTAGAACATAAAGGTACAAGGTGAAGCAGCAAGATCCTAGTGTAGAAGCTGCAGCAAGTTATCCAGAAGATCTGGGTAAGATCTTTTGCTACAGCAAAACAATATATTTTCAGTGTAGACAGAATAGACTTCTATTGGAAGAAGATATCACTCGGGACTTTCAGAGATAGAAGGGAGAAGTCAATGCCTGGCTGCAGAGCTTTAAAGAACAGGCTGACTCTCTTGTTATTAACTAACACAGCTGGTAACTTTAAGTGGACACCAGTGCTCACCATTCAAAAAATCCCAGGGCTCTTAAGAATTATGCACAATCTACTCTTCCTGTGCTCTGTCAGTGGAACAACAGAGCCTGGATGACAGCACATCTGTTTACAAAATAATTTACTGAGTATTTTAAGCTCATGGTTGAAACCTACTGCTCAGAAGAAAAGATTCCTTTCAAAATCTGACTGCTCATTGACAGTGCACCTGGTCTCCCAGGATCTCTGATGGAGATGTACAATGAGATTAATGCTGTTTTCATGTTTGTTAACACCTCAACCATTTGGCAGTCCATAGATCAAGGAATAATTTTGACTTTCAAGTCTTAGTATTTAAGAAATATATTTCATAAATGTAGGAGTGCTGATAACACTGACTCCATCTTTGGCCTCCATTTTGTTCATGCCCCTGTGGTGATCTTCCTTGGGGCTCTCTTCCAGGACCCATAGAACTCAATTCCTGCCCTGACCAGAATGCAGGAAGGTTTGTTCTGATCTTAAAGTGGTGCACAGAAGGCTCGCTCTATTTTAAATAACTAGTAGAGATGAGAGCCCCTAACTCACAGGTGGTGCTGCTTTAGATAACTACCCTGTGACTGCACTACCATGCCCTTTGCTCTCTAGAAGCTGGGGATGAAGGCCCAGACTTGGTGGAGAATAGCTTTGTGGTGCCTGGATCATATGTCCTTCTGATTCCCCCATCAGTAAGTTACCCTGAATAAAACTTGGTGTAAATGATAATGGATATGAAGTGACTTGCTTCACTTTTCTGTGTCAAAGTGCCTTCTCGGTCTGGGGGATAATTTATTGACCCTCCTCTACTTTCTAACAAGTGGCTAGCCAGTCAGGAGCAGACTGAAAACAAAGCAAGGATGGGTTAAAAGGCCAGGTGTGGGGTGGTGGAGAGCCCATTGTCCATGCCTGGGGGACCTGGGGGAGAAGCCTCATTGTATGGGGGTGGGAAGCCTTGCTCTCCAGAGGGGGAAATCCAGGTTGTCCAGCCGCCTTCATGTGGGGAGACTTGGCCGGATTTTATGAGTGGCTCAAACCAGTGCATGAGTACAGTGACACCCCCAAATTTGCTGAGGGATTGTTAGAGACCCTTTCAGAAATGATGGGGAAAGGAAATGGAGAAGAGAAAGTGAACTAGCTGTTGAGCAGTGGCTTGGTCATTGATCTTTGTGTTAGGGGACACCATGAAAAGGGAATTATGAAGCCTAGGTACACCTTTTCTGAAGAGAGAACTATTATTTCCTGTGCTGTGTAGGAGGGATGGTGTAGGCTGGAGGATGTGGGGGTATGGAGGAGACCACCACTGGTGAGAAGAGTACTAGCTGCCACAAACAGCTGTGGCCTGAGCCTCATCTAGAAGAGAGAGGTGCTTTATGCAGTTTATTTATCCAGGTGGTAATGGAGTGTCAGACACAGGAGCACTATTGTAGCATCTCAGACACCTCAGTGAAGTTAACAACAGGCAAAATTGGCCTGCCTGGTGGGGCATGTGTTCTGGTAGCAAGGGGCTGACTCTATGCTAGTGAATAAGGGAAGTGTGTGTGTAAGAAGTTGGGAAGTACTTTGAGGAAGGTGATCCAGAGTATTTTGTAACAAACCCACAAGCAGTCCTGGGGAATCCACCAAATAGGGAAGCACTGAAGCCATTAAGGAGAAGACTCATTGTGGGAAGGGGTCTTATAGACACAGTTAAAATGTTTCTAATAGGAAGAAAAATGCAAGACATGCTGAGAGAAACGTACTTTCTCTCTCATGGAACACGTCTAGGTAGCAGATGGAGGAAGTGGTTATCAGCTCAACACAAAGAACAACTGATTGCTGAAAGAGTAGACCTTAAATATTCTCTCACACACACACACACACACACACACGCACACAAGTAACTAACATGATGCAGGTGTTAACTAATGGTGGTAACCATTTGCAGTATATAAATATATGAAATCAAAAGGTTAAAACTTACAAAACTTAAATTTATAGAATGTTATACATAAATTATATTTCAATAAAACTGGAAAAGCTTCTGAAAAAGAAAAGGCGTGGTTATGAGTAAGGAGAGAATTGGAACAGACTGGAGAAGCATTGGCTTTGGAAAAGGATGTAAAAGCCTATGTTCCTTTAAGACGGATGGCATGTCCAAAAGAATCCAACAACAGGAGGAAGGCTTATTACAGTGTCTGACTGGCAAAGATACATGGGCACAGACTAGTGTGCACTAAAGTGAGAACTATTCTATCTGAAGGGAATTGGGCCCCTAAAGCATGGGATACCTGGCTAATGGCTCCTCTGATGAGGACAACAATACAGGAAAATGACTTACAGGCATGCCCTCTGAGTCAAACAAAGACCCATAAGTATGGGGATGACCAAGAAGAAATTCCTATTAGTCAGGGAATATGCTACCACTTAATTAGTGGAACTAAGCAGCTGCTTTAAGCAAAAGGGCCAAAATGGGGTGACTTCTTGGTGTTATAATTTTGGGTACTGGGGGAAATGGTATTATGCTGCATGGGTTTGAGATGTCAAAAATGGCCTTAGTCACTGCTCATCCTGCCTTGTGACAAAGATGATATGCCACAGGCATGGGTGAGAATCTTGGGTGCTTAGCTAATTTGATTAGATAAATGCTAGCATTAGGATAACCTGGCCTAATGAATGGAATGTTCCCTCCGCTCTTGGACTCTCGACCTCTATGAAAGAACAACAAGAAATTATAAGTGAACTGGGAGTGAAACATGCCATTTTTGCTCAGCATTTTAGAGGCCCAGACAAAGAATTATTTTTCCTGGTATGAAAGACTGTATTTCAGAGTCAACCCTAGGGGCATGCTATGGGACTTTAGTATCTGTTCTTAACCCCTCTGGTTCATTGACCCATTGATACAGTATCTGTGATGGTGGCTGACTTAAATAAAACTGAAAGAATCTGTCATAAGGGAAATAGGTGGAAAAACAGATAAGGAATATACTGCCGATGTTAAAATGGCAAAAGGGGGCCCATCGAGGTCTCACATGATTGTGGCAAGATTTAATATTATCTGGGACCCTGAGAGAAAATATAGATCACCCAGTATGGTCTTGCTAAGCCTGTGGAAGGTGTTCTGAAAAGGAAGGCTCATAAAAGCCAGGTGTGTCACTGAGTGCCCCTCTGCTAACAGGAATTTCAAGGGTAGATACCCCCAACTCCTAGAGATCAAGGGTTATGCCAATGGCCAAAGTTGCCCTGTAGTGCATGTAAGAGGCACCATCTTGAATTAACCATTTATTGGTCTTTCAGTAACAGACTATATTAGCTCTAATAGACACTGAAACTGAATGCACACCTATCTGTGGAAACCACTCAAGATTTTGCGGAGAAATGAAGCCTGTTGATTATTATGAGGGACAGTTTGTCAGGGTCAAACCAGTCTCTCCCTACAGACTGGAGGCCTCCCCTTCCTCTTGCTGTTTTCTAGAGCTTATCTCTTCCATCCTGGAATATATTTTTGGCATAGATGTTCTACAGAGTCTGGATTTAATTACAATGACAGGTGAATTCAGTTTGCATATCTGAGTAGTGAGACCTGTTGTCATAGGTCCTGTAAAATGGGAACCTATAAGGCTGCCAAATCCGAGAGAACAGTAAATTCCAAACAGTATTAGCTACCGGGGACATGATGAGATTACTGCCATCATTAAAGAATTAGGAATGCAGGGGTCATACTGAAAGCCCATTCAGTAATCCCGTTTGGCCAGTAAAGAAATCTAATAGTACTGGCAAATGACAATAGATTACAGGGAACTCAACAAAGTTACTCGCCCATCCATACCCAGGTGCCTAGTATAGCCTTCTCAGAGAAAATCACAGCATCCTTCTTTGGTGCTCCATCTTGTTCCATGCATTGACCTCCCTAAGGGCTATAGGTTGCAGCCCCATAAGGGTTAATGTATGCCCTGACCAAAATGCAGGCTTGTTCTGATCATCCCTAAAGTGGTACACAGAATAAGTGACTAGTAGAGATGAGATCCTCTGGCACACAGATGGTACCATGTTAGATAAACACTCTGTGACTTTACCACCATGCCCTTCGCTCTATGAAAGCTGGAGACTTGGTAGAGAAGAGGGAGTGAATAATAGCTGCACGGTGCCTGGATTGTCCACCTGATTCCCGCCCCCATCAGTAAGTTATGCTGAATAAAACTCACTTTTCAGTCTCAAAGTACCTTCTCAGTTTGGAGGATACTTTACTGACCCTCCTTTAACCTTCTAACACAGAAGGATCTAGTTGCCATAGGTAGTGACCCTACTGATGGATCTGGGCAAAGTGAATTGAAAACCTTCTGGAAAGCACTCATCATTCTAGATGCTATTAAGAACATTTATTTTTCATGGGAAGAGATTAAAATATCAAAATCAACAGTTTGGAAGTTGATTCCAGCCCTTATCCTCCATCCCTCACTTTGAGGGATTCAAGACTTTAGTGAAGGAAGTAACTCACATGGTGGAAATAGCAAGCAAATGAGAATTAGCAGTGGAGCCCAAAGATGTGACTGAATTGCTGCAAGCCCGTGATCAGACTTGACCAGGTGAAGAGTTGCTTCTTACGGATGAGCAAAGTGATTTCTTGAGCTAGAACCTATTCCCGGTGATGATACTGTGAAGATTGTTGAAATGACAACGAAGGATTTAGAATATCACATAAAGTTAGTTAATAAAGCAATGGAAGGGTCTGAGAGGATTGACCCCAGTTGTGAAAGAAGTTTTACTTTGGGCAAAACGCTAGCAAACAGCATCGCATGTTACTGAGAAGTCATTGTGATTACCACAGTCCACCCTTCCCATAGACGAAGGATGAGCACGTAGAGCTTCAGTCAGCCACCAGCCAATGGCTGGTTTCCCACTGCCTCACAAGTCACCTGAGTGCTGTGGTCATGTTCTTCTGCTCAGGTCCTATCATAAAACCAACTGTAGGGACAGGACAGCACAAGCTAAAGGAAGTTTATTATTTCAAGTTTCTTTAAAGGAAGAGATTCTACAGGCAGTTTTCACAGATACTACCTCTAGAGGGATGGGGATGCACACCCACCATCTCATGGCCAACGTGGATTGTGTAATTTGGATGATCACCCCCAGTGGTTTTGTTTAGGGATAACCATATGACTTGGTTCTGACCAATGAGAAGCAAACAGGTCTTCTAGAGGTATTTGGTCATAAGAGTAAGCACATATCTGAAAGGCTACAGAGTATATGATTCTAATCATAGGACAGTTGGAAAAGGCAAAATTATGGAGACTGAAAAGATCAGAAGTTTGCGGGGTTTGGGAGAAGGCAGGGATGCATAAGTGGAACACAAGATTTTTAGGCCAGTGAAATCACCCTGTATGATACTACATTGGGGAATACACATCATATGTGTATCCAAACCCATAGAATATACAGCATGAGAGTGAACCCTGATGGAAGCTCTGGACTTTGGATGATAATACGTGTCAGTGTATGTTTGCCAGTTGTATCAAATGTACACTCTGGGGTGGGGTGTTGTCAAGGAGGAGTCTGTGTAACAGGATAGTTACACGGGAACTTGGTGCTTTCCACTCAACTTTGCTATAACCTGATATTTCTTGAAAATTAGTCCACTAAAAGTAAAAAGGAAGAGATACACATATGAATAGAAACAGTACCTCTTCCTCCCATTAAGCCTTGTTGTGGTAGCAAGCCATCTTGGGAAACCCTACAAGGACAGCCAGGTAAGGATGGATAAACAGAAAGTTAGAAGAACCTTAAGTGGTTAAATTTCTGGATTAACCACCCTAATGCCACACTAAATTTCCCTACAATTTAAGCCTATATGGATTTTCTGTAAGTTCATATTAATATAAAACTAATTAATATGAATGTAGATAGACTCAGAGTGAGAGGAAATGAAAGGCCAGTGGCTGGGAAAAGCCAGAATACAAACCAGCCTTCAGGTGACCTTGCTTCTGGTCACTGGCACTCTGGGTGATGTCTTCAGGGCCACACTTTCTTCCCAATATCCCTCTACTCCAGAGGAAGCCAAGATGAGTCTTGGGCCCTTTGGAGTCACTGTTCCTCTGTTCCCAGGAAGACACTCACTCTCTGATTTTGTTTAAAGTCTCCAGAGGGCAGAATCCTAAAGACCTAAAAGGGAAATCATCTCAGGCAACATTGTGCCTCCTGATGGCCAGCACCCCCACTACACATTTCTTTACATGGGCTCTCACATGGTAAGTGCATATGCCACTTGCCCACACTTAGACCCCCATAGAACCCCATGTAGAATCACATAGGTATATCTATTGGACAAATATTGTGTTAGGTGCTGTTATAGCTCCATAATTTGAGGACGAAATGAATAAGCAGAAAAGTTATAACCTTCCTTTTATTCTTAAAATTGCTTTCTATCTCTCATTAATTAATTAATTAATTAATTCATTCTTAAAAACAAAAAAGGGCTCAGAAGAGCCTAAGAAAAAGTCTTTGTAAGAGACCCATGTACCCAGTGCATGTACTTACCAAAGACTGAAAAATAAGTTTTTTTCCCTTCAAGAGACAGCGGCTAATCAGAAAAAAGATTGCCATTTCATAAAAATAACTTAAAGTCTTAAAGGTCAAGTTTTAAAAATGATAAGATTAACAAAGTTAAGTCAGTTTATTTTGTTTGTTTCTTTTTACTTCAGACCTTCTCAGGATTTCTTTCTTACTGTTGTGAATCTCTGGTGAAGTGAATATGGTCTCACGAATATGAAGACGTCCGCATCTAGTCTCCAGAATCTATAAACAGGTTTTCTTATACAACAAAAGGGACTTTGCAAAGGTGATAAAATTAAGGATCTTGAGATGGGGAGATTATCCTGGGTTATCTGGGTGGATCAGTTGACCTAGTTAATAAGACTAGGAAAGCAGGGGCGCCTGGGTGGCTCAGTGGGTTAAGCTGCTGCCTTCGGCTCAGGTCATGATCCCAGGGTCCAGGGATCGAGTCCCGCATTGGGCTCTCTGCTCAGTGGAGAGCCTGCTTTCCTCTCTCTCTCTGCCTGCCTGTCTACTTGTGATCTCTCTCTGTCAAATAAATAAATAAAATCTTTAAAAAAAAAAAAAAGACTAGGAAAGCAACAGTTAGAGTCAGAAGGCCCTGTGACAACAGAAACATAGATTAGAGACAGCCACTTGGAGAATGGAGGAAAGAGCATGTCCGTGAATATGGACAGCCTCCTGGAAGAGGAAAAGCAAGGAAATGGATTCCCCTTGAGAACCACCAGAAGGAATCAGTCCTGCTGATACCTAGGCTTTACCCCACTAAAGCTGGTTTCAGATTTCTAGTCTCCAGAACCTGTAAGAGACTAAAACTTTATTGCTTTAGGTCACCAAGTGTGTAGTAATTTATTATAGCAGTGGTAAAACACCAATGACAAAGGAGAGAGAATATAGTGAGTAGTGTTTCCCAAATGCTGATAGAGTATTCCTCTTTGGAAGGATGCCCTGCAGGATCAGGATGCTCTGACCACTTCTGGAAATGCTTCATTGAATGTGCTTCTGGAATCAGTAACCCATCTTGTGGGGACCAGTGAAACCCTCTCCAAGTACGACACAAGTTCAGGACATCATTCGACAATTGATCATTCGATGATCACAATCATCATTCAACAGTTCTGCTCATCAGACCTGGTAAGTGAGAAAGTGGAGTTTCCAGCCCTAGTTAGCCCATACTTCACTCTACTGTCCCCTCAGCCTCACTAAGCCAAGGCAGTCCATGACTACCTTAGTTACATGAGGTCCTAATGAAGGTTACAGAGGGTCTTTCAAGTTCCAAAGCCCTGTAGTCTCTAGCCCAAGGGGAAGCTCATGCCAGAGACTAATAGGCTTGCAACATTAGGACCAAACAACAGTAGAAGCAGCTGAAATGGTGACATCTCCACAAGAGGCATGAGGGAAGGCACCACAGTATGGTGGAAAGAGCACTGGCCATGATGGGGGTGGCCAGAATGTTTAGATACAGCTTCAGGTATGGTGTTTATAGCACTTTTTAGGTATTACAAGCTGCAGCTATGTGATTTGGGAAGTTACTTCTCAGACTATTTCTTCTTTTGTATGAGAATGTACCCATTGTTCTATGGGTTTGATGTTCTGGTGAGGAAACAACTGTAAAAGGCTTCTGAAAACCAAAAACTTAAATAGTATAGTTTTCCTTTTTAATGACAAACTTTTCTATATAAAGATTGTGACCATTTGGAAGGCACTCGCCCCCAAGGAAAGGAAAAGTACAAACAATTCTATAATTAGTCACAGGTTGAGTTGAGCCCCAAACAACCACAGTGCTGTGGTTGAAACCACAGTGGAAACCATTCGTGGGAGAAAACTTCAGGCGTTGTGGACACGTTCCTTTCCAAATCCTGTACAGCATGGCTAACAACCAAGGAAAGGAGATCTACAGCTGTCCCAAATGTGGGGCTCTCCACTTCCATTTTAAAAACAAAATCCTCACTTTCTTCCTCTCCCCCGAACCAGAGACATCCTTATTTGTGACTGGTGCACCCATATGCATGAGCCAGCCTCCACTCCAGCCACCCACTCAATTCCAATGACATTTTCTTAACACCACCCGAAGTACCCACTCCTTGTCCTGTTCCTTGTCATTACCAGAGAACGAACCACTTCTGACCCCCAAATTCCAAGGAGCCCTTCTTCCACTGTACCACTGCCTTTTCGGTCCATTTTCTCTGATAACCCTATGTCTACAGTTCTGAGTCTTCATGGTACCTCTAATCCATCAACTCTTGTGGCATTTCTTTCTTCTGTGGCTTAGCTCAGAGGCCATATTTATCACCACTCCCTTGCAAACATCTGAACACCCTTGCCCAACTCTTCCTGTGGTATTTTCCCACCCTCTTGGGACCACAGTACTTGCCCCATCTGCCTTTCCTGTCCTGCTGATGCTTAGCTGGGACACTCCAGGACAGCTCATCTCTGCTTATGGCTGGAACCTGCTGTGGATTAATTTCAGAGGTTCATGGTGAAGCCAGCAAAGTTTGAGCTTCAGGGCTTGCCTTGTATAACACCTTGTATAACACTTTAAGATGACATTTTGAGTTTTCTTAAAGCAGTACCCCAAAATTATATAAGCTCTTCAGGTCTTCTTAAGATTAAGTCCACCCCTCCCAAGTGTTGATTATTTTGAATATAACCCCTGACCATCCCTCAAGCAGCTAGCAGTTACTGTAGAATAGATGTATGACTCCTACCCAAGGCTGGAATGATCTGGTCCCTGCCCATTTCTGCTCACCTGCCATGGTCCTCTTCACTCTACCCTCCAGCCACATTGGTTTTCCTCCACTTCCCAGAGCATGCCAAGTTTGATGCCTCCATGTCCTTCACACGTCCTGTCTCCTCTATTTGAAATGCTCTTTTGTCACCCATCAGGCCTCTGCCCCTGACCATCCTCACTAAAGCAGATGCCTGCCTCCCATCCCTCAATCTCTCTCCAACCCCTCATAACACTGCAGAGTTAAGATTCTTCTATTTTTCTTTTAACTTTTGTCCATACCCTTCAGACAGCTATAATCCCTGCAAGTATAGGGATGGGAAAAAAACGTGATGGGATCTATATATTCACTATTGTGTCCCCAGTGCCTACACAAAAATATTTTGAATGAATTATGAATGACACAGACTCTGTGGGATTGTTAATGAGGGTGTACATCTCAAGGGAAGGTCTGTTGTGACCAGTTATGCTTCCCTCAAATTTTCCTTGCTTCCTTTGTGGTTAAATGTTGAGCTGGTCTCCCAGGCACATGGCCTATGGCAGGCTCCTTTTCTGGATTCCTGGAAAACCCTAAATGTTTCCAAGCCTCTGCAGGAAAGCATGAGAGTTTCATGGTGCTCTTGGCAAGCCACAGTACTCCATTGACTCCTTTGCTAGAGCAAATTGAGACCTCTCTTTTGTCCCCTGGATGCCTCCCTCTCCACCTGCAACTTTTCTTGTTCCCTCCATTTCTCCAGCCTCTCTAGGCCCTAACAATTGTCCCTATATAAGAGGATAGACCAGGGAAAGACATCTCTGGCATGACAACTGCAAGGTATACTACTTTAGGAAGTTGGAGATTATTGAACACAGCATGCAAAATTATATAAGTGTTCATGCATATGCATGTAAATGTTAATCATGTAAAATTTATGTTCCGATGACCTGGGGCTGGTAACCTTAATCAGGGGTTCCCTGAGGGAGGTAATACTGACAACTTGCCTGGGACTTGAGGGATTCTAGGTGTGTTTGTGAAGAAACTATTTTGCAAGAGCAGGTGCTTTTCATTCCCACCATCAGTTACAGTTTAACATCTCCCAAGGCCTTTTCATAAACAGGGCACTCCTAGGCACTATTAACCTGCTTTTGCCTGCCTCCTCTCATTACTTCCTTTTGTACAGTGTACATTTTTAATACACTTTAATATGCATTAATTCATTCCCTTCTCAGGCCAACTCTGCAGTGAGGGAGAGTGTGTATTAATATGCTGCTTTTACAGATAAGGAAACGGGACATTTAGAAGCTACAAGGAAGCATATGACAAACACCAAAACATCTGCCTGGTCCTGGTTGGCCCTTATATGCCCAATGATGTGTTGGAGAAAGTAGCTCAGGATAGAGGGGAAGGCCAGGCCTGGCATTCTAAACATCATCTCTGATCCCAGCTAGTCTCCAAACTAGCTTGTGATACTTGACCTCCCATCAGCTGCTTGTGTCGCTGACTGCTAAAGTGAAGCCATTGGACTAATAACAGTTTTTTAAAAAATTATTATTTCTTTTCAGTGTTCCAGAATTCATTGTTTATGCATCACACCCAGTGCCATGCCCTCCATAATACCCACCACCAGGCTCACTTCCCACCCACCTCCCCTCCAAAACCTTCAGTTTGTTTCTCAGAGTCCACAGTTTCTCATGGTTCATCTCCCCCTCCAATTTCCCCCAACTCCCTTCTCCTCTCCATCTCCCTATGTCTTCTGTGTTATTTCTTATGCTCCACAAGTAAGCAGAAGCATATGATAATTCACTCTCTCTGCTTGACTTATTTCACTTAGCATAATCTCTTCCATTCCCATCCATGTTGATACAAAAGTTGGGTATTCATCCTTTCTGATGGAGGCACAATACTCCATAGTATATATATATATATGGACTATATCTTCTTTATCCATTCATCCGTTGAAGGGCATCCTGGTTCTTTCCACAGTTTGGTGACTGTGGCCTTTGCTGCTATGAACATTGTGGTACAGATGGCCCTTCTTTTCACTACACCTGTATCTTTGTGGTAAATACCCAATAGTGTAATTGCAGGGTCTTAGGGAAGCTCTGTTTTTAATTTCTTAAGGAATCTCCCACACTGTTTCCCAAAGTGGCTGCACCAGCTTGCATTCCCACCAACAATGTAAGAGGGTTCCCCTTTCTCCACATCCTCTCTAACACATGTTGTTTACTGTCTTGTTAATTTTGTCCATTCTGATGTAAGGTATATTGTAATGGCCATTCTGGTATAAGGTGGTATCTCAATGTGATTTTTGGATGCCAAGATTCTCAACAAGATCCTAGCTAATAGTTTCCAACAGAACATTAAAAAGATTACCCACCATGACCAGGTGGGATTTGTCCATGGGATGCAGGGGTGGTTCAACATTCACAAATCAATCAGTGTGATAGAACAAATCAATAAGAGAAGAGAGAAGAATCACATGGTCCTCTTAATTGATGCAGAAAAAGCATTTGACAAGATACAGCATCTGTTCCTGATTAAATGATTCAAAGTATACGGATAGAGGGAACATTTCTCAACTTCATAAAAGCTATCTATGAAAACTCTTCGCCACTCTTGTTCAATGTAGTACTAGAAGTCTTAGCAACAACAATTAGACAACAAAAAGAAACAAAAGTTATTCAGATTGTCAATGAAGAAGTCAAACTCTCTCTCTTCACAGATGGCATGATACTTTATATGGAATACCCAAACTCTACCCCCAAGCTACTAAAATTCATACAGCAATTTAGTAATGTGGCAGGATACAAAATCAATGACAGAAATCAGTTGCTTTCTTTTACACTAAGAATGAAAATACAGAAAGGGAAATTAGAGAGTCAGTTGCATTTACTATAGCACCAAGAACCAGAAGATAGCTGGGAATAAACCTAACCAAAGAGATAAAGGATCTGTACTCAAGGAACTACAGAACACTCATGAAAGAAATTGAAGAAGACACAAAAAGATGGAAGACCTTTCCATGCTCATTGGTTAGAAGAATAAATATTGTTAAAAATGTCTATATTACCTAGAGCAATCTGTACTTTCAATGCCATTCCAATCAAAATTCCACCAGCATTTTTCAAAGCGCTGGAACAAACAGTCCTAAGATTTGTATGGAACCAGAAGAGACCTGGAATTGCTAAGGAAATGTTGAAAAAGAAAAAGCTGGGGGCATCACGTTGCCTGATTTTAAGCTTTACAACAAAGCTATGATCACCAGGACAGCATGGTACTAGCACAAAAACAGACACATAGACGAGTGGAACAGAGTAGGGATCCCAGAAATGGATCCTCAACTCTATGGTCAAATAATCTTTGACAAAGCAGTAAAAGATATACAGTGGAAAAAAGTCTCTTCAATAAATGGTGCTGTAAAAACTGGATAGCTATGTGTAAAAGAAGGAAACTCGACCATTCTCTTACACCATACACAAAGATAAACTTGAAATGTATAAAAGACCTCAGTGTGAGTCAGGAATCCATCAGAATGCAAGAGGAGAACATAGGCAGTAATCTCTTTGACATCAGCCATAGCAACTTCTTTCAAGGTATGTCTCCAAAGGCAAAGGAAACAAAAGTGAAAATGAATTTTGGGGATTTCATCAAGATCAAAACCTTCTGCACAGCAAAGGAAAGAGTCAACAAAACAAAGAGGCAACCCACGGAATGGGAGAAGATACTCGGAAATGACAATACAGACAAAGGGCTGATACCCAGGATCTATAAAGAACTCCCCAAACTCGGGGCGCCTGGGTGGCTCAGTGGGTTGGGCCGCTGCCTTCGGCTCAGGTCATGATCTCAGGGTCCTGGGATCGAGTCCCGCATTGGGCTCTCTGCTCAGCAGGGAGCCTGCTTCCCTTCCTCTCTCTCTGCCTGCCTCTCTGCCTACTTGTGATCTCTCTCTGTAAAATAAATAAATAAAATCTTAAAAAAAAAAAAAAGAACTCCCCAAACTCAACACACACAGAACAGATAATCATGTCAAAAAATGGGCAGCAGACATGAACAGACATGAACTTCTCCAATGAAGACATACAAATGGCTAACACACATGAAAAAGTCTTCATCATCACTAGCCATCAGGGAGATTCAAATCAAAACCTCATTGAGATACCACCTAATAGTGGTTCTTTGTTTGGGCTGCCCATGAGGATCATCTGGGGAGCTTTTAAAAATTCCCATGCCCAAACTCTATCCCAGATCAATTAAATCTGATCTCTTGGGCTGGGATACTTAGATCCACCCATATTTGCTTATGTTCCCCTGGCTATTCAAAAATGAAGCTAAGGTTTAGAACACTGGCTCCGAACTGAATGATCCTTTGGATTTTTCAATACACTGTAAACTTCCATCTAAAAATAGCTTGTAGACTCTGACCAATATAAACGTTCGCTGACTGAACTGTCCCCAAAGAAACCCATTTAACATTGCTTAACCAAACTTCTCCCAGTCATATGTGGCCACAAAAGCCATTCCTCATGTGATAATTTCTAATGCCTTGTTAATATCCTACAGCACTAATGTACTCTGGAAAACCTTCCATTCAGGGTCCATCTTAAAAAAGAAAAAAAAAAAGAAAAATTCAGGGGAGTCTGATTCTCTTAGCTGTTTGGGACTATAGATGCATGCCTTAGCAAACACTCTCCCGCAGGCTGCTGGCACATCCTCAGAGGGAAGGATGGCTGCTTCTACTCCTCTTGTGTTTGGGTTCAGTTCTATAATTAGCATCCCCGTCAGCATGTTCTGTGGGTAGACTAAGAAGGGAGACTCTTCCAGAAATGTTTCATGTGTTTTAGATGTTTTAAAGAGCCAACCATGAAGGCAAAACCATTAAAGTAAAAAATAAAGGGGCGCCTGGGTGGCTCAATGGGTTGGACATCTGCCTTCCGCTCAGGTCATGATCCCGGGGTCCTTGGATGGAGCCCCATGTTGGGCTCCCTGCTCAGTGGGGAGCCTGCTTTTCCCTCTCCGTCTTCCTACTGCTCCCCCTGCTTGTGTTCTCTGTCAAATAAATAAATAAAAGCTTTTGAAAATAAAAAAAGTATAGAATAAAATATAGCAGAATACATAAAGGCCCTAATGCAAAAGCAAGAAAGGCAAGATAAATACATTTGAATACATCAGACTTTGAAATGGCAGAAGACCCCACAGGCTAAAAAGAAAAATGTAGACTGAGAGGGAGTATCTGTAGCATACATAACAACTCAGAACCATGTGGAATATGTAAAGAAGCCTTCGAAGTCAATAAATAGACCATATAGGAATAAATGAAGACATGAGCAGGTAATCTTCAAAAGAAGGACAAATAGCCAATGTGAAAAAATGTAAAATCTCATAGATAATCAAGGGAAAACAGACTAAAATAATAATAAGACCTTACTTTTCACACATGAGATTGACACAGGATGTAAAAAGATTGCTAACAGGTTTTCTTGAGGAATAGTGTGCAGAGGCACACTCTCACATACTGCTGTTGAGGAAACAAATCAAAAAGGCCGTTTTGAAGGACAGTCTGGAGTAGGTAATAAATTTTTTTAAAATTCACATTCCCTCTCACCCAGCAATTCTACTTCTTGGTCACTACTCTGAAGAATGGCTTGCAAGTACACAGGAAGACAGATGCAGCTGTGTCAATGCAAAATAATGAAAAAAAAAAAAAAAAACCAAAAAAAAAAAAACTGGGCACAGTCTTGCCACCGAATGTCTGTATGTAAATATGAAGAGATAATTCTGGAATTCCAGTGAACTGGTATGTGGTGGTCAAAGTGGACTGCTTTATCTACATTGTTTCTTTTTTTTCCTTTTTGGAGAGGGGATAAAATTGTCTTAGTAATGGTGCCTAAGTCATAAGGTTCTAAGTATTAAATGAGTGGATAGATAGAAGCATTCAGTGTTTGTCCAATAGGCACTGGATAGTATCTTTGTCATTGTTAGCAACAGAGAACCGCACTCAACAGCTTGCCTGTACCCTAGGAATGTCTTCTGGCCTCTGCTCAGCCATGGCTGTGGAAGGCCCTCTGTCACCAACCCTGGATTTTGGGGAGGCCTATCTGTAATGTCCCTTCCTCCTCCATTCACACAGTGATCCCTGAGTCTGACCTTCACCTTTCACAGTGACCGTGCGGGTGTTTGCTGAAGCCTCTGAGGCTGACTTTGTGTTATGGGAAATGTGAAAACATCACTAAAGGTGCTTGCTGACTCCTGGGTCATGTCTCCAAGAATGCTCATTTTCCCCTTCTCCAGGGAACAGTCCAGGCCCCCCAGATGTGGGATGCGGGCATTAGAAGGTGAAGAGGAAAAGAGTGAAGGGGTATCACGTTTTTATTTCAGACAAATTCTTAAGACTTTAGAGACAACCTTCTCAGCTTCTCTAAAATGCATGGATGTTTAGCCCTGGAAGCATTTACCCAGCAACCAAAAGAAAATGTTTTTCCAATAAATGAATTATTTCTCACAGCATTCATGAAGCGGTGAGGGAGGGTGGGCAGGGACTCATTTTAGAGCGTGGTGAGTCAGCGCCACCCCAAGAAGGAAATGACATGGCAGACTCAGTGGTGACTGGTTGCTGGGGGGATGTGGGGGCACAGAGAGACAGGCCCTAGGAACTGTGTAGTGTCTTACTGGATATCTGTTTGTTTGTTTTTCTCTCCAGTTGCTTCCTCAGACATACTTTCTTTCTTCCTTTCTTTCTTTTTTTTTTTTTTTTAGCTTTAGCTTTGCAAGAAGCCCAGACCTTTTGGGTTAACCCTATCAGCCTTTCCTCCCTGCTCACTTGAAAAACCTACTGAACTTCCTTTACCCAGAGTGCCATTTGGGCCTGCACGAGGCTTTGATCTCCACTCACCTCCTTCTGAATCTGATGTAGCAGACATCTCTTCCATCAGCCCCTGAGGGAGGTTTTACCCAGAGATTTGGTCCTATTTCCTGCTTTTCTCCTTTTCCTCTCTATTAAGGAATCTCTGCAGGCTCAAATTTTCATTTTTATTCGTAGATAAATGGCTTTAGATATTCCTTGCAGACTCTGCAAGTCTGACACCGGGTAGTGACTTCCAGAGCTCTCATTCTCCATCTCCATCTGGCTGGATTTCTGCTGAAGTCCCAGCCAGCCTCTGGACACCAGAGTGTCAAGGAGTCTCCTCCTTATTTCTTTTCATCCATAGACCTTTCACCAGGTCTAATTCTAGTCCCACCTCTTCTTAAAAAAAAAAAAAAAAAAAAAAGCCTTTTAGGATGTCCCCAGCTAGATGGGATTTCCCCCTCATCTCAATCCTTATGGCATGTAACGTCTGTACCCCTCAAGCACACCATCATTTACGTAGTCTGTGAAGAAGAATGGGGAACATAGAAGGTGCCAACAGATGAAGCTGTATGCATGTGTATGCATGTGTACACAGAAGCATCTCTACCTTCTGGGTGCATTACTAAGCAACGGGAAGGCAGAGATAAAAAAAAAAAAAAAATGTCCTCTTGGGGTACCTGGCTGGCTCAGTTGGTTGAGCCTCAGACTCAGTCGTTTGTTTTGTTGGCTCAGGTGATGGTCTCATGCATCATGGGATAGAGCCCCACTTTGGGCTCCTTACTTATCACGTAGTCTGCTTGAAGATTCTCTCTTTGTGCCTCTCTCTCTCTCTGCGCCGCCCCCCCCCAATAAATAAATAAATCTTTAAAGAAAAATGTCCCCTCTTCACAGGCTTTTATGGTCACAAATTTAGCCACATTTTCTCCCTGTATACAAAACCCTGATTCAATTGGATGGTTGGAAGTGTTACCATTGGTTCTTTTGGGGTCAGTTACACCTAATCCCTCAATTATTCAGTGTGACTCAGGATCTTTGATGAAACAATATGTATATAATACTTGAATTAGGACCATTTTTAGATTAATTCTTTGAAATAGTTCTATGGCATAATTTCCTTTTGGTTTATTTCCCCACTTTTTTATTACTGTAGGAAATACCAGATATACAAGGCAAATAACCACAAAATTATGCAAAAATATATATTTAAGAGAAAATGCTACGTAACATACATATCTCATGTTAAATATACAGACTGCATGTAAACACTGAGAACCCTGGGGTGAACCCAGTTTCTAAAACCTGCTCACTTTGCTGCCACACTGCTACCCTAACACTCATAACAGACCATTTCTAAAACCTCAGATTTCCAATGTTAGCTGTCCTACCACTACTATATTTGTTTATTTTGATTTTATTTGTTTGATTTTGATTTGTTGATGTGTTAAGTTTGAATCTGCTCAGGAAGGAACTATCTCAGATTCTTTGTTGCCCTTGTCCACAAGAGGTTTCATATATTCAGGCTGAGCGGAAAATGCTTCCTGAGTTTAGAAGTGCTATCTGTACCACCTAGGTGTGATTGGCCACTTTTCAGGCTCTTTTCCTTTCGTTCAGAACTCTCAAACCTGTGTTTGGTTTTTTTCTTTGTTTATTTGTTTGTTTAATGCGTTTCACTGGCTGGAACTCTCCCATCTCTCTTCCTTTTTAACTATGTTATACTCTCTCTCTCTCTTTTTTTTTTTCCTTTGCTTGCTCCTCTAAGAGTCATTTTAGGTTCCCCTTCGACCATTCCCCTCATTCAGTCAATTTTAAAAAGGTTTCTCTCTACACGTAGCATTCATATAGATGTCTTCCTTCCGCGTAAATCACTTGTTGTGAACATCTTGTATTACTCTGTCTCCCAGAATAGCTGGAGTCCAGATTGATAAATCTTTCTCACACCTGCAAATGACCTTGAGGATCCCTAGGGCCTATATCACAGCACATAGGTGGTGATCTGGGAGGTCTGGCTCACTGGCGAGTCTTCCATAATTCTTTTCCTCTGAGATATGGGCACTTCAAGCCAAATGGGGAAATAGTATTCACCTACAAAGTAGCTCTGTTCTTTTTCCAGTCCCCTTCTCAGGTCTTGGACCAAAGTTTCTGGTGCAGTGGGTAGAACCGACAGAAGTGTGAGTAGGATTTCCCCTACTGTTATTTCTTTTCCAATAATGATCTTGTGTCCCCCACCCAAACAATACTTTTTCAACAGCCTCTCCTCTTAAAACTAAGCTCCTTCCATGAGGATCCTGAACTGATGGACAAGACCTCACATGGACTCATCTCTGCCATCAATACGTTTAAATAGCCATCTCCCGCCCAGTACAGGACTCTTAAAGGAAGTTCACCATATTTCACCTGTGCTAAGTACCTCACCCAGTACAATTATCAGGGGATCTCAGATGTAGGATCTTTTTTAGATCTGCCTTTTTTTCCCTTATAGATGGAGGTATTATAGAATAGTGATTAAGAGGATGGACTTAAGAGCCCAGATACCTGCGCTCGCATTTCAACTCAGCCTTGAGCAAGTTTCTTTAACCTCTCTAAGTACCAATTTCTATATTTGTGGAATGGGGGGATGATAATATCTACCTCGTAATGTTATGGGACTATCAAAATTGCCCATAAGCTGGATCATAAAGCAAGCCTCAACTAATTTTGAAGTATTGAAATCCTTTAAAGTATGACCTCTGCAAGTAAGATAGAAGTTAATGATAAAGTACTAGAAAGTTCCCAGAGGCTCAGAAGTTAATAATCTTTGGCTCTAATAACGTATTCAAGTTTTGTCTACTTGATTTTCCTACATGCATTTGTATACCTCTAACCTCTCTGATGCCTCTCTGAGCCATCCCACACAGAAAACTGGGTGATACAGGACACTCAGAATCTTGGGCTTGGTCTTCCTTTCTCACATGGGAGCATATATTCACACCACACAGGAGAGTGTCACCCCCCCTCTCAGTATACACATTTATATACACAATTAGGTGAATTTCCTATAACTTTCCAGATTCCAAAAGAGAAGATTTGTAAGCAAAGCATAGTTTAGCCAGTTCATGGTTTTCTCTTCAGTAGCTATAGGAATCACAAGAGGGCAAAACTGAAGATTAAAGACACTCTTTCTCCCATTGGCTGTTTTCTCCTGCTTTATCGAACAAGGAATCATGGAACATCACATTCAAAACTAATGGTGTACTGTATGGTGACTAACGTAACAGAATTCAGACGAGATCGGGCGCGTTCAGGGTGGTATGGCCGTAGACACGTAACAGAATTCAAATAAAGAACGAGAGAAAGAAAGGAAGACACTATTTCTGAGTAGAACTCATAGGTTGGAGGCCTTACAGGTCAGGAAGGTGCTAGCTGACTGACTGATGTGAACTGGAGGACTTTGCAAATTTTTCCAGCTTGCTAAACAATTTGCGTTTGGCTGGGACCAGGACATTTTGTATTCGCACCCATGCCCAACATTTCCTTCAGTATGTATGCTAATGATATATCTCCTAGGAAACGTGAGGGATTAATGATAAAAATGTGAATCATCCTCCAGGGTTATGAATTAACCAATCCTATTCTGCTCAACAAACATTTATAGAGCAACTATGTTTAGTTACACGGTGGGGTAGGGCAACAGTGCCATTCAATGCAAACATCCAGATGGACTTATTAGAGAAAAAGCATTGATTCTCAGATCAGTTTCACATACAGGCTGGTCTAAGAAATGAACAATAGATGTAGGGCTGGAAGTTTTATATTCTGGTCCAAGCTCTAACAATTTTTCACTGTGTGTCAGCAAGCAGTTTAATAACCTTGCTTGCTGTGGCACAAGGAGAGAGGAAACTAGTTATTTTCAAATAAGATAATGAATATGAAAGCTGTTTTAATACAATTGAAGACACTCTTTGTGTAATGCTATGGAATGATCTCCAAGAAATTACTGTTAATTTTTTTTTTTTTTTTTTTTTTTTTGGAAAGGGAACAAGTGTTTTTTAAGCAGAAAGAAAAAAAAACCCACCATACATCTCTGGACTATTAATTGCATAGAATTTCTTTGGAGGTATAAAAAAAAAAACCAAACCTGGTTATATTGCTGACCTCTGGGAGGATTACAGTGTGGATGGTGGAAATGACAAGAAGAATTTTTAAGATAAGGAAGTTGCAACATCTAGAGGTTAGATAATTTGCACAAGGACACCAGGTAAATATTTCAAATAGCAGAAATTCAAAATTAGGTGGTCTAATCATAGAATTCACTCTGTTACCACCATGCCCCACTGCCTCCTGACCTTCTGAGGAGAGGGTGTCCATGCTGGAAGGTTAATAACCTCTATTCTAAAGGCACACGTCAGATATCCAGCCATTATCTGTAGAATTCGGTCTAACAACCATTTCCCTGACCTTGTTTCCAGGCTGACGTGCTACCCTGGCTGAGAACATTGTTTTATTAAATTATACTTTCTTTCTCTGGTACAAATCAATACAAAAGCACAATGATTTCTCTGAAAACATGCATGGAATTCCTGTCCCAGGTCTGTTTCTTTTCCTTCAACATCATATCTCTGACAGTTAGAAAAGAATCACTTAATTTAAAAGGAAAGATCCTTACTCTATGCCACTAATTGAAATGTTTGTGTTCAGAAGATGGAAAATGGGGCGCCTGGGTGGCTCAGTGGGTTAAAGCCTCTGCCTTCAGCGCAGGTCATGATCCCAGTGCCCTGGGATCGAGCCCTGCATCGGGCTCCGCATCGGGCTCTCTGCTCTGCAGGGAGTCTGCTTCCTCCTCTCTCTCTGCCTGCCTCTCTGCCTACTTGTGATCTCTGTCTGTCAAATAAATAAAATCTTAAAAAAAAAAAAAAGAAGATGGAAAATGTCTTATTTAATTGGTTGGTGCCTTTCTGAAAGTCACTGTCTACCTCGGGGATCTTTGGCCAGACGTTGCTTGGCTCTTTTCATTTAATTGGAGATATATGCACTGCTCTTTGGTTGTGGTGGTAGTTCGTGCATTCTTCTCACATGGCCTCTGTAACTGCCCTGTTTTAAGCACCCATCAGTCCATTTTGGACTTCTTTCCAGAAACTTTCAATGTGACCTGCCTGTTTAAGGCTGGAACCGAAGCTGTTGTTCCTCTTGGGTTTAGTTGTCTTAGCAGACTGCAAATTGATATCCTTCTGGGTCACTTCAGGGAGCAAAGTCATGCCCTATTTCATCAAGGCCCACATTTTCTCAGCCTCCTTCTTGCTGTCATTTCATTTCCATGACACTGCAACCATCTCCTTACTCCCATGGCCGCACCCAAGCCTTAGCATCATCATTCGGTTGATTTCCTTGATTTGCTAGACTTAATCCCATTGTGTAATCACAACCTCAGGAGCTTCTACTTCTCAGTCCATAAAACCATTCCAGAATCCAGTCCAAGAATCCAATAGTAGGTAGCCAGTATCACAAGCTCAAACTGCCTTCCTATGCAACCTGGATTCCAAGGTCAAATGCTTCAAACCTATTAATAGCATTCTCAGTTCTTCACTTGAACATCGTTCTGCATCAGCTGGAATGGCTGCCAGTCCTTGGAGAATCTTTCAAATCTGTGCCTTTGCTTCCACTCTTAGGCTGAAAGAGTAAAGCATATAAACTTCCAGATTGATGACTCCTTCCACTGAGTCCTTAGCTTATGAATCCCTTTACGGGGCCCTAGTTAAGTTCCCTTTCCCACTCACCTTAGAGACTGTATTAAGCTTTGATAATCTCCTATTTCAGTTAGGATTATATTTGGGTACACATGACTGAAACACAATAGAGCAGTGACCTAAACTTGATGTAAGTTTATTTTTCAACTAGATAAAAGAAAATCAGAGATTGGCAATCCTGGTGTGGTATGGAGATACTACAAAGTCCTAAGAAGCTTGGCATCTGTCTTTCTGCTCTGTCATCCTCAACAGATTGCTTCTATCCTCAAGATCACCTCAAGACTTAAAATGGCTGCCTGGGCACCAGTCATCATGCTCTAGGCAGCAGGAAGGTAGTAGTCCAGAAGGGTACAAGGACACCCCAAAGCCAAGTTGTCTCCCTTTAAGAACCTTCATAGAAGTCCCATATAATATTCCTATTAATATCCTGCTGGCCATTACTTAGTCACAGGAGCATATTTAGTTGTAAAGTAAAGTGGGAATGCAGTTCTTAGGCTGTATATGTTGGTCATCTAAACAAAATCAAGACTCTTTCTTAAGAAGGGAAGAATGGATTTCGAGTAAGCATTTGACTGCCTCTACCACATCTTCCTAAGCCTCCTACTCACACACTGCTCATTTCAGACAACTCTTTTACAGGGAAGAGAACATCAGGTGTCAAATCCCTTAGTATCTCTCTTCTCCACTTCTAACTTATATGTTTACAGAAACCACTCTTTCTTTATTCCTATCTGAGAAGAGGAGTGCCTGTACTTCTCCCTGAGGCTAAAACCTGTTTTTAATATGTGCTGTTTGTCACATGTCTAGTGTGCATCAGTAAAGCTGTTAAAAGTTTCTAAATTTTAAACTCATTTACTTTTTAATCCCTTACCATCTGTTTTCTCATTGTCATTCTTCTCCTGAGAGTCTTCTAGCTAGGGTCAACAATTAATATCAAACTGCCAAATCAAAAGCAAGTTTTCAAAAAACAGGCTTTTTGGTTCCCGCAGATTTAACCATAGCATTATCATTTAACCCTACTACTCTACTCCTCCATATATACGCCAACAAATTGAAAAAAATGCTAAAAAAAAAAAAAGGTGCATGTATAGGCATGTTCATAGCAACACTGTTCACAGTAGCCAGTAGATAAAAACAGCTCAAACATCCATTAATGGATGAATAGGCTTTAAAAATTGTAGTGTATTTATGCAATAGAATATTATTCAGCCATAAAAAGCAATGAAAAAATGGTAAATAGTGCAATATCCATGAACCTTGAAATCATTATGCTAAGTGAAAGAAAACGGACATGAAAGATCACATCATAGGATCTCATTTATATGAAATACTCAGAATAAATAAATCCATGGAGGTCTGACACAGATTGATGTTCACCAGGACCAGATGGTTACCAGGGAAGATGCCACCCGATACATACAGGGTTTTACTTTGAAGTAATGGAAATGCTTTGGAACTGGACAGAGGGTGTGTTCATACAGTGTTATGAATGTACTAAATGCTGCTGAATGGTTTGCTGTAAAATAGTTAATTTTAAATTATGTGAATTTCATATCAATAAATTACTCTTTTATCACCTCAGTTTTCATTTCTCATCTTAATCGTACTTTCCATCATTGGCCACCATTTACTTCCCAAATTCTTCCTTCCCTTGATTTTGTGAGCATCAGTTTTTACTGGTTTTCCACATACTTCTCTCACCATTCTTATTTTGCTGGTTCACTTTTTTTTTTTTTTTTTATTGTGATTTTGGAGAATTCTCCATACGATTTTGGTTCTTATTTTGGTTCTCTTCTGTTTTTTGTCCCCCCTTGGGACCTCTGCCCTATTATCTCAGTTCTTTTTTTTATAAAAAGATTTTATTTATTTATTAATTTATTCATTTATTTGAGAGAGAGAAAGAGAACATGAGAGGAGGAAGGTCAGAGGGAGAAGCAGACTCCTTGTTGAGCAGGTAGCCTGAGGCAGGACTTGATGCAGGACTCTGGAATCCTGACCTGAGCCAAAGGCAGTCAGTCGCCCAACCAACTGAGCCACCCAGGCACCCTCTATTATCTCCATTCTTTAGGGAAATGACATGCTCCTGTCCTCCTGTCTCTGGATAAAGAACTTCTATTCCCAGGATGACAAAATTGAGGAATCTTGGGGATGGGAGGATCGAAGGAGTCATGTGATCCAACCTCAGTCCTTCCAGTACATTTCCTGAAACAGGAATGGGGAAACCATCAAGAACTGAGGCAGCTGACCTTGTCCCTTTTTAAGTCTTGTTCTGATTCCAGGAGCTACTGTAGTGCTCCTTTCGTGGGTCTCCTTTGCCACTTCAGTTGCTTTAGAGGGTTTCTCTTAGGTGCAGCCAGTATCTGACCTTTGTTACATTCTTGGTCCTTTTCATTATTACCTATGTTTTCCTCCAGCTTGTAACAATTAAAGCACAAGGTTTCAAGTATAAAGTAATATACTCACCTATCCTAGTGTGTTTGCACTGCTGTAGTAAAGTACCATGGACCTGGTGGTGTATAAGCAGCAGATTTATTTCTCACAGCTTTTAGAGCTGGAGAACCAAGGTCAGAGTGGCAGAATGGTCGGGTCTGGGGCGGGTCTTCTTCCAGAACACAAAATGCCGTCTTGTTGAATCTTCACATGGAGGAAAGCAGAGAAGAGGAAGCTCTCTCCCATCTCCTCCCAGAAAGACACTAAAATCCCATTCCTGGAGTCTCCACTCTCATGGCCTAATCACCTCCCAAAGGCCCCACCTCATAATATCCCTACTGGTTTGGATTCTAACCTAAGAATTTTGAAAGGATGCACATTCGGACTGTGACACAACACTCACCTTCATGTACTCTGTGTGGTGACCTGATGGATGGACGCGCCGCTCAGCATCCTGCTCTCCCTCCTCCCGATGTGCCTGTCCCTACTGCAGAAGGAGGAAGGTGAAAGCTGCATTTCTTTTGCAGCTAGGGTGTGGATACAGATTATGTCCCACCAGTTAGATGCACTCTGCAAGGTACAGAAGGCAGAAATGGGGCAGAAGCCTCCTCCTTACTCCTTTTGGCCTGTTTATCTTTTCTGGAAAACAATATCTTCGAGACAGAAAATTTTTCTATGGCAGGATTATGGTGTCTAAGGAGAGACAGCTGTGACAGAGGCAACAGGGGTAGTGGCCTCCTGAATTGGGCTTTCTGATCCTTGGAGGTGCCATTCAGACCATGAAATGCAGGGTCCTTGGCTACAGGATAGGCTACTCAAAATTTCCTGGGGTAGCCTCAGAGGTGGTAACTCCCCTGGGCTCAGTCCTGCTGTGTTATTCTGGGAGCAAGGATTTTGCTCCTCCCAGGCTTCCAGTGATTTTTACTATCATTTAATGTCCTTTATTGAATCTTTCTTGACTAAAATAGCTAGAGTGGCTTCTCTTTCCTGCACTGAACCCAGTACTAGAAAGGAGTTAGAGATATCAGTTGTTTCATGGTCAGGGACCCAGGAATGCCCACATCCTGCGCTGCTTATATCCCTTTCTTTTGGAGTTCCTGAGGGAGCCATCTGAAAAAGAAATAAGAAATAAAAATCAGAGTATCACTTTATTACTAATTGTGCACAAGCTTAAAACCCAAACGCAATGCCTTGATAAAGGCTGCAGTGGGGCATGGGGCTGCCTGCCCTAAATTCCCATCTTGACATCTTATCACTTTGTCTAGACACAGGGAGTCAGGAAGTTGAAGAGAGAGTCATTGGAATCATCTAGAATCTATTTATTTATCCAGCTCTGAGAAGTAGGAGAGAAAGAGAAGAGCTTCGTGTGTTTTAAGGGACAGTAACCTTGCCCACTGGCCCAGTCCATGGTCCTGGAGCCTGAGCTCAAAAAGTAACAACTCTCCTCAGGGAAGGGGTGGGGTGGATTTTGGCCAGAAGCTGAGCACATACGGTCCGTCATGGGAAACACAGTGGATACTGGGCAGGCAGAGCAGGGCGGGGAACGACTAGTGAGTATCCCTCAGTGAGAGTTAGGGTTTCCTCTTCTGTCGCATGTCAGTGCTCCAAAGTATGTTCACATCTTGTCTGTGCCTCTGGGGTCACTTGTAGAGCTAAATCCTGCCAGTTTTCATGACTTTGCCATGAATGGGAGTGTGTGTGAAGGAAAGAGATGACAGTGATGAGGAAGCTAGCCTGTGGATCGTGATATTAACAAAGCAGGAGGTATTGATCGTAATCGACAAGGATGTATGAATTTAAGATTAACTGGCCCTAATGAAAATCCTGGTGGAGACACTGTTACCAGATACTGATTTTTCTGGGAGGGGAAGACTGAAAGCAGAAATCCTGGATGTACCTCTAATAGGCTGATTTAACCAATCTGGGAGGGAACGAGTGATGTGAACTTTGAAGTTCCTTTTCTAAAGTTTTGCGATTCTACCCTGTGCTTCAAACTGGTGGCACTTACAGAGTTTTTGCAGTCTCTAAAAAGCTTCCTGATTCAAGTAAATCAACAAACACTACCATCTATGCTGCTAATAACTACCTCCTTAAAGGCACCCCTGCCAATTCCCCTTATTTCTCTGTGAATGGAAGGAATACATCTTTCTTAAAGCAAAGAAGGTAGATGGGAATTTCTTTTTTAATTTTAAATTGATCCTTTGTGAGACTAGAAGAAAGTTAGAAAAGTTAAACTTAGCCAGAAAACAAAATTCTGTTTTGTTTATGTTGCTGAAAGCATTGTTTACATGGTTGATCTGATTGTGGATGGCTCAGCTTTACAGCCAAGTCCTTAACTGGCACACTGATAATATTTAGCCATTTACATTAGTACTGTCTTTGAGAATCTATCCTAAGAATTCTGTTATCTCCACCAGAGATGAAATTTCTTGGGGGCAAAAACTGTCTCATTAACACCTTCACAGCATAGGTGTGACATAGACTCTAGGAATCATTGGATGAATGAAGAGATGGTAGACTGGATGGTTAAACAGATGGTTGCACAGATGGCTGGGTGGATAAATACAATGAGTTATTTTTGTTATCTTAATCAGGACCATTTGGAAGAGTTCTAAGACGAATCTGTGTCGTACTGAACACTTGAAAGAGACAGAAGTAGCCAGGGATGATAGTAAAACCCAGGCAAAACACAACAGAACGTATTAGTATTGAAGGTTTTTAAAAATGTTTACATTCTGAAGTCAATAACCCTGATTACATGTTTTTTTTTCTTGTAACATTTTAAATCTTATTTTTCATTTCTTAAGTTTCAATATCCTTAAAATAATGCGGTGTTACTCTTAGCTCCAAGGAGGGTGTGGGAACACAGCTAATAAGGAACCTAGCCACTCAAAGTATGGTCCGCCAAACAGCACCATCCCCATCACCTGGGAGCACGTTAGAAATGTAGAATCTCAGTCTTCTACCTAGATGTACCAGAATCTGCATCTTAAAAAAAAAAAAAAAAAAATCAAAGTTCCATTAACCAACATATAGTACATCATTAGTCTTTGATGTAGTGTTCGATGAGTCATTCTGCTTCTTAACTAGCCTCCCCAAGTGACTCCTATATACACTGAAGTCTTAGAAACACCGGCAATGGGATAAGCTCAGAAGCCATGGCCTCTTGCATCAGAGACTTAGTCTAAACAAAGTGTGATAAACCCCAAGTCCCATCCTGATGGTGAAGAAATCTCAGGTGCTGAGGAAGAGAATTTAATATGTTGGAACTTAAAAAAAGAGCTGTGGGGGCACCCGAGTGGCTCAGTGGGTTAAGCCTCTGCCTTCAGCTCAGGTCATGATCTATCTGCTCAGCGGGGAGCCTGCTTCCCCCTCTCTCTGCCTGCTGCAGAGCTGTGGATAATGGAGGCTGTGGGGAGAAGGGACAGTGTATTTGTGTATGGGCTGGAGGGAACAACAGTAAAATTCATCTTCTGAATAACAGGAACCAGAGGAAATGCTGGAGGCTACTGTCAGATGATTGAAATACGATGCAGGGCCTCCCTCTAGGTTCCATTATGCTGGAAGAGGAGGAAAATCCTTGGGTACTCCAGCTGCCCCAAAGCTATCTAACCTCTGGACAGCACTGCTGAGCCCTATAGACTCAGGGAGGAGCAGCCAGGTCTGTGTCTTGCTTGGGAAGGGGACAGTTGACCATGAACAGCTCAGCCACATCAGCTTTTCTAACTTTGGCTAGAGGCCAAGTGTCCTGCCATATGCTGGGTGTTTATTCCAAAGAACTAAATCAGATGGAGGACAGGAGGTCAGACCCTAACAAGGACGATGTGTGGCTGGTATCAAAGGCCTGAACTGACATTTGGGGACAGATAGCAGAAGTGTCTCCTCACTCCAACTGGCTGGCTGGGTGACACTGTGCAAATCAGTTCACTTCTTCAACATATTTTCTGTTATTTTCTTAATAGTAGCTCAAGGAATTACAATACTCATTATAATTTACTTCAGGTTAATAGTGACAATTCTGTAAAAGTATAGCAACTTTGTTCCAATATAGCTCCATTTCCTTCTTCCTTCTTTATGCTATTATTGCTGTTTTATATATAAATTGTATATATAATATATAAACTATACATTAATATGTAAAAATTATATAATAACGTGCAATTATATATAATGTATAATATATATTATGATATATATATTTAGCAGTATAATATCATAACCATGCTTTGTATAAACTTGTGTCCTTTAAACAAGATATAGATAGAATCCACAGGAAGAAAGAAGAACCTCAGAGATGGTAAATCTAAAAATCTATATGACCATATATGCCTATGTATTTATATCTATATGTGCACATTTCAAGTCTGCCCCAGCTGTTCCTTTCCCCTCAGCCCCACCAGGACTTGGGTGCACACACAGCCTTTCAGCCAGCGAGACTTGGAGGCTCATCTAATTTTCAAGATCTTCCTTTTAAATTTCTGGCCACAAGCTCAGGCTGGAAAGGCCGCTGGCTTTTGCTCTTTGTTTGCTAATGAGTTTTCTGATCTTACTGCCACTGGCCACCACTGCAAATCAAGTGGGTCTCCTTGGCACTAAGGGGCTTTCCCCAGGCAGCCCCACCCATAGTGCAGCAGGGCCAGCAGATGAGGGGGCAGGGTGGTAAGTGACAGAATAGCCCCAGGCAAGAACGCCACAAACTCCCATTGTTCTTACCCAGAGTTCAGCAGGATTTCATGAATAAATGTTTCACAATTTGTTGTTTGCTTTTGTCATTTTCCCCCAGCCTTGAAATGGTTGTTTGGGAGAATTTTCTCTAGTTTTCGTGGGAGAGAATTTGTCATCTCCACTTTGTATTCCTAGAAGCCCTGCCTCCTGTTTGCTTCAGTGGGCTTTGGGTTTTTCATCAGTACAGTTCCGTCTCTTCCTCCCTACTCCTGTGCTCGTTTCACAAGGCCAGGGAACCAAATTTTGAGGAGCTGAAAGACTGTTAAAGAGGACACAGGATGCATCACCTCAGATTCAGGCATGAGTGACCTTGCCTGACTCTAACTGGCTGAAGCAGTTTAGAAGACTAGGGGGCAGCTCAGAGGCAGTGCTGCCACTGGTACAAATTTAGAAGGATTCTCTTTCTCCAAATAAACAAAATTTTCATTCATTTATTATTGCACAACTGAGCGCCACAGTCAGGCCATCCCAGGAAAGTTGAAACAGGCAGGTGGTTCCCTCCCCTGGAAAGGAAAGAGAAGGGGAAGGGAAAGGAGTAAGTGGGTAAAAGGAGGGGCCGGACAGTGATGTCTTTGGTGCCATAAATCAAACATTTTTTAATTGGCTCCAGTGTAGGCATCCCACTGAGAATAAAGTAAAACCTGAGCCTCTTGCTTGCGCATTGCTATCCGAATGCTTCTGTTTCTCTCCCCTCCTCCACCCCCATGACATTCCTATATTGAAATCCTAATGCCCAGTCTGATGTTGTTAGGAGGTGAGCCCCAGCCCATTGGAAGGTGATTAGATCATGTGGGTGGAGCCCTCATGAATGGGATTAGTGTTCTTATAAAAGAAACACAGAGGAACTTTGAATGCTTCCATTAGGAGGACAGGGTGAGAAGTCATCTCCAACTAGGAAGACCAGAATCCGACTGCCCTGCCATGCTGATCTTGGACTTCCAGGCAACAGAGCTGAGAGAACAAAGTTTATGTGGTTTATAAGTAAGATACATGGCCTCTGGTATTTTTGTTATAGCAGCTTGAAGAGACTAATACAGAAAAGCCCCTTGGCTTTCTAGGCTCTTCCAGAGGAGGTGTGCGAGGGCTCTGGCAAGCGGATGTGAGGGCATGCACACAAGTGCCCACATTCCTGGCTGCTCAGCCACATCCCCATCTGCAGCATACACACCACTGGCAGTAGGCGCACACCACACTCCCAGCCCTGCTCCTCAGCTGTGGGACTGTGTCTAGATAAGCATGCTCTCCAGTGCTGTCAGAGCATCTGAAAGCAGTAGAAGAATGAGAGAAGCAAGGCCAGAGAATACCCGGGGTTGCACAGGGACCAGCTCGTGTACGTGCAGGCATCAACAAGCTGGCATGCAGGTGAATGTGTGTTCCTAGATGCTAGGGCAAGTTTATGTCACCAGGAGGTCTCCCCTGCTGCTTTGAGATGATCTACCCCCATTCTCATAGAAAGTAAAATGAGTCCACAACAGGAATGTTTCCTTCTCTCACTCTTGGTGCTCTTCTGTGGTGCACAACATGAACGACTGCACAAAGGAAAGCTGGTTAATCAAAATTTGAAAAGCAGAGGAAAAGAGCAGTTTGAAAGATCAGGAAGCAGGGTACCACTCCTGTGATTAATGCACTTCAAGCATATTTAATCACAGCATCACCCTACTCTTAAGATACAGATTCCTGGGAGAAAGCATCTCATTGGCCTATCTCGGGCCACCATGTGTCTGTACTTTGGCCAGGACAGGACAAGTCATCTCGATTAACAGCCCTTTAGCGCTGTATCCTATCACCAAGAGTAGTTCCCCAGAACAGAATCAGGGTTTTGTTCCCAGAAAGGGGCAAACACACTGAGCAGGCAAAAACAACAGATGGCTAACACAGAAAAATTAATTAGGGATCAGATTTCATTACTATAGGACTTCTCAGAGCCTTTAATTAGCGAACTTTGTTTTATGAATCTTTAATAGGAGGTAAAATAAGTAGCATTTCTTAATTTACCAAGGAGCACTTTTTTTGGCAGGGTATTTCAAGAGACAAGTGCCCCACCCCCCCCCACAAAAAAAAAAAAAAAAAAAACACCTCTGGAGAAATTAGACCATATTGTCTCTGTGCCCAAATGTATTATAGCCCAGGAAGGCAAGAAATTGAAGTTTACCATGGATTCTCCAATGCCTAGAACAGACCTGGCACAGAGAAAGCATTTGGTAAATGGAGGCAGCGGATGAGTTTGTTTATATTATTTATGTATTTTGTCTCTGAAAGTCTTGAGGCATTACAAGAGCCATGCTCATCAAAAGAAAATTCAGTTAGGTTTATTATGTTGCTGTCAGAAGTTCTGAGCTAAGAACTGTCCATCCTCCAGAGAGCCCCACAGCCTATTAACTGAAGGGAAAAAGCAGCATGCCACCCATACTCCTGAACCCCTTTGATACCCACCTCAGGCCTTCATGGCCCAAACTCCTGAGCAGGATCTGCAGTGGCTTCCAAAGTATGCTGTTGTTCCAGAAGCTTGTTTGTCTTCCCTGGTAGCCTGTGAGGCCTGTGGGAATCGGGATCATGTGTGTTCACCTGAGTAGTTGTAGTACCTTGTACCTAGTACCCAGCTTCATCTAACCAGGATGCCCAGAAAAGCCCAGGAAGAGTTTCAGATATGGGAATTGTCATGCCTGGAATTTGATTTATGGGCTGTAGAAGAGGCTGAGAAACCAACCAGGCCAGTGAGTGTCTTAGTTTGGGTTTCTAAGAAGCAGGCTTCTTAGACACTGAGACCAGTGTTCAAATGGAATATAGGTAGATGAGGCAGGGAGTCCTATGGGACAGGAAGGCAAGGCAACCACTGAAGGGCTTTCTTAGTGAGCCACATACCAAAGTGGGCAGCTGGAGCTTAATCCCACATGGACACTCTGGAAAATAGTGCAAAATAATCTTAGAATTATCCTAGCCAAGGGGCTTGGGAGCTGGGTTATTTATATTGGTCACTTATTGATTAGGATTATCCCCCCAGGGAATGTGAATTCTTAGGCACTGACAGCCTGCTGTACATACAAAGTGGGTTTCAGCAACTTGAACATAGCCCTCCAACAAAGACACTGGCAGGAGCTGACCTTTGGAAATCAAGCTGGCTTGGAAAGACACGGTACAGGAATGCTCAGGTATGGGCAGAGCATTGATAGCATTGGCTAGAGGGAGGCAACTCCGAAGTTAACAGTAATGGCAACCACCCCTGGCCTTGATGAACAGGTTGGGGGGCTGGTGTTCCTGGGTCCCAGAAGCCAGGAACACGGCAGAAGCTAGAATCCTTGTTGTGGGCTTGTTCAGCAGACACTAAGAGCCAGAGGGCATTTATCCACTTCCAGACTCCACATGAGGCAGAGAAAGAGGCTTTTTCCTTCCTCCTGCCCTCCAGTCTCCCAACAGGGCCTCCCATTGGCCAAAACCAGCTGGGAACCACTTGACAAGAGTCTGGGAAACCAGCTTGCTTGCCAGAAATGCAGAGCAGAGTAGATCAGAGGAACAACAAACCAGCCCACAGCTGGCAAACTACAGTGACACAGAGGGACACTGTTCTCCCCCAAACCAGTCTCATCAGAATTACTGGGCAGTTTGTCTGAAAAGCAGATCCCTGGGCACTGTGCTTGGGCTAATGAATCTGAACTTTACAGATAGGTTGAGGGTCCCAGGAATCTGTGTTTTAACAAGTTCCCAAGGAGATTTTTACACATAATAACATTTGGGAGCTATTGTAGAAGTGACTCAACATAAAAGTTTTGGAGATTAGGAGCAACTGGGTAGCTCAATCAGTTAAACGTCTGACTTTTGATTTAGGCTCAGGTTGTGATCTCGGAGTTGTGAGATCAAGTCTTGTGTGGAGCACCACTGAAGCCCCATCTCAGGCTCAGCACTGAGGGGGAAGTCCGCTTGTCCCGTTCCCTCCCGCTCTGAGCCTCCCTCTCCTCTTCTCCTCTCCTCCCCTCACTCTCTTGCTCTCTCAAATAAACACATAAATAAAATCTTTTTCTTTTAAATCTAACTGTGCACTATTTTTTAAAGATTATTTATTTATTTGGCAGAGAGAGAGAGAGATCACAAGTAGGCAGAGAGGCAGGCAGAGAGAAAGGGGGAAGCAGGCTCCCTGCTGAGCAGAGAGCCCGATGCGGGACTCGATCCCAGGACCCTGAGATCATGACCTGAGCTGAAGGCAGAGGCCCAACCCACTGAGCCACCCAGGTGCCCATAAATAAAATCTTTTAAAAAGAAAAAGGTTTTGGAGATTAAAAAAATATTAAATGAAATGTGTAATAAGATTAAAATTGGATTTCTTGCTAATCCAAAAATCAGTGAGTACAAGCAAGTGGTCTTCCAGTTAATTTAAGTTTAACTACTTAACAATTGTATGGAAAAAGCAAATAAAAAGCAAAGGATATTGGGAAATACAAAAGCCTGAGGTAGCACCAGGGAGCCAGGTACGAATTAGAGAGGCTTTTGTTGGTATACTTGTCATACTATATTGCTATTATTATTTTGTTATTTATTATGATGATTATTGGTTATAGCTGTCTACTCACCCACACCCTCTGATTGAGTTTCTTGAAATCAAAAATTGTCTCTTATTAACGTTCTGCATGCCCCAGCGCAGAGCCAGTTACATAGCAGGAGTCTGGTAAATGTTTGTAGAATTAAGTTCAGAATCTAAAGTTGACCCTTAGCCAGTATGTCTCTGAAGGTGGCTCAGGCCAGCTCAGAATGTGGCAAAAAAAATTTTTTTAAATTTCTAAAACCTTTTTGGGTTTTCTATAAAATTGGCCTTTATAATTTTTTCCTCTAGTTTTGAGCATTTAGTGATGCATTATACATGATACGTTTATTTCAGAATAGTTAAGCAATTAATGTCATAGAAACTGCATTACTCAGTTTTATTAAGAAAAGCCCTCTTTTCCTAAGACAGTAATATATTCAGATTAAAAAACATTCTAAGGCAAGAATCAGACAAAACAAGCATTCCAAAGTGCAAATCGAAAACAAGAAAAAGAGTAACAGTGTTCTAAAATGAGATGAACAATTCATCAGTTTTACTGTTTCAAGGGAGTGGACAAGAGGATGAAAACTATATTAAAAAAAAACTTCCATTACTATAAAAACTCAAATAAGGACATTTATTTACAGGGAAATAAAATAGAAGCATAATGCTACATGTAAAATAGGAAGCCTGTTTGTCCCAAAGCAAGAGCCGTTGGGAAGACAGGTTCCCAGAAATTAATTAATAGGACACACTGACATCAGTCAAACGTGGGTTGAAATCAGGACCCAGCACAGAATATCCTCATGATCTGGAGCAAATTTCAATCTCTGTACCTTTTTTCTTATCATTTTGAACATAGGAACAATGACACATACTTTATAGCCCTGGTTAACCAGTGTACTTTTAAATTATTAACTACTTTCTTACTATTTATTAAGTCTGGAGCTGAATGAAAATATCTGTTGCCTCTGTAGAACAGGCTTCTGGCAATCTAGCATACGTAATAAAAGGATCTGGCATGGAAAGGGGGAGTGCGGGGACCTGGGACGGTGAAGGAGCATGGATCTGCAGTCCTCCACGGAGGAACAGCAACTAAGGAGCAGAGGGGAATAGGAAAGGAAATGATTCCCAGATCAAGTAAGCCAAGGGATTCAAGTCAATGTATCAATGCATTTGTAGGATAATGATAAAGAGCAGGGACTTTTCAAACAGCCTGTGTTCTACGCCTCACTTTATCACCTACTAACTAGCTGTATGACCCAGGGAAGAATACCTTTTTTCTTTGTGCTTCAGTTTCATTATTTAAAAAAAAAAAAAAAAAAGGCATAATAAGGGCACATGGGTGTCTCAGTCAGTTATACATCTGCCTTCAGCTCAGGTCACAATCCCAGGGTCCTCAGATAGAGCCCCACCTCAGGCTCCCTGCTCAGTGGGGAGTCTGCTTTTTTTTCTTCCTCTACCTCTCCTCTGTCCACATTGTTTCTCTCTCTCTCTGTCCCTCTCTCATAAATAAAATTTTAAACTTTTAAAAAATAACATCATAAAGCCCACTTCACTGCATAGCTGTAAGAATTAAGAGTGATCATGTGTATGGTATGTTTATCACAGGGTTTGGCATGTAATAAATGTTCAGAAAATACTAGCTAGTATAATATTGGTAGCAGAGTCTCTGTTTTCAGGCTTTGGTTCAGAAATAGAATGTGTGTTCCAACCTGAGTGAAAGAAAAAGACTGAAAAAGAAAAACTTGTAGTCACCGTTCTGTATGAACTGAAGATATCAAGGCAGGCACTCAGGGAGACAAGGAAAAGGTACAGATACAGAAATCAGATACTGTGGGAGATCAGGTCAAAATAACAGGGTAGCAATGCAGTAACTAAAACTGGGACAAAACAGATTTTAACTAGCAGCAAGTATGGCATGACGGATGGGGCCAAACCTGATAGAGATCAAGCTGGCTCAGCTATTGGTAGAGAAGGACTTTGGGAAGGGCAGACAGGCAACTCTTAAAAATATCAAAAGGGAAGTGCAGTAACTCCTTACCTATCCAGAGAGGGTTTATTCAGCAGTGTTTTCTCTCAATAAGTAGGCAGAAAAGGCTTCTGGGCAATCTCCATTATTGTCCTGCAACTCCTGAAACAAAATAGGTATCCTTTACTCTTGGGGAACTTTTTAATGCCCTCATTCAGATCCCATTTACTCTTACTTTACAAACAATTTTAATGGACATTTGTATTTGGCTACCTAGCCCTTAACAGAAGAAGGGAGAAACTTCCGGTGGTGGGAATTCAGTCAAAAAGAGGGGTACTATAGAATTATACAAAATGGAAGCAAGTCTTATAAAGCCTAGTGGTCTTACATCATTTCATGCAAAGGCAAATTGCCCACATGCCTCATAAACCAGCAAAGCACAGTATAATAGTGGATGTGTATAAAGATAGTTTTTGAGTCCCCCTCATCATAATAAATAGTATCACCAACCACCCAGTGGATTGAGCAAAACCAAAAACAAAAAAAGCCCCCCAAAACAAAAAACTCACAAGTCACTTTCTTTGCCTCATCCTACACACACAGTCATGAGCAAGTCTTCTCAGTCATCCAAAATATATTCCAGATTTGTTCTTCCACATTTCTACTTGCATTTGTGTCACCCGTGTCCAGGCCACAGCAATCTCTTCCCTGGACCATAGTAATGGCTCCTAACTGGCCTCCACCCAAGGAAGCTTCTAAAAGGAAATATTAGCTTTTGCTTTCTTCTGCCTCTTGGTTAGTGTATAGAAATACAACTGACTTCTGTGTGTTGATTTTATATCCTATGGCTGCTGAATTCCTGTGCCAGTTCTAGCAATTTTTTTGGTGGAGTCCTTTGGGTTTTCTACATAAGAGTATCAGGTCATCTGGGAAGGTCATCTTCCTAGCTGAATTGGATGCCTTTTATTTCTTTTTGTTGTCTGATTGCTGAGGCTAGGACTTCTAGTACTATGTTGAAAAACAGTGGTGAGAGTGGACATCCCTGTCAAGTTCCTGACCTTAAGGGAAAAGCTCTCAGTTTTTCCCCATTGAGGATGATATTCATTGTGGGGTTTTTGTTTACGGCTTTAATGATATTGAGGTATGTTCCTTCTATCCCTACACTGCAGAGGGTTCTTATCCAAAAAATGATACTGTATTTTGTCAAATGCTTTTTTTCTCCTTCTATTGAGCAGATTTATATGCTTCTTGCCCCCAACCTTTTTTAATTAATGTGTTATATAACAGTCCTGTAATTCTCCTTTTTGGTGGGGTCTTTGTTTGGTTTTGGGATCAAGGTAATACAAAACAGATGAACACAGGGAAAGGGAAGGAAAAACAAAATAGGACAAAAATGTAGAAGAAGGCAAACCATAAGAGATGCTGAACTCTAGGAAACAAACTGAGGGTTGCTGGAGGGGAGCTGGGTCAGGAGAAGGGGTAACTGGGTAATATGGGCATTAAGGGGGGCACTTGATGGAATGAGCACTGAGTATTATATGCAACTGATGAATCACTAAATTCTATCTCTAAACTAATTAAAAACAACAACTACAGCAGCAACAACAAATGTCAGCATGTCATTTCCCTGATTTAAACCCTTGGTGGCTTTCTACCACCCTAGAAGGAAAGTCAAAATCCAGGATTCTGCTCCTGAGAGGTAAGATCTAATTAGAGCTTTCCTTGCCAGCTCAATTCACCAGTCTAGTCACTCTCTCCTCTTCTCTGTTCCTTGAATTCTCCACACCCCACAGAAACCCTTTGGACTTGGCTCTTCTCTTTTCCTGGAATGCTCACCTCCCAGATGTTTGCAGCCACCAGCTCAAATGTCACCTTGCTCCACAAGTCTACTCTGGTCGCTCAGTCTAATGTAGCCACCCAGTTATTAGATTACTTCCCACTGTCTGAATATTTTGCATAGCATTTAACCCCACCAGACATTTCCTGTTTATGTCACAGAGCATCATCTCTCTCCCCACACAGGAAGGTGGTCTCTTCTCTCTCATTCACCCTGTGTCCTCAGTATATATAGAAGCAGTGCCAGGTACCTAATAAATGTATTACAAATATATGTGAAATGAACATAAATGAATAAATTCCCCCCCCCCCCCGTTTCATTAAAAAAGGAAATCATCTACAAATCATAGAACACCAGTACTGGATACATGTGAGTCACTTGCAAGCCCTTCCCAGTAATCAGGTGCTGCTAATGGCTGAGAACCTTCACCATGCCCAATGACAAGAAGTGTGAGTATGTTCTTACAGGTGGGCAGCACAATGGAGAAGGTCTTTTAGAGACATGAATCTGGACAGCGTGTGCAGGACAGAATAGAGGGGAAAGGCAAGAACCAAAGCCACCAGTCAGACATCTGTTTTATCTGTCCAGGTATGGAGTGCTGGGGCCTGAATGAGTTGCTGTAAAGGGAACAGATGCAAGGACCATGATGGTAGAAGAAATAACAGGGCTGGAGGCAGATTAGATTTGCAGCAAGAGCCACAAGGGAGACCACTGGGAACTCAGAATCTTGGCAATGATCTTGTCCCACTTACACAAAGTCTGCTCTATATAAGACTAATGATAGTGACAAGCTGCTGGATTTAATAGAGAACTGTAGATTCATAAATTCATATCGCAGGATGTTCTTTATAATTTGATTTTCCTTACATGACAATTGTGAAAATCATGCATTCTTTTAAAAGACCGGAAAGACTTACTTGATGTCAATAACACATGAACCAAAAATGTTAAAGTAATTATAGCTATGTGCTATATGAATACAATTATTTTTAATAAATTCAACAAAAACCAGCTGTTGGGTCTTTTCTGTCTTTTTAACACTTTGAGGTCTTGGCTGAGTTTTTTTACTTTACCTATACTTGGTGTGTGTCTATTTTTGTGTGTGGCTGCTGTACCAAATTACCATAAACTTAGTAGCTTAAACACAGTTCTGGAAGTCAGAGGTCTGGCATCGGCCTCACTAGGCTACAGAGAAGGTATGGACAAGGCTGCTTTTCTTTCTGGAGTCTCTGTGGGGAGAATTCATTGCCTTGCCCTTTCCAGCTTTGAGAGGTGCTGTGGCTGGTGGCCCCTTCCTCCATCTTCAAAGCCAGTAACACGGTCTCTTTCTAACCCTGCCTCCATCATTGAATGTTTCTCTCTGACCACAGTTGGAAGAGGTTCTCCATGTCTCAGGACCCCTGCCATTAGACTGGGTCCACACAGAGCATCCAGGACAATCTCCCCATCTCCAGGTCCATAAGCATATGGCAAAATGTCCCTTTTGCCATGTAAGGAAGCATGTTTGTGAGTTCTGGTGGCTGGGGTACAGACATCTCTGAAGGGCCATTATTCTGTTAGCCACATGTGGTATCCCATAGTTACTGCTTTTACCTATTAAAAGGAATTTTTTTTTAACATTGCCAGTTTCCTCTTTTGTGGCTGGATTCTCCAGTGGCTACTCCCTGTCATGGGAAGAAGAGGCAAACCAAAAACTTGACTTGATCAGTTTTATTGCCAGAGTTTTAGAAAGGTATTTTATTTCATTTATGTGTACCCCACCTTGTCCTAGGAGGACTTCAAGGACCATTATGAGTCCTTAAGAACATGATATGGAGGATATGTCAGGTGCAGAAACATGGCCTCCTCTCTTTCCCTCTTTTCACGAGGACCCTCTTGCAACAGTAGAGCACAAATGAGCCTGAAGTTGAGGGAGATGATAAAACATAATACTGGCACCTGCCTTATGGGAGAGTTGTGAGGATTAAATGAATTATATTCAACTAACTTATTCATGGGAGGATCCTAACCCTCAAAGCAAGGTCTGTCATATACGTTTTTAAATAATATATGTTTTTTAAAAAAACATATTATTGTGATGATTTTAGAAGTATGCCTCAATGAACAAAGGCCAAATATTTTCCTCTTAGGGGTATAATTTGACTCTTCATTGTACCCTCTTGGGGTGTTGTAGTACCTCATGGGTTTCATTATAACCTACATGTTCTCATTCCTGCGTGAATCATCAAGTTAGCCCATGTCTCTCAAGGTGTCCAAACTTGGGGGAACAGGGGACATTTCACGCCCCAGAACTCTGCAACATCAGATCTGGCCTGCTCTCCTTTCAAGGAGAGATTCCATGATATTTAGAAATTTAAGAGTTTGAGTGGGAATCCTAATATCACCCTCCATGTATTGCTCTGGAGATTCAAGATAAAGTTAACATCTTCTGTCACTCTGATAGAGCCACTCTTGTCTTCTTCTTCTTCCCTCTGTATTTCCCAGGGATTCCCCGATGGCTTTTTCTAGCCTGTGTGCTCAGCACAGCTCCCTGGTAATCTCCCATTCAGCCATGACTTTTCCATGAAAAAGATATTGCCCTTATCTCAATCCCATTTGCGCGCCCGCGGGGGCACACACACACACACACACACACACACACACACACACAGAAACCAGTATGTCCTGTCCCACAATTCAGAGTAAAATAAGGCTGTATCACCTTTCTATTTTACTTGAATACTCAAACACCCTCATGCCCAATTTGCAAGAAGTGGTATTTTGGGAAATCCACAAATCTAACTAGTCTAACAACCTCCCAGGAGTTTGCAGAGGGCAACAATATTCCCAACTGCCCCTTCCCACTGCCCCTTCGATGGGTCCAGGGCTGCCATGTCTTCTACCTGCTGTCCCCATGGGGGCTGGTTCTGCCCCATCCTTGCAGTGGTTGCTTCCTCATTTGGACTCTGAGGTTCTAAGTCTTTCAGATGACACCTTGTTCTCAGGGATGCTCCCCTTTTCAGGCTTTTCATTTCTGATGGTCCAAAAAAGAGCTACTAGGATGAAAAATGCACTGTGTAGAAACCAGTTCTGTGTCAGTGTGATATGATATTAATGTCTTGATTCCAGGTCATCAGCCCAGATGTCCTCTATGCATGAGGTTGATTTATTTTAGGAACCTCATAGCCCTTCCCTAATCAGGCCTCAGGGAGCAGTTGGAACCTTGGCCCCATGTCTTCCAGAATGCCTTCAGCTCTTATTCAAATCAATTATAATCTTCCTTCAAAATCAGTTTCCCCAAGTAGCAGTCTGCTATGTGGACAAAATTCCCAGATGCCCCAAACCCAGCACACCAATTGCCTTTAGCCCGATTCTAAACTACTGGAGCCACTTAAAGCCAGAGGGGAGATCTGAGCCTTTCTTGATAATGGATGAAAGTCTGAGGACAAAATCAGATAATGCAGTGCGAGCTATTTGTATAGAATACATTCTTTTTTTTTTTTTTTTAGATAAATTGGTTTTTTTTTTAAGATGTTATTTATTTATTTGTCAGACAGAGATCACAAGTAGGCAGAGAGGCAGGCAGAGAGAGAGAGAGGAAAGCAGGTTCCCTGCCGAGCAGAGAGCCCGATATGGGGCTCGATCCCAGGACCCTGGGATCATGACCCAAGCCGAAGGCAGAGGCTCCAACCCACTGAGCCACCCAGGCGCCCCTGTATAGAATACATTCTTATTTGAAATGGCTAAACATCAAAATACATTTCTTCCATTTCCCCTTTTGTCTGATTTGGGTGATCTCTGGAAGATTTAAATGACTGAGGTGTGCATGCCGAGGTATAGATAATATAACTTTTCTTTAAATATGTTGGTTGTTGACAGGGCTTTCAAAAAGGTATCTTGATATAGAAATTCCATTCTCTCCTCGGATACAAATATTTGTTCAAAGCAAATTGCTAGCAGATGGAGGTCCTTAAGACCTCCCACAGCAAGAGCCAAGTGTTGCTGTTGTGGATAAGTGATGCTCAGAGTCCAAAGACATCAACCTGTGCCCTCCCTTGTGCTGAAAGGAGGTGATAGCAGGATGCATCATCTACCCTTACTTGTGTATTATAGCATAGAGACCTAATGCTTTATGGCACAGGATTTGAAGAAGCTGGGAGAAACAGACCACTCACCAGAATTTCATAAACTGTTTAACAGGAGAGGCTGATCCCTGGCAACAATATTCGTGGCCATCTTAATCTCCAGACTGGTCTCCACTGGTCTTTTAGCCTGGAGCTTATTGAAAAACCTCAGTTTCCTCTCAGAGGAAGAACTGATCAGGAGTCATCTCTCTTGGATGCTGAATCCTGTATGCCTAAGCCAGGGAGAGCAAACAGAGGCCATCTAAAGGGCCAACTCTGGTCAATCACGGATTCACCCTCCGCATCTGCATCTGCATTGACAGCCAAGAGTCATGTCTGCTTAGGCCCGAAGGGGCTTGCACGGGGTTGCAGAGCTTTGTCTCGCTCACCTGGGTGTCCCCAGGGTCTCCCTCCAATGGTGCCCAGCTGACAGAAGGCATTCAGTCAGAGTCTGGTGAGTAAATGAGGGGCTGGACGAATTAATCTATCACCTCCGGCTCGTATCTTTGAAAAAGTGCAGGGTTGTAGACATCACACTACACAAGAAGATGTTAGTTGCAGGACCATCAACTCCCTGGTTAGGGCTCTTTCCCAAGGAGTCTCAATTTCCCTATCTGCAAATGAACAGGAGACCCGCCCTGATGGATCAACAGGTGAGGTAATGTGCTGTGCTGAGAAAACCCTGTGCCACATGTATCTGTGGAGGGGAGTCCATCAACTCGGCCTTTCTCGTTAGCTTTTCAGAATGAAGCCACTTCTTTTAGCCTGACTGACACTTCGGACCTCCTAGAGCTGTACCTGATTATTTTTCAGGGGCAACCCCCTCCTGGAAACCATCTTGGAAAGGAGGGAGGAAGACCAAGGAGTAGAATCTCCGGAAAGGTAGTTTGCGGCAAATAGAGTCAGGGGTGATGAAATTGTTAACTCCTGGGCCAGATTACACAGTGAACTTTACAATAACATAATAAAAGGAGAACATGAAAAATCTAAGTGCTACACGGTGACATTTAGATATAAGAGGTTTCCAGAGGTATCTCCTTGACAACCAAAGACACTGGGGAGGGAGTGTAACCTTCTGTAGCCTGTTTCTGTCAAAACAAACTATCACTTCATTACATCTGTTCTAGGTGGGGGGCCTATCTGTGTTCCACAGAACATCATATTTATTCATTAGGGCTGATTTCCTACTCTGTTTAAATGATTCAGAAATGAAAATCCCAGGACGTCAGAAAATCACATTCAAACTTTTTCGGGCAGTGCTGCAGCTCCTCAATGATAGGCGCCATCTATTTCTCATTCTTTCTCCTCTGCTCAAACCTCTCCAAAAGCTTTCCAAGCACTTAGAATAAAATCCCAAACTCTCGTAATGCTGATGAGGCTTGAATGATCTAGCTAAGCCTTACTTTCCCACAAGCCTCTGCTAAGTGCCTGCCTCTCACCCATGCTGCTGTGGGCACACTGTTCCTTAAACCATGATCCCCCGCCCCCAGGCTCCTGCATGTGCTGTGTCCTCCCCCAGGAGCCCACGCTGCTGTGGGCACACTGTTCTTAAACAGCGATCCGCCTGCCAGACATTTGCATGAACTGTGTCCTCCCCCAGGAATACTTTTCACCTAGAGATTCACAAGACTCTCTCTCAGAAGACTTTCTCTCTCTGTCCCTTGGTGACACGTTCTCTACCAAAGAGGACTTCCCTGCCATTCTGTTTGAATTAGCAGCTCCCCTCCCATCATTATCAGTTCTGTAAGTTTTTCAATGTTTTTCTTAATTGCTTTTACACTGTCTGACATCGTTTTACATATATGTGTATATACATATTTACATATAAACATATATATATATATTTAAATTTGCTTTTGGCTTCTCTTCCTTTCTTTATCAGAATGGAAGCTCCAAAGGCGGGCACTCTGGTTGGATTTCACTGCTACATCCCCACTGCCTAGAGGTACCAGGTGTGCACTAGATCAAATGTGCTGAATGAATGAATAAACCGTCTATGCAGCCTGCTATGCCGTCGTGTTCATCCCTGCTCCTGTCCCATCTCCATGCCCTCACACACGCCGGTCCTTCCCCCTAGAATGCCTTTTCCCTTGTTCCTGGTTCCAGAAGGGACTCTGCCCACTACACAGAGTAGAAGTGACTGGGGGAAAAAGGGGAGGAGGAGCTTGCCAGAAAAAGGTTGCAGCAGGAGAGAACTAGGTCAGGAAACACAGGGAGAACTGAGGGAATAATTGGAGAGAATAAGGAAAGGTGTGAGGGAGACACAGAGCAGTCAGTGTCCCCAGCCCCAGGCTCATGCTCAGATGTGCATCCCTGCCTTGGCTGTGTTGCCAGCATCTAGGACGCAGACCTCCCACCTGTCCTGTCTGCTCACCTTCCTGTTAACCAAAGTCTGTCTGGTCTTCCCTTCTCTTCCCTTCTCTTCCTTCTCCTCTCTTCTCCTCTCCTCTCCCTCTCTCTCTCTCTCTCTTTCTTATTATTTTAAGGGAAAGGTGGGAGAGGGAGAGATCATTTTGAGCAGATTCCCTGCTGAGCACACAGCCCAAAGAAGAAGCAGGGCCCGATTTAATGATCTGAAATCATGACCTGAGCCAAAATGAAGAGTCAAACGCTTGACTGACTGAACCACCCTCAACTAAGTCTTTCCTATCTCTTTAATGCCCACCCGAATGCTCCCTACCCAACTCCTCAGAGTTCATACACTCCTTAATCAGGTCCAGCATTAGAGAGGGTTTTGGGCTTCTTCCAATTTTTTTTTCCTCCTTTAACGAGATAGTAAACTTCTTTGGGAAGCAAAAGTATATAGACTTTTGAGGTATGTTTGAATCTTGATGCTAACACTAGTACCGTATTTCATTGAGTCTAAACCAATGTAAGACACAGCATTATTTTATAAACCACTAAAAACAGAAAAATACTGCGAGTTAACTATAAGACAGGATCGATTGTAAAATGCATCCTGGCAGAGATCTGAGAATATGAAAACGTTATGTCAGAGAATTGGTGAAATACGGAGGGTATGTGGTCTTAGATGAGTGGCTAAACCTCTTTGAATTTTGGACTTTCCATTTGTGAAATGAAAACCATACTTTTCATTCATTCAGCAAGTATTTATTGAGTGCTTACTGGCTGTAATTTTTTAGTTGGAAGGAACAGGAACTGGCTCTGGATAACTTCAGCAACAGGAGATTTACTGGAAGGGTATTGGGAGCTCAGAGAATTAAAGAGAGGCTGGAGAAATGGACACCGGAGCAACACTGAGGCTTAGGAAGTGGGAACTGTGGCAACAGTCTGCCACCAGGAGTGGGGTCTGGTTAGGACAGAGGAGCTGGGCAAACTGAGGTCTGGGCAACCTGAGGAGCTGCTGATGGATGGAGCCTGCCCTCTGGTGTAGGGAGCCCAGCCAACATCTGCCCCTTTTGACCTGTTAAGTAGGAGACAAACACCTGAATTCACCATCCCATGGAAGCAACACACAACAGGAGAGAGAGAACGCCCCCAACGTCATTCGGGCACTGTCAGGAAGGGAGGGTAGATGGGATGGAAGATATGTGGCAAAACCAAAGGCAGGAGAAAGATAAATATCACAGAGAGCTCCTAATATGTGCCAGGCATGATTCCCCAAAATAGTCATGGTTCCTGATTTCCGTAGGGTTAATATCCAGTAAAAGAGACAGGAATTACAGGGTGGGTGGGTGAAGATACTGTCAATGAAGAGGACAAGAGATTGCTGTGAAAGAGAAAAGATGAGGGGATGTCCTGCTTGGCTAAGTCCTGTGACCCATTCTCAGTCCTCATTTTACATGAACTGTCAAAGCCTAGGCATGGTTGATCACTCCCTCTCTGTGAACCATTTTCTTCACTTGGCTTCAAGGAGATGGAGTCCTCATGGCTTTCCTCCTTCTTCACTAGCTGTTCCTTCACCTTTGCTAGATGCTTCATCACCCCAGCTCCCAGTCCTTACGTGCTAGTAGACCCCAGGGCTCAGCCTTCAGACTCCTACTCCGTCTATACCCACTCCTTTAGTTAAGTCCATCCAAGCTCACGGTTGTAAATAATGTCTGTGCAGTAAAGACTGATGAATGTGTTTCTCCAGTCAGAACCTTCACATCAAACGCCAGACTCCTGTATCCGGCTCATGTCTCCACATCTCCACTGAGGTGTCCCATCAGAGGTTCCAGCTGATCATTTCGAGATTGAATTCTTTGTCTTTCCCCTGCCAGGCCTTCCCCCTAGTCTTCCTGTTGTAGGCAATGGCAGCACCTCCCACAAACCTTGATCTCACCTTTGACTCTGGCCATTCTCTCACATCCTACAACTAATTCATCAGCAAACCATGCTGGCCCCAGATCTGACCACTTCTCCTGCTTCCACCACCACCACCCTGGCCCAAGCCTGGAGTCAGGTAACAGCCCCTAATAGCCCAGTCTGTTTCTGTCCTTGCCCCCACTACATTCTGATCTCAACACAAGGCCTTGAGTGATCTTTTAAAATCTAGATCAGGCGCGCCTGGGTGGCTCAGTGGGTTAAAGCCTATACCTTTGGTTTGGGTCATGAACCTGGGGTCCTGGGATCGAGCCCCGTGTCGGGCTCTCTGCTCAGCAGGGAGCCTGCTTCCTCCTCTCTCTCTCTCTCTCTGCCTGCCTCTCTGCCTACTAGTGATCTCTATCTGTTAAACAAATAAATAAAATCTTTAAAAAATAAAAATCTAGATCAGATCGTGCATTCCTCCTCAAACTCTTGGGATAGCCACCAAGTCCTCGAAGTCTTCCTTCGAACTCTCCAGACCTTATCTCCTGGCTCTCTCTTGTTCATTCAGTCTGTGAGAGCAGGGTTTCTGCCTACAGGTACTCTTTGTGCTCTTGCCTCCTTCCAGAATATTCTTTCCACTGGGCTTCCATGTGGCTTCCTCCCTTACCTTTTTGAGTCTTAACTGAAGTGCTACCTTTTCTATTAGGCACTCTAACTCCTGTATTTAAAATTGCACCACCCCCAAACACACACACTATACACACAACACACACACCTTTTCCCAATTCCCCATTTTATTTTCTCCATGCCAGTCATCACTCCCTGGCGTATTATCTGTTTTCTCTCTGAGTGTATTCCCTACTAGAATGTAAACTGCATGAGGCCAGCGCTTTCAGGCACTGCTCACAACACTGTCTGGCACGTGGATGCTCTTGGTACACGACTGTTGAATAAACCAAGTTGTCTATCCCACGTGGCTGCATTGTGCGTGACACCCTGCCCATTTAGAGATCTTTCACACAGAGTGAAAAAACGAAGATTCTTTTTGCTACTTGCAATACAAGCTAAAGACCAAAAAAGTCTTTCCTTTCCCTCCATAATGAAGGTGTATTTCTATTCCCTTCTCAACCACATTCTCATTTCCCCTGCAGGAGCCCCCATATGAAATAAAAGGAAGCCAAAAACACCTCTAAAGCAGTGTTACTGTATAATGTAATAATCGGTGACCTTTCTGAAAATACGGTTTTAAAGCATCCAAATATTTTGGGCTTTTCTAAAGGAAAATGAAGCACCTGGTGGGCGGAGCTAGTAGGGAAGGAGGAAGATGAATACGCTGGGAGAGCTGGCTGACCTCTGCTGTAGAAAGATTCCCTGTGGCTGACCCAGGGGCCGACTAGCGTGGAGCTGACTTCTTCCCAGGACAGATCTGTGCTGCATTCCAGTTGCATCAGCCCCCAAACAAAATGAGTGCGTGGACCTCTCCCATTTGATAGGCTGGGAATATATAATTATAAGTCTGCAGGTAGCAACTGTACACGTTTCAGTAGATTAGGAAAAGCGACTAAACAGAGAGTAAATGAATTCAATGCGGAGTGTTAGGAAGGGGCCGATTTTCCAGTGTTTGTGTTCCTTTTAGGAGCTTCCTCCCTCTCCATCTTCACGGTTTACCTGTCAAATCAGACAAGAGTATTGCAGAAGGACTCTGTCTTTCTGTAAATGCAATTGGAAGGAAAAATTATCAAAGAGGAGCACTTACCATAAGGCATAGCTTCAGGGGACCTGGAAGGGAGTCTGCCATCTTGCTGTCACTCTTAGGAGGTCATGCCTGGAAAGCTGCCTGTGACCAAAGCTAGAAAAGGGTAGGGCCTTAAGGGAGGGAGATTGGGGGGATAATATGCCCATAAGACCACCAGGGATTGGGTGCTTGCTTTCTACCAGGACCGTGTTAGTCCCCCCTCATAGGCAAGCATTATCCAATTTCATATTTGGGCTAACCGCATGAGCTTGGTGCGAATCCACCCACCATTCTACAAGGGAAGAAGGAGTCTCAGAGGGGTTATGTGAGGCTTCCAGTGCTACTCGTGGACTAAGACTAAGAGCACTTTGAGTTAAGGGGCTTTTTTGTGATCTGAAGCACTAGCCCCAGAGAATGCACGTATACACACAAGCCTGTCTCCTTGTAAGAGGTCACAGAAGGATCTTGCTCATAAGGCTGCCTCCGCCTGTGCATATTTCCTGGAAGAACTCAGCGGACTGGGCTGTACTCGCACTGATCTGACTAGACTCTGGCTGTGTGCCCCTAAAGAACCCACCTTGATGTAGTGCAGAAAGGTATGGTTTCTAAATCTGGGCTTTTATAAAGAAATATTGCCATCTGGTGGACACCTGCCCACACTTCTTGAAAACTGAAAATTCTCAGAAACAAGGGGAAGAGTGCCGTTTTCTGAACTTGAGCTGTTCTCTTGTAGCTTCAACTCTTTTGTCCCCGGTTGTGGGACCCTTATATGTACTGCATCATTAAATAGGCTTATTCTTTTTGTGCACTCACAGCAGTGTTCAGAATTGACGTTCATCTAAAAATAACATGACCACTATCTACTGCCTCTACCACTAAATCAAGTCCTCACATTTTCACCATCACGGTAAAGGCATCTCCATCAACCCAGCTGTTTAATCAAGCAACCTGCGAATTATTTTTGATACCTTCTTCTTCCTTACCTGCCCTGCCCCTCGCCCTCCATCCCAACATACAGTACCTTATCAGTGTCTTGTCAGTCCTATCTCAAAAATATACTTCAAAGCTATCCACCAATCTCTCCATTCCTTTGGTTACAATGCTGGTTCAAACCACATCTCTTGCTTGGACTTATACAGTAGGTTCTTAACTGATTTTCTTGCTTCTTATCTGGGTTCTGCCTGTATTGTGAAACTCAGTTCACATCACTCTCCCACTACTGCTCTGCATTCCAGTGACACCACTGTCTTTGGATTTATGTAACATCCCAAGCTCCTTTCCACCTCAGGACCTTCACACATGCTGTTCTCATTGCTCTTGGCCCTGTAGCACTTGAATATTACCTATTCATTTTTCAGGTATGAATTGGAAGTACTTGACTCTCAGTATAAATTATCTCCATTTTTCTTTATTATGACATCTTTTTAATTTTTTTCTTTTAGGGAACATTACTTTTTATAATTATACATTGTATAGATTTGTAATTATACATACATCCATGTATTTGTTTTTTAAAAAGATTTTTCAGTTCTTCACCTACCTTATGATTGTGAGTTCCATGAAGGAAAGAGTCATACCTGTTTAGTTAATCTTTGTATCCTTGGTGCCTATGCATAGGAGATTATTTTTTAAAAGATGGGAAGCTTATTCTATTTATTTATTTATTTATTTATTTTTAATTTTTATTTATTTGACAGAGAGAGATCACAAGTAGGCAGAGAGGCAGGCAGAGAGAGGGAGAAGCAGACTCCCTGACGAGCAGAGAGCCCGATGAGGCTCAATTCCAGGACTCCGGGACCATGACCCGAGCTGAAGGCAGAGGCTTCAACCCACTGAGCCACCGAGGAGCCCCTGAACGCTTATTCTTATGATCAATATTACTGCCATTGTTAATAATAATACTACCCCATTTTATTTTAGTGTGTGGTTTATTTTTTTATTTTATTTTTTTTATTTTTTAGTGTGTGGTTTATTAAAAGTGCTGTTGTTTGGGGTGCTTGGGTGGCTCAGTCAGTTAAGCATCTGACTCCTGGTTTCAACTCAGGTCATGATCTCGGTGTCATGAGATAGAGCCCCATGCGGGACTCTGTGATGGGCATGGAGCCTGCTTGGGATTCTTTCCCTCTCTTCCTCCCTCTGCTACTCCCCCCAGCCCCCTGCCCACTCTCTCTCTCTCAAAAAAAAAAAAAAAAAAAAAAAAAGTGCTGTTGTTATTTCACCAAAGAGGATATATACCGGGATGCCTGGGTGGCTCAGTTGGTTAAGCCCCTGCCTTCGGCTCAGGTCGTGATCCCAGGATCCCAGCCTCGGATCGAGTCCCACATTGGGCTCCTTGCTCAGTGGGGAGCCTGCTTCTCTCTCTGCCTCTGCCTGCCACTCTTGCCTGCTTGTGTTCTCTCTCTCTCTGACAAATAAATAAATAAATAAAATCTTAAAAAAAAAAAAAAAGATATATACCTGGTGCTATGACTGAATGTTTTCCCTCCACATTCACATGTTAAATCCAAATGCCTGAGGCAGTGGTATTAGGAGGTGGGCACTTCAGTTGAGTCCTGGGGTAGAGCCTCATGAAGGGATGGATTGGGGTCCTTATGTAGCCCTTTCTTTCTGTCATGTGAGGATACTAAGAGAAGATGGCCATCTATAAACCAGGAAAAGGCTCTTAGTCCTCATTCAGAGTCCAACCATGCTGACTCCCAGCATCCAGAACTGTGAGGAAATGAATATTGATTGTTTAAGTTATCCAATCTATGGTTTTCTGCTATAGCAGCCCAAACTCAGACAAATGGCAAGTAAACACATGAAAAGATGTTCAACTTTATTAAATGTTAATAATCTCTTTACCTGAGGAAATAACTTTTCACTTGTGTTGTCCTTTGCAGTTATATCAAACTGCATGCCTTTGTCACAGCCACTCCTGCCCAACAGAGTGCCTACTTTCTCCTTTATGCATAACCAAAGGGCCCACTGAAGCATGTTCCAGACAAGAGCTGTTCTTTCCCACCAATAAACCTCCTAGAATAATGTTTTCAAATTAGGTTCCCAACCCATTGGTGAGTCAAGAAACCCACTGAGTGGGCTGCAACTGACATTGATTTAAAAGATGAACTAGAGAAAACCAGCCACAAGAGATGTTTGCAATATTGGCATTTTTATTTCCATGAAACAGAAACATTCAGAAGGGTACCTATGTTTCCTTCTCCCCACTTGTCTACCTCAACCCACAACAAAAGACAACGCTTCTGCTCAGCTTTAGGGGAGAGAGCATTCCTACCCATACCACAGCCACTCTGTAGGCCCCCTCATAGCTGGCCCAAGGAGGAATCGAGAAGGTACTAGCTAGTCCAAAAGGCTGGAGCCTGACTCTACATCCCTGTGAAGCAGGAGGTAAAAATGGTGCTCGATGTGAGCATCCTTTTCTTCTTCTTGCAGCTGCGTGTGGTGGCAGTCTCACTCTAGGTGTTCCTTGAGAGTAGGCCTAGCAATCCTTGTGCTGTCTGTTCAGATTTTTGGTCTGCAGCGTGAAGGTGAGGGGGGCCAGCCCTTTACTCCTGTGCAGTGGGTTAGGTGAGTGAATTAGAACCTGCTGTTCAGGTCTTGCTGTTCTAGACTCAGCCAGTCTAGAGGGAAAACCCCATCTTGGCTTCTCCCTCCAGCACAGCTAACCAGACATCCCTTCCCATCAAATACATCTAGTTCTGTGTTTTTGGATTGACTATCAATGTAGATATTTAGCTCCCTTGACAGGAAGCCTTGGAGGTTTGTGGCACCAGAACTCCAAACTACCTACAAGAAATACCCAAGGCCTTGATGGTATGTAAACTACGAAATGATTATGAAATATGTAAATTTCATGAATGTTTAAAAACTTATTTGCTGTAAGACTTTAGGCAAGTTTTTAATCTTTATTAGTCTTGCATTTTTAATATAAGGTAGTAGACTTGATATGTCATCCAGAGTGACAGTGACAATGCCCAGCTCATAGGGCATTAGTAGAGATTTCATAAGATAATGCAAACAAAGACAGTGTCTCACACACATAGCACATAGGTGTAATGACTGGGAATATCTCATCATGGATATCAAAGCAAGAAAAATGTGAAGGTCAATAGTAAAAATAAGAGAAAAATATGATTCAGGGAAGAAGAAAGTTAAATGAGACATACTCTTAGGGCCAAGAGAAAGGGAAAAAAAAATGAGTCATGAGAATAGAGACCTAGAAATATTGAATTTTATGTAAGTTCTCTGGGATCTCATTCTAAAATCAAGCCATACAGCCTCCCAGAGATGGGACTATCAGACCATCAGAACCTGATACTACCACCATGCAGGCGGGTGCTGTCTTTGCCTGTCAGGTAAGCAACTTTGTGCCCGTATGGAGGGTTAGTGACACATGGTTAAACATAATTAAGGGAACGCAGAATTAGCTCTATTCCTTCCCCAGATCCCACTAAAATAACATTAGATGAAAAACAGCACAGCATACCTCACAGGAACAAGGAAAATGAGAGAGAAGACTAACGCGGGCAAGAAAGAGTACATGATGGTGAGTGCTGTGAAGGGTGTAAACCTGGCAATTCACAGACCTGTACCCCTGGGGATAAAAATATATGTTTATAAAAAATAAAAAATTAAAAAAAAGAATAGCCATAAATTTTAAAAAAAGAAGAAAGAAAGAAAGAAAGAAAGAAAGAAAGTACATGAACAAGCGAGGCCAGCTGACAGCAGAAGAAAGCAAGCTGAAATCCAAATGTCTGCAAAGGGGAGGGGTAAGCTAATATAGAGCCAGCTGGTTCGTCCACCGAGATCCAGAAAGACTCAGGAATTGGGGGCACCAAGTATTTTTGATGATAGGGATGTGAAGTGGGCCTCAAAATTGGATTGGTTGAATCCACATTCCTGCCACTTCCTTTTGCAGCCAGCTAGCCAGCCAGCCAGCCACTTTCCCTCCTTTAGGCAGAAGACTGGAAATGTATTCTAGTAGATTATAAGCTCCATGAGGGCAGGCATTTTCACCTATTCTGATTGTTGGTGGGTTTGATTGCAAGCACCTAAAAGTATGCCTGGCACCAAGTGCTAAGGAGATACCAGGTAAAGAGTTTGTTGAATGAATAAATGATGAGAAATCCAAAGAGTATGGACACGAGCTGCAGATGAGTAAAGGTACTCAAAAAGAAAGATAAAGTAAGAATCTAGATTTTAAAAGCAAAACGAAAAAAATCATGATGAGATCTTCAGGTTCCTAGAATGCTGACAGCCAGGCTTAACCCTTCCCCACCCCCAAAGAGTGTATCTGAGTTCCTTTCTGGTGTATCTGAACAGTCCAAGAGAAGAGACCTACGGAAACCCACAGAGGCCTGCAATTAAAGACCAAATGTCTGCTGCATCACCTACCACAACCACTGTGTAAGCCCTGCACGTGTGTGCACGTGCACACACACACACACACACAACACACGTGCGTGCGCGCTCAGAGGTTCTAATCAGAACTAGCCAAGCATCAGTAAGCTTTTGAGAAAAGCTAACATGAAAAACACAAATAAAAACAAGGGACTGGACATTGTTTAAAAGAAAAACAAAAAAGAAACAAGAGAGACTGTGGGGGAAAAAAAGAGAAAACTCCACAAAGGAAATAATACTTTCCCAGAGATGAAAAGATATTGCATCCCTATAACCAGAACATTTATTATTAAAAAATAAAGTGTGTATATGGTGGATGGGGAGAGAGAGGCGGCATTCAGAGAGTAAAAGTGGTTTTTCTTTTTTTTAATGCCAAGAAGACAAAAAAAACCTATCAGTAACACCATCATCAGAATGTATATCTCTTAGAGAAAAAACTTATAACAGGTGTTTACACTTTGGGGGAAAAGTATTTAAATAATTAATAAAATTTAATTTGAAAATTTCGCAAGTATTATTCATAGAGTATACAATACCATTAATATAACACTGAAATGCTTGTACACAAAATAACAATATTTCATTTACTTAATTAGTTTATTTAGTAGGCTCCAGGCCCAGCATGGAACCCAATGTGGGGCTTTAACTCACAACCCCAAGATCAAGACCTGAGCTGAGATCAAAGGTCAGACCCGTAAACAACTGAGCCACCAGGTGCCCCAACAATACATATTTTATAAGGACACACACAAATGAAAAGATACACATCAGAATTAGAATGTTTGTATGTGAACAGGGGAAGGGAATGGGATTAAGGTAGGGAACAGGGTAAAAAAAAAATGGAGGTATGAATAAAAAAATCTTATCAATCAAATAAGAGAAGATCCATGCATAGATTAATAATAAGAGTAAGTCATTGAGGAAAGTCATAAGAGATATGATTAGCTGAAGCTTTTGCACCAGAGTTAAAAGAGAGAGTATCCCTATGTTATTTACAGTTCTTTTGGTTAGAAATAACAGAAACCCAACTTGTACAAGAATAAACAAACCAATAGCAATGAGCTGGCTTACTGAAGATTACAGAGGTAGTCAGCTTCAGGAAGGTTTGGATCCAGACTCAGATCATGTTGACAACTCTCAGGTCCACTGTCCCAAAACTCAGTGGCTTAAAGTAACCATTTGACTTTGTTCATGTGTGTGAGGAATTCAGGTAAGGCTCAACTGGACAGTTAATTTCTAATTCACTTGGTGTCAGGTGATGTCTGGCCACGCCAGAATTTCTCTTCTATGACAGTTTCTTCATTCATGTCTGGTGCCTTGGTGCTCCGTGTCCTGACTCCTACATACACACACACACACACACACACACACACACACACACCTCTCTCTCTCTCTCTCTCTCTCTCTCTCTCTCACATACACACTATGCATTGTAGCTTAGTTTTTACTCAATTGCTATTTCTGTAAATTACTTTTAGAGTAAATAAACTGGCACATCTAAAGTTCCTTATTTGCATCATCTCTTCAGTAATTCAGTCTGTTAACATATATGGATGGAGGATAGAGAAATATTCACGACCTCGCAATTATTGTTCGGGGCCATAGTTTAATCTCTAAAAGAGGTTAACGGGCCTCATAGAGTAGAACTAAGTATATAAATCTTGGCTGAAAGCAGACCATGTTCTCCTGAAATGGGAGGGCCTGTAGGCAAAGTTCAGTGCATTATAAAATTTTGATGCATTGTACAAATGTGAAGGCTTATTAATAATTATGGAGGGACCACTGTGTCTGCATGAAAAAACTCCCTTCTTTTCAATGTCAGCATACTATTACAGTTCTTCTCTTACACTGAACCTATAGAAGATTTGGGGGGGTTGTTTCTTGTTTGTTTTGGCAGAAGAATGGAGCACAGTTTGAGATTACTTGTAGGAAGAGTAACCTGGACTCACGTAAGGGGAATTGGGAGGAAAACTCAATCTGTGATCTCTAAATTTTTTATTGTGTACTTCATCAGTAAGGACTTTTGAGTGTGTGGTCCAAACATGTGTGTTTTTATTTACATATTATCTACCTGAACTACTGCACTAACAGAAGGAAAAGACACATAATAAACGTAGCTATAATTTCTAATGTTTTTATCGTGCCCTCAGTTGACTATCGTGGAGACTAGAGTCAGAAAGACAGTGGAGAGACCTTTGCAATTATCAAGTGAAGTTTATAAATATATATATATTTTTAAAGATTTTATTTATTTATTTGACAGAGAGAAATTACAAGTACACTGAGAGGCAGGCAGAGAGAGAGAGAGAGAAGGAAGCAGGCTCCCTGCTGAGCAGAGAGCCCGATGCGGGACTCGATCCCAGGACCCTGAGATCATGACCTGAGCCGAAGGCAGCGGCTTAACCCACTGAGCCACCCAGGCGCCCTATAAATATATTTTTTAACATTTTATTTATTTGAGAGGGATTGTGAGAATGAGGGGGAGGAGGGGTTGAGGGAGAAGCAGGCACCCCACTGAGTGCCCAACAGAGGACTTGATCCTAGGACCCTGGGATCATGACCTGAGCTGAAGGCAGAAGTTTAACCAACTGAGCCACCCAGGCGCCCTCAAGTGAAGTTTTTAAGAAAATAACTCACTTGTCAAGTTCATCATTAGGATACTTACTAATTTAAGGATGTTAATAAAGATGGGCTTTCTCTTTTAAGGAGGAGTAAGCATGCTGTTATGGGGTAGAGTGCTGAACACTGGTCCCAGTGTTAACCAGCCTAAGAAAAGAGGTCAGGGTGACAACTGCACTGTGAAACATAATTAATATTTGTAAAGGGCTTAGGGCCAATCAGATTAGAGGCAGGGTCAAAGGCAAGATTCATTATTACTGCCAGGTTTCTGAATTCCAAGTCGATTCCAAAAATGTGACCTAATCTACCAAAAGCTTTGGCAGATTTACAGAGTAGCTTGACTGAAGTTGCCAGCATTGTACCCCACAATGTCCTCAAAGTACAAATAATAGAATTTGGCATATGTCCATCTAGCCCCAGAATAAGAGCCTCTGCTCTCAACAAAATGTTTAATTTCCCTGCTCGGCATTCAGAGCCTCGCATTAATGGTCCCAGTTAGCTTTCATTCATTCCTTCAACATTTCACGAGTCCTGTTGTACATCAGGCAATGCCATAAGAGCTGAGGACAAACAGTAAACCAGACATGCCCTCAGGGAGCTTATAGTCTGCTGAGGGAGACAGACCATACAAAAAAGGAAATGTACAAAACAGTGTTAGATAATGATTAAGTACAAAGACGACCAAGGCATGACTTAGAATGACAAGGGAGACAGCTGCTTACAGTCAAGACGGGGTAAAGGAACTGGCTTATCTTCCCACCTGAAACAACCCAAATACAGACAAAATATCTGAAGCAACAGTTTGCAAAATACTGTAATTCAGGTAATAAGAGGACAGTGATCCCTGAGAGACTAAAAAAAAAAAAAAAAAAAAAAGTGGGGAGACTGACAGAGTCCCCCAGTGTCCTGTCTTGAGGAAGTTTCCAGGCACAGCAGAGAGTAGGGAATTCAGGAAGAGTCTGGTGGACCCCTTGAGTTGAGAAGGGGGGATGAGAGCTCAGGGAGGTCAGGGCAGCTAGGACTCAGGGGACAGAGCACCAGAAAGAGAGCTGAACAGAAATAGAACTTAGAGACCAGAAGAGAGTCCCCTTGATGATGATGATGTGTACGATGGGAATAATGAGTAATGGGGAGCTCATGCAGATGAAGCAACCGCCCAGGGCCAGGGAAAGAACCATCTCTAAAGATTAGAGGTACCAGTGCCACATGCTCACACAGGGCCAGGAATGGAGCCTCTTCCTACCAGCCAGACTGGGAAACCTCAAGACTTAAACAGAGCATCGGGTAGACATTCAGATCTTGCTTCAGTAGGGGAAAAATCAGCTCTAGAGTAATAACTGCTCTAATCTTGTTGGATAAATCTTAAAAGCAAGACCTAAAAGGATAAATTTGTTTCCAAGTAACTTAACTATATTCCAGAACAAAGCTCAAGGCTATTTATAGGAATACAAAAATATCTAGCACAATCCATTAGAGGCCTCTGGAAGTAGATCCCATGCCCAAATCAGTAGTGGAACCATACATGACTAATAAATACAAGAAAAGACGTCCAACCTTCCTAGTAACCCAGGAAATAGGAAAATAACAATAAGACACCCGGGGAGGATTTAAAACACGAGAGGAATGTGATCAGAACACTCTTTAAATTAATGCACCTTTATTACATTCAAATTTTTAATGTGGCACGTAATTCTCAGCATAGTCTCAGGACAAAAATAGTCCATATTTCTATTTTTAGAAATACTGAGATAATAGAATAACACTAATAATAATTCCAGGACCCTGGCATTGTTGGTAGTATTCTATTATCTCAATATTTCTAGAGTAATACTGACACACTAAAAAAAAAAATAAGTAATTTTAATTGCATTTTCTGAGATTCCCCTGCATTCCGAAAAACGTTTTAGATATTCCGAGAACCATGGAGTGTAAATTGGAGTCACAGAGGTTGCAGGCTTGGTATTTTCCATTCTCACCAGAATATAAAGCTAAATGAAATTAACAGGTCTGTTATCAGGGTGCCAGAGAAAATACTTTCCATTCCCATCACAACTTAGCTCACAGGTCCACAGGGTTGACTGTGTCTGAGTCAAAACCCAGTGGCATAGGCTATAGATGGATGAATAATCTAATCATTGTCTACCAGGCTGCTTCCCTTTCGGACTCTGCAGGGTCCTTCTATTTTCTTCAGGGAAGGCCTGGGGTGAGTGGTTGACAAAGAGAATGTTTCTGTTGCACAATTTAATTACTTAGCATCTAAGTACATTCCACATCAGGGCCAACATCCAGCTCTTCTGGCCGAGTTCTAGAAATGAGCAAGGGCCTGGCATTGCTTAGACTGACACTGCTTCCTCTTGCTCCTGTGGGTTCTGTGAGAGCACTGATGCTGGCTGCCACCGAATGTGAAGGAGAAAAATCCCAAACCTCCTCGGTGAACCTGAAGGCCAGAGGGATTGTGTAGGATGGGAGACTTTAAGGAAAATAGAGGAGAATATGATAGAGGAATGAGGGAAGAGAGGGGGTTTGGCCCCTTCAGTTCCCAGCCTTTCCTGGGGAGCCTGACACCCTCCTTTCCTCCCCAGCTCTGCTGGCTGTTTTTCCTCCGGGTCTGGGTTGACTTTTTGGGACCTCACTCATCCTCCCCAAGAATAATTGATTTCGTCCAGGGCTTCTCAATCATTCTATCTTGGAGAGACCCATGCCAGAAGGAGAGAAGAATCTCAGTCCTCCCCCTCTCGCTCTCTCAGCTGGAATAGCATTTGAGGGCAAAATGGAGAACAGGGTGTGACCTTATTTCACTGGAAAAATGAGAAGGAAATGGAAGAGCAGGGGGTGGGGGAGAACAGGAGGAGCAGGTAGAGCAAAGGGGGAGTCGGAAAAGAATGAGGGAAGAAGGGGAGGAGGATGGAGAATACACAGACATTAACCACCCCAAAACTGGTCATGTTACTTTGCTTGGTTATCACAATCACCACTGAGGACTGGGAGATACTTTACATATACAGACTATATTCTTTTAAAATAGAAAATTCAGATGCATTGAAATCTGAAGAATTAGTAAAATGTAGGCTACAATTTGCCATTCTGAAAAAGTTTTCTAGTCTACTTGTCTATACTTCTCTAAGGAGGCAGAAAAATATTTTAGGCTTCTTGAACCCTAAGGTGTCTGCCACAACATTCAGCTCTATCCTTGCAAAGCAAAAGCAACCAAAGACAACAGATAAATGAATGGGTGTGGTTGCGTTCCAATAAAACTTTATTTACCAAAACAGATGGCTGGTGGTCTGGCGCTCTGGCTTTACTTTGTTTTGTCAAACCCTGGTCTACACAATGACTTTTTCTTTTTTCTATAATAAGAAAAAAGACACATTTATAATACACAAACCACCCACATTATTCATAGAGAATTTATGCATTCAGTTTAATAAAAAAAAAAAGAATGAACGAATGAATATGTATGTAGTATTTAAAAACATAGTTTACCTGAAATTCCACTACCCTGAGAAAGAAATCCCTGTTAACATTTTGGCAAACATCATTTCAGATGCACTGATTTGGATGCGTGTGTGTGTGTGTGTGTGTGTGTGTGCGCGCGCGCGCGTGCTCTTCTTTATATGTGAGTGGGAAATTCTATGTTGTTCTTCTATAACCTGCTTTCTATGCTCCAAAATATGTTCAGGGCATCTTCTTATACGAATATGTTTAGATCTACATCTTTTCACAGGGCACTTTAGAAAGAAGTTCTATATCATTGTCCTGATATCAATATATTGATTGAAAAGTCCTATATCAATTGAAAAGTCATGTATCAAAGTCCAGTCCTGGACATTTGGGTTGGTTCCCCCATAGCCTCTGCATCTCTATTTCCTAATGGCCCCACTGGTTGAAATCCTCCACTGATGGGAATTTTGCTAACTTTTGAGCCTAGGTAGCTGAGTCCTAGGCAACAGTGTCTGAAGACTTCCATTCTCCTGAGCTAGAGGGCCTAGTGCTATCATAAGCCAGAAAGTTCATTTTGAGTTAGTAACAACTAACAGAAGTTATTGCCTCAACTTTGGGCCACTCCCACCCAGGCCTCCGAAGGCTTCCACCCACTTGAGGATGGAACTGTGTTGAATTGCCTACTGATCTGTACCCACAGTTTTGGTCATAGCTCCTGCCTGTGGCCATACATGTTTCAACACGTTACTTGGGAATTTCCAAGACTGTGGGTGCTTCTCCCTAACCTAACTTCTACATGGGAAGATGGTAACTTCTGACTGAGCAGAAAAACCTGTTTGTGAAACACTTACCCAGGTAACCTATTCAAAAGGAGGTAGCTCTCCATAACTTCGAGGGCAGGTTCAGGCAGAGTGTGGCCATGTGTAACAGGAGAAATAAAATTCTTAGGGAGCAAATCTAATATTCCAGAAAAACTATTCCAAAGTCTGTGGAGAACTCATCATTCACAGACTCACCCATTTGCCCCCATTTTTTTCCCCATCTTTCTTCACCCATCTCTTTCTGACTGATGCTTTTGTTAGGGTGTTGTTACTGAATACGGAGTAGAAGTTCATAGAAGTAGTGCTTCACCTGTGAATTGCAACTGATTTTAAAAATCAGTTGTTCTGAGTTATAAAAACATTTCTCTTGCTTGCTTCATGAGAGATTATATAGCAGAGAAAACCATCTCTCTTTTTAAAAAGATTTTACTTATTTATTTGAGAGAGAGAGAGAAAGTGGACCTTGCCAGTGGCTGTGTGTGGCGGGGGTGGGGGGTAGGGAGAGAGAGGGAGATGGACAAGCAGACTGTGCACTGAGATGGAGCTCAAGGGCGGCTCGATCCCAGGACCCTGAGATCTTGACGTGAGGGAAACCAAGAGTCCAAGAGTCTGTCAAGTGAGCCACCCAGATGCCCTATGAGAAAATCATGTCTTCTAAAAAAAATTAATTTCCATAGAATTGGAACCTTAGAGACCATTCTCTTACAATCTATTTTATTTTATTATTATTATTATTATTATTTTTACAATTGCTTTATTTTAAAATTTTTAAAAATTGCTTTATTTTAAAGACATGCAAATGTCCAGTAGGGTTAAGTGCCCCAAATTCACACAGTTTGTTAGTGGCAAAGTCAGGACTTGATCCCAAAGGCTTCATCTCATAATGTATATTTTACATTACTACACTGCTACTCTTGGGCAGTTGGTTCATTTATTTGTATTTTTTTTGTCTCTAGTGCCACTGGAGGGGTAGAAAATAATTGGGCCAGAACATAAGGGAGGAAAAAAAAGGTTTTTTTGAAGGAGAGGTGCCTGGCTGGCTCAGTAAATTGAGTGTGTGACTCCTAATCTCAGGGTCTTGAGTTCAAGCCCCATGGTGGGTAGAGCCTACTTAAAATAAAAATTAAGAGGCACCTGGGTGCCACAGGTGGTTAAGCAACTCACTTTTGGTTTCTCAGGGTCATGAGATTGAGCCCCATGTTAGGCTCTGCACTCCTCGTGGAGTATGCTTGAGTTTCTCTCTCAGACTCCCTCTGCCGCTCCCTGCTGCACTCTCCTTCTCCCTCTTAAAAACAACAACAACAACAACAACAACAAAAAACCTTAAAAAAAAGTTAACAATTAAAAGTCTGAAGGGGAAAAATGGGAGATTAAATAGGCATATAGTACGAGAAAGGTGAAATGCAATAAAAAATTGTCCAGGGGCTGCCCAGAAGACCGAGAGTCAGGCCCTCCTGGGCTGGGCTGTGCATTGCTGTTATGACTGACTCTAAGCCCAAGTGAGATCTCAGAGATCATCTACTGGAGTGATACTGTGGAGTTTCTCCCAGATTCTCTGCTCAGCGCTGATGCATATGTTCCTGACCATTCCCAGCTGTGTCCATCAGCAGGCGTTGCCCTCAAGGAACTGCTCTGCCTATGGGTACACCTCTTCCCAGGAATGCCGGACGTGGAGAAGATTACAAAGGCCCACTTCCCGGGACTCAATCTGGTTTAATTCTGAAGAACCACACAACTCCAGTACCCTCTGGGCTCTAGGCCCAGCTGTAACCACATTGACAGGCAGCTTCTCCCTCTGCCCAATGCTGCCAACCTCACTTCCTTACAAGTGAGGTGTCACTTTTTAACTACTTGCCAATTAAACTTCAAGTAGGGTGTTTCTAGGTAACTCCATCTAAAACACCACCCGAATTAACACTTCGGGCATAGGCTCAGAATGGGACTAAAACCCCAACCTCCTGCCACATCATCTTATGAGCCTAAACCATTCTCAGCTGTTTTCCCTCTTCTGATGGCTGAAGTGCCTGTTACATACAACTTAACCTAAGCCCTCCTCCTACCAGGGACAGCCTCCCAAGCTGGGGGATGCCCACTACTAGTGTATTCTATAAGGTGATTATGCTTGCACAGGATGGGCTCGTGTTTTACTTTAACAGTTGTTATCTTAGCTGGGGATTTTCCAGAAGCAGACTTTGCAATGAAGACTCAAGTGAAAGTGATTTTATTAACATCCAGACCAACTTCACTGATGTGACATCTTAGAGTCATGCACATCTGTGCAGAAACATGGGTCCCCATATACTTGGTCTAATACTCTGTTGTTGCCAGCTTGAAATTCTTGATAAGTTAGGAACATTTTTCTATATCTTGCATGGGGCCCTGCAAATCACATAGTTGGTTCTGATTAGAATGGGTTTCTAAGAAACACTGGTAGGGGATGTAGGACCTAGAGGGGTAAGAAGGGCAAGCAAAAGAATGTGATATCAAGCAAAATCCCGAAGCAGAAGGGAGGGAATTTGGCCCAGTCTCATAGGGAGCTCCATAGACAGCAGAGAGCCACCCTGGAGTTGTCCCAGCTGGAGGCTAAGGGACCAGGATGGCAGTATTTATACATGCATTCTCAATCACTGGTTAAAAGGTGGGGCGGGGCAGAGGAACTTCTGGCTGTCCCTTGTACAGGCAAAACAAATCCTGCAGCTGAGCACCATACTCTGTGAGATGCATGTGTCTCTTACCACACCCACACTCCCGGGGCAAGGCATCCAATCACTGCCTCTACCTACAAGTATGTCTTTTGCATCCTGGTCCAATGGTTTCACTGGGAATGATACTCGATACCGAGTAGGGGGTTGGGAGGAAAGTAAGAGTAAAGATCATGCCCTAACTGTAGTCCTTGGCTGCAAACTTCCCTGGGCTTCACTTCCCTTCAGTTGGTGAAACTCAACACACAGACATCCAGCACCAATGCCACCAGACTCCATTTCAAGCATGGACTCTGCCCACACTGGTTCCAAGTGACCTATTTTGGCCTCACCTTCTCTTTTGTCTTCACCCTGTCAAACAAGAAAACAGATACCTGGGGATAAGCAAGAAGTCTGCTGAGTGGTAGGATTTCTCGTACATCCGCCTTTTTGACTCTTTCTGGACTTTTGGAGGGTGAGTGCCTCATCTGATCATCTTTGTATCTCTCCATCAGCTTTAGCATGATGCTTAGCACACAGCAAGTGCTCAGTCAATGTTCCTTGAATGACTGTTTGTATGAATAGTTCGAACTCTGTGTAAACAGAAGAGACTCTTCAAACTACCTGACCCTGAATCCATTCAGAAAGGACCAACCAAATCCAATTAATTCGTTATGCAGAACTCTGCCAGGTATGGGGCATTTGGAAGTGCAGATTTCATGGGGGGAGAAGTGGAGAAGCTCCTGATGGGCGCATGCACTTCAAATTGAACAATCCGCAGTTCCATCTCCATTTTCTGGGAAACAAAATCTCCCCATGGCCCCAGGGCCCTTTAAATTTTACTGTGACTGTTTTCTTAAGAAATTCCTGGAGCAGAGCCTAACTTTTGTGTAGGGGGTTGGCAGCGCTCACATTCGCGGCCCAGGGGACGGTTGGCATAGGGGTTAGCGAGGCGTTCGCACGCGAAGGAAGCTTTGGAGGAGTCAGAGCAGCCGAGTGGAGGGTCCTGTGAAGTGGGGGGCCCCAGCGTCCTTGAACTCCAGGGCGTCCATGAGTTTGGGGAAAGGAAAATGGGGACGGCCAAGGCGGTCAGACGTTTGTGGAGCTCTATAGCTCCCGACCTCTCCCCTTTGGCGGGCGGGACACCACACGGATTCGGCGGCCTAAGCCCAGAACAGCCCGGGTGCCTGGGCGGGTGGGAGGGCCAGGGCCGGAGGAAGGAGTCCGGGCCGCCGCCGCCCCGCCCGTCGGGCTGTCCGCCCCGCCTACCCCGAGCGAGGCGGAGCCGGCGCCCGGAGGAGCGGGAGGCGGAGGAGAGGTCGGAGCTGTCTCCAGGAGCCCTTAGAGACCGAGTCCCCGGCGGCGGCGGCGGGGGGAGCGCACCGGCAGGCGAGTGGGCACGAGCGGCGGGCGCAGGTGGCGAGTCTGCTCCCTGCGGGCACAGGGGCGCAGCGCGGGGCGTCGGCCGGCCGGTTCGGGGGCCGTCTCCGAGTTCCCGGTGTTAGGAAGCGAGATGGAGGGAGGGAAGGGAAGGGAGGAAGGAAGGAAGGAGGGAGGGAAGAGTGTCCCGGAGGGCGGGGACTGGTCGGGGCACTGGGCGCCGGAGAAGGGGATGGGGGAGGGAGGGCGAGGGACGCCGAAACCTGGAGGCGGACTGCGCGCTCGCCCTCGACGGGCGGCGGCGAGGGAAAGCGGGGGCCCTGTGGGGCTAGGGCTGGGGGCGCGGGCGCTGGGTTGGGGGCGGGAGCGGCAGGAAAGGTCTAGCAGCTCGCCCGCGGCCGTGCGCCCCGCGCCCGGTTGGGGTTGGGAGGCTCCGGTGTGCCCAGCCCTTCCTTGCGGTGGTGCCAGGCTCTGGAGGCGGGCAGGCATCTAGGGGCGACCGGGGCGCCACGCCCCTCTTCCCTACTTTCTTCCGCTCTTTCTTGGGACTAGCGGGCGGGCGAGCAGCCCTGGAACCCGCTCGCTGCTGGGTCTGGCGGGGAAGTAGCGGGTCAAAGAGGAGAGCCCAGGTCACACGTCCCGCGAGGGACCCCCAGCAGTGAGTGGGCTCGAGACTGTATTTGCAGGTGGTATGGGGAGGTCGAGGCTCAGACGAGAGTCTTGCTTGAATTTTTTTTTTTTTTAAAGCATTGTCGGGACCCTTATTACATGGATCAGGGTGACCTACCCCCCTTCCCCCCCCCTTAATTTTAGCCAAGGCAGATCAATTAAAACTAATTTGAAAACACTTTTAAAACACTGCCACTAAAGGCGTCTGACACTTGTCCCTCGCCTTATGTTTGTGTCTTGTAAACTTAAGCCATTCATAACTTGCACAGAAGAACTCGTTAAATCACCGCGGTGGAGTTAAACTTTGGACAGCCGGGGTTCCAAGAGAAGAAACTGATGAGGCCTTTTATCTCGTAGTCACCCTTGACCGGGCGTGGTTGTATACAAACAAGGTTATAGAGAAGGAAATGGGCAAAAAACGGGAGAGAAGGGAGGTCCCCTGCGCCCACGTGTCGGGGCACGTTTAATGGCTGCTCTGAGTGGAAACAAACCGGGAATTTATTAGACCTTGTGGAGTTCGACAAACTTCACATGATTAGCTTCCTTCCCATCAGTTACTTCCTTTCCTCCCCTGCTGTCTTTGCGGACACTGTTTATATTTCCTGGGGCTGTTGTAGCTTCGTCTGAATGGACTGTCTATAATGAATCTTTTGGGTGTTGTCAGAGTCAGGGTCTGTGTCTGTGTGTTTGCTGCTTTAAAAGCAGAGTTCGGCTTTGTTTTTAAAGTGGTAGTCACCACACTGCACCATTGCTGGTGCTTCTCAGCTCTCCCTGTAAATCATGGCAGGATGGCGGCCCTCACCTAGGAGAACCAGGAAGGCAGGCAACGCAAGAATGATGGGGTTGGGTTTTACTATTGCCAAAACAATCACATTCAAGTGAAGAGCTCTTTTTTTTTTTTTTTAAAGGCTAAATTGTATGTATTAACAAACCCCTTTTTTCAATAAACAAACATGATTCACACACGTAATTTTTAAAAGTAATCAAACATTTTATAGACTCTTCAGTGATAAAAGGACTCTGGGATCCAATGTTTAGTCCCTTTGCTTCCCTAACAGTTAACTAGCACCATAAAACCCTAGTTTAAGTCCAAAAAATGCTGAGCAGTCTAACAACTACGTGTTTAGACCTTATAAAAATGTGTTCGTATTTTTACTGTGTTTAACCCAGGTCATTCACTAGGTCTTGATCCCTGACAGCATTTGAATTTGTGTAGAAATACGTAAAAATGTGAAACAGTTTCACAAGAGACTAAGATTAATACCTTAAATCTTTCCGTGTAGCAAGCTCCAGTCTCATTTGAAAGATTAGCTCTCTAACAGTGAGATTGGTGGTGTTGGGCTGCTTCTTGTCCTCCCTTGTTGAAGGACATGGGTGGTTGTCAAGTTGTGATACCAGAGAGCTTCATAGCCAAAACACTTGAGGAAGTGGTTCCCTAATGCCAGATTAATTTTTTTTTCTGTTGTAAATCTCTCTGATACAAGAAATTAAAAATTTCAAATGTAGAATCACATTGTTCATTGCTGGATAAATGGTCAGATTTGTATAGGGTGTTTTTTGTTTTAAGTTTTGTATATCAGTTTAAGCTTAATTCAGGGAGGTAAGTTGTGGAAGTCAGATTTTTCTGAGGCCTGATGTGGAAGAGAAGCCATTTAACAGTGGTTTGAAGTATGAGTTTGGATGTGGATAGACCTGGATGGGAGTATTAGTTATTTAATCTTTTCAGTCTGATTGGTAAAATGTGGATGATCGTGGTCTCTGTCTCAAGGATTATTATGAGAATATGTGAAACAATCTTTGCAAAGCACTTTGACGGCACTTAACACGCAATTAATGTTCAACATGATTAGATATTTTACTTCTCTGGCTTAAGCTAGCAGCAGGCTATTGGATAAATTACAAGATGGCAGTTTAAGCCTTCTGGAAACGCTAGATAGAGCTATTTTAAATTCCAAAGAAGATACCTGATCCTATAGGTAGAGCTATCTCTCTATCTAAACCTGTGTGCCATGTTTCTACCACAGTGGTATGAATAATTATGATTGATGGATCAATCGCTTTAATACGCTTTTAGTGCTGAAATTATAGTCCTATAATATTTTTAGAGCCAGGCAGTCAGAAACGTTTCATTGATCATATTTTAAATTTAAAGAGAGTTTATATTTTTAAAAGTTGTGTTTATTAGCCTGGGTAGGAAATTAAACCAGGAACAGACATATTTATCTTTAACTAAGTATGATTTTTAATTAAAGTATGAAAAATGTGACCCAAGGGTTTCCATTTATTTTTCATGTACTGATGTTCAATGCCAACAGATAAGCCATCAGAAACATTTAGGACTGTTTGGGAGTTTGGGAGCACTTTGTAAACGTTTTATTAAAGTGTTGTGACTGGTTGTAAACTTTTGTGAGAATGAGTGTTTAGCTGATTCAAGGACTCTCCTCATCACATTACTGAATCAACTGCAAAATTTAAAAAATGCTTCTCTCTTTAAGCCTAATTCTTTTAAGCACCTGTTGTTTCTTCCTTAATGCATATCAGGTACCTGTGATTGGACTGATTGGAATGGTAGTTCCTTTAATGCATGACTTCCCGTTTTACTGATTGCCCCAGAGAGATACAGAAATGGAACTTTATTTAAAGATTGTAAAGGGTACAGTGTTTTTTTAAAAAATATAACTGTTTTTTAAATAATTGTAAATGGTATAATGTTATTATGAATTATTTCTTGCCTATGACATTATATGCTGAAGCAGTGAAGGACTTGATTGAATAAATTACCGAATCTTTTCACTCCTAGAACATCATAGCATAGTGCTGGATTCCTGTCTTATTCTTCTAGGTGTGTGAAAGTGTGGGCAAGTTGCTTCATATCTTTCTGCTTCCACGAGGTATTGTGAGGGATAAAAGAGTTAATCTACCTAAAGCATTTAGAACAGTGACTGGCACATGGTTTCTGTTCAGCAAATATTAATGTTAAATTATTCCTTCCTGAGATTTTTCTCTTTCTAAATGTTATATAATGAGCATGCATTACTTTTGTAACAAGGAAGACAACTATAGGAAATTTTAATGTTTCCCCTAAATCTCAAAAAGTTCAGTAATTTAAAAAGTCCTGCCAGACAATGCTTACAAAGTAAGAGAACATAACTAGACAATTGTCATTGCATTTCTTAAATGCGAAATGGATTGCTACATTAATTTGTTCAACAAATTAATTCTAGATCTCAATCCCATTTTTCTTTCTTATTAGAAACTTAAAAAATAAAACAGTAATCCATGAAGTTCTGTGTTATGGTAGGTTACATAGGGGAAGGACAGTGTGCACAGTTACAGTGC